>NC_140580.1:1169582436-1170790770 GCF_964204655.1 Triturus cristatus | reverse complement strand
CTTCATCCCAGTGTCCCAGGGTGCGGGAGCCCCCGTCCTGTAAGCCAGCCGAGGGTCCATGCGCTGGGGAAGGGTGTCCACCGGGGCCCGGGGAGGCTCTTCCCGGCCTGGCTAGGGTTCGGAAGCTGGGCCCGGACCCGGGGCTTGTGCTCCTTCCCAGTGTCCCAGGGTGCGGGAGCCCCCCCGTCCTGCAAGCCAGCCGAGGGTCCAGCCGCTGGGGAAGGGTGTCCACCGGGGCCCGGGGAGGCTCTCCCCAGCCTGGCTAGGGTTCGGAGGCTGGGCCCGGACCCGGGGCTTGTGCTCCGTCACAGTGTCCCATGGTGCGGGAGCCCCCCGTCCTGCAAGCCAGCCGAGGGTCTTTGCGCTGGGGAAAGGGTGCCCTCCGGGGCCCAGGGAGGCTCTCCCCGGCCTGGCTAGGGGTCTGAAGCTGGGACCGGGCCCGGGGCTCGTGCTCCGTCCGGCAGGGCCCGGGGTGTGGGAGCCCCCCGTCCTGCAAGCCAGCCGAGGGTCCGGGCGCTGGAGACAGGGGTACACCGGGGCCCAAGGAGGCTCTCCCCGGCCTGGCTGCTTTCAGAAGCAAGGACCGGGCCCGTGAGCCGGGGTGGCTGGCTTTACCTGCTACGCTGGCGGAACGGAATTTTCCGGCCACCCCTACAAATAACAGGAAAGGCCCCACCCACCCTTATCTGATAAAGGACACTCTTACACTTCCAGCATATATTTGTTTGCAAATTGTAAGTAATACCGGAACTTAAGTATAATGTTTGAATTTTTAAATACATTTAGAGCTGCCAGTTTTATAGAATAATTGCGAAAAAATATATATGTCATTTTGGGGGGCCTCTCTGAACACTGGGGAGGGAAGCCAGCTTGTGATCTGGTATGTAGGAGTGGCATGTCCATAGTGGAGATGCGTGTTCACAGGGCCCCCGCTACTATGGCGTGATACTCAGGGGTTGTGAACGGCAGCCTCCCTCTTAGAGGCTTCAAGTGGAAGAAGATGGGCTTGAGTCCTGCCCTGCATGTGAGCGTGGGGTGCGATCCGCATCCCGCGTGGGCTGTCGTCAGCATCACACGCGCTCCTCTTGCCAGGACCTCTCTCTCGTGTGGATCATGAGTTCAGACCTGAGTGAGCTCCTGTCTATGGCGAACGGTCTCTCCTGTGAGACAGCTGCTTGCTGGTTTGTACGTCTTTGTACACCAGACGTCTTTGTACACCAGGACCTGTTCCCCCACCTAGGGGTCTGTGCTGACTTGGTATGTAGGCAGGAATCCCTCATATGTTTGGCTCTCCTTAAAACCTTGTGTAGTATCTGTGTGTCATTTAATTCCATATGGGGTGCAGCTGCGTTTGCGGAGGCTTAGCTTCAGGGGTGGTGTTTGGGGTGTTGCACCCTCCTTGTAAATGTATTATTTATTACACAGTTGCGTACAGGAGATTTCAGTGGGGTATCGTAAGGTGTTCATCAGATTTTTCCTATGATTTTTAAATACTCACACATACAAACACACACACGCAGTGTCACCTCTGGAAGAATGCAAAATAAGAATTTCGTACATCTGGCCCATTGTGTTTTAAGTATCCCTCACAATCCGTACCCCTTCCTGTTTCCAATGGCCCATTAGCCCCCCCTCCCCCATGCGTTGCTTCCCATATAATGATTAACATGATATGCCAGCGTGATAGTTGGAAAATCTGAAGCCACCACCCCCCCCCCAGTCTTACCGAGCAGGCGACGCCCCCCTGCCCCTTTGGGTGGGGGGTTCTGAGCCAAGAAGAGCACCCTTTTTAGGATGCACTGACCTTCGCCTACCGAAGGGGGGTGCGTCATCATTGGGTTGTGCTCCTTGTTTGGCAAGCACTGCAATGCCCAACGGACCCCCCAGTGAAGGGAGGGGGGGGGGGGCTCCCCGAGACCTTCTCTAATGCTGACCTATTGGGAAATTCCCAAACCCTCTGCAATGCCCCTAACTGTTACCCTGTGTTCCTCAGAACCTGGGTTAAGTGCCTTATACATAAAGAATGGTTCCGTCTGATCCATCTTCACATACTATTCACTGTCATGGAGTCCAGAATACAGCTCTTCCCTCTGGTTGGGGGTGGGGGGGGCTGTGCATCCTCAGAGGGATGATCTCTTTTAGCCTGAGAGGTATTTTCTTTCATAGTTTGATCAGAACCACCCACCCAAACGGATGTGCCCACCACGCAGTATTACTCGTAATCCTACGGGAGGGCATGTGCCAGGCCGATCAACCTCACTTCCCCTCTCCTTTTGAAAGAGGATCCTGTGTGTCCCCAACCCCGGTATCTATGAGCCTGTGTTTGGAAAGCTGGGAGTGGAGGATATGATAGAATGTTGGTGTGTGGCGTGGGGAGAAGGAGGATATAATAGAATTTTGGTGTGTGGCGTGGAGTGATGGAGGGAGATGGAGGATATGATAGAATTTTGGTGTGTGGTGTGGAGTGATGGAGGGAGATAGAGGATATGATAGAATGTTGGTGTGTGGCGTGGAGTAATGGAGGGAGCTGGAGGATATAATAGAATGTTGGTGTGTGGCGTGGAGTCATGGAGGGAGATGGAGGATATAATAGAATGTTGGTGTGTGGCATGGAGTGATGGAGGGAGATGGAGGATATGATAGAATGTTGGTGTGTGGCGTGGAGTGATGGAGGGAGATGGAGGAAATGATAGAATGTTGGTGTGCAGTGTGGAGTAATGGAGGGAGATGGAGGATATGATAGAATGTTGGTGTGTGGCATGGAGTGATGGAGGGAGATGGAGGGAGATGGAGTATATGATAGAATGTTGGTGTGTGGAGTGGAGTGATGGAGGGAGATGGAGGATATGATAGAATGTTGGTGTGTGGCGTGGAGTGATGGAGGGAGATGGAAGATATAATAGAATGTTGGTGTGTGGCGTGGAGTGATGGAGGGAGCTGGAGGATATAATAGAATGTTGGTGTGGAGTGATGGAGTGATGGAGGGAGATGGAGGATATGATAGAATGTTGGTGTGTGGCATGGAGTGATGGAGGGAGATGGAAGATATAATAGAATGTTGGTGTGTGGCGTGGAGTGATGGAGGGAGATGGAGGATATGATAGAATGTTGGTGTGTGGCGTGGAGTGATGGAGGGAGATGGAGGATATGATAGAATGTTGGTGTGTGGTGTGGAGTGATGGAGGGAGCTGGAGGATATAATAGAATGTTGGTGTGTGGCGTGGAGTGATGGAGGGAGATGGAGGAATTGATAGAATGTTGGTGTGCGGCGTGGAGTGATGGAGGGAGCTGGAGGATATAATAGAATGTTGGTGTGTGGCGTGGAGTGATGGAGGGAGATGAAGGATATGATAGAATGTTGGTGTGTGGCGTGGAGTGATGGAGGGAGCTGGAGGATATAATACAATGTTGGTGTGTGGCGTGGAGTGATGGAGGGAGATGGAGGATATGATAGAATGTTGGTGTGTGGTGTGGAGTGATGGAGAGAGATGGAGGATATGATAGAATGTTGGTGTGTGGCAAATGTTGGTGTGTGCCGTGTGGAGATGGAGGATATGATAGAATGTTGGTGTGTGGCGTGGAGTGATGGAGGGAGATGGAGGATATGATAGAATGTTGGTGTGTGGTGTGGAGTGATGGAGGGAGATGGAGGATATGATATAATGTTGGTGTGTGGCGTGGAGTGATGGAGGGAGATGGAGGATATGATAGAATGTTGGTGTGTGGCGTGGAGTGATGGAGGGAGCTGGAGGATATAATAGAATGTTGGTGTGTGGCGTGGAGTGATGGAGGGAGATGGAGGATATGATAGAATGTTGGTGTGTGGTGTGGAGTGATGGAGGGAGCTGGAGGATATTATAGAATGTTGGTGTGTGGCGAATGTTGGTGTGTGCCGTGGGGAGATGGAGGATATAATAGAATGTTGGTGTGTGGCGTGGAGTGATGAAGGGAGATGGAGGATATAATAGAATGTTGGTGTGTGGCGTGGAGTGATGGAGGGAGATGGGGGATATGATAGAATGTTGGTGTGTGGCGTGGAGTGATGGAGGGAGATGGAGGATATGATAGAATGTTGGTGTGTGGCGTGGAGTGATGGAGGGAGATGGAGGATGTGATAGAATGTTGGTGTGTGGCGAATGTTGGTGTGAGCTGTGGGGAGATGGAGGATATGATAGAATGTTAGTGTGTGGCGTGGAGTGTAGGAGGGAGATGGAGGATATAATAGAATGTTGGTGTGTGGCGTGGAGAGATGGAGGGATATGGAGGATATAATAGAATGTTGGTGTGTGGCGTGGAGTGATGGAGGGAGATGGAGGATATGATAGAATGTTGGTGTGTGGTGTGGAGTGATGGAGGGAGATGGAGGATATGATAGAATGTTGGTGTGTGGCATGGAGTGATGAAGGGAGATGGAGGATATGATAGAATGTTGGTGTGTGGCGTGGAGTGATGGAGGGAGCTGGAAGATATAATAGAATGTTGGTGTGTGGCGTGGAGTGATGGAGGGAGATGGAGGATATGATAGAATTTTGGTGTGTGGTGTGGAGTGATGGAGGGAGATGGAGGATATGATAGAATGTTGGTGTGTGGCATGGAGTGATGGAGGGAGCTGGAGGATATAATAGAATGTTGTTGTGTGGCATGGAGTGATGGAGGGAGATGGAGGATATGATAGAATGTTGGTGTGTGGCGTGGAGTGATGGAGGATATGGTAGAATGTTGGTGTGTGGCGAATGTTGGTGTGTCCCGTGGGGAGATGGAGGATATGATAAAAAAGGTGGGTGGCATGGAGTGATGGAGGAACATGGAGGATATAATAGAATGTTGGTGTGTGGCGTGGAGTGATGGAGGGAGATGGAGGATATGATAGAATGTTGGTGTGTGGCACGGAGTGATGAAGGGAGATGGAGGATATGATAGAATGTTGGTGTGTGGCGTGGAGTGATGGAGGGAGATGGAGGATATGATAGAATGTTGGTGTGTGGCGTGGAGTGATGGAGGGAGCTGGAGGATATAATAGAATGTTGGTGTGTGGCGTGGAGTGATGGAGGGAGATGGAGGATATGATGGAATGTTGGTGTGTGGCGTCGAGTGATGGAGGGAGATGGAGGATATGATAGAATGTTGGTGTGTGGCGAATGTTGGTTTGTGCCGTGGGGAGATGGAGGATATAATAGAATGTTGATGTGTGGCGTGGAGTGATGGATGGAGATGGAGGATATAATAGAATGTTGGTGTGTGCCGTGGAGTGATGGAGGGAGATGGAGGTTTTGATAGAATGTTGGTGTGTGGCATGGAGTGATGGAGGGAGATGGAGTATATGATAGAATGTTGGTGTGTGGCGTGGAGTGATGGAGGGAGCTGGAGGATATAATAGAATGTTGGTGTGCGGTGTGGAGTGATGGAGGGAGATGGAGGATATAATAGAATGTTGGTGTGTGGCGTGGAGTGATGGAGGGAGATGGAGGATATGATAAAATGTTGGTGTGTGGCGTGGAGCGATGGAGGGAGATGGAACCCTGGCACAACCTACCTGCCCTGACTGCAACCTAAGGGAGGATCGTGAAACAGAGAACTCCCCTTCTTCCTGAGGGGCTCCAGACTCTGTATAGAGACCCTGCCCTCTAACTTCAACCCCGCTGTACTCAGTAACCCTCATATGTTTATCTCTCTTTAGAGCCATCCAGGGTTGTCTGCATTGTGTGCTGTACCTGGCGGTGGTGCCTAGAGTTGGGAACGTCAGATGATTGTTTAAATGAAATTAACAGAAACCACTATGAGATTCCTGCGCCTCTGAGATGTCTCTCCATGAGATTCCTGCGCCTCTGAGAAGTCTCTCCATGAGATTCCTGCGCCTCTGCGATGTCTCTCCATGAGATTCCTGTGCCTCTGAGATGTCTCACCATGAGATTCCTGCGCCTCTGAGATGTCTCTCCATGAGATTCCTGCACCTCTGAGATGTCTCTAAGTAGCGCAGCGTCCAAGCGAGCAGGGTGCATCTGATTATGGACAAGCGCTGAGAGGTAAGGACCTAAGAAGCTTCAAGGAGTGCTCTGTGTAAGTTAAAAACGCCAACTACGATAACACAATAAAGCAGATTCTGTTACTGTGAAATGTCAGGGGAGACATAAATGTTTGCTTCCACTAACAATGCAATCCAATGGGAGAAAAGAATGTATGCTTCCACTAACAATGCAATCCAATGGGAGACATGAACGTATGCTTCCACTAACAATGCAATCCAATGGGAGACATGAACGTATGCTTCCACTAACAATGCAATCCAATGGGTGACAAGAATGCATGCTTCCACTAACAGTGCAATCCAATGGGAGACATGAACGTATGCTTCCACTAACAATGCATTCCAATGGGAGACATAAATGCATGCTTCCAAGAACAATGCAATCCAATGGGAGACATAAATGCATGCTTCCACTAACAATGCAATCCAATGGGAGACAAGGACGTATGCTTCCACTAACAATGCAATCCAATGGGACACAAGAACGTATCCTTCCACTAACAATGCAATCCAATGGGAGACATAAATGCATGCTTCCACTCACAATGCAATCCAAAGGGTGACATAAATGCATGCTTTCAGTAAAAATGCAATCCAATGGGAGACAAGAACGTATGCTTCCACTAACAATGCAATCCAATGGGACACAAGAACGTATGCTTCCACTAACAATGCAATCCAATTAGAGACAAGAGCGTATGCTTCTTCTAAAAATGCAATCCAATGGGAGACATAAATGCATGCTTCCACTAACAATGCAATCCAATGGGAGACATAAACGAATGCTTCCACTAACAATGCAATCCAATGGGAGACATACACGCATGCTTCCACTAACAATGCAATCCAATGGGAGACATAAATGCATGCTTACACTAACAATGCATTCCAATGGGAGACAAGAATGTATGCTTCCACTAACAATGCAATCCAATGGGACACAAGAACATATGCTTCCACTAACAATGCAATCCGATGGGAGACATACATGCATGCTTCCACTCACAATGCAATCCAATGGGAGACAAGAAGCTATGCTTCCACTAACAATGCAATCCAATGGGAGACATAAATGCATGCTTCCACTAACAATGCAATCCAATGGGAGACAAGAACGTATGTTTCCAGTAACAAGGCAATCCAATGGGACACAAGAACGTATGCTTCCACTAACAATGCAATCCAATGGGAGACATAAAAGCATGCTTACACTCACAATGCAATCCAATGGGAGACATAAATGCATGATTCCACTAACAATGCAATCCAATGGGAGACAATAACGTATGCTTCCACTAACAATGCAATCCAATGGGAGACATAAATGCATGCTTCCACTAACAATGCAATCCAATGGGAGACAAGAACGTATGCTTCCACTAACAATGCAATCCAATGGGAGACATCAATACTTGCAATTGGTTAATCTGCATATGGAAAGGCTGCTTGGAAGCTGGTATTGGCTTTCATTGATAGAGTCAATCAATCAATCATCAATCAATTCTATCTTTACTTCGGTTTAAAAAACCATTAAAGATATACAATAACAATTTACACATCATAAAAGTAAAACATCTCCAAAGGTACTGCTAAACCATTGCATAAGTATTAGAATTCATATTTTCAATACACAACCTTTCTCACTTATATTTAAGAAACATAAATACAGTTAAAATTTAGAGTTATTGAACAGATTAAACAAATTTAGGAGTTGAAACAAATACCATTATAGGTAGCCAAAGACTAAAAGTATCTGACTGGCATCCTTTTAAATAAATCTTCTTAGTCTATTCAAAAAGTGGAAATGCTTTAAGTGCAACATATATACTTGGTATGACATTCTACTAATATTCTTGTTAATTCATTAAGTGCAAGTGCAAAACTAATATGGTGACGATATTGCTAATACAATAAATAAAATACAAGTACAAACCTGATATAATGACAATATTCCAAGTATAATACACTAAAATTTCAAACATTCCTTACATCTTATTAAACTTACATCAAACAAGTACCTGCTGACGCTAAAAATAATCTTTTGAGAGGTATCAGTTCTCAATATTCTTGCTGCCTTGTAGCAAGACCTAATGCCTAATGTCCGACAAATGGGTTTGATCCATTTCTTTCTTGATTTTACGTGAACTGGGCAGAAGAATAGTAAATGTAGGTCATTTTCTCTTGCACCAGATTGGCATAGTGCACAACACTCAGTATCTTCCTCCTCTTGTTTGCAAGCCCATTTCGATATGTTTGAATTGATTTGCAAGATACCATATCGAAATTTCATATATAATGATTTTGCTAATTGTGGCTGCACCTCGTCCAAGAATGGCTCATCAGCAAAAAGTGGGGGTACCCATGTGACGCAGATCCTACTCTCCTACACAACCCCCCCCCTAAACGCAGGGATATTAAACTAACCTTGACCAGTTGAGTCTTCATGTTCTAAGTGGAAATACCTAGAGAGTCCATCTGCATTGGCATGGGTACTCCCAGGTCTATGTTCCACTGTAAAGTCCATCCCCTGTAGGGAAATAGACCACCTAAGTAGTTTGGGGTTTTCACCCTTCATTTGTTTTAGCCATAAGAGGGGCTTATGGTCTGTCTGAACAAGGAAGTGAGTGCCAAACAAGTATGGTCTCAACTTCTTCAGAGCCCAAACAACAGCAAAGGCCTCCCTCTCAATGGATGACCAACGTTTCTCTGTAGGGGTCAGCCTTCTGCTTATGAAAGCTACTGGCTGATCCTGACCATCTTCCTTCAATTGTGACAGTACAGCCCCAACCCCCAATTCAGATGCATCAGTTTGAACAATGAACTTCTTGGAGTAGTCAGGACCCTGCAGAATGGGTGCAGTGCACATGGCCTGCTTCAGGTCATCAAATGCCTTTTGACAGCTACCTGTCCACTGAACCTTTTTGGGCACTTTCTTAGAAGTTACGTCATTCAAGGGTGTGTGTCACTATTGATCTATACCCTTTGACAAATCTGCTATAGTACCCAGTCAGGCCTAAGAAGGCTCTCACCTGAGTCTGGGTAGTTGGAACAACCCAGTCCATTATGGTCAGGATTTTGCTCTGCAATGGTTGAACCTGGCCTCCACCTACAAGGTGGCCCAGGTACACAACCTGACTCTGCCCTATCTGGCACTTAGCAGCCTTGATAGTTAGGCCTGCTTTTTGCAGGGCCTCCAAAACATCCCTTAGGTGGACCAGGTGATCATCCCAGGTGGAGCTAAAGACAGCGATATCATCTAGATATGCTGCGCTAAAGGTTTCCAGACCTGTGCCAACTGTATTCACCAACCTTTGGAAAGTGGCAGGTGCATTCTTCAAACCAAAGGGCATTATCACAAATTGATAGGGCCCACTAGGGGTAGAAAATGCTGTCTTTGGCTTTGCATCATCAGTTAGTCTGATCTGCCAGTAGCCAGCTGTCAAGTCAAATGTGCTAAGGTACTTGGCTGAGGCCAAAGTATCTATAAGCTCATCTGCCCTAGGTATTGGATGGGCATCAGTCCTAGTGACTGCATTGAGACCCCTGTAGTCCAAATAAAACCTCATCTCTCTTTTTCCACCACTGGTGTGAGGTTTTGGCACAAGGACCACTGGACTAGCCCAAGGGCTATCTGAGGGTTCAATAACACCTAAATCCAAAATTTTCGGGACTTCTGTCCTGATACAGTCCCTGACATGGTCAGGTTGCCTAAAAATCTTATTTTTAATAGGCAGACTGTACCCAGTGTCCACTTCATGAGTGCACCAGTTAGTCTGACTTGGAGTCAGTGTGAACATGTTTCAGAACTTATTGAGCACCTGTCTGCAATCAGCTTGTTGCTGGGCAGTGAGGCTGCCTGCCAAGGCTACACCATCAACTGACCTATCATCAGGGTTCTGTGAGAGGGGGTCAGGGAGTGGGTCACTCTCTTCCTCCTGTCCCTCATCAGTTGCCATGAGCAAGCCCATGTCAGCCCTGTCCACATATGGCTTTAACCTGTTGACATGAAGTACCCTATGGGGACTCCTGGGAGTTCCTAGGTCTACTAAATAAGTAACCTCTCCCTTCTGTTCAACAATAGTGTGGGGTCCACTCCACTTGTCCTGGAGAGCTGATGGGGCCACAGGCTCCAACACCCACACCTTCCTTCCTGGCTGGTAAACTGTCAGTACAGACTTTTGGTCATGCCAGGCTATTTGCAGTTCCTGGCTAGCCTCAAGGTTTTTGTTTGCCTTTTTCATGTACTCAGCCATCCTGTAGCGGAGACCAAGTACATAGTCCACTATGTCTTGCTTTGGGGGCTTGAGAGGTAACTCCCATCCTTTATTCACCAAACACAATGGACCCCTGACAGGGTGACCAAACAGAAGTTCAAATGGGCTGTAGCCAACCCCCGTCTGAGGCACCTCCCTGTATGCAAATAAAAGGCAGGGCAAGAGAAGGTCCCATTGTCGCCTAAGCTTCTCTGGGAGTCCTTTGATCATGCCGTTTAAGGTTTTGTTGAATCTCTCAACTAAACCATTGCATTGTGGGTGATAGGGTGTGGTGAACTTGTAGTTCACTCTACACTCCTTCCACATAGCAGTAAAGTAACTAGACATGAAGTTTGTATCCCTGTCAGATACCACCTCCTTAGGAAAACCAACTCTTGAGAACACACTCAAGAAGGCTCTTGCCACTACAGGGGCTGTTATGGTCCTTAGGAGAATTGCTTCTGGATGCCTAGTTGCATGATCCACTACCACCAGTATAAATCTGTGCCCAGATGCTGTTTGGGGATCCATGGGACCAACAATGTCAATTCCTACCCTCTCAAAGGGCACCCCCACCACAGGTAGTGGTATCAGGGGGGCCTTTGTAGTGCCACCTGCTTTGCCACTGGCTTGGCAGGTTACACAGGAGCGACAAAACTCCTTTGTGTCTTCAGACATGTGAGGCCAGTGAAAGTGAGAAACAATTCTGTCCCAAGTCTTGTTCTGGCCTAGGTGTCCTGCTAGGGGAATATCATGGGTTAGTGTCAATAGGAAACCTCTAAACTTCAGAGGTATAACCAACCTCCTGGATGCACCAGGCTTGGGGTCTCTACTCTCTGAGTATAGGAGTCCATCATCCCAATAAACGTTATGGGTGCCACTAGCATTCCCAGCAGCCTCATCAGCAGCTTGCTGTCTGAGGGTTTCAAGAGTGGGGCAGGTTTTCTGCCCCTGGCTCAGATCAGACCTGGAAGGGCCCCCTTGTACCCAAGAACTCAACCTGGTCATGTTCAAGCTCCTCTGGGACAGTTCCTTCTGCAGGCTCCAGATCATCTCCCTGAGGAGACTGATCAGTATCCTGTGACAGGTGGGAAGGCTCTGCCTTAACCCTACTGCTCCTCCTCTTGTGAGGCACCTGGTCCATTATTCCAGAATCCAGGGCCTGTCCAGCTTTTGACATTTTAGCCTGTGAACTGGTCCCAGCAAAGACATGTGCAGGGATCCCTAACTTTTCTGCACGTGTCCTGAGCTCCACTTCAGCCCAAGCTGAAGTTTCTAGATCATTGCCAAGCAAGCATTGTACTGGTAGGTCTGCACTTACCACAACCTTCTTAAGGCCAGCTACCCCTCCCCAGGAGAAGTTAACAACTGCCAGAGAATGGTCTGTTCTGACATTGCTAGCATTGGTCACTTGGTACATTTCACCAAGTATAATCTGCCCAGGACCCACAAGATCTTTTGTCACCATTGTGTCACTTGCTCCTGTGTCCCTGAATGCCCAAGCTTCTACTCCATTAATTAAAGGCTGTTGTCTGTATTTGCCCACGTTACTGGGACTCACAAAGGGGGACATATCCATGCCCCCATCACTGACAAGCACAGCCTGAGGTGGTACTCTGACTAGGCCAGAGTACATCTCAGAACCCAGGGTCAACCCTACTACACCATTATTCTGTGTATTCCCACCACCAATTGTAACTGCACTAGGGGGAGCAGGTGCCTTAGGGGCATTGGTGGGGGCTGGAGTATTTTCTTTGGCCTTGGTGCAGTCACTAGTCCAGTGAGTTTTTGTCCTTTACCCTTTCATGACTGTGAATTCCCACCTGAAGAAGATTTTTGGGGCCCTTGAGAAGACTTCTGGTCTTTACCCTTGTCCCCACCCTTGTCAGAGTTTTTGGAATCTTGCTTCTTCGGGTCCCCACCTTGGTTCTGTACCTTCTACCTCACCCTGGTTCTGACCCATTTCTCTGCCTTCTTATCCAATTCTTGTGGAGAGGTCAGATCAGAGTCTACCAGGTACTGGTGCAACAGCTGATTTTGACAGTTATTAAGCATCTGCTTCCTCATTATCAGATTGTACAATCCTATGAAGTCACACACTTTACTGCCCAATAACCAACCTTCCAGAGCCTTAGCAGCACAGTCAACAAAGTCAACCCAGTCCTGATGTTGTGCTTTTTGGGTGTCTCTGAACTTTAACCTGTATTGTTCAGTGGTTAGGCCAAACCCATCTGTTAGAGCACTTTTCAAGACTTTGTAATCATCAGCATCCTCTTCTCTTACAGTGAGGAGCTTGTCTCTACCTTTGTCTGCAAAGGAGAGCCATAGGATTGCTGCCCATCGGCCTTGAGGGACCTTCTGTACTTTACAGGCCCTCTCCAAGGCAGTTATCCATTTGTATCCAACCTCCTCTGGGCTCTGACTGGCACAAGCGGACGCTTTTTGAAGTGCCTCCTGGCACTTCGGCGATGACGTTGGTGGCCGTGCGCCACACACAGCAGGTTGGGTGATGCGGTCCCCCTGGACCGTATGTGGCAAATGGAGGCAGGTGAAGGCAGCAAAAGATGTGCGGTAGCGGCCCCCTTTGAGCAGGAATGGCAGCAGGTAATCGGAAGCGCTGTGCGGCAGAGAAAGCGGAAGTCGCTTGAAGCTCAGTGATGAAGATTTCTTCTTTTTGAGACCTATTGTAAGGATGTTAGCAGCTGAGATGTGGAGTGTGTGGTTTTAATGGACATTTATCAAAAAATATTTGCACTAGGTACATTCTGACAACGATTACTAAAATCTGTACTTTGAAAGCACTTTTTTATCTTTAACCTAAATCTTTTTTGTGCATTTTTGCAACACATTTTATACAGTGAGCAATGTAAGTTAAAAATGATGACTCACATATTCCCAGTTCTTACTGCCAGGCCCGGGACCAGGTAGCACTAGCTCCTCCCCACTGCACCAACCAGTATTCCGAGAGATCACATCAACCAACAGGGGCTACATTTATAACAGGAAATACTGCATTTCTCACTGATTAGTTTAAATTGCATTTATTTTTCATTGAAGGTGTGTGCGACCCTTGACCTTATTAGGTAGGACGCTCCCCTTCCGCACAGCACCGCTCGTGCCTCCTGACCCTGCCCCAGCTGCCGCTGCTGAGGAAAGTTGAGGCCCTCCTCCACCCGCAGGCTACCACCTGCGCCTCATCCCTGGTGGCCAGTGGTAGACCTCAGGTCTGTCCTATTGTTGGTGTTGTTCATTGTATTGCCCTTATTGTTTTTTGGTGTCGGTGACTGCTGTTGTCTGTCTTCCTATATCCTTTTTTTCCTTTTGTTTCCATTATTACCCCCGTGATTCAGTGCCCGTTTTTCCTTCTGTTCCCATTGTTGCCCCCGTGACTCTGTGCCCTTGCCTTCCGTTCCTTTCGCCGCTCCCGTTCCCCCCGCTGCATCCCATGCGCCCCGCCCCCCGGACAACCCATTCGCTGCCCCTGCCTCCCGCCTCCCAGCTGCTCCTCCCTCCCACCTTCCCATATATGGTGGCCGCAGCACGGCCGCGCAGCGGACGCACCAAAGGCACGCCCGTCTGTGCCCAGACTGCGCCCAACGCCAGAACCCGCGCCCGCCACGACGACTGCCGCCACTACGATGCCAGCACACTGCACGCCCTCAACTCCAGACGGACCCACACCTGCTTCAAGGCCGTCCCGAAACGCACACCCCGGGCCCTTCACCTGCCGGAACTGCAGCTACACCAGCCTCAGAGCCGCCAAACCACCCGCCAAGAAAGACCTCAACCACCTCCGATTCATCCTACTGAACACCCGCTCCGCACGCAAACACGCCGTCAAGCTCTGGGACCTGCTCGACACATCATTCCCGGACGTCGCCTTCCAGACAGATTTGGATGAACGACTCCTCCGCACCCGACATCCCCATAGCCATCCCAGACGACTGCAAGATCACCCGCAGAGACCGCACCAACGGAGTCGGAGGAGGAATCGCCATCGTCCACAAGAACAGCATCAGGGCTCGACCAGCACCGACGACACTCTCAGCATCGCCCAACACATGCATTTCCAGATCCACACAGACCCCAACTCCACCCTCAGAGGCACCCTCATCTACAGACCCCCCGGACCCCGACCCCAGTTCAGCGACTCCATCGCCGACTTCATCAGCACGCACACCCTGACCTCCACCGACTACATCCTCCTCAGAGACCTGAACTTTCACCTTGAGAACAACAATGACAGCAACTCGACAACCCTGATCGATAACCTCGCCAACCTCGGACTGAGGCAACTCGTCACAACGCCTACCCACTCTACCGGCCACACGCTCGACCCCGTCTTCTACTCAAGCCCCCACGTCTCCTTCAGCCACACCACCTGCACTCCTCTGGACCGACCACCGCTGCATCCACTTCACCTTCCAGAAACCCCACCACCGCACCCAACAGATCCCCCGCCGCTGCTGGAGAAAAATCACCGAAGACCATCTACACGCTAACCTCGCTCTCAGCCCACCCACGGAACCCTCCAACACTGACGACGCTGCCCACAGCCTCAGATGCTGGATCGGTGACTGCGCCGACACCCTCGTCCCGCTGAAGAAACCCCCCCCACAGAGACACCAGCAAGAGGGCCAGCTGGTTTACCCCAGAACTCCTAGCCTCCAAACGAGCCTGCCAGAAACTAGAGAAGAAATGGCACAGCGAACAGACTCTGGACAGCCACGCAGCCCACAAGGACGCCACCCACAACCACCATCACCTCATCAGGACTGCCAAGAGGACCTCCTTCAAAGACTGCCTCAACAACAACACACACAATAGCAAGGAGCTCTTCAACATCGTGAAGGAACTCTCCAACCCCAGCTCCAACACCAACGACATTCCGCCGTCGCAAGCCCTGTGCGACTCCCTCGCCACTTTTTTCCACCGCAAGATAGCAGACATCCACGACAGCTTCAACACCCAGACAGCCCCAACAGACAGCAACACAACAGACTCTCCGCACACCCTCGACCACGACCCCCTGCTAGCCTGGGCCAGCATGAGCATCTATGACACCATCAAGACCATGAGCACAATCCACTCCGGCTCCCCGTCAGACCCATTCCCGCACCACATCTTCAACAAAGCTAGCAGCTCCATCGCACCGCACCTGCGCAACGTCATCAATCTCTCCCTCGAGACCGCGACCTTCCCAGAGAGCTGGAAACACGCCGAGATCAACACCCTACTCAAAAAACCCAAGGCAGACCCTAGAGGCCTCAAGAACTTCCGGCCCATCTCTCTGCTCCCGTTCCTGGCCAAGGTCATCGAGACGAGCGTCAACAGACAGCTAACCCGATACCTCGAAGAAAACAGAATCCTGGACCCCTCCCAGTCAGGGTTCCGCAGCAACCACAGCACCGAGACCGCCATCATCGCCACCACCGACGACATCAGGACCCTGCTGGACAACGGTGAGACCGCAGCCCTCATCCTCCTGGACCTCTCCGCCGCCTTCGACACTGTCTGCCACCTCACACTACGCGCACGCCTCCACGCCGTAGGGATCCGAGACAAGGCTCTGGAATGGACCGCCTCCTTCCTCTCCGGCAGAACCCAGAGTGTCAGCCTCCCCCATTCTGATCCGAGACCTCCGAGATCATCTGCGGCGTACCCCAGGGATCTTCCCTCAGCCCTACACTGTTCAACATTTACATGGCCCCGCTCCCATACGTCGCCCGACAGCACGACCTCAACATAATCTCCTACGCAGACGACACTCAACTGATCCTCTCCCTCACCAAGGACCCCATCACCACCAAAGACAACCTCCACGAAGGAATGAAGTCCGTAGCCGACTGGAGGTAGATCAGCCGACTGAAGCTGAACACGGACAAAATGGAGGTCCTCATCCTCTGCTTTAACCCTTCAGCCTGGGATGACTCCTAGTGGCCGACGGCACTTGGGCAGCCCCGACACCCACCGACCACGCTCGAAACCTGGGAATCATCCTCGACTCAACGCTCTCCATGACCAAGCAAGTCAACGCCGTCTCCTCCTCCTGCTTCAACATCCTCCACATGCTCCGCAAGACCTACAGGTGTAACCCGACAGATACAAGAAGAACAGTCACCCAGGCCCTCGTCAGCAGTAGACTCGACTACGGAAACGCCCTTTACGCGGGAGCCCCGACCAAGCTCATCCAACGACTGCAACGCATCCAAAACGCCTTGGCATGACTGATCCTCGACGTACCATGCCACGGCCACATCACCCCCCACCTGAGAAACCTGCACTGGCTCCCCGTCAACAAGAGGATATCCTTCAAGCTCCTCATCCACACACACAAGGCACTCCACAAGACCGGTCCAGCCTACCTCAACAGATGACTTTCCTTCTACATCCCCAACCGCCAGCTCCGCTCCGCCGACCTCACACTCGCCACCATCCCACGCATCCGAAGAACAACCACCGGCGGGAGATCCTTCTCCCACCTCGCCGCCAAGACCTGGAACACCCTCCCACTGAGCCTACGACAGACCCAAGACCTGTTGACCTTCAGGAGGCTACTCAAGACCTGGCTGTTCGATCAGTAGCGCCCCCCCCCCCCAAACCCCCCCCTCTGCACCTTGAGACCCTTACGGGTATGTAGTGCACTCTACAAATGTTTGATTGATTGATTGTTTGTTACTTGTCGGTGAAAGATCAGCAAAATAGTTAAAGAATATGTTATTATTTTAGTCTGCCTTTAACTCCAACCACACACACTAACCCCGCCCCCACTGCGCTCAGGGTCACAGCTCCCATATATCCATTAATGCACTTCGACCGCTGCATGGGCGACAGGACAATAAACAGAAATACAGTACAGTTTTGTGGAAGACGTGAAATACATGCTGCCATTTACTGACAATGCAATCCTACAAGTGACATTAAAATACATTGCCCCTGGCTAAGAGTGCAGTCTCAAGGGAGACATAAAAATACAGCACTCACAGTTCAATCTTATAGCAGATATGAAAAATGCTACCAAAGAATTACGATGCAAACCTATAGGATGCACGGAACTACACTGATTTACAGTTCAGTTTTATGGCAGACATGGAATAAATGCTGCCAGGACATACAATGCATTCCAATGGGAGACGTGAAAATACAGTGACACATGGTGCAATCCTGTGGTATTCGCGAACATACGGTTCCCCTGATTTACAGAGCAATCTCATGGGAGAAGTGAAGATACAGTGAAATACAGTGCAATCCAATGGGACTCACGGACATACGCTGCCCTGATTTACAGAGCAATCTCATGGGAGAAGTGAAGATACAGTGAAATACATTGCAATCCTATGGGACTCACGGACATACGCTGCCCTGATTTACAATGCAATCCCATGGGAGTCGCAAAGATACAGTGACACAAGGTGCAATCCTATGGGACTCACTAACATACGCTGCCCCTGATTTACAGTGCAATCCCCTGGGAGACGTGAAGATACAGTGAAATACAGTGCAATCCTATGGGACTCACGGACATACGCTGCCCTGATTTACAGTGCAATCCCCTGGGAGACGTGACTATACAGTGACACGCAGTGCAATCCTGTGGGACTCACTAACATACGCTGCCCCTGATTTACAGTGCAATCCCCTGGGAGACGTGAAGATACAGTGAAATACAGTGCAATCCTATGGGACTCACGGACATACGCTGCCCTGATTTACAGTGCAATCCCCTGGGAGACGTGACTATACAGTGACACGCGGTGCAATCCTGTGGGACTCACTAACATACACTGCCCCTGATTTACAGAGCAATCTCATTGGAGAAGTGAAGATACAGTGAAATACAGTGCAATCCTATGGGCCTCACGAACATACGCTGCCCCTGATCTACAATGCAATCCAATGGGAGTTGCAAAGATACAGTGACACACGGTGCAAACCTATGGGACTCACTAACATACGGGGTCCCGCGAAAAGCCGTGAGGGGAACGGCCAGCCAGCTCTCTTGCACCGTGAGGGGAACGGCTTACCTGTTTGCATCTGCTTCCGCCGTAAGGGGAACGGCCATCATCGCCTATTGAACTACAGCCCCCAGCAGCCCCGCAGCGGTGACGTGGAAACGCGGCGCGCTATTTCATCCGCGCTCGCATCCCGCAGTGTGGGTCCCGCGAAAAGCTGTGAGGGGAACGGCCAGCCAGCTCTCTTGCGCCGTGAGGGAAACGGCTTACCTGTTTGCATCTGCTTCCGCCGTGAGGGGAACGGCCATCATCGCCTATTGAACTACAGCCCCCAGCAGCCCCGCAGCCGTGACGTGGAAACGCGGCACGCTATTTCATCTGCGCTCGCATCAAAGACCGGAAAAGACTGGACTGGGCCACCCCCCTTAACTGTCAAGTAAGATCTTCTGGTAAATTAAAGGCAAGACCCCGCCAGATTCACGCGGGCACTCATGCAATTTATCCCTGCAGCATTATTTGACTGAGGCCCTAGCGCCGCTATTGTCGTTATAGGAAATTTTATATAGTAACTTACTATTAGGGTGCATGCATGGTACCCAGTTTTAAAACATTGAATGTGACCAGAATATTCGCCTGGGGTATTGATTATGGGTGATACCCTAGTTACACTGATAGTAGGGCCCCTTTTTCTTTTCTCGTTTTTTGTAACGTGGTAAAGGAGTTATATCAGTTGCAATATATACTGTGTAAACCCACCCCCAGGGTAACGATGGGAAAGCGGAAGGCTACTGAACCTATGATAGGGAAGAGAAAACTAGCTAAGACGAAGAAGCCAGTAAAATCTGCAGCAAACAATTGTACATTGGCTGAGATTGATGACCTAATAGAAGAAGTTGAGAATATGTTGTCTAGTGACAAGGGGATTAACACCAAGGGAGAAAATAAAATCTCATCATACTATGGTAAAAGAGAGAAGGTGATACGAACAAAGTCCCCCGGTCCCATTGTCACAGTACACCAGACTTATTCCACAACTCAGTCCCAACTATTAACTCCATCACCCTCGAAGCAAAGTATGGGGCCAGTCACTACACGCCCCCCCAGCCTTGACAATACTGAAAATTTAGACAGAAATCCAGGTAGCATTACCCGTAGAGAGGTGACCAATATTGAGTGCTCAAATAGATTTGCACCCCTAGGTGACAATCCAGAGATTGCTAATACGAACTATGTGAGCAGTAAGGACGAAACGGCTCCAAAGCATCTTGATGTGACAGGGGATCATTCCCAGGTGCAGACACAAGATATACCAGAGACACAAGATACTCATAGCCTAGTGGTAAACTTATACAACAAATTTGATGTACTCCAAGAGGAGGTCAGGACAATTAAAAGAATGCTCGAGGTCCTAACTTTCCACCTACCAAAATACGAGGGTGGTCCAACATCTACATTGGGGGAATTTATTGAACTTGAAAAGAAATCCCCATGTATGACCAGTGAGAGCCAATTGACCCAACCACCACTTGGAGTAACCAATAGTCACCCTGGGTCTCAGAATTCTACTTCGAGTAAAAATATAATTCCAAACTTACATTTTCCAATTATTTTTGGAAGAGAACAGGATAATAATCATGATTATTTTAAAAAGCCTATCTCTCAACACCAGGCACAATATACTCATGTAAACCCAAGAATCCCATGCACAGACAGACCTACACAAACTGCCCAGGACTCCTGGAGGGTGTTCAGGGGGCCAGAGCGAAACCGAGAGCCAGACCGGGCCCCCCACTCTGTAACTGGGGAGGATCTGGATTCCCGTAGTGTGTTCCTTACAAATGTTCCAAGATTAAAGGCGGGTAGTAGGTAAGACAAGGACTCCCTAATAAACAAAGCCGTACACTGGATTAGAAAGGAAAGGCTTTGCCTTTCTATAATAAGATCAGATTTAAAAAACGTGGAAAGGATTCAACAAGATAAGGGTGATTTGGATGATATAAAGTTAACATTCTACTCTAAAATCATCGCTGATAATTTAATAACAATGAACCTAAGATCTCACTCCCTCTTTAATTCCAGTATTGGCATTAGGCTAAAAAGAACCTGCCTACCTGGTAGGGATATCGAGTCATATACTCATGGGGGGCAAACGAACCTTGAAGATCCAGACTGACTGAGTCAGGCGTGGCACCAATGCCCTCCGGAAAGAGTGATACCCGCTATAGCGCCCGAGCCCCAAAGTGCAACTGTAATTGCTTCTGCACTCGAGGTAGATACACATCATGAGATACCACACCCCGAGGAAAGACTAGGCATTACCATAGAGGAGACGGGAGGTCTCGACTGCACTAGTGGTGCCACCCAGCGCTCTAACCATTTAGTACATCTATCAGCGGGCTGTATTGACACTAATACTAAATCCACTTATATTAATTCAAACTGTGTGAAGATGGTAAGCTGGAATATAGCCGGCCTTACAAGAAAGTTCCAGGAACCAGACTGGCAGGAATACATTGATGCTTTCGATCTTTGTCTCCTCCAGGAAACGTGGGCTAGGGAACCACTGCATAAGGTGGGCTACAGAACATTTAGTGTAGAGGCGCGACAATCACCCAGAGGAAGACCATCAGGAGGACTCCTTATCTGGGTAAGGAATAACATAAACGCCATAATAGGAATTATACCAATAGATACAGAGGATGCCCTGGGCCTAAGTTTCAAATTTACAAATAACTTGTGGTTATATTTATTTAATGTATATATTAGGCCAAGAGACAGTTCAAAAGAATCAACAATACTACAGCATTTGGAAGAAGTCATAGACCCTATACTGCCTAATGGGCCCATTATAATTGGTGGGGACTTTAATTGCTGTTATGAACCATTGTCAGGCCTAAACAAAATTTTTGAGGAAGAAGATATTGCTTTGGGTATACCTCCTCTAGGGATAGTTAAAACTCCTAGATGTTCTGTCTCTGCACTACAACTATTAAATTTTACTGTAGCAAAAGGTCTAAGATCATGCAATGGTAGAACTCCGTCGGACCCTGGTGGATCCAATACCTTTTCGAGGGGGCCCTCCACATTTAGGATTGATTATATTATGATAAGCACTGCTTATTGGGCTTATGTGAAAGATTTTAAAGTAGATGCCAGAAGAGAAAGTGATCACTTTCCCCTCTGCCTAGAACTTGCAGAGGAATCGTTTCAAAAACATTTATTGATCCACTCTGGAATTGGGAATGAAGTTATCCAGCCCATAGTGAGCAACAATAGAAGGGCAGTAAAATGACCTTCTATAATGGGGAAGATTGAACCACACACTCACATTTATAATAGTTTTAGTGACCTAGTGTCGTCTTACCTAAACGAATGTCCGGGGTTTACATTGATAACACAGACCCACTCAAAACTGGTAAAGACAATAGAACCATACCTAACTAAACCAGGGATTGTAAAGATGAAACATACCACTAAGATCGGGCCAACTAACCCCTGGTTTAGTAAAGATTGCGCTGAAAAGAAACAACGCCTAATGAAGGCATTGCATGCAAAGGATCCAACTGTTATCAGGGAAGCAAGGAAATTATACAATAAAACCTTGAACGTAGCCCGTAGGTGCTGGGAAGACGCAAGTTGGGGAGAACTGCTAATAGCATCAAAATTGGGCGATCAATCCTCATTTTGGCGGATTATCGCAAATGGCAAGAAATCAAGTATCCAAGCCCTCGACTACAACCTGGATCCAGGTGCTTGGCATAGGCACTTTGCCCACTTGTATGCTTCCCTAGCTCCAACGACGAGTGGTCACTATTGTGACATCGAAAATCTCATGTCATTAACCGAGATTGCCCCGTTATCCTTTAGCATAGAAGACACTAGATTGGCCCTGGACGCTATTAAGCCCTCAAAAGCACCTGGCCCTGATAAAATACCGGGCGATCTTTTTAAACATGCACCAGATGTGTGGGCACCATATATTAACCTGTTGAGCAATGCAATTGCAGGAGGGCAGCCAATCCCCGAATCTTGGAAGGGAGCGGAGATCGTCCCGATATATAAAAAGGGTGGCAGGGACGATCCCGCTAATTACAGACCTATTAGTTTGTTGGATATACTGCAAAAGGTTTATGCCAAACAGATTTTGGAAAAATTGAGTGATTGGATGTCTGCAAATAATTTACTCTCACCATACCAAGCAGGCTTTAAAAAACGGACAAGCACCATAGATCAGGTGTTTAGATTGGTAACAATAGCCTGGAAATACACTAGGTTAAGATCTGGCCACTTATATGTGGCCTTTATTGATTTAAAGGCCGCATTTGATTAAATCCCTAGAGACCTTTTGTGGCTAAATCTATTACAAAAGGGGGTACCTAAAAATATTCTAGTGCAGCTGGTTAGGTTACATGAGAATAATTTTGCAAAAGTACGCTGGGGCCATGCGGGAGAACTCACCGAAGAAATACCAGTCAATAGAGGTGTGCGTCAGGGATGTGTCCTGGCGCCAACCCTCTTCCTTTTATACGTTAATGACATGGTTGAGTTCCTGCAAAAATCCAATCATGATTCCCCGAAATTGGGGGGGAATCATGTCTGCGCATTAACCTTTGCTGACGACACAATATTGTTGTCGCAAACACCAAAGGGCTTGCAAAATCTTTTGAATTCACTTAATGAATACTGCAAATTAAAAGGCCTGGAAATTAATCCTGCAAAAACTAAATATATGTCAATCAGGCCCCACAAATGTTTTAAGCATAACATCAAGTTGAATGGAATGAGTCTAGAGTGTGTTTCTAATTTTATCTATCTTGGAGTGAACATTGATTCCAAACTCTCTTGGAATCCACAGATTACGAAATCAAGATCAATTTTAATACAAAACTCAGCACCAATTTTAAAAAAACTCTATGCAACCACGTCAAAGGCCATCACTCCGGCCCTGGAAGTTTACAAGGCCAGGGCCCAATCTGCTGCTTTATATGGCTCAGAGTTATGGGGGGGGGGGGCTCCCTCTCGATACTAACTACGGGGGAAAATAAGATCTTGAGGAAAATTGTTGCTCTCCCCCAAAATACACCTATGACCCCTTTAATGATGGACTTGGGTCTATAACGAATGGGCCACAGGGCTGTTTGGATGACCCTGTCCTATTGGATAAGAATATAGACAACAGAGGAACTTCATACCTACAGACAAACACTAAGTGAACTCTTGGCCCTAGACACACACCTTAGTTTCCCGTGGCTGATCCATATTCGTAAATGGTTGCTGGACTTGGGTTGGAGCAGATTTTGGGTAAACCCGAACCTGCTCACCCCCGACTCAAAACAGGAAATTAAGACTATCTACTGGAATTTTATCAAGCATAATGTTGTTCTAAATTGTGGAGCTGGTTCACTCGAGCCCTTACTCGCTAAAGTATTGTATCTAAAATTTAGGTACGGCACCCTCCAGATCAAGTTTTTTACTTCTAAATGGGGGTCCGCCCAGAGAGGGGAAATTGATGGTAGGTGTACCCAGTGCCACATAGGAAGCAAAGAGGATTTTGCACATGTTTTATTTTTCTGCCCCGCCTATAGAGCGCCTAGAAAGAAATGGATAAAACCTTTGGGCAGGAAACTATGTATTGGGAAATATGTTGAAATGTTGCGCATTTTAAAAACTGACACCTCAAACCTCATTGTATTTGGTACCAGTAGATAGTTATTGGCAGTTAATTTTATCAGGATTAAAAAAGGGCTCAAATTTTAAATTTGAATTTTTAAATCATATGAATTTTATAATCCATTGTAATCATGTGTGATTCCCACAAGTAAACAAATACTATACTACTAATAGCTGATGTATGACTGTAAATATACATTGGAAGAGTTATGTTTACACGCTTTTTTATGCAAAAAACTCTAGCATCCCTATACTAAGCACTTTGCACTTTATGGAAAATTAATCCTGGGTATTTTTGAATATTTTGATTTCGAGTTATTTCGGAGTCATCCACATGTTAAAGTTCTATGAATGCTAATAGCATATAGGCATCATGCACCTTGATTGTTAGGGAAATAATTATGTTGCTGCTTATGATATTGTAAGGTTTTATCCATTGTAATGTGAATTTTTAATGAGGGACCAAAGTTCCATATATGTAAATAGACTATATATTCTCTTTTGCTTGTATTGATGCTTTTATGATTCTGTGAATCGAATAAAGATATATTGACTTGACTAACATACGCTGCCCCTGATTTACAGAGCAATCTCATGGGAGAAGTGAAGATACGGTGAAATACAGTGCAATCCTATGGGACTCACGGACATACGCTGCCCCTGATTTACAGTGCAATCCCTAGGAGACGTCAAGATACAGTGACACACGGTTCAATCCAGTGGGACTCATGAACATACACTGCCAGTGACTAACAGTGCAATGATAATTCAGAAATTAAAGTACACAGTTACCATCCTATGATGCAATTATAAGGAAGACATAAAAATACATTGCCTCTGTCTTCTAATGAGACATGAAAATACACTGCCACTGTCTTCTAATGAGACATGAAAATACACTGCCGCTCTCTTATAATGAGACATGAAAATACACTGCTGCTGCTGTTTTACAATGAGACATGAAAATACACTGCTGCTGTCTTATAATGAGACATGAAAATACACTGCCGCTGCTGTCTTTCTAATGAGACATGAAAATACACTGCCGCTCTCTTATAATGAGACATGAAAATACTCTGCTGCTGCTGTCTTTCTAATGAGACATGAAAATACACTGCCGCTCTCTTATAATGAGACATGAAAATACACTGCCGCTGCTGTCTTTCTAATGAGACATGAAAATACACTGCCGCTGTCTTCTAATGAGACATGAAAATACACTGCCGCTGCTATCTGATAATGAGACATGAAAATACACTGCCGCTGCTGTCTTATAATGACATGAAAATACAATGCTGCTGCTGTCTTACAATGAGACATGAAAATACACTGCTGCTGTCTTATAATGAGACATGAAAACACACTGCCGCTGCTGTCTTTCTAATGAGACATGATAATACACTGCCGGTGATGTCTTATAATGAGACATGAAAATACACTGCCGCTGTCTTCTAATGAGACATGAAAATACACTGCCGCTGTCTTCTAATGAGACATGAAAATACACTGCCAGTGCTGTCGTATAATGAGACATGATAATACACTGCCGGTGATGTCTGATAATGAGACATTAAATACACTGCCGCTGTCTTCTAATGAGACATGAAAATACACTACCGCTGCTGTCTTTGAATGAGACATGAAAATACACTGACGCTGTCTTCCAATGAGACATGAAAATACACTGCTGCTGCTGTCTTATAATGAGACATGAAAATACACTGCCGCTGTCTTCTAATGAAACATGAAAATACACTGCCGCTGTCTTCTAATGAGACATGAAAATACACTGCCAGTGCTGTCGTATAATGAGACATGATAATACACTGCCGGTGATGTCTGATAATGAGACATGAAAATACACTGCCGTGTCTTCTAATGAGACATGAAAATACGCTGCCGCTGTCTTCTAATGAGACATGAAAATACACTGCCACTGCTGTCTTATAATAGACATGATAATACACTGCCGGTGCTGTCTGATAATGAGACATGAAAATACACTGCCGCTGCTGTCTTATAATGAGATGTGAAAATACACTGCTGCTCTCTTATAATGAGACATGAAAACACACTGCCGCTGTCTTATAATGAGACGTGAAAATACACTGCCGCTGCTGTCTTATAATGAGACATGAAAATACACTGCTGCTGCTGTCTTATAACGAGACATGAAAATATACTGCCGTTGCTTTCTAATGAGACATGAAAATACACTGTCGCTATCTTCTACTGAGACATGAAAATACACTGCCACTGCTGTCTTATAATGAGACATGAAAATACAATGCTGCTGTCTTATAATGAGGCATGAAAATACACTGCTGCTGTCTTATAATGAGACATGAATATACACTGCCGCTGTCTTCTAATGAGACATGAAAATACACTACCGTTGCTGTCTTATAATGAGACATGAATATACACTGCCAGTCTCTTATAATAAGACATGAAAATACACTGCCGCTGTCTTATAATGAGGCATGAAAATACACTGCCACTGCTGTCTTATAATGAGACATGAAAATACACTGTCGCTGCTGTCTTCTAATGAGACATGAAAATACACTGCCACTGCTGTCTTATAATGAGACATGAGAATACACTACTGCTGTCTTCTAATGAGACATGAAAATACACTGCCGTTGCTGTCTTATAATGAGACATGAGAATACACTACTGCTGTCTTCTAATGAGACATGAAAATACACTGCCGCTGCTGTCTTATAAGGAGACATGAAAATACACTGCCACTGCTGTCTTATAATGAGACATGAAAATACACTGCCGCTGCTGTCTTCTAATGAGACATGAAAATACACTGCCGCTGCTGTCTTAAAATGAGACATGAATATACACTGCCACTCTTTTACAATGAGACATGAAAATACACTGCTGCTGTCTTATAATGAGGCATGAAAATACAATGTTGCTGCTGTCTTATAATGAGACATGAAAATACACTGCCACTGCTGTCTTATAATGAGACATGAGAATACACTGTCACTGCTGTCTTCTAATGAGACATGAAAATACACTGCCGCTGCTGTGTTATAAGGAGACATGAAAATACACTGCCACTGCTGTCTTATAATGAGACATCAAAATACACTGCCTTATAATGAGACATGAAAATACACTGCCACTGCTGTCTTATAATAAGACATGAAAATACACTACCGCTGCTGTCTGATAATGAGAAATGAAAATACACTGCCGCTGTCTTCTAATGAGACATGAAAATACAATCCTGCTGCTGTATTACAATGAGACATGAAAATACACTGCCACTGCTGTTTTATAATGAGACATGAAAATACACTGCTGCTGTCTTCTAATGAGACATGAAAATACACTGCCGCTGTCTTCTAATGAGACATGACAATACACTGCCGCTCTCTTATAATGAGACATGAAAATACACTGCCGCTGCTGTCTTATAATGAGACAGGAAAATACACTGCCGCTGTCTTCTAATGAGACATGAATATACACTGCCACTCTCTTATAATAAGACATGAAAATACACTACCGTTGCTGTCTTATAATGACACATGAATATACACTGCCACTCTCTTATAATAAGACATGAAAATACACTGCCGCTGTCTTATAATGAGGCATGAAAATACACTGCCACTGCTGTCTTATAATGAGACATGAAAATACACTGTCGCTGCTGTCTTCTAATGAGACATGAAAATACACTGCCACTGCTGTCTTATAATGAGACATGAGAATACACTACTGCTGTCTTCTAATGAGACATGAAAATACACTGCCGTTGCTGTCTTATAATGAGACATGAGAATACACTACTGCTGTCTTCTAATGAGACATGAAAATACACTGCCGCTGCTGTCTTATAAGGAGACATGAAAATACACTGCCACTGCTGTCTTATAATGAGACATGAAAATACACTGCCGCTGCTGTCTTCTAATGAGACATGAAAATACACTGCCGCTGCTGTCTTAAAATGAGACATGAATATACACTGCCACTCTTTTACAATGAGACATGAAAATACACTGCTGCTGTCTTATAATGAGGCATGAAAATACAATGTTGCTGCTGTCTTATAATGAGACATGAAAATACACTGCCACTGCTGTCTTATAATGAGACATGAGAATACACTGTCACTGCTGTCTTCTAATGAGACATGAAAATACACTGCCGCTGCTGTGTTATAAGGAGACATGAAAATACACTGCCACTGCTGTCTTATAATGAGACATAAAAATACACTGCCTTATAATGAGACATGAAAATACACTGCCACTGCTGTCTTATAATAAGACATGAAAATACACTACCGCTGCTGTCTGATAATGAGACATGAAAATACACTGCCGCTGTCTTCTAATGAGACATGAAAATACAATCCTGCTGCTGTATTACAATGAGACATGAAAATACACTGCCACTGCTGTTTTATAATGAGACATGAAAATACACTGCCGCTGTCTTCTAATGAGACATGAAAATACAATGCCACTGCTGTCTTATAATGAGACATGAAAATACACTGCCTCTGCTGTCTTATGATGAGACATGAAAATACACTGCCGCTGTCTTCTAATGAGACATGAAAATACAATGCCACTGTTGTCTTATAATGAGACATGAAAATACACTGCCGCTGCTGTCTTATAATGAAGCATGAAAATACACTGCCGCTGTCTTCTAATGAGACATGAAAATACACTGCTGCTGTCTTCTAATGAGACATGAAAATACACTGCCGCTGTCTTCTTATGAGACATGACAATACACTGCCGCTCTCTTATAATGAGACATGAAAATACACTGCCGCTGCTGTCTTATAATGAGACAGGAAAATACACTGCCGCTGTCTTCTAATGAGACATGAAAATACACTGCCGCTGTCTTCTAATGAGACATGAAAATACACTGCCACTGCTGTCTTATAATGAGACATGAAAATACACTGCTGCTGCTGTCTTATAATGAGACATGAAAATTCACTGTCGCTGCTGTCTTATAATGAGACATGAGAATACACTGCTGCTGCTGTCTTATAAGGAGACATGATAATACACTGCCACTGCTGTCTTATAATGAGACATGAAAATACACTGCTGCTGCTGTCTTATAACGAGACATGAAAATACACTGCCGCTGTCTTATAATGAGACATGAAAATACACTGTTGCTATCTTCTAATGAGACATGAAAACACACTGCCACTGCAGTCTTATAATGAGACATGAAAATACACTGCTGCTGTCTTATCATGAGACATGAAAATACACTGCCGCTGCTGTCTTATAATGAGACAGGAAAACACACTGCAACTGCTGTCTTATAATGACACATGAATATACATTGCCGAAGTCTTATAACGAGACATGAAAATATACTGCCGCTGTCTTCTAATGAGACATGAAAATACACTGCCGCTTTCTTCTAGTGAGACATGAAAATACACTGAAGCTGCTGTCTTATAATGAGACATGAAAATAAACTGCAGCTGCTGTCTTCTACTGAGACATGAAAAGACACTACCGTTGCTGTCTTATAATGAGACATGAATATACACTGCCACTCTCTTCTAATGAGACATGGAAATACACTGCCGCTGTCTTATAATGAGGCATGAAAATACACTGCCACTGCTGTCTTATAATGAGACATGAAAATACACTGTCGCTGCTGTCTGATAATGAGACTTGAGAATACACTTCTGCTGCTGTCTTATAAGGAGACATGAAAATACACTGCCGCTGCTGTCTTATAATGAGACATGAGAATACACTTCTGCTGCTGTCTTATAAGGAGACATGAGAATACACTTCTGCTGCTGTCTTATAAGGAGACATGAAAATACACTGCCGCTGCTGTCTTATAATGAGACATGAGAATACACTGCCACTGCTGTCTTCTAATGAGACATGAAAATACACTGCCGCTGCTGTCTTCTAATGAGACATTAAAATACACTGGTGCTGCTGTCTTAAAATGAGACATGAATATACACTGCCACTCTTTTACAATGAGACATGAAACTACACTGCCACTGTCTTATAATGAGGCATGAAAATACACTGTCGCTGCTGTCTTATAATGAGACATGAGAATACACTTCTGCTGCTGTCTTATAAGGAGACATGAAAATACAATGTCGCTGCTGTCTTATAATGAGAGATGAGAATACACTGCTGCTGGTGTCTTATAAGGAGACATGAGAATACACTGTCACTGCTGTCTTATATGAGACCTGAAAATATACTGCCGCTACTGTCTTATAATGAGACATGAAAATATACTGCCTTATAATGAGACATGAAAATACACTGCCACTGCTGTCTTATAATAAGACATGAAAATACACTGCCGCGGTCTTCTAATGAGACATGAAATAAACTGCCGCTGCTGTCTTATAATGAGACATGAAAATACACTGCCGCTGTATTCTAATGAGACATGAAAATACACTGCCACTGTTTTCTTATAATGAGACATGAAAAAACACTGCCGCTGCTGTCTTCTAAAGAGACATGAAAATACAATGCTGCTGCTGTATTACAATGAGACATGAAAATAAACTGCCACTGCTGTCTTATAATGAGACATAAAAATACACTGCCGCTTTCTTCAAATGAGACATGAAAATACACTGCCACTGTTGTCTTATAATGAGACATGAAAATACACTTCCACTGTCGTATAATGAGACATGAAAATACACTGCCGCTGCTGTCTTATAATGAGACATGAAAATACACTGCCACTGCTGTCTAATAATGAGACATGCACATACACTGCCGCTGTCTTCTAATGAGACATGAAAATACGCTACCACTGTCTTCTAATGAGACATGAAAATACACTGCCACTGCTGTCTTAAAATGAGACATGAATATACACTGCCACTCTTTTACAATGAGACATGAAAATACACTGCCGCTGTCTTATAATGAGGCATGAAAATACAATGTCGCTGCTGTCTTATAATGAGACATGAGAATACACTGCTGCTGGTGTCTTATAAAGGAGACATGAGAATACACTGTCACTGCTGTCTTATAATGAGACCTGAAAATATACTGCCGCTACTGTCTTATAATGAGACATGAAAATACACTGCCGCTGCTGTCTTATAATGAGACATGAAAATACACTGCCACTGCTGTCTTATAATGAGACATAAAAATACACTGCCGCTTCTGTCTTTCTAATGAGACATGAAAATAAACTGCCGCTGCTGTCTTATAATGACATGAAAATACACTGCCGCTGCTGTCTTTCTAATGAGACATGAAAATACACTGCCGCTGCTGTCTTATAATGACATAAAAATACACTGCCGCTCTTTTATAATGAGACATGAAAATACACTGCCACTGCTGTCTTATAATGAGACATGAAAATACACTGCCGCTGCTGTCTTATATTGAGACATGAAAATACACTGCCGCTCTCTTATAATGAGACATGAAAATACACTGTCGCTGCTGTCTTTCTAATGACACATGAAAATACACTGCCGCTGCTGTCTTATAATGACATAAAAATACACTGCCGCTCTTTTATAATGAGACATGAAAATACACTGCCACTGCTGTCTTATAATGAGACATGAAAATACACTGCCGCTGCTGTCTTATATTGAGACATGAAAATACACTGCCGCTCTCTTATAATGAGACATGAAAATACACTGCCACTGCTGTCTTATAATGAGACATGAATATACGCTGCCGCTCTTTTATAATGAGACATGAAAATACACTGCCACTGCTGTCTTATAATGAGACATGAAAATACGCTGCCGCTCTTTTACAATGAGACATGAAAATACACTACCGCTCTCTTATAATGAGACATGAAAATACACTCCCACTGCTGTCTTATATTGAGACATGAAAATACGCTGCAGCTGCTGTCTTATAATGAGACATGAAAATACACTGCCGCTCTCTTATAATAAGAAATGAAAATACAATGCTGCTGCTGTCTTACAATGAGACATGAAAATACACTGCTGCTGTCTTATAATGAGACATGAAAACACACTGCCGCTGCTGTCTTTCTCATGAGACATGAAAATACACTGCCACTGCTGTCTTTCTAATGAGACATGAAAATACACTGCCGCTCTCTTATAATGAGACATGAAAATACACTGCCGCTTCTGTCTTTCTAATGAGACATGAAAATACACTGCTGCTCTCTTATAATGAGACATGAAAATACACTGCCGCTGCTGTCTTTCTAAAGAGACATGAAAATACACTGCCGCTGTCTTCTAATGAGACATGAAAATACACTGCCGCTGCTATCTGATAATGAGACGTGAAAATACAATGCTGCTGCTGTCTTACAATGAGACATGAAAATACACTGCTGCTGTCTTATAATGAGACATGATAATACACTGCCGCTGCTGTCTTTCTAATGAGACATGAAAATACACTGCCGCTGCTGTCTTATAATGACATGAAAATACACTGCCACTGTTGTCTTATAATGAGACATGAAAATACACTGCCGCTGCTGTCTTATAATGAGACATAAAAATACACTGCCGCTCTCTTATAATGACACATGAAAATACACTGCTGCTGCTGTCTTATAATGACATGAAAATACACTGCCACTGCTGTCTTATAATGAGAAATGAAAATACACTGCCGCTGCTGTCTTATAATGAGACATGAAAATACACTGCCGCTCTCTTATAATGAGACATGAAAATACACTGCTGCTGCTGTCTTATAATGAGACATGAAAATACACTGCCGCTGCTGTCTTATAATGAGACATGAAAATACACTGCCGCTCTCTTATAATGAGACATGAAAATACACTGCCGCTCTCTTATAATGAGACATGAAAATACACTGCCGCTGTCTTCTAATGAGACATGAAAATACACTGCTGCTGCTGTCTTATAATGAGACATGAAAATACACTCCCGCTGTCTTCTAATGAAACATGAAAATACACTGCCGCTGTCTTCTAATGAGTCATGAAAATACACTGCCAGTGCTGTCGTATAAGGAGACATGATAATACACTGCCGGTGATGTCTGATAATGAGACATGAAAATACACTGCCGCTGTCTTCTAATGAGACATGAAAATACACTGCCGCTGTCTTCTAATGAGACATGAAAATACACTGCCACTGCTGTCTTATAATGAGACATGATAATACACTGCCGGTGCTGTCTGATAATGAGACATGAAAATACACTGCCGCTGCTGTCTTATAATGAGATGTGAAAATACACTGCTGCTCTCTTATAATGAGACATGAAAACACACTGCAGCTGTCTTCTAATGAGACATGAAAATACACTGCCACTGCTGTCTTATAATGAGATGTGAAAATACACTGCCTCTGCTGTCTTATAATGAGACATGAAAATACACTGCTGCTGCTGTCTTATAACGAGACATGAAAATACACTGCCGTTGCTTTCTAATGAGACATGAAAATACACTGTCGCTATCTTCTACTGAGACATGAAAATACACTGCCACTGCTGTCTTATAATGAGACATGAAAATACACTGCTGCTGTCTTATAATGAGACATGAAAATACACTGCCAGTGCTGTCGTATAATGAGACATGATAATACACTGCCGGTGATGTCTGATAATGAGACATGAAAATACACTGCCGTGTCTTCTAATGAGACATGAAAATACGCTGCCGCTGTCTTCTAATGAGACATGAAAATACACTGCCACTGCTGTCTTATAATAGACATGATAATACACTGCCGGTGCTGTCTGATAATGAGACATGAAAATACACTGCCGCTGCTGTCTTATAATGAGATGTGAAAATACACTGCTGCTCTCTTATAATGAGACATGAAAACACACTGCCGCTGTCTTATAATGAGACGTGAAAATACACTGCCGCTGCTGTCTTATAATGAGACATGAAAATACACTGCTGCTGCTGTCTTATAACGAGACATGAAAATACACTGCCGTTGCTTTCTAATGAGACATGAAAATACACTGTCGCTATCTTCTACTGAGACATGAAAATACACTGCCACTGCTGTCTTATAATGAGACATGAAAATACACTGCTGCTGTCTTATAATGAGACATGAAAATACACTGCTGCTGTCTTATAATGAGACATGAAAATACACTGCCGCTGCTGTCTTATAATGAGGCAGGAAAACACACTGCAACTGCTGTCTTATAATGAGACATGAATATACACTGCCGCTGTCTTCTAATGAGACATGAAAATACACTACCGTTGCTGTCTTATAATGAGACATGAATATACACTGCCACTCTCTTATAATGAGACATGAAAATACACTGCCGCTGTCTTATAATGAGGCATGAAAATACACTGCCACTGATGTCTTATAATGAGACATGAAAATACACTGTCGCTGCTGTCTTCTAATGAGACATGAAAATACACTGCCACTGCTGTCTTATAATGAGACATGAGAATACACTACTGCTGTCTTCTAATGAGACATGAAAATACACTGCCGCTGCTGTCTTATAATGAGACATGAGAATACACTACTGCTGTCTTCTAATGAGACATGAAAATACACTGCCGCTGCTGTCTTATAAGGAGACATGAAAATACACTGCCACTGCTGTCTTATAATGAGACATGAAAATACACTGCTGCTGCTGTCTTCTAATGAGACATGAAAATACACTGCCGCTGCTGTCTTAAAATGAGACATGAATATACACTGCCACTCTTTTACAATGAGACATGAAAATACACTGCTGCTGTCTTATAATGAGGCATGAAAATACAATGTTGCTGCTGTCTTATAATGAGACATGAAAATACACTGCCGCTGCTGTCTTATAATGAGACATGAGAATACACTGCCACTGCTGTCTTATAATGAGACATAAAAATACACTTCCTTATAATGAGACATGAAAATACACTGCCACTGCTGTCTTATAATAAGACATGAAAATACACTACTGCTGCTGTCTGATAATGAGACATGAAAATACACTGCCGCTGTCTTCTAATGAGACATGAAAATACAATGCCACTGTTGTCTTAAAATGAGACATGAAAATACACTGCCGCTGCTGTCTTATAATGAAGCATGAAAATACACTGCCGCTGTCTTCTAATGAGACATGAAAATACACTGCTGCTGTCTTCTAATGAGACATGAAAATACACTGCCGCTGTTTTCTAATGAGACATGACAATACACTGCTGTTTTACAATGAGACATGAAAATACACTGCCGCTGTCTTCTAATGAGACATGAAAATACAATGCCACTGCTGTCTTATAATGAGACATGAAAATACACTGCCGCTGCTGTCTTATGATGAGACATGAAAATACACTGCCGCTGTCTTCTAATGAGACTAGAAAATACAATGCCACTGTTGTCTTATAATGAGACATGAAAATACACTGCCGCTGCTGTCTTATAATGAAGCATGAAAATACACTGCCGCTGTCTTCTAATGAGACATGAAAATACACTGCCGCTGTCTTCTAATGAGACATGACAATACACTGCCGCTCTCTTATAATAAGACATGAAAATACACTGCCGCTGCTGTCTTATAATGAGACAGGAAACTACACTGCCGCTGTCTTCTAATGAGACATCAAAATACACTGCCGCTGTCTTCTAATGAGACATGAAAATACACTGTCACTGCTGTCTTATAATGAGACATGAAAATACACTGCTGCTGCTGTCTTATAATGAGACATGAAAATTCACTGTCGCTGCTGTCTTATAATGAGACATGAGAATACACTGCTGCTGCTGTCTTATAAGGAGACATGATAATACACTGCCACTGCTGTCTTATAATGAGACATGAAAATACACTGCTGCTGCTGTCTGATAATGAGACATGAAAATACACTGCCGCTGTCTTCTAATGAGACATGAAAATACTATCCTGCTGCTGTATTACAATGAGACATGAAAATACACTGCCACTGCTGTTTTATAATGAGACATGAAAATACACTGCCGCTGTCTTCTAATGAGACATGAAAATACAATGCCACTGCTGTCTTATAATGAGACATGAAAATACACTGCCGCTGCTGTCTTATGATGAGACATGAAAATACACTGCCGCTGTCTTCTAATGAGACATGAAAATACAATGCCACTGTTGTCTTATAATGAGACATGAAAATACACTGCCGCTGCTGTCTTATAATGAAGCATGAAAATACACTGCCGCTGTCTTCTAATGAGACATGAAAATACACTGCTGCTGTCTTCTAATGAGACATGAAAATACACTGCCGCTGTCTTATAAGGAGACATGATAATACACTGCCACTGCTGTCTTATAATGAGACATGAAAATACACTGCTGCTGCTGTCTTATAACGAGACATGACAATACACTGCCGCTGTCTTATAATGAGACATAAAAATACACTGTTGCTATCTTCTAATGAGACATGAAAACACACTGCCACTACAGTCTTATAATGAGACATGAAAATACACTGCTGCTGTCTTATCATGAGACATGAAAATACACTGCCGCTGCTGTCTTATAATGAGACAGAAAAACACACTGCAACTGCTGTCTTATAATGACACATGAATATACATTGCTGAAGTCTTATAACGAGACATGAAAATATACTGCCGCTGTCTTCTAATGAGACATGAAAATACACTGCCGCTTTCTTCTAATGAGACATGAAAATACACTGCAGCTGCTGTCTTATAATGAGACATGAAAATAAACTGCAGCTGCTGTCTTCTACTGAGACATGAAAATACACTACCGTTGCTGTCTTATAATGAGACATAAATATATACTCCCACTCTCTTCTAATGAGACATGAAAATACACTGCCGCTGTCTTATAATGAGGCATGAAAATACACTGCCACTGCTGTCTTATAATGAGAAATGAAAATACACTGTCGATGCTGTCTGATAATGAGACTTGAGAATACACTTCTGCTGCTGTTTTATAAGGAGACATGAAAATACACTGCCGCTGCTGTCTTATAATGAGACATGAGAATACACTTCTGCTGCTGTCTTATAAGGAGACATGAGAATACACTTCTGCTGCTGTCTTATAAGGAGACATGAAAATACACTGCCGCTGCTGTCTTATAATGAGACATGAGAATACACTGCCACTGCTGTCTTCTAATGAGACATGAAAATACACTGCCGCTGCTGTCTTCTAATGAGACATTAAAATACACTGGTGCTGCTGTCTTAAAATGAGACATGAATATACACTGCCACTCTTTTACAATGAGACATGAAACTACACTGCCACTGTCTTATAATGAGGCATGAAAATACACTGTCGCTGCAGTCTTATAATGAGACATGAGTATACACTTCTGCTGCTGTCTTATAAGGAGACATGAAAATACAATGTCGCTGCTGTCTTATAATGAGAGATGAGAATACACTGCTGCTGGTGTCTTATAAGGAGACATGAGAATACACTGTCACTGCTGTCTTATAATGAGACCTGAAAATATACTGCCGCTACTGTCTTATAATGAGACATGAAAATATACTGCCTTATAATGAGACATGAAAATACACTGCCACTGCTGTCTTATAATAAGACATGAAAATACACTGCCGCGGTCTTCTAATGAGACATGAAATAAACTGCCGCTGCTGTCTTATAATGAGACATGAAAATACACTGCCGCTGTCTTCTAATGAGACATGAAAATACACTGCCACTGTTGTCTTATAATGAGACATGAAAATACACTGCCGCTGCTGTCTTCTAAAGAGACATGAAAATACAATGCCGCTTTCTTCAAATGAGACATGAAAATACACTGCCACTGCTGTCTTATAAAGAGACATAAAAATACACTGCCGCTTTCTTCAAATGAGACATGAAAATACACTGCCACTGTTGTCTTATAATGAGACATGAAAATACACTTCCACTGTCGTATAATGAGACATGAAAATACACTGCCGCTGCTGTCTTATAATGAGACATGAAAATACACTGCCACTGCTGTCTAATAATGAGACATGCAAATACACTGCCGCTGTCTTCTAATGAGACATGAAAATACGCTACCACTGTCTTCTAATGAGACATGAAAATACACTGCCACTGCTGTCTTAAAATGAGACATGAATATACACTGCCACTCTTTTACAATGAGACATGAAAATACACTGCCGCTGTCTTATAATGAGGCATGAAAATACAATGTCGCTGCTGTCTTATAATGAGACATGAGAATACACTGCTGCTGGTGTCTTATAAGGAGACATGAGAATACACTGTCACTGCTGTCTTATAATGAGACCTGAAAATATACTGCCGCTACTGTCTTATAATGAGACATGAAAATACACTGCCGCTGCTGTCTTATAATGAGACATAAAAATACACTGCCACTGCTGTCTTATAATGAGACATAAAAATACACTGCCGCTTCTGTCTTTCTAATGAGACATGAAAATACACTGCCGCTGCTGTCTTATAATGACATGAAAATACACTGCCGCTGCTGTCTTTCTACTGAGACATGAAAATACACTGCCGCTGCTGTCTTATAATGACATAAAAATACACTGCCGCTCTTTTATAATGAGACATGAAAATACACTGCCACTGCTGTCTTATAATGAGACATGAAAATACACTGCCGCTGCTGTCTTATATTGAGACATGAAAATACACTGCCGCTCTCTTATAATGAGACATGAAAATAGACTGTCGCTGCTGTCTTTCTAATGAGACATGAAAATACACTGCCGCTGCTGTCTTATAATGACATAAAAATACACTGCCGCTCTTTTATATTGAGACATGAAAATACACTGCCACTGCTGTCTTATAATGAGACATGAAAATACACTGCCGCTGCTGTCTTATATTGAGACATGAAAATACACTGCCGCTCTCTTATAATGAGACATGAAAATACACTGCCACTGCTGTCTTATAATGAGACATGAATATACGCTGCCGCTCTTTTATAATGAGACATGAAAATACACTGCCACTGCTGTCTTATAATGAGACATGAAAATACGCTGCCGCTCTTTTACAATGAGACATGAAAATACACTACCGCTCTCTTATAATGAGACATGAAAATACACTCCCACTGCTGTCTTATATTGAGACATGAAAATACGCTGCCGCTGCTGTCTTATAATGAGACATGAAAATACACTGCCGCTCTCTTATAATGAGACATGAAAATACAATGCTGCTGCTGTCTTACAATGAGACATGAAAATACACTGCTGCTGCTGTCTTATAATGAGACATGAAAATACACTGCCACTGCTGTCTTTCTAATGAGACATGAAAATACACTGCCGCTGCTGTCTTATAATGACATGAAAATACAATGCTGCTGCTGTCTTACAATGAGACATGAAAATACACTGCTGCTGTCTTACAATGAGACATGAAAATACACTGCCGCTGCTGTCTTATAATGACATGAAAATACAATGCTGCTGCTGTCTTACAATGAGACATGAAAATACACTGCTGCTGTCTTATAATGAGACATGATAATACACTGCCGCTGCTGTCTTTCTAATGAGACATGAAAGTACACTGCCGCTGCTGTCTTATAATGACATGAAAATACACTGCCACTGTTGTCTTATAATGAGACATGAAAATACACTTCTGCTGCTGTCTTATAATGAGACATGAAAATACACTGCCGCTGCTGTCTTATAATGAGACATGAAAATACACTGCCGCTCTCTTATAATTAGACATGAAAATACACTGCTGCTGCTGTCTTATAATGAGACATGAAAATACACTGCCGCTGCTGTCTTATAATGAGACATTAAAATACACTGCTGCTCTCTTATAATGAGACATGACACTGCTGCTGCTGTCCTATAATGAGACATGAAAATACAATGCTGCTGCTGTCTTACAATGAGACATGACAATACACTGCCGCTGCTGTCTTACAATGAGACATTAAAATACACTGCCGCTGCTGTCTTATAATGACATGAAAATACAATGCTGCTGCTGTCTTACAATGAGACATGAAAATACACTGCTGCTGTCTTATAATGAGACATGAAAATACACTGCCGCTGCTGTCTTTCTAATGAGACATGAAAATACACTGCCGCTGCTGTCTTTCTAATGAGACATGAAAATACACTGCCGCTCTCTTATAATGAGACATGAAAATACACTGTCGCTGCTGTCTTTCTAATGAGACATGAAAATACACTGCCGCTGTCTTCTAATGAGACATGAAAATACACTGCCGCTGCTATCTGATAATGAGACATGAAAATACACTGCCGCTGCTGTCTTATAATGACATGAAAATACAATGCTGCTGCTGTCTTACAATGAGACATGAAAATACACTGCTGCTGTCTTATAATGAGACATGAAAACACACTGCCGCTGCTGTCTTTCTAATGAGACATGAAAATACACTGCCACTGCTGTCTTTCTAATGAGACATGAAAATACACTGCCGCTGCTGTCTTTCTAATGAGACATGAAAATACACTGCCGCTCTCTTATAATGAGACATGAAAATACACTGCCGCTGCTGTCTTTCTAATGAGACATGAAAATACACTGCCGCTGTCTTCTAATGAGACATGAAAATACACTGCCGCTGCTATCTGATAATGAGACATGAAAATACAATGCTGCTGCTGTCTTACAATGAGACATGAAAATACACTGCTGCTGTCTTATAATGAGACATGATAATACACTGCCGCTGCTGTCTTTCTAATGAGACATGAAAATACACTGCCGCTGCTGTCTTATAATGACATGAAAATACATTGCCACTGTTGTCTTATAATGAGACATGAAAATACACTGCCGCTGCTGTCTTATAATGAGACATGAAAATACACTGCCGCTCTCTTATAATGAGACATGAAAATACACTGCTGCTGCTGTCTTATAATGACATGAAAATACACTGCCACTGCTGTCTTATAATGAGAAATGAAAATACACTGCCGCTGCTGTCTTATAATGAGACATGAAAATACACTGCCGCTCTCTTATAATGAGACATGAAAATACACTGCTGCTCTCTTATAATGAGACATGAAAATACACTGCTGCTGCTGTCTTATAATGAGACATGAAAATACACTGCCGCTCTCTTATAATGAGACATGAAAATACACTGCTGCTGTCTTCTAATGAGACATGAAAATACACTGCTGCGGCTGTCTTATAATGAGACACAAAAATACACTGCCGCTGTCTTCTAATGAGACATGAAAATACACTGCCGCTGTCTTCTAATGAGACATGAAAATACACTGCCACTGCTGTCTTATAATGAGACATGATAATACACTGCCGGTGCTGTCTGATAATGAGACATGAAAATACACTGCCGCTGCTGTCTTATAATGAGATGTGAAAATACACTGCTGCTCTCTTATAATGAGACATGAAAACACACTGCAGCTGTCTTCTAATGAGACATGAAAATACACTGCCACTGCTGTCTTATAATGAGATGTGAAAATACACTGCCGCTGCTGTCTTATAATGAGACATGAAAATACACTGCTGCTGCTGTCTTATAACGAGACATGAAAATACACTGCCGTTGCTTTCTAATGAGACATGAAAATACACTGTCGCTATCTTCTACTGAGACATGAAAATACACTGCCACTGCTGTCTTATAATGAGACATGAAAATACACTGCTGCTGTCTTATAATGAGACATGAAAATACACTGCTGCTGTCTTATAATGAGACATGAATATACACTGCCGCTGTCTTCTAATGAGACATGAAAATACACTACCGTTGCTGTCTTATAATGAGACATGAATATACACTGCCACTCTTTTACAATGAGACATGAAAATACACTGCTGCTATCTTATAATAAGCCATGAAAATACAATGTTGCTGCTGTCTTATAATGAGACATGAAAATACACTGCCGCTGCTGTCTTATAATGAGACATGAGAATACACTGTCACTGCTGTCTTCTAATGAGACATGAAAATACACTGCCGCTGCTGTGTTATAAGGAGACATGAAAATGCACTGCCACTGCTGTCTTATAATGAGACATAAAAATACACTGCCTTATAATGAGACATGAAAATACACTGCCACTGCTGTCTTATAATAAGACATGAAAATACACTACCGCTGCTGTCTGATAATGAGACATGAAAATACACTGCCGCTGTCTTCTAATGAGACATGAAAATACAATCCTGCTGCTGTATTACAATGAGACATGAAAATACACTGCCACTGCTGTTTTATAATGAGACATGAAAATACACTGCCGCTGTCTTCTAATGAGACATGAAAATACAATACCACTGCTGTCTTATAATGAGACATGAAAATACACTGCCGCTGCTGTCTTATGATGAGACATGAAAATACACTGCCGCTGTCTTCTAATGAGACATGAAAATACAATGCCAATGTTGTCTTATAATGAGACATGAAAATACAATGCCACTGTTGTCTTATAATGAGACATGAAAATACACTGCCGCTGCTGTCTTATAATGAGACATGAAAATACACTGCCGCTGCTGTCTTATAATGAGGCATGAAAATACACTGCCGCTGTCTTCTAATGAGACATGAAAATACACTGCTGCTGTCTTCTAATGAGACATGAAAATACACTGCCGCTGTCTTCTAATGAGGCATGACAATACACTGCCGCTCTCTTATAATGAGACATGAAAATACACTGCCGCTGCTGTCTTATAATGAGACAGGAAAATACACTGCCGCTGTCTTCTAATGAGACATGAAAATACACTGCCGCTGTCTTCTAATGAGACATGAAAATACACTGCCACTGCTGTCTTATAATGAGACATGAAAATACACTGCTGCTGCTGTCTTATAATGAGACATGAAAATTCACTGTCGCTGCTGTCTTATAATGAGACATGAGAATACACTGCTGCTGCTGTCTTTTAAGGAGACATGATAATACACTGCCACTGCTGTCTTATAATGAGACATGAAAATACACTGCTGCTGCTGTCTTATAACGAGACATGAAAATACACTGCCACTGTCTTATAATGAGACATGAAAATACACTGTTGCTATCTTCTAATGAGACATGAAAACACACTGCCACTGCAGTCTTATAGTGAGACATGAAAATACACTGCTGCTGTCTTATAATGAGACATGAAAATACACTTCCGCTGCTGTCTTATAATGAGACAGGAAAACACACTGCAACTGCTGTCTTATAATGACACATGAATATACATTGCCAAAGTCTTATAACGAGACATGAAAATATACTGCCGCTGTCTTCTAATGAGACATGAAAATACTCTGCCGCTTTCTTCTAATGAGACATGAAAATACACTGCAGCTGCTGTCTTATAATGAGACATGAAAATAAACTGCAGCTGCTGTCTTCTACTGAGACATGAAAATACACTACCGTTGCTGTCTTATAATGAGACATGAATATACACTGCCACTCTCTTCTAATGAGACATGAAAATACACTGCCGCTGTCTTATAATGAGGCATGAAAATACACTGCCACTGCTGTCTTATAATGAGACATGAAAATACACTGTCGCTGCTGTCTGATAATGAGACTTGAGAATACACTTCTGCTGCTGTCTTATAAGGAGACATGAAAATACACTGCCGCTGCTGTCTTATAATGAGACATGAGAATACACTTCTGCTGCTGTCTTGTAAGGAGACATGAGAATACACTTCTGCTGCTGTCTTATAAGGAGACATGAAAATACACTGCCGCTGCTGTCTAATAATGAGACATGAGAATACACTGCCACTGCTGTCTTATAATGAGACATGAAAATACACTGCCGCTGCTGTCTTCTAATGAGACATTAAAATACACTGGTGCTGCTGTCTTAAAATGAGACATGAATATACACTGCCACTCTTTTACAATGAGACATGAAACTACACTGCCACTGTCTTATAATGAGGCATGAAAATACACTGTCGCTGCTGTCTTATAATGAGACATGAGAATACACTTCTGCTGCTGTCTTATAAGGAGACATGAAAATACAATGTCGCTGTTGTCTTATAATGAGAGATGAGAATACACTGCTGCTGGTGTCTTATAAGGAGACATGAGAATACACTGTCACTGCTGTCTTATAATGAGACCTGAAAATATACTGCCGCTACTGTCTTATAATGAGACATGAAAATATACTGCCTTATAATGAGACATGAAAATACACTGCCACTGCTGTCTTATAATAAGACATGAAAATACACTGCCGCGGTCTTCTAATGAGACATGAAAATACACTACCGTTGCTGTCTTATAATGAGACATGAATATACACTGCCACTCTCTTATAATGAGACATGAAAATACACTGCCGCTGTCTTATAATGAGGCATGAAAATACACTGCCACTGATGTCTTATAATGAGACATGAAAATACACTGTCGCTGCTGTCTTCTAATGAGACATGAAAATACACTGCCACTGCTGTCTTATAATGAGACATGAGAATACACTACTGCTGTCTTCTAATGAGACATGAAAATACACTGCCGCTGCTGTCTTATAATGAGACATGAGAATACACTACTGCTGTCTTCTAATGAGACATGAAAATACACTGCCGCTGCTGTCTTATAAGGAGACATGAAAATACACTGCCACTGCTGTCTTATAATGAGACATGAAAATACACTGCTGCTGCTGTCTTCTAATGAGACATGAAAATACACTGCCGCTGCTGTCTTAAAATGAGACATGAATATACACTGCCACTCTTTTACAATGAGACATGAAAATACACTGCTGCTGTCTTATAATGAGGCATGAAAATACAATGTTGCTGCTGTCTTATAATGAGACATGAAAATACACTGCCGCTGCTGTCTTATAATGAGACATGAGAATACACTGCCACTGCTGTCTTATAATGAGACATAAAAATACACTTCCTTATAATGAGACATGAAAATACACTGCCACTGCTGTCTTATAATAAGACATGAAAATACACTACTGCTGCTGTCTGATAATGAGACATGAAAATACACTGCCGCTGTCTTCTAATGAGACATGAAAATACAATGCCACTGTTGTCTTAAAATGAGACATGAAAATACACTGCCGCTGCTGTCTTATAATGAAGCATGAAAATACACTGCCGCTGTCTTCTAATGAGACATGAAAATACACTGCTGCTGTCTTCTAATGAGACATGAAAATACACTGCCGCTGTTTTCTAATGAGACATGACAATACACTGCTGTTTTACAATGAGACATGAAAATACACTGCCGCTGTCTTCTAATGAGACATGAAAATACAATGCCACTGCTGTCTTATAATGAGACATGAAAATACACTGCCGCTGCTGTCTTATGATGAGACATGAAAATACACTGCCGCTGTCTTCTAATGAGACTAGAAAATACAATGCCACTGTTGTCTTATAATGAGACATGAAAATACACTGCCGCTGCTGTCTTATAATGAAGCATGAAAATACACTGCCGCTGTCTTCTAATGAGACATGAAAATACACTGCCGCTGTCTTCTAATGAGACATGACAATACACTGCCGCTCTCTTATAATAAGACATGAAAATACACTGCCGCTGCTGTCTTATAATGAGACAGGAAACTACACTGCCGCTGTCTTCTAATGAGACATCAAAATACACTGCCGCTGTCTTCTAATGAGACATGAAAATACACTGTCACTGCTGTCTTATAATGAGACATGAAAATACACTGCTGCTGCTGTCTTATAATGAGACATGAAAATTCACTGTCGCTGCTGTCTTATAATGAGACATGAGAATACACTGCTGCTGCTGTCTTATAAGGAGACATGATAATACACTGCCACTGCTGTCTTATAATGAGACATGAAAATACACTGCTGCTGCTGTCTGATAATGAGACATGAAAATACACTGCCGCTGTCTTCTAATGAGACATGAAAATACTATCCTGCTGCTGTATTACAATGAGACATGAAAATACACTGCCACTGCTGTTTTATAATGAGACATGAAAATACACTGCCGCTGTCTTCTAATGAGACATGAAAATACAATGCCACTGCTGTCTTATAATGAGACATGAAAATACACTGCCGCTGCTGTCTTATGATGAGACATGAAAATACACTGCCGCTGTCTTCTAATGAGACATGAAAATACAATGCCACTGTTGTCTTATAATGAGACATGAAAATACACTGCCGCTGCTGTCTTATAATGAAGCATGAAAATACACTGCCGCTGTCTTCTAATGAGACATGAAAATACACTGCTGCTGTCTTCTAATGAGACATGAAAATACACTGCCGCTGTCTTATAAGGAGACATGATAATACACTGCCACTGCTGTCTTATAATGAGACATGAAAATACACTGCTGCTGCTGTCTTATAACGAGACATGACAATACACTGCCGCTGTCTTATAATGAGACATAAAAATACACTGTTGCTATCTTCTAATGAGACATGAAAACACACTGCCACTACAGTCTTATAATGAGACATGAAAATACACTGCTGCTGTCTTATCATGAGACATGAAAATACACTGCCGCTGCTGTCTTATAATGAGACAGAAAAACACACTGCAACTGCTGTCTTATAATGACACATGAATATACATTGCTGAAGTCTTATAACGAGACATGAAAATATACTGCCGCTGTCTTCTAATGAGACATGAAAATACACTGCCGCTTTCTTCTAATGAGACATGAAAATACACTGCAGCTGCTGTCTTATAATGAGACATGAAAATAAACTGCAGCTGCTGTCTTCTACTGAGACATGAAAATACACTACCGTTGCTGTCTTATAATGAGACATAAATATATACTCCCACTCTCTTCTAATGAGACATGAAAATACACTGCCGCTGTCTTATAATGAGGCATGAAAATACACTGCCACTGCTGTCTTATAATGAGAAATGAAAATACACTGTCGATGCTGTCTGATAATGAGACTTGAGAATACACTTCTGCTGCTGTTTTATAAGGAGACATGAAAATACACTGCCGCTGCTGTCTTATAATGAGACATGAGAATACACTTCTGCTGCTGTCTTATAAGGAGACATGAGAATACACTTCTGCTGCTGTCTTATAAGGAGACATGAAAATACACTGCCGCTGCTGTCTTATAATGAGACATGAGAATACACTGCCACTGCTGTCTTCTAATGAGACATGAAAATACACTGCCGCTGCTGTCTTCTAATGAGACATTAAAATACACTGGTGCTGCTGTCTTAAAATGAGACATGAATATACACTGCCACTCTTTTACAATGAGACATGAAACTACACTGCCACTGTCTTATAATGAGGCATGAAAATACACTGTCGCTGCAGTCTTATAATGAGACATGAGTATACACTTCTGCTGCTGTCTTATAAGGAGACATGAAAATACAATGTCGCTGCTGTCTTATAATGAGAGATGAGAATACACTGCTGCTGGTGTCTTATAAGGAGACATGAGAATACACTGTCACTGCTGTCTTATAATGAGACCTGAAAATATACTGCCGCTACTGTCTTATAATGAGACATGAAAATATACTGCCTTATAATGAGACATGAAAATACACTGCCACTGCTGTCTTATAATAAGACATGAAAATACACTGCCGCGGTCTTCTAATGAGACATGAAAAAAAACTGCCGCTGCTGTCTTATAATGAGACATGAAAATACACTGCCGCTGTCTTCTAATGAGACATGAAAATACACTGCCACTGTTGTCTTATAATGAGACATGAAAATACACTGCCGCTGCTGTCTTCTAAAGAGACATGAAAATACAATGCCGCTTTCTTCAAATGAGACATGAAAATACACTGCCACTGCTGTCTTATAAAGAGACATAAAAATACACTGCCGCTTTCTTCAAATGAGACATGAAAATACACTGCCACTGTTGTCTTATAATGAGACATGAAAATACACTTCCACTGTCGTATAATGAGACATGAAAATACACTGCCGCTGCTGTCTTATAATGAGACATGAAAATACACTGCCACTGCTGTCTAATAATGAGACATGCAAATACACTGCCGCTGTCTTCTAATGAGACATGAAAATACGCTACCACTGTCTTCTAATGAGACATGAAAATACACTGCCACTGCTGTCTTAAAATGAGACATGAATATACACTGCCACTCTTTTACAATGAGACATGAAAATACACTGCCGCTGTCTTATAATGAGGCATGAAAATACAATGTCGCTGCTGTCTTATAATGAGACATGAGAATACACTGCTGCTGGTGTCTTATAAGGAGACATGAGAATACACTGTCACTGCTGTCTTATAATGAGACCTGAAAATATACTGCCGCTACTGTCTTATAATGAGACATGAAAATACACTGCCGCTGCTGTCTTATAATGAGACATAAAAATACACTGCCACTGCTGTCTTATAATGAGACATAAAAATACACTGCTGCTTCTGTCTTTCTAATGAGACATGAAAATACACTGCCGCTGCTGTCTTATAATGACATGAAAATACACTGCCGCTGCTGTCTTTCTACTGAGACATGAAAATACACTGCCGCTGCTGTCTTATAATGACATAAAAATACACTGCCGCTCTTTTATAATGAGACATGAAAATACACTGCCACTGCTGTCTTATAATGAGACATGAAAATACACTGCCGCTGCTGTCTTATATTGAGACATGAAAATACACTGCCGCTCTCTTATAATGAGACATGAAAATAGACTGTCGCTGCTGTCTTTCTAATGAGACATGAAAATACACTGCCGCTGCTGTCTTATAATGACATAAAAATACACTGCCGCTCTTTTATATTGAGACATGAAAATACACTGCCACTGCTGTCTTATAATGAGACATGAAAATACACTGCCGCTGCTGTCTTATATTGAGACATGAAAATACACTGCCGCTCTCTTATAATGAGACATGAAAATACACTGCCACTGCTGTCTTATAATGAGACATGAATATACGCTGCCGCTCTTTTATAATGAGACATGAAAATACACTGCCACTGCTGTCTTATAATGAGACATGAAAATACGCTGCCGCTCTTTTACAATGAGACATGAAAATACACTACCGCTCTCTTATAATGAGACATGAAAATACACTCCCACTGCTGTCTTATATTGAGACATGAAAATACGCTGCCGCTGCTGTCTTATAATGAGACATGAAAATACACTGCCGCTCTCTTATAATGAGACATGAAAATACAATGCTGCTGCTGTCTTACAATGAGACATGAAAATACACTGCTGCTGCTGTCTTATAATGAGACATGAAAATACACTGCCACTGCTGTCTTTCTAATGAGACATGAAAATACACTGCCGCTGCTGTCTTATAATGACATGAAAATACAATGCTGCTGCTGTCTTACAATGAGACATGAAAATACACTGCTGCTGTCTTACAATGAGACATGAAAATACACTGCCGCTGCTGTCTTATAATGACATGAAAATACAATGCTGCTGCTGTCTTACAATGAGACATGAAAATACACTGCTGCTGTCTTATAATGAGACATGATAATACACTGCCGCTGCTGTCTTTCTAATGAGACATGAAAGTACACTGCCGCTGCTGTCTTATAATGACATGAAAATACACTGCCACTGTTGTCTTATAATGAGACATGAAAATACACTTCTGCTGCTGTCTTATAATGAGACATGAAAATACACTGCCGCTGCTGTCTTATAATGAGACATGAAAATACACTGCCGCTCTCTTATAATTAGACATGAAAATACACTGCTGCTGCTGTCTTATAATGAGACATGAAAATACACTGCCGCTGCTGTCTTATAATGAGACATTAAAATACACTGCTGCTCTCTTATAATGAGACATGACACTGCTGCTGCTGTCCTATAATGAGACATGAAAATACAATGCTGCTGCTGTCTTACAATGAGACATGACAATACACTGCCGCTGCTGTCTTACAATGAGACATTAAAATACACTGCCGCTGCTGTCTTATAATGACATGAAAATACAATGCTGCTGCTGTCTTACAATGAGACATGAAAATACACTGCTGCTGTCTTATAATGAGACATGAAAATACACTGCCGCTGCTGTCTTTCTAATGAGACATGAAAATACACTGCCGCTGCTGTCTTTCTAATGAGACATGAAAATACACTGCCGCTCTCTTATAATGAGACATGAAAATACACTGTCGCTGCTGTCTTTCTAATGAGACATGAAAATACACTGCCGCTGTCTTCTAATGAGACATGAAAATACACTGCCGCTGCTATCTGATAATGAGACATGAAAATACACTGCCGCTGCTGTCTTATAATGACATGAAAATACAATGCTGCTGCTGTCTTACAATGAGACATGAAAATACACTGCTGCTGTCTTATAATGAGACATGAAAACACACTGCCGCTGCTGTCTTTCTAATGAGACATGAAAATACACTGCCACTGCTGTCTTTCTAATGAGACATGAAAATACACTGCCGCTGCTGTCTTTCTAATGAGACATGAAAATACACTGCCGCTCTCTTATAATGAGACATGAAAATACACTGCCGCTGCTGTCTTTCTAATGAGACATGAAAATACACTGCCGCTGTCTTCTAATGAGACATGAAAATACACTGCCGCTGCTATCTGATAATGAGACATGAAAATACAATGCTGCTGCTGTCTTACAATGAGACATGAAAATACACTGCTGCTGTCTTATAATGAGACATGATAATACACTGCCGCTGCTGTCTTTCTAATGAGACATGAAAATACACTGCCGCTGCTGTCTTATAATGACATGAAAATACATTGCCACTGTTGTCTTATAATGAGACATGAAAATACACTGCCGCTGCTGTCTTATAATGAGACATGAAAATACACTGCCGCTCTCTTATAATGAGACATGAAAATACACTGCTGCTGCTGTCTTATAATGACATGAAAATACACTGCCACTGCTGTCTTATAATGAGAAATGAAAATACACTGCCGCTGCTGTCTTATAATGAGACATGAAAATACACTGCCGCTCTCTTATAATGAGACATGAAAATACACTGCTGCTCTCTTATAATGAGACATGAAAATACACTGCTGCTGCTGTCTTATAATGAGACATGAAAATACACTGCCGCTCTCTTATAATGAGACATGAAAATACACTGCTGCTGTCTTCTAATGAGACATGAAAATACACTGCTGCGGCTGTCTTATAATGAGACACAAAAATACACTGCCGCTGTCTTCTAATGAGACATGAAAATACACTGCCGCTGTCTTCTAATGAGACATGAAAATACACTGCCACTGCTGTCTTATAATGAGACATGATAATACACTGCCGGTGCTGTCTGATAATGAGACATGAAAATACACTGCCGCTGCTGTCTTATAATGAGATGTGAAAATACACTGCTGCTCTCTTATAATGAGACATGAAAACACACTGCAGCTGTCTTCTAATGAGACATGAAAATACACTGCCACTGCTGTCTTATAATGAGATGTGAAAATACACTGCCGCTGCTGTCTTATAATGAGACATGAAAATACACTGCTGCTGCTGTCTTATAACGAGACATGAAAATACACTGCCGTTGCTTTCTAATGAGACATGAAAATACACTGTCGCTATCTTCTACTGAGACATGAAAATACACTGCCACTGCTGTCTTATAATGAGACATGAAAATACACTGCTGCTGTCTTATAATGAGACATGAAAATACACTGCTGCTGTCTTATAATGAGACATGAATATACACTGCCGCTGTCTTCTAATGAGACATGAAAATACACTACCGTTGCTGTCTTATAATGAGACATGAATATACACTGCCACTCTTTTACAATGAGACATGAAAATACACTGCTGCTATCTTATAATAAGCCATGAAAATACAATGTTGCTGCTGTCTTATAATGAGACATGAAAATACACTGCCGCTGCTGTCTTATAATGAGACATGAGAATACACTGTCACTGCTGTCTTCTAATGAGACATGAAAATACACTGCCGCTGCTGTGTTATAAGGAGACATGAAAATGCACTGCCACTGCTGTCTTATAATGAGACATAAAAATACACTGCCTTATAATGAGACATGAAAATACACTGCCACTGCTGTCTTATAATAAGACATGAAAATACACTACCGCTGCTGTCTGATAATGAGACATGAAAATACACTGCCGCTGTCTTCTAATGAGACATGAAAATACAATCCTGCTGCTGTATTACAATGAGACATGAAAATACACTGCCACTGCTGTTTTATAATGAGACATGAAAATACACTGCCGCTGTCTTCTAATGAGACATGAAAATACAATACCACTGCTGTCTTATAATGAGACATGAAAATACACTGCCGCTGCTGTCTTATGATGAGACATGAAAATACACTGCCGCTGTCTTCTAATGAGACATGAAAATACAATGCCAATGTTGTCTTATAATGAGACATGAAAATACAATGCCACTGTTGTCTTATAATGAGACATGAAAATACACTGCCGCTGCTGTCTTATAATGAGACATGAAAATACACTGCCGCTGCTGTCTTATAATGAGGCATGAAAATACACTGCCGCTGTCTTCTAATGAGACATGAAAATACACTGCTGCTGTCTTCTAATGAGACATGAAAATACACTGCCGCTGTCTTCTAATGAGGCATGACAATACACTGCCGCTCTCTTATAATGAGACATGAAAATACACTGCCGCTGCTGTCTTATAATGAGACAGGAAAATACACTGCCGCTGTCTTCTAATGAGACATGAAAATACACTGCCGCTGTCTTCTAATGAGACATGAAAATACACTGCCACTGCTGTCTTATAATGAGACATGAAAATACACTGCTGCTGCTGTCTTATAATGAGACATGAAAATTCACTGTCGCTGCTGTCTTATAATGAGACATGAGAATACACTGCTGCTGCTGTCTTTTAAGGAGACATGATAATACACTGCCACTGCTGTCTTATAATGAGACATGAAAATACACTGCTGCTGCTGTCTTATAACGAGACATGAAAATACACTGCCACTGTCTTATAATGAGACATGAAAATACACTGTTGCTATCTTCTAATGAGACATGAAAACACACTGCCACTGCAGTCTTATAGTGAGACATGAAAATACACTGCTGCTGTCTTATAATGAGACATGAAAATACACTTCCGCTGCTGTCTTATAATGAGACAGGAAAACACACTGCAACTGCTGTCTTATAATGACACATGAATATACATTGCCAAAGTCTTATAACGAGACATGAAAATATACTGCCGCTGTCTTCTAATGAGACATGAAAATACTCTGCCGCTTTCTTCTAATGAGACATGAAAATACACTGCAGCTGCTGTCTTATAATGAGACATGAAAATAAACTGCAGCTGCTGTCTTCTACTGAGACATGAAAATACACTACCGTTGCTGTCTTATAATGAGACATGAATATACACTGCCACTCTCTTCTAATGAGACATGAAAATACACTGCCGCTGTCTTATAATGAGGCATGAAAATACACTGCCACTGCTGTCTTATAATGAGACATGAAAATACACTGTCGCTGCTGTCTGATAATGAGACTTGAGAATACACTTCTGCTGCTGTCTTATAAGGAGACATGAAAATACACTGCCGCTGCTGTCTTATAATGAGACATGAGAATACACTTCTGCTGCTGTCTTGTAAGGAGACATGAGAATACACTTCTGCTGCTGTCTTATAAGGAGACATGAAAATACACTGCCGCTGCTGTCTAATAATGAGACATGAGAATACACTGCCACTGCTGTCTTATAATGAGACATGAAAATACACTGCCGCTGCTGTCTTCTAATGAGACATTAAAATACACTGGTGCTGCTGTCTTAAAATGAGACATGAATATACACTGCCACTCTTTTACAATGAGACATGAAACTACACTGCCACTGTCTTATAATGAGGCATGAAAATACACTGTCGCTGCTGTCTTATAATGAGACATGAGAATACACTTCTGCTGCTGTCTTATAAGGAGACATGAAAATACAATGTCGCTGTTGTCTTATAATGAGAGATGAGAATACACTGCTGCTGGTGTCTTATAAGGAGACATGAGAATACACTGTCACTGCTGTCTTATAATGAGACCTGAAAATATACTGCCGCTACTGTCTTATAATGAGACATGAAAATATACTGCCTTATAATGAGACATGAAAATACACTGCCACTGCTGTCTTATAATAAGACATGAAAATACACTGCCGCGGTCTTCTAATGAGACATGAAATAAACTGCCGCTGCTGTCTTATAATGAGACATGAAAATACACTGCCGCTGTCTTCTAATGAGACATGAAAATACACTGCCACTGTTGTCTTATAATGAGACATGAAAATACACTGCCGCTGCTGTCTTCTAAAGAGACATGAAAATACAATGCTGCTGCTGTATTACAATGAGACATGAAAATAAACTGCCACTGCTGTCTTATAATGAGACATGAAAATACACTGCTGCTTTCTTCAAATGAGACATGAAAATACACTGCCACTGTTGTCTTATCATGAGACATGAAAATACACTTCCACTGTCGTATAATGAGACATGAAAATACACTGCTGCTGCTGTCTTATAATGAGACATGAAAATACACTGCCACTGCTGTCTAATAATGAGACATGCAAATACACTGCCGCTGTCTTCTAATGAGACATGAAAATACGCTACCACTGTCTTCTAATGAGACATGAAAATACACTGCCACTGCTGTCTTAAAATGAGACATGAATATACACTGCCACTCTTTTACAATGAGACATGAAAATACACTGCCGTTGTCTTATAATGAGGCATGAAAATACAATGTCGCTGCTGTCTTATAATGAGACATGAGAATACACTGCTGCTGGTGTCTTATAAGGAGACATGAGAATACACTGTCACTGCTGTCTTATAATGAGACCTGAAAATATACTGCCGCTACTGTCTTATAATGAGACATGAAAATACACTGCCGCTGCTGTCTTATAATGAGACATGAAAATACACTGCCACTGCTGTCTTATAATGAGACATAAAAATACACTGCCGCTTCTGTCTTTCTAATGAGACATGAAAATACACTGCCGCTGCTGTCTTATAATGACATGAAAATACACTGCCGCTGCTGTCTTTCTAATGAGACATGAAAATACACTGCCGCTGCTGTCTTATAATGACATAAAAATACGCTGCCGCTGTTTTATAATGAGACATGAAAATACACTGCCACTGCTGTCTTATAATGAGATATGAAAATATGCTGCCGCTCTTTTACAATGAGACATGAAAATACACTACCGCTCTCTTATGAGACATGAAAATACACTCCCACTGCTGTCTTATATTGAGACATGAAAATACGCTGCCGCTGCTGTCTTATAATGAGACATGAAAATACACTGCCGCTCTCAATTTCAGCTTTATTTCGACTTATTTTGTCATAAAAGCAACATACATAGGTTAAAAAAAGAAAAGCATAATACATAATCCGAAGTCCCAGGCAATATGATGGAGGTCGATCACTTTCAATTCTGTCACAGCTATGCTAAAAACATATAAATTAGTTAAAAGCCAGATAATATATAAAAAGTTGTTAAAATACATTTTGCAAAGGGTGAAAGGGTAAAATTCATAGTGTCAAACCAACCAAGTACATTAGCTAACCAGTCTTTAAATATTATAATTTGTATCCTTTCTTATTCCTTATAAGATATACATTAAATAGGAATCTACTTAGACCAAAGACTATTAGTTGTGAAGTATTTGCTTTGAATGTACGTTCTGCCTCTTTGAAAAGCCTAAACCCCAGATTTATACACAGGGGTTTAATCCATCGAATTCTTGGTTTTTTATAAGCTGGGCAGAAAAACAGTACATGAGCGTCATTTTCTATTGCTTTTTGTACGCAAAGGGTGCACAAACCACTTTCATCTTCATTGCCCCTCCAACTACTAGTGTTTGCAGCTATCTGTAAAACTCCATATCGGTATTGAAGATACAGTGTTTTAGCTAGTGGTGGTCTTATCTCATCCATGAATTGTTCGAATATAGGGGTATCCTTAACAGATAAGAATTCCTGTGACAATGTACCCAGTGTAGTATTAGTGGATACTTCGTTCTTTGCATATATCCAAAATGCAGATTTCAAAAGGTTTTTTGAAGATGGTGACATATTCTGAGGGTTTTCCCAAAGATGAGTAAACCCAAGCTTTTTGAACCACTGGGAGATGTGTTTTAACCAGGGGATACTTTTATATTCGTCAATCCTAATTATTTCTAGCAATCCGTTCTTGTAATCGCTCAACTCAGGGGTTGTCCATAATCTAATCCAATAGAGTAGAGGCCTTAATCTAGCTTGATGGTCAGTTCTCTTAAGATTAATATCCAGAAAAACTGGAATTATCGGTGTTCTTACTGGTATTTTTAGTAACCTGCGTATAAAGTTGTTCTCTTCCTTCCTAAAGTTGTTGTTGCAGGAATAACCCCAGACCTCGGCACCGTAAAGTGCTGCTGATTGGGCCTTTGCTTTAAATAATTCGAGTGCCGGCGTGATTGATTTAGATTGGCTACTGCCGTGCACCTTTAGGATGGGCATTGAATTTTGTTTTAAAATTAAGTTACTTTTTTCCAATTGCCCTTTCCAATTGGGTGTACTGTCCAGCACAATGCCCAGGTAATTAAAACTCTCAACATATTCCAGCTTCTGGTTGTTTAGGGCCAAATTCTTTCTAAAGGATTTCTGGGGATTTATGGACATATACTTTGTTTTTGATGAATTAATTTCTAGTCCCTTTTCCACACAGTAATTATTAAAGGTGTTTACTAAGTTTTGTAAACCTTGCGGGGTTTGCGAGATGAGGATTGTGTCATCAGCAAAAAGTAATGCGGTGACTACCTCATCTGCTAATTTCGGGGAATCATGTTTACAATCTTTAAGATAGTTAGGTATATTGTTAACGTATAAGGAGAAGAGGGTGGGCGCCAGCACACACCCTTGACGGACACCCCGCTCCACAGGGATCTCTTTTGAGATTTCTCCTCCCTTACCCCATCTAACCCTAGCATAGTTTCCTGTGTGGAGTCTAATTATTTCCCTGAGTAGCTCACTAGGGACTGCAATGTCTTTGAGAGTGGACCAAAGTAATTTACGGGGTACAAGGTCGAAGGCAGCCCTTAAATCAATAAATGCTACGTACAAAATTCCCTTTCTTATATTAATATATTTCCAGCAAATACACATACATCTAAATACTTGATCTACTGTGCTGGTTTTTAGCCTGAATCCTGCTTGGTATTTAGTTAAAATCTGTTCCCCTTTTATCCACAGTAAAAGTCTGTTTAAGATATGTCTGGCGAAAGTTTTTTGTAAAAGATCAATTAAACTAATGGGGCGGTAATTTGCTGGATCATAACGATCCCCTTTCTTAAAAATTGTTACAATTTCAGCCCCTTTCCATGAATCAGGGATTGGTGTCCCAGCCACTATAGAATTACATAAAAAATTTATATAGGGTCCCCAGATTCCTACATCGTGCTTTAGCAAGTCACCTGGGATTTTGTCAGGACCTGGTGCTTTACCCGATTTAATAGCCAGGAGTGCCTCAACAGTTTCTTCATGGCTAAAGTATAGACGGGTGTTATTATCAAGTAATCTATTTATTTCGATATCATCCATAGCCATCTCCTCATTTGTATTGCAGTATAATTTAGAGAAGTGCTTGCACCAGGTTTCTTCATCAAGATATATATCCCTAGATGATCTGCCTTTTTTATTTCCTTTGGAAATTAAGTTCCAAAATGAGGCCTGTTCTTTCTGGTGAGCTGCAATTAAAAGGTCATCCCAAAGAACATCATCCCAAGTTTTTTTTGCTTGGGACAATGTCTTTTTATATGCTAGTCTACTGTCTTTAATTCCCTGTGCGTCCTTTACTTTTACAGCCTGAATCAGATCATTTTTGGCCTTGCGACAATCTTTATTATACCAAAGATTTGTTGTCGCTGGATTGTTATCTTTCTGACTCAGATCCTTTTTGTAGCTTTTACTTAGATGGAGAGTCAGTGCATCTACAAGTTTATAGTGTAAGTTAAGGACATCCTGGGTACCTAGAACAAGCATATGACTTCCCTCCAATACGTCAGCAAATGAATTATATATATTTAACATCGTTTCGTCTTTAGCCAGAATGTGGGGCCACTTAATAGCACGTCTATTATTGGAGACCTGGTGATCTCCTACTGGGACATTTGATGTATCTGCCATATTTATTTTCTGTACGAAAGGTTCTGGATGTAACCATAAATGGAGGGGGAAGTGGTCGCTCTCTATTCTATGGTCTATTTTAAAATCTTTTATTAAGTACCATAGATTCATAGAAGCCATTAAGAAATCTATATGGGACCTGTAGTTCCCCCTACCAAAAGTTGGAGCCGCTGGTCTATCTGACTTAAAACGGCCATTACACGCCCTTAATTCGTGGTTTACAATAATTTGTAAAATCTGCATAGCTGCTCTTGAATTTTTTACCATATTATTGGACTCTACAGAAAGGACATTATTAGCTCTATCCTGTTCCTCAAATAAGGTATCCAAGCCCAATATCGGCTCATATTGACAGTTAAAATCTCCACCAATAATTACCTGCTTACTTGGACTTAAAGTGTTTAAAAAGGAGTCAAGGTGGATTATCACCTGTGAATCTTTGCTATGGGGATGCGGTCTATTATAAACATTTATTAAATATATTGTTTCTTTCCCCTTAGTCACCATTCTTAATCCCATTATATCTAGGGAATCAATCGGCAGTAATGTAATTTCTGCCTCCACAGTAACCCTTATCCAAATCACCAGACCGCCAGATGCTCTTCCTCTCGCGGATGGCACTGCGCCCCGACTAAAAGTTTTATAACCCAGTCTATGCGGTGTATCTGTGGCCCATGTCTCCTGGAGAAGAATAATATCAAAGTTTTCAATGTAGGAGCACCAACCCTCATCCTGCATATTCCTTGATACCCCTGCTATGTTCCATGATATTAATCTAACAGATGGGAATTCGGCTACACCGTCCGCAATAATATGTGATACATTATTTCCATGCGGTGGTGAGTTTACGATGGTTGGACCCCCATCCTTAGTGTGCCTGATACCAGATTGTCTCTTCTCACCCAAGCTATCAGTAGTTAACATGGGGACCCCCACCCCTATTTGGGCAATTTCATCACTAGCTACCACAGTGGACAAAGTCATATTTCCACCTTGAATTGTTAGCTTAGATTTCCTATCTGACACAGGTGGTGGAGTTAGTCAATCATTCGAGTCCAGGGAGCTTAGTGCCAAGTACCTATTATTCATGTTAATCTGGAATGGTAAACCTTGGAAAACATTTTGAGATATGCTCGGAGTGGTAATCTGCTTACCCCTAGCTAGGTGCTGGTAGAAATAGCCTAGCGGATGTGCACCCACACTATTCTCTGTCGGTACCAATGATGCTGCTCTGAGTAGTACGGTCGCCACGTGTTGAGGATGTTTAAAGTTGATTATTATGCAATCTCCTTTACAAGCTTTCCTGGCACTCCCAATCCAAGGGACCCGTCTGGTTGATAGGATCTGTTCCGAATAGTTGACAGGGAACCCACAGTTGTGGTGTAGCCAGGAAACTGTTTTCCGTTTAAGACAATCATGTGTTTCATTTTGCACCTTAGACTGCATAGTATCTAAGGGTGGCACATTTGTAAGTACTACAACATATGGTTCGCATGGAGGGGGTAAATTAGTAGAGCGGGTTTTCTTTGCTTGAACCATTGTCCAGCCTGAAGGGGATGGATCAAAGTCCGGGGCAATTATTTTGTCTGGCAAATGTTTGCTTAGGGTAGAATTAGATGGGGGGATGTTCTCCTTGGACGGGACTTGTACATTTCTTTCCTCTTGCTCGTTTGAACCACCCTGCGATTTGGTCTGAGTGTTAATCAATGAGGATAGGGAGCCACCTAGTCTGAGCACTTCTGCGGATAATCTATCTATTTTTTCAACTAGTGGTTTTACCACTGCCTCTATTTTATCCTCAAAGGCCTTAATAATACAGGACATAGTGTCGGGTGAAAATGTATCATTGCCACAGTTATCGGTCATAGTCCCCTTTTGGGTAAAGGGGTTTTTTGTGGTGACTTGACAGTTCGATTTCTGCTGTGCCCCACCTCTGGTTTGTTTCGTTTTCCTACACTCCCTTACAACCCTTTTTTTTGGGGAGCATTCGGAAAGAGAGACAATTCCAGTTTCTTCCAACAGATTCAGGGTTGTGGTGTTAGAGTCTACAGGCATAGGTACAGGACGCTCTAAGACTACAGGAGACTCAGGAAGCGCCGTGAACTCTGTTAACAAACACTCAGTCACAGGGACATTAGGCGTCACAGTATTTATAATAGTGTTACCACTGTTACTCAGAGTGCCTAAATTGGTAGAAGTAGTATCTTCGCTGCCCAATGACTTCCTTCTATCCTTATTAATTTGGCTTACTACTTTCACAAGGTAATTATCCATAGTTGAATATTTCTTTGCCATAAATTGACAATATGGATCACAATTAAATTCAGAGCCCTGTTGCTTAGCTCTCTATGGCCAACCTTAATGCCCCGCGCCTCAAGATATATTACTTAAGCTATCACCACAATTACAACACAGTAAATAGTAAATTCTAAGTTGGATCACACACAGAAACAAAAATCCAACACGTGTCCTCTTATTGCACTATCTAGATTTAACTGCAATCATGTACCAAACGTATTAGGGAACCTCTGCCAGTAAAGATTGGTGAAATTACCAAGCAAACCTTCAACTAATTGGGCACCATTTAGTAAATGTCCACTGATAGGGCCGGTAGTCTCTCTAACACACTTGTAGCCAACCAACTCTCAGGTTAATACAATATGCAAGCTTGCATGGGAAAGTCAATTCCGTGATAGTGAATATATTCAGAGCAGATGGTGGTATAGTACAAGGGGTATCCAATTGTGACGAGAGCACTTGCCTTAGAGGGGTGGCCCAGCCCGGCCTCCTTCGGCCCCGGACGGCCACAGACGGCCCGCCCTCTGCCCGGGCTCAGCCCGGCGGCGCCCGCGCGCGTCCCGCGACGCGGATGGAGCCTCTGTTTTTATGGCGCCTCCGGGCGCGTATCAAGCCGGAAGGAAGTCCTGGCTGGCGCTTTGACTGCCGGGAGCTGTAGTCCCCCCCCACTGCGGCCAACGATCACTGAAGGCGGCGAGGGGGACCAACAGCGTGTGCGTCCCGTCCCTGGTGGCCTAGCGGCGTTCCTGCGGCGTCAGAATGATGTGGCGATGCAAGGTGAGTCCCCCACTCCACCGAGGGAGCCTCTGTTTTTATGGCGCCTCCGGGCGCGTATCAAGCCGGAAGGAAGTCCTGGCTGGCGCTTTGACTGCCGGGAGCTGTAGTCCCCCCCCACTGCGGCCAACGATCACTGAAGGCGGCAAGGGGGACCAACAGCGTGTGCGTCCCGTCCCTGGTGGCCTAGCGGCGTTCCTGCGGCGTCAGAATGATGTGGCGATGCAAGGTGAGTCCCCCACTCCACCGAGGGAGCCTCTGTTTTTATTGCGCCTCCGGGCGCGTATCAAGCCGGAAGGAAGTCCTGGCTGGCGCTTTGACTGCCGGGAGCTGTAGTCCCCCCCCACTGCGGCCAACGATCACTGAAGGCGGCGAGGGGGACCAACAGCGTGTGCGTCCCGTCCCTGGTGGCCTAGCGGCGTTCCTGCGGCGTCAGAACTGCCGCTCTCTTATATTGAGACATGAAAATACAATGCTGCTGCTGTCTTATAATGAGACATGAAAATACACTGCCACTGCTGTCTTTCTAATGAGACATGAAAATACACTGCCGCTGCTGTCTTATAATGACATGAAAATACAATGCTGCTGCTGTCTTACAATGAGACATGAAAATACACTGCTGCTGTCTTATAATGAGACATGAAAATACACTGCCGCTGCTGTCTTATAATGACATGAAAATACAATGCTGCTGCTGTCTTACAATGAGACATGAAAATACACTGCTGCTGTCTTATAATGAGACATGAAAATACACTGCCGCTGCTGTCTTTCTAATGAGACATGAAAATACACTGCCGCTGCTGTCTTTCTAATGAGACATGAAAATACACTGCCGCTCTCTTATAATGAGACATGAAAATACACTGCTGCTGCTGTCTTTTTAATGAGACATGAAAATACACTGCCGCTCTCTTATAAAGAGACATGAAAATACACTGCCACTGCTGTCTTTCTAATGAGACATGAAAATACACTGCCGCTGTCTTCTAATGAGACATGAAAATACACTGCCGCTGCTATCTGATAATGAGACATGAAAATACACTGCCGCTGCTGTCTTATAATGACATGAAAATACAATGCTGCTGCTGTCTTACAATGAGACATGAAAATACACTGCTGCTGTCTTATAATGAGACATGAAAACACACTGCCGCTGCTGTCTTTCTAATGAGACATGAAAATACACTGCCACTGCTGTCTTTCTAATGAGACATGAAAATACACTGCCGCTCTCTTATAATGAGACATGAAAATACACTGCCGCTGCTGTCTTTCTAATGAGACATGAAAATACACTGCCGCTCTCTTATAATGAGACATGAAAATACACTGCCGCTGCTGTCTTTCTAATGAGACATGAAAATACACTGCCGCTGTCTTCTAATGAGACATGAAAATACACTGCCGCTGCTATCTGATAATGAGACATGACAATACAATGCTGCTGCTGTCTTACAATGAGACGTGAAAATACACTGCTGCTGTCTTATAATGAGACATGATAATACACTGCCGCTGCTGTCTTTCTAATGAGACATGAAAATACACTGCCGCTGCTGTCTTATAATGACATGAAAATACACTGCCACTGTTGTCTTATAATGAGACATGAAAATACACTGCCGCTGCTGTATTATAATGAGACATGAAAATACACTGCCGCTCTCTTATAATGAGACATGAAAATACACTGCTGCTGCTGTCTTATAATGACATGAAAATACACTGCCACTGCTGTCTTATAATGAGACATGAAAATACACTGCCGCTGCTGTCTTATAATGAGACATGAAAATACACTGCCGCTCTCTTATAATGAGACATGAAAATACACTGCTGCTGCTGTCTTATAATGAGACATGAAAATACACTGCCGCTGCTGTCTTATAATGAGACATGAAAATACACTGCCGCTCTCTTATAATGAGACATGAAAATACACTGCTGCTGCTGTCTTATAATGAGACATGAAAATACACTGCCGCTCTCTTATAATGAGACATGAAAATACACTGCCGCTGCTGTCTTATAATGAGACAGGAAAATACACTGCCGCTGTCTTCTAATGAGACATGAAAATACACTGCCGCTGTCTTCTAATGAGACATGAAAATACACTGCCACTGCTGTCTTATAATGAGACATGAAAATACACTGCTGCTGCTGTCTTATAATGAGACATGAAAATTCACTGTCGCTGCTGTCTTATAATGAGACATGAGAATACACTGCTGCTGCTGTCTTTTAAGGAGACATGATAATACACTGCCACTGCTGTCTTATAATGAGACATGAAAATACACTGCTGCTGCTGTCTTATAACGAGACATGAAAATACACTGCTGCTGTCTTATAATGAGACATGAAAATACACTGTTGCTATCTTCTAATGAGACATGAAAACACACTGCCACTGCAGTCTTATAGTGAGACATGAAAATACACTGCTGCTGTCTTATAATGAGACATGAAAATACACTGCCGCTGCTGTCTTATAATGAGACAGGAAAACACACTGCAACTGCTGTCTTATAATGACACATGAATATACATTGCCAAAGTCTTATAACGAGACATGAAAATATACTGCCGCTGTCTTCTAATGAGACATGAAAATACTCTGCCGCTTTCTTCTAATGAGACATGAAAATACACTGCAGCTGCTGTCTTATAATGAGACATGAAAATAAACTGCAGCTGCTGTCTTCTACTGAGACATGAAAATACACTACCGTTGCTGTCTTATAATGAGACATGAATATACACTGCCACTCTCTTCTAATGAGACATGAAAATACACTGCCGCTGTCTTATAATGAGGCATGAAAATACACTGCCACTGCTGTCTTATAATGAGACATGAAAATACACTGTCGCTGCTGTCTGATAATGAGACTTGAGAATACACTTCTGCTGCTGTCTTATAAGGAGACATGAAAATACACTGCCGCTGCTGTCTTATAATGAGACATGAGAATACACTTCTGCTGCTGTCTTATAAGGAGACATGAGAATACACTTCTGCTGCTGTCTTATAAGGAGACATGAAAATACACTGCCGCTGCTGTCTAATAATGAGACATGAGAATACACTGCCACTGCTGTCTTATAATGAGACATGAAAATACACTGCCGCTGCTGTCTTCTAATGAGACATTAAAATACACTGGTGCTGCTGTCTTAAAATGAGACATGAATATACACTGCCACTCTTTTACAATGAGACATGAAACTACACTGCCACTGTCTTATAATGAGGCATGAAAATACACTGTCGCTGCTGTCTTATAATGAGACATGAGAATACACTTCTGCTGCTGTCTTATAAGGAGACATGAAAATACAATGTCGCTGCTGTCTTATAATGAGAGATGAGAATACACTGCTGCTGGTGTCTTATAAGGAGACATGAGAATACACTGTCACTGCTGTCTTATAATGAGACCTGAAAATATACTGCCGCTACTGTCTTATAATGAGACATGAAAATACACTGCCACGGTCTTCTAATGAGACATGAAATAAACTGCCGCTGCTGTCTTATAATGAGACATGAAAATACACTGCCGCTGTCTTCTAATGAGACATGAAAATACACTGCCACTGTTGTCTTATAATGAGACATGAAAATACACTGCCGCTGCTGTCTTCTAAAGAGACATGAAAATACAATGCTGCTGCTGTATTACAATGAGACATGAAAATAAACTGCCACTGCTGTCTTATAATGAGACATGAAAATACACTGCTGCTTTCTTCAAATGAGACATGAAAATACACTGCCACTGTTGTCTTATCATGAGACATGAAAATACACTTCCACTGTCGTATAATGAGACATGAAAATACACTGCTGCTGCTGTCTTATAATGAGACATGAAAATACACTGCCACTGCTGTCTAATAATGAGACATGCAAATACACTGCCGCTGTCTTCTAATGAGACATGAAAATACGCTACCACTGTCTTCTAATGAGACATGAAAATACACTGCCACTGCTGTCTTAAAATGAGACATGAATATACACTGCCACTCTTTTACAATGAAACCTGAAAATATACTGCCGCTACTGTCTTATAATCAGGCATGAAAATACACTGCCGCTGCTGTCTTATAATGAGACATGAAAATACACTGCCACTGCTGTCTTATAATGAGACATAAAAATACACTGCCGCTTCTGTCTTTCTAATGAGACATGAAAATAAACTGCCGCTGCTGTCTTATAATGAGACATAAAAATACACTGCCGCTTCTGTCTTTCTAATGAGACATGAAAATAAACTGCCGCTGCTGTCTTATAATGACATGAAAATACACTGTCGCTGCTGTCTTTCTAATGAGACATGAAAATACACTGCCGCTGCTGTCTTATTATGACATAAAAATACACTGCCGCTCTTTTATAATGAGACATGAAAATACACTGCCACTGCTGTCTTATAATGAGACATGAAAATACACTGTCGCTGCTGTCTTTCTAATGAGACATGAAAATACACTGCCGCTGCTGTCTTATAATGACATAAAAATACACTGCCGCTCTTTTATAATGAGACATGAAAATACACTGCCACTGCTGTCTTATAATGAGACATGAAAATACACTGCCGCTGCTGTCTTATATTGAGACATGAAAATACACTGCCGCTCTCTTATAATGAGACATGAAAATACACTGCCACTGCTGTCTTATAATGAGACATGAAAATATGCTGCCGCTCTTTTACAATGAGACATGAAAATACACTACCGCTCTCTTATGAGACATGAAAATACACTCCCACTGCTGTCTTATATTGAGACATGAAAATACGCTGCCGCTGCTGTCTTATAATGAGACATGAAAATACACTGCCGCTCTCTTATAATGAGACATGAAAATACAATGCTGCTGCTGTCTTATAATGAGACATGAAAATACACTGCCACTGCTGTCTTTCTAATGAGACATGAAAATACACTGCCGCTGCTGTCTTATAATGACATGAAAATACAATGCTGCTGCTGTCTTACAATGAGACATGAAAATACACTGCTGCTGTCTTATAATGAGACATGAAAATACACTGCCGCTGCTGTCTTATAATGACATGAAAATACAATGCTGCTGCTGTCTTACAATGAGACATGAAAATACACTGCTGCTGTCTTATAATCAGACATGATAATACACTGCCGCTGCTGTCTTTCTAATGAGACATGAAAATACACTGCCGCTGCTGTCTTATAATGACATGAAAATACACTGCCACTGTTGTCTTATAATGAGACATGAAAATACACTGCTGCTGCTGTCTTATAATGAGACATGAAAATACACTGCCGCTGCTGTCTTATAATGAGACATGAAAATACACTGCCGCTCTCTTATAATGAGACATGAAAATACACTGCTGCTGCTGTCTTATAATGAGACATGAAAATACACTGCCGCTGCTGTCTTATAATGAGACATGAAAATACACTGCCGCTCTCTTATAATGAGACATGACACTGCTGCTGCTGTCTTATAATGAGACATGAAAATACAATGCTGCTGCTGTCTTACAATGAGACATGACAATACACTGCCGCTGCTGTCTTACAATGAGACATTAAAATACACTGCCACTGCTGTCTTATAATGACATGAAAATACAATGCTGCTGCTGTCTTACAATGAGACATGAAAATACACTGCTGCTGTCTTATAATGAGACATGAAAATACACTGCCGCTGCTGTCTTTCTAATGAGACATGAAAATACACTGCCGCTGCTGTCTTTCTAATGAGACATGAAAATACACTGCCGCTCTCTTATAATGAGACATGAAAATACACTGCTGCTGCTGTCTTTTTAATGAGACATGAAAATACACTGCCGCTCTCTTATAAAGAGACATGAAAATACACTGCCGCTGCTGTCTTTCTAATGAGACATGAAAATACACTGCCGCTGTCTTCTAATGAGACATGAAAATACACTGCCGCTGCTATCTGATAATGAGACATGAAAATACACTGCCGCTGCTGTCTTATAATGACATGAAAATACAACGCTGCTGCTGTCTTACAATGAGACATGAAAATACACTGCTGCTGTCTTATAATGAGACATGAAAACACACTGCCGCTGCTGTCTTTCTAATGAGACATGAAAATACACTGCCACTGCTGTCTTTCTAATGAGACATGAAAATACACTGCCGCTCTCTTATAATGAGACATGAAAATACACTGCCGCTGCTGTCTTTCTAATGAGACATGAAAATACACTGCCGCTCTCTTATAATGAGACATGAAAATACACTGCCGCTGCTGTCTTTCTAATGAGACATGAAAATACACTGCCGCTGTCTTCTAATGAGACATGAAAATACACTGCCGCTGCTATCTGATAATGAGACATGACAATACAATGCTGCTGCTGTCTTACAATGAGACGTGAAAATACACTGCTGCTGTCTTATAATGAGACATGATAATACACTGCCGCTGCTGTCTTTCTAATGAGACATGAAAATACACTGCCGCTGCTGTCTTATAATGACATGAAAATACACTGCCACTGTTGTCTTATAATGAGACATGAAAATACACTGCCGCTGCTGTCTTATAATGAGACATGAAAATACACTGCCGCTCTCTTATAATGAGACATGAAAATACACTGCTGCTGTTATGTTATGTTATGTTATGTTATTTATTCTTTTGTATAGCGCAACGGTTACTCAAAAAGAGTGTCCCGGCGCTTTTAGGTAAGGGGAACAGATTTCAGAATAACACAACACAGCTAAAAGAGGTTAAAAGATAAACAAAAAGAGAGCAAAACTACTGGCAGACCTATTGGGAAAACAGCCAGGTTTTGAGACCTCTTCTAAAATCAAGGAGAGTAGACGCCCCCTGCAAAGGGAGCGGTAGTGCATTCCACATCTGTGGGGCCAACAGACTGAAAGAGCGGCCCCCAAGGCGAGCCCTCTTCACACGCGGAACAGCCGCCAAAAGTAGAGATTCTGACCTCAACGAGCGAGTCGGATGGTAAAAGGTCAGTCTCTTTTGGAGATGTTTAGCTCCCACAGCATGGAGCGCTTTGTAGGCCAAGGTCAGAGCCTTAAAGGCAATCCGTTTGCGGATGGGTAGCCAGTGTAACGTCACCAACAACCCAGAGGCGCTGGCCCGTCTACTTAGGCCAAAGATGGCCCTGGCTGCCGCGTTCTGTGCAACTTGAAGCCTTTGTAGCAGATACTCTGGCAGGCCCAGGTAAAGAATGTTGGCATAATCCAACCTGGAGCCTATCAGAGCCTGCACCGTCAGCCTCCTGTGCTCCTCGGACAAGAGAGGCAAGAACCTCCGCAGCATTTTTAACAGGCCGAAGCAAGTGCCGGTTACCCCCAAGATCTGGGCTTTCATCGTCAGCCCCTTGACCATCTTAACCCCCAAGTTTTTAGCCATGGGAGAAGAGCCGGACGGAGGGAACATGTCGATGGGCCACCAGGCCTGCCAGCTAGGCTCCGTATCGCACCCGAAGAAGAGTACCTCCGATTTGTCGGAATTGCACTTGAGGCTGTTCAGTTGGAACCATGCGAACACAGCCCCAAGGCAATTCTGGATACTCTCCCCGTCAAAGTCAGCCCCTCTCTCGCAAGAGAAGAGGAGCTGGGTGTCGTCGGCATACGACACGATCCGGGCACCAAATGACTCCGCCACCACCGCCAAAGGGGTCATAAAGATGTTAAAAAGGGTCGGGCTCAATATAGAGCCCTGAGGGACCCCGACTCCCAGAGGCGGCATTACGGCGGTGTCAGATGATGTCCAGATCGTTTGCCGGCGGCCGGCCAAAAAGGAAGAAAACCATTTGAGCACCGTCCCCCGCAGACCAATCTCAAAGAGTCTTGCGAGCAGGCCCTCATGGGGGACGGTGTCGAAAGCCGCCGACAAGTCCAACAACACCAGCATGACTTTGCCCCCGGTATCCAACACCCCTTTAATGGTTTCAGAAACCTCAAGGAGCGCGGTCTCGGTGCTGCGATGTGAACGGAAGCCCGACTGGGAGTCATGTAAGATCTCATGGGACTCCAGAAAATTGGAGAGCACCGACTGAACGTGCTTCTCCAGAATTTTTACAAGAGCCGGCAGCAACGAAATTGGCCTGTAATTGGCTGGGGCTTTCGGGTCAAGTCCCGGCTTTTTAAGCAACGGGATGACCATTGCCTGCTTCCATACTGGCGGCACCTCTCCCAGGCTCAACGAGAGGTTGAGAAGAGGGTGCGCCAGCGGATTAACCACCTCCGCCAGTTTACCCAGGAGCTTAGCAGGGCAGGGGTCAAGCGGAGACCCAGATTTTAAATTGCCTATAAGCGCTAGAGAAGCTGAGGCTGGCAGAGATGGAAACTCAGCCAATAAGGCGCCCTGCGCAACTGGGGGAGGCGAGCCCGCCTCGGGCATCGGCAATGTAACCGGTTCACTCGATAGAAAGGAGTCCTGGATGAGTTTGATCTTGCCAGTAAAAAAACACGCAAGATCCGCCGCCCAAGATTCTACGGGCCCCTCTTCCGAAGCAGTAGTCCGAGGGGAGATGAATTCTCGAACGATGGTAAAGATCTCCTTACTGGAGTTCGAAGCTGCTTCGATTCTCCCCGCAAGATAGGCTTTCTTTTCGAGGCGGATGTCTCGGTGGTAAGCTTTAACCACAGCCTTGTAGGCAGACCTGTCCTTGCTGTCATAATGTGCCCGCCAGGCCCTTTCGGCTACCTTGCACTGCTGCCGCGTAGCCCACAGAGCAGGGGTAAACCAAGGGGCCGAGACCCGCTTAGATGTCGGGCGGGGGGGCGGGACTGGGGCCAGGTCATTCAGCCTCTCCGTCAGCCATTCTTGCAGGGACTCCAGGTCTCTCTCTAGCTCGCCAGACAGAGGGCAAGGGTGCGTCGCAGCAGCCTGAGCCAGCATCTCAGGGGTCACCCTGCTAAATGCTCTAGAGGCTCGTCCCCGCTGCTGTGAGACAGGGTTAGGCGCCCTGACGTTGCCGCTGATTACAAATTTGGCCAGCCAGTGATCCGACCACAAGACCGGGAGAATCTCTTTCACCACTAAAGGAGAGGCCGAGAAGACCTGGTCTAGAGTGTGCCCCTTGTCATGGGTCGGGCCCTGCAAATGCGGGGTGAGACCCAGCGGAGTCATAGCCTCCAAAAGCTTAATAGCGGCGGGGTCCGACGGATCATCCATCCGGATGTTAAAGTCCCCCGCCACTAAGCAGTGTTCTGCTCTCAGTGCTAGACCCACCAGCACCGAATCAAGGTCAGCAAAAAACGTCCCAAGCGGACCAGGGGGGCGGTAGACTAACAGTCCCTTTACTGATTGATGCGGCGCTAGCACAATTGAAAAAGCCAACGATTCCGAGCCGTGGATGTCCTCAGTGGGCAAGATAGTGCAGGGCGTGCCCTTCTTTACCACCAATGCGACCCCGCCACCCCTGCCCTTTGCTCTGTCCTTCCTGAAGATGTCAAAATCCGGCGGAATGGCCATAGCCACATCGGGATTAGAAGCTTCACCCCACCAAGTCTCCGTCAGCATTAGGCAGAGTGGCTTCTCTGTCTCGAGGAGCTCAAAGATGTGTTGCGCATGGCTGCGAGCTGATCTGGTGTTTAACAGCATGCAGGCATACTCTGCACCAGCTATGTCAATAGGCGGGGCTGATGACAGAACCCGTGTCGGATGCCAGCCACAACCCGGACATCGCGACTTACCCCTATAGCGGCCCGGAAAGACAGTACAACAGCAGCTCTCCCTATGATTCAAGGAGCGCAGCTCCCTAGAAGAGTACCGCACCAAATGAGGGCCCAGATTACTCATTCTCGGTGAACAGAGCCCCGCCCGCCGCCTAGACGCCTCCGGGACGCCTCCGGGCGCAGACGGGCGCAGACGGGCGCAGACGGGCGCAGACGGGCAGGACTCTGGCAAGACTCCGGCAAACGACGGCGTCCTAGCTGCGCGTTCCCGCTGCGCGGGTAAGAGCGACTTTAAATAGGCGCCGAAGTGGAGGGAGGAGCGCCTGGACGCTCCAAGATGGCGCCCGCCAAAAAAAGCCTGGACCCAATCCAAGATGGCGCTGGTCGCTGATGACAAGACGATCCCCGGACCACCCACAGAACCCGGGCCCACCAAAACGGTGGTGAGTATTCCTCAAATTAAATGCAGGTGTGAGGGGGGGGAGAGCCCAGCCAGTGCACAGCAAATAAAACAAAAACAAGTGCGAAACGCGCGAAAACGCGCTAAACGCGCTAAAAACTGCACACAGTAAAAGATTAAAATCTGCAGCCCTTACAAACCGCAGCGCGGTAAAACGGGACCTTTCAAGGCTGACCGCCGATTACAAGTGCCTTAAATAGGCGCCGAAGTGGAGGGAGGAGCGCCTGGACGCTCCAAAATGGCGCCCGCCAAAAAAAGCCTGGACCCAATCCAAGATGGCGCTGGTCGCTGATGACAAGACGATCCCCGGACCACCCACAGAACCCGGGCCCACCAAAACGGTGGTGAGTATTCCTCAAATTAAATGCAGGTGTGAGGGGGGGGAGAGCCCAGCCAGTGCACAGCAAATAAAACAAAAACAAGTGCCAAACGCGCGAAAACGCGCTAAACGCGCTAAAAACTGCACACAGTAAAAGATTAAAATCTGCAGCCCTTACAAACCGCAGCGCGGTAAAACGGGACCTTTCAAGACCTGCTGCTGTCTTATAATGACATGAAAATACACTGCCACTGCTGTCTTATAATGAGACATGAAAATACACTGCCGCTGCTGTCTTATAATGAGACATGAAAATACACTGCCGCTCTCTTATAATGAGACATGAAAATACACTGCTGCTGCTGTCTTATAATGAGGCATGAAAATACACTGCCGCTGCTGTCTTATAATGAGACATGAAAATACACTGCCGCTCTCTTATAATGAGACATGAAAATACACTGCTGCTGCTGTCTTATAATGAGACATGAAAATACACTGCCGCTCTCTTATAATGAGACATGAAAATACACTGCCGCTGTCTTCTAATGAGACATGAAAATACACTGCTGCTGCTGTCTTATAATGAGACATGAAAATACACTGCCGCTGTCTTATAATGAGACATGAAAATACACTGCCGCTGTCTTCTAATGAGACATGAAAATACACTGCCAGTGCTGTCGTATAAGGAGACATGATAATACACTGCCGGTGATGTCTGATAATGAGACATGAAAATACACTGCCGCTGTCTTCTAATGAGACATGAAAATACACTGCCGCTGTCTTCTAATGAGACGTGAAAATACACTGCCACTGCTGTCTTATAATGAGACATGATAATACACTGCCAGTGCTGTCTGATAATGAGACATGAAAATACACTGCCACTGCTGTCTTATAATGAGATGTGAAAATACACTGCTGCTCTCTTATAATGAGACATGAAAACACACTGCAGCTGTCTTCTAATGAGACATGAAAATACACTGCCACTGCTGTCTTATAATGAGATGTGAAAATACACTGCCGCTGCTGTCTTATAATGAGACATGAAAATACACTGCTGCTGCTGTCTTATAACGAGACATGAAAATACACTGCCGTTGCTTTCTAATGAGACATGAAAATACACTGTCGCTATCTTCTACTGAGACATGAAAATACACTGCCACTGCTGTCTTATAATGAGACATGAAAAAACACTGCTGCTGTCTTATAATGAAACATGAAAATACACTGCCGCTGCTGTCTTATAATGAGACAGGAAAACACACTGCAACTGCTGTCTTATAATGAGACATGAATATACACTGCCACTGTCTTCTAATGAGACATGAAAATACACTACCGTTGCTGTCTTATAATGAGACATGAATATACACTGCCACTCTCTTACAATGAGACATGAAAATACACTGCCGCTGTCTTATAATGAGGCATGAAAATACACTGCTAATGCTGTCTTATAATGAGACATGAGAATACACTACTGCTGTCTTCTAATGAGACATGAAAATACACTGCCGCTGCTGTCTTATAAGGAGACATGAAAATACACTGCCACTGCTGTCTTATAATGAGACATGAAAATACACTGCCACTGCTGTCTTCTAATGAGACATGACAATACACTGCCGCTGCTGTCTTAAAATGAGACATGAATATACACTGCCGCTGCTATCTTATAATGAGACATGAAAATACACTGCCGCTGCTGTCTTATGATGAGACATGAAAATACACTGCCGCTGTCTTCTAATGAGACATGAAAATACAATGCCACTGTTGTCTTATAACGAGACATGAAAATACAATGCCACTGTTGTCTTATAATGAGACATGAAAATACACTGCCGCTGCTGTCTTATAATGAGACATGAGAATACACTGTCACTGCTGTCTTCTAATGAGACATGAAAATACACTGCCGCTGCTGTGTTATAAGGAGACATGAAAATACACTGCCACTGCTGTCTTATAATGAGACATAAAAATACACTGCCTTATAATGAGACATGAAAATACACTGCCACTGCTGTCTTATAATAAGACATGAAAATACACTGCCGCTGCTGTCTGATAATGAGACATGAAAATACACTGCCGCTGTCTTCTAATGAGACATGAAAATACAATCCTGCTGCTGTCTTATAAGGAGACATGATAATACACTGCCACTGCTGTCTTATAATGAGACATGAAAATACACTGCTGCTGTCTTCTAATGAGACATGAAAATACAATCCTTCTGCTGTATTACAATGAGACATGAAAATACACTGCCACTGCTGTTTTATAATGAGACATGAAAATATACTGCCGCTGTCTTCTAATGAGACATGAAAATACAATCCTTCTGCTGTATTACAATGAGACATGAAAATACACTGCCACTGCTGTTTTATAATGAGACATAAAAATACACTGCCGCTGTCTTCTAATGAGACATGAAAATACAATGCCACTGCTGTCTTATAATGAGACATGAAAATACACTGCCGCTGCTGTCTTATGATAAGACATGAAAATACACTGCCGCTGTCTTCTAATGAGACATGAAAATACAATGCCACTGTTGTCTTATAATGAGACATGAAAATACACTGCCGCTGCTGTCTTATAATGAAGCATGAAAATACACTGCCGCTGTCTTCTAATGAGACATGAAAATACACTGCTGCTGTCTTCTAATGAGACATGAAAATACACTGCCGCTGTCTTCTAATGAGACATGACAATACACTGCCGCTCTCTTATAATGAGACATGAAAATACACTGCCGCCGCTGTCTTATAATGAGACAGGAAAATACACTGCCGCTGTCTTCTAATGAGACATGAAAATACACTGCCGCTGTCTTCTAATGAGACATGAAAATACACTGCCACTGCTGTCTTATAATGAGACATGAAAATACACTGCTGCTGCTGTCTTATAATGAGACATGAAAATTCACTGTTGCTGCTGTCTTATAATGAGACATGAGAATACACTGCTGCTGCTGTCTTATAAGGAGACATGATAATACACTGCCACTGCTGTCTTATAATGAGACATGAAAATACACTGCTGCTGCTGTCTTATAACGAGACATGAAAATACACTGCCGCTGTCTTATAATGAGACATGAAAATACACTGTTGCTATCTTCTAATGAGACATGAAAACACACTGCCACTGCAGTCTTATAATAATGAGACATGAAAATACACTGCTGCTGTCTTATCATGAGACATGAAAATACACTGCCGCTGCTGTCTTATAATGACACATGAATATACATTGCCGAAGTCTTATAACGAGACATGAAAATATACTGCCGCTGTCTTCTAATGAGACATGAAAATACACTGCCGCTTTCTTCTAATGAGACATGAAAATACACTGCAGCTGCTGTCTTATAATGAGACATGAAAATAAACTGCAGCTGCTGTCTTCTACTGAGACATGAAAATACACTACCGTTGCTGTCTTATAATGAGACATGAATATACACTGCCACTCTCTTCTAATGAGACATGAAAATACACTGCCGCTGTCTTATAATGAGGCATGAAAATACACTGCCACTGCTGTCTTATAATGAGACATGAAAATACACTGTCGCTGCTGTCTGATAATGAGACTTGAGAATACACTTCAGCTGCTGTCTTATAAGGAGACATGAAAATACACTGCCGCTGCTGTCTTATAATGAGACATGAGAATACACTTCTGCTGCTGTCTTATAAGGAGACATGAGAATACACTTCTGCTGCTGTCTTATAAGGAGACATGAAAATACACTGCCGCTGCTGTCTTATAATGAGACATGAGAATACACTGCCACTGCTGTCTTCTAATGAGACATAAAAATACACTGCCGCTGCTGTCTTCTAATGAGACATTAAAATACACTGGTGCTGCTGTCTTAAAATGAGACATGAATATACACTGCCACTCTTTTACAATGAGACATGAAACTACACTGCCACTGTCTTATAATGAGGCATGAAAATACACTGTCGCTGCTGTCTTATAATGAGACATGAGAATACACTTCTGCTGCTGTCTTATAAGGAGACATGAAAATACAATGTCGCTGCTGTCTTATAATGAGAGATGAGAATACACTGCTGCTGGTGTCTTATAAGGAGACATGAGAATACACTGTCACTGCTGTCTTATAATGAGATCTGAAAATATACTGCCGCTACTGTCTTATAATGAGACATGAAAATATACTGCCTTATAATGAGACATGAAAATACACTGCCACTGCTGTCTTATAATAAGACATGAAAATACACTGCCGCGGTCTTCTAATGAGATATGAAATAAACTGCCGCTGCTGTCTTATAATGAGACATGAAAATACAATGCCGCTGTCTTCTAATGAGACATGAAAATACACTGCCACTGTTGTCTTATAATGAGACATGAAAATACACTGCCGCTGCTGTCTTCTAAAGAGACATGAAAATACAATGCTGCTGCTGTATTACAATGAGACATGAAAATAAACTGCCACTGCTGTCTTATAATGAGACATAAAAATACACTGCCGCTTTCTTCAAATGAGACATGAAAATACACTGCCACTGTTGTCTTATAATGAGACATGAAAATACACTTCCACTGTCGTATAATGAGACATGAAAATACACTGCCGCTGCTGTCTTATAATGAGACATGAAAATACACTGCCACTGCTGTATAATAATGAGACATGCAAATACACTGCCGCTGTCTTCTAATGAGACATAAAAATACGCTACCACTGTCTTCTAATGAGACATGAAAATACACTGCCACTGCTGTCTTAAAATGAGACATGAATATACACTGCCACTCTTTTACAATGAGACATGAAAATACACTGCCGCTGTCTTATAATGAGACATGAAAATACAATGTCGCTGCTGTCTTATAATGAGACATGAGAATACACTGCTGCTGGTGTCTTATAAGGAGACATGAGAATACACTGTCACTGCTGTCTTATAATGAGACCTGAAAATATACTGCCGCTACTGTCTTATAATGAGACATGAAAATACACTGCCGCTGCTGTCTTATAATGAGACATGAAAATACACTGCCACTGCTGTCTGATAATGAGACATAAAAATACACTGCCGCTTCTGTCTTTCTAATGAGACATGAAAATACACTGCCGCTGCTGTCTTATAATGACATGAAAATACACTGCCGCTGCTGTCTTTCTAATGAGACATGAAAATACACTGCCGCTGATGTCTTATAATGACATAAAAATACACTGCCGCTCTTTTATAATGAGACATGAAAATACACTGCCACTGCTGTCTTATAATGAGACATGAAAATACACTGCCGCTGCTGTCTTATATTGAGACATGAAAATACACTGCCGCTCTCTTATAATGAGACATGAAAATACACTGTCGCTGCTGTCTTTCTAATGAGACATGAAAATACACTGCCGCTGCTGTCTTATAATGACATAAAAATACACTGCCGCTCTTTTATAATGAGACATGAAAATACACTGCCACTGCTGTCTTATAATGAGACATGAAAATACACTGCCGCTGCTGTCTTATATTGAGACATGAAAATACACTGCCGCTCTCTTATAATGAGACATGAAAATACACTGCTGCTGCTGTCTTTCTAATGAAACATGAAAATACACTGCCGCTCTCTTATAATGAGACATGAAAATACACTGCCGCTGCTGTCTTTCTAATGAGACATGAAAATACACTGCAGCTGTCTTCTAATGAGACATGAAAATACACTGCCGCTGCTATCTGATAATGAGACATGAAAATACACTGCCGCTGCTGTTTTATAATGACATTTAAATACAATGCTGCCGCTGTCTTACAATGAGACATGAAAATACACTGCTGCTGTCTTATAATGAGACATGAAAACACACTGCCGCTGCTGTCTTTCTAATGAGACCTGAAAATACACTGCCACTGCTGTCTTTCTAATGAGACATGAAAATACACTGCCGCTCTCTTATAATGAGACATGAAAATACACTGCCGCTGCTGTCTTTCTAATGAGACATGAAAATACACTGCCGCTCTCTTATAATGAGACATGAAAATACACTGCCGCTGCTGTCTTTTTAATGAGACATGAAAATACACTGCAGCTGTCTTCTAATGAGACATGAAAATACACTGCCGCTGCTATCTGATAATGAGACATGAAAATACAATGCTGCTGCTGTCTTACAATGAGACATGAAAATACACTGCTGCTGTCTTATAATGAGACATGATAATACACTGCCGCTGATGTCTTTCTAATGAGACATGAAAATACACTGCCGCTGCTGTCTGATAATGACATGAAAATACACTGCCACTGTTGTCTTATAATGAGACATGAAAATACACTGCTGCTGCTGTCTTATAATGAGACATGAAAATACACTGCCGCTCTCTTATAATGAGACATTAAAATACACTGCTGCTGCTGTCTTATAATGACATGAAAATACACTGCCACTGCTGTCTTATAATGAGAAATGAAAATACACTGCCGCTGCTGTCTTATAATGAGACATGAAAATACACTGCTGCTCTCTTATAATGAGACATGAAAATACACTGCTGCTGCTGTCTTATAATGAGACATGAAAATACACTGCCGCTGCTGTCTTATAATGAGACATGAGAATACACTGCCACTGCTGTCTTCTAATGAGACATAAAAATACACTGCCGCTGCTGTCTTCTAATGAGACATTAAAATACACTGGTGCTGCTGTCTTAAAATGAGACATGAATATACACTGCCACTCTTTTACAATGAGACATGAAACTACACTGCCACTGTCTTATAATGAGGCATGAAAATACACTGTCGCTGCTGTCTTATAATGAGACATGAGAATACACTTCTGCTGCTGTCTTATAAGGAGACATGAAAATACAATGTCGCTGCTGTCTTATAATGAGAGATGAGAATACACTGCTGCTGGTGTCTTATAAGGAGACATGAGAATACACTGTCACTGCTGTCTTATAATGAGATCTGAAAATATACTGCCGCTACTGTCTTATAATGAGACATGAAAATATACTGCCTTATAATGAGACATGAAAATACACTGCCACTGCTGTCTTATAATAAGACATGAAAATACACTGCCGCGGTCTTCTAATGAGATATGAAATAAACTGCCGCTGCTGTCTTATAATGAGACATGAAAATACAATGCCGCTGTCTTCTAATGAGACATGAAAATACACTGCCACTGTTGTCTTATAATGAGACATGAAAATACACTGCCGCTGCTGTCTTCTAAAGAGACATGAAAATACAATGCTGCTGCTGTATTACAATGAGACATGAAAATAAACTGCCACTGCTGTCTTATAATGAGACATAAAAATACACTGCCGCTTTCTTCAAATGAGACATGAAAATACACTGCCACTGTTGTCTTATAATGAGACATGAAAATACACTTCCACTGTCGTATAATGAGACATGAAAATACACTGCCGCTGCTGTCTTATAATGAGACATGAAAATACACTGCCACTGCTGTATAATAATGAGACATGCAAATACACTGCCGCTGTCTTCTAATGAGACATAAAAATACGCTACCACTGTCTTCTAATGAGACATGAAAATACACTGCCACTGCTGTCTTAAAATGAGACATGAATATACACTGCCACTCTTTTACAATGAGACATGAAAATACACTGCCGCTGTCTTATAATGAGACATGAAAATACAATGTCGCTGCTGTCTTATAATGAGACATGAGAATACACTGCTGCTGGTGTCTTATAAGGAGACATGAGAATACACTGTCACTGCTGTCTTATAATGAGACCTGAAAATATACTGCCGCTACTGTCTTATAATGAGACATGAAAATACACTGCCGCTGCTGTCTTATAATGAGACATGAAAATACACTGCCACTGCTGTCTGATAATGAGACATAAAAATACACTGCCGCTTCTGTCTTTCTAATGAGACATGAAAATACACTGCCGCTGCTGTCTTATAATGACATGAAAATACACTGCCGCTGCTGTCTTTCTAATGAGACATGAAAATACACTGCCGCTGATGTCTTATAATGACATAAAAATACACTGCCGCTCTTTTATAATGAGACATGAAAATACACTGCCACTGCTGTCTTATAATGAGACATGAAAATACACTGCCGCTGCTGTCTTATATTGAGACATGAAAATACACTGCCGCTCTCTTATAATGAGACATGAAAATACACTGTCGCTGCTGTCTTTCTAATGAGACATGAAAATACACTGCCGCTGCTGTCTTATAATGACATAAAAATACACTGCCGCTCTTTTATAATGAGACATGAAAATACACTGCCACTGCTGTCTTATAATGAGACATGAAAATACACTGCCGCTGCTGTCTTATATTGAGACATGAAAATACACTGCCGCTCTCTTATAATGAGACATGAAAATACACTGCTGCTGCTGTCTTTCTAATGAAACATGAAAATACACTGCCGCTCTCTTATAATGAGACATGAAAATACACTGCCGCTGCTGTCTTTCTAATGAGACATGAAAATACACTGCAGCTGTCTTCTAATGAGACATGAAAATACACTGCCGCTGCTATCTGATAATGAGACATGAAAATACACTGCCGCTGCTGTTTTATAATGACATTTAAATACAATGCTGCTGCTGTCTTACAATGAGACATGAAAATACACTGCTGCTGTCTTATAATGAGACATGAAAACACACTGCCGCTGCTGTCTTTCTAATGAGACCTGAAAATACACTGCCACTGCTGTCTTTCTAATGAGACATGAAAATACACTGCCGCTCTCTTATAATGAGACATGAAAATACACTGCCGCTGCTGTCTTTCTAATGAGACATGAAAATACACTGCCGCTCTCTTATAATGAGACATGAAAATACACTGCCGCTGCTGTCTTTTTAATGAGACATGAAAATACACTGCAGCTGTCTTCTAATGAGACATGAAAATACACTGCCGCTGCTATCTGATAATGAGACATGAAAATACAATGCTGCTGCTGTCTTACAATGAGACATGAAAATACACTGCTGCTGTCTTATAATGAGACATGATAATACACTGCCGCTGCTGTCTTTCTAATGAGACATGAAAATACACTGCCGCTGCTGTCTGATAATGACATGAAAATACACTGCCACTGTTGTCTTATAATGAGACATGAAAATACACTGCTGCTGCTGTCTTATAATGAGACATGAAAATACACTGCCGCTCTCTTATAATGAGACATTAAAATACACTGCTGCTGCTGTCTTATAATGACATGAAAATACACTGCCACTGCTGTCTTATAATGAGAAATGAAAATACACTGCCGCTGCTGTCTTATAATGAGACATGAAAATACACTGCTGCTCTCTTATAATGAGACATGAAAATACACTGCTGCTGCTGTCTTATAATGAGACATGAAAATACACTGCCGCTCTCTTATAATGTGACATGAAAATACACTGCCGCTGTCTTCTAATGAGACATGAAAATACACTGCTGCTGCTGTCTTCTAATGAGACATGAAAATACACTGCCGCTGTCTTCTAATGAGACATGAAAATACACTGCCGCTGTCTTCTAATGAGACATGAAAATACACTGCCACTGCTGTCTTATAATGAGACATGATAATACACTGCCGGTGCTGTCTGATAATGAGACATGAAAATACACTGCCGCTGCTGTCTTATAATGAGATGTGAAAATACACTGCTGCTCTCTTATAATGAGACATGAAAACACACTGCAGCTGTCTTCTAATGAGACATGAAAATACACTGCCGCTGCTATCTGATAATGAGACATGAAAATACAATGCTGCTGCTGTCTTACAATGAGACATGAAAATACACTGCTGCTGTCTTATAATGAGACATGATAATACACTGCCGCTGCTGTCTTTCTAATGAGACATGAAAATACACTGCCGCTGCTGTCTGATAATGACATGAAAATACACTGCCACTGTTGTCTTATAATGAGACATGAAAATACACTGCCGCTGCTGTCTTATAATGAGACATGAAAATACACTGCCGCTCTCTTATAATGAGACATTAAAATACACTGCTGCTGCTGTCTTATAATGACATGAAAATACACTGCCACTGCTGTCTTATAATGAGAAATGAAAATACACTGCCGCTGCTGTCTTAAATTGAGACATGAAAATACACTGCTGCTCTCTTATAATGAGACATGAAAATACACTGCTGCTGCTGTCTTATAATGAGACATGAAAATACACTGCCGCTCTCTTATAATGTGACATGAAAATACACTGCCGATGTCTTCTAATGAGACATGAAAATACACTGCTGCTGCTGTCTTCTAATGAAACATGAAAATACACTGCCGCTGTCTTCTAATGAGACATGAAAATACACTGCCGCTGTCTTCTAATGAGACATGAAAATACACTGCCACTGCTGTCTTATAATGAGACATGATAATACACTGCCGGTGCTGTCTGATAATGAGACATGAAAATACACTGCCGCTGCTGTCTTATAATGAGATGTGAAAATACACTGCTGCTCTCTTATAATGAGACATGAAAACACACTGCAGCTGTCTTATAATGAGACATGAAAATACACTGCTGCTGTCTTATAATGAGACATGAAAATACACTGCTGCTGTCTTATAATGAGACATGAAAATACACTGCTGCTGCTGTCTTATAATGAGACAGGAAAACACACTGCAACTGCTGTCTTATAATGAGACATGAATATACACTGCCGCTGTCTTCTAATGAGACATGAAAATACACTACCGTTGCTGTCTTATAATGAGACATGAATATACACTGCTACTCTTTTACAATGAGACATGAAAATACACTGCTGCTATCTTATAATGAGGCATGAAAATACAATGTTGCTGCTGTCTTATAATGAGACATGAAAATACACTGCCGCTGCTGTCTTATAATGAGACATGATAATACACTGCCGGTGCTGTCTGATAATGAGACATGAAAATACACTGCCGCTGCTGTCTTATAATGAGATGTGAAAATACACTGCTGCTCTCTTATAATGAGACATGAAAACACACTGCAGCTGTCTTATAATGAGACATGAAAATACACTGCTGCTGTCTTATAATGAGACATGAAAATACACTGCTGCTGTCTTATAATGAGACATGAAAATACACTGCCGCTGCTGTCTTATAATGAGACAGGAAAACACACTGCAACTGCTGTCTTATAATGAGACATGAATATACACTGCCGCTGTCTTCTAATGAGACATGAAAATACACTACCGTTGCTGTCTTATAATGAGACATGAATATACACTGCTACTCTTTTACAATGAGACATGAAAATACACTGCTGCTATCTTATAATGAGGCATGAAAATACAATGTTGCTGCTGTCTTATAATGAGACATGAAAATACACTGCCGCTGCTGTCTTATAATGAGACATGAGAATACACTGTCACTGCTGTCTTCTAATGAGACATGAAAATACACTGCCGCTGCTGTGTTATAAGGAGACATGAAAATACACTGCCACTGCTGTCTTATAATGAGACATAAAAATACACTGCCTTATTAATGAGACATGAAAATACACTGCCACTGCTGTCTTATAATAAGACATGAAAATACACTACCGCTGCTGTCTGATAATGAGACATGAAAATACACTGCCGCTGTCTTCTAATGAGACATGAAAATACAATCCTGCTGCTGTATTACAATGAGACATGAAAATACACTGCCACTGCTGTTTTATAATGAGACATGAAAATACACTGCCGCTGTCTTCTAATGAGACATGAAAATACAATGCCACTGCTGTCTTATAATGAGACATGAAAATACACTGCCGCTGCTGTCTTATGATGGGACATGAAAATACACTGCCGCTGTCTTCTAATGAGACATGAAAATACAATGCCACTGTTGTCTTATAATGAGACATGAAAATACAATGCCACTGTTGTCTTATAATGAGACATGAAAATACACTGCCGCTGCTGTCTTATAATGAGACATGAAAATACACTGCCGCTGCTGTCTTATAATGAGGCATGAAAATACACTGCCGCTGTCTTCTAATGAGACATGAAAATACACTGCTGCTGTCTTCTAATGAGACATGAAAATACACTGCCGCTGTCTTCTAATGAGACATGACAATACACTGCCGCTCTCTTATAATGAGACATGAAAATACACTGCCGCTGCTGTCTTATAATGAGACAGGAAAATACACTGCCGCTGTCTTCTAATGAGACATGAAAATACACTGCCGCTGTCTTCTAATGAGACATGATTATACACTGCCACTGCTGTCTTATAATGAGACATGAAAATACGCTGCTGCTGCTGTCTTATAATGAGACATGAAAATTCACTGTCGCTGCTGTCTTATAATGAGACATGAGAATACACTGCTGCTGCTGTCTTTTAAGGAGACATGATAATACACTGCCACTGCTGTCTTATAATGAGACATGAAAATACACTGCTGCTGCTGTCTTATAACGAGACATGAAAATACACTGCCGCTGTCTTATAATGAGACATGAAAATACACTGTTGCTATCTTCTAATGAGACATGAAAACACACTGCCACTGCAGTCTTATAATGAGACATGAAAAAACACTGCTGCTGTCTTATAATGAGACATGAAAATACACTGCCGCTGCTGTCTTATAATGAGACAGGAAAACACACTGCAACTGCTGTCTTATAATGACACATGAATATACATTGCCGAAGTCTTATAACGAGACATGAAAATATACTGCCGCTGTCTTCTAATGAGACATGAAAATACTCTGCCGCTTTCTTCTAATGAGACATGAAAATACACTGCAGCTGCTGTCTTATAATGAGACATGAAAATAAACTGCAGCTGCTGTCTTCTACTGAGACATGAAAATACACTACCGTTGCTGTCTTATAATGAGACATGAATATACACTGCCACTCTCTTCTAATGAGACATGAAAATACACTGCCGCTGTCTTATAATGAGGCATGAAAATACACTGCCACTGCTGTCTTATAATGAGACATGAAAATACACTGTCGCTGCTGTCTGATAATGAGACTTGAGAATACACTTCTGCTGCTGTCTTATAAGGATACATGAAAATACACTGCCGCTGCTGTCTTATAATGAGACATGAGAATACACTTCTGCTGCTGTCTTATAAGGAGACATGAGAATACACTTCTGCTGCTGTCTTATAAGGAGACATGAAAATACACTGCCGCTGCTGTCTAATAATGAGACATGAGAATACACTGCCACTGCTGTCTTATATTGAGACATGAAAATACACTGCCGCTGCTGTCTTCTAATGAGACATTAAAATACACTGGTGCTGCTGTCTTAAAATGAGACATGAATATACACTGCCACTCTTTTACAATGAGACATGAAACTACACTGCCACTGTCTTATAATGAGGCATGAAAATACACTGTCGCTGCTGTCTTATAATGAGACATGAGAATACACTTCTGCTGCTGTCTTATAAGGAGACATGAAAATACAATGTCGCTGCTGTCTTATAATGAGAGATGAGAATACACTGCTGCTGGTGTCTTATAAGGAGACATGAGAATACACTGTCACTGCTGTCTTATAATGAGACCTGAAAATATACTGCCGCTACTGTCTTATAATGAGACATGAAAATATACTGCCTTATAATGAGACATGAAAATACACTGCCACTGCTGTCTTATAATAAGACATGAAAATACACTGCCGCGGTCTTCTAATGAGACATGAAATAAACTGCCGCTGCTGTCTCATAATGAGACATGAAAATACACTGCCACTGTCTTCTAATGAGACATGAAAATACACTGCCACTGTTGTCTTATAATGAGACATGAAAATACACTGCCGCTGCTGTCTTCTAAAGAGACATGAAAATACAATGCTGCTGCTGTATTACAATGAGACATGAAAATAAACTGCCACTGCTGTCTTATAATGAGACATGAAAATACACTGCTGCTTTCTTCAAATGAGACATGAAAATACACTGCCGCTGTTGTCTTATCATGAGACATGAAAATACACTTCCACTGTCGTATAATGAGACATGAAAATACACTGCCGCTGCTGTCTTATAATGAGACATGAAAATACACTGCCACTGCTGTCTAATAATGAGACATGCAAATACACTGCCGCTGTCTTCTAATGAGACATGAAAATACGCTACCACTGTCTTCTAATGAGACATGAAAATACACTGCCACTGCTGTCTTAAAATGAGACATGAATATACACTGCCACTCTTTTACAATGAGACATGAAAATACACTGCCGCTGTCTTATAATGAGGCATGAAAATACAATGTCGCTGCTGTCTTATAATGAGACATGAGAGTACACTGCTGCTGGTGTCTTATAAGGAGACATGAGAATACACTGTCACTGCTGTCTTATAATGAGACCTGAAAATATACTGCCGCTACTGTCTTATAATGAGACATGAAAATACACTGCCGCTGCTGTCTTATAATGAGACATGAAAATACACTGCCACTGCTGTCTTATAAGGAGACATAAAAATACACTGCCGCTTCTGTCTTTCTAATGAGACATGAAAATACACTGCCGCTGCTGTCTTATAATGACATGAAAATACACTGCAGCTGCTGTCTTTCTAATGAGACATGAAAATACACTGCCGCTGCTGTCTTATAATGACATAAAAATACACTGCCGCTCTTTTATAATGAGACATGAAAATACACTGCCACTGCTGTCTTATATTGAGACATGAAAATACACTGCCGCTCTCTTATAATGAGACATGAAAATACACTGTCGCTGCTGTCTTTCTAATGAGACATGAAAATACACTGCCGCTGCTGTCTTATAATGACATAAAAATACACTGCCGCTCTTTTATAATGAGACATGAAAATACACTGCCACTGCTGTCTTATAATTAGACATGAAAATACACTGCCGCTGCTCTTATATTGAGACATGAAAATACACTGCCGCTCTCTTATAATGAGACATGAAAATACACTGCCACTGCTGTCTTATAATGAGACATGAATATACGCTGCCGCTCTTTTATAATGAGACATAAAAATACACTGCCACTGCTGTCTTATAATGAGACATGAAAATATGCTGCCGCTCTTTTACAATGAGACATGAAAATACACTACCGCTCTCTTATAATGAGACATGAAAATACACTCCCACTGCTGTCTTATATTGAGACATGAAAATACGCTGCCGCTGCTGTCTTATAATGAGACATGAAAATACACTGCCGCTCTCTTATAATGAGACATGAAAATACAATGCTGCTGCTGTCTTACAATGAGACATGAAAATACACTGCTGCTGTCTTATAATCAGACATGATAATACACTGCCGCTGCTGTCTTTCTAATGAGACATGAAAATACACTGCCGCTGCTGTCTTATAATGACATGAAAATACACTGCCACTGTTGTCTTATAATGAGACATGAAAATACACTGCTGCTGCTGCTGTCTTATAATGAGACATGAAAATACACTGCCGCTGCTGTCTTATAATGAGACATGAAAATACACTGCCGCTCTCTTATAATGAGACATGAAAATACACTGCTGCTGCTGTCTTATAATGAGACATGAAAATACACTGCCGCTGCTGTCTTATAATGAGACATGAAAATACACTGCCGCTCTCTTATAATGAGACATGACACTGCTGCTGCTGTCTTATAATGAGACATGAAAATACAATGCTGCTGCTGTCTTACAATGAGACATGACAATACACTGCCGCTGCTGTCTTACAATGAGACATTAAAATACACTGCCGCTGCTGTCTTATAATGACATGAAAATATAATGCTGCTGCTGTCTTACAATGAGACATGAAAATACACTGCTGCTGTCTTATAATGAGACATGAAAATACACTGCCGCTGCTGTCTTTCTAATGAGACATGAAAATACACTGCCGCTGCTGTCTTTCTAATGAGACATGAAAATACACTGCCGCTCTCTTATAATGAGACATGAAAATACACTGCTGCTGCTGTCTTTTTAATGAGACATGAAAATACACTGCCGCTCTCTTATAATGAGACATGAAAATACACTGCCGCTGCTGTCTTTCTAATGAGACATGAAAATACACTGCCGCTGTCTTCTAATGAGACATGAAAATACACTGCCGCTGCTATCTGATAATGAGACATGAAAATACACTGCCGCTGCTGTCTTATAATGACATGAAAATACAATGCTGCTGCTGTCTTACAATGAGACATGAAAATACACTGCTGCTGTCTTATAATGAGACATGAAAACACACTGCCGCTGCTGTCTTTCTAATGAGACATGAAAATACACTGCCACTGCTGTCTTTCTAATGGGACATGAAAATACACTGCCGCTCTCTTATAATGAGACATGAAAATACACTGCCGCTGCTGTCTTTCTAATGAGACATGAAAATACACTGCCGCTCTCTTATAATGAGACATGAAAATACACTGCCGCTGCTGTCTTTCTAATGAGACATGAAAATACACTGCCGCTGTCTTCTAATGAGACATGAAAATACACTGCCACTGCTATCTGATAATGAGACATGACAATACAATGCTGCTGCTGTCTTACAATGAGACATGAAAATACACTGCTGCTGTCTTATAATGAGACATGATAATACACTGCCGCTGCTGTCTTTCTAATGAGACATGAAAATACACTGCCGCTGCTGTCTTATAATGACATGAAAATACACTGCCACTGTTGTCTTATAATGAGACATGAAAATACAGTGCCGCTGCTGTCTTATAATGAGACATGAAAATACACTGCCGCTCTCTTATAATGAGACATGAAAATACACTGCTGCTGCTGTCTTATAATGACATGCAAATACACTGCCACTGCTGTCTTATAATGAGACATGAAAATACACTGCCGCTGCTGTCTTATAATGAGACATGAAAATACACTGCCGCTCTCTTATAATGAGACATGAAAATACACTGCTGCTGCTGTCTTATAATGAGACATGAAAATACACTGCCGCTGCTGTCTTATAATGTGACATGAAAATACACTGCCGCTGTCTTCTAATGAGACATGAAAATACACTGCTGCTGCTGTCTTCTAATGAGACATGAAAATACACTGCCGCTGTCTTCTAATGAGACATGAAAATACACTGCCGCTGTCTTCTAATGAGACATGAAAATACACTGCCACTGCTGTCTTATAATGAGACATGATAATACACTGCCGGTGCTGTCTGATAATGAGACATGAAAATACACTGCCGCTGCTGTCTTATAATGAGATGTGAAAATACACTGCTGCTCTCTTATAATGAGACATGAAAACACACTGCAGCTGTCTTCTAATGAGACATGAAAATACACTGCCGCTGCTATCTGATAATGAGACATGAAAATACAATGCTGCTGCTGTCTTACAATGAGACATGAAAATACACTGCTGCTGTCTTATAATGAGACATGATAATACACTGCCGCTGCTGTCTTTCTAATGAGACATGAAAATACACTGCCGCTGCTGTCTGATAATGACATGAAAATACACTGCCACTGTTGTCTTATAATGAGACATGAAAATACACTGCCGCTGCTGTCTTATAATGAGACATGAAAATACACTGCCGCTCTCTTATAATGAGACATTAAAATACACTGCTGCTGGTGTCTTATAATGACATGAAAATACACTGCCACTGCTGTCTTATAATGAGAAATGAAAATACACTGCCGCTGCTGTCTTAAATTGAGACATGAAAATACACTGCTGCTCTCTTATAATGAGACATGAAAATACACTGCTGCTGCTGTCTTATAATGAGACATGAAAATACACTGCCGCTCTCTTATAATGTGACATGAAAATACACTGCCGATGTCTTCTAATGAGACATGAAAATACACTGCTGCTGCTGTCTTCTAATGAAACATGAAAATACACTGCCGCTGTCTTCTAATGAGACATGAAAATACACTGCCGCTGTCTTCTAATGAGACATGAAAATACACTGCCACTGCTGTCTTATAATGAGACATGATAATACACTGCCGGTGCTGTCTGATAATGAGACATGAAAATACACTGCCGCTGCTGTCTTATAATGAGATGTGAAAATACACTGCTGCTCTCTTATAATGAGACATGAAAACACACTGCAGCTGTCTTATAATGAGACATGAAAATACACTGCTGCTGTCTTATAATGAGACATGAAAATACACTGCTGCTGTCTTATAATGAGACATGAAAATACACTGCTGCTGCTGTCTTATAATGAGACAGGAAAACACACTGCAACTGCTGTCTTATAATGAGACATGAATATACACTGCCGCTGTCTTCTAATGAGACATGAAAATACACTACCGTTGCTGTCTTATAATGAGACAGGAAAACACACTGCAACTGCTGTCTTATAATGAGACATGAATATACACTGCCGCTGTCTTCTAATGAGACATGAAAATACACTACCGTTGCTGTCTTATAATGAGACATGAATATACACTGCTACTCTTTTACAATGAGACATGAAAATACACTGCTGCTATCTTATAATGAGGCATGAAAATACAATGTTGCTGCTGTCTTATAATGAGACATGAAAATACACTGCCGCTGCTGTCTTATAATGAGACATGATAATACACTGCCGGTGCTGTCTGATAATGAGACATGAAAATACACTGCCGCTGCTGTCTTATAATGAGATGTGAAAATACACTGCTGCTCTCTTATAATGAGACATGAAAACACACTGCAGCTGTCTTATAATGAGACATGAAAATACACTGCTGCTGTCTTATAATGAGACATGAAAATACACTGCTGCTGTCTTATAATGAGACATGAAAATACACTGCCGCTGCTGTCTTATAATGAGACAGGAAAACACACTGCAACTGCTGTCTTATAATGAGACATGAATATACACTGCCGCTGTCTTCTAATGAGACATGAAAATACACTACCGTTGCTGTCTTATAATGAGACATGAATATACACTGCTACTCTTTTACAATGAGACATGAAAATACACTGCTGCTATCTTATAATGAGGCATGAAAATACAATGTTGCTGCTGTCTTATAATGAGACATGAAAATACACTGCCGCTGCTGTCTTATAATGAGACATGAGAATACACTGTCACTGCTGTCTTCTAATGAGACATGAAAATACACTGCCGCTGCTGTGTTATAAGGAGACATGAAAATACACTGCCACTGCTGTCTTATAATGAGACATAAAAATACACTGCCTTATTAATGAGACATGAAAATACACTGCCACTGCTGTCTTATAATAAGACATGAAAATACACTACCGCTGCTGTCTGATAATGAGACATGAAAATACACTGCCGCTGTCTTCTAATGAGACATGAAAATACAATCCTGCTGCTGTATTACAATGAGACATGAAAATACACTGCCACTGCTGTTTTATAATGAGACATGAAAATACACTGCCGCTGTCTTCTAATGAGACATGAAAATACAATGCCACTGCTGTCTTATAATGAGACATGAAAATACACTGCCGCTGCTGTCTTATGATGGGACATGAAAATACACTGCCGCTGTCTTCTAATGAGACATGAAAATACAATGCCACTGTTGTCTTATAATGAGACATGAAAATACAATGCCACTGTTGTCTTATAATGAGACATGAAAATACACTGCCGCTGCTGTCTTATAATGAGACATGAAAATACACTGCCGCTGCTGTCTTATAATGAGGCATGAAAATACACTGCCGCTGTCTTCTAATGAGACATGAAAATACACTGCTGCTGTCTTCTAATGAGACATGAAAATACACTGCCGCTGTCTTCTAATGAGACATGACAATACACTGCCGCTCTCTTATAATGAGACATGAAAATACACTGCCGCTGCTGTCTTATAATGAGACAGGAAAATACACTGCCGCTGTCTTCTAATGAGACATGAAAATACACTGCCGCTGTCTTCTAATGAGACATGAAAATACACTGCCACTGCTTTCTTATAATGAGACATGAAAATACGCTGCTGCTGCTGTCTTATAACGAGACATGAAAATTCACTGTCGCTGCTGTCTTATAATGAGACATGAGAATACACTGCTGCTGCTGTCTTTTAAGGAGACATGATAATACACTGCCACTGCTGTCTTATAATGAGACATGAAAATACACTGCTGCTGCTGTCTTATAACGAGACATGAAAATACACTGCCGCTGTCTTATAATGAGACATGAAAATACACTGTTGCTATCTTATAATGAGACATGAAAACACACTGCCACTGCAGTCTTATAATGAGACATGAAAAAACACTGCTGCTGTCTTATAATGAGACATGAAAATACACTGCCGCTGCTGTCTTATAATGAGACAGGAAAACACACTGCAACTGCTGTCTTATAATGACACATGAATATACATTGCCGAAGTCTTATAACGAGACATGAAAATATACTGCCGCTGTCTTCTAATGAGACATGAAAATACTCTGCCGCTTTCTTCTAATGAGACATGAAAATACACTGCAGCTGCTGTCTTATAATGAGACATGAAAATAAACTGCAGCTGCTGTCTTCTACTGAGACATGAAAATACACTACCGTTGCTGTCTTATAATGAGACATGAATATACACTGCCACTCTCTTCTAATGAGACATGAAAATACACTGCCGCTGTCTTATAATGAGGCATGAAAATACACTGCCACTGCTGTCTTATAATGAGACATGAAAATACACTGTCGCTGCTGTCTGATAATGAGACTTGAGAATACACTTCTGCTGCTGTCTTATAAGGATACATGAAAATACACTGCCGCTGCTGTCTTATAATGAGACATGAGAATACACTTCTGCTGCTGTCTTATAAGGAGACATGAGAATACACTTCTGCTGCTGTCTTATAAGGAGACATGAAAATACACTGCCGCTGCTGTCTAATAATGAGACATGAGAATACACTGCCACTGCTGTCTTATATTGAGACATGAAAATACACTGCCGCTGCTGTCTTCTAATGAGACATTAAAATACACTGGTGCTGCTGTCTTAAAATGAGACATGAATATACACTGCCACTCTTTTACAATGAGACATGAAACTACACTGCCACTGTCTTATAATGAGGCATGAAAATACACTGTCGCTGCTGTCTTATAATGAGACATGAGAATACACTTCTGCTGCTGTCTTATAAGGAGACATGAAAATACAATGTCGCTGCTGTCTTATAATGAGAGATGAGAATACACTGCTGCTGGTGTCTTATAAGGAGACATGAGAATACACTGTCACTGCTGTCTTATAATGAGACCTGAAAATATACTGCCGCTACTGTCTTATAATGAGACATGAAAATATACTGCCTTATAATGAGACATGAAAATACACTGCCACTGCTGTCTTATAATAAGACATGAAAATACACTGCCGCGGTCTTCTAATGAGACATGAAATAAACTGCCGCTGCTGTCTCATAATGAGACATGAAAATACACTGCCACTGTCTTCTAATGAGACATGAAAATACACTGCCACTGTTGTCTTATAATGAGACATGAAAATACACTGCCGCTGCTGTCTTCTAAAGAGACATGAAAATACAATGCTGCTGCTGTATTACAATGAGACATGAAAATAAACTGCCACTGCTGTCTTATAATGAGACATGAAAATACACTGCTGCTTTCTTCAAATGAGACATGAAAATACACTGCCGCTGTTGTCTTATCATGAGACATGAAAATACACTTCCACTGTCGTATAATGAGACATGAAAATACACTGCCGCTGCTGTCTTATAATGAGACATGAAAATACACTGCCACTGCTGTCTAATAATGAGACATGCAAATACACTGCCGCTGTCTTCTAATGAGACATGAAAATACGCTACCACTGTCTTCTAATGAGACATGAAAATACACTGCCACTGCTGTCTTAAAATGAGACATGAATATACACTGCCACTCTTTTACAATGAGACATGAAAATACACTGCCGCTGTCTTATAATGAGGCATGAAAATACAATGTCGCTGCTGTCTTATAATGAGACATGAGAGTACACTGCTGCTGGTGTCTTATAAGGAGACATGAGAATACACTGTCACTGCTGTCTTATAATGAGACCTGAAAATATACTGCCGCTACTGTCTTATAATGAGACATGAAAATACACTGCCGCTGCTGTCTTATAATGAGACATGAAAATACACTGCCACTGCTGTCTTATAAGGAGACATAAAAATACACTGCCGCTTCTGTCTTTCTAATGAGACATGAAAATACACTGCCGCTGCTGTCTTATAATGACATGAAAATACACTGCAGCTGCTGTCTTTCTAATGAGACATGAAAATACACTGCCGCTGCTGTCTTATAATGACATAAAAATACACTGCCGCTCTTTTATAATGAGACATGAAAATACACTGCCACTGCTGTCTTATATTGAGACATGAAAATACACTGCCGCTCTCTTATAATGAGACATGAAAATACACTGTCGCTGCTGTCTTTCTAATGAGACATGAAAATACACTGCCGCTGCTGTCTTATAATGACATAAAAATACACTGCCGCTCTTTTATAATGAGACATGAAAATACACTGCCACTGCTGTCTTATAATTAGACATGAAAATACACTGCCGCTGCTCTTATATTGAGACATGAAAATACACTGCCGCTCTCTTATAATGAGACATGAAAATACACTGCCACTGCTGTCTTATAATGAGACATGAATATACGCTGCCGCTCTTTTATAATGAGACATAAAAATACACTGCCACTGCTGTCTTATAATGAGACATGAAAATATGCTGCCGCTCTTTTACAATGAGACATGAAAATACACTACCGCTCTCTTATAATGAGACATGAAAATACACTCCCACTGCTGTCTTATATTGAGACATGAAAATACGCTGCCGCTGCTGTCTTATAATGAGACATGAAAATACACTGCCGCTCTCTTATAATGAGACATGAAAATACAATGCTGCTGCTGTCTTACAATGAGACATGAAAATACACTGCTGCTGTCTTATAATCAGACATGATAATACACTGCCGCTGCTGTCTTTCTAATGAGACATGAAAATACACTGCCGCTGCTGTCTTATAATGACATGAAAATACACTGCCACTGTTGTCTTATAATGAGACATGAAAATACACTGCTGCTGCTGCTGTCTTATAATGAGACATGAAAATACACTGCCGCTGCTGTCTTATAATGAGACATGAAAATACACTGCCGCTCTCTTATAATGAGACATGAAAATACACTGCTGCTGCTGTCTTATAATGAGACATGAAAATACACTGCCGCTGCTGTCTTATAATGAGACATGAAAATACACTGCCGCTCTCTTATAATGAGACATGACACTGCTGCTGCTGTCTTATAATGAGACATGAAAATACAATGCTGCTGCTGTCTTACAATGAGACATGACAATACACTGCCGCTGCTGTCTTACAATGAGACATTAAAATACACTGCCGCTGCTGTCTTATAATGACATGAAAATACAATGCTGCTGCTGTCTTACAATGAGACATGAAAATACACTGCTGCTGTCTTATAATGAGACATGAAAATACACTGCCGCTGCTGTCTTTCTAATGAGACATGAAAATACACTGCCGCTGCTGTCTTTCTAATGAGACATGAAAATACACTGCCGCTCTCTTATAATGAGACATGAAAATACACTGCTGCTGCTGTCTTTTTAATGAGACATGAAAATACACTGCCGCTCTCTTATAATGAGACATGAAAATACACTGCCGCTGCTGTCTTTCTAATGAGACATGAAAATACACTGCCGCTGTCTTCTAATGAGACATGAAAATACACTGCCGCTGCTATCTGATAATGAGACATGAAAATACACTGCCGCTGCTGTCTTATAATGACATGAAAATACAATGCTGCTGCTGTCTTACAATGAGACATGAAAATACACTGCTGCTGTCTTATAATGAGACATGAAAACACACTGCCGCTGCTGTCTTTCTAATGAGACATGAAAATACACTGCCACTGCTGTCTTTCTAATGGGACATGAAAATACACTGCCGCTCTCTTATAATGAGACATGAAAATACACTGCCGCTGCTGTCTTTCTAATGAGACATGAAAATACACTGCCGCTCTCTTATAATGAGACATGAAAATACACTGCCGCTGCTGTCTTTCTAATGAGACATGAAAATACACTGCCGCTGTCTTCTAATGAGACATGAAAATACACTGCCACTGCTATCTGATAATGAGACATGACAATACAATGCTGCTGCTGTCTTACAATGAGACATGAAAATACACTGCTGCTGTCTTATAATGAGACATGATAATACACTGCCGCTGCTGTCTTTCTAATGAGACATGAAAATACACTGCCGCTGCTGTCTTATAATGACATGAAAATACACTGCCACTGTTGTCTTATAATGAGACATGAAAATACAGTGCCGCTGCTGTCTTATAATGAGACATGAAAATACACTGCCGCTCTCTTATAATGAGACATGAAAATACACTGCTGCTGCTGTCTTATAATGACATGCAAATACACTGCCACTGCTGTCTTATAATGAGACATGAAAATACACTGCCGCTGCTGTCTTATAATGAGACATGAAAATACACTGCCGCTCTCTTATAATGAGACATGAAAATACACTGCTGCTGCTGTCTTATAATGAGACATGAAAATACACTGCCGCTGCTGTCTTATAATGAGACATGAAAATACACTGCCGCTCTCTTATAATGAGACATGAAAATACACTGCTGCTGCTGTCTTATAATGAGACATGAAAATACACTGCCGCTGTCTTCTAATGAGACATGAAAATACAATGCCACTGTTGTCTTATAATGAGACATGAAAATACAATGCCACTGTTGTCTTATAATGAGACATGAAAATACATTGCCGCTGCTGTCTTCTAATGAGACATGAAAATACACTGCCGCTGCTGTCTTATAATGAGGCATGAAATACACTGCCGCTGCTGTCTCATAATGAGACATGAAAATACACTGCCGCTGCTGTCTTATAATGAGGCATGAAAATACACTGCCGCTGTTTTCTAATGAGACATGAAAATACGCTGCTGCTGTCTTCTAATGAGACATGAAAATACACTGCCGCTGTCTTCTAATGAGACATGACAATACACTGCCGCTCTCTCATAATGAGACATGAAAATACACTGCCGCTGCTGTCTTATAATGAGACAGGAAAATACACTGCCGCTGTCTTCTAATGAGACATGAAAATACACTGCCGCTGTCTTCTAATGAGACATGAAAATACACTGCCACTGCTGTCTTATAATGAGACATGAAAATACACTGCTGCTGCTGTCTTATAATGAGACATGAAAATTCACTGTCGCTGCTGTCTTATAATGAGACATGAGAATACACTGCTGCTGCTGTCTTATAAGGAGACATGATAATACACTGCCACTGCTGTCTTATAATGAGACATGAAAATACACTGCTGCTGCTGTCTTATAACGAGACATGAAAATACACTGCCGCTGTCTTATAATGAGACATGAAAATACACTGTCGCTATCTTCTAATGAGACATAAAAACACACTGCCACTGCTGTGTTATAATGAGACATGAAAATACACTGCTGCTGTCTTATAATGAGACATGAAAATACACTGCCGCTGCTGTCTTATAATGAGACAGGAAAACACACTGCAACTGCTGTCTTATAATGAGACATGAATATACATTGCCGAAGTCTTTTTTTTTTTTTTTTTTTTTTTTTTTTGTCCTCATATCACCAAAAACTTCCACAGATTTGACAAGCCAGGTTTTGTTCTCGATTCCTGAGGGCCTCTTTGGCTCACTGTTTCTGTCTAGACCCCATGGCCTTCCTCCCGTGTTGGAGGACTGGTGTAATCATAGGACCATGAGGAAATGAAACATTTTTTAGAGATATTGCCTTGATCCATCAAATCAAATACCTTTGTTGTGCCCAACGTATCAATGGTTGCCAAGTACTGGGTTGGTTGTCTGCTCCGGTATCTTGGTCTAATCGTGCCGCTTTAAAGGCGGCTCTGAGCCAATCTTCATTACCAGGGGGGGTTTTGTCCTTCCATTTGATACATATTTCTCTCCTTGCCAAGATGATTAAATATAATATTAAGGCCATATGTTTCTGTAAAGGTACACCATCCGTAGACTCATTTTTACCAAAGAACACCAGAGAGAGATCTACAACTATATCCACCTCCAGAATAGATGTCAACACTTCCCCCACTCCTTTCCAAAATGTGGTTAACACCGGGCACTGAAAAAAAATGTGTATGTCGTTTGCGTTTGTGAGACTACATCTTGGACATCTTGGGGGCGGGATAGGAGCAAATTTGGCTATTTTAGCCGGAGTATAGTATAGCCTGTTTATTACATAAAAATGGTTTTTCTTCAAGGAGGCAGGCTTTATGGATTTATACAGCGTCTTTAATGATGGATATAGTAGTTTCTCGATTTGGGCGACCAAAGGAGAGTCATTCCAAACTGAAATTGGGGAGGGGATCCTGGCTTCCTCAGCGTCTTGGATTTGGGCATACCATAAGGCTATTTCTTTCTTCTTTGGGGACGGATCTTGAAAAAGCTGTTCTAATTCCCCTTTTCCTCCTATATCGCCTTTTTCAGACTCATACCAGCTGTTCAATTGAAGATATTTAAATCTTGAAAAGGTGGGGCCAATTTTAGCTGATAGAGCTGCCCACGGTAGAATTCCCTCTGAGTCCACTAAGTCTAGCCATCGCTCCATACCTGAATTTTTAATCGGAATCGCCAGACTATCACACATTAGGGGCGGTGTCCCAGGCGAGTCCCATATTGGAGCAAAGTCCGAGAAATATCCAATTCCCCATATCTTCCTTAAATTAAACCAAGTTTGTAATGCTGATTTCAATACCTTTAGCCGAACCTTTTTAAAAAACCTTGGAGTACCAAATTTGTACAAAAACCCTTCCTGACTGTTGACACCTTCAGCCGTAACCATTTCTCCCAGTACTCTCCCCCAAGATGTTTGTTCGGGGTGAGATAATAGCATTCTTATCCCTTTAAACTGAAAAGCCATCAGATACCAGTTTATGTCAGGTAAGGCTAGTCCTCCCTTAAGGAGCTTCCTCCTAAGCTTTTTCCATGACATTCTGGCATTCTTATGCCCCCATATAAAGCTACCAATTTTACCCTGTATTTTAGTTATAGTTTTTCCAGGGAATGTTAAAGGGATTGCGTTGAATAGGTAGGTCAATTTGGGGAGTACAGACATTTTAACAAGGTTAACCCTGCCATATATTGTCAAGGGGAGGTTCTTCCATTTAGCGAAGAGATAGTCTATTTCTTTTTCGATTTTCCCAAGATTTAAAGAAGGAATCTTATTTAGGTCTTTAACTATTTTAATACCCAAATACCTGAACTCCTTGCTTATGGGGCCTCTAGTGTATATGGTGTTCCAACACATTATTTCAGTTTTGTCTGAATTGACACTGTAGCCTGATACCTTGCCAAATTCCCTCAACATGGAGACCAGGTATGGAATTGTATGCTCTGGATCGCTGGTGTAGACTATCACGTCATCGGCATAAAGTGCCAGTTTGCATTCATATCCTAATGATCTAAATGGGATAATATCTCTGTCCAGTCTAATTGTTTGAGCTAAGGGCTCTATATAAAGATTAAACAACAGGGGAGACAGGGGGCATCCCTGCCTGGTCCCTCTCTGGATTTGAAAGCTAGGGGAAAGTGAGCCGTTCAAGAGAATTCTGGATGAAGCTCCTAGATAACAATGCTTGATAGTCCCCACAAAAACTGGGCCAATTCCCATTGCCTCTAAGACACCCCAGAGATATCTCCAACACACATGGTCAAATGCCTTGGCTGCATCAACTGCCACCACGGCCAATGGATCAGTTCTAGCCTCCGCTAGGTCGATATTGCCAATCAGCAGATGGGTTTGATCTTGAATTACCCTCCCCTGTATGAAGCCCTTCTGATCGGGATTAATTAAGCTGGGTGCCAGTTTCGCCAATCTTCCTGCTAATATCCCCATAAATATTTTATAGTCTGCATTTAGCAGGGAGATTGGACGATAGGAGTCTGCCAATAAAGGGTCTTTCCCTGGTTTTAAGATTAACATTATCGTGGCCTCCCTCCATGATCTTGGCATTACCCCATTAGAACAGTATATTGAATTAAATAGCCTGTGTAGGACTGGAAGAAGATCGTCTTGTAATAGTTTGTATACTTCGTTAGGGAGGGCATCAAGCCCTGCAGCTTTTTTGTTCTTTGCCCGCTTTATTTGGGCCAATATCTCTTCTGTGGTAATAGGGGCATCCAGAGCTTCCCTAGAGGCCTCCGATAAAATTGGTAAAGATTTATCCACTAACCATTGAGATATCTGGTCTTGTGTGGGTTTAAGATCTTCTGTATACAAATCTGAAAATAATGTTATTAAAGCCTGTTGTATTTCCTCTGGATCGCTAGATTTAGTTCCACTGCTATCTATTACGAGTTCGTTGATATCATTCTTGGCCCTGTCTAATCTGGCCTTCCAGGCCAGGATTGCCCCTGCTTTCTCTCCATACTCAAACATCTCCATGTTTCTGGCCTGCCATTGTGCTTTGCATTTTTGATCCAAAAAAGTTCTAAGATTTTTCCTGGCCTCCTCTAAATTACCGTTTATCTTAACTAATTGCCCTGTATCGCCGATTATGGCATTCCTCCTTTCAATCTCCAGAGTGCCGATCTTCTCCTCAAGAGCATACAGTTCTTGGGTCTTTAGGCGGTTCTTATAACCTATTTGAACTTGTAATAGACCTCTCAAGTTGGCTTTATAGGCGTCCCATACTTGGTCAATAGAGGTTGAACCCAAGTTAAAGAAAAAAAACTCTATAGAGGACTTACTTATAGTTTGGATTATCTCAGCATCTGCTAGCATTGCTCTGTTTAATGTCCATCTTGCCCGAGGACGATTGACACATGCTACGTAGACTGCTAATAGGGGTGCGTGGTCTGATAGGTGAGTTGGAAGTATCGTTATACTGGTGGCGTTGTTTAATGCTTCTTTATTCACCAATAGGTAGTCGATCCGTGAGGAGTGACCGTATTTTTTACTGTAATAGGTGTATCCCTGGGTGTTTCCTTCCTTAGATCTCCACAAGTCAGCTAAATTCAAGTTTAACATTAAATTTTTCATGACTCTACGTGATTTGGGAGTTGTTGTAATATGACTTAACCTAGAGCTATCCTTTACTGGATCAAGCTTTATGTTAAAGTCACCTCCTACTATCAACGGAGGGGTTGCTGAAATTAGGCTTCCCTGTAGTTTAACCAGATATGATGGATCATCCAGGTTCGGGCCATAGTAAGATGAACATGTTATTTCAACTCCCCCTAGATCCAGGAGGGCGGTTACCCATCTACCTGAATGGTCCGTTTGGACAGACTTAATCTTACAGGGAACCCCCTTTTTAACAACAATAGCTACCCCCCGAGAGTTTATTGCTTGTTGTGAAGCACAGAAACACTGTACCCATGAGATTTTGGAGAAAAGTACTTGAAATTCCACTGAATTCAAATGTGTCTCCTGTAGTAAACATATCTGTGCTGGGGCAAGCTCTAGATACTTTAAAATCAGCCTTCGTCTACGTTCACATCTCAGACCATTTAAATTCCAAGAAATGTAATAAATTTTACGGCAATCATTCACCCTACCTGTTGTGGCCATCTATTACCAAATGATGAATTCTCTTTCTTAGAACTTTATCTATTAGTAAAATGATTAATTTGGTGAGGTGAGGCATTTTTTGTGTGATTTTATCCCCTAACTGCTCCCCACCCTGTGGACCCTCCCCCCCTACCCCTACACCCTCCCCTGAGTGCCCCTTCCCTTCGCTCTCTCTTCCCAACCCTTGAGGAACCCACCCTTCCATTAAGCTAAGCTAAGCTAAGCTAAGCCTCTTTGGGTATAGCTCCCTCTTGATCTCCCCTATCAAAAAAAATAATAAATTTTGATATCCTAGCGTCTTCGTGTTGCTTATATCGCAAGACCAACCCTAACTTAAGGCATGAATATCGCACTTGTTAACCACCCTTTTTTTCTTGTCGAATTTTGGCGATGAATATGTCGACCTCTTCCACAGATCTCAGCAAATGCATCTGGTTATTCCACATTACCCGGAGGGTTGCTGGAAACCTAAGCTGTGCTTTTGCCCCCAGGCTATTTATTTCTTCCAGTCTCTTCCCCATCTCCCACTGTCTTGTGGCGGTTATGTGAGAAATGTCAGATCTTATAGTGAAGGAAAAGGCCGGAAAATCTGTAGAAGGCGAGGAGATGGACCCTTCTTTTAATGCTGCAGTAAGAATAAGCTCCTTGATTGAGTATGATAGAAAGTTTACCAAAATCTTGCGCGGTTTTTTTTTCTCAATCTTTCTTTTGAAAGGGTCTCTATGTATCCTTTGAATCTCATGGTTCAGGTCGATGTTCGGCTGGCTCTTGAGGACTGTGTCCTTTAACAGTTTAATTATAAAGCCCTTTAGATCGTCTCTTTCAATCGCCTCAGGGACATTTAATAATTTTAAATTATTTCGCCTTGAGTGGTTCTCAAGTCGTTCCAGGTCCTCCTTCAACTCTCTGTTCTGGATGGACAGAGAATCTACCTTCGCAGTAACGGCCTGTAAGGAATCTTTCAGCTTTGGCATTTCCTCCTCGAGTGTCTCAGTTCTTGCTGTAATCTCTTCCATTTTCTTGGCTAACACCTCACAAGAGACCCGAATAGCTGCCTGATTTGTCTCAGAGACTGTAAATCTCGTAGCCATCTCAGCTTGATTTAATTCTGAGGTTGAAAACCTCGATGACATTTCGTCTCTCATGGCCAATAACAGGTCAGCTAGATTCCGCGTATTTGATACTGGGATGGCTATGGCGGGAGAGTCTCCCTGGATGGTTCCTTGCTCTGTACCATCTCCCGATTGATCGTGGCCCTCGTTTTGACCCGTATTAGGACCCACCCCCTCTTGGTCCACTAACACAGAGAACCTATTAGAGAGATCAATCTCCGGGTGGATAACCTGCTCCACCATGACATCCGATGCTGGCTTCGGGGTGGCTTGTTCGGGAGATTGACATTTTAGAACACTTGTTTTAGGCGATTTAGCTGCCTTACTCTTAGCTGATCTTCCCAGCTTCTCCTTAGGCCTTGATTTTGGAGACAGCCGAGGAGAAACAGGGGATGGATCGGGCCTGTCATTTAAAGGAGGAGCCGTCCTACCCCCCTGTGATGGACTAGGCATGCTGTCTGGCAGTTGAGGCGATTTAGACGAAGATATTAATGAGATGACCTGGTAGAATGTTTTCAGCGAAGGGGTAATTTTAGTTTTAATTACCGGTTTTTTCCTCCTTCTTTCCTGAACTCTTGGCTTCACTTGCGACTGCCCAGCAAAAAAAGACTCCCTGGATAATACTTGATCAGTTGTTGCCTGGTTATGCTGCCCCGAAGCTGTCTGGTGATCTCCTTTTGGACCTGATGCGGCTACCTGAGGGGGTGGAGCCTCCTGGGAAAAGTGAATAATATCCTTATCCTTATTTGCAGCTAAGTGTGCCGCTCTTGCTCGAAGTGTGTATCGACTTATTTTGGGGGGAGAAGAAACACCCTCATGTAAGAGGACTCCTTCCTCCATACAATCTAAGGAGCATACACCTCCTTCTACCAAGCAGCAGCAATGCCCTCCGGGCAGCCCCTTCTCTCGGGTGCTCACTTCGCCAGACTCTGTATGAATCTCTGGCTTTTCACTAAGAGGAAGGGGGAGCCCCCGCACTAAAAAAAGAAACCCCTCGGAGACCTCGGAGGCCTCGGTCCAGGCAATACGCGCTGACCGGGCCCCCCCTACCTTCAACGACTTCAACGATGCAAAATAGCAGACTCCCAGGCACTGGATTGATCCTCCCCACAGCGATCTCCGGAGCAGCGAGTGCAGGACGCCGATTCCACGAACTGCTGCCGCCGCCTTCCACTTCCAGCGCTGGCCCTCGATGATTGCTCCGCCCTCGCTCCGGCCCTCGCTCCGAGAGTCCAGCGCGAATGCCTTAGCCGCGGAGGAGAAGGGAGAGCGGGAGCACCAGAAGTCCCGTCTCATCGCCGACAGCAACGAATGCGCAAAAACCAAGTCAGTCAGTTGTTAGGATATTGTTAGGATATTGTTACATAGTCACAGTAGGCAGTTACTCGGATCCCTCCCGATTAACTGCCCATCACAGGGGAGACCAAGGAGCACTCCCGCGACCGCTCACATTGCGGCCGCCATGTTCCTCTACATTGCCGAAGTCTTATAACGAGACATGAAAATATACTGCCGCTGTCTTCTTATGAGACATGAAAATACACTGCCGCTTTCTTCTAATGAGACATGAAAATACACTGCAGCTGCTGTCATATAATGAGACATGAAAATAAACTGCAGCTGCTGTCTTCTACTGAGACATGAAAATACACTACCGTTGCTGTCTTATAATGAGACATGAATATACACTGCCACTCTCTTCTAATGAGACATGAAAATACACTGCCGCTGTCTTATAATGAGGTATGAAAATACACTGCCACTGCTGTCTTATAATGAGACATGAAAATACACTGTCGCTGCTGTTTTATAAGGAGACATGAGAATACACTTCTGCTGCTGTCTTATAAGGAGACATGAAAATACACTGCCGCTGCTGTCTTATAATGAGACATGAGAATACACTGCCACTGCTGTCTTATAATGAGACATGAAAATACACTGCCGCTGCTGTCTTCTAATGAGACATGAAAATAAACTGGTGCTGCTGTCTTAAAATGAGACATGAATATACACTGCCACTCTTTTACAATGAGACATGAAACTACACTGCCACTGTCTTATAATGAGGCATGAAAATACACTGTCGCTGCTGTCTTATAATGAGACATGAGAATACACTTCTGCTGCTGTCTTATAAGGAGACATGAAAATACAATGTCGCTGCTGTCTTATAATGAGAGATAAGAATACACTGCTGCTGGTGTCTTATAAGGAGACATGAGAATACACTACTGCTGTCTTCTAATGAGACATGAAAATACACTCCCACTGCTGTCTTATATTGAGACATGAAAATACGCTGCCGCTGCTGTCTTATAATGAGACATGAAAATACACTGCCGCTCTCTTATAATGAGACATGAAAATACAATGCTGCTGCTGTCTTACAGTGAGACATGAAAATACACTGCTGCTGCTGTCTTATAATGAGACATGAAAATACACTGCCACTGCTGTCTTTCTAATGAGACTTGAAAATACACTGCCGCTGCTGTCTTATAATGACAGGAAAATACAATGCTGCTGCTGTCTTACAATGAGACATGAAAATACACTGCTGCTGTCTTATAATAAGACATGAAAATACACTGCCGCTGCTGTCTTATAATGACATGAAAATACAATGCTGCTGCTGTCTTACAATGAGACATGAAAATACACTGCTGCTGTCTTATAATCAGACATGATAATACACTGCCGCTGCTGTCTTTCTAATGAGACATGAAAATACACTGCCGCTGCTGTCTTATAATGATATGAAAATACACTGCCACTGTTGTCTTATAATGAGACATGAAAATACACTGCTGCTGCTGTCTTATAATGAGACATGAAAATACACTGCCGCTGCTGTCTTATAAGGAGACATGAGAATACACTGTCACTGCTGTCTTATAATGAGACCTGAAAATATACTGCCGCTACTGTCTTATAATGAGACATGAAAATATACTGCCTTATAATGAGACATGAAAATACACTGCCACTGCTGTCTTATAATAAGACATGAAAATACACTGCCGCGGTCTTCTAATGAGACATGAAATAAACTGCCGCTGCTGTCTCATAATGAGACATGAAAATACACTGCCACTGTCTTCTAATGAGACATGAAAATACACTGCCACTGTTGTCTTATAATGAGACATGAAAATACACTGCCGCTGCTGTCTTCTAAAGAGACATGAAAATACAATGCTGCTGCTGTATTACAATGAGACATGAAAATAAACTGCCACTGCTGTCTTATAATGAGACATGAAAATACACTGCTGCTTTCTTCAAATGAGACATGAAAATACACTGCCGCTGTTGTCTTATCATGAGACATGAAAATACACTTCCACTGTCGTATAATGAGACATGAAAATACACTGCCGCTGCTGTCTTATAATGAGACATGAAAATACACTGCCACTGCTGTCTAATAATGAGACATGCAAATACACTGCCGCTGTCTTCTAATGAGACATTAAAATACGCTACCACTGTCTTCTAATGAGACATGAAAATACACTGCCACTGCTGTCTTAAAATGAGACATGAATATACACTGCCACTCTTTTACAATGAGACATGAAAATACACTGCCGCTGTCTTATAATGAGGCATGAAAATACAATGTCGCTGCTGTCTTATAATGAGACATGAGAGTACACTGCTGCTGGTGTCTTATAAGGAGACATGAGAATACACTGTCACTGCTGTCTTATAATGAGACCTGAAAATATACTGCCGCTACTGTCTTATAATGAGACATGAAAATACACTGCCGCTGCTGTCTTATAATGAGACATGAAAATACACTGCCACTGCTGTCTTATAAGGAGACATAAAAATACACTGCCGCTTCTGTCTTTCTAATGAGACATGAAAATACACTGCCGCTGCTGTCTTATAATGACATGAAAATACACTGCAGCTGCTGTCTTTCTAATGAGACATGAAAATACACTGCCGCTGCTGTCTTATAATGACATAAAAATACACTGCCGCTCTTTTATAATGAGACATGAAAATACACTGCCACTGCTGTCTTATATTGAGACATGAAAATACACTGCCGCTCTCTTATAATGAGACATGAAAATACACTGTCGCTGCTGTCTTTCTAATGAGACATGAAAATACACTGCCGCTGCTGTCTTATAATGACATAAAAATACACTGCCGCTCTTTTATAATGAGACATGAAAATACACTGCCACTGCTGTCTTATAATTAGACATGAAAATACACTGCCGCTGCTCTTATATTGAGACATGAAAATACACTGCCGCTCTCTTATAATGAGACATGAAAATACACTGCCACTGCTGTCTTATAATGAGACATGAATATACGCTGCCGCTCTTTTATAATGAGACATAAAAATACACTGCCACTGCTGTCTTATAATGAGACATGAAAATATGCTGCCGCTCTTTTACAATGAGACATGAAAATACACTACCGCTCTCTTATAATGAGACATGAAAATACACTCCCACTGCTGTCTTATATTGAGACATGAAAATACGCTGCCGCTGCTGTCTTATAATGAGACATGAAAATACACTGCCGCTCTCTTATAATGAGACATGAAAATACAATGCTGCTGCTGTCTTACAATGAGACATGAAAATACACTGCTGCTGTCTTATAATCAGACATGATAATACACTGCCGCTGCTGTCTTTCTAATGAGACATGAAAATACACTGCCGCTGCTGTCTTATAATGACATGAAAATACACTGCCACTGTTGTCTTATAATGAGACATGAAAATACACTGCTGCTGCTGCTGTCTTATAATGAGACATGAAAATACACTGCCGCTGCTGTCTTATAATGAGACATGAAAATACACTGCCGCTCTCTTATAATGAGACATGAAAATACACTGCTGCTGCTGTCTTATAATGAGACATGAAAATACACTGCCGCTGCTGTCTTATAATGAGACATGAAAATACACTGCCGCTCTCTTATAATGAGACATGACACTGCTGCTGCTGTCTTATAATGAGACATGAAAATACAATGCTGCTGCTGTCTTACAATGAGACATGACAATACACTGCCGCTGCTGTCTTACAATGAGACATTAAAATACACTGCCGCTGCTGTCTTATAATGACATGAAAATACAATGCTGCTGCTGTCTTACAATGAGACATGAAAATACACTGCTGCTGTCTTATAATGAGACATGAAAATACACTGCCGCTGCTGTCTTTCTAATGAGACATGAAAATACACTGCCGCTGCTGTCTTTCTAATGAGACATGAAAATACACTGCCGCTCTCTTATAATGAGACATGAAAATACACTGCTGCTGCTGTCTTTTTAATGAGACATGAAAATACACTGCCGCTCTCTTATAATGAGACATGAAAATACACTGCCGCTGCTGTCTTTCTAATGAGACATGAAAATACACTGCCGCTGTCTTCTAATGAGACATGAAAATACACTGCCGCTGCTATCTGATAATGAGACATGAAAATACACTGCCGCTGCTGTCTTATAATGACATGAAAATACAATGCTGCTGCTGTCTTACAATGAGACATGAAAATACACTGCTGCTGTCTTATAATGAGACATGAAAACACACTGCCGCTGCTGTCTTTCTAATGAGACATGAAAATACACTGCCACTGCTGTCTTTCTAATGGGACATGAAAATACACTGCCGCTCTCTTATAATGAGACATGAAAATACACTGCCGCTGCTGTCTTTCTAATGAGACATGAAAATACACTGCCGCTCTCTTATAATGAGACATGAAAATACACTGCCGCTGCTGTCTTTCTAATGAGACATGAAAATACACTGCCGCTGTCTTCTAATGAGACATGAAAATACACTGCCACTGCTATCTGATAATGAGACATGACAATACAATGCTGCTGCTGTCTTACAATGAGACATGAAAATACACTGCTGCTGTCTTATAATGAGACATGATAATACACTGCCGCTGCTGTCTTTCTAATGAGACATGAAAATACACTGCCGCTGCTGTCTTATAATGACATGAAAATACACTGCCACTGTTGTCTTATAATGAGACATGAAAATACAGTGCCGCTGCTGCCTTATAATGAGACATGAAAATACACTGCCGCTCTCTTATAATGAGACATGAAAATACACTGCTGCTGCTGTCTTATAATGACATGCAAATACACTGCCACTGCTGTCTTATAATGAGACATGAAAATACACTGCCGCTGCTGTCTTATAATGAGACATGAAAATACACTGCCGCTCTCTTATAATGAGACATGAAAATACACTGCTGCTGCTGTCTTATAATGAGACATGAAAATACACTGCCGCTGCTGTCTTATAATGAGACATGAAAATACACTGCCGCTCTCTTATAATGAGACATGAAAATACACTGCTGCTGCTGTCTTATAATGAGACATGAAAATACACTGCCGCTCTCTTATAATGAGACATGAAAATACACTGCCGCTGTCTTCTAATGAGACATGAAAATACACTGCTGCTGCTGTCTTATAATGAGACATGAAAATACACTGCCGCTGTCTTCTAATGAGACATGAAAATACACTGCCGCTGTCTTCTAATGAGACATGAAAATACACTGCCAGTGCTGTCGTATAAGGAGACATGATAATACACTGCCGGTGATGTCTGATAATGAGACATGAAAATACACTGCCGCTGTCTTCTAATAAGACATGAAAATAAACTGCCGCTGTCTTCTAATGAGACGTGAAAATACACTGCCACTGCTGTCTTATAATGAGACATGATAATACACTGCCGGTGCTGTCTGATAATGAGACATGAAAATACACTGCCGCTGCTGTCTTATAATGAGATGTGAAAATACACTGCTGCTCTCTTATAATGAGACATGAAAACACACTGCAGCTGTCTTCTAATGAGACATGAAAATACACTGCCACTGCTTTCTTATAATGAGATGTGAAAATACACTGCCGCTGCTGTCTTATAATGAGACATGAAAATACACTGCTGCTGCTGTCTTATAACGAGACATGAAAATACACTGCCGTTGCTTTCTAATGAGACATGAAAATACACTGTCGCTATCTTCTACTGAGACATGAAAATACACTGCCACTGCTGTCTTATAATGAGACATGAAAATACACTGCTGCTGTCTTATAATGAGACATGAAAATACACTGCTGCTGTCTTATAATGAGACATGAAAATACACTGCCGCTGCTGTCTTATAATGAGACAGGAAAACACACTGCAACTGCTGTCTTATAATGAGACATGAATATACACTGCCACTGTCTTCTAATGAGACATGGAAATACACTACCGTTGCTGTCTTATAATGAGACATGAATATACACTGCCACTCTCTTATAATGAGACATGAAAATACACTGCCGCTGTCTTAAAATGAGGCATGAAAATACACTGCCACTGCTGTCTTATAATGAGACATGAGAATACACTACTGCTTCTTCTAATGAGACATGAAAATACACTGCTGCTGCTGTCTTATAAGGAGACATGAAAATACACTGCCACTGCTGTCTTATAATGAGAAATGAAAATACACTGCCACTGCTGTCTTCTAATGAGACATGACAATACACTGCCGCTGCTGTCTTAAAATGAGACATGAATATACACTGCCACTCTTTTACAATGAGACATGAAAATACACTGCTGCTGTCTTATAATGAGGCATGAAAATACAATGTTGCTGCTGTCTTATAATGAGACATGAAAATACACTGCCGCTGCTGTCTTATAATGAGACATGAGAATACACTGTCACTGCTGTCTTCTAATGAGACATGAAAATACACTGCCGCTGCTGTGTTATAAGGAGACATGAAAATACACTGCCACTGCTGTCTTATAATGAGACATAAAAATACACTGCCTTATAATGAGACATGAAAATACACTGCCACTGCTGTCTTATAATAAGACATGAAAATACACTGCCGCTGCTGTCTGATAATGAGACATGAAAATACACTGCCGCTGTCTTCTAATGAGACATGAAAATACAATCCTGCTGCTGTATTACAATGAGACATGAAAATACACTGCCACTGCTGTTTTATAATGAGACATGAAAATACACTGCCGCTGTCTTCTAATGAGACATGAAAATACAATGCCGCTGCTGTCTTATAATGAGACATGAAAATACACTGCCGCTGCTGTCTTATGATGAGACATGAAAATACACTGCCGCTGTCTTCTAATGAGACATGAAAATACAATGCCACTGTTGTCTTACAATGAGACATGAAAATACAATGCCACTGTTGTCTTATAATGAGACATGAAAATACAATGTTGCTGCTGTCTTATAATGAGACATGAAAATACACTGCCGCTGCTGTCTTATAATGAGACATGAGAATACACTGTCACTGCTGTCTTCTAATGAGACATGAAAATACACTGCCGCTGCTGTGTTATAAGGAGACATGAAAATACACTGCCACTGCTGTCTTATAATGAGACATAAAAATACACTGCCTTATAATGAGACATGAAAATACACTGCCACTGCTGTCTTATAATAAAACATGAAAATACACTGCCGCTGCTGTCTGATAATGAGACATGAAAATACACTGCCGCTGTCTCCTAATGAGACATGAAAATACAATCCTGCTGCTGTATTACAATGAGACATGAAAATACACTGCCACTGCTGTTTTATAATGAGACATGAAAATACACTGCCGCTGTCTTCTAATGAGACATGAAAATACAATGCCGCTGCTGTCTTATAATGAGACATGAAAATACACTGCCGCTGCTGTCTTATGATGAGACATGAAAATACACTGCCGCTGTCTTCTAATGAGACATGAAAATACAATGCCACTGTTGTCTTATAATGAGACATGAAAATACAATGCCACTGTTGTCTTATAATGAGACATGAAAATACATTGCCGCTGCTGTCTTCTAATGAGACATGAAAATACACTGTCACTGCTGTCTTCTAATGAGACATGAAAATACACTGCCGCTGCTGTGTTATAAGGAGACATGAAAATACACTGCCACTGCTGTCTTATAATGAGACATAAAAATACACTGCCTTATAATGAGACATGAAAATACACTGCCACTGCTGTCTTATAATAAAACATGAAAATACACTGCCGCTGCTGTCTGATAATGAGACATGAAAATACACTGCCGCTGTCTTCTAATGAGACATGAAAATACAATCCTGCTGCTGTATTACAATGAGACATGAAAATACACTGCCACTGCTGTTTTATAATGAGACATGAAAATACACTGCCGCTGTCTTCTAATGAGACATGAAAATACAATGCCGCTGCTGTCTTATAATGAGACATGAAAATACACTGCCGCTGCTGTCTTATGATGAGACATGAAAATACACTGCCGCTGTCTTCTAATGAGACATGAAAATACAATGCCACTGTTGTCTTATAATGAGACATGAAAATACAATGCCACTGTTGTCTTATAATGAGACATGAAAATACATTGCCGCTGCTGTCTTCTAATGAGACATGAAAATACACTGCCGCTGCTGTCTTATAATGAGGCATGAAATACACTGCCGCTGCTATCTCATAATGAGACATGAAAATACACTGCCGCTGCTGTCTTATAATGAGGCATGAAAATACACTGCCGCTGTTTTCTAATGAGACATGAAAATACGCTGCTGCTGTCTTCTAATGAGACATGAAAATACACTGCCGCTGTCTTCTAATGAGACATGACAATACACTGCCGCTCTCTCATAATGAGACATGAAAATACACTGCCGCTGCTGTCTTATAATGAGACAGGAAAATACACTGCCGCTGTCTTCTAATGAGACATGAAAATACACTGCCGCTGTCTTCTAATGAGACATGAAAATACACTGCCACTGCTGTCTTATAATGAGACATGAAAATACACTGCTGCTGCTGTCTTATAATGAGACATGAAAATTCACTGTCGCTGCTGTCTTATAATGAGACATGAGAATACACTGCTGCTGCTGTCTTATAAGGAGACATGATAATACACTGCCACTGCTGTCTTATAATGAGACATGAAAATACACTGCTGCTGCTGTCTTATAACGAGACATGAAAATACACTGCCGCTGTCTTATAATGAGACATGAAAATACACTGTCGCTATCTTCTAATGAGACATAAAAACACACTGCCACTGCTGTGTTATAATGAGACATGAAAATACACTGCTGCTGTCTTATAATGAGACATGAAAATACACTGCCGCTGCTGTCTTATAATGAGACAGGAAAACACACTGCAACTGCTGTCTTATAATGAGACATGAATATACATTGCCGAAGTCTTATAACGAGACATGAAAATATACTGCCGCTGTCTTCTTATGAGACATGAAAATACACTGCCGCTTTCTTCTAATGAGACATGAAAATACACTGCAGCTGCTGTCATATAATGAGACATGAAAATAAACTGCAGCTGCTGTCTTCTACTGAGACATGAAAATACACTACCGTTGCTGTCTTATAATGAGACATGAATATACACTGCCACTCTCTTCTAATGAGACATGAAAATACACTGCCGCTGTCTTATAATGAGGTATGAAAATACACTGCCACTGCTGTCTTATAATGAGACATGAAAATACACTGTCGCTGCTGTTTTATAAGGAGACATGAGAATACACTTCTGCTGCTGTCTTATAAGGAGACATGAAAATACACTGCCGCTGCTGTCTTATAATGAGACATGAGAATACACTGCCACTGCTGTCTTATAATGAGACATGAAAATACACTGCCGCTGCTGTCTTCTAATGAGACATGAAAATAAACTGGTGCTGCTGTCTTAAAATGAGACATGAATATACACTGCCACTCTTTTACAATGAGACATGAAACTACACTGCCACTGTCTTATAATGAGGCATGAAAATACACTGTCGCTGCTGTCTTATAATGAGACATGAGAATACACTTCTGCTGCTGTCTTATAAGGAGACATGAAAATACAATGTCGCTGCTGTCTTATAATGAGAGATAAGAATACACTGCTGCTGGTGTCTTATAAGGAGACATGAGAATACACTACTGCTGTCTTCTAATGAGACATGAAAATACACTCCCACTGCTGTCTTATATTGAGACATGAAAATACGCTGCCGCTGCTGTCTTATAATGAGACATGAAAATACACTGCCGCTCTCTTATAATGAGACATGAAAATACAATGCTGCTGCTGTCTTACAGTGAGACATGAAAATACACTGCTGCTGCTGTCTTATAATGAGACATGAAAATACACTGCCACTGCTGTCTTTCTAATGAGACTTGAAAATACACTGCCGCTGCTGTCTTATAATGACAGGAAAATACAATGCTGCTGCTGTCTTACAATGAGACATGAAAATACACTGCTGCTGTCTTATAATAAGACATGAAAATACACTGCCGCTGCTGTCTTATAATGACATGAAAATACAATGCTGCTGCTGTCTTACAATGAGACATGAAAATACACTGCTGCTGTCTTATAATCAGACATGATAATACACTGCCGCTGCTGTCTTTCTAATGAGACATGAAAATACACTGCCGCTGCTGTCTTATAATGATATGGAAATACACTGCCACTGTTGTCTTATAATGAGACATGAAAATACACTGCTGCTGCTGTCTTATAATGAGACATGAAAATACACTGCCGCTGCTGTCTTATAATGAGACATGAAAATACACTGCCGCTCTCTTATAATGAGAGATGAAAATACACTGCTGCTGCTGTCTTATAATGAGACATGAAAATACACTGCCGCTGCTGTCTTATAATGAGACATGAAAATACACTGCCGCTCTCTTATAATGAGACATGACACTGCTGCTGCTGTCTTATAATGAGACATGAAAATACAATGCTGCTGCTGTCTTACAATGAGACATGACAATACACTGCCGCTGCTGTCTTACAATGAGACATTAAAATACACTGCCGCTGCTGTCTTATAATGACATGAAAATACAATGCTGCTGCTGTCTTACAATGAGACATGAAAATACACTGCTGCTGTCTTATAATGAGACATGAAAATACACTGCCGCTGCTGTCTTTCTAATGAGACATGAAAATACACTGCCGCTGCTGTCTTTCTAATGAGACATGAAAATACACTGCCGCTCTCTTATAATGAGACATGAAAATACACTGCTGCTGCTGTCTTTTTAATGAGACATGAAAATACACCGCCGCTCTCTTATAATGAGACATGAAAATACACAGCCGCTGCTGTCTTTCTAATGAGACATGAAAATACACTGCCGCTGTCTTCTAATGAGACATGAAAATACACTGCTGCTGCTATCTGATAATGAGACATGAAAATACACTGCCGCTGCTGTCTTATAATGACATGAAAATACAATGCTGCTGCTGTCTTACAATGAGACATGAAAATACACTGCTGCTGTCTTATAATGAGACATGAAAACACACTGCCGCTGCTGTCTTTCTAATGAGACATGAAAATACACTGCCACTGCTGTCTTTCTAATGAGACATGAAAATACACTGCCGCTCTCTTATAATGAGACATGAAAATACACTGCCGCTGCTGTCTTTCTAATGAGACATGAAAATACACTGCCGCTCTCTTATAATGAGACATGAAAATACACTGCCGCTGCTGTCTTTCTAATGAGACATGAAAATACACTGCCGCTGTCTTCTAATGAGACATGAAAATACACTGCCGGTGCTATCTGATAATGAGACATGACAATACAATGCTGCTGCTGTCTTACAATGAGACATGAAAATACACTGCTGCTGTCTTATAATGAGACATGATAATACACTGCCGCTGCTGTCTTTCTAATGAGACATGAAAATACACTGCCGCTGCTGTCTTATAATGACATGAAAATACACTGCCACTGTTGTCTTATAATGAGACATGAAAATACACTGCCGCTGCTGTCTTATAATGAGACATGAAAATACACTGCCGCTCTCTTATAATGAGACATGAAAATACACTGCTGCTGCTGTCTTATAATGACATGAAAATACACTGCCACTGCTGTCTTATAATGAGACATGAAAATACACTGCCGCTGCTGTCTTATAATGAGACATGAAAATACACTGCCGCTCTCTTATAATGAGACATGAAAATACACTGCTGCTGCTGTCTTATAATGAGACATGAAAATACACTGCCGCTGCTGTCTTATAATGAGACATGAAAATACACTGCCGCTCTCTTATAATGAGACATGAAAATACACTGCTGCTGCTGTCTTATAATGAGACATGAAAATACACTGCCGCTCTCTTATAATGAGACATGAAAATACACTGCCGCTGTCTTCTAATGAGACATGAAAATACACTGCTGCTGCTGTCTTATAATGAGACATGAATATACACTGCCGCTGTCTTCTAATGAGACATGAAAATACACTGCCGCTCTCTTATAATGAGACATGAAAATACAATGCTGCTGCTGTCTTACAATGAGACATGAAAATACACTGCTGCTGCTGTCTTATAATGAGACATGAAAATACACTGCCACTGCTGTCTTTCTAATGAGACTTGAAAATACACTGCCGCTGCTGTCTTATAATGACATGAAAATACAATGCTGCTGCTGTCTTACAATGAGACATGAAAATACACTGCTGCTGTCTTATAATAAGACATGAAAATACACTGCCGCTGCTGTCTTATAATGACATGAAAATACAATGCTGCTGCTGTCTTACAATGAGACATGAAAATACACTGCTGCTGTCTTATAATCAGACATGATAATACACTGCCGCTGCTGTCTTTCTAATGAGACATGAAAATACACTGCCGCTGCTGTCTTATAATGACATGAAAATACACTGCCACTGTGTTCTTATAATGAGACATGAAAATACACTGCTGCTGCTGTCTTATAATGAGACATGAAAATACACTGCCGCTGCTGTCTTATAATGAGACATGAAAATACACTGCCGCTCTCTTATAATGAGAGATGAAAATACACTGCTGCTGCTGTCTTATAATGAGACATGAAAATACACTGCCGCTGCTGTCTTATAATGAGACATGAAAATACACTGCCGCTCTCTTATAATGAGACATGACACTGCTGCTGCTGTCTTATAATGAGACATGAAAATACAATGCTGCTGCTGTCTTACAATGAGACATGACAATACACTGCCGCTGCTGTCTTATAATGACATGAAAATACAATGCTGCTGCTGTCTTACAATGAGACATGAAAATACACTGCCGCTCTCTTATAATGAGACATGAAAATACACAGCCGCTGCTGTCTTTCTAATGAGACATGAAAATACACTGCCGCTGTCTTCTAATGAGACATGAAAATACACTGCTGCTGCTATCTGATAATGAGACATGAAAATACACTGCCGCTGCTGTCTTATAATGACATGAAAATACAATGCTGCTGCTGTCTTACAATGAGACATGAAAATACACTGCTGCTGTCTTATAATGAGACATGAAAACACACTGCTGCTGCTGTCTTTCTAATGAGACATGAAAATACACTGCCACTGCTGTCTTTCTAATGAGACATGAAAATACACTGCCGCTCTCTTATAATGAGACATGAAAATACACTGCCGCTGCTGTCTTTCTAATGAGACATGAAAATACACTGCCGCTCTCTTATAATGAGACATGAAAATACACTGCCGCTGCTGTCTTTCTAATGAGACATGAAAATACACTGCCGCTGTCTTCTAATGAGACATGAAAATACACTGCCGCTGCTATCTGATAATGAGACATGACAATACAATGCTGCTGCTGTCTTACAATGAGACATGAAAATACACTGCTGCTGTCATATAATGAGACATGATAATACACTGCCGCTGCTGTCTTTCTAATGAGACATGAAAATACACTGCCGCTGCTGTCTTATAATGAGACATGAAAATACACTGCCGCTCTCTTATAATGAGACATGAAAATACACTGCTGCTGCTGTCTTATAATGACATGAAAATACACTGCCACTGCTGTCTTATAATGAGACATGAAAATACACTGCCGCTGCTGTCTTATAATGAGACATGAAAATACACTGCCGCTGCTATCTGATAATGAGACATGACAATACAATGCTGCTGCTGTCTTACAATGAGACATGAAAATACACTGCTGCTGTCATATAATGAGACATGATAATACACTGCCGCTGCTGTCTTTCTAATGAGACATGAAAATACACTGCCGCTGCTGTCTTATAATGAGACATGAAAATACACTGCCGCTCTCTTATAATGAGACATGAAAATACACTGCTGCTGCTGTCTTATAATGACATGAAAATACACTGCCACTGCTGTCTTATAATGAGACATGAAAATACACTGCCGCTGCTGTCTTATAATGAGACATGAAAATACACTGCCGCTCTCTTATAATGAGACATGAAAATACACTGCTGCTGCTGTCTTATAATGAGACATGAAAATACACTGCCGCTGCTGTCTTATAATGAGACATGAAAATACACTGCCGCTCTCTTATAATGAGACATGAAAATACACTGCTGCTGCTGTCTTATAATGAGACATGAAAATACACTGCCGCTCTCTTATAATGAGACATGAAAATACACTGCCGCTGTCTTCTAATGAGACATGAAAATACACTGCTGCTGCTGTCTTATAATGAGACATGAAAATACACTGCCGCTGTCTTCTAATGAGACATGAAAATACACTGCCAGTGCTGTCGTATAAGGAGACATGATAATACACTGCCGGTGATGTCTGATAATGAGACATGAAAATACACTGCCGCTGTCTTCTAATGAGACATGAAAATACACTGCCGCTGTCTTCTAATGAGACGTGAAAATACACTGCCACTGCTGTCTTATAATGAGACATGATAATACACTGCCGGTGCTGTCTGATAATGAGACATGAAAATACACTGCCGCTGCTGTCTTATAATGAGATGTGAAAATACACTGCTGCTCTCTTATAATGAGACATGAAAACACACTGCAGCTGTCTTCTAATGAGACATGAAAATACACTGCCACTGCTGTCTTATAATGAGATGTGAAAATACACTGCCGCTGCTGTCTTATAATGAGACATGAAAATACACTGCTGCTGCTGTCTTATAACGAGACATGAACATACACTGCCGTTGCTTTCTAATGAGACATGAAAATACACTGTCGCTATCTTCTACTGAGACATGAAAATACACTGCCACTGCTGTCTTATAATGAGACATGAAAATACACTGCTGCTGTCTTATAATGAGACATGAAAATACACTGCTGCTGTCTTATAATGAGACATGAAAATACACTGCCGCTGCTGTCTTATAATGAGACAGGAAAACACACTGCAACTGCTGTCTTATAATGAGACATGAATATACACTGCCACTCTCTTATAATGAGACATGAAAATACACTGCCGATGTCTTATAATGAGGCATGAAAATACACTGCAACTGCTGTCTTATAATGAGACATGAGAATACACTACTGCTGTCTTCTAATGAGACATGAAAATACACTGCCACTGCTGTCTTATAAGGAGACATGAAAATACACTGCCACTGCTGTCTTATAATGAGACATGAAAATACACTGCCACTGCTGTCTTCTAATGAGACATGACAATACACTGCCGCTGCTGTCTTAAAATGAGACATGAATATACACTGCCACTCTTTTACAATGAGACATGAAAATACACTGCTGCTGTCTTATAATGAGGCATGAAAATACAATGTTGCTGCTGTCTTATAATGAGACATGAAAATACACTGCCACTGCTGTCTTCTAATGAGACATGAAAATACACTGCCGCTGCTGTGTTATAAGGAGACATGAAAATACACTGCCACTGCTGTCTTATAATGAGACATAAAAATACACTGCCTTATAATGAGACATGAAAATACACTGCCACTGCTGTCTTATAATAAGACATGAAAATACACTGCCGCTGCTGTCTGATAAAGAGACATGAAAATACACTGCCGCTGTCTTCTAATGAGACATGAAAATACAATCCTGCTGCTGTATTACAATGAGACATGAAAATACACTGCCACTGCTGTTTTATAATGAGACATGAAAATACACTGCCGCTGTCTTCTAATGAGACATGAAAATACAATGCCGCTGCTGTCTTATAATGAGACATGAAAATACACTGCCGCTGCTGTCTTATGATGAGACATGAAAATACACTGCCGCTGTCTTCTAATGAGACATGAAAATACAATGCCACTGTTGTCTTATAATGAGACATGAAAATACAATGCCACTGTTGTCTTATAATGAGACATGAAAATACAATGTTGCTGCTGTCTGATAATGAGACATGAAAATACACTGCCGCTGCTGTCTTATAATGAGACATGAGAATACACTGTCACTGCTGTCTTCTAATGAGACATGAAAATACACTGCCGCTGCTGTGTTATAAGGAGACATGAAAATACACTGCCACTGCTGTCTTATAATGAGACATAAAAATACACTGCCTTATAATGAGACATGAAAATACACTGCCACTGCTGTCTTATAATAAGACATGAAAATACACTGCTGCTGCTGTCTGATAATGAGACATGAAAATACACTGCCGCTGTCTTCTAATGAGACATGAAAATACAATCCTGCTGCTGTATTACAATGAGACATGAAAATACACTGCCACTGCTGTTTTATAATGAGACATGAAAATACACTGCCGCTGTCTTCTAATGAGACATGAAAATACAATGCCGCTGCTGTCTTATAATGAGACATGAAAATACACTGCCGCTGCTCTCTTATGATGAGACTTGAAAATACACTGCCGCTGTCTTCTAATGAGAATGGAAAATACAATGCCACTGTTGTCTTATAATGAGAAATGAAAATACAATGCCACTGTTGTCTTATAATGAGACATGAAAATACACTGCCGCTGCTGTCTTATAATGAGACATGAAAATACACTGCCGCTGCTGTCTTATAATGAGGCATGAAATACATTGCCGCTGCTGTATTATAATGAGACATGAAAATACACTGCCACTGCTGTCTTATAATGAGGCTTGAAAATACACTGCCGCTGTCTTCTAATGAGACATGAAAATACGCTGCTGCTGTCTTCTAATGAGACATGAAAATACACTGCCGCTGTCTTCTAATGAGACATGACAATACACTGCCGCTCTCTTATAATGAGACATGAAAATACACTGCCGTTGCTGTCTTATAATGAGACAGGAAAATACACTGCCGCTGTCTTCTAATGAGACATGAAAATACACTGCCGCTGTCTTCTAATGAGACATGAAAATACACTGCCACTGCTGTCTTATAATGAGACATGAAAATACACTGCTGCTGCTGTCTTATAATGAGACATGAAAATTCACTGTCGCTGCTGTCTTATAATGAGACATGAGAATACACTGCTGCTGCTGTCTTATAAGGAGACATGATAATACACTGCCACTGCTGTCTTATAATGAGACATGAAAATACACTGCTGCTGCTGTCTTATAACGAGACATGAAAATACACTGCCGCTGTCTTATAATGAGACATGAAAATACACTGTCGCTATCTTCTAATGAGACATGAAAACACACTGCCACTGCTGTGTTATAATGAGACATGAAAATACACTGCTGCTGTCTTATAATGAGACATGAAAATACACTGCCGCTGCTGTCTTATAATGAGACAGGAAAACACACTGCAACTGCTGTCTTATAATGAGACATGAATATACATTGCCGAAGTCTTATAACGAGACATGAAAATATACTGCCGCTGTCTTCTAATGAGACATGAAAATACACTGCCGCTTTCTTCTAATGAGACATGAAAATACACTGCAGCTGCTGTCATATAATGAGACATGAAAATAAACTGCAGCTGCTGTCTTCTACTGAGACATGAAAATACACTACCGTTGCTGTCTTATAATGAGACATGAATATACACTGCCACTCTCTTCTAATGAGACATGAAAATACACTGCCGCTGTCTTATAATGAGGTATGAAAATACACTGCCACTGCTGTCTTATAATGAGACATGAAAATACACTGTCGCTGCTGTTTTATAAGGAGACATGAGAATACACTTCTGCTGCTGTCTTATAAGGAGACATGAAAATACACTGCCGCTGCTGTCTTATAATGAGACATGAGAATACACTGCCACTGCTGTCTTATAATGAGACATGAAAATACACTGCCGCTGCTGTCTTCTAATGAGACATGAAAATACACTGGTGCTGCTGTCTTAAAATGAGACATGAATATACACTGCCACTCTTTTACAATGAGACATGAAACTACACTGCCACTGTCTTATAATGAGGCATGAAAATACACTGTCGCTGCTGTCTTATAATGAGACATGAGAATACACTTCTGCTGCTGTCTTATAAGGAGACATGAAAATACAATGTCGCTCCTGTCTTATAATGAGAGATGAGAATACACTGCTGCTGGTGTCTTATAAGGAGACATGAGAATACACTACTGCTGTCTTCTAATGAGACATGAAAATACACTCCCACTGTTGTCTTATATTGAGACATGAAAATACGCTGCCGCTGCTGTCTTATAATGAGACATGAAAATACACTGCCGCTCTCTTATAATGAGACATGAAAATACAATGCTGCTGCTGTCTTACAATGAGACATGAAAATACACTGCTGCTGCTGTCTTATAATGAGACATGAAAATACACTGCCACTGCTGTCTTTCTAATGAGACTTGAAAATACACTGCCGCTGCTGTCTTATAATGACATGAAAATACAATGCTGCTGCTGTCTTACAATGAGACATGAAAATACACTGCTGCTGTCTTATAATGAGACATGAAAATACACTGCCGCTGCTGTCTTATAATGACATGAAAATACAATGCTGCTGCTGTCTTACAATGAGACATGAAAATACACTGCTGCTGTCTTATAATCAGACATGATAATACACTGCCGCTGCTGTCTTTCTAATGAGACATGAAAATACACTGCCGCTGCTGTCTTATAATGACATGAAAATACACTGCCACTGTTGTCTTATAATGAGACATGAAAATACACTGCTGCTGCTGTCTTATGATGAGACATGAAAATACACTGCCGCTGCTGTCTTATAATGAGACGTGAAAATACACTGCCGCTCTCTTATAATGAGAGATGAAAATACACTGCTGTTGCTGTCTTATAATGAGACATGAAAATACACTGCCGCTGCTGTCTTATAATGAGACATGAAAATACACTGCCGCTCTCTTATAATGAGACATGACACTGCTGCTGCTGTCTTATAATGAGACATGAAAATACAATGCTGCTGCTGTCTTACAATGAGACATGACAATACACTGCCGCTGCTGTCTTACAATGAGACATTAAAATACACTGCCGCTGCTGTCTTATAATGACATGAAAATACAATGCTGCTGCTGTCTTACAATGAGACATGAAAATACACTGCTGCTGTCTTATAATGAGACATGAAAATACACTGCCGCTGCTGTCTTTCTAATGAGACATGAAAATACACTGCCGCTGCTGTCTTTCTAATGAGACATGAAAATACACTGCCGCTCTCTTATAATGAGACATGAAAATACACAGCCGCTGCTGTCTTTCTAATGAGGCATGAAAATACACTGCCGCTGTCTTCTAATGAGACATGAAAATACACTGCTGCTGCTATCTGATAATGAGACATGAAAATACACTGCCGCTGCTGTCTTATAATGACATGAAAATACAATGCTGCTGCTGTCTTACAATGAGACATGAAAATACACTGCTGCTGTCTTATAATGAGACATGAAAACACACTGCCGCTGCTGTCTTTCTAATGAGACATGAAAATACACTGCCACTGCTGTCTTTCTAATGAGACATGAAAATACACTGCCGCTCTCTAATAATGAGACATGAAAATACACTGCCGCTGCTGTCTTTCTAATGAGACATGAAAATACACTGCCGCTGCTGTCTTTCTAATGAGACATGAAAATACACTGCCGCTGTCTTCTAATGAGACATGAAAATACACTGCCGCTGCTATCTGATAATGAGACATGACAATACAATGCTGCTGCTGTCTTACAATGAGACATGAAAATACACTGCTGCTGTCTTATAATGAGACATGATAATACACTGCCGCTGCTGTCTTTCTGATGAGACATGAAAATACACTGCCGCTGCTGTCTTATAATGACATGAACATACACTGCCACTGTTGTCTTATAATGAGACATGAAAATACACTGCCGCTGCTGTCTTATAATGAGACATGAAAATACACTGCCGCTCTCTTATAATGAGACATGAAAATACACTGCTGCTGCTGTCTTATAATGACATGAAAATACACTGCCACTGCTGTCTTATAATGAGACATGAAAATACACTGCCGCTGCTGTCTTATAATGAGACATGAAAATACACTGCCGCTCTCTTATAATGAGACATGAAAATACACTGCTGCTGCTGTCTTATAATGAGACATGAAAATACACTGCCGCTGCTGTCTTATAATGAGACATGAAAATACACTGCCGCTCTCTTATAATGAGACATGAAAATACACTGCTACTGCTGTCTTATAATGAGACATGAAAATACACTGCCGCTCTCTTATAATGAGACATGAAAATACACTGCCGCTGTCTTCTAATGAGACATGAAAATACACTGCTGCTGCTGTCTTATAATGAGACATGAAAATACACTGCCGCTGTCTTCTAATGAGACATGAAAATACACTGCCAGTGCTGTCGTATAAGGAGACATGATAATACACTGCCGGTGATGTCTGATAATGAGACATGAAAATACACTGCCGCTGTCTTCTAATGAGACATGAAAATACACTGCCGCTGTCTTCTAATGAGACGTGAAAATACACTGCCACTGCTGTCTTATAATGAGACATGATAATACACTGCCGGTGCTGTCTGATAATGAGACATGAAAATACACTTCCGCTGCTGTCTTATAAAAAGATGTGAAAATACACTGCTGCTCTCTTATAATGAGACATGAAAACACACTGCAGCTGTCTTCTAATGAGACATGAAAATACATTGCCACTGCTGTCTTATAATGAGATGTGAAAATACACTGCCGCTGCTGTCTTATAATGAGACATGAAAATACACTGCTGCTGCTGTCTTATAACGAGACATGAACATACACTGCCGTTGCTTTCTAATGAGACATGAAAATACACTGTCGCTATCTTCTACTGAGACATGAAAATACACTGCACTGTTGTCTTATAATGAGACATGAAAATACACTGCTGCTGTCTTATAATGAGACATGAAAATACACTGCTGCTGTCTTATAATGAGACATGAAAATACACTGCCGCTGCTGTCTTATAATGAGACAGGAAAACACACTGCAACTGCTGTCTTATAATGAGACATGAATATACACTGCCACTGTCTTCTAATGAGAAATGAAAATACACTACCGTTGCTGTCTTATAATGAGACATGAATATACACTGCCACTCTCTTATAATGAGACATGAAAATACACTGCCGCTGTCTTATAATGAGGCATGAAAATACACTGCCACTGCTGTCTTATAATGAGACATGAGAATACACTACTGCTGTCTTCTAATGAGACATGAAAATACACTGCCGCTGCTGTCTTATAAGGAGACATGAAAATACACTGCCACTGCTGTCTTATAATGAGACATGAAAATACACTGCCACTGCTGTCTTCTAATGAGACATGACAATACACTGCCGCTGCTGTCTTCTAATGAGACATGAAAATACACTGCCGCTGCTGTCTGATAAAGAGACATGAAAATACACTGCCGCTGTCTTCTAATGAGACATGAAAATACAATCCTGCTGCTGTATTACAATGAGACATGAAAATACACTGCCACTGCTGTTTTATAATGAGACATGAAAATACACTGCCGCTGTCTTCTAATGAGACATGAAAATACAATGCCGCTGCTGTCTTATAATGAGACATGAAAATACACTGCCGCTGCTGTCTTATGATGAGACATGAAAATACACTGCCGCTGTCTTCTAATGAGACATGAAAATACAATGCCACTGTTGTCTTATAATGAGACATGAAAATACAATGCCACTGTTGTCTTATAATGAGACATGAAAATACAATGTTGCTGCTGTCTTATAATGAGACATGAAAATACACTGCCGCTGCTGTCTTATAATGAGACATGAAAATACAATGCCACTGTTGTCTTATAATGAGACATGAAAATACACTGCCGCTGCTGTCTTCTAATGAGACATGAAAATACACTGCCGCTGCTGTCTTATAATGAGGCATGAAATACACTGCCGCTGCTGTTTTATAATGAGACATGAAAATACACTGCCGCTGCTGTCTTATAATGAGGCATGAAAATACACTGCCGCTGTCTTCTAATGAGACATGAAAATACGCTGCTGCTGTCTTCTAATGAGACATGAAAATACACTGCCGCTGTCTTCTAATGAGACATGACAATACACTGCCGCTCTCTTATAATGAGACATGAAAATACACTGCCGCTGCTGTCTTATAATGAGACAGGAAAATACACTGCCGCTGTCTTCTAATGAGACATGAAAATACACTGCCGCTGTCTTCTAATGAGACATGAAAATACACTGCCACTGCTGTCTTATAATGAGACATGAAAATACACTGCTGCTGCTGTCTTATAATGAGACATGAAAATTCACTGTCGCTGCTGTCTTATAATGAGACATGAAAATACACTGCTGCTGCTGTCTTATAACGAGACATGAAAATACACTGCCGCTGTCTTATAATGAGACATGAAAATACACTGTCGCTATCTTCTAATGAGACATGAAAACACACTGCCACTGCTGTGTTATAATGAGACATGAAAATACACTGCTGCTGTCTTATAATGAGACATGAAAATACACTGCCGCTGCTGTCTTATAATGAGACAGGAAAACACACTGCAACTGCTGTCTTATAATGAGACATGAATATACATTGCCGAAGTCTTATAACGAGACATGAAAATATACTGCCGCTGTCTTCTAATGAGACATGAAAATACACTGCCGCTTTCTTCTAATGAGACATGAAAATACACTGCAGCTGCTGTCATATAATGAGACATGAAAATAAACTGCAGCTGCTGTCTTCTACTGAGACATGAAAATACACTACCGTTGCTGTCTTATAATGAGACATGAATATACACTGCCACTCTCTTCTAATGAGACATGAAAATACACTGCCGCTGTCTTATAATGAGGTATGAAAATACAATGCCTCTGCTGTCTTATAATGAGACATGAAAATACACTGTCGCTGCTGTTTTATAAGGAGACATGAGAATACACTTCTGCTGCTGTCTTATAAGGAGACATGAAAATACACTGCCGCTGCTGTCTTATAATGAGACATGAGAATACACTGCCACTGCTGTCTTATAATGAGACATGAAAATACACTGCCGCTGCTGTCTTCTAATGAGACATGAAAATACACTGGTGCTGCTGTCTTAAAATGAGACATGAATATACACTGCCACTCTTTTACAATGAGACATGAAACTACACTGCCACTGTCTTATAATGAGGCATGAAAATACAATGCCACTGCTGTCTTATAATGAGACATGAAAATACACTGTCGCTGCTGTTTTATAAGGAGACATGAGAATACACTTCTGCTGCTGTCTTATAAGGAGACATGAAAATACAATGTCGCTGCTGTCTTATAATGAGAGATGAGAATACACTGCTGCTGGTGTCTTATAAGGAGACATGAGAATACACTACTGCTGTCTTCTAATGAGACATGAAAATACACTCCCACTGCTGTCTTATATTGAGACATGAAAATACGCTACCGCTGCTGTCTTATAATGAGATATGAAAATACACTGCCGCTCTCTTATAATGAGACATGAAAATACAATGCTGCTGCTGTCTTACAATGAGACATGAAAATACACTGCTGCTGCTGTCTTATAATGAGACATGAAAATACACTGCCGCTCTCTTATAATGAGACATGAAAATACACTGCCGCTGTCTTCTAATGAGACATGAAAATACACTGCTGCTGCTGTCTTATAATGAGACATGAAAATACACTGCCGCTGTCTTCTAATGAGACATGAAAATACACTGCCGCTGTCTTCTAATGAGACATGAAAATACACTGCCAGTGCTGTCGTATAAGGAGACATGATAATACACTGCCGGTGATGTCTGATAATGAGACATGAAAATACACTGCCACTGCTGTCTTATAATGAGACATGAAAATAAACTGCCGCTGTCTTCTAATGAGACGTGAAAATACACTGCCACTGCTGTCTTATAATGAGACATGATAATACACTGCCGGTGCTGTCTGATAATGAGACATGAAAATACACTGCTGCTGCTGTCTTAGAATGAGATGTGAAAATACACTGCTGCTCTCTTATAATGAGACATGAAAACACACTGCAGCTGTCTTCTAATGAGACATGAAAATACACTGCCACTGCTGTCTTATAATGAGATGTGAAAATACACTGCCGCTGCTGTCTTATAACGAGACATGAAAATACACTGCCGTTGCTTTCTAATGAGACATGAAAATACACTGTGCTATCTTCTACTGAGACATGAAAATACACTGCCACTGCTGTCTTATAATGAGACATGAAAATACACTGCTGCTGTCTTATAATGAGACATGAAAATACACTGCCGCTGCTGTCTTATAATGAGACAGGAAAACACACTGCAACTGCTGTCTTATAATGAGACATGAATATACACTGCCACTGTCTTCTAATGAGACATGAAAATACACTACCGTTGCTGTCTTATAATGAGACATGAATATACACTGCCACTCTCTTATAATGAGACATGAAAATACACTGCCGCTGTCTTATAATGAGGCATGAAAATACACTGCCACTGCTGTCTTATAATGACACATGAGAATACACTACTGCTGTCTTCTAATGAGACATGAAAATACACTGCCGCTGCTGTCTTATAAGGAGACATGAAAATACACTGCCACTGCTGTCTTATAATGAGAAATGAAAATACAATGCCACTGCTGTCTTCTAATGAGACATGACAATACACTGCCGCTGCTGTCTTAAAATGAGACATGAATATACACTGCCACTCTTTTACAATGAGACATGAAAATACACTGCTGCTGTCTTATAATGAGTTACAACAAACAAATGATGGACGGAATGCTGACAATGCAGGCATTCTCCCCCAGTCAAGAGATCTGGGTTAAATCCATCGTTCTTTTGCCCACTACGCCACCCCAGTTTAGACATGGCCATATGCAAATCAGTCTTGACCCTGTGCCTCATGGGAACAGTCCAGCCCGAACTGCCAAGCCATGTCTTCCCTGGACCGGAATCAAGCATCCTAGGACCGGTTTCTGGCTATCAGCCGTCATCAGCCAGGATAGCTTGACTACAGTGGCGTAGTGAGCACGGGTCCCACGTCTGGGAATACCCATCCCACTTAGGGCGAAAAGCGTTACAACAAACAAATGATGGACGGAATGCTGACAATGCAGGCATTCTCCCCCAGTCCTAGGATGCTTGATTCCGGTCCAGGGAAGACATGGCTTGGCAGTTCGGGCTGGACTGTTCCCATGAGGCACAGGCTCAAGACTGATTTGCATATGGCCATGTCTAAACTGGGGTGGTGTAGTGGGCAAAAGAACGATGGATTTAACCCAGATCTCTTGACTGGGGGAGAATGTATGCATTGTCAGCATTCCGTCCATCATTTGTCTGTTGTAACGCTGTCTTATAATGAGGCATGAAAATACAATGTTGCTGCTGTCTTATAATGAGACATGAAAATACACTGCCGCTGCTGTCTTATAATGAGACATGAGAATACACTGTCACTGCTGTCTTCTAATGAGACATGAAAATACACTGCCGCTGCTGTGTTATAAGGAGACATGAAAATACACTGCCACTGCTGTCTTATAATGAGACATAAAAATACACTGCCTTATAATGAGACAGGAAAATACACTGCCACTGCTATCTTATAATAAGACATGAAAATACACTGCCGCTGCTGTCTGATAATGAGACATGAAAATACACTGCCGCTGTCTTCTAATGAGACATGAAAATACAATCCTGCTGCTGTATTACAATGAGACATGAAAATACACTGCCACTGCTGTTTTATAATGAGACATAAAAATACACTGCCGCTGTCTTCTAATGAGACATGAAAATACAATGCCGCTGCTGTCTTATAATGAGACATGAAAATACACTGCCGCTGCTGTCTTATGATGAGACATGAAAATACACTGCCGCTGTCTTCTAATGAGACATGAAAATACAATGCCACTGTTGTCTTATAATGAGACATGAAAATACGATGCCACTGTTGTCTTATAATGAGACATGAAAATACAATGTTGCTGCTGTCTTATAATGAGACATGAAAATACACTGCCGCTGCTGTCTTATAATGAGACATGAGAATACACTGTCACTGCTGTCTTCTAATGAGACATGAAAATACACTGCCGCTGCTGTGTTATAAGGAGACATGAAAATACACTGCCACTGCTGTCTTATAATGAGACATAAAAATACACTGCCTTATAATGAGACATGAAAATACACTGCCACTGCTGTCTTATAATAAGACATGAAAATACACTGCCGCTGCTGTCTGATAATGAGACATGAAAATACACTGCCGCTGTCTTCTAATGAGACATGAAAATACAATCCTGCTGCTGTATTACAATGAGACATGAAAATACACTGCCACTGCTGTTTTATAATGAGACATGAAAATACACTGCCGCTGTCTTCTAATGAGACATGAAAATACAATGCCGCTGCTGTCTTATAATGAGACATGAAAATACACTGCCGCTGCTGTCTTATGATGAGACATGAAAATACACTGCCGCTGTCTTCTAATGAGACATGAAAATACAATGCCACTGTTGTCTTATAATGAGACATGAAAATACAATGCCACTGTTGTCTTATAATGAGACATGAAAATACATTGCCGCTGCTGTCTTCTAATGAGACATGAAAATACACTGCCGCTGCTGTCTTATAATGAGGCATGAAATACACTGCCGCTGCTGTCTCATAATGAGACATGAAAATACACTGCCGCTGCTGTCTTATAATGAGGCATGAAAATACACTGCCGCTGTTTTCTAATGAGACATGAAAATACGCTGCTGCTGTCTTCTAAAGAGACATGAAAATACACTGCCGCTGTCTTCTAATGAGACATGACAATACACTGCCGCTCTCTCATAATGAGACATGAAAATACACTGCCGCTGCTGTCTTATAATGAGACAGGAAAATACACTGCCGCTGTCTTCTAATGAGACATGAAAATACACTGCCGCTGTCTTCTAATGAGACATGAAAATACACTGCCACTGCTGTCTTATAATGAGACATGAAAATACACTGCTGCTGCTGTCTTATAATGAGACATGAAAATTCACTGTCGCTGCTGTCTTATAATGAGACATGAGAATACACTGCTTCTGCTGTCTTATAAGGAGACATGATAATACACTGCCACTGCTGTCTTATAATGAGACATGAAAATACACTGCTGCTGCTGTCTTATAAAGAGACATGAAAATACACTGCCGCTGTCTTATAATGAGACATGAAAATACACTGTCGCTATCTTCTAATGAGACATGAAAACACACTGCCACTGCTGTGTTATAATGAGACATGAAAATACACTGCTGCTGTCTTATAATGAGACATGAAAATACACTGCCGCTGCTGTCTTATAATGAGACAGGAAAACACACTGCAACTGCTGTCTTATAATGAGACATGAATATACATTGCCGAAGTCTTATATTGAGACATGAAAATATACTGCCGCTGTCTTCTAATGAGACATGAAAATACACTGCCGCTTTCTTTTAATGAGACATGAAAATACACTGCAGCTGCTGTCATATAATGAGACATGAAAATACAATGCCACTGTTGTCTTATAATGAGACATGAAAATACAATGTTGCTGCTGTCTTATAATGAGACATGAAAATACACTGCCACTGCTGTCTTATAATGAGACATGAGAATACACTGTCACTGCTGTCTTCTAATGAGACATGAAAATACACTGCCGCTGCTGTGTTATAAGGAGACATGAAAATACACTGCCACTGCTGTCTTATAATGAGACATAAAAATACACTGCCTTATAATGAGACATGAAAATACACTGCCACTGCTGTCTTATAATAAGACATGAAAATACACTGCCGCTGCTGTCTGATAATGAGACATGAAAATACACTGCCGCTGTCTTCTAATGAGACATGAAAATACAATCCTGCTGCTGTATTACAATGAGACATGAAAATATACTGCCACTGCTGTTTTATAATGAGACATGAAAATACACTGCCGCTGTCTTCTAATGAGACATGAAAATACAATGCCGCTGCTGTCTTATAATGAGACATGAAAATACACTGCCGCTGCTGTCTTATGATGAGACATGAAAATACACTGCCGCTGTCTTCTAATGAGACATGAAAATACAATGCCACTGTTGTCTTATAATGAGACATGAAAATACAATGCCACTGTTGTCTTATAATGAGACATGAAAATACACTGCCGCTGCTGTCTTCTAATGAGACATGAAAATACACTGCCGCTGCTGTCTTATAATGAGGCATGAAATACACTGCCGCTGCTGTTTTATAATGAGACATGAAAATACACTGCCGCTGCTGTCTTATAATGAGGCATGAAAATACACTGCCGCTGTCTTCTAATGAGACATGAAAATACGCTGCTGCTGTCTTCTAATGAGACATGAAAATACACTGCCGCTGTCTTCTAATGAGACATGACAATACACTGCCGCTGTCTTCTAATGAGACATGAAAATACACTGCCGCTGTCTTCTAATGAGACATGAAAATACACTGCCACTGCTGTCTTATAATGAGACATGAAAATACACTGCTGCTGCTGTCTTATAATGAGACATGAAAATTCACTGTCGCTGCTGTCTTATAATGAGACATGAGAATACACTGCTGCTGCTGTCTTATAAGGAGACATGATAATACACTGCCACTGCTGTCTTATAATGAGACATGAAAATACACTGCTGCTGCTGTCTTATAACGAGACATGAAAATACACTGCCGCTGTCTTATAATGAGACATGAAAATACACTGTCGCTATCTTCTAATGAGACATGAAAACACACTGCCACTGCTGTGTTATAATGAGACATGAAAATACACTGCTGCTGTCTTATAATGAGACATGAAAATACACTGCCGCTGCTGTCTTATAATGAGACAGGAAAACACACTGCAACTGCTGTCTTATAATGAGACATGAATATACATTGCCGAAGTCTTATAACGAGACATGAAAATATACTGCCGCTGTCTTCTTATGAGACATGAAAATACACTGCCGCTTTCTTCTAATGAGACATGAAAATACACTGCAGCTGCTGTCATATAATGAGACATGAAAATAAACTGCAGCTGCTGTCTTCTACTGAGACATGAAAATACACTACCGTTGCTGTCTTATAATGAGACATGAATATACACTGCCACTCTCTTCTAATGAGACATGAAAATACACTGCCGCTGTCTTATAATGAGGTATGAAAATACACTGCCACTGCTGTCTTATAATGAGACATGAAAATACACTGTCGCTGCTGTTTTATAAGGAGACATGAGAATACACTTCTGCTGCTGTCTTATAATGAGACATGAGAATACACTGCCACTGCTGTCTTATAATGAGACATGAAAATACACTGCCGCTGCTGTCTTCTAATGAGACATGAAAATAAACTGGTGCTGCTGTCTTAAAATGAGACATGAATATACACTGCCACTCTTTTACAATGAGACATGAAACTACACTGCCACTGTCTTATAATGAGGCATGAAAATACACTGTCGCTGCTGTCTTATAATGAGACATGAGAATACACTTCTGCTGCTGTCTTATAAGGAGACATGAAAATACAATGTCGCTGCTGTCTTATAATGAGAGATGAGAATACACTGCTGCTGGTGTCTTATAAGGAGACATGAGAATACACTACTGCTGTCTTCTAATGAGACATGAAAATACACTCCCACTGCTGTCTTATATTGAGACATGAAAATACGCTGCCGCTGCTGTCTTATAATGAGACATGAAAATACACTGCCGCTCTCTTATAATGAGACATGAAAATACAATGCTGCTGCTGTCTTACAATGAGACATGAAAATACACTGCTGCTGCTGTCTTATAATGAGACATGAAAATACACTGCCACTGCTGTCTTTCTAATGAGACTTGAAAATACACTGCCGCTGCTGTCTTATAATGACATGAAAATACAATGCTGCTGCTGTCTTACAATGAGACATGAAAATACACTGCTGCTGTCTTATAATAAGACATGAAAATACACTGCCGCTGCTGTCTTATAATGACATGAAAATACACTGCCACTGTTGTCTTATAATGAGACATGAAAATACACTGCTGCTGCTGTCTTATAATGAGACATGAAAATACACTGCCGCTGCTGTCTTATAATGAGACATGAAAATACACTGCCGCTCTCTTATAATGAGAGATGAAAATACACTGCTGCTGCTGTCTTATAATGAGACATGAAAATACACTGCCGCTGCTGTCTTATAATGAGACATGAAAATACACTGCCGCTCTCTTATAATGAGACATGACACTGCTGCTGCTGTCTTATAATGAGACATGAAAATACAATGCTGCTGCTGTCTTACAATGAGACATGACAATACACTGCCGCTGCTGTCTTACAATGAGACATTAAAATACACTGCCGCTGCTGTCTTATAATGACATGAAAATACAATGCTGCTGCTGTCTTACAATGAGACATGAAAATACACTGCTGCTGTCTTATAATGAGACATGAAAATACACTGCCGCTGCTGTCTTTCTAATGAGACATGAAAATACACTGCCGCTGCTGTCTTTCTAATAAGACATGAAAATACACTGCCGCTCTCTTATAATGAGACATGAAAATACACTGCTGCTGCTGTCTTTTTAATGAGACATGAAAATACACTGCCGCTCTCTTATAATGAGACATGAAAATACACAGCCGCTGCTGTCTTTCTAATGAGACATGAAAATACACTGCCGCTGTCTTCTAATGAGACATGAAAATACACTGCTGCTGCTATCTGATAATGAGACATGAAAATACACTGCCGCTGCTGTCTTATAATGACATGAAAATACAATGCTGCTGCTGTCTTACAATGAGACATGAAAATACACTGCTGCTGTCTTATAATGAGACATGAAAACACACTGCCGCTGCTGTCTTTCTAATGAGACATGAAAATACACTGCCACTGCTGTCTTTCTAATGAGACATGAAAATACACTGCCGCTCTCTTATAATGAGACATGAAAATACACTGCCGCTGCTGTCTTTCTAATGAGACATGAAAATACACTGCCGCTGTCTTCTAATGAGACATGAAAATACACTGCCGCTGCTATCTGATAATGAGACATGACAATACAATGCTGCTGCTGTCTTACAATGAGACATGAAAATACACTGCTGCTGTCTTATAATGAGACATGATAATACACTGCCGCTGCTGTCTTTCTAATGAGACATGAAAATACACTGCCGCTGCTGTCTTATAATGACATGAAAATACACTGCCACTGTTGTCTTATAATGAGACATGAAAATACACTGCCGCTGCTGTCTTATAATGAGACATGAAAATACACTGCCGCTCTCTTATAATGAGACATGAAAATACACTGCTGCTGCTGTCTTATAATGACATGAAAATACACTGCCACTGCTGTCTTATAATGAGACATGAAAATACACTGCCGCTGCTGTCTTATAATGAGACATGAAAATACACTGCCGCTCTCTTATAATGAGACATGAAAATACACTGCTGCTGCTGTCTTATAATGAGACATGAAAATACACTGCCGCTGCTGTCTTATAATGAGACATGAAAATACACTGCCGCTCTCTTATAATGAGACATGAAAATACACTGCTGCTGCTGTCTTATAATGAGACATGAAAATACACTGCCGCTCTCTTATAATGAGACATGAAAATACACTGCCGCTGTCTTCTAATGAGATATGAAAATACACTGCTGCTGCTGTCTTATAATGAGACATGAAAATACACTGCCGCTGTCTTCTAATGAGACATGAAAATACACTGCCAGTGCTGTCGTATAAGGAGACATGATAATACACTGCCGGTGATGTCTGATAATGAGACATGAAAATACACTGCCGCTGTCTTCTAATGAGACATGAAAATACACTGCCGCTGTCTTCTAATGAGACGTGAAAATACACTGCCACTGCTGTCTTATAATGAGACATGATAATACACTGCCGGTGCTGTCTGATAATGAGACATGAAAATACACTGCCGCTGCTGTCTTATAATGAGATGTGAAAATACACTGCTGCTCTCTTATAATGAGACATGAAAACACACTGCAGCTGTCTTCTAATGAGACATGAAAATACACTGCCACTGCTGTCTTATAATGAGATGTGAAAATACACTGCCGCTGCTGTCTTATAACGAGACATGAACATACACTGCCGTTGCTTTCTAATGAGACATGAAAATACACTGTCGCTATCTTCTACTGAGACATGAAAATACACTGCCACTGCTGTCTTATAATGAGACATGAAAATACACTGCTGCTGTCTTATAATGAGACATGAAAATACACTGCTGCTGTCTTATAATGAGACATGAAAATACACTGCCGCTGCTGCCTTATAATGAGACAGGAAAACACACTGCAACTGCTGTCTTATAATGAGACATGAATATACACTGCCACTGTCTTCTAATGAGACATGAAAATACACTACCGTTGCTGTCTTATAATGAGACATGAATATACACTGCCACTCTCTTATAATGAGACATGAAAATACACTGCCGCTGTCTTATAATGAGGCATGAAAATACACTGCCACTGCTGTCTTATAATGAGACATGAGAATACACTACTGCTGTCTTCTAATGAGACATGAAAATACACTGCCGCTGCTGTCTTATAAGGAGACATGAAAATACACTGCCACTGCTGTCTTATAATGAGACATGAAAATACACTGCCACTGCTGTCTTCTAATGAGACATGACAATACACTGCCGCTGCTGTCTTAAAATGAGACATGAATATACACTGCCACTCTTTTACAATGAGACATGAAAATACACTGCTGCTGTCTTATAATGAGGCATGAAAATACAATGTTGCTGCTGTCTTATAATGAGACATGAAAATACACTGCCACTGCTGTCTTCTAATGAGACATGAAAATACACTGCCGCTGCTGTGTTATAAGGAGACATGAAAATACACTGCCACTGCTGTCTTATAATGAGACATAAAAATACACTGCCTTATAATGAGACATGAAAATACACTGCCACTGCTGTCTTATAATAAGACATGAAAATACACTGCCGCTGCTGTCTGATAAAGAGACATGAAAATACACTGCCGCTGTCTTCTAATGAGACATGAAAATACAATCCTGCTGCTGTATTACAATGAGACATGAAAATACACTGCCACTGCTGTTTTATAATGAGACATGAAAATACACTGCCGCTGTCTTCTAATGAGACATGAAAATACAATGCCGCTGCTGTCTTATAATGAGACATGAAAATACACTGCCGCTGCTGTCTTATGATGAGACATGAAAATACACTGCCGCTGTCTTCTAATGAGACATGAAAATACAATGCCACTGTTGTCTTATAATGAGACATGAAAATACAATGCCACTGTTGTCTTATAATGAGACATGAAAACACAATGTTGCTGCTGTCTTATAATGAGACATGAAAATACACTGCCGCTGCTGTCTTATAATGAGACATGAGAATACACTGTCACTGCTGTCTTCTAATGAGACATGAAAATACACTGCCGCTGCTGTGTTATAAGGAGACATGAAAATACACTGCCACTGCTGTCTTATAATGAGACATAAAAATACACTGCCTTATAATGAGACATGAAAATACACTGCCACTGCTGTCTTATAATAAGACATGAAAATACACTGCTGCTGCTGTCTGATAATGAGACATGAAAATACACTGCCGCTGTCTTCTAATGAGACATGAAAATACAATCCTGCTGCTGTATTACAATGAGACATGAAAATACACTGCCACTGCTGTTTTATAATGAGACATGAAAATACACTGCCGCTGTCTTCTAATGAGACATGAAAATACAATGCCGCTGCTGTCTTATAATGAGACATGAAAATACACTGCCGCTGCTGTCTTATGATGAGACTTGAAAATACACTGCCGCTGTCTTCTAATGAGAATGGAAAATACAATGCCACTGTTGTCTTATAATGAGACATGAAAATACAATGCCACTGTTGTCTTATAATGAGACATGAAAATACACTGCCGCTGCTGTCTTATAATGAGACATGAAAATACACTGCCGCTGCTGTCTTATAATGAGGCATGAAATACACTGCCGCTGCTGTCTTATAATGAGACATGAAAATACACTGCCGCTGCTGTCTTATAATGAGGCTTGAAAATACACTGCCGCTGTCTTCTAATGAGACATGAAAATACGCTGCTGCTGTCTTCTAATGAGACATGAAAATACACTGCCGCTGTCTTCTAATGAGACATGACAATACACTGCCGCTCTCTTATAATGAGACATGAAAATACACTGCCGTTGCTGTCTTATAATGAGACAGGAAAATACACTGCTGCTGTCTTCTAATGAGACATGAAAATACACTGCCGCTGTCTTCTAATGAGACATGAAAATACACTGCCACTGCTGTCTTATAATGAGACATGAAAATACACTGCTGCTGCTGTCTTATAATGAGACATGAAAATTCACTGTCGCTGCTGTCTTATAATGAGACATGAGAATACACTGCTGCTGCTGTCTTATAAGGAGACATGATAATACACTGCCACTGCTGTCTTATAATGAGACATGAAAATACACTGCTGCTGCTGTCTTTTAACGAGACATGAAAATACACTGCCGCTGTCTTATAATGAGACATGAAAATACACTGTCGCTATCTTCTAATGAGACATAAAAACACACTGCCACTGCTGTGTTATAATGAGACATGAAAATACACTGCTGCTGTCTTATAATGAGACATGAAAATACACTGCCGCTGCTGTCTTATAATGAGACAGGAAAACACACTGCAACTGCTGTCTTATAATGAGACATGAATATACATTGCCGAAGTCTTATAACGAGACATGAAAATATACTGCCGCTGTCTTCTAATGAGACATGAAAATACACTGCCGCTTTCTTCTAATGAGACATGAAAATACACTGCAGCTGCTGTCCTATAATGAGACATGAAAATAAACTGCAGCTGCTGTCTTCTACTGAGACATGAAAATACACTACCGTTGCTGTCTTATAATGAGACATGAATATACACTGCCACTCTCTTCTAATGAGACATGAAAATACACTGCCGCTGTCTTATAATGAGGTATGAAAATACACTGCCACTGCTGTCTTATAATGAGACATGAAAATACACTGTCGCTGCTGTTTTATAAGGAGACATGAGAATACACTTCTGCTGCTGTCTTATAAGGAGACATGAAAATACACTGCTGCTGCTGTCTTATAATGAGACATGAGAATACACTGCCACTGCTGTCTTATAATGAGACATGAAAATACACTGCCGCTGCTGTCTTCTAATGAGACATGAAAATACACTGGTGCTGCTGTCTTAAAATGAGACATGAATATTCACTGCCACTCTTTTACAATGAGACATGAAACTACACTGCCACTGTCTTATAATGAGGCATGAAAATACACTGTCGCTGCTGTCTTATAATGAGACATGAGAATACACTTCTGCTGCTGTCTTATAAGGAGACATGAAAATACAATGTCGCTGCTGTCTTATAATGAGAGATGAGAATACACTGCTGCTGGTGTCTTATAAGGAGACAGGAGAATACACTACTGCTGTCTTCTAATGAGACATGAAAATACACTCCCACTGATGTCTTATATTGAGACATGAAAATACGCTGCCGCTGCTGTCTTATAATGAGACATGAAAATACACTGCCGCTCTCTTATAATGAGACATGAAAATACAATGCTGCTGCTGTCTTACAATGAGACATGAAAATACACTGCTGCTGCTGTCTCATAATGAGACATGAAAATACACTGCCACTGCTGTCTTTCTAATGAGACTTGAAAATACACTGCCGCTGCTGTCTTATAATGACATGAAAATACAATGCTGCTGCTGTCTTACAATGAGACATGAAAATACACTGCTGCTGTCTTATAATGAGACATGAAAATACACTGCCGCTGCTGTCTTATAATGACAAGAAAATACAATGCTGCTGCTGTCTTACAATGAGACATGAAAATACACTGCTGCTGTCTTATAATCAGACATGATAATACACTGCCGCTGCTGTCTTTCTAATGAGACATGAAAATACACTGCCGCTGCTGTCTTATAATGACATGAAAATACACTGCCACTGTTGTCTTATAATGAGACATGAAAATACACTGCTGCTGCTGTCTTATAATGAGACATGAAAATACACTGCCGCTGCTGTCTTATAATGAGACATGAAAATACACTGCTGCTCTCTTATAATGAGAGATGAAAATACACTGCTGCTGCTGTCTTATAATGAGACATGAAAATACACTGCCGCCGCTGTCTTATAATGAGACATGAAAATACACTGCCGCTCTCTTATAATGAGACATGACACTGCTGCTGCTGTCTTATAATGAGACATGAAAATACAATGCTGCTGCTGTCTTACAATGAGACATGACAATACACTGCCGCTGCTGTCTTACAATGAGACATTAAAATACACTGCCGCTGCTGTCTTATAATGACATGAAAATACAATGCTGCTGCTGTCTTACAATGAGACATTAAAATACACTGCTGCTGTCTTATAATGAGACATGAAAATACACTGCCGCTGCTGTCTTTCTAATGAGACATGAAAATACACTGCCGCTGCTGTCTTTCTAATGAGACATGAAAATACACTGCCGCTCTCTTATAATGAGACATGAAAATACACTGCTGCTGCTGTCTTTTTAATGAGACATGAAAATACACTGCCGCTCTCTTATAATGAGACATGAAAATACACAGCCGCTGCTGTCTTTCTAATGAGACATGAAAATACACTGCCGCTGTCTTCTAATGAGACATGAAAATACACTGCTGCTGCTATCTGATAATGAGACATGAAAATACACTGCCGCTGCTGTCTTATAATGACATGAAAATACAATGCTGCTGCTGTCTTACAATGAGACATGAAAATACACTGCTGCTGTCTTATAATGAGACATGAAAACACACTGCCGCTGCTGTCTTTCTAATGAGACATGAAAATACACTGCCACTGCTGTCTTTCTAATGAGACATGAAAATACACTGCCGCTCTCTTATAATGAGACATGAAAATACACTGCCGCTGCTGTCTTTCTAATGAGACATGAAAATACACTGCCGCTCTCTTATAATGAGACATGAAAATACACTGCCGCTGCTGTCTTTCTAATGAGACATGAAAATACACTGCCGCTGTCTTCTAATGAGACATGAAAATACACTGCCGCTGCTATCTGATAATGAGACATGACAATACAATGCTGCTGCTGTCTTACAATGAGACATGAAAATACACTGCTGCTGTCTTATAATGAGACATGATAATACACTGCCGCTGCTGTCTTTCTAATGAGACATGAAAATACACTGCCGCTGCTGTCTTATAATGACATGAAAATACACTGCCACTGTTGTCTTATAATGAGACATGAAAATACACTGCCGCTGCTGTCTTATAATGAGACATGAAAATACACTGCCGCTCTCTTATAATGAGACATAAAAATACACTGCTGCTGCTGTCTTATAATGACATGAAAATACACTGCCACTGCTGTCTTATAATGAGACATGAAAATACACTGCCGCTGCTGTCTTATAATGAGACATGAAAATACACTGCCGCTCTCTTATAATGAGACATGAAAATACACTGCTGCTGCTGTCTTATAATGAGACATGAAAATACACTGCCGCTGCTGTCTTATAATGAGACATGAAAATACACTGCCGCTCTCTTATAATGAGACATGAAAATACACTGCTACTGCTGTCTTATAATGAGACATGAAAATACACTGCCGCTCTCTTATAATGAGACATGAAAATACACTGCCGCTGTCTTCTAATGAGACATGAAAATACACTGCTGCTGCTGTCTTATAATGAGACATGAAAATACACTGCCGCTGTCTTCTAATGAGACATGAAAATACACTGCCAGTGCTGTCGTATAAGGAGACATGATAATACACTGCCGGTGATGTCTGATAATGAGACATGAAAATACACTGCCGCTGTCTTCTAATGAGACATGAAAATACACTGCCGCTGTCTTCTAATGAGACGTGAAAATACACTGCCACTGCTGTCTTCTAATGAGACATGATAATACACTGCCGGTGCTGTCTGATAATGAGACATGAAAATACACTTCCGCTGCTGTCTTATAATGAGATGTGAAAATACACTGCTGCTCTCTTATAATGAGACATGAAAACACACTGCAGCTGTCTTCTAATGAGACATGAAAATACACTGCCACTGCTGTCTTATAATGAGATGTGAAAATACACTGCCGCTGCTGTCTTATAATGAGACATGAAAATACACTGCTGCTGCTGTCTTATAACGAGACATGAACATACACTGCCGTTGCTTTCTAATGAGACATGAAAATACACTGTTGCTATCTTCTACTGAGACATGAAAATACACTGCCACTGCTGTCTTATAATGAGACATGAAAATACACTGCTGCTGTCTTATAATGAGACATGAAAATACACTGCTGCTGTCTTATAATGAGACATGAAAATACACTGCCGCTGCTGTCTTATAATGAGACAGGAAAACACACTGCAACTGCTGTCTTATAATGAGACATGAATATACACTGCCACTGTCTTCTAATGAGACATGAAAATACACTACCGTTGCTGTCTTATAATGAGACATGAATATACACTGCCACTCTCTTATAATGAGACATGAAAATACACTGCCGCTGTCTTATAATGAGGCATGAAAATACACTGCCACTGCTGTCTTATAATGAGACATGAGAATACACTACTGCTGTCTTCTGAGACATGAAAATACACTGCCGCTGCTGTCTTATAAGGAGACATAAAAATACACTGCCACTGCTGTCTTATAATGAGACATGAAAATACACTGCCACTGCTGTCTTCTAATGAGACATGACAATACACTGCCGCTGCTGTCTTAAAATGAGACATGAATATACACTGCCACTCTTTTACAATGAGACATGAAAATACACTGCTGCTGTCTTATAATGAGGCATGAAAATACAATGTTGCTGCTGTCTTATAATGAGACATGAAAATACACTGCCACTGCTGTCTTCTAATGAGACATGAAAATACACTGCCGCTGCTGTGTTATAAGGAGACATGAAAATACACTGCCACTGCTGTCTTATAATGAGACATAAAAATACACTGCCTTATAATGAGACATGAAAATACACTGCCACTGCTGTCTTATAATAAGACATGAAAATACACTGCCGCTGCTGTCTGATAAAGAGACATGAAAATACACTGCCGCTGTCTTCTACTGAGACATGAAAATACAATCCTGCTGCTGTATTACAATGAGACATGAAAATACACTGCCACTGCTGTTTTATAATGAGACATGAAAATACACTGCCGCTGTCTTCTAATGAGACATGAAAATACAATGCCGCTGCTGTCTTATAATGAGACATGAAAATACACTGCCGCTGCTGTCTTATGATGAGACATGAAAATACACTGCCGCTGTCTTCTAATGAGACATGAAAATACAATGCCACTGTTGTCTTATAATGAGACATGAAAATACAATGCCACTGTTGTCTTATAATGAGACATGAAAATACAATGTTGCTGCTGTCTTATAATGAGACATGAAAATACACTGCCGCTGCTGTCTTATAATGAGACATGAAAATACAATGCCACTGTTGTCTTATAATGAGACATGAAAATACACTGCCGCTGCTGTCTTCTAATGAGACATGAAAATACACTGCCGCTGCTGTCTTATAATGAGGCATGAAATACACTGCCGCTGCTGTTTTATAATGAGACATGAAAATACACTGCCGCTGCTGTCTTATAATGAGGCATGAAAATACACTGCCGCTGTCTTCTAATGAGACATGAAAATACGCTGCTGCTGTCTTCTAATGAGACATGAAAATACACTGCCGCTGTCTTCTAATGAGACATGACAATACACTGCCGCTCTCTTATAATGAGACATGAAAATACACTGCCGCTGCTGTCTTATAATGAGACAGGAAAATACACTGCCGCTGTCTTCTAATGAGACATGAAAATACACTGCCGCTGTCTTCTAATGAGACATGAAAATACACTGCCACTGCTGTCTTATAATGAGACATGAAAATACACTGCTGCTGCTGTCTTATAATGAGACATGAAAATTCACTGTCGCTGCTGTCTTATAATGAGACATGAGAATACACTGCTGCTGCTGTCTTATAAGGAGACATGATAATACACTGCCACTGCTGTCTTATAATGAGACATGAAAATACACTGCTGCTGCTGTCTTATAACGAGACATGAAAATACACTGCCGCTGTCTTATAATGAGACATGAAAATACACTGTCGCTATCTTCTAATGAGACATGAAAACACACTGCCACTGCTGTGTTATAATGAGACATGAAAATACACTGCTGCTGTCTTATAATGAGACATGAAAATACACTGCCGCTGCTGTCTTATAATGAGACAGGAAAACACACTGCAACTGCTGTCTTATAATGAGACATGAATATACATTGCCGAAGTCTTATAACGAGACATGAAAATATACTGCCGCTGTCTTCTAATGAGACATGAAAATACACTGCCGCTTTCTTCTAATGAGACATGAAAATACACTGCAGCTGCTATCATATAATGAGACATGAAAATAAACTGCAGCTGCTGTCTTCTACTGAGACATGAAAATACACTACCGTTGCTGTCTTATAATGAGACATGAATATACACTGCCACTCTCTTCTAATGAGACATGAAAATACACTGCCGCTGTCTTATAATGAGGTATGAAAATACACTGCCACTGCTGTCTTATAATGAGACATGAAAATACACTGTCGCTGCTGTTTTATAAGGAGACATGAGAATACACTTCTGCTGCTGTCTTATAAGGAGACATGAAAATACACTGCCGCTGCTGTCTTATAATGAGACATGAGAATACACTGCCACTGCTGTCTTATAATGAGACATGAAAATACACTGCCGCTGCTGTCTTCTAATGAGACATGAAAATACACTGGTGCTGCTGTCTTAAAATGAGACATGAATATACACTGCCACTCTTTTACAATGAGACATGAAACTACACTGCCACTGTCTTATAATGAGGCATGAAAATACACTGTCGCTGCTGTCTTATAATGAGACATGAGAATACACTTCTGCTGCTGTCTTATAAGGAGACATGAAAATACAATGTCGTTGCTGTCTTATAATGAGAGATGAGAATACACTGCTGCTGGTGTCTTATAAGGAGACATGAGAATACACTACTGCTGTCTTCTAATGAGACATGAAAATACACTCCCACTGCTGTCTTATATTGAGACATGAAAATACGCTGCCGCTGCTGTCTTATAATGAGACATGAAAATACACTGCCGCTCTCTTATAATGAGACATGAAAATACAATGCTGCTGCTGTCTTACAATGAGACATGAAAATACACTGCTGCTGCTGTCTTATAATGAGACATGAAAATACACTGCCACTGCTGTCTTTCTAATGAGACTTGAAAATACACTGCCGCTGCTGTCTTATAATGACATGAAAATACAATGCTGCTGCTGTCTTACAATGAGACATGAAAATACACTGCTGCTGTCTTATAATGAGACATGAAAATACACTGCCGCTGCTGTCTTATAATGACATGAAAATACAATGCTGCTGCTGTCTTACAATGAGACATGAAAATACACTGCTGCTGTCTTATAATCAGACATGATAATACACTGCCGCTGCTGTCTTTCTAATGAGACATGAAAATACACTGCTGCTGCTGTCTTATAATGAGACATGAAAATACACTGCCGCTGCTGTCTTATAATGAGACATGAAAATACACTGCCGCTCTCTTATAATGAGAGATGAAAATACACTGCTGCTGCTGTCTTATAATGAGACATGAAAATACACTGCCGCTGCTGTCTTATAATGAGACATGAAAATACACTGCCGCTCTCTTATAATGAGACATGACACTGCTGCTGCTGTCTTATAATGAGACATGAAAATACAATGCTGCTGCTGTCTTACAATGAGACATGACAATACACTGCCGCTGCTGTCTTACAATGAGACATTAAAATACACTGCCGCTGCTGTCTTATAATGACATGAAAATACAATGCTGCTGCTGTCTTACAATGAGACATGAAAATACACTGCTGCTGTCTTATAATGAGACATGAAAATACACTGCCGCTGCTGTCTTTCTAATGAGACATGAAAATACACTGCCGCTGCTGTCTTTCTAATGAGACATGAAAATACACTGCCGCTCTCTTATAATGAGACATGAAAATACACTGCTGCTGCTGTCTTTTTAATGAGACATGAAAATACACTGCCGCTCTCTTATAATGAGACATGAAAATACACAGCCGCTGCTGTCTTTCTAATGAGACATGAAAATACACTGCCGCTGTCTTCTAATGAGACATGAAAATACACTGCTGCTGCTATCTGATAATGAGACATGAAAATACACTGCCGCTGCTGTCTTATAATGACATGAAAATACAATGCTGCTGCTGTCTTACAATGAGACATGAAAATACACTGCTGCTGTCTTATAATGAGACATGAAAACACACTGCCGCTGCTGTCTTTCTAATGAGACATGAAAATACACTGCCGCTCTCTTATAATGAGACATGAAAATACACTGCCGCTGCTGTCTTTCTAATGAGACATGAAAATACACTGCCGCTCTCTTATAATGAGACATGAAAATACACTGCCGCTGCTGTCTTTCTAATGAGACATGAAAATACACTGCCGCTGTCTTCTAATGAGACATGAAAATACACTGCCGCTGCTATCTGATAATGAGACATGACAATACAATGCTGCAGCTGTCTTCTAATGAGACATGAAAATACACTGCTGCTGTCTTATAATGAGACATGATAATACACTGCCGCTGCTGTCTTTCTAATGAGACATGAAAATACACTGCCGCTGCTGTCTTATAATGACATGAAAATACACTGCCACTGTTGTCTTATAATGAGACATGAAAATACACTGCCGCTGCTGTCTTATAATGAGACATGAAAATACACTGCCGCTCTCTTATAATGAGACATGAAAATACACTGCTGCTGCTGTCTTATAATGACATGAAAATACACTGCCACTGCTGTCTTATAATGAGACATGAAAATACACTGCCGCTGCTGTCTTATAATGAGACATGAAAATACACTGCCGCTCTCTTATAATTTGACATGAAAATACACTGCTGCTGCTGTCTTATAATGAGACATGAAAATACACTGCCGCTGCTGTCTTATAATGAGACATGAAAATACACTGCCGCTCTCTTATAATGAGACATGAAAATACACTGCTGCTGCTGTCTTATAATGAGACATGAAAATACACTGCCGCTCTCTTATAATGAGACATGAAAATACACTGCCGCTGTCTTCTAATGAGACATGAAAATACACTGCTGCTGCTGTCTTATAATGAGACATGAAAATACACTGCCGCTGTCTATTAATGAGACATGAAAATACACTGCCAGTGCTGTCGTATAAGGAGACATGATAATACACTGCCGGTGATGTCTGATAATGAGACATGAAAATACACTGCCGCTGTCTTCTAATGAGACATGAAAATACACTGCCGCTGTCTTCTAATGAGACGTGAAAATACACTGCCACTGCTGTCTTATAATGAGACATGATAATACACTGCCGGTGCTGTCTGATAATGAGACATGAAAATACACTGCCGCTGCTGTCTTATAATGAGATGTGAAAATACACTGCTGCTCTCTTATAATGAGACATGAAAACACACTGCAGCTGTCTTCTAATGAGACATGAAAATACACTGCCACTGCTGTCTTATAATGAGATGTGAAAATACACTGCCGCTGCTGTCTTATAATGAGACATGAAAATACACTGCTGCTGCTGTCTTATAACGAGACATGAACATACACTGCCGTTGCTTTCTAATGAGACATGAAAATACACTGTCGCTATCTTCTACTGAGACATGAAAATACACTGCCACTGCTGTCTTATAATGAGACATGAAAATACACTGCTGCTGTCTTATAATGAGACATGAAAATACACTGCTGCTGTCTTATAATGAGACATGAAAATACACTGCTGCTGTCTTATAATGAGACATGAAAATACACTGCCGCTGCTGTCTTATAATGAGACAGGAAAACACACTGCAACTGCTGTCTTATAATGAGACATGAATATACACTGCCACTGTCTTCTAATGAGACATGAAAATATACTACCGTTGCTGTCTTATAATGAGACATGAATATACACTGCCACTCTCTTATAATGAGACATGAAAATACACTGCCGCTGTCTTATAATGAGGCATGAAAATACACTGCCACTGCTGTCTTATAATGAGACATGAGAATACACTACTGCTGTCTTCTAATGAGACATGAAAATACACTGCCGCTGCTGTCTTATAATGAGACATGAAAATACACTGCCGCTGCTGTCTTATAATGAGACATGAAAATACACTGCCGCTCTCTTATAATGAGAGATGAAAATACACTGCTGCTGCTGTCTTATAATGAGACATGAAAATACACTGCCGCTGCTGTCTTATAATGAGACATGAAAATACACTGCCGCTCTCTTATAATGAGACATGACACTGCTGTCTTATAATGAGACATGAAAATACAATGCTGCTGCTGTCTTACAATGAGACATGACAATACACTGCCGCTGCTGTCTTACAATGAGACATTAAAATACACTGCCGCTGCTGTCTTATAATGACATGAAAATACAATGCTGCTGCTGTCTTACAATGAGACATGAAAATACACTGCTGCTGTCTTATAATGAGACATGAAAATACACTGCCGCTGCTGTCTTTCTAATGAGACATGAAAATACACTGCCGCTGCTGTCTTTCTAATGAGACATGAAAATACACTGCCGCTCTCTTATAATGAGACATGAAAATACACTGCCGCTGCTGTCTTATAATGAGACATGAAAATACACTGCCGCTCTCTTATAATGAGACATGAAAATACACTGCTGCTGCTGTCTTATAATGACATGAAAATACACTGCCACTGCTGTCTTATAATGAGACATGAAAATACACTGCCGCTGCTGTCTTATAATGAGACATGAAAATACACTGCCGCTCTCTTATAATGAGACATGAAAATACACTGCTGCTGCTGTCTTATAATGAGACATGAAAATACACTGCCGCTGCTGTCTTATAATGAGACATGAAAATACACTGCCGCTCTCTTATAATGAGACATGAAAATACACTGCTGCTGCTGTCTTATAATGAGACATGAAAATACACTGCCGCTCTCTTATAATGAGACATGAAAATACACTGCCGCTGTCTTCTAATGAGACATGAAAATACACTGCTGCTGCTGTCTTATAATGAGACATGAAAATACACTGCCGCTGTCTATTAATGAGACATGAAAATACACTGCCAGTGCTGTCGTATAAGGAGACATGATAATACACTGCCGGTGATGTCTGATAATGAGACATGAAAATACACTGCCGCTGTCTTCTAATGAGACATGAAAATACACTGCCGCTGTCTTCTAATGAGACGTGAAAATACACTGCCACTGCTGTCTTATAATGAGACATGATAATACACTGCCGGTGCTGTCTGATAATGAGACATGAAAATACACTGCCGCTGCTGTCTTATAATGAGATGTGAAAATACACTGCTGCTCTCTTATAATGAGACATGAAAACACACTGCAGCTGTCTTCTAATGAGACATGAAAATACACTGCCACTGCTGTCTTATAATGAGATGTGAAAATACACTGCCGCTGCTGTCTTATAATGAGACATGAAAATACACTGCTGCTGCTGTCTTATAACGAGACATGAACATACACTGCCGTTGCTTTCTAATGAGACATGAAAATACACTGTCGCTATCTTCTACTGAGACATGAAAATACACTGCCACTGCTGTCTTATAATGAGACATGAAAATACACTGCTGCTGTCTTATAATGAGACATGAAAATACACTGCTGCTGTCTTATAATGAGACATGAAAATACACTGCCGCTGCTGTCTTATAATGAGACAGGAAAACACACTGCAACTGCTGTCTTATAATGAGACATGAATATACACTGCCACTGTCTTCTAATGAGACATGAAAATATACTACCGTTGCTGTCTTATAATGAGACATGAATATACACTGCCACTCTCTTATAATGAGACATGAAAATACACTGCCGCTGTCTTATAATGAGGCATGAAAATACACTGCCACTGCTGTCTTATAATGAGACATGAGAATACACTACTGCTGTCTTCTAATGAGACATGAAAATACACTGCCGCTGCTGTCTTATAAGGAGACATGAAAATACACTGCCACTGCTGTCTTCTAATGAGACATGACAATACACTGCCACTGCTGTCTTAAAATGAGACATGAATATACACTGCCACTCTTTTACAATGAGACATGAAAATACACTGCTGCTGTCTTATAATGAGGCATGAAAATACAATGTTGCTGCTGTCTTATAATGAGACATGAAAATACACTGCCACTGCTGTCTTCTAATGAGACATGAAAATACACTGCCGCTGCTGTGTTATAAGGAGACATGAAAATACACTGCCACTGCTGTCTTATAATGAGACATAAAAATACACTGCCTTATAATGAGACATGAAAATACACTGCCACTGCTGTCTTATAATAAGACATGAAAATACACTGCCGCTGCTGTCTGATAAAGAGACATTAAAATACACTGCCGCTGTCTTCTAATGAGACATGAAAATACAATCCTGCTGCTGTATTACAATGAGACATGAAAATACACTGCCACTGCTGTTTTATAATGAGACATGAAAATACACTGCCGCTGTCTTCTAATGAGACATGAAAATACAATGCCGCTGCTGTCTTATAATGAGACATGAAAATACACTGCCGCTGCTGTCTTATGATGAGACATGAAAATACACTGCCGCTGTCTTCTAATGAGACATGAAAATACAATGCCACTGTTGTCTTATAATGAGACATGAAAATACAATGCCACTGTTGTCTTATAATGAGACATGAAAACACAATGTTGCTGCTGTCTTATAATGAGACATGAAAATACACTGCCGCTGCTGTCTTATAATGAGACATGAGAATACACTGTCACTGCTGTCTTCTAATGAGACATGAAAATACACTGCCGCTGCTGTGTTATAAGGAGACATGAAAATACACTGCCACTGCTGTCTTATAATGAGACATAAAAATACACTGCCTTATAATGAGACATGAAAATACACTGCCACTGCTGTCTTATAATAAGACATGAAAATACACTGCTGCTGCTGTCTGATAATGAGACATGAAAATACACTGCCGCTGTCTTCTAATGAGACATGAAAATACAATCCTGCTGCTGTATTACAATGAGACATGAAAATACACTGCCACTGCTGTTTTATAATGAGACATGAAAATACACTGCCGCTGTCTTCTAATGAGACATGAAAATACAATGCCGCTGCTGTCTTATAATGAGACATGAAAATACACTGCCGCTGCTGTCTTATGATGAGACTTGAAAATACACTGCCGCTGTCTTCTAATGAGAATGGAAAATACAATGCCACTGTTGTCTTATAATGAGACATGAAAATACAATGCCACTGTTGTCTTATAATGAGACATGAAAATACACTGCCGCTGCTGTCTTATAATGAGACATGAAAATACACTGCCGCTGCTGTCTTATAATGAGGCATGAAATACACTGCCGCTGCTGTCTTATAATGAGACATGAAAATACACTGCCGCTGCTGTCTTATAATGAGGCTTGAAAATACACTGCCGCTGTCTTCTAATGAGACATGAAAATACGCTGCTGCTGTCTTCTAATGAGACATGAAAATACACTGCCGCTGTCTTCTAATGAGACATGACAATACACTGCCGCTCTCTTATAATGAGACATGAAAATACACTGCCGTTGCTGTCTTATAATGAGACAGGAAAATACACTGCTGCTGTCTTCTAATGAGACATGAAAATACACTGCCGCTGTCTTCTAATGAGACATGAAAATACACTGCCACTGCTGTCTTATAATGAGACATGAAAATACACTGCTGCTGCTGTCTTATAATGAGACATGAAAATTCACTGTCGCTGCTGTCTTATAATGAGACATGAGAATACACTGCTGCTGCTGTCTTATAAGGAGACATGATAATACACTGCCACTGCTGTCTTATAATGAGACATGAAAATACACTGCTGCTGCTGTCTTTTAACGAGACATGAAAATACACTGCCGCTGTCTTATAATGAGACATGAAAATACACTGTCGCTATCTTCTAATGAGACATAAAAACACACTGCCACTGCTGTGTTATAATGAGACATGAAAATACACTGCTGCTGTCTTATAATGAGACATGAAAATACACTGCCGCTGCTGTCTTATAATGAGACAGGAAAACACACTGCAACTGCTGTCTTATAATGAGACATGAATATACATTGCCGAAGTCTTATAACGAGACATGAAAATATACTGCCGCTGTCTTCTAATGAGACATGAAAATACACTGCCGCTTTCTTCTAATGAGACATGAAAATACACTGCAGCTGCTGTCCTATAATGAGACATGAAAATAAACTGCAGCTGCTGTCTTCTACTGAGACATGAAAATACACTACCGTTGCTGTCTTATAATGAGACATGAATATACACTGCCACTCTCTTCTAATGAGACATGAAAATACACTGCCGCTGTCTTATAATGAGGTATGAAAATACACTGCCACTGCTGTCTTATAATGAGACATGAAAATACACTGTCGCTGCTGTTTTATAAGGAGACATGAGAATACACTTCTGCTGCTGTCTTATAAGGAGACATGAAAATACACTGCTGCTGCTGTCTTATAATGAGACATGAGAATACACTGCCACTGCTGTCTTATAATGAGACATGAAAATACACTGCCGCTGCTGTCTTCTAATGAGACATGAAAATACACTGGTGCTGCTGTCTTAAAATGAGACATGAATATACACTGCCACTCTTTTACAATGAGACATGAAACTACACTGCCACTGTCTTATAATGAGGCATGAAAATACACTGTCGCTGCTGTCTTATAATGAGACATGAGAATACACTTCTGCTGCTGTCTTATAAGGAGACATGAAAATACAATGTCGCTGCTGTCTTATAATGAGAGATGAGAATACACTGCTGCTGGTGTCTTATAAGGAGACAGGAGAATACACTACTGCTGTCTTCTAATGAGACATGAAAATACACTCCCACTGATGTCTTATATTGAGACATGAAAATACGCTGCCGCTGCTGTCTTATAATGAGACATGAAAATACACTGCCGCTCTCTTATAATGAGACATGAAAATACAATGCTGCTGCTGTCTTACAATGAGACATGAAAATACACTGCTGCTGCTGTCTCATAATGAGACATGAAAATACACTGCCACTGCTGTCTTTCTAATGAGACTTGAAAATACACTGCCGCTGCTGTCTTATAATGACATGAAAATACAATGCTGCTGCTGTCTTACAATGAGACATGAAAATACACTGCTGTCTGTCTTATAATGAGACATGAAAATACACTGCCGCTGCTGTCTTATAATGACAAGAAAATACAATGCTGCTGCTGTCTTACAATGAGACATGAAAATACACTGCTGCTGTCTTATAATCAGACATGATAATACACTGCCGCTGCTGTCTTTCTAATGAGACATGAAAATACACTGCCGCTGCTGTCTTATAATGACATGAAAATACACTGCCACTGTTGTCTTATAATGAGACATGAAAATACACTGCTGCTGCTGTCTTATAATGAGACATGAAAATACACTGCCGCTGCTGTCTTATAATGAGACATGAAAATACACTGCTGCTCTCTTATAATGAGAGATGAAAATACACTGCTGCTGCTGTCTTATAATGAGACATGAAAATACACTGCCGCCGCTGTCTTATAATGAGACATGAAAATACACTGCCGCTCTCCTATAATGAGACATGACACTGCTGCTGCTGTCTTATAATGAGACATGAAAATACAATGCTGCTGCTGTCTTACAATGAGACATGACAATACACTGCCGCTGCTGTCTTACAATGAGACATTAAAATACACTGCCGCTGCTGTCTTATAATGACATGAAAATACAATGCTGCTGCTGTCTTACAATGAGACATTAAAATACACTGCTGCTGTCTTATAATGAGACATGAAAATACACTGCCGCTGCTGTCTTTCTAATGAGACATGAAAATACACTGCCGCTGCTGTCTTTCTAATGAGACATGAAAATACACTGCCGCTCTCTTATAATGAGACATGAAAATACACTGCTGCTGCTGTCTTTTTAATGAGACATGAAAATACACTGCCGCTCTCTTATAATGAGACATGAAAATACACAGCCGCTGCTGTCTTTCTAATGAGACATGAAAATACACTGCCGCTGTCTTCTAATGAGACATGAAAATACACTGCTGCTGCTATCTGATAATGAGACATGAAAATACACTGCCGCTGCTGTCTTATAATGACATGAAAATACAATGCTGCTGCTGTCTTACAATGAGACATGAAAATACACTGCTGCTGTCTTATAATGAGACATGAAAACACACTGCCGCTGCTGTCTTTCTAATGAGACATGAAAATACACTGCCACTGCTGTCTTTCTAATGAGACATGAAAATACACTGCCGCTCTCTTATAATGAGACATGAAAATACACTGCCGCTGCTGTCTTTCTAATGAGACATGAAAATACACTGCCGCTCTCTTATAATGAGACATGAAAATACACTGCCGCTGCTGTCTTTCTAATGAGACATGAAAATACACTGCCGCTGTCTTCTAATGAGACATGAAAATACACTGCCGCTGCTATCTGATAATGAGACATGACAATACAATGCTGCTGCTGTCTTACAATGAGACATGAAAATACACTGCTGCTGTCTTATAATGAGACATGATAATACACTGCCGCTGCTGTCTTTCTAATGAGACATGAAAATACACTGCCGCTGCTGTCTTATAATGACATGAAAATACACTGCCACTGTTGTCTTATAATGAGACATGAAAATACACTGCCGCTGCTGTCTTATAATGAGACATGAAAATACACTGCCGCTCTCTTATAATGAGACATAAAAATACACTGCTGCTGCTGTCTTATAATGACATGAAAATACACTGCCACTGCTGTCTTATAATGAGACATGAAAATACACTGCCGCTGCTGTCTTATAATGAGACATGAAAATACACTGCCGCTCTCTTATAATGAGACATGAAAATACACTGCTGCTGCTGTCTTATAATGAGACATGAAAATACACTGCCACTGCTGTCTTATAATGAGACATGAAAATACACTGCCGCTCTCTTATAATGAGACATGAAAATACACTGCTACTGCTGTCTTATAATGAGACATGAAAATACACTGCCGCTCTCTTATAATGAGACATGAAAATACACTGCCGCTGTCTTCTAATGAGACATGAAAATACACTGCTGCTGCTGTCTTATAATGAGACATGAAAATACACTGCCGCTGTCTTCTAATGAGACATGAAAATACACTGCCAGTGCTGTCGTATAAGGAGACATGATAATACACTGCCGGTGATGTCTGATAATGAGACATGAAAATACACTGCCGCTGTCTTCTAATGAGACATGAAAATACACTGCCGCTGTCTTCTAATGAGACGTGAAAATACACTGCCACTGCTGTCTTCTAATGAGACATGATAATACACTGCCGGTGCTGTCTGATAATGAGACATGAAAATACACTTCCGCTGCTGTCTTATAATGAGATGTGAAAATACACTGCTGCTCTCTTATAATGAGACATGAAAACACACTGCAGCTGTCTTCTAATGAGACATGAAAATACACTGCCACTGCTGTCTTATAATGAGATGTGAAAATACACTGCCGCTGCTGTCTTATAATGAGACATGAAAATACACTGCTGCTGCTGTCTTATAACGAGACATGAACATACACTGCCGTTGCTTTCTAATGAGACATGAAAATACACTGTTGCTATCTTCTACTGAGACATGAAAATACACTGCCACTGCTGTCTTATAATGAGACATGAAAATACACTGCTGCTGTCTTATAATGAGACATGAAAATACACTGCTGCTGTCTTATAATGAGACATGAAAATACACTGCCGCTGCTGTCTTATAATGAGACAGGAAAACACACTGCAACTGCTGTCTTATAATGAGACATGAATATACACTGCCACTGTCTTCTAATGAGACATGAAAATACACTACCGTTGCTGTCTTATAATGAGACATGAATATACACTGCCACTCTCTTATAATGAGACATGAAAATACACTGCCGCTGTCTTATAATGAGGCATGAAAATACACTGCCACTGCTGTCTTATAATGAGACATGAGAATACACTACTGCTGTCTTCTGAGACATGAAAATACACTGCCGCTGCTGTCTTATAAGGAGACATAAAAATACACTGCCACTGCTGTCTTATAATGAGACATGAAAATACACTGCCACTGCTGTCTTCTAATGAGACATGACAATACACTGCCGCTGCTGTCTTAAAATGAGACATGAATATACACTGCCACTCTTTTACAATGAGACATGAAAATACACTGCTGCTGTCTTATAATGAGGCATGAAAATACAATGTTGCTGCTGTCTTATAATGAGACATGAAAATACACTGCCACTGCTGTCTTCTAATGAGACATGAAAATACACTGCCGCTGCTGTGTTATAAGGAGACATGAAAATACACTGCCACTGCTGTCTTATAATGAGACATAAAAATACACTGCCTTATAATGAGACATGAAAATACACTGCCACTGCTGTCTTATAATAAGACATGAAAATACACTGCCGCTGCTGTCTGATAAAGAGACATGAAAATACACTGCCGCTGTCTTCTACTGAGACATGAAAATACAATCCTGCTGCTGTATTACAATGAGACATGAAAATACACTGCCACTGCTGTTTTATAATGAGACATGAAAATACACTGCCGCTGTCTTCTAATGAGACATGAAAATACAATGCCGCTGCTGTCTTATAATGAGACATGAAAATACACTGCCGCTGCTGTCTTATGATGAGACATGAAAATACACTGCCGCTGTCTTCTAATGAGACATGAAAATACAATGCCACTGTTGTCTTATAATGAGACATGAAAATACAATGCCACTGTTGTCTTATAATGAGACATGAAAATACAATGTTGCTGCTGTCTTATAATGAGACATGAAAATACACTGCCGCTGCTGTCTTATAATGAGACATGAAAATACAATGCCACTGTTGTCTTATAATGAGACATGAAAATACACTGCCGCTGCTGTCTTCTAATGAGACATGAAAATACACTGCCGCTGCTGTCTTATAATGAGGCATGAAATACACTGCCGCTGCTGTTTTATAATGAGACATGAAAATACACTGCCGCTGCTGTCTTATAATGAGGCATGAAAATACACTGCCGCTGTCTTCTAATGAGACATGAAAATACGCTGCTGCTGTCTTCTAATGAGACATGAAAATACACTGCCGCTGTCTTCTAATGAGACATGACAATACACTGCCGCTCTCTTATAATGAGACATGAAAATACACTGCCGCTGCTGTCTTATAATGAGACAGGAAAATACACTGCCGCTGTCTTCTAATGAGACATGAAAATACACTGCCGCTGTCTTCTAATGAGACATGAAAATACACTGCCACTGCTGTCTTATAATGAGACATGAAAATACACTGCTGCTGCTGTCTTATAATGAGACATGAAAATTCACTGTCGCTGCTGTCTTATAATGAGACATGAGAATACACTGCTGCTGCTGTCTTATAAGGAGACATGATAATACACTGCCACTGCTGTCTTATAATGAGACATGAAAATACACTGCTGCTGCTGTCTTATAACGAGACATGAAAATACACTGCCGCTGTCTTATAATGAGACATGAAAATACACTGTCGCTATCTTCTAATGAGACATGAAAACACACTGCCACTGCTGTGTTATAATGAGACATGAAAATACACTGCTGCTGTCTTATAATGAGACATGAAAATACACTGCCGCTGCTGTCTTATAATGAGACAGGAAAACACACTGCAACTGCTGTCTTATAATGAGACATGAATATACATTGCCGAAGTCTTATAACGAGACATGAAAATATACTGCCGCTGTCTTCTAATGAGACATGAAAATACACTGCCGCTTTCTTCTAATGAGACATGAAAATACACTGCAGCTGCTATCATATAATGAGACATGAAAATAAACTGCAGCTGCTGTCTTCTACTGAGACATGAAAATACACTACCGTTGCTGTCTTATAATGAGACATGAATATACACTGCCACTCTCTTCTAATGAGACATGAAAATACACTGCCGCTGTCTTATAATGAGGTATGAAAATACACTGCCACTGCTGTCTTATAATGAGACATGAAAATACACTGTCGCTGCTGTTTTATAAGGAGACATGAGAATACACTTCTGCTGCTGTCTTATAAGGAGACATGAAAATACACTGCCGCTGCTGTCTTATAATGAGACATGAGAATACACTGCCACTGCTGTCTTATAATGAGACATGAAAATACACTGCCGCTGCTGTCTTCTAATGAGACATGAAAATACACTGGTGCTGCTGTCTTAAAATGAGACATGAATATACACTGCCACTCTTTTACAATGAGACATGAAACTACACTGCCACTGTCTTATAATGAGGCATGAAAATACACTGTCGCTGCTGTCTTATAATGAGACATGAGAATACACTTCTGCTGCTGTCTTATAAGGAGACATGAAAATACAATGTCGTTGCTGTCTTATAATGAGAGATGAGAATACACTGCTGCTGGTGTCTTATAAGGAGACATGAGAATACACTACTGCTGTCTTCTAATGAGACATGAAAATACACTCCCACTGCTGTCTTATATTGAGACATGAAAATACGCTGCCGCTGCTGTCTTATAATGAGACATGAAAATACACTGCCGCTCTCTTATAATGAGACATGAAAATACAATGCTGCTGCTGTCTTACAATGAGACATGAAAATACACTGCTGCTGCTGTCTTATAATGAGACATGAAAATACACTGCCACTGCTGTCTTTCTAATGAGACTTGAAAATACACTGCCGCTGCTGTCTTATAATGACATGAAAATACAATGCTGCTGCTGTCTTACAATGAGACATGAAAATACACTGCTGCTGTCTTATAATGAGACATGAAAATACACTGCCGCTGCTGTCTTATAATGACATGAAAATACAATGCTGCTGCTGTCTTACAATGAGACATGAAAATACACTGCTGCTGTCTTATAATCAGACATGATAATACACTGCCGCTGCTGTCTTTCTAATGAGACATGAAAATACACTGCTGCTGCTGTCTTATAATGAGACATGAAAATACACTGCCGCTGCTGTCTTATAATGAGACATGAAAATACACTGCCGCTCTCTTATAATGAGAGATGAAAATACACTGCTGCTGCTGTCTTATAATGAGACATGAAAATACACTGCCGCTGCTGTCTTATAATGAGACATGAAAATACACTGCCGCTCTCTTATAATGAGACATGACACTGCTGCTGCTGTCTTATAATGAGACATGAAAATACAATGCTGCTGCTGTCTTACAATGAGACATGACAATACACTGCCGCTGCTGTCTTACAATGAGACATTAAAATACACTGCCGCTGCTGTCTTATAATGACATGAAAATACAATGCTGCTGCTGTCTTACAATGAGACATGAAAATACACTGCTGCTGTCTTATAATGAGACATGAAAATACACTGCCGCTGCTGTCTTTCTAATGAGACATGAAAATACACTGCCGCTGCTGTCTTTCTAATGAGACATGAAAATACACTGCCGCTCTCTTATAATGAGACATGAAAATACACTGCTGCTGCTGTCTTTTTAATGAGACATGAAAATACACTGCCGCTCTCTTATAATGAGACATGAAAATACACAGCCGCTGCTGTCTTTCTAATGAGACATGAAAATACACTGCCGCTGTCTTCTAATGAGACATGAAAATACACTGCTGCTGCTATCTGATAATGAGACATGAAAATACACTGCCGCTGCTGTCTTATAATGACATGAAAATACAATGCTGCTGCTGTCTTACAATGAGACATGAAAATACACTGCTGCTGTCTTATAATGAGACATGAAAACACACTGCCGCTGCTGTCTTTCTAATGAGACATGAAAATACACTGCCACTGCTGTCTTTCTAATGAGACATGAAAATACACTGCCGCTCTCTTATAATGAGACATGAAAATACACTGCCGCTGCTGTCTTTCTAATGAGACATGAAAATACACTGCCGCTCTCTTATAATGAGACATGAAAATACACTGCCGCTGCTGTCTTTCTAATGAGACATGAAAATACACTGCCGCTGTCTTCTAATGAGACATGAAAATACACTGCCGCTGCTATCTGATAATGAGACATGACAATACAATGCTGCAGCTGTCTTCTAATGAGACATGAAAATACACTGCTGCTGTCTTATAATGAGACATGATAATACACTGCCGCTGCTGTCTTTCTAATGAGACATGAAAATACACTGCCGCTGCTGTCTTATAATGACATGAAAATACACTGCCACTGTTGTCTTATAATGAGACATGAAAATACACTGCCGCTGCTGTCTTATAATGAGACATGAAAATACACTGCCGCTCTCTTATAATGAGACATGAAAATACACTGCTGCTGCTGTCTTATAATGACATGAAAATACACTGCCACTGCTGTCTTATAATGAGACATGAAAATACACTGCCGCTGCTGTCTTATAATGAGACATGAAAATACACTGCCGCTCTCTTATAATTTGACATGAAAATACACTGCTGCTGCTGTCTTATAATGAGACATGAAAATACACTGCCGCTGCTGTCTTATAATGAGACATGAAAATACACTGCCGCTCTCTTATAATGAGACATGAAAATACACTGCTGCTGCTGTCTTATAATGAGACATGAAAATACACTGCCGCTCTCTTATAATGAGACATGAAAATACACTGCCGCTGTCTTCTAATGAGACATGAAAATACACTGCTGCTGCTGTCTTATAATGAGACATGAAAATACACTGCCGCTGTCTATTAATGAGACATGAAAATACACTGCCAGTGCTGTCGTATAAGGAGACATGATAATACACTGCCGGTGATGTCTGATAATGAGACATGAAAATACACTGCCGCTGTCTTCTAATGAGACATGAAAATACACTGCCGCTGTCTTCTAATGAGACGTGAAAATACACTGCCACTGCTGTCTTATAATGAGACATGATAATACACTGCCGGTGCTGTCTGATAATGAGACATGAAAATACACTGCCGCTGCCGTCTTATAATGAGATGTGAAAATACACTGCTGCTCTCTTATAATGAGACATGAAAACACACTGCAGCTGTCTTCTAATGAGACATGAAAATACACTGCCACTGCTGTCTTATAATGAGATGTGAAAATACACTGCCGCTGCTGTCTTATAATGAGACATGAAAATACACTGCTGCTGCTGTCTTATAACGAGACATGAACATACACTGCCGTTGCTTTCTAATGAGACATGAAAATACACTGTCGCTATCTTCTACTGAGACATGAAAATACACTGCCACTGCTGTCTTATAATGAGACATGAAAATACACTGCTGCTGTCTTATAATGAGACATGAAAATACACTGCTGCTGTCTTATAATGAGACATGAAAATACACTGCTGCTGTCTTATAATGAGACATGAAAATACACTGCCGCTGCTGTCTTATAATGAGACAGGAAAACACACTGCAACTGCTGTCTTATAATGAGACATGAATATACACTGCCACTGTCTTCTAATGAGACATGAAAATATACTACCGTTGCTGTCTTATAATGAGACATGAATATACACTGCCACTCTCTTATAATGAGACATGAAAATACACTGCCGCTGTCTTATAATGAGGCATGAAAATACACTGCCACTGCTGTCTTATAATGAGACATGAGAATACACTACTGCTGTCTTCTAATGAGACATGAAAATACACTGCCGCTGCTGTCTTATAATGAGACATGAAAATACACTGCCGCTGCTGTCTTATAATGAGACATGAAAATACACTGCCGCTCTCTTATAATGAGAGATGAAAATACACTGCTGCTGCTGTCTTATAATGAGACATGAAAATACACTGCCGCTGCTGTCTTATAATGAGACATGAAAATACACTGCCGCTCTCTTATAATGAGACATGACACTGCTGCTGCTGTCTTATAATGAGACATGAAAATACAATGCTGCTGCTGTCTTACAATGAGACATGACAATACACTGCCGCTGCTGTCTTACAATGAGACATTAAAATACACTGCCGCTGCTGTCTTATAATGACATGAAAATACAATGCTGCTGCTGTCTTACAATGAGACATGAAAATACACTGCTGCTGTCTTATAATGAGACATGAAAATACACTGCCGCTGCTGTCTTTCTAATGAGACATGAAAATACACTGCCGCTGCTGTCTTTCTAATGAGACATGAAAATACACTGCCGCTCTCTTATAATGAGACATGAAAATACACTGCCGCTGCTGTCTTATAATGAGACATGAAAATACACTGCCGCTCTCTTATAATGAGACATGAAAATACACTGCTGCTGCTGTCTTATAATGACATGAAAATACACTGCCACTGCTGTCTTATAATGAGACATGAAAATACACTGCCGCTGCTGTCTTATAATGAGACATGAAAATACACTGCCGCTCTCTTATAATGAGACATGAAAATACACTGCTGCTGCTGTCTTATAATGAGACATGAAAATACACTGCCGCTGCTGTCTTATAATGAGACATGAAAATACACTGCCGCTCTCTTATAATGAGACATGAAAATACACTGCTGCTGCTGTCTTATAATGAGACATGAAAATACACTGCCGCTCTCTTATAATGAGACATGAAAATACACTGCCGCTGTCTTCTAATGAGACATGAAAATACACTGCTGCTGCTGTCTTATAATGAGACATGAAAATACACTGCCGCTGTCTATTAATGAGACATGAAAATACACTGCCAGTGCTGTCGTATAAGGAGACATGATAATACACTGCCGGTGATGTCTGATAATGAGACATGAAAATACACTGCCGCTGTCTTCTAATGAGACATGAAAATACACTGCCGCTGTCTTCTAATGAGACGTGAAAATACACTGCCACTGCTGTCTTATAATGAGACATGATAATACACTGCCGGTGCTGTCTGATAATGAGACATGAAAATACACTGCCGCTGCTGTCTTATAATGAGATGTGAAAATACACTGCTGCTCTCTTATAATGAGACATGAAAACACACTGCAGCTGTCTTCTAATGAGACATGAAAATACACTGCCACTGCTGTCTTATAATGAGATGTGAAAATACACTGCCGCTGCTGTCTTATAATGAGACATGAAAATACACTGCTGCTGCTGTCTTATAACGAGACATGAACATACACTGCCGTTGCTTTCTAATGAGACATGAAAATACACTGTCGCTATCTTCTACTGAGACATGAAAATACACTGCCACTGCTGTCTTATAATGAGACATGAAAATACACTGCTGCTGTCTTATAATGAGACATGAAAATACACTGCTGCTGTCTTATAATGAGACATGAATATACACTGCCACTCTCTTATAATGAGACATGAAAATACACTGCCGCTGTCTTATAATGAGGCATGAAAATACACTGCCACTGCTGTCTTATAATGAGACATGAGAATACACTACTGCTGTCTTCTAATGAGACATGAAAATACACTGCCGCTGCTGTCTTATAAGGAGACATGAAAATACACTGCCACTGCTGTCTTCTAATGAGACATGACAATACACTGCCACTGCTGTCTTAAAATGAGACATGAATATACACTGCCACTCTTTTACAATGAGACATGAAAATACACTGCTGCTGTCTTATAATGAGGCATGAAAATACAATGTTGCTGCTGTCTTATAATGAGACATGAAAATACACTGCCACTGCTGTCTTCTAATGAGACATGAAAATACACTGCCGCTGCTGTGTTATAAGGAGACATGAAAATACACTGCCACTGCTGTCTTATAATGAGACATAAAAATACACTGCCTTATAATGAGACATGAAAATACACTGCCACTGCTGTCTTATAATAAGACATGAAAATACACTGCCGCTGCTGTCTGATAAAGAGACATGAAAATACACTGCCGCTGTCTTCTAATGAGACATGAAAATACAATCCTGCTGCTGTATTACAATGAGACATGAAAATACACTGCCACTGCTGTTTTATAATGAGACATGAAAATACACTGCCGCTGTCTTCTAATGAGACATGAAAATACAATGCCGCTGCTGTCTTATAATGAGACATGAAAATACACTGCCGCTGCTGTCTTATGATGAGACATGAAAATACACTGCCGCTGTCTTCTAATGAGACATGAAAATACAATGCCACTGTTGTCTTATAATGAGACATGAAAATACAATGCCACTGTTGTCTTATAATGAGACATGAAAATACAATGTTGCTGCTGTCTTATAATGAGACATGAAAATACACTGCCGCTGCTGTCTTATAATGAGACATGAGAATACACTGTCACTGCTGTCTTCTAATGAGACATGAAAATACACTGCCGCTGCTGTGTTATAAGGAGACATGAAAATACACTGCCACTGCTGTCTTATAATGAGACATAAAAATACACTGCCTTATAATGAGACATGAAAATACACTGCCACTGCTGTCTTATAATAAGACATGAAAATACACTGCTGCTGCTGTCTGATTATGAGACATGAAAATACACTGCCGCTGTCTTCTAATGAGACATGAAAATACAATCCTGCTGCTGTATTACAATGAGACATGAAAATACACTGCCACTGCTGTTTTATAATGAGACATGAAAATACACTGCCGCTGTCTTCTAATGAGACATGAAAATACAATGCCGCTGCTGTCTTATAATGAGACATGAAAATACACTGCCGCTGCTGTCTTATGATGAGACATGAAAATACACTGCCGCTGTCTTCTAATGAGACATGAAAATACAATGCCACTGTTGTCTTATAATGAGACATGAAAATACAATGCCACTGTTGTCTTATAATGAGACATGAAAATACACTGCCGCTGCTGTCTTATAATGAGACATGAAAATACACTGCCTCTGCTGTCTTATAATGAGGCATGAAATACACTGCCGCTGCTGTCTTATAATGAGACATGAAAACACACTGCCGCTGCTGTCTTTCTAATGAGACATGAAAATACACTGCCACTGCTGTCTTTCTAATGAGACATGAAAATACACTGCCGCTCTCTTATAATGAGACATGAAAATACACTGCCGCTGCTGTCTTTCTAATGAGACATGAAAATACACTGCCGCTCTCTTATAATGAGACATGAAAATACACTGCCGCTGCTGTCTTTCTAATGAGACATGAAAATACACTGCCGCTGTCTTCTAATGAGACATGAAAATACACTGCCGCTGCTATCTGATAATGAGACATGACAATACAATGCTGCAGCTGTCTTCTAATGAGACATGAAAATACACTGCTGCTGTCTTATAATGAGACATGATAATACACTGCCGCTGCTGTCTTTCTAATGAGACATGAAAATACACTGCCGCTGCTGTCTTATAATGACATGAAAATACACTGCCACTGTTGTCTTATAATGAGACATGAAAATACACTGCCGCTGCTGTCTTATAATGAGACATGAAAATACACTGCCGCTCTCTTATAATGAGACATGAAAATACACTGCTGCTGCTGTCTTATAATGACATGAAAATACACTGCCACTGCTGTCTTATAATGAGACATGAAAATACACTGCCGCTGCTGTCTTATAATGAGACATGAAAATACACTGCCGCTCTCTTATAATTTGACATGAAAATACACTGCTGCTGCTGTCTTATAATGAGACATGAAAATACACTGCCGCTGCTGTCTTATAATGAGACATGAAAATACACTGCCGCTCTCTTATAATGAGACATGAAAATACACTGCTGCTGCTGTCTTATAATGAGACATGAAAATACACTGCCGCTCTCTTATAATGAGACATGAAAATACACTGCCGCTGTCTTCTAATGAGACATGAAAATACACTGCTGCTGCTGTCTTATAATGAGACATGAAAATACACTGCCGCTGTCTATTAATGAGACATGAAAATACACTGCCAGTGCTGTCGTATAAGGAGACATGATAATACACTGCCGGTGATGTCTGATAATGAGACATGAAAATACACTGCCGCTGTCTTCTAATGAGACATGAAAATACACTGCCGCTGTCTTCTAATGAGACGTGAAAATACACTGCCACTGCTGTCTTATAATGAGACATGATAATACACTGCCGGTGCTGTCTGATAATGAGACATGAAAATACACTGCCGCTGCCGTCTTATAATGAGATGTGAAAATACACTGCTGCTCTCTTATAATGAGACATGAAAACACACTGCAGCTGTCTTCTAATGAGACATGAAAATACACTGCCACTGCTGTCTTATAATGAGATGTGAAAATACACTGCCGCTGCTGTCTTATAATGAGACATGAAAATACACTGCTGCTGCTGTCTTATAACGAGACATGAACATACACTGCCGTTGCTTTCTAATGAGACATGAAAATACACTGTCGCTATCTTCTACTGAGACATGAAAATACACTGCCACTGCTGTCTTATAATGAGACATGAAAATACACTGCTGCTGTCTTATAATGAGACATGAAAATACACTGCTGCTGTCTTATAATGAGACATGAAAATACACTGCTGCTGTCTTATAATGAGACATGAAAATACACTGCCGCTGCTGTCTTATAATGAGACAGGAAAACACACTGCAACTGCTGTCTTATAATGAGACATGAATATACACTGCCACTGTCTTCTAATGAGACATGAAAATATACTACCGTTGCTGTCTTATAATGAGACATGAATATACACTGCCACTCTCTTATAATGAGACATGAAAATACACTGCCGCTGTCTTATAATGAGGCATGAAAATACACTGCCACTGCTGTCTTATAATGAGACATGAGAATACACTACTGCTGTCTTCTAATGAGACATGAAAATACACTGCCGCTGCTGTCTTATAATGAGACATGAAAATACACTGCCGCTGCTGTCTTATAATGAGACATGAAAATACACTGCCGCTCTCTTATAATGAGAGATGAAAATACACTGCTGCTGCTGTCTTATAATGAGACATGAAAATACACTGCCGCTGCTGTCTTATAATGAGACATGAAAATACACTGCCGCTCTCTTATAATGAGACATGACACTGCTGCTGCTGTCTTATAATGAGACATGAAAATACAATGCTGCTGCTGTCTTACAATGAGACATGACAATACACTGCCGCTGCTGTCTTACAATGAGACATTAAAATACACTGCCGCTGCTGTCTTATAATGACATGAAAATACAATGCTGCTGCTGTCTTACAATGAGACATGAAAATACACTGCTGCTGTCTTATAATGAGACATGAAAATACACTGCCGCTGCTGTCTTTCTAATGAGACATGAAAATACACTGCCGCTGCTGTCTTTCTAATGAGACATGAAAATACACTGCCGCTCTCTTATAATGAGACATGAAAATACACTGCCGCTGCTGTCTTATAATGAGACATGAAAATACACTGCCGCTCTCTTATAATGAGACATGAAAATACACTGCTGCTGCTGTCTTATAATGACATGAAAATACACTGCCACTGCTGTCTTATAATGAGACATGAAAATACACTGCCGCTGCTGTCTTATAATGAGACATGAAAATACACTGCCGCTCTCTTATAATGAGACATGAAAATACACTGCTGCTGCTGTCTTATAATGAGACATGAAAATACACTGCCGCTGCTGTCTTATAATGAGACATGAAAATACACTGCCGCTCTCTTATAATGAGACATGAAAATACACTGCTGCTGCTGTCTTATAATGAGACATGAAAATACACTGCCGCTCTCTTATAATGAGACATGAAAATACACTGCCGCTGTCTTCTAATGAGACATGAAAATACACTGCTGCTGCTGTCTTATAATGAGACATGAAAATACACTGCCGCTGTCTATTAATGAGACATGAAAATACACTGCCAGTGCTGTCGTATAAGGAGACATGATAATACACTGCCGGTGATGTCTGATAATGAGACATGAAAATACACTGCCGCTGTCTTCTAATGAGACATGAAAATACACTGCCGCTGTCTTCTAATGAGACGTGAAAATACACTGCCACTGCTGTCTTATAATGAGACATGATAATACACTGCCGGTGCTGTCTGATAATGAGACATGAAAATACACTGCCGCTGCTGTCTTATAATGAGATGTGAAAATACACTGCTGCTCTCTTATAATGAGACATGAAAACACACTGCAGCTGTCTTCTAATGAGACATGAAAATACACTGCCACTGCTGTCTTATAATGAGATGTGAAAATACACTGCCGCTGCTGTCTTATAATGAGACATGAAAATACACTGCTGCTGCTGTCTTATAACGAGACATGAACATACACTGCCGTTGCTTTCTAATGAGACATGAAAATACACTGTCGCTATCTTCTACTGAGACATGAAAATACACTGCCACTGCTGTCTTATAATGAGACATGAAAATACACTGCTGCTGTCTTATAATGAGACATGAAAATACACTGCTGCTGTCTTATAATGAGACATGAATATACACTGCCACTCTCTTATAATGAGACATGAAAATACACTGCCGCTGTCTTATAATGAGGCATGAAAATACACTGCCACTGCTGTCTTATAATGAGACATGAGAATACACTACTGCTGTCTTCTAATGAGACATGAAAATACACTGCCGCTGCTGTCTTATAAGGAGACATGAAAATACACTGCCACTGCTGTCTTCTAATGAGACATGACAATACACTGCCACTGCTGTCTTAAAATGAGACATGAATATACACTGCCACTCTTTTACAATGAGACATGAAAATACACTGCTGCTGTCTTATAATGAGGCATGAAAATACAATGTTGCTGCTGTCTTATAATGAGACATGAAAATACACTGCCACTGCTGTCTTCTAATGAGACATGAAAATACACTGCCGCTGCTGTGTTATAAGGAGACATGAAAATACACTGCCACTGCTGTCTTATAATGAGACATAAAAATACACTGCCTTATAATGAGACATGAAAATACACTGCCACTGCTGTCTTATAATAAGACATGAAAATACACTGCCGCTGCTGTCTGATAAAGAGACATGAAAATACACTGCCGCTGTCTTCTAATGAGACATGAAAATACAATCCTGCTGCTGTATTACAATGAGACATGAAAATACACTGCCACTGCTGTTTTATAATGAGACATGAAAATACACTGCCGCTGTCTTCTAATGAGACATGAAAATACAATGCCGCTGCTGTCTTATAATGAGACATGAAAATACACTGCCGCTGCTGTCTTATGATGAGACATGAAAATACACTGCCGCTGTCTTCTAATGAGACATGAAAATACAATGCCACTGTTGTCTTATAATGAGACATGAAAATACAATGCCACTGTTGTCTTATAATGAGACATGAAAATACAATGTTGCTGCTGTCTTATAATGAGACATGAAAATACACTGCCGCTGCTGTCTTATAATGAGACATGAGAATACACTGTCACTGCTGTCTTCTAATGAGACATGAAAATACACTGCCGCTGCTGTGTTATAAGGAGACATGAAAATACACTGCCACTGCTGTCTTATAATGAGACATAAAAATACACTGCCTTATAATGAGACATGAAAATACACTGCCACTGCTGTCTTATAATAAGACATGAAAATACACTGCTGCTGCTGTCTGATTATGAGACATGAAAATACACTGCCGCTGTCTTCTAATGAGACATGAAAATACAATCCTGCTGCTGTATTACAATGAGACATGAAAATACACTGCCACTGCTGTTTTATAATGAGACATGAAAATACACTGCCGCTGTCTTCTAATGAGACATGAAAATACAATGCCGCTGCTGTCTTATAATGAGACATGAAAATACACTGCCGCTGCTGTCTTATGATGAGACATGAAAATACACTGCCGCTGTCTTCTAATGAGACATGAAAATACAATGCCACTGTTGTCTTATAATGAGACATGAAAATACAATGCCACTGTTGTCTTATAATGAGACATGAAAATACACTGCCGCTGCTGTCTTATAATGAGACATGAAAATACACTGCCTCTGCTGTCTTATAATGAGGCATGAAATACACTGCCGCTGCTGTCTTATAATGAGACATGAAAATACACTGCCGCTGCTGTCTTATAATGAGGCATGAAAATACACTGCCGCTGTCTTCTAATGAGACATGAAAATACGCTGCTGCTGTCTTCTAATGAGACATGAAAATACACTGCCGCTGTCTTCTAATGAGACATGACAATACACTGCCGCTCTCTTATAATGAGACATGAAAATACACTGCCGCTGCTGTCTTATAATGAGACAGGAAAATACACTGCCGCTGTCTTCTAATGAGACATGAAAATACACTGCCGCTGTCTTCTAATGAGACATGAAAATACACTGCCACTGCTGTCTTATAATGAGACATAAAAATACACTGCTGCTGCTGTCTTATAATGAGACATGAAAATTCACTGTCGCTGCTGTCTTATAATGAGACATGAGAATACACTGCTGCTGCTGTCTTATAAGGAGACATGATAATACACTACCACTGCTGTCTTATAATGAGACATGAAAATACACTGCTGCTGCTGTCTTATAACGAGACATGAAATACACTGCCGCTGTCTTATAATGAGACATGAAAATACACTGTCGCTATCTTCTAATGAGACATGAAAACACACTGCCACTGCTGTGTTATAATGAGACATGAAAATACACTGCTGCTGTCTTATAATGAGACATGAAAATACACTGCCGCTGCTGTCTTATAATGAGACAGGAAAACACACTGCAACTGCTGTCTTATAATGAGACATGAATATACATTGCCGAAGTCTTATAACGAGACATGAAAATATACTGCCGCTGTCTTCTAATGAGACATGAAAATACACTGCCGCTTTCTTCTAATGAGACATGAAAATACACTGCAGCTGCTGTCATATAATGAGACATGAAAATAAACTGCAGCTGCTGTCTTCTACTGAGACATGAAAATACACTACCGTTGCTGTCTTATAATGAGACATGAATATACACTGCCACTCTCTTCTAATGAGACATGAAAATACACTGCCGCTGTCTTATAATGAGGCATGAAAATACACTGCCACTGCTGTCTTATAATGAGACATGAAAATACACTGTCGCTGCTGTTTTATAAGGAGACATGAGAATACACTTCTGCTGCTGTCTTATAAGGAGACATGAAAATACACTGCCGCTGCTGTCTTATAATGAGACATGAGAATACACTGCCACTGCTGTCTTATAATGAGACATGAAAATACACTGCCGCTGCTGTCTTCTAATGAGACATGAAAATACACTGGTGCTGCTGTCTTAAAATGAGACATGAATATACACTGCCACTCTTTTACAATGAGACATGAAACTACACTGCCACTGTCTTATAATGAGGCATGAAAATACACTGTCGCTGCTGTCTTATAATGAGACATGAGAATACACTTCTGCTGCTGTCTTATAAGGAGACATGAAAATACAATGTCGTTGCTGTCTTATAATGAGAGATGAGAATACACTGCTGCTGGTGTCTTATAAGGAGACATGAGAATACACTACTGCTGTCTTCTAATGAGACATGAAAATACACTCCCACTGCTGTCTTATATTGAGACATGAAAATACGCTGCCGCTGCTGTCTTATAATGAGACATGAAAATACACTGCCGCTCTCTTATAATGAGACATGAAAATACAATGCTGCTGCTGTCTTACAATGAGACATGAAAATACACTGCTGCTGCTGTCTTATAATGAGACATGAAAATAAACTGCCACTGCTGTCTTTCTAATGAGACTTGAAAATACACTGCCGCTGCTGTCTTATAATGACATGAAAATACAATGCTGCTGCTGTCTTACAATGAGACATGAAAATACACTGCTGCTGTCTTATAATGAGACATGAAAATACACTGCCGCTGCTGTCTTATAATGACATGAAAATACAATGCTGCTGCTGTCTTACAATGAGACATGAAAATACACTGCTGCTGTCTTATAATCAGACATGATAATACACTGCCGCTGCTGTCTTTCTAATGAGACATGAAAATACACTGCTGCTGCTGTCTTATAATGAGACATGAAAATACACTGCCGCTGCTGTCTTATAATGAGACATGAAAATACACTGCCGCTCTCTTATAATGAGAGATGAAAATACACTGCTGCTGCTGTCTTATAATGAGACATGAAAATACACTGCCGCTGCTGTCTTATAATGAGACATGAAAATACACTGCCGCTCTCTTATAATGAGACATGACACTGCTGCTGCTGTCTTATAATGAGACATGAAAATACAATGCTGCTGCTGTCTTACAATGAGACATGACAATACACTGCCGCTGCTGTCTTACAATGAGACATTAAAATACACTGCCGCTGCTGTCTTATAATGACATGAAAATACAATGCTGCTGCTGTCTTACAATGAGACATGAAAATACACTGCTGCTGTCTTATAATGAGACATGAAAATACACTGCCGCTGCTGTCTTTCTAATGAGACATGAAAATACACTGCCGCTGCTGTCTTTCTAATGAGACATGAAAATACACTGCCGCTCTCTTATAATGAGACATGAAAATACACTGCTGCTGCTGTCTTTTTAATGAGACATGAAAATACACTGCCGCTCTCTTATAATGAGACATGAAAATACACAGCCGCTGCTGTCTTTCTAATGAGACATGAAAATACACTGCCGCTGTCTTCTAATGAGACATGAAAATACACTGCTGCTGCTATCTGATAATGAGACATGAAAATACACTGCCGCTGCTGTCTTATAATGACATGAAAATACAATGCTGCTGCTGTCTTACAATGAGACATGAAAATACACTGCTGCTGTCTTATAATGAGACATGAAAACACACTGCCGCTGCTGTCTTTCTAATGAGACATGAAAATACACTGCCACTGCTGTCTTTCTAATGAGACATGAAAATACACTGCCGCTCTCTTATAATGAGACATGAAAATACACTGCCGCTGCTGTCTTTCTAATGAGACATGAAAATACACTGCCGCTCTCTTATAATGAGACATGAAAATACACTGCCGCTGCTGTCTTTCTAATGAGACATGAAAATACACTGCCGCTGTCTTCTAATGAGACATGAAAATACACTGCCGCTGCTATCTGATAATGAGACATGACAATACAATGCTGCAGCTGTCTTCTAATGAGACATGAAAATACACTGCTGCTGTCTTATAATGAGACATGATAATACACTGCCGCTGCTGTCTTTCTAATGAGACATGAAAATACACTGCCGCTGCTGTCTTATAATGACATGAAAATACACTGCCACTGTTGTCTTATAATGAGACATGAAAATACACTGCCGCTGCTGTCTTATAATGAGACATGAAAATACACTGCCGCTCTCTTATAATGAGACATGAAAATACACTGCTGCTGCTGTCTTATAATGACATGAAAATACACTGCCACTGCTGTCTTATAATGAGACATGAAAATACACTGCCGCTGCTGTCTTATAATGAGACATGAAAATACACTGCCGCTCTCTTATAATGAGACATGAAAATACACTGCTGCTGCTGTCTTATAATGAGACATGAAAATACACTGCCGCTGCTGTCTTATAATGAGACATGAAAATACACTGCCGCTCTCTTATAATGAGACATGAAAATACACTGCTGCTGCTGTCTTATAATGAGACATGAAAATACACTGCCGCTCTCTTATAATGAGACATGAAAATACACTGCCGCTGTCTTCTAATGAGACATGAAAATACACTGCTGCTGCTGTCTTATAATGAGACATGAAAATACACTGCCGCTGTCTATTAATGAGACATGAAAATACACTGCCAGTGCTGTCGTATAAGGAGACATGATAATACACTGCCGGTGATGTCTGATAATGAGACATGAAAATACACTGCCGCTGTCTTCTAATGAGACATGAAAATACACTGCCGCTGTCTTCTAATGAGACGTGAAAATACACTGCCACTGCTGTCTTATAATGAGACATGATAATACACTGCCGGTGCTGTCTGATAATGAGACATGAAAATACACTGCCGCTGCTGTCTTATAATGAGATGTGAAAATACACTGCTGCTCTCTTATAATGAGACATGAAAACACACTGCAGCTGTCTTCTAATGAGACATGAAAATACACTGCCACTGCTGTCTTATAATGAGATGTGAAAATACACTGCCGCTGCTGTCTTATAATGAGACATGAAAATACACTGCTGCTGCTGTCTTATAACGAGACATGAACATACACTGCCGTTGCTTTCTAATGAGACATGAAAATACACTGTCGCTATCTTCTACTGAGACATGAAAATACACTGCCACTGCTGTCTTATAATGAGACATGAAAATACACTGCTGCTGTCTTATAATGAGACATGAAAATACACTGCTGCTGTCTTATAATGAGACATGAAAATACACTGCCGCTGCTGTCTTATAATGAGACAGGAAAACACACTGCAACTGCTGTCTTATAATGAGACATGAATATACACTGCCACTGTCTTCTAATGAGACATGAAAATATACTACCGTTGCTGTCTTATAATGAGACATGAATATACACTGCCACTCTCTTATAATGAGACATGAAAATACACTGCCGCTGTCTTATAATGAGGCATGAAAATACACTGCCACTGCTGTCTTATAATGAGACATGAGAATACACTACTGCTGTCTTCTAATGAGACATGAAAATACACTGCCGCTGCTGTCTTATAATGAGACATGAAAATACACTGCCGCTGCTGTCTTATAATGAGACATGAAAATACACTGCCGCTCTCTTATAATGAGAGATGAAAATACACTGCTGCTGCTGTCTTATAATGAGACATGAAAATACACTGCCGCTGCTGTCTTATAATGAGACATGAAAATACACTGCCGCTCTCTTATAATGAGACATGACACTGCTGCTGCTGTCTTATAATGAGACATGAAAATACAATGCTGCTGCTGTCTTACAATGAGACATGACAATACACTGCCGCTGCTGTCTTACAATGAGACATTAAAATACACTGCCGCTGCTGTCTTATAATGACATGAAAATACAATGCTGCTGCTGTCTTACAATGAGACATGAAAATACACTGCTGCTGTCTTATAATGAGACATGAAAATACACTGCCGCTGCTGTCTTTCTAATGAGACATGAAAATACACTGCCGCTGCTGTCTTTCTAATGAGACATGAAAATACACTGCCGCTCTCTTATAATGAGACATGAAAATACACTGCCGCTGCTGTCTTATAATGAGACATGAAAATACACTGCTGCTCTCTTATAATGAGACATGAAAATACACTGCTGCTGCTGTCTTATAATGACATGAAAATACACTGCCACTGCTGTCTTATAATGAGACATGAAAATACACTGCCGCTGCTGTCTTATAATGAGACATGAAAATACACTGCCGCTCTCTTATAATGAGACATTAAAATACACTGCTGCTGCTGTCTTATAATGAGACATGAAAATACACTGCCGCTGCTGTCTTATAATGAGACATGAAAATACACTGCTGCTGCTGTCTTATAATGAGACATGAAAATACACTGCCGCTCTCTTATAATGAGACATGAAAATACACTGCCGCTGTCTTCTAATGAGACATGAAAATACACTGCTGCTGCTGTCTTATAATGAGACATGAAAATACACTGCCGCTGTCTATTAATGAGACATGAAAATACACTGCCAGTGCTGTCGTATAAGGAGACATGATAATACACTGCCGGTGATGTCTGATAATGAGACATGAAAATACACTGCCGCTGTCTTCTAATGAGACATGAAAATACACTGCCGCTGTCTTCTAATGAGACGTGAAAATACACTGCCACTGCTGTCTTATAATGAGACATGATAATACACTGCCGGTGCTGTCTGATAATGAGACATGAAAATACACTGCCGCTGCTGTCTTATAATGAGATGTGAAAATACACTGCTGCTCTCTTATAATGAGACATGAAAACACACTGCAGCTGTCTTCTAATGAGACATGAAAATACACTGCCACTGCTGTCTTATAATGAGATGTGAAAATACACTGCCGCTGCTGTCTTATAATGAGACATGAAAATACACTGCTGCTGCTGTCTTATAACGAGACATGAACATACACTGCCGTTGCTTTCTAATGAGACATGAAAATACACTGTCGCTATCTTCTACTGAGACATGAAAATACACTGCCACTGCTGTCTTATAATGAGACATGAAAATACACTGCTGCTGTCTTATAATGAGACATGAAAATACACTGCTGCTGTCTTATAATGAGACATGAAAATACACTGCCGCTGCTGTCTTATAATGAGACAGGAAAACACACTGCAACTGCTGTCTTATAATGAGACATGAATATACACTGCCACTGTCTTCTAATGAGACATGAAAATATACTACCGTTGCTGTCTTATAATGAGACATGAATATACACTGCCACTCTCTTATAATGAGACATGAAAATACACTGCCGCTGTCTTATAATGAGGCATGAAAATACACTGCCACTGCTGTCTTATAATGAGACATGAGAATACACTACTGCTGTCTTCTAATGAGACATGAAAATACACTGCCGCTGCTGTCTTATAAGGAGACATGAAAATACACTGCCACTGCTGTCTTCTAATGAGACATGACAATACACTGCCACTGCTGTCTTAAAATGAGACATGAATATACACTGCCACTCTTTTACAATGAGACATGAAAATACACTGCTGCTGTCTTATAATGAGGCATGAAAATACAATGTTGCTGCTGTCTTATAATGAGACATGAAAATACACTGCCACTGCTGTCTTCTAATGAGACATGAAAATACACTGCCGCTGCTGTGTTATAAGGAGACATGAAAATACACTGCCACTGCTGTCTTATAATGAGACATAAAAATACACTGCCTTATAATGAGACATGAAAATACACTGCCACTGCTGTCTTATAATAAGACATGAAAATACACTGCCGCTGCTGTCTGATAAAGAGACATGAAAATACACTGCCGCTGTCTTCTAATGAGACATGAAAATACAATCCTGCTGCTGTATTACAATGAGACATGAAAATACACTGCCACTGCTGTTTTATAATGAGACATGAAAATACACTGCCGCTGTCTTCTAATGAGACATGAAAATACAATGCCGCTGCTGTCTTATAATGAGACATGAAAATACACTGCCGCTGCTGTCTTATGATGAGACATGAAAATACACTGCCGCTGTCTTCTAATGAGACATGAAAATACAATGCCACTGTTGTCTTATAATGAGACATGAAAATACAATGCCACTGTTGTCTTATAATGAGACATGAAAATACAATGTTGCTGCTGTCTTATAATGAGACATGAAAATACACTGCCGCTGCTGTCTTATAATGAGACATGAGAATACACTGTCACTGCTGTCTTCTAATGAGACATGAAAATACACTGCCGCTGCTGTGTTATAAGGAGACATGAAAATACACTGCCACTGCTGTCTTATAATGAGACATAAAAATACACTGCCTTATAATGAGACATGAAAATACACTGCCACTGCTGTCTTATAATAAGACATGAAAATACACTGCTGCTGCTGTCTGATTATGAGACATGAAAATACACTGCCGCTGTCTTCTAATGAGACATGAAAATACAATCCTGCTGCTGTATTACAATGAGACATGAAAATACACTGCCACTGCTGTTTTATAATGAGACATGAAAATACACTGCCGCTGTCTTCTAATGAGACATGAAAATACAATGCCGCTGCTGTCTTATAATGAGACATGAAAATACACTGCCGCTGCTGTCTTATGATGAGACATGAAAATACACTGCCGCTGTCTTCTAATGAGACATGAAAATACAATGCCACTGTTGTCTTATAATGAGACATGAAAATACAATGCCACTGTTGTCTTATAATGAGACATGAAAATACACTGCCGCTGCTGTCTTATAATGAGACATGAAAATACACTGCCTCTGCTGTCTTATAATGAGGCATGAAATACACTGCCGCTGCTGTCTTATAATGAGACATGAAAATACACTGCCGCTGCTGTCTTATAATGAGGCATGAAAATACACTGCCGCTGTCTTCTAATGAGACATGAAAATACGCTGCTGCTGTCTTCTAATGAGACATGAAAATACACTGCCGCTGTCTTCTAATGAGACATGACAATACACTGCCGCTCTCTTATAATGAGACATGAAAATACACTGCCGCTGCTGTCTTATAATGAGACAGGAAAATACACTGCCGCTGTCTTCTAATGAGACATGAAAATACACTGCCGCTGTCTTCTAATGAGACATGAAAATACACTGCCACTGCTGTCTTATAATGAGACATAAAAATACACTGCTGCTGCTGTCTTATAATGAGACATGAAAATTCACTGTCGCTGCTGTCTTATAATGAGACATGAGAATACACTGCTGCTGCTGTCTTATAAGGAGACATGATAATACACTACCACTGCTGTCTTATAATGAGACATGAAAATACACTGCTGCTGCTGTCTTATAACAAGACATGAAAATACACTGCCGCTGTCTTATAATGAGACATGAAAATACACTGTCGCTATCTTCTAATGAGACATGAAAACACACTGCCACTGCTGTGTTATAATGAGACATGAAAATACACTGCTGCTGTCTTATAATGAGACATGAAAATACACTGCCGCTGCTGTCTTATAATGAGACAGGAAAACACACTGCAACTGCTGTCTTATAATGAGACATGAATATACATTGCCGAAGTCTTATAACGAGACATGAAAATATACTGCCGCTGTCTTCTAATGAGACATGAAAATACACTGCCGCTTTCTTCTAATGAGACATGAAAATACACTGCAGCTGCTGTCATATAATGAGACATGAAAATAAACTGCAGCTGCTGTCTTCTACTGAGACATGAAAATACACTACCGTTGCTGTCTTATAATGAGACATGAATATACACTGCCACTCTCTTCTAATGAGACATGAAAATACACTGCCGCTGTCTTATAATGAGGCATGAAAATACACTGCCACTGCTGTCTTATAATGAGACATGAAAATACACTGTCGCTGCTGTTTTATAAGGAGACATGAGAATACACTTCTGCTGCTGTCTTATAAGGAGACATGAAAATACACTGCCGCTGCTGTCTTATAATGAGACATGAGAATACACTGCCACTGCTGTCTTATAATGAGACATGAAAATACACTGCCGCTGCTGTCTTCTAATGAGACATGAAAATACACTGGTGCTGCTGTCTTAAAATGAGACATGAATATACACTGCCACTCTTTTACAATGAGACATGAAACTACACTGCCACTGTCTTATAATGAGGCATGAAAATACACTGTCGCTGCTGTCTTATAATGAGACATGAGAATACACTTCTGCTGCTGTCTTATAAGGAGACATGAAAATACAATGTCGCTGCTGTCTTATAATGAGAGATGAGAATACACTGCTGCTGGTGTCTTATAAGGATACATGAGAATACACTGTCACTGCTGTCTTATAATGAGACCTGAAAATATACTGCCGAAACTGTCTTATAATGAGACATGAAAATATACTGCCTTATAATGAGACATGAAAATACACTGCCACTGCTGTCTTATAATGAGACATGAAAATACACTGCCGCTGTCTTCTAATGAGACATGAAAATACACTGCCACTGTTGTCTTATAATGAGACATGAAAATACACTGCCGCTGCTGTCTTCTAAAGAGACATGAAAATACAATGCTGCTGTTGTATTACAATGAGACATGAAAATAAACTGCCACTGCTGTCTTATAATGAGACATGAAAATACACTGCCGCTTTCTTCAAATGAGACATGAAAATACACTTCCACTGTCTTATAATGAGACATGAAAATACACTGCCGCTTCTATCTTATAATAAGACATGAAAATACAATGCCACTGCTGTCTAATAATGAGACATGCAAATACACTGCCGCTGTCTTCTAATGAGACATGAAAATACGCTACCACTGTCTTCTAATGAGACATGAAAATACACTGCCACTGCTGTCTTAAAATGAGACATGAATATACACTGCCACTCTTTTACAATGAGACATGAAAATACACTGCCGCTGTCTTATAATGAGGCATGAAAATACAATGTAGCTGCTGTCTTATAATGAGACATGAGAATACACTGCTGCTGGTGTCTTATAAGGAGACAGGAAAACAAACTGCAACTGCTGTCTTATAATGAGACATGAATATACATTGCCGAAGTCTTATAACGAGACATGAAAATATACTGCCGCTGTCTTCTAATGAGACATGAAAATACACTGCCGCTTTCTTCTAATGAGACATGATATACACTGCAGCTGCTGTCATATAATGAGACATGAAAATAAACTGCAGCTGCTGTCTTCTACTGAGACATGAAAATACACTACCGTTTCTGTCTTATAATGAGACATGAATATACACTGCCACTCTCTTCTAATGAGACATGAAAATACACTGCCGCTGTCTTATAATGAGGCATGAAAATACACTGCCACTGCTGTCTTATAATGAGACATGAAAATACACTGTCGCTGCTGTCTTATAATGAGACTTGAGAATACACTTCTGCTGCTGTCTTATAAGGAGACATGAAAATACACTGCCGCTGCTGTCTTATAATGAGACATGAGAATACACTTCTGCTGCTGTCTTATAAGGAGACATGAGAATACACTTCTGCTGCTGTCTTATAAGGAGACATGAAAATACACTGCCGCTGCTGTCTTATAATGAGACATGAGAATACACTGCCACTGCTGTCTTATAATGAGACATGAAAATACACTGCCGCTGCTGTCTTCTAATGAGACATGAAAATACTCTGGTGCTGCTGTCTTAAAATGAGACATGAATATACACTGCCACACTTTTACAATGAGACATGAAACTACACTGCCACTGTCTTATAATGAGGCATGAAAATACACTTTCGCTGCTGTCTTATAATGAGACATGAGAATACACTTCTGCTGCTGTCTTATAAGGAGACATGAAAATACAATGTCGCTGCTGTCTTATAATGAGAGATAAGAATACACTGCTGCTTGTGTCTTATAAGGAGACATGAGAATACACTGTCAGTGCTGTCTTATAATGAGACATGAAAATATACTGCCTTATAATGAGACATGAAAATACACTGCCACTGCTGTCTTATAATGAGACATGAAAATACACTGCCGCTGTCTTCTAATGAGACATGAAAATACACTGCCTCTGTTGTCTCATAATGAGACATGAAAATACACTGCCGCTGCTGTATTACAATGAGACATGAAAATAAACTGCCACTGCTGTCTTATAATGAGACATGAAAATACACTGCCGCTTTCTTCAAATGAGACATGAAAATACACTGCCACTGTTGTCTTATAATGAGACATGAAAATACACTTCCACTGTCTTATAATGAGACATGAAAATACACTGCTGCTGTCTTATAATGAGGCATGAAAATACACTGCCACTGCTGTCTTATAATGAGACATGAAAATACACTGTCGCTGCTGTTTTATAATGAGACTTGAGAATACACTTCTGCTGCTGTCTTATAAGGAGACATGAAAATACACTGCTGCTGCTGTCTTATAATGAGACATGAGAATACACTTCTGCTGCTGTCTTATAAGGAGACATGAGAATACACTTCTGCTGCTGTCTTATAAGGAGACATGAAAATACACTGCCGCTGCTGTCTTATAATGAGACATGAGAATACACTGCCACTGCTGTCTTATAATGAGACATGAAAATACACTGCCGCTGCTGTCTTCTAATGAGACATGAAAATACACTGGTGCTGCTGTCTTAAAATGAGACATGAATATACACTGCCACACTTTTACAATGAGACATGAAACTACACTTCCACTGTCTTATAATGAGACATGAAAATACACTGCCGCTTCTATCTTATAATGAGACATGAAAATACACTGCCACTGCTGTCTAATAATGAGACATGAAAATACACTGCCACTGCTGTCTTAAAATGAGACATGAATATACACTGCCACTCTTTTACAATGAGACATGAAAATACACTGCCGCTGTCTTATAATGAGGCATGAAAATACAATGTCGCTGCTGTCTTATAATGAGACATGAGAATACACTGCTGCTGGTGTCTTATAAGGAGACAGGAAAACACACTGCAACTGCTGTCTTATAATGAGACATGAATATACATTGCCGAAGTCTTATAACGAGACATGAAAATATACTGCCGCTGTCTTCTAATGAGACATGAAAATACACTGCCGCTTTCTTCTAATGAGACATGATATACACTGTAGCTGCTGTCATATAATGAGACATGAAAATAAACTGCAGCTGCTGTCTTCTACTGAGACATGAAAATACACTACCGTTGCTGTCTTATAATGAGACATGAATATACACTGCCACTCTCTTCTAATGAGACATGAAAATACACTGCCGCTGTCTTATAATGAGGCATGAAAATACACTGCCACTGCTGTCTTATAATGAGACATGAAAATACACTATCGCTGCTGTCTTATAATGAGACTTGAGAATACACTTCTGCTGCTGTCTTATAAGGAGACATGAAAATACACTCCCGCTGCTGTCTTATAATGAGACATGAGAATACACTTCTGCTGCTGTCTTATAAGGAGACATGAGAATACACTTCTGCTGCTGTCTTATAAGGAGACATGAAAATACACTGCCGCTGCTGTCTTATAATGAGACATGAGAATACACTGCCACTGCTGTCTTATAATGAGACATGAAATTACACTGCCGTTGCTGTCTTCTAATGAGACATGAAAATACACTGGTGCTGCTGTCTTAAAATGAGACATGAATATACACTGCCACTCTTTTACAATGAGACATGAAACTACACTGCCACTGTCTTATAATGAGGCATGAAAATACACTGTCGCTGCTGTCTTATAATGAGACATGAGAATACACTTCTGCTGCTGTCTTATAAGGAGACATGAAAATACAATGTCGCTGCTGTCTTATAATGAGAGATAAGAATACACTGCTGCTGGTGTCTTATAAGGAGACATGAGAATACACTGTCACTGCTGTCTTATAATGAGACCTGAAAATATACTGCCGAAACTGTCTTATAATGAGACATGAAAATATACTGCCTTATAATGAGACATGAAAATACACTGCCACTGCTGTCTTATAATGAGACATGAAAATACACTGCCGCTGTCTTCTAATGACATGAAAATACACTGCCACTGTTGTCTTATAATGAGACATGAAAATACACTGCCGCTGCTGTCTTCTAAAGAGACATGAAAATACAATGCTGCTGCTGTATTACAATGAGACATGAAAATAAACTGCCACTGCTGTCTTATAATGAGACATGAAAATACACTGCCGCTTTTTTCAAATGAGACATGAAAATACACTGCCACTGTTGTCTTATAATGAGACATGAAAATACACTTCCACTGTCTTATAATGAGACATGAAAATACACTGCCGCTGCTATCTTATAATGAGACATGAAAATACAATGCCACTGCTGTCTAATAATGAGACATGCAAATACACTGCCGCTGTCTTCTAATGAGACATGAAAATACGCTACCACTGTCTTCTAATGAGACATGAAAATACACTGCCACTGCTGTCTTAAAATGAGACATGAATATACACTGCCACTCTTTTACAATGAGACATGAAAATACACTGCCGCTGTCTTATAATGAGGCATGAAAATACAATGTCGCTGCTGTCTTATAATGAGACATGAGAATACACTGCTGCTGGTGTCTTATAAGGAGACATGAGAATACACTGTCACTGCTGTCTTATAATGAGACCTGAAAATATACTGCCGCTACTGTCTTATAATGAGACATGAAAATACACTGCCGCTGCTGTCTTCTACTGAGACATGAAAATACACTACCGTTGCTGTCTTATAATGAGACATGAATATACACTGCCACTCTCTTCTAATGAGACATGAAAATACACTGCCGCTGTCTTATAATGAGGCATGAAAATACACTGCCACTGCTGTCTTATAATGAGACATGAAAATACACTGTCGCTGCTGTCTTATAATGAGACTTGAGAATACACTTCTGCTGCTGTCTTATAAGGAGACATGAAAATACACTCCCGCTGCTGTCTTATAATGAGACATGAGAATACACTTCTGCTGCTGTCTTATAAGGAGACATGAGAATACACTTCTGCTGCTGTCTTATAAGGAGACATGAAAATACACTGCCGCTGCTGTCTTATAATGAGACATGAGAATACACTGCCACTGCTGTCTTATAATGAGACATGAAATTACACTGCCGTTGCTGTCTTCTAATGAGACATGAAAATACACTGGTGCTGCTGTCTTAAAATGAGACATGAATATACACTGCCACTCTTTTACAATGAGACATGAAACTACACTGCCACTGTCTTATAATGAGGCATGAAAATACACTGTCGCTGCTGTCTTATAATGAGACATGAGAATACACTTCTGCTGCTGTCTTATAAGGAGACATGAAAATACAATGTCGCTGCTGTCTTATAATGAGAGATAAGAATACACTGCTGCTGGTGTCTTATAAGGAGACATGAGAATACACTGTCACTGCTGTCTTATAATGAGACCTGAAAATATACTGCCGAAACTGTCTTATAATGAGACATGAAAATATACTGCCTTATAATGAGACATGAAAATACACTGCCACTGCTGTCTTATAATGAGACATGAAAATACACTGCCGCTGTCCTCTAATGAGACATGAAAATACACTGCCACTGTTGTCTTATAATGAGACATGAAAATACACTGCCGATGCTGTCTTCTAAAGAGACATGAAAATACAATGCTGCTGCTGTATTACAATGAGACATGAAAATAAACTGCCACTGCTGTCTTATAATGAGACATGAAAATACACTGCCGCTTTCTTCAAATGAGACATGAAAATACACTGCCACTGTTGTCTTATAATGAGACATGAAAATACACTTCCACTGTCTTATAATGAGACATGAAAATACACTGCCGCTGCTATCTTATAATGAGACATGAAAATACAATGCCACTGCTGTCTAATAATGAGACATGCAAATACACTGCCGCTGTCTTCTAATGAGACATGAAAATACGCTACCACTGTCTTCTAATGAGACATGAAAATACACTGCCACTGCTGTCTTAAAATGAGACATGAATATACACTGCCACTCTTTTACAATGAGACATGAAAATACACTGCCGCTGTCTTATAATGAGGCATGAAAATACAATGTCGCTGCTGTCTTATAATGAGACATGAGAATACACTGCTGCTGGTGTCTTATAAGGAGACATGAGAATACACTGTCACTGCTGTCTTATAATGAGACCTGAAAATATACTGCCGCTACTGTCTTATAATGAGACATGAAAATACACTGCCACTGTTGTCTTATAATGAGACATGAAAATACACTTCCACTGTCTTATAATGAGACATGAAAATACACTGCCGCTGCTATCTTATAATGAGACATGAAAATACAATGCCACTGCTGTCTAATAATGAGACATGCAAATACACTGCCGCTGTCTTCTAATGAGACATGAAAATACGCTACCACTGTCTTCTAATGAGACATGAAAATACACTGCCACTGCTGTCTTAAAATGAGACATGAATATACACTGCCACTCTTTTACAATGAGACATGAAAATACACTGCCGCTGTCTTATAATGAGGCATGAAAATACAATGTCGCTGCTGTCTTATAATGAGACATGAGAATACACTGCTGCTGGTGTCTTATAAGGAGACATGAGAATACACTGTCACTGCTGTCTTATAATGAGACCTGAAAATATACTGCCGCTACTGTCTTATAATGAGACATGAAAATACACTGCCGCTGCTGTCTTCTACTGAGACATGAAAATACACTACCGTTGCTGTCTTATAATGAGACATGAATATACACTGCCACTCTCTTCTAATGAGACATGAAAATACACTGCCGCTGTCTTATAATGAGGCATGAAAATACACTGCCACTGCTGTCTTATAATGAGACATGAAAATACACTGTCGCTGCTGTCTTATAATGAGACTTGAGAATACACTTCTGCTGCTGTCTTATAAGGAGACATGAAAATACACTCCCGCTGCTGTCTTATAATGAGACATGAGAATACACTTCTGCTGCTGTCTTATAAGGAGACATGAGAATACACTTCTGCTGCTGTCTTATAAGGAGACATGAAAATACACTGCCGCTGCTGTCTTATAATGAGACATGAGAATACACTGCCACTGCTGTCTTATAATGAGACATGAAATTACACTGCCGTTGCTGTCTTCTAATGAGACATGAAAATACACTGGTGCTGCTGTCTTAAAATGAGACATGAATATACACTGCCACTCTTTTACAATGAGACATGAAACTACACTGCCACTGTCTTATAATGAGGCATGAAAATACACTGTCGCTGCTGTCTTATAATGAGACATGAGAATACACTTCTGCTGCTGTCTTATAAGGAGACATGAAAATACAATGTCGCTGCTGTCTTATAATGAGAGATAAGAATACACTGCTGCTGGTGTCTTATAAGGAGACATGAGAATACACTGTCACTGCTGTCTTATAATGAGACCTGAAAATATACTGCCGAAACTGTCTTATAATGAGACATGAAAATATACTGCCTTATAATGAGACATGAAAATACACTGCCACTGCTGTCTTATAATGAGACATGAAAATACACTGCCGCTGTCCTCTAATGAGACATGAAAATACACTGCCACTGTTGTCTTATAATGAGACATGAAAATACACTGCCGATGCTGTCTTCTAAAGAGACATGAAAATACAATGCTGCTGCTGTATTACAATGAGACATGAAAATAAACTGCCACTGCTGTCTTATAATGAGACATGAAAATACACTGCCGCTTTCTTCAAATGAGACATGAAAATACACTGCCACTGTTGTCTTATAATGAGACATGAAATCACACTTCCACTGTCTTATAATGAGACATGAAAATACACTGCCGCTACTATCTTATAATGAGACATGAAAATACAATGCCACTGCTGTCTAATAATGAGACATGCAAATACACTGCCGCTGTCTTCTAATGAGACATGAAAATACGCTACCACTGTCTTCTAATGAGACATGAAAATACACTGCCACTGCTGTCTTAAAATGAGACATGAATATACACTGCCACTCTTTTACAATGAGACATAAAAATACACTGCCGCTGTCTTATAATGAGGCATGAAAATACAATGTCGCTGCTGTCTTATAATGAGACATGAGAATACACTGCTGCTGGTGTCTTATAAGGAGACATGAGAATACACTGTCACTGCTGTCTTATAATGAGACCTGAAAATATACTGCCGCTACTGTCTTATAATGAGACATGAAAATACACTGCCGCTGCTGTCTTATAATGAGACATGAAAATACACTGCCACTGCTGTCTTATAATGAGACATAAAAATACACTGCCGCTTCTGTCTTTCTAATGAGACATGAAAATACACTGCCGCTGCTGTCTTATAATGACATGAAAATACACTGCCGCTGCTGTCTTTCTAATGAGACATGAAAATACACTGCCGCTGCTGTCTTATAATGACATAAAAATACACTGCCGCTCTTTTATAATGAGACATGAAAATACACTGCCACTGCTGTCTTATAATGAGACATGAAAATACACTGCCGCTGCTGTCTTATATTGAGACATGAAAATACACTGCCGCTCTCTTATAATGAGACATGAAAATACACTGCCGTTGCTGTCTTTCTAATGAGACATGAAAATACACTGCCGCTGCTGTCTTATAATGAAATAAAAATACACTGCCGCTCTTTTATAATGAGACATGAAAATACACTGCCACTGCTGTCTTATAATGAGACATGAAAATACGCTGCCGCTGCTGTCTTATATTGATACATGAAAATACACTGCCGCTCTCTTATAATGAGACATGAAAATACACTGCCACTGCTGTCTTATAATGAGACATGAAAATACGCTGCCGCTCTTTTATAATGAGACATGAAAATACACTGCCACTGCTGTCTTATAATGAGACATGGAAATACACTGCCGCTCTTTTACAATGAGACATGAAAATACACTACCGCTCTCTTATAATGAGACAGGAAAATACACTCCCACTGCTGTCTTATATTGAGACATGAAAATACGCTGCCGCTGCTGTCTTATAATGAGACATGAAAATACACTGCCGCTCTCTTATAATGAGACATGAAAATACAATGCTGCTGCTGTCTTACAATGAGACATGAAAATACACTGCTGCTGCTGTCTTATAATGAGACATGAAAATACACTGCCACTGCTGTCTTTCTAATGAGACATGAAAATACACTGCCGCTGCTGTCTTATAATGACATGAAAATACAATGCTGCTGCTGTCTTACAATGAGACATGAAAATACACTGCTGCTGTCTTATAATGAGACATGAAAATACACTGCCGCTGCTGTCTTATAATGACATGAAAATACAATGCTGCTGCTGTCTTACAATGAGACATGAAAATACACTGCTGCTGTCTTATAATGAGACATGATAATAGACTGCCGCTGCTGTCTTTCTAATGAGACATGAAAATACACTGCCGCTGCTGTCTTATAATGACATGAAAATACACTGCCACTGTTGTCTTATAATGAGACATGAAAATACACTGCCGCTGCTGTCTTATAATGAGACATGAAAATACACTGCCACTCTCTTCTAATGAGACATGAAAATACACTGCCGCTGTCTTATAATGAGGCATGAAAATACACTGCCACTGCTGTCTTATAATGAGACATGAAAATACACTGTCGCTGCTGTCTTATAATGAGACATGAGAATACACTTCTGCTGCTGTCTTATAAGGAGACATGAAAATACACTGCCGCTGCTGTCTTATAATGAGACATGAGAATACACTTCTGCTGCTGTCTTATAAGGAGACATGAGAATATACTTCTGCTGCTGTCTTATAAGGAGACATGAAAATACACTGCCGCTGCTGTCTTATAATGAGACATGAGAATACACTGCCACTGCTGTCTTATAATGAGACATGAAAATACACTGCCGCTGCTGTCTTCTAATGAGACATGAAAATACACTGGTGCTGCTGTCTTAAAATGAGACATGAATATACACTGCCACTCTTTTACAATGAGACATGAAACTACACTGCCACTGTCTTATAATGAGGCATGAAAATACACTTTCGCTGCTGTCTTATAATGAGACATGAGAATACACTTCTGCTGCTGTCTTATAAGGAGGCATGAAAATACAATGTCGCTGCTGTCTTATAATGAGAGATAAGAATAATCTGCTGCTGGTGTCTTATAAGGAGACATGAGAATACACTGTCAGTGCTGTCTTATAATGAGACCTGAAAATATACTGCCGAAACTGTCTTATAATGAGACATGAAAATATACTGCCTTATAATGAGACATGAAAATACACTGCCACTGCTGTCTTATAATGAGACATGAAAAAACACTGCCGCTGTCTTCTAATGAGACATGAAAATACACTGCCACTGTTGTCTCATAATGAGACATGAAAATACACTGCCGCTGCTGTATTACAATGAGACATGAAAATAAACTGCCACTGCTGTCTTATAATGAGACATGAAAATACACTGCCGCTTTCTTCAAATGAGACATGAAAATACACTGCCACTGTTGTCTTATAATGAGACATGAAAATACACTTCCACTGTCTTATAATGAGACATGAAAATACACTGCCGCTGTCTTCTAATGAGACATGAAAATACAATCCTGCTGCTGTATTACAATGAGACATGAAAATACACTGCCACTGCTGTTTTATAATGAGACATGAAAATACACTGCCGCTGTCTTCTAATGAGACATGAAAATACAATGCCACTGCTGTCTTATAATGAGACATGAAAATACACTGCCGCTGCTGTCTTATGATGAGGCATTAAAATACACTGCCGCTGTCTTCTAATGAGACATGAAAATACAATGCCACTGTTGTCTTATAATGAGACATGAAAATACAATGCCACTGTTGTCTTATAATGAGACATGAAAATACACTGCCGCTGCTGTCTTATAATGAGACATGAAAATACACTGCCGCTGCTGTCTTATAATGAGGCATGAAATACACTGCCGCTGCTGTCTTATAATGAGGCATGAAAATACACTGCCGCTGTCTTCTAATGAGACATGAAAGTACGCTGCTGCTGTTTTCTAATGAGACATGAAAATACACTGCCGCTGTCTTCTAATGAGACATGACAATACACTGCCGCTCTCTTATAATGAGACATGAAAATACACTGCCGCTGCTGTCTTATAATGAGACAGGAAAATACACTGCCGCTGTCTTCTAATGAGACATGAAAATACACTGCCACTGCTGTCTTATAATGAGACATGAAAATATACTGCTGCTGCTGTCTTATAATGAGACATGAAAATTCACTGTCGCTGCTGTCTTATAATGAGACATGAGAATACACTGCTGCTGCTGTCTTATAAGGAGACATGATAATACACTGCCACTGCTGACTTATAATGAGACATGAAAATACACTGCTGCTGCTGTCTTATAACGAGACATGAAAATACACTGCCGCTGTCTTATAATGAGACATGAAAATACACTGTTGCTATCTTCTAATGAGACATGAAAACACACTGCCACTGCTGTGTTATAATGAGACATGAAAATACACTGCTGTTGTCTTATAATGAGACATGAAAATACACTGCCGCTGCTGTCTTATAATGAGACATGAAAACACACTGCAACTGCTGTCTTATAATGAGACATGAATATACATTGCCGAAGTCTTATAACGAGACATGAAAATATACTGCCGCTGTCTTCTAATGAGACATGAAAATACACTGCCGCTTTCTTCTAATGAAACATGAAAATACACTGCAGCTGCTGTCATATAATGAGACATGAAAATAAACTGCAGCTGCTGTCTTCTACTGAGACATGAAAATACACTACCGTTGCTGTCTTATAATGAGACATGAATATACACTGCCACTCTCTTCTAATGAGACATGAAAATACACTGCAGCTGTCTTATAATGAGGCATGAAAATACACTGCCACTGCTGTCTTATAATGAGACATGAAAATACACTGTCGCTGCTGTTTTATAATGAGACTTGAGAATACACTTCTGCTGCTGTCTTATAAGGAGACATGAAAATACACTGCCGCTGCTGTCTTATAATGAGACATGAGAATACACTTCTGCTGCTGTCTTATAATGAGAGATGAGAATACACTGCTGCTGGTGTCTTATAAGGAGACATGAGAATACACTGTCACTGCTGTCTTATAATGAGACCGGAAAATATACTGCCGAAACTGTCTTATAATGAGACATGAAAATATACTGCCTTATAATGAGACATGAAAATACACTGCCACTGCTGTCTTAAAATGAGACATGAAAATACACTGCCGCTGTCTTCTAATGAGACATGAAAATACACTGCCACTGTTGTCTTATAATGAGACATGAAAATACACTGCCGCTGCTGTCTTCTAAAGAGACATGAAAATACAATGCTGCTGCTGTATTACAATGAGACATGAAAATAAACTGCCACTGCTGTCTTATAATGAGACATGAAAATACACTGCCACTCTTTTACAATGAGACATGAAACTACACTGCCACTGTTGTCTTATAATGAGACATGAAAATACACTGCCGCTGCTGTCTTCTAAAGAGACATGAAAATACACTGCCGCTGCTGTCTTATAATGAGACATGAAAACACACTGCAACTGCTGTCTTATAATGAGACATGAATATACATTGCCGAAGTCTTATAACGAGACATGAAAATATACTGCCGCTGTCTTCTAATGAGACATGAAAATACACTGCCGCTTTCTTCTAAAAAAACATGAAAATACACTGCAGCTGCTGTCATATAATGAGACATGAAAATAAACTGCAGCTGCTGTCTTCTACTGAGACATGAAAATACACTACCGTTGCTGTCTTATAATGAGACATGAATATACACTGCCACTCTCTTCTAATGAGACATGAAAATACACTGCCGCTGTCTTATAATGAGGCATGAAAATACACTGCCACTGCTGTCTTATAATGAGACATGAAAATACACTGTCGCTGCTGTTTTATAATGAGACTTGAGAATACACTTCTGCTGCTGTCTTATAAGGAGACATGAAAATACACTGCCGCTGCTGTCTTATAATGAGACATGAGAATACACTTCTGCTGCTGTCTTATAAGGAGACATGAGAATACACTTCTGCTGCTGTCTTATAAGGAGACATGAAAATACACTGCCGCTGCTGTCTTATAATGAGACATGAGAATACACTGCCACTGCTGTCTTATAATGAGACATGAAAATACACTGCCGCTGCTGTCTTCTAATGAGACATGAAAATACACTGGTGCTGCTGTCTTAAAATGAGACATGAATATACACTGCCACTCTTTTACAATGAGACATGAAACTACACTGCCACTGTCTTATAATGAGGCATGAAAATACACTGTCGCTGCTGTCTTATAATGAGACATGAGAATACACTTCTGCTGCTGTCTTATAAGGAGACATGAAAATACAATGTCGCTGCTGTCTTATAATGAGAGATGAGAATACACTGCTGCTGGTGTCTTATAAGGAGACATGAGAATACACTGTCACTGCTGTCTTATAATGAGACCGGAAAATATACTGCCGAAACTGTCTTATAATGAGACATGAAAATATACTGCCTTATAATGAGACATGAAAATACACTGCCACTGCTGTCTTAAAATGAGACATGAAAATACACTGCCGCTGTCTTCTAATGAGACATGAAAATACACTGCCACTGTTGTCTTATAATGAGACATGAAAATACACTGCCGCTGCTGTCTTCTAAAGAGACATGAAAATACAATGCTGCTGCTGTATTACAATGAGACATGAAAATAAACTGCCACTGCTGTCTTATAATGAGACATGAAAATACACTGCCGCTTTCTTCAAATGAGACATGAAAATACACTGCCACTGTTGTCTTATAATGAGACATGAAAATACACTTCCACTGTCTTATAATGAGACATGAAAATACACTGCCGCTTCTATCTTATAATGAGACATGAAAATACAATGCCACTGCTGTCTAATAATGAGACATGAAAATACACTGGTGCTGCTGTCTTAAAATGAGACATGAATATACACTGCCACTCTTTTACAATGAGACATGAAACTACACTGCCACTGTCTTATAATGAGGCATGAAAATACACTGTCGCTGCTGTCTTATAATGAGACATGAGAATACACTTCTGCTGCTGTCTTATAAGGAGACATGAAAATACAATGTCGCTGCTGTCTTATAATGAGAGATGAGAATACACTGCTGCTGGTGTCTTATAAGGAGACATGAGAATACACTGTCACTGCTGTCTTATAATGAGACCGGAAAATATACTGCCGAAACTGTCTTATAATGAGACATGAAAATATACTGCCTTATAATGAGACATGAAAATACACTGCCACTGCTGTCTTAAAATGAGACATGAAAATACACTGCCGCTGTCTTCTAATGAGACATGAAAATACACTGCCACTGTTGTCTTATAAAGAGACATGAAAATACACTGCCGCTGCTGTCTTCTAAAGAGACATGAAAATACAATGCTGCTGCTGTATTACAATGAGACATGAAAATAAACTGCCACTGCTGTCTTATAATGAGACATGAAAATACACTGCCGCTTTCTTCAAATGAGACATGAAAATACACTGCCACTGTTGTCTTATAATGAGACATGAAAATACACTTCCACTGTCTTATAATGAGACATGAAAATACACTGCCGCTTCTATCTTATAATGAGACATGAAAATACAATGCCACTGCTGTCTAATAATGAGACATGAAAATACACTGCCATTGCTGTCTTAAAATGAGACATGAATATACACTGCCACTCTTTTACAATGAGACATGAAAATACACTGCCGCTGTCTTATAATGAGGCATGAAAATACAATGTCGCTGCTGTCTTATTGTGGAAATATGGATTTTTCTGGTCAGTTATGTCCCCTATCTTGGACCCCAACGGTTCTATGTGCATGTCACAAGTACATGTATGTTCCCTCCAGTTCCAGTTATGAAGACGCAAATACATGTGCGTCCACCGTCAACATGTCCTCTGTCAGATCCGCCATGAATAGGCCGGATATTCCATTCCTAAGTATGAAAGGCCACCGGCTTTATATGGTTCACTTATGCCATTTTACAGTCCAGGCAAGTAGGCCCTGATTCTGTCGTCAAACTCTTCTTGCCTTCTGCCTCTGAAAGCTCCAGTCTGAGCCTGCATCTGTGACCATGAACTTTGTCTCATTCTCTGCGCGGCTCACGAAGCCTGACATCAGCCTATTCTCTGCCAAGAACTGTATTTCACCTTCGAGTTATCTGCTTCCCCCTCAGCCGATGCATTCCTGCCTAGTAGTTTAAGTAAACATTCTTCCAGCCACCGAGCAAAAGGCCCGGCTTCTCTGCCCTTATGCAAGTAATTCATAGTCCTGTTACTATGGAATATTCCTGCCCTCGCATTTAGTGTAGACACTTAGACGCTTGTACACGCACGCACAGTCAGTATAGAATAGATTCTGTTCGAGAGTCCTTCTTTATGGATAACATAGTTCTTTAAACATAGGATGTTAGATATGATTTGGGATTAGGTTGACTTGACCCCCCAGACTTCTTGTCTCCACATGTAGAGCTAAATGTCAAGTCCCCTTCACCCCCTAGTTACACGTCAATTACACGTCATGCTGCTGCGCGCGCATCTATGCCAAGTATTATCTTATGGATCCACCTATATGTGACATCATAATCAATTACGTTCCTTTTTACTCCTTATTACACCCATTTTTGGTTACGCAGATAAATCGTCATTTTCCTTATCAATTGTTACGCCTACTGCATTCGCCTCATTGTAATGTATGATCTATAAAAGTCATTTCATGTCAATAATGTATGTACTTCACTTCCTGAACCTCCGTGGTGATGGAACTTGGAGCAACCGATTATAATCGTTCATTGGAATAAAGCCCATTCCGAACCTCTAATACCACGGATTCTGCCTCTCATTTTACTGAGCTGTTTTATTATGTTTCTGTATCAAATTAAGTCCAGGTAAAGGAATTTTATTTACCACATGAATGGCGCCCGAACAGGGACACTTTCTCATCTCACGCGCCGGCGGTGAGTTGCAGGCCCGGTCTCCTGCCACAGCTGGACGGACAATTACGCGTACCAGCAGGATTTCCTGTATCTCCCTCCGGTCAAGCGGGGGCGACTGAGACTGCGATCAACACCCAGACGAGGCGGTGAGAAGTGCGAAGTATCCCGACCAGAGCCTAGCTGAGAGAGCAAGATCCGAGGTATACAGAGACCCACCAGTTCGAAGTCGAGCCCAGTTTCCGACGAGTCGAGTCGAGTCCAGTCCGGTTCAAGTTCAAGTTACCGAGGCCTTCCGTTTCCGAAGCTACCCGGTGAGTACCATTACTGGGGAGGCATCTCTGACGTGCACATAGGTTGTGCCGGTCAAGACGGGTTTGGGTACACAAATCCGGTCTGCACTGTTTCAGCAGTGTATCTGTACTGTTTAGCAGTATATCAAGTATTCCGAAGTATCTAGTTATTGTCAAAGAATTATGCTTGGTGATTAGTTATGCAGACGATCATCATTGTTGGTTATTTTAAAGGTTAAGAATGTTTAATGTTTAATGTTTAATGTGTTAAACGTCCTGCATATTGTGGTATGAATGGTTGTTCATTATTGTGCTTTTGTACTAAGTGTGTTCAAAATCAAGTATCAGATCAGTTCTCAATATGCCGTTCTTTTCGAAACTAAGACAGATCACTACAAGAAAAGGGGTACTCGAGGAAGCCGTTCCCATTCCTCCTAGGGACACTCCAGGGTACTTCATGTATCATAAACATGGCCTAGACGCCATATTATTTCTTGATTTATGGGTAGACTACACCAAGGAATTACCAGAAAGTCAGAGGTGGCCCACAGCGGGAACCTGGGATGCAGAGTGCATCATGAAAGTAGAAGAAGAGTTATGGAAAAGGAAAGTCAGACAGTCACAGAAAGACGCCGTTGAGTTATGGCGTAAAGAATCACATAGACGAACAGAAAAAGCACGTAGACAGGAGGAGAAGAGTAAAGAGAATTCCAATAAAGTTCAAGAAAATCTATTAATTGAGGAAGGTATCCGAGTGAAATCAGAACAAGTAGACAGACAAAGAAATGCCCTTATGAATGGTATGTATCCCCTTCTGGCCGAAGGATTACCTAAGGCTACTCCAGAAATACCGAAAGACTTGCCACCCCCATTGTTCCCAATAAAGGTACATCCTAAGGGGCATCCTAGAACCGCAGAAGACGTTTTTCTTTCCTCATATTTAGATGACGCAGCTCCCGAGTATGCTAATTCCGCCCCACATAGACCGCATACCAGGGAGATCCAACGCCAAGATCCAGTACCCGTATCCCTACAGCAACAGATCGAGTCACAAGTTCCGGCAAGCACATCTGTTTCTGCATCCGCTCCTACAGCTACTTCGATAGCTGTGTCCACACCTGTAGTTGCTGTGTCACGTTCAACGAATCCTTTCACACCCGACACCCCAGATGGGGCTACGGGAGGTGCTACCAATATTTTTTCTACGCCACCCAGAATAAATAAACTTACTTTTCAAGAGTCAGCACATTCACGTACACCCAAACTCATAAGTGCCCGTACGCTGAAGGAACTTCTTATAGATTGCAGATATGACCCTGTGCCCGGTAAAGAGGACGAAATGACCCTGGCATCATTGCGTATCAGACGAGCCGCAGTGTATTTAGGGAAGTTACCAGGAATGACTGCGCATCTAGATAAAATATATCATTTTGTCCAAACAGGGCGAGATCCAGAATGTATTAACAGAGCTATGGAATACCAGAAAGTAGAGATACAGGGGGAACTGTTACGTTTCCTCATAAATTGTGTGATCAGAAATCAAGACCGACCAGGGGTAGACCCGGAAGCAATGCAAATTCTTACCAGATGGAGTCAGAATATATCAGAAGGAAGACATGATAAGCAAAATTGTATAATAGCCATGTGCCGAAAGATCCGTAAAGAAATAGAACGCCTACACGAAGAGAGATTAGAGGTAGACGAGTTCGAACAAAGCGAGGAAGAAGGGTCAGGACTGCCCACAGGACAGTCGGACACCATAGCCTATGTAGGTAGAGGAAGATCTTGTAATAGTAATAGATGTCTTATTGACCCGATACGTCCGATATGTCCAGACAATAACAGGAGTTTCCCAACACCCATAGTCCATATAAGGTCTAACGAGCATTCGTTCCAAGCAGCTGACAAACTACTCCGAGAACGAAGGGGTTATCATTTCTTCGATTCTATGGATGAACAAGATTTAGCCAGGGCAGCTGTCCATTGGGTGGACAGTCCCGGAAAATATAGTGATGATACAGTAGCACGCACATTTTTGAATCTCACCCCAGATGAACAGCGGTTAGCTGGGATTTATATGATTCAACAACTCATTATACTATATCGGAGTCAGCGTTCGGACCCTGGTCCCTTACCTGACATATTGACTGAATTGCTTATGAATAAATGGAGAGGTGCAGGTACTAAATTAATTAAAGAAATTCTAGAATCAAGAAAGCAGTATATTCTTTTTGTATGTTCAGACCGTGTCTCATTGCCTGTCAAGGAAAGAACCACGTATTACATGGATAGACAGAATCCCTTACGAGAAGTGCACCCAATAAAGGGCGAGGACAACGAGTTCAAGCGCGTATTTGTATATACGCCCATATCAAAAATAGAATTGTTACAAATGAAGAAAGTGGTACCCAGTCATGACAAAGACCCAGCGGGTTTTCACCGAGAAATTAAAGACATGTTACTCATGGGAGAGTATACCTATCCCGACATTATGACAATATTAAAGGTATTGATGCCTGCTGGCATTTATGAGAAACTCAAGGAAAAAGAGTGGGAGGTAGGAGACCAAAAGATAGAATGGTCAGTGTTAGAAGCGGAAGAAAAGGCCCGAACTGCAGGAGCAGGACTTGGGGATAAAACTAAAGCACTACCAGGTTTATTAGTACAGGTACTGCCACGTTTATTAACTACGAAAAAGGAAGATTGGGGTACAATTTCAGCCTGTAAACAGAAGCAAGATGAAGACACTAGTGATTACTATGCCCGATTTGAAAAATGTTTTGGTATAAATAGTGGCATAAAAGCAAGTAGCGAATCATACCCGCATCTGTTTGTAACAAAATTAGTAGAAAATGCCCTGCCCCAAGTAAAGAATAGAGTATTAAAATTCGAGAGTACCTGGCAAGGTAACACTCCATCACAAATGTTACAAATGTTACAGTACCATCACAATAGAATTAGAGAGGAACAAGAACATGAACACAGACGCATGAAAGACACGAAAATGAAAATGCTAGTTTCCCAGACAGTTCCAGCTGAAGGACATAAAAAGGGTATGACACATTCCGATTCAGCAGGACCTGTAAAAGGGACATGCAATTATTGTAAAAAGCCAGGTCATTACGTACACGACTGTCCAGTTTTAAAACATAATATCGCCATAGGTAAAACACAAGAAAGATCACGGCCACTAAGACAAGATCAGAATGAACAAGGAGCTCTGCAGCATGCCCAGGCCATGCCAGCCGCACAACAGCCAATACAGTTTGTGCCAGCTGCACCACCGTTGCCTGTTGCTGCCACACAGACAACAACACGACAAATGTATCAGACCGCACAGTATGAATATCCTGAGTATCAGCGTTACGCATGAACTAGCCTAGAGAGGGAAGTTGACTTACCCCTTATCGAGATACCTGTAGATCAAGAAGGACCTTATGTACACAGTGAATTATTAGGCCAAGATAGAAAATTTTTACTCGATACAGGGGCAAGTCGAACAACTATAAAACGTAGTGAAGTTCCAGGGGCACCCCTCTCAGGCTCACAAAATATTTCCCTTGGTTTTTCAGGAAAACCTATTGTTAATGAAGTGTCACAACCTCTGCCACTTACGATAGGACCTCTGACCCGAACTACAGATTTATTGCTTACTAAATCATGTCCAGAAAACCTGTTAGGAATAAAAACATTAAAAGCTCTAGGAGCTATAATATGTTGTTCTCCGGAAGGAGTAAGATTGTTTTTACGTGATTTTAAAGGTCACTATGTATCTAGAGACATGGATCCCCGACTGCAGACTTTACCTACACGTCTATGGGCACAAGGCCCTACTGATGTTGGTTGCATGAATATTACACCATATCGAGTCACATTAAAGGCAGGAGTGGTGCTACCACGAATGCGACAATACAAGTTACCACCAGATGCTGTAGTGGCTTTACTACAAATCATTGACGAGCTCATTACCCAAGGAGTAGTTGTAGAAACAGACTCCAATGTCTGTAATTCACCAATAATTCCGATTCTTAAACGAACAGATCCAAAGGCCCCGCCAGTATATCGATTGGTTATTGATCTGCGCGAATTAAACAAGTGCATTGTGCCACAATTCCCTGTGGTCCCAGATATCTCGTCATTACTGACAGCCATTGATTCCGAAGCAACATTCTTTACTGTAATCGATCTCAAGAATGCCTTTTTCAGCGTCCCAATAGATCCGGAAAGCCAATATTTGTTCGGATTTAGTTTAAATGGACGTAGCTTTAAATTCTCACGCGCACCTCAAGGATTTACAGAAAGCCCCAGCATCTATAGCCAAGCACTGAAACGAGAACTTGACAGTATCCACATGCCAGTTAACACTGCCCTGCTTCAATACGTCGATGATCTGCTGATCACCGCAAGAAGCGAACCGGAATGTGAAAAAGCATCACTGACAGTTTTACAATTTCTAGCCGAAAAGGGGCACAAGGTGTCCCCTTCTAAGCTGCAATTCTGTGTCCAGCGAGTTATTTATCTTGGACACTCGCTGTCCAAGGAGGGAAGGCAGCTTACACCGGACCGCATTCAGTTAATAGCTAACATGCCAACACCCAAGACACAAAAGGAGGTGCGGGCTTTCATAGGTCTCACTTCATATTGCAGGCAGTGGATCCCTCAGTACGCATTTCTAGCAAAACCACTCATTCAGTTAACCACACAGGAGGCAGCCACATCGACTGTTCTCCCTTGGACTCAGGAACATACACAAGCTTTTGAAAGCCTAAAGAAAGCTTTATGTCAAGCACCTGTTTTAGCAACGCCATGTTACAGAAAACAGTTTACACTCTTTGTTACAGAACGCGAAGGTACTGCCTTGTCAGTACTCACACAGGAACAAGCAGGAGCACACAAACCATGTGCTTATTTTTCTAGTACATTAGATCCCGTAGCTCAGGCTTTGCCTGCATGCCTGAAATCAGTGGCAGCGACAGCTTTAGCAATCAGACAAAGCGATGCCATAGTGTTAGGACATCCATTGACAGTTCAAGTACCACACGCAGTAGAGGTTCTTGTAAACAGAACACAAACACAACACTTGACTATAGCGCGACTTACAGGATACGAGCTTACATTGTTTCAGCCACACATAGAAATCAGACGCTGTAACACATTGAATCCTGCCACACTTTTGCCAGTAACCGGAACAGATCCACTAGCTCATGACTGTATTGAAGTTATTACTATAACGACAAAACCCAGACAAGACTTAACCGATGTCCCATTGTCAGATCCAGACCTGACATTGTATGTAGATGGTTCATGTATGAGAACAAGTACAGGAGAGTTAGTGGCTGCTTACGCAGTCACAACAGATACTGAAGTCATTGAAACTAATCGTATAAATACTTTGTCAGCTCAAGCCGCAGAGCTCATCGCTCTGACACAAGCCTGTATTCAAGCCACAAGTAAAAAAGTCAACATATACACTGATTCACGTTATGCATTCGGAGTTGTACATGACTTCGGCGTGCTGTGGCGAGAGAGAGGTTATTTAACTTCCCACGGTGCCCACATTCCGCACGGACCCCTCATTCATGCCTTATTAGATGCAATACATCTACCTACTGCAATATCAATTATGAAATGTAAGGCTCATACGAAGGTTACTGATATCATTTCCCAAGGCAATGATCTAGCCGACAGAACAGCTAAACAGACTGCTCAAACTCAAACCCCCGACATGATGAAGACAATAGTCCCGACACCGACACAGTGTATGACAGTTAAAGATCCTACTCTTGACGTAATTGACATACAGACACATGCTACACCAGACGAAATAAAGAAATGGACTGAATTAGGAGGGATCCAGACGGACCAAGGATGGATGATGAAGGAAAAGTCTGTATGGTTCCTTCCTGATTCAATGGTCCAAGTTATAATTAACACTATACATAGTCCAGCACATCTAGGAGAAAAAGCTATGCTAGACAGCATTCAACACATTTGGTTCAATAAACATTTACGAGCAGCAGCCAAACAAAAAGTCCGTACCTGTATGATCTGTTGCCAGTTCAACCCAGGAAAAAGCGTTCCCGTAGAACAGGGTGGATTTCATCCTCCTGATCACCCTTTTGAAGCCCTCCAGATGGACTATATCCAGATGGAACGATGTCGAGGATTCAAATATGTTCTCGTAGTTGTCTGCGCTCTGTCCCGTTGGACGGAGGCATACCCGGTTTCAGATTACACTGCCCCGACTACTGCCAAACAGTTAGTTCGAGAATTCTTCCCACGATACGGTTTACCACGTGTTGTCTATTCAGATAACGGCCAGCCGTTCTCATCCGAATTAATGAAACATGTTTCACTTCTGTTAGGATATCAGTGGAAATTCCACTGCGTCCGACACCCCGAGGCAGCAGGTCTCGTAGAAAGACATAATCAGATACTGAAAATCAGATTGTCCAAAATATGCAGAGAGAAAGGTGTCGACTGGGTAGTAGCGTTACCAGTTGCACTCTTTTACATGAGAATGGTAGCACACTCTCGAACAGGGCTATCCCCGTATGAGGTGATCTTCGGCAGACCACCAAATATGTGGGGGACGCCTATACCACGCAAAATAACTGATGTTGACTGTAATATGCTGACAGATTACTTGGCTTCCTTGATGTCTGCACTACAATCTTGTCGTTCACAGGTAGCTGCAGCTTTTCCCGACAACACTGAGGTGAAACCCCATGACGTAGTTCCGGGTGATCTCGTATTTGTGAGAAATTTCGACCGAAAGACTCAGCTGGAGCCCAGGTGGAAGACACCCAAGTTGGTTCTGCTCACGACAAGGACAGCCGTGAAGATCGAGGGCCGCAAGGGCTGGATTCATTCAAGTCATATCAAGAAATTTCATGGACTATCCTCGGATATAGACATTGTGCCCTGCACTCCCTCACAGACTGATTCAAAACTTCCTTTTGTTGAACAGAGCAACTCTGAACACTATAAACTAAAGCTTAGGCCCAACCAGTCGAGCAATTTGATTGTTTAAGTCCTCTCCAAGGTGAAGCGGTTGAATTGTCTCTGACATGTATCCCTTGGACCTGAGTAGAGAAAGCACCCGGAAAATGTTGAAACGACAGGCGTATTGTAAATCACTGCGTAGCCACTGTATAGTGACATTATTAATCTTGTTTTTCTTAAGTCTTTTAATAATTACTGCAAGTATATTGTTGCACATATATTACCCTATTGCCAGAAATGTTTACAATGTTACTGCTGAACATTCTTTTAGTGACCTACCGCCGCATGAATTGTCTTATAGACTTGCGCTGCGCAATAACACTTTCATTAGTATGTTACATCATTCCCATCAGACTAGTAATGCCACCAATTGTTGGGTGTGTGGCCGACTCCCTCCCTATCAGAATTATGAAGGAGTCCTGCCTTTCTTTCCACATCCGTTTACACATAATGGCTCCTGTGGAGCATGGTTTAGTTTAATCAATTCCATAGACTCAGACACAGCAGTTTACCAAGATCATTGGGTATGGGGAAATCTGAACCTAGTTCTATTCAAAGTCTGTTACCCTGACAAGGAGGGTCGCCCCAAAAGAACAGGAACTGATCTAGAAAATGAAGTATATGGATTAGGTAATTTTACACCTAATCTCATGATTCTAAATGTCGTATCCGAAGTTGAACTAGTCTTACCCACCATGTCAGTATTCCCAGCGAAGGGTGAATTGTGTGTAAGAAAGGTTGGTTCCATACATATGGGCCATAGTAAATGCACTACTACAGTAGAATTCAGTGATCAAGGCAAATCTTCATTTAGAGCTTATCGCCACTCCTACTTTATATGTGGTCAGACTGCATATATGCGTCTACCTCTAGATTGGGATGGTACCTGCTACATTGCATTCCTTTTGCCACCTGTTTTCCTAGCTCCTCCTGATTATTATAGAAATATTCATTTAGTACACAACAGAGAGCGGAGAGATCTCCCAATTGTCGATTACACTGAAACAGCATGGGAAAAATACACAGATTTCAATAAAGGCATCTTTCCCTATATAGGTACTGTTACTAATAGTAAACTAATACGTAGATTAACTAGAACCCTTGAAGCAGTAGTGAATGAAACTATTTCCGCCTTAGGCAATTTAACAGAAGAGCAGTCTGCTATGCGGATTGTTGTGCTTCAAAATCGTCTTGTCCTTGACGTCATCCTGGCTGATAGGGGCGGAGCTTGTAGGGTCATCGGATCAAGCTGCTGCGTATTCATACCAGAAAATTCGCCATCAGTATATAAAGCCATAACTCGCCTTCATAAGATTGTAAACCAGATACACCAGAACCCAGGCACTTGGACTTGGTCCAGTTGGTTTTGGAGTGTGATATCAGCCTGGGGATGGAGAGTTCTATCTTTCCTAGGTATTGGCCTTCTCATACTATTCAGTTGCTGTCTATGTCTACAATGTGGACCAGCGATCTGTGGCCTGTGTGCCACATCGTGTATTCCACCACCAAGATTTCATTCGTCACGGAAGAAGAAAGAAGAACAAATGATGCTATATGAACAGATCAATGGATTAATGAAGATTGATATCTCTTGACGGGCAAGTAGGGGACAAGGAGGGAATGTGGAAATATGGATTTTTCTGGTCAGTTATGTCCCCTATCTTGGACCCCAACGGTTCTATGTGCATGTCACAAGTACATGTATGTTCCCTCCAGTTCCAGTTATGAAGACGCAAATACATGTGCGTCCACCGTCAACATGTCCTCTGTCAGATCCGCCATGAATAGGCCGGATATTCCATTCCTAAGTATGAAAAGCCACCGGCTTTATATGGTTCACTTATGCCATTTTACAGTCCAGGCAAGTAGGCCCTGATTCTGTCGTCAAACTCTTCTTGCCTTCTGCCTCTGAAAGCTCCAGTCTGAGCCTGCATCTGTGACCATGAACTTTGTCTCATTCTCTGCGCGGCTCACGAAGCCTGACATCAGCCTATTCTCTGCCAAGAACTGTATTTCACCTTCGAGTTATCTGCTTCCCCCTCAGCCGATGCATTCCTGCCTAGTAGTTTAAGTAAACATTCTTCCAGCCACCGAGCAAAAGGCCCGGCTTCTCTGCCCTTATGCAAGTAATTCATAGTCCTGTTACTATGGAATATTCCTGCCCTCGCATTTAGTGTAGACACTTAGACGCTTGTACACGCACGCACAGTCAGTATAGAATAGATTCTGTTCGAGAGTCCTTCTTTATGGATAACATAGTTCTTTAAACATAGGATGTTAGATATGATTTGGGATTAGGTTGACTTGACCCCCCAGACTTCTTGTCTCCACATGTAGAGCTAAATGTCAAGTCCCCTTCACCCCCTAGTTACACGTCAATTACACGTCATGCTGCTGCGCGCGCATCTATGCCAAGTATTATCTTATGGATCCACCTATATGTGACATCATAACCAATTACGTTCCTTTTTACTCCTTATTACACCCATTTTTGGTTACGCAGATAAATTGTCATTTTCCTTATCAATTGTTACGCCTACTGCATTCGCCTCATTGTAATGTATGATCTATAAAAGTCATTTCATGTCAATAATGTATGTACTTCACTTCCTGAACCTCCGTGGTGATGGAACTTGGAGCAACCGATTATAATCGTTCATTGGAATAAAGCCCATTCCGAACCTCTAATACCACGGATTCTGCCTCTCATTTTACTGAGCTGTTTTATTATGTTTCTGTATCAAATTAAGTCCAGGTAAAGGAATTTTATTTACCACATTATAATGAGACATGAGAATACACTGCTGCTGGTGTCTTATAAGGAGACAGGAAAACACACTGCAACTGCTGTCTTATAATGAGACCTGAATATACATTGCCGAAGTCTTATAACGAGACATGAAAATATACTGCCGCTGTCTTCTAATGAGACATGAAAATACACTGCCGCTTTCTTCTAATGAGACATGATATACACTGTAGCTGCTGTCATATAATGAGACATGAAAATAAACTGCAGCTGCTGTCTTCTACTGAGACATGAAAATACTCTACCGTTGCTGTCTTATAATGAGACATGAATATACACTGCCACTCTCTTCTAATGAGACATGAAAATACACTGCCGCTGTCTTATAATGAGGCATGAAAATACACTGCCACTGCTGTCTTATAATGAGACATGAAAATACACTGTCGCTGCTGTCTTATAATGAGACTTGAGAATACACTTCTGCTGCTGTCTTATAAGGAGACATGAAAATACACTGCCGCTGCTGTCTTATAACGAGACATGAGAATACACTTCTGCTGCTGTCTTATAAGGAGACATGAGAATACACTTCTGCTGCTGTCTTATAAGGAGACATGAAAATACACTGCCGCTGCTGTCTTATAATGAGACATGAGAATACACTGCCACTGCTGTCTTATAATGAGACATGAAATTACACTGCCGCTGCTGTCTTCTAATGAGACATGAAAATACACTGGTGCTGCTGTCTTAAAATGAGACATGAATATACACTGCCACTCTTTTACAATGAGACATGAAACTACACTGCCACTGTCTTATAATGAGGCATGAAAATACACTGTCGCTGCTGTCTTATAATGAGACATGAGAATACACTTCTGCTGCTGTCTTATAAGGAGACATGAAAATACAATGTCGCTGCTGTCTTATAATGAGAGATAAGAATACACTGCTGCTGGTGTCTTATAAGGAGACATGAGAATACACTGTCACTGCTGTCTTATAATGAGACCTGAAAATATACTGCCGAAACTGTCTTATAATGAGACATGAAAATATACTGCCTTATAATGAGACATGAAAATACACTGCCACTGCTGTCTTATAATGAGACATGAAAATACACTGCCGCTGTCTTCTAATGAGACATGACAATACACTGCCACTGTTGTCTTATAATGAGACATGAAAATACACTGCCGCTGCTGTCTTCTAAAGAGACATGAAAATACAATGCTGCTGCTGTATTACAATGAGACATGAAAATAAACTGCCACTGCTGTCTTATAATGAGACATGAAAATACACTGCCGCTTTCTTCAAATGAGACATGAAAATACACTGCCACTGTTGTCTTATAATGAGACATGAAAATACACTTCCACTGTCTTATAATGAGACATGAAAATACACTGCCGCTGCTATCTTATAATGAGACATGAAAATACAATGCCACTGCTGTCTAATAATGAGACATGCAAATACACTGCCGCTGTCTTCTAATGAGACATGAAAATACGCTACCACTGTCTTCTAATGAGACATGAAAATACACTGCCACTGCTGTCTTAAAATGAGACATGAATATACACTGCCACTCTTTTACAATGAGACATGAAAATACACTGCCGCTGTCTTATAATGAGGCATGAAAATACAATGTCGCTGCTGTCTTATAATGAGACATGAGAATACACTGCTGCTGGTGTCTTATAAGGAGACATGAGAATACACTGTCACTGCTGTCTTATAATGAGACCTGAAAATATACTGCCGCTACTGTCTTATAATGAGACATGTAAATACACTGCCGCTGCTGTCTTATAATGAGACATGAAAATACACTGCCACTGCTGTCTTATAATGAGACATAAAAATACACTGCCGCTTCTGTCTTTCTAATGAGACATGAAAATACACTGCCGCTGCTGTCTTATAATGACATGAAAATACACTGCCGCTGCTGCTCTTTTATAATGAGACATGAAAATACACTGCCACTGCTGTCTTATAATGAGACATGAAAATACGCTGCCGCTGCTGTCTTATATTGATACATGAAAATACACTGCCGCTCTCTTATAATGAGACATGAAAATACACTGCCGTTGCTGTCTTTCTAATGAGACATGAAAATACACTGCCGCTGCTGTCTTATAATGAAATAAAAATACACTGCCGCTCTTTTATAATGAGACATGAAAATACACTGCCACTGCTGTCTTATAATGAGACATGAAAATACGCTGCCGCTGCTGTCTTATATTGATACATGAAAATACACTGCCGCTCTCTTATAATGAGACATGAAAATACACTGCCGTTGCTGTCTTTCTAATGAGACATGAAAATACACTGCCGCTGCTGTCTTATAATGAAATAAAAATACACTGCCGCTCTTTTATAATGAGACATGAAAATACACTGCCACTGCTGTCTTATAATGAGACATGAAAATACGCTGCCGCTGCTGTCTTATATTGATACATGAAAATACACTGCCGCTCTCTTATAATGAGACATGAAAATACACTGCCACTGCTGTCTTATAATGAGACATGAAAATACGCTGCCGCTCTTTTATAATGAGACATGAAAATACACTGCCACTGCTGTCTTATAATGAGACATGGAAATACACTGCCGCTCTTTTACAATGAGACATGAAAATACACTACCGCTCTCTTATAATGAGACATGAAAATACACTCCCACTGCTGTCTTATATTGAGACATGAAAATACGCTGCCGCTGCTGTCTTATAATGAGACATGAAAATACACTGCCGCTCTCTTATAATGAGACATGAAAATACAATGCAGCTGCTGTCTTACAATGAGACATGAAAATACACTGCTGCTGCTGTCTTATAATGAGACATGAAAATACACTGCCACTGCTGTCTTTCTAATGAGACATGAAAATACACTGCCGCTGCTGTCTTATAATGACATGAAAATACAATGCTGCTGCTGTCTTACAATGAGACATGAAAATACACTGCTGCTGTCTTATAATGAGACATGAAAATACACTGCCGCTGCTGTCTTATAATGACATGAAAATACAATGCTGCTGCTGTCTTACAATGAGACATGAAAATACACTGCTGCTGTCTTATAATGAGACATGATAATAGACTGCCGCTGCTGTCTTTCTAATGAGACATGAAAATACACTGCCGCTGCTGTCTTATAATGACATGAAAATACACTGCCACTGTTGTCTTATAATGAGACATGAAAATACACTGCCGCTGCTGTCTTATAATGAGACATGAAAATACACTGCCACTCTCTTCTAATGAGACATGAAAATACACTGCCGCTGTCTTATAATGAGGCATGAAAATACACTGCCACTGCTGTCTTATAATGAGACATGAAAATACACTGTCGCTGCTGTCTTATAATGAGACATGAGAATACACTTCTGCTGCTGTCTTATAAGGAGACATGAAAATACACTGCCGCTGCTGTCTTATAATGAGACATGAGAATACACTTCTGCTGCTGTCTTATAAGGAGACATGAGAATACACTTCTGCTGCTGTCTTATAAGGAGACATGAAAATACACTGCCGCTGCTGTCTTATAATGAGACATGAGAATACACTGCCACTGCTGTCTTATAATGAGACATGAAAATACACTGCCGCTGCTGTCTTCTAATGAGACATGAAAATACACTGGTGCTGCTGTCTTAAAATGAGACATGAATATACACTGCCACTCTTTTACAATGAGACATGAAACTACACTGCCACTGTCTTATAATGAGGCATGAAAATACACTGTCGCTGCTGTCTTATAATGAGACATGAGAATACACTTCTGCTGCTGTCTTATAAGGAGACATGAAAATACAATGTCGCTGCTGTCTTATAATGAGAGATGAGAATACACTGCTGCTGGTGTCTTATAAGGAGACATGAGAATACACTGTCACTGCTGTCTTATGATGAGACCTGAAAATATACTGCCGCTACTGTCTTATAATGAGACATGAAAATAAACTGCCTTATAAGGAGACATGAAAATACACTGCCACTGCTGTCTTATAATGAGACATGAAAATACACTGCCACTGTTGTCTTATCATGAGACATGAAAATACACTGCCGCTGCTGTCTTCTAAAGAGACATGAAAATACAATGCTGCTGCTGTATTACAATGAGACATGAAAATAAACTGCCACTGCTGTCTTATAATGAGACATGAAAATACACTGCCGCTTTCTTCAAATGAGACATGAAAATACACTGCCACTGTTGTCTTATAATGAGACATGAAAATACACTTCCACTGTCTTATAATGAGACATGAAAATACACTGCCGCTGCTGTCTTTCTAATGAGACATGAAAATACACTGCCGCTGCTGTCTTATAATGAGACATGAAAATACACTGCCACTACTGTCTTATAATGAGACATAAAAATACACTGCCGCTTCTGTCTTTCTAATGAGACATGAAAATACACTGCCGCTGCTGTCTTATAATGACATGAAAATACACTGCCGCTGCTGTCTTTTTAATGAGACATGAAAATACACTGCCGCTGCTGTCTTATAATGACATAAAAATACACTGCCGCTCTTTTATAATGAGACATGAAAATACACTGCCACTGCTCTCTTATAATGAGACATGAAAATACGCTGCCGCTGCTGTCTTATATTGATACATGAAAATACACTGCCGCTCTCTTATAATGAGACATGAAAATACACTGCCACTGCTGTCTTATAATGAGACATGAAAATACGCTGCCGCTCTTTTATAATGAGACATGAAAATACACTGCCACTGCTGTCTTATAATGAGACATGGAAATACACTGCCGCTCTTTTACAATGAGACATGAAAATACACTACCGCTCTCTTATAATGAGACATGAAAATACACTCCCACTGCTGTCTTATATTGAGACATGAAAATACGCTGCCGCTGCTGTCTTATAATGAGACATGAAAATACACTGCCGCTCTCTTATAATGAGACATGAAAATACAATGCTGCTGCTGTCTTACAATGAGACATGAAAATACACTGTTGCTGCTGTCTTATAATGAGACATGAAAATACACTGCCACTGCTGTCTTTCTAATGAGACATGAAAATACACTGCCGCTGCTGTCTTATAATGACATGAAAATACAATGCTGCTGCTGTCTTACAATGAGACATGAAAATACACTGCTGCTGTCTTATAATGAGACATGAAAATACACTGCCGCTGCTGTCTTATAATTACATGAAAATACAATGCTGCTGCTGTCTTACAATGAGACATGAAAATACACTGATGCTGTCTTATAATGAGACATGATAATAGACTGCCGCTGCTGTCTTTCTAATGAGACATGAAAATACACTGCCGCTGCTGTCTTATAATGACATGAAAATACACTGCCACTGTTGTCTTATAATGAGACATGAAAATACACTGCCGCTGCTGTCTTATAATGAGACATGAAAATACACCGCCACTCTCTTCTAATGAGACATGAAAATACACTGCCGCTGTATTATAATGAGGCATGAAAACACACTGCCACTGCTGTCTTATAATGAGACATGAAAATACACTGTTGCTGCTGTCTTATAATGAGACTTGAGAATACACTTCTGCTGCTGTCTTATAAGGAGACATGAAAATACACTGCCGCTGCTGTCTTATAATGTGACATGAGAATACACTTCTGCTGCTGTCTTATAAGGAGACATGAGAATACACTTCTGCTGCTGTCTTATAAGGAGACATGAAAATACACTGCCGCTGCTGTCTTATAATGAGACATGAGAATACACTGCCACTGCTGTCTTATAATGAGACATGAAAATACACTGCCGCTGCTGTCTTCTAATGAGACATGAAAATACACTGGTGCTGCTGTCTTAAAGTGAGACATGAATATACACTGCCACTCTTTTACAATGAGACATGAAACTACACTGCCACTGTCTTATAATGAGACATGAAAATACACTTCCACTGTCTTATAATGAGACATGAAAATACACTGCCGCTGCTGTCTTCCTAATGAGACATGAAAATACACTGCCGCTGCTGTCTTTCTAATGAGACATGAAAATACACTGCCGCTGCTGTCTTATAATGAGACATGAAAATACACTGCCACTGCTGTCTTATAATGAGACATAAAAATACACTGCCGCTTCTGTCTTTCTAATGAGACATGAAAATACACTGCCGCTGCTGTCTTATAATGACATGAAAATACACTGCCGCTGCTGTCTTTCTAATGAGACATGAAAATACACTGCCGCTGCTGTCTTATAATGACATAAAAATACACTGCCGCTCTTTTATAATGAGACATGAAAATACACTGCCACTGCTGTCTTATAATGAGACATGAAAATACGCTGCCGCTGCTGTCTTATATTGATACATGAAAATACACTGCCGCTCTCTTATAATGAGACATGAAAATACACTGCCACTGCTGTCTTATAATGAGACATGAAAATACGCTGCCGCTCTTTTATAATGAGACATGAAAATACACTGCCACTGCTGTCTTATAATGAGACATGGAAATACACTGCCGCTCTTTTACAATGAGACATGAAAATACACTACCGCTCTCTTATAATGAGACATGAAAATACACTCCCACTGCTGTCTTATATTGAGACATGAAAATACGCTGCCGCTGCTGTCTTATAATGAGACATGAAAATACACTGCCGCTCTCTTATAATGAGACATGAAAATACAATGCTGCTGCTGTCTTACAATGAGACATGAAAATACACTGTTGCTGCTGTCTTATAATGAGACATGAAAATACACTGCCACTGCTGTCTTTCTAATGAGACATGAAAATACACTGCCGCTGCTGTCTTATAATGACATGAAAATACAATGCTGCTGCTGTCTTACAATGAGACATGAAAATACACTGCTGCTGTCTTATAATGAGACATGAAAATACACTGCCGCTGCTGTCTTATAATTACATGAAAATACAATGCTGCTGCTGTCTTACAATGAGACATGAAAATACACTGATGCTGTCTTATAATGAGACATGATAATAGACTGCCGCTGCTGTCTTTCTAATGAGACATGAAAATACACTGCCGCTGCTGTCTTATAATGATATGAAAATACACTGCCACTGTTGTCTTATAATGAGACATGAAAATACACTGCCGCTGCTGTCTTATAATGAGACATGAAAATACACTGCCACTCTCTTCTAATGAGACATGAAAATACACTGCCGCTGTATTATAATGAGGCATGAAAATACACTGCCACTGCTGTCTTATAATGAGACATGAAAATACACTTTTGCTGCTGTCTTATAATGAGACTTGAGAATACACTTCTGCTGCTGTCTTATAAGGAGACATGAAAATACACTGCCGCTGCTGTCTTATAATGAGACATGAGAATACACTTCTGCTGCTGTCTTATAAGGAGACATGAGAATACACTTCTGCTGCTGTCTTATAAGGAGACATGAAAATACACTGCCGCTGCTGTCTTATAATGAGACATGAGAATACACTGCCACTGCTGTCTTATAATGAGACATGAAAATACACTGCCGCTGCTGTCTTCTAATGAGACATGAAAATACACTGGTGCTGCTGTCTTAAAGTGAGACATGAATATACACTGCCACTCTTTTACAATGAGACATGAAACTACACTGCCACTGTCTTATAATGAGGCATGAAAATACACTGTCACTGCTGTCTTATAATGAGACATGAGAATACACTTCTGCTGCTGTCTTATAAGGAGACATGAAAATACAATGTCGCTGCTGTCTTATAATGAGAGATGAGAATACACTGCTGCTGGTGTCTTATAAGGAGACATGAGAATACACTGTCACTGCTGTCTTATAATGAGACCTGAAAATATACTGCCGCTACTGTCTTATAATGAGACATGAAAATATACTGCCTTATAATGAGACATGAAAATACACTGCCACTGCTGTCTTATAATGAGACATGAAAATACACTGCCACTGTTGTCTTATAATGAGACATGAAAATACACTGCCGCTGCTGTCTTCTAAAGAGACATGAAAATACAATGCTGCTGCTGTATTACAATGAGACATGAAAATAAACTGCCACTGCTGTCTTATAATGAGACATGAAAATACACTGCCGCTTTCTTCAAACGAGACATGAAAATACACTGCCACTGTTGTCTTATAATGAGACATGAAAATACACTTCCACTGTCTTATAATGAGACATGAAAATACACTGCCGCTGCTATCTTATAATGAGACAGGAAAATACAATGCCACTGCTGTCTAATAATGAGACATGCAAATACACTGCCGCTGTCTTCTAATGAGACATGAAAATACGCTACCACTGCTGTCTTAAAATGAGACATGAATATACACTGCCACTCTTTTACAATGAGACATGAAAATACACTGCCGCTGTCTTATAATGAGGCATGAAAATACAATGTCGCTGCTGTCTTATAATGAGACATGAGAATTCACTGCTGCTGGTGTCTTATAAGGAGACATGAGAATACACTGTCACTGCTGTCTTATAATGAGACCTGAAAATATACTGCCGCTACTGTCTTATAATGAGACATGAAAATACACTGCCGCTGCTGTCTTATAATGAGACATGAAAATACACTGCCACTGCTGTCTTATAATGAGACATAAAAATACACTGCCGCTTCTGTCTTTCTAATGAGACATGAAAATACACTGTCGCTGCTGTCTTATAATGACATGAAAATACACTGCCGCTGCTGTCTTATAATGAGACATGAGAATACACTGCCACTGCTGTCTTATAATGAGACATGAAAATACACTGCCGCTGCTGTCTTCTAATGAGACATGAAAATACACTGGTGCTGCTGTCTTAAAGTGAGACATGAATATACACTGCCACTCTTTTACAATGAGACATGAAACTACACTGCCACTGTCTTATAATGAGACATGAAAATACACTTCCACTGTCTTATAATGAGACATGAAAATACACTGCCGCTGCTGTCTTTCTAATGAGACATGAAAATACACTGCCGCTGCTGTCTTTCTAATGAGACATGAAAATACACTGCCGCTGCTGTCTTATAATGAGACATGAAAATACACTGCCACTGCTGTCTTATAATGAGACATAAAAATACACTGCCGCTTCTGTCTTTCTAATGAGACATGAAAATACACTGCCGCTGCTGTCTTATAATGACATGAAAATACACTGCCGCTGCTGTCTTTCTAATGAGACATGAAAATACACTGCCGCTGCTGTCTTATAATGACATAAAAATACACTGCCGCTCTTTTATAATGAGACATAAAAATACACTGCCACTGCTGTCTTATAATGAGACATGAAAATACGCTGCCGCTGCTGTCTTATATTGATACATGAAAATACACTGCCGCTCTCTTATAATGAGACATGAAAATACACTGCCACTGCTGTCTTATAATGAGACATGAAAATACGCTGCCGCTCTTTTATAATGAGACATGAAAATACACTGCCACTGCTGTCTTATAATGAGACATGGAAATACACTGCCGCTCTTTTACAATGAGTCATGAAAATACACTACCGCTCTCTTATAATGAGACATGAAAATACACTCCCACTGCTGTCTTATATTGAGACATGAAAATACGCTGCCGCTGCTGTCTTATAATGAGACATGAAAATACACTGCCGCTCTCTTATAATGAGACATGAAAATACAATGCTGCTGCTGTCTTACAATGAGACATGAAAATACACTGTTGCTGCTGTCTTATAATGAGACATGAAAATACACTGCCACTGCTGTCTTTCTAATGAGACATGAAAATACACTGCCGCTGCTGTCTTATAATGACATGAAAATACAATGCTGCTGCTGTCTTACAATGAGACATGAAAATACACTGCTGCTGTCTTATAATGAGACATGAAAATACACTGCCGCTGCTGTCTTATAATTACATGAAAATACAATGCTGCTGCTGTCTTACAATGAGACATGAAAATACACTGATGCTGTCTTATAATGAGACATGATAATAGACTGCCGCTGCTGTCTTTCTAATGAGACATGAAAATACACTGCCGCTGCTGTCTTATAATGACATGAAAATACACTGCCACTGTTGTCTTATAATGAGACATGAAAATACACTGCCGCTGCTGTCTTATAATGAGACATGAAAATACACTGCCACTCTCTTCTAATGAGACATGAAAATACACTGCCGCTGTATTATAATGAGGCATGAAAATACACTGCCACTGCTGTCTTATAATGAGACATGAAAATACACTGTTGCTGCTGTCTTATAATGAGACTTGAGAATACACTTCTGCTGCTGTCTTATAAGGAGACATGAAAATACACTGCCGCTGCTGTCTTATAATGAGACATGAGAATACACTTCTGCTGCTGTCTTATAAGGAGACATGAGAATACACTTCTGCTGCTGTCTTATAAGGAGACATGAAAATACACTGCCGCTGCTGTCTTATAATGAGACATGAGAATACACTGCCACTGCTGTCTTATAATGAGACATGAAAATACACTGCCGCTGCTGTCTTCTAATGAGACATGAAAATACACTGGTGCTGCTGTCTTAAAGTGAGACATGAATATACACTGCCACTCTTTTACAATGAGACATGAAACTACACTGCCACTGTCTTATAATGAGGCATGAAAATACACTGTCACTGCTGTCTTATAATGAGACATGAGAATACACTTCTGCTGCTGTCTTATAAGGAGACATGAAAATACAATGTCGCTGCTGTCTTATAATGAGAGATGAGAATACACTGCTGCTGGTGTCTTATAAGGAGACATGAGAATACACTGTCACTGCTGTCTTATAATGAGACCTGAAAATATACTGCCGCTACTGTCTTATAATGAGACATGAAAATATACTGCCTTATAATGAGACATGAAAATACACTGCCACTGCTGTCTTATAATGAGACATGAAAATACACTGCCACTGTTGTCTTATAATGAGACATGAAAATACACTGCCGCTGCTGTCTTCTAAAGAGACATGAAAATACAATGCTGCTGCTGTATTACAATGAGACATGAAAATAAACTGCCACTGCTGTCTTATAATGAGACATGAAAATACACTGCCGCTTTCTTCAAACGAGACATGAAAATACACTGCCACTGTTGTCTTATAATGAGACATGAAAATACACTTCCACTGTCTTATAATGAGACATGAAAATACACTGCCGCTGCTATCTTATAATGAGACAGGAAAATACAATGCCACTGCTGTCTAATAATGAGACATGCAAATACACTGCCGCTGTCTTCTAATGAGACATGAAAATACGCTACCACTGTCTTCTGAGACATGAAAATACACTGCCACTGCTGTCTTAAAATGAGACATGAATATACACTGCCACTCTTTTACAATGAGACATGAAAATACACTGCCGCTGTCTTATAATGAGGCATGAAAATACAATGTCGCTGGTGTCTTATAATGAGACATGAGAATTCACTGCTGCTGGTGTCTTATAAGGAGACATGAGAATACACTGTCACTGCTGTCTTATAATGAGACCTGAAAATATACTGCCGCTACTGTCTTATAATGAGACATGAAAATACACTGCCACTGCTGTCTTATAATGAGACATAAAAATACACTGCCGCTTCTGTCTTTCTAATGAGACATGAAAATACACTGTCGCTGCTGTCTTATAATGACATGAAAATACACTGCCGCTGCTGTCTTTTTAATGAGACATGAAAATACACTGCCGCTGCTGTCTTATAATGACATAAAAATACACTGCCGCTCTTTTATAATGAGACATGAAAATACACTGCCACTGCTGTCTTATAATGAGACATGAAAATACACTGCCGCTGCTGTCTTATATTGAGACATGAAAATACACTGCCGCTCTCTTATAATGAGACATGAAAATACACTGCCGTTGCTGTCTTTCTAATGAGACATGAAAATACACTGCCGCTGCTGTCTTATAATGACATAAAAATACACTGCCACTCTTTTATAATGAGACATGAAAATACACTGCCACTGCTGTCTTATAATGAGACATGAAAATACGCTGCCGCTGCTATCTTATATTGATACATGAAAATACACTGCCGCTCTCTTATAATGAGACATGAAAATACACTGCCACTGCTGTCTTATAATGAGACATGAAAATACGCTGCCGCTCTTTTATAATGAGACATGAAAATACACTGCCACTGCTGTCTTATAATGAGACATGGAAATACACTGCCACTCTTTTACAATGAGACATGAAAATACACTACCGCTCTCTTATAATGAGACATGAAAATACACTCCCACTGCTGTCTTATATTGAGACATGAAAATACGCTGCCGCTGCTGTCTTATAATGAGACATGAAAATACACTGCCGCTCTCTTATAATGAGACATGAAAATACAATGCTGCTGCTGTCTTACAATGAGACATGAAAATACACTGCTGCTGCTGTCTTATAATGAGACATGAAAATACACTGCCACTGCTGTCTTTCTAATGAGACATGAAAATACACTGCCGCTGCTGTCTTATAATGACATGAAAATACAATGCTGCTGCTGTCTTACAATGAGACATGAAAATACACTGCTGCTGTCTTATAATGAGACATGAAAATACACTGCCGCTGCTGTCTTATAATGACATGAAAATACAATGCTGCTGCTGTCTTACAATGAGACATGAAAATACACTGCTGCTGTCTTATAATGAGACATGATAATAGACTGCCGCTGCTGTCTTTCTAATGAGACATGAAAATACACTGCCGCTGCTGTCTTATAATGACATGAAAATACACTGCCACTGTTGTCTTATAATGAGACATGAAAATGCACTGCCGCTGCTGTCTTATAATGAGACATGAAAATACACTGCCGCTCTCTCATAATGAGACATGAAAATACACTGCTGCTGCTGTCTTATAATGAGACATGAAAATACAATGCTGCTTCTGTCTTACAATGAGACATGACAATACACTGCCGCTGCTGTCTTACAATGACACATGAAAATACACTGCCGCTGCTGTCTTTCTAATGAGACATGAAAATACACTGCCGCTCTCTTATAATGACATGAAAATACAATGCTGCTGCTGTCTTATAATGAGACATGAAAATACACTGCCGCTGCTGTCTTTCTAATGAGACATGAAAATACACTGCCGCTGCTGTCTTTCTAATGAGACATGAAAATACACTGCCGCTCTCTTATTATGAGACATGAAAATACACTGCTGCTGCTGTCTTTCTAATGAGACATGAAAATACACTGCCGCTCTCTTATAATGAGACATGAAAATACACTGCTGCTGCTGTCTTTCTAATGAGACATGAAAATACACTGCCGCTCTCTTATAATGAGACATGAAAATACACTGCCGCTGCTGTCTTTCTAATGAGACATGAAAATACACTGCCGCTGGCTTCTAATGAGACATGAAAATACACTGCCGCTGCTATCTGATAATGAGACATGAAAATACACTGCCGCTGCTTTCTTATAATGACATGAAAATACAATGCTGCTGCTGTCTTACAATGAGACATGAAAATACACTGCTGCTGTCTTATAATGAGACATGAAAATACACTGCCACTGCTGTCTTATAATGAGACATAAAAATACACTGCCGCTTCTGTCTTTCTAATGAGACATGAAAATACACTGCCGCTGCTGTCTTATAATGACATGAAAATACACTGCCGCTGCTGTCTTTCTAATGAGACATGAAAATACACTGCTGCTGCTGTCTTATAATGACATAAAAATACACTGCTGCTCTTTTATAATGAGACATGAAAATACACTGCCACTGCTGTCTTATAATGAGACATGAAAATACACTGCCGCTGCTGTCTTATATTGAGAAATGAAAATACACTGCCGCTCTCTTATAATGAGACATGAAAATACACTGCCGTTGCTGTCTTTCTAATGAGACATGAAAATACACTGCCGCTGCTGTCTTATAATGAAATAAAAATACACTGCCGCTCTTTTATAATGAGACATGAAAATACACTGCCACTGCTGTCTTATAATGAGACATGAAAATACGCTGCCGCTGCTGTCTTATATTGATACATGAAAATACACTGCCGCTCTCTTATAATGAGACATGAAAATACACTGCCACTGCTGTCTTATAATGAGACATGAAAATACGCTGCCGCTCTTTTATAATGAGACATGAAAATACACTGCCACTGCTGTCTTATAATGAGACATGGAAATACACTGCCGCTCTTTTACAATGAGACATGAAAATACACTACCGCTCTCTTATAATGAGACATGAAAATACACTCCCACTGCTGTCTTATATTGAGACATGAAAATACGCTGCCGCTGCTGTCTTATAATGAGACATGAAAATACACTGCCGCTCTCTTATAATGAGACATGAAAATACAATGCTGCTGCTGTCTTACAATGAGACATGAAAATACACTGCTGCTGCTGTCTTATAATGAGACATGAAAATACACTGCCACTGCTGTCTTTCTAATGAGACATGAAAATACACTGCCGCTGCTGTCTTATAATGACATGAAAATACAATGCTGCTGCTGTCTTACAATGAGACATGAAAATACACTGCTGCTGTCTTATAATGAGACATGAAAATACACTGCCGCTGCTGTCTTATAATGACATGAAAATACAATGCTGCTGCTGTCTTACAATGAGACATGAAAATACACTGCTGCTGTCTTATAATGAGACATGATAATAGACTGCCGCTGCTGTCTTTCTAATGAGACATGAAAATACACTGCCGCTGCTGTCTTATAATGACATGAAAATACACTGCCACTGTTGTCTTATAATGAGACATGAAAATACACTGCCGCTGCTGTCTTATAATGAGACATGAAAATACACTGCCACTCTCTTCTAATGAGACATGAAAATACACTGCCGCTGTCTTATAATGAGGCATGAAAATACACTGCCACTGCTGTCTTATAATGAGACATGAAAATACACTGTCGCTGCTGTCTTATAATGAGACATGAGAATACACTTCTGCTGCTGTCTTATAAGGAGACATGAAAATACACTGCCGCTGCTGTCTTATAATGAGACATGAGAATACACTTCTGCTGCTGTCTTATAAGGAGACATGAGAATACACTTCTGCTGCTGTCTTATAAGGAGACATGAAAATACACTGCCGCTGCTGTCTTATAATGAGACATGAGAATACACTGCCACTGCTGTCTTATAATGAGACATGAAAATACACTGCCGCTGCTGTCTTCTAATGAGACATGAAAATACACTGGTGCTGCTGTCTTAAAATGAGACATGAATATACACTGCCACTCTTTTACAATGAGACATGAAACTACACTGCCACTGTCTTATAATGAGGCATGAAAATACACTGTCGCTGCTGTCTTATAATGAGACATGAGAATACACTTCTGCTGCTGTCTTATAAGGAGACATGAAAATACAATGTCGCTGCTGTCTTATAATGAGAGATGAGAATTCACTGCTGCTGGTGTCTTATAAGGAGACATGAGAATACACTGTCACTGCTGTCTTATGATGAGACCTGAAAATATACTGCCGCTACTGTCTTATAATGAGACATGAAAATAAACTGCCTTATAAGGAGACATGAAAATACACTGCCACTGCTGTCTTATAATGAGACATGAAAATACACTGCCACTGTTGTCTTATCATGAGACATGAAAATACACTGCCGCTGCTGTCTTCTAAAGAGACATGAAAATACAATGCTGCTGCTGTATTACAATGAGACATGAAAATAAACTGCCACTGCTGTCTTATAATGAGACATGAAAATACACTGCCGCTTTCTTCAAATGAGACATGAAAATACACTGCCACTGTTGTCTTATAATGAGACATGAAAATACACTTCCACTGTCTTATAATGAGACATGAAAATACACTGCCGCTGCTGTCTTTCTAATGAGACATGAAAATACACTGCCGCTGCTGTCTTATAATGAGACATGAAAATACACTGCCACTGCTGTCTTATAATGAGACATAAAAATACACTGCCGCTTCTGTCTTTCTAATGAGACATGAAAATACACTGCCGCTGCTGTCTTATAATGACATGAAAATACACTGCCGCTGCTGTCTTTTTAATGAGACATGAAAATACACTGCCGCTGCTGTCTTATAATGACATAAAAATACACTGCCGCTCTTTTATAATGAGACATGAAAATACACTGCCACTGCTGTCTTATAATGAGACATGAAAATACGCTGCCGCTGCTGTCTTATATTGATACATGAAAATACACTGCCGCTCTCTTATAATGAGACATGAAAATACACTGCCGTTGCTGTCTTTCTAATGAGACATGAAAATACACTGCCGCTGCTGTCTTATAATGAAATAAAAATACACTGCCGCTTCTTTATAATGAGACATGAAAATACACTGCCACTGCTGTCTTATAATGAGACATGAAAATACGCTGCCGCTGCTGTCTTATATTGATACATGAAAATACACTGCCGCTCTCTTATAATGAGACATGAAAATACACTGCCACTGCTGTCTTATAATGAGACATGAAAATACGCTGCCGCTCTTTTATAATGAGACATGAAAATACACTGCCACTGCTGTCTTATAATGAGACATGGAAATACACTGCCGCTCTTTTACAATGAGACATGAAAATACACTACCGCTCTCTTATAATGAGACATGAAAATACACTCCCACTGCTGTCTTATATTGAGACATGAAAATACGCTGCCGCTGCTGTCTTATAATGAGACATGAAAATACACTGCCGCTCTCTTATAATGAGACATGAAAATACAATGCTGCTGCTGTCTTACAATGAGACATGAAAATACACTGTTGCTGCTGTCTTATAATGAGACATGAAAATACACTGCCACTGCTGTCTTTCTAATGAGACATGAAAATACACTGCCGCTGCTGTCTTATAATGACATGAAAATACAATGCTGCTGCTGTCTTACAATGAGACATGAAAATACACTGCTGCTGTCTTATAATGAGACATGAAAATACACTGCCGCTGCTGTCTTATAATTACATGAAAATACAATGCTGCTGCTGTCTTACAATGAGACATGAAAATACACTGATGCTGTCTTATAATGAGACATGATAATAGACTGCCGCTGCTGTCTTTCTAATGAGACATGAAAATACACTGCCGCTGCTGTCTTATAATGACATGAAAATACACTGCCACTGTTGTATTATAATGAGACATGAAAATACACTGCCGCTGCTGTCTTATAATGAGACATGAAAATACACTGCCACTCTCTTCTAATGAGACATGAAAATACACTGCCGCTGTATTATAATGAGGCATGAAAATACACTGCCACTGCTGTCTTATAATGAGACATGAAAATACACTGTTGCTGCTGTCTTATAATGAGACTTGAGAATACACTTCTGCTGCTGTCTTATAAGGAGACATGAAAATACACTGCCGCTGCTGTCTTATAATGAGACATGAGAATACACTTCTGCTGCTGTCTTATAAGGAGACATGAGAATACACTTCTGCTGCTGTCTTATAAGGAGACATGAAAATACACTGCCGCTGCTGTCTTATAATGAGACATGAGAATACACTGCCACTGCTGTCTTATAATGAGACATGAAAATACACTGCCGCTGCTGTCTTAAAGTGAGACATGAATATACACTGCCACTCTTTTACAATGAGACATGAAACTACACTGCCACTGTCTTATAATGAGGCATGAAAATACACTGTCACTGCTGTCTTATAATGAGACATGAGAATACACTTCTGCTGCTGTCTTATAAGGAGACATGAAAATACAATGTCGCTGCTGTCTTATAATGAGAGATGAGAATACACTGCTGCTGGTGTCTTATAAGGAGACATGAGAATACACTGTCACTGCTGTCTTATAATGAGACCTGAAAATATACTGCCGCTACTGTCTTATAATGAGACATGAAAATATACTGCCTTATAATGAGACATGAAAATACACTGCCACTGCTGTCTTATAATGAGACATGAAAATACACTGCCACTGTTGTCTTATAATGAGACATGAAAATACACTGCCGCTGCTGTCTTCTAAAGAGACATGAAAATACAATGCTGCTGCTGTATTACAATGAGACATGAAAATAAACTGCCACTGCTGTCTTATAATGAGACATGAAAATACACTGCCGCTTTCTTCAAACGAGACATGAAAATACACTGCCACTGTTGTCTTATAATGAGACATGAAAATACACTTCCACTGTCTTATAATGAGACATGAAAATACACTGCCGCTGCTATCTTATAATGAGACAGGAAAATACAATGCCACTGCTGTCTAATAATGAGACATGCAAATACACTGCCGCTGTCTTCTAATGAGACATGAAAATACGCTACCACTGTCTTCTGAGACATGAAAATACACTGCCACTGCTGTCTTAAAATGAGACATGAATATACACTGCCACTCTTTTACAATGAGACATGAAAATACACTGCCGCTGTCTTATAATGAGGCATGAAAATACAATGTCGCTGGTGTCTTATAATGAGACATGAGAATTCACTGCTGCTGGTGTCTTATAAGGAGACATGAGAATACACTGTCACTGCTGTCTTATAATGAGACCTGAAAATATACTGCCGCTACTGTCTTATAATGAGACATGAAAATACACTGCCACTGCTGTCTTATAATGAGACATAAAAATACACTGCCGCTTCTGTCTTTCTAATGAGACATGAAAATACACTGTCGCTGCTGTCTTATAATGACATGAAAATACACTGCCGCTGCTGTCTTTTTAATGAGACATGAAAATACACTGCCGCTGCTGTCTTATAATGACATAAAAATACACTGCCGCTCTTTTATAATGAGACATGAAAATACACTGCCACTGCTGTCTTATAATGAGACATGAAAATACACTGCCGCTGCTGTCTTATATTGAGACATGAAAATACACTGCCGCTCTCTTATAATGAGACATGAAAATACACTGCCGTTGCTGTCTTTCTAATGAGACATGAAAATACACTGCCGCTGCTGTCTTATAATGACATAAAAATACACTGCCACTCTTTTATAATGAGACATGAAAATACACTGCCACTGCTGTCTTATAATGAGACATGAAAATACGCTGCCGCTGCTATCTTATATTGATACATGAAAATACACTGCCGCTCTCTTATAATGAGACATGAAAATACACTGCCACTGCTGTCTTATAATGAGACATGAAAATACGCTGCCGCTCTTTTATAATGAGACATGAAAATACACTGCCACTGCTGTCTTATAATGAGACATGGAAATACACTGCCACTCTTTTACAATGAGACATGAAAATACACTACCGCTCTCTTATAATGAGACATGAAAATACACTCCCACTGCTGTCTTATATTGAGACATGAAAATACGCTGCCGCTGCTGTCTTATAATGAGACATGAAAATACACTGCCGCTCTCTTATAATGAGACATGAAAATACAATGCTGCTGCTGTCTTACAATGAGACATGAAAATACACTGCTGCTGCTGTCTTATAATGAGACATGAAAATACACTGCCACTGCTGTCTTTCTAATGAGACATGAAAATACACTGCCGCTGCTGTCTTATAATGACATGAAAATACAATGCTGCTGCTGTCTTACAATGAGACATGAAAATACACTGCTGCTGTCTTATAATGAGACATGAAAATACACTGCCGCTGCTGTCTTATAATGACATGAAAATACAATGCTGCTGCTGTCTTACAATGAGACATGAAAATACACTGCTGCTGTCTTATAATGAGACATGATAATAGACTGCCGCTGCTGTCTTTCTAATGAGACATGAAAATACACTGCCGCTGCTGTCTTATAATGACATGAAAATACACTGCCACTGTTGTCTTATAATGAGACATGAAAATGCACTGCCGCTGCTGTCTTATAATGAGACATGAAAATACACTGCCGCTCTCTCATAATGAGACATGAAAATACACTGCTGCTGCTGTCTTATAATGAGACATGAAAATACAATGCTGCTTCTGTCTTACAATGAGACATGACAATACACTGCCGCTGCTGTCTTACAATGACACATGAAAATACACTGCCGCTGCTGTCTTTCTAATGAGACATGAAAATACACTGCCGCTCTCTTATAATGACATGAAAATACAATGCTGCTGCTGTCTTATAATGAGACATGAAAATACACTGCCGCTGCTGTCTTTCTAATGAGACATGAAAATACACTGCCGCTGCTGTCTTTCTAATGAGACATGAAAATACACTGCCGCTCTCTTATTATGAGACATGAAAATACACTGCTGCTGCTGTCTTTCTAATGAGACATGAAAATACACTGCCGCTCTCTTATAATGAGACATGAAAATACACTGCTGCTGCTGTCTTTCTAATGAGACATGAAAATACACTGCCGCTCTCTTATAATGAGACATGAAAATACACTGCCGCTGCTGTCTTTCTAATGAGACATGAAAATACACTGCCGCTGGCTTCTAATGAGACATGAAAATACACTGCCGCTGCTATCTGATAATGAGACATGAAAATACACTGCCGCTGCTTTCTTATAATGACATGAAAATACAATGCTGCTGCTGTCTTACAATGAGACATGAAAATACACTGCTGCTGTCTTATAATGAGACATGAAAATACACTGCCACTGCTGTCTTATAATGAGACATAAAAATACACTGCCGCTTCTGTCTTTCTAATGAGACATGAAAATACACTGCCGCTGCTGTCTTATAATGACATGAAAATACACTGCCGCTGCTGTCTTTCTAATGAGACATGAAAATACACTGCTGCTGCTGTCTTATAATGACATAAAAATACACTGCTGCTCTTTTATAATGAGACATGAAAATACACTGCCACTGCTGTCTTATAATGAGACATGAAAATACACTGCCGCTGCTGTCTTATATTGAGAAATGAAAATACACTGCCGCTCTCTTATAATGAAGGTAGAGAAAAGAACAAGGGAACCCGTTTTGGTAGCCTAGGGACCTCGGGTAATAACTTATTTTAAAGAACAAAGGTCCTTGGCATAAGAGGAAATGATACGAATGTTTCAACATAGACTACAATGAGCACTATGGAGGTTCTTCCAATGTCCAGCCGGACAGAGGAATATTTATTCAGGCAAGATAACAGGATGGGCAAAATACAAAGCACAACAAGGATGGCGAACGGCACAGTCCTGTACCGAGCGTTTGGAAAGAAGGTGTAGGGAGTATAGACACAAGAAGGAAAAAGCAGGCAAAAAAGGGAGAGAGAGAGCAAAAGGCGGCTTACATTTACATACTAATACTGTGTAAGCTCAAACCAACAAACAACGCACTCATTTTGTCACATTGGTTAATTAGTGGTGTTTGTTACAAAGGTCGACGTTTCGATCCCTAGCTCTCAATACTATGGGATCATCATCAGGACTAGAAAATGAACTGTTGCCTGATAGATAGTGTCAAGGAGCCTGTAGGGTAGTAAGACAGGAAAAAAAAGAAACAACAAAAAAATGATAAATAAACAATAAAGCAAGTCCACCTTACTAAGAACAAAACTAGTCAGGAGACCGTTAGAGGGGTGTAACAATTCGCTACGTGAAAAGGGTGAGTGTATGTACATGCGAGAATACACATGCGGTGGAAATTGGCAACGTTGTTGGGTGCTATGGCGCACATAGTCAAGATAGAGAGGGTCAAGGGCGGTGAGGTGACAACAGGAGACGTGAGAAGTGCCCATAATGATCAGTGGGAGAGGATGCTAACGATGCGTGACCAATTAAAAAAGGTTAGGATGTGTGTCCTACCGACGGAGGAGGATAAAAACAGAGTTGGTGAAACGAAGGGGATGGCGCAGTGCTGTTGGGAGCGAATTAGTGCTGGCGAGGCGGGGTCCGTGCGGAAAAAGGGAAACAGGGCTCATGTGTGGAGGAGGGGTCTATGCTAACCTGGAGACCAGCTCACAGTGGAACTAGTAAGGCTCGGTGGGTGCCAGGGACAACTCGATGGGTGCCTGGGGTACGTTGGAATTCCGCGAAAGCCTCACGAGGGCGTCAGGATGCTGGAAAGAAGGATCTCCGTGTTCGTGTTAAAGGACCGTCGGCGACTGATGAACCAACCGATCAGAAAGACTGGAGCTGGGAAAGGCAAGGAAAATATTGGCAGGGCCCCAACCAAAATCGACTGGTGATTTCCGGGGCCGTTGGAGGAACGGGCTTACCTTAAGGATACAACCAGAGCGCAGGAAGCCAGAACCAAGTGTTCAAGGGCCTGCGGTATACAGTCTAGGCAGCGGAGGGGGCTGCCGGGTAGTGCGGGACCGGAGCTGGGGGAAATGGAATTAAAGTGATTATATGGGAGAGCACATAGTATGCGCTCTGGCAGCTGGCGTGTGGAGCAAGGCTTACCTCTCAAGGAGTAGCTGACGGCCGGAGGGAGCAAGAGTCTGCTTCTCCGTAGGGCGTGATAGCAAAGAACAGGTGGGACTGTGGGAGTTTTGAGGCGGGCCCGGAGAGTGGGCGAAAGCAAGGAAGGACTGTGATAGAGAGCGAGAAAGGCCGGCGGCCATGATGGAGTGGGAAGGAAAGTGAGGGGCTATGTGAGCATGCTTATCGAAATAGCGAAAATGTCACTGGAAGATGGGAGAAGCCGTAGAGCAAGGGTGCACATAATTAGTGAACACATTTTACTTAGAGGTTGATGATAGCAAGTGTCAACATGGAGGAAAAAGGCAGCTGAATGTTGTTTGCATAATATTACAATTCAGATTTAAGCATGGAGTTCCAAAAAAGGGTAGTCAAACCAACTTAGAGTGACTGGAGCGAGGAAAACAGGTGACTCACAAATCGCACATGATTACAGTAAGGATGTCCAGTCTTCTGTCCTATTAAGTCCATTGTTGATAGAATTAAACAGAATGATTGTCTTTAGTTCCTCTCTGTTTAAAAGTTGAGCCATATTGCCACCTCTTGGAGGTAACTTCAGTGATTTGAGTACAGTCCAGCGCAAATCATCTTCATTGTGATTGGCCTCAGTGAAATGTTCAACCAGGGGGGCGTTCTGTGTATTGCATCGGATACGGCTTCTGTGCTGACAGATTCTGGTCTTGATTTTTTGGGTGGTCTGTCCGATGTATATTTTCAAACAAGGGCATTGGATAAGGTAAATGACATTGCAGGAATTACAATTTGTGAAAGCTTGACAATGTACTGTAATGTTATCAAATGTTTCATGGCCGCCGGCCTTTCTCGCTCTCTATCACAGTCCTTCCTTGCTTTCGCCCACTCTCCGGGCCCGCCTCAAAACTCCCACAGTCCCACCTGTTCTTTGCTATCACGCCCTACGGAGAAGCAGACTCTTGCTCCCTCCGGCCGTCAGCTACTCCTTGAGAGGTAAGCCTTGCTCCACACGCCAGCTGCCAGAGCGCATACTATGTGCTCTCCCATATAATCACTTTAATTCCATTTCCCCCAGCTCCGGTCCCGCACTACCCGGCAGCCCCCTCCGCTGCCTAGACTGTATACCGCAGGCCCTTGAACACTTGGTTCTGGCTTCCTGCGCTCTGGTTGTATCCTTAAGGTAAGCCCGTTCCTCCAACGGCCCCGGAAATCACCAGTCGATTTTGGTTGGGGCCCTGCCAATATTTTCCTTGCCTTTCCCAGCTCCAGTCTTTCTGATCGGTTGGTTCATCAGTCGCCGACGGTCCTTTAACACGAACACGGAGATCCTTCTTTCCAGCATCCTGACGCCCTCGTGAGGCTTTCGCGGAATTCCAACGTACCCCAGGCACCCATCGAGTTGTCCCTGGCACCCACCGAGCCTTACTAGTTCCACTGTGAGCTGGTCTCCAGGTTAGCATAGACCCCTCCTCCACACATGAGCCCTGTTTCCCTTTTTCCGCACGGACCCCGCCTCGCCAGCACTAATTCGCTCCCAACAGCACTGCGCCATCCCCTTCGTTTCACCAACTCTGTTTTTATCCTCCTCCGTCGGTAGGACACACATCCTAACCTTTTTTAATTGGTCACGCATCGTTAGCATCCTCTCCCACTGATCATTATGGGCACTTCTCACGTCTCCTGTTGTCACCTCACCGCCCTTGACCCTCTCTATCTTGACTATGTGCGCCATAGCACCCAACAACGTTGCCAATTTCCACCGCATGTGTATTCTCGCATGTACATACACTCACCCTTTTCACGTAGCGAATTGTTACACCCCTCTAACGGTCTCCTGACTAGTTTTGTTCTTAGTAAGGTGGACTTGCTTTATTGTTTATTTATCATTTTTTTGTTGTTTCTTTTTTTTCCTGTCTTACTACCCTACAGGCTCCTTGACACTATCTATCAGGCAACAGTTCATTTTCTAGTCCTGATGATGATCCCATAGTATTGAGAGCTAGGGATCGAAACGTCGACCTTTGTAACAAACACCACTAATTAACCACTGTGACAAAATGAGTGCGTTGTTTGTTGGTTTGAGCTTACACAGTATTAGTATGTAAATGTAAGCCGCCTTTTGCTCTCTCTCTCCCTTTTTTGCCTGCTTTTTCCTTCTTGTGTCTATACTCCCTACACCTTCTTTCCAAACGCTCGGTACAGGACTGTGCCGTTCGCCATCCTTGTTGTGCTTTGTATTTTGCCCATCCTGTTATCTTGCCTGAATAAATATTCCTCTGTCCGGCTGGACATTGGAAGAACCTCCATAGTGCTCATTGTAGTCTATGTTGAAACATTCGTATCATTTCCTCTTATGCCAAGGACCTTTGTTCTTTAAAATATGCTCTCTTATAATGAGACATGAAAATACACTGCCGTTGCTGTCTTTCTAATGAGACATGAAAATACACTGCCGCTGCTGTCTTATAATGAAATAAAAATACACTGCCGCTCTTTTATAATGAGACATGAAAATACACTGCCACTGCTGTCTTATAATGAGACATGAAAATACGCTGCCGCTGCTGTCTTATATTGATACATGAAAATACACTGCCGCTCTCTTATAATGAGACATGAAAATACACTGCCACTGCTGTCTTATAATGAGACATGAAAATACGCTGCCGCTCTTTTATAATGAGACATGAAAATACACTGCCACTGCTGTCTTATAATGAGACATGGAAATACACTGCCGCTCTTTTACAATGAGACATGAAAATACACTACCGCTCTCTTATAATGAGACATGAAAATACACTCCCACTGCTGTCTTATATTGAGACATGAAAATACGCTGCCGCTGCTGTCTTATAATGAGACATGAAAATACACTGCCGCTCTATTATAATGAGACATGAAAATACAATGCTGCTGCTGTCTTACAATGAGACATGAAAATACACTGCTGCTGCTGTCTTATAATGAGACATGAAAATACACTGCCACTGCTGTCTTTCTAATGAGACATGAAAATACACTGTCGCTGCTGTCTTATAATGACATGAAAATACAATGCTGCTGCTGTCTTACAATGAGACATGAAAATACACTGCTGCTGTCTTATAATGAGACATGAAAATACACTGCCGCTGCTGTCTTATAATGACATGAAAATACAATGCTGCTGCTGTCTTACAATGAGACATGAAAATACACTGCTGCTGTCTTATAATGAGACATGATAATAGACTGCCGCTGCTGTCTTTCTAATGAGACATGAAAATACACTGCCGCTGCTGTCTTATAATGACATGAAAATACACTGCCACTGTTGTCTTATAATGAGACATGAAAATACACTGCCGCTGCTGTCTTATAATGAGACATGAAAATACACTGCCACTCTCTTCTAATGAGACATGAAAATACACTGCCGCTGTCTTATAATGAGGCATGAAAATACACTGCCACTGCTGTCTTATAATGAGACATGAAAATACACTGTCGCTGCTGTCTTATAATGAGACATGAGAATACACTTCTGCTGCTGTCTTATAAGGAGACATGAAAATACACTGCCGCTGCTGTCTTATAATGAGACATGAGAATACACTTCTGCTGCTGTCTTATAAGGAGACATGAGAATACACTTCTGCTGCTGTCTTATAAGGAGACATGAAAATACACTGCCGCTGCTGTCTTATAATGAGACATGAGAATACACTGCCACTGCTGTCTTATAATGAGACATGAAAATACACTGCCGCTGCTGTCTTCTAATGAGACATGAAAATACACTGGTGCTGCTGTCTTAAAATGAGACATGAATATACACTGCCACTCTTTTACAATGAGGCATGAAAATACACTGTCGCTGCTGTCTTATAATGAGACATGAGAATACACTTCTGCTGCTGTCTTATGAGGAGACATGAAAATACAATGTCGCTGCTGTCTTATAATGAGAGATGAGAATTCACTGCTGCTGGTGTCTTATAAGGAGACATGAGAATACACTGTCACTGCTGTCTTATGATGAGACCTGAAAATATACTGCCGCTACTGTCTTATAATGAGACATGAAAATAAACTGCCTTATAAGGAGACATGAAAATACACTGCCACTGCTGTCTTATAATGAGACATGAAAATACACTGCCACTGTTGTCTTATCATGAGACATGAAAATACACTGCCGCTGCTGTCTTCTAAAGAGACATGAAAATACAATGCTGCTGCTGTATTACAATGAGACATGAAAATAAACTGCCACTGCTGTCTTATAATGAGACATGAAAATACACTGCCGCTTTCTTCAAATGAGACATGAAAATACACTGCCACTGTTGTCTTATAATGAGACATGAAAATACACTTCCACTGTCTTATAATGAGACATGAAAATACACTGCCGCTGCTGTCTTTCTAATGAGACATGAAAATACACTGCCGCTGCTGTCTTATAATGAGACATGAAAATACACTGCCACTGCTGTCTTATAATGAGACATAAAAATACACTGCCGCTTCTGTCTTTCTAATGAGACATGAAAATACACTGCCGCTGCTGTCTTATAATGACATGAAAATACACTGCCGCTGCTGTCTTTTTAATGAGACATGAAAATACACTGCCGCTGCTGTCTTATAATGACATAAAAATACACTGCCGCTCTTTTATAATGAGACATGAAAATACACTGCCACTGCTGTCTTATAATGAGACATGAAAATACGCTGCCGCTGCTGTCTTATATTGATACATGAAAATACACTGCCGCTCTCTTATAATGAGACATGAAAATACACTGCCACTGCTGTCTTATAATGAGACATGAAAATACGCTGCCGCTCTTTTATAATGAGACATGAAAATACACTGCCACTGCTGTCTTATAATGAGACATGGAAATACACTGCCGCTCTTTTACAATGAGACATGAAAATACACTACCGCTCTCTTATAATGAGACATGAAAATACACTCCCACTGCTGTCTTATATTGAGACATGAAAATACGCTGCCGCTGCTGTCTTATAATGAGACATGAAAATACACTGCCGCTCTCTTATAATGAGACATGAAAATACAATGCTGCTGCTGTCTTACAATGAGACATGAAAATACACTGTTGCTGCTGTCTTATAATGAGACATGAAAATACACTGCCACTGCTGTCTTTCTAATGAGACATGAAAATACACTGCCGCTGCTGTCTTATAATGACATGAAAATACAATGCTGCTGCTGTCTTACAATGAGACATGAAAATACACTGCTGCTGTCTTATAATGAGACATGAAAATACACTGCCGCTGCTGTCTTATAATTACATGAAAATACAATGCTGCTGCTGTCTTACAATGAGACATGAAAATACACTGATGCTGTCTTATAATGAGACATGATAATAGACTGCCGCTGCTGTCTTTCTAATGAGACATGAAAATACACTGCCGCTGCTGTCTTATAATGACATGAAAATACACTGCCACTGTTGTCTTATAATGAGACATGAAAATACACTGCCGCTGCTGTCTTATAATGAGACATGAAAATACACCGCCACTCTCTTCTAATGAGACATGAAAATACACTGCCACTGTATTATAATGAGGCATGAAAATACACTGCCACTGCTGTCTTATAATGAGACATGAAAATACACTGTTGCTGCTGTCTTATAATGAGACTTGAGAATACACTTCTGCTGCTGTCTTATAAGGAGACATGAAAATACACTGCCGCTGCTGTCTTATAATGTGACATGAGAATACACTTCTGCTGCTGTCTTATAAGGAGACATGAGAATACACTTCTGCTGCTGTCTTATAAGGAGACATGAAAATACACTGCCGCTGCTGTCTTATAATGAGACATGAGAATACACTGCCACTGCTGTCTTATAATGAGACATAAAAATACACTGCCGCTGCTGTCTTCTAATGAGACATGAAAATACACTGGTGCTGCTGTCTTAAAGTGAGACATGAATATACACTGCCACTCTTTTACAATGAGACATGAAACTACACTGCCACTGTCTTATAATGAGACATGAAAATACACTTCCACTGTCTTATAATGAGACATGAAAATACACTGCCGCTGCTGTCTTTCTAATGAGACATGAAAATACACTGCCGCTGCTGTCTTTCTAATGAGACATGAAAATACACTGCCGCTGCTGTCTTATAATGAGACATGAAAATACACTGCCACTGCTGTCTTATGATGAGACATAAAAATACACTGCCGCTTCTGTCTTTCTAATGAGACATGAAAATACACTGCCGCTGCTGTCTTATAATGACATGAAAATACACTGCCGCTGCTGTCTTTCTAATGAGACATGAAAATACACTGCCGCTGCTGTCTTATAATGACATAAAAATACACTGCCGCTCTTTTATAATGAGACATGAAAATACACTGCCACTGCTGTCTTATAATGAGACATGAAAATACGCTGCCGCTGCTGTCTTATATTGATACATGAAAATACACTGCCGCTCTCTTATAATGAGACATGAAAATACACTGCCACTGCTGTCTTATAATGAGACATGAAAATACGCTGCCGCTCTTTTATAATGAGACATGAAAATACACTGCCACTGCTGTCTTATAATGAGACATGGAAATACACTGCCGCTCTTTTACAATGAGACATGAAAATACACTACCGCTCTCTTATAATGAGACATGAAAATACACTCCCACTGCTGTCTTATATTGAGACATGAAAATACGCTGCCGCTGCTGTCTTATAATGAGACATGAAAATACACTGCCGCTCTCTTATAATGAGACATGAAAATACAATGCTGCTGCTGTCTTACAATGAGACATGAAAATACACTGTTGCTGCTGTCTTATAATGAGACATGAAAATACACTGCCACTGCTGTCTTTCTAATGAGACATGAAAATACACTGCCGCTGCTGTCTTATAATGACATGAAAATACAATGCTGCTGCTGTCTTACAATGAGACATGAAAATACACTGCTGCTGTCTTTCTAATGAGACATGAAAATACACTGCCGCTGCTGTCTTATAATTACATGAAAATACAATGCTGCTGCTGTCTTACAATGAGACATGAAAATACACTGATGCTGTCTTATAATGAGACATGATAATAGACTGCCGCTGCTGTCTTTCTAATGAGACATGAAAATACACTGCCGCTGCTGTCTTATAATGACATGAAAATACACTGCCACTGTTGTCTTATAATGAGACATGAAAATACACTGCCGCTGCTGTCTTATAATGAGACATGAAAATACACTGCCACTCTCTTCTAATGAGACATGAAAATACACTGCCGCTGTCTTATAATGAGGCATGAAAATACACTGCCACTGCTGTCTTATAATGAGACATGAAAATACACTGTTGCTGCTGTCTTATAATGAGACTTGAGAATACACTTCTGCTGCTGTCTTATAAGGAGACATGAAAATACACTGCCGCTGCTGTCTTATAATGAGACATGAGAATACACTTCTGCTGCTGTCTTATAAGGAGACATGAGAATACACTTCTGCTGCTGTCTTATAAGGAGACATGAAAATACACTGCCGCTGCTGTCTTATAATGAGACATGAGAATACACTGCCACTGCTGTCTTATAATGAGACATGAAAATACACTGCCGCTGCTGTCTTCTAATGAGACATGAAAATACACTGGTGCTACTGTCTTAAAATGAGACATGAATATACACTGCCACTCTTTTACAATGAGACATGAAACTACACTGCCACTGTCTTATAATGAGGCATGAAAATACACTGTCGCTGCTGTCTTATAATGAGACATGAGAATACACTTCTGCTGCTGTCTTATAAGGAGACATGAAAATACAATGTCGCTGCTGTCTTATAATGAGAGATGAGAATACACTGCTGCTGGTGTCTTATAAGGAGACATGAGAATACACTGTCACTGCTGTCTTATAATGAGACCTGAAAATATACTGCCGCTACTGTCTTATAATGAGACATGAAAATATACTGCCTTATAATGAGACATGAAAATACACTGCCACTGCTGTCTTATAATGAGACATGAAAATACACTGCCACTGTTGTCTTATAATGAGACATGAAAATACACTGCCGCTGCTGTCTTCTAAAGAGACATGAAAATACAATGCTGCTGCTGTATTACAATGAGACATGAAAATAAACTGCCACTGCTGTCTTATAATGAGACATGAAAATACACTGCCGCTTTCTTCAAATGAGACATGAAAATACACTGCCACTGTTGTCTTATAATGAGACATGAAAATACACTTCCACTGTCTTATAATGAGACATGAAAATACACTGCCGCTGCTATCTTATAATGAGACATGAAAATACAATGCCACTGCTGTCTAATAATGAGACATGCAAATACACTGCCGCTGTCTTCTAATGAGACATGAAAATACGCTACCACTGTCTTCTAATGAGACATGAAAATACACTGCCACTGCTGTCTTAAAATGAGACATGAATATAAACTGCCACTCTTTTACAATGAGACATGAAAATACACTGCCGCTGTCTTATAATGAGGCATGAAAATACAATGTCGCTGCTGTCTTATAATGAGACATGAGAATTCACTGCTGCTGGTGTCTTATAAGGAGACATGAGAATACACTGTCACTGCTGTCTTATAATGAGACCTGAAAATATACTGCCGCTACTGTCTTATAATGAGACATGAAAATACACTGCCGCTGCTGTCTTATAATGAGACATGAAAATACACTGCAACTGCTGTCTTATAATGAGACATAAAAATACACTGCCGCTTCTGTCTTTCTAATGAGACATGAAAATACACTGCCGCTGCTGTCTTATAATGACATGAAAATACACTGCCGCTGCTGTCTTTCTAATGAGACATGAAAATACACTGCCGCTGCTGTCTTATAATGACATAAAAATACACTGCCGCTCTTTTATAATGAGACATGAAAATACACTGCCACTGCTGTCTTATAATGAGACATGAAAATACACTGCCGCTGCTGTCTTATATTGAGACATGAAAATACACTGCCGCTCTCTTATAATGAGACATGAAAATACACTGCCGTTGCTGTCTTTCTAATGAGACATGAAAATACACTGCCGCTGCTGTCTTATAATGACATAAAAATACACTGCCGCTCTTTTATAATGAGACATGAAAATACACTGCCACTGCTGTCTTATAATGAGACATGAAAATACGCTGCCGCTGCTATCTTATATTGATACATGAAAATACGCTGCCGCTGCTATCTTATATTGATACATGAAAATACACTGCCGCTCCCTTATAATGAGATATGAAAATACACTGCCACTGCTGTCTTATAATGAGACATGAAAATACACTGCCGCTCTTTTATAATGAGACATGAAAATACACTGCCACTGCTGTCTTATAATGAGACATGGAAATACACTGCCGCTCTTTTACAATGAGACATCAAAATACACTACCGCTCTCTTATAATGAGACATGAAAATACACTCCCACTGCTGTCTTATATTGAGACATGAAAATACGCTGCTGTCTTATAATGAGACATGAAAATACACTGCCGCTCTCTTATAATGAGACATGAAAATACAATGCTGCTGCTGTCTTACAATGAGACATGAAAATACACTGCTGCTGCTGTCTTATAATGAGACATGAAAATACACTGCCACTGCTGTCTTTCTAATGAGACATGAAAATACACTGCCGCTGCTGTCTTATAATGACATGAAAATACAATGCTGCTGCTGTCTTACAATGAGACATGAAAATACACTGCTGCTGTCTTACAATGAGACATGAAAATAAACTGCCGCTGCTGTCTTATAATGACATGAAAATACAATGCTGCTGCTGTCTTACAATGAGACATGAAAATACACTGCTGCTGTCTTATAATGAGACATGATAATAGACTGCCGCTGCTGTCTTTCTAATGAGACATGAAAATACACTGCTGCTGCTGTCTTATAATGACATGAAAATACACTGCCACTGTTGTCTTATAATGAGACATGAAAATGCACTGCCGCTGCTGTCTTATAATGAGACATGAAAATACACTGCCGCTCTCTTATAATGAGACATGAAAATACACTGCTGCTGCTGTCTTATAATGAGACATGAAAATACAATGCTGCTGCTGTCTTACAATGAGACATGACAATACACTGCCGCTGCTGTCTTACAATGAGACATGAAAATACACTGCCGCTGCTGTCTTTCTAATGAGACATGAAAATACACTGCCGCTCTCTTATAATGACATGAAAATACAATGCTGCTGCTGTCTTATAATGAGACATGAAAATACACTGCCGCTGCTGTCTTTCTAATGAGACATGAAAATACACTGCCGCTGCTGTCTTTCTAATGAGACATGAAAATACACTGCCGCTCTCTTATAATGAGACATGAAAATACACTGCTGCTGCTGTCTTTCTAATGAGACATGAAAATACACTGCCGCTCTCTTATAATGAGACATGAAAATACACTGCCGCTGCTGTCTTTCTAATGAGACATGAAAATACACTGCCGCTGTCTTCTAATGAGACATGAAAATACACTGCCGCTGCTATCTGATAATGAGACATGAAAATACACTGCCGCTGCTGTTTTATAATGACATGAAAATACAATGCTGCTGCTGTCTTACAATGAGACATGAAAATACACTGCTGCTGTCTTATAATGAGACATGAAAACACACTGCCGCGGCTGTCTTTCTAATGAGACATGAAAATACACTGCCACTGCTGTCATTCTAATGAGACATGAAAATACACTGCCGATCTCTTATAATGAGACATGAAAATACACTGCCGCTGCTGTGTTTCTAATGAGACATGAAAATACACTGCCGCTCTCTTATAATGAGACATGAAAATACACTGCCGCTGCTGTCTTTCTAATGAGACATGAAAATACACTGGCGCAGTCTTCTGAGACATGAAAATACACTGCAGCTGCTATCTGATAATGAGACATGAAAATACAATGCTGCTGCTGTCTTACAATGAGACATGAAAATACACTGCTGCTGTCTTATAATGAGACATGATAATACACTGCCGCTGCTGTCTTTCTAATGAGACATGAAAATACACTGCCACTGTTGTCTTATAATGAGACATGAAAATACACTGCCGCTGCTGTCTTTCTAATGAGACATGAAAATACACTGCTGTCTTATAATGACATACAAATACACTGCCGCTCTTTTATAATGAGACAAGAAAATACGCTGCCGCTGCTGTCTTATATTGATACATGAAAATACACTGCCGCTCTCTTATAATGAGACATGAAAATACACTGCCACTGCTGTCTTATAATGAGACATGAAAATACGCTGCCGCTCTTTTATAATGAGACATGAAAGTACACTGCCACTGCTGTCTTATAATGAGACATGGAAATACACTGCCGCTCTTTTACAATGAGACATGAAAATACAATGCTGCTGCTGTCTTACAATGAGACATGAAAATACACTGCCGCTGCTGTCTTATAATGAGACATGAAAATACACTGCCGCTCTCTTTTAATGAGACATGAAAATACACTGCTGCTGCTGTCTTATAATGACATGAAAATACACTGCCACTGCTGTCTTATAATGAGACATGAAAATACACTGCCGCTGCTGTCCTATAATGAGACATGAAAATACACTGCCGCTCTCTTATAATGAGACATGAAAATACACTGCTGCTGCTGTCTTATAATGAGACATGAAAATACACTGCCGCTGCTGTCTTATAATGAGACATGAAAATACACTGCCGCTCTCTTATAATGAGACATGAAAATACACTGCTGCTGCTGTCTTATAATGAGACATGAAAATACACTGCCGCTCTCTTATAATGAGACATGAAAATACACTGCCGCTGTCTTCTAATGAGACATGAAAATACACTGCTGCTGCTGTCTTATAATGAGACATGAAAGTACACTGCCGCTGTCTTCTAATGAGACATAAAAATACAGTGCCGCTGTCTTCTAATGAGACATGAAAATACACTGCCAGTGCTGTCGTATAAGGAGACATGATAATACACTGCCGGTGATGTCTGATAATGAGACATGAAAATACACTGCCGCTGTCTTCTAATGAGACATGAAAATACACTGCCGCTGCTGTCTTATAATGAGACATGAAAATACACTGCCGCTCTCTTATAACGAGACATGAAAATACACTGCTGCTGCTGTCTTAGAATGAGACATGAAAATACACTGCCGCTGCTGTCTTCTAAAGAGACATGAAAATACAATGCTGCTGCTGTATTACAATGAGACATGAAAATAAACTGCCACTGCTGTCTTATAATGAGACATGAAAATACACTGCCGCTTTCTTCAAATGAGACATGAAAATACACTGCCACTGTTGTCTTATAATGAGACATGAAAATACACTTCCACTGTCTTATAATGAGACATGAAAATAGACTGCCGCTGCTATCTTATAATGAGACATGAAAATACAATGCCACTGCTGTCTAATAATGAGACATGCAAATACACTGCCGCTGTCTTCTAATGAGACATGAAAATACGCTACCACTGTCTTCTAATGAGACATGAAAATACACTGCCACTGCTGTCTGAAAATGAGACATGAATATACGCTGCCACTCTTTTACAATGAGACATGAAAATACACTGCCGCTGTCTTATAATGAGGCATGAAAATACAATGTCGCTGCTGTCTTATAATGAGACATGAGAATACACTGCTGCTGGTGTCTTATAAGGAGACATGAGAATACGCTGCCGCTCTTTTATAATGAGACATGAAAGTACACTGCCACTGCTGTCTTATAATGAGACATGGAAATACACTGCCGCTCTTTTACAATGAGACATGAAAATACAATGCTGCTGCTGTCTTACAATGAGACATGAAAATACACTGCCGCTGCTGTCTTATAATGAGACATGAAAATACACTGCCGCTCTCTTTTAATGAGACATGAAAATACACTGCTGCTGCTGTCTTATAATGACATGAAAATACACTGCCACTGCTGTCTTATAATGAGACATGAAAATACACTGCCGCTGCTGTCCTATAATGAGACATGAAAATACACTGCCGCTCTCTTATAATGAGACATGAAAATACACTGCTGCTGCTGTCTTATAATGAGACATGAAAATACACTGCCGCTGCTGTCTTATAATGAGACATGAAAATACACTGCCGCTCTCTTATAATGAGACATGAAAATACACTGCTGCTGCTGTCTTATAATGAGACATGAAAATACACTGCCGCTCTCTTATAATGAGACATGAAAATACACTGCCGCTGTCTTCTAATGAGACATGAAAATACACTGCTGCTGCTGTCTTATAATGAGACATGAAAGTACACTGCCGCTGTCTTCTAATGAGACATAAAAATACAGTGCCGCTGTCTTCTAATGAGACATGAAAATACACTGCCAGTGCTGTCGTATAAGGAGACATGATAATACACTGCCGGTGATGTCTGATAATGAGACATGAAAATACACTGCCGCTGTCTTCTAATGAGACATGAAAATACACTGCCGCTGCTGTCTTATAATGAGACATGAAAATACACTGCCGCTCTCTTATAACGAGACATGAAAATACACTGCTGCTGCTGTCTTAGAATGAGACATGAAAATACACTGCCGCTGCTGTCTTCTAAAGAGACATGAAAATACAATGCTGCTGCTGTATTACAATGAGACATGAAAATAAACTGCCACTGCTGTCTTATAATGAGACATGAAAATACACTGCCGCTTTCTTCAAATGAGACATGAAAATACACTGCCACTGTTGTCTTATAATGAGACATGAAAATACACTTCCACTGTCTTATAATGAGACATGAAAATAGACTGCCGCTGCTGTCTTCTAAAGAGACATGAAAATACAATGCTGCTGCTGTATTACAATGAGACATGAAAATAAACTGCCACTGCTGTCTTATAATGAGACATGAAAATACACTGCCGCTTTCTTCAAATGAGACATGAAAATACACTGCCACTGTTGTCTTATAATGAGACATGAAAATACACTTCCACTGTCTTATAATGAGACATGAAAATAGACTGCCGCTGCTATCTTATAATGAGACATGAAAATACAATGCCACTGCTGTCTAATAATGAGACATGCAAATACACTGCCGCTGTCTTCTAATGAGACATGAAAATACGCTACCACTGTCTTCTAATGAGACATGAAAATACACTGCCACTGCTGTCTGAAAATGAGACATGAATATACGCTGCCACTCTTTTACAATGAGACATGAAAATACACTGCCGCTGTCTTATAATGAGGCATGAAAATACAATGTCGCTGCTGTCTTATAATGAGACATGAGAATACACTGCTGCTGGTGTCTTATAATGAGACATGAAAATACGCTGCCGCTCTTTTATAATGAGACATGAAAGTACACTGCCACTGCTGTCTTATAATGAGACATGGAAATACACTGCCGCTCTTTTACAATGAGACATGAAAATACAATGCTGCTGCTGTCTTACAATGAGACATGAAAATACACTGCCGCTGCTGTCTTATAATGAGACATGAAAATACACTGCCGCTCTCTTTTAATGAGACATGAAAATACACTGCTGCTGCTGTCTTATAATGACATGAAAATACACTGCCACTGCTGTCTTATAATGAGACATGAAAATACACTGCCGCTGCTGTCCTATAATGAGACATGAAAATACACTGCCGCTCTCTTATAATGAGACATGAAAATACACTGCTGCTGCTGTCTTATAATGAGACATGAAAATACACTGCCGCTGCTGTCTTATAATGAGACATGAAAATACACTGCCGCTCTCTTATAATGAGACATGAAAATACACTGCTGCTGCTGTCTTATAATGAGACATGAAAATACACTGCCGCTCTCTTATAATGAGACATGAAAATACACTGCCGCTGTCTTCTAATGAGACATGAAAATACACTGCTGCTGCTGTCTTATAATAAGACATGAAAGTACACTGCCGCTGTCTTCTAATGAGACATAAAAATACAGTGCCGCTGTCTTCTAATGAGACATGAAAATACACTGCCAGTGCTGTCGTATAAGGAGACATGATAATACACTGCCGGTGATGTCTGATAATGAGACATGAAAATACACTGCCGCTGTCTTCTAATGAGACATGAAAATACACTGCCGCTGCTGTCTTATAATGAGACATGAAAATACACTGCCGCTCTCTTATAACGAGACATGAAAATACACTGCTGCTGCTGTCTTAGAATGAGACATGAAAATACACTGCCGCTGCTGTCTTCTAAAGAGACATGAAAATACAATGCTGCTGCTGTATTACAATGAGACATGAAAATAAACTGCCACTGCTGTCTTATAATGAGACATGAAAATACACTGCCGCTTTCTTCAAATGAGACATGAAAATACACTGCCACTGTTGTCTTATAATGAGACATGAAAATACACTTCCACTGTCTTATAATGAGACATGAAAATAGACTGCCGCTGCTATCTTATAATGAGACATGAAAATACAATGCCACTGCTGTCTAATAATGAGACATGCAAATACACTGCCGCTGTCTTCTAATGAGACATGAAAATACGCTACCACTGTCTTCTAATGAGACATGAAAATACACTGCCACTGCTGTCTGAAAATGAGACATGAATATACGCTGCCACTCTTTTACAATGAGACATAAAAATACACTGCCGCTTCTGTCTTTCTAATGAGACATGAAAATACACTGCCGCTGCTGTCTTATAATGACATGAAAATACACTGCCGCTGCTGTCTTTCTAATGAGACATGAAAATACACTGCCGCTGCTGTCTTATAATGACATAAAAATACACTGCCGCTCTTTTATAATGAGACATGAAAATACACTGCCACTGCTGTCTTATAATGAGACATGAAAATACGCTGCCGCTGCTGTCTTATATTGATACATGAAAATACACTGCCGCTCTCTTATAATGAGACATGAAAATACACTGCCACTGCTGTCTTATAATGAGACATGAAAATACGCTGCCGCTCTTTTATAATGAGACATGAAAATACACTGCCACTGCTGTCTTATAATGAGACATGGAAATACACTGCCGCTCTTTTACAATGAGACATGAAAATACACTACCGCTCTCTTATAATGAGACATGAAAATACACTCCCACTGCTGTCTTATATTGAGACATGAAAATACGCTGCCGCTGCTGTCTTATAATGAGACATGAAAATACACTGCCGCTCTCTTATAATGAGACATGAAAATACAATGCTGCTGCTGTCTTACAATGAGACATGAAAATACACTGTTGCTGCTGTCTTATAATGAGACATGAAAATACACTGCCACTGCTGTCTTTCTAATGAGACATGAAAATACACTGCCGCTGCTGTCTTATAATGACATGAAAATACAATGCTGCTGCTGTCTTACAATGAGACATGAAAATACACTGCTGCTGTCTTTCTAATGAGACATGAAAATACACTGCCGCTGCTGTCTTATAATTACATGAAAATACAATGCTGCTGCTGTCTTACAATGAGACATGAAAATACACTGATGCTGTCTTATAATGAGACATGATAATAGACTGCCGCTGCTGTCTTTCTAATGAGACATGAAAATACACTGCCGCTGCTGTCTTATAATGACATGAAAATACACTGCCACTGTTGTCTTATAATGAGACATGAAAATACACTGCCGCTGCTGTCTTATAATGAGACATGAAAATACACTGCCACTCTCTTCTAATGAGACATGAAAATACACTGCCGCTGTCTTATAATGAGGCATGAAAATACACTGCCACTGCTGTCTTATAATGAGACATGAAAATACACTGTTGCTGCTGTCTTATAATGAGACTTGAGAATACACTTCTGCTGCTGTCTTATAAGGAGACATGAAAATACACTGCCGCTGCTGTCTTATAATGAGACATGAGAATACACTTCTGCTGCTGTCTTATAAGGAGACATGAGAATACACTTCTGCTGCTGTCTTATAAGGAGACATGAAAATACACTGCCGCTGCTGTCTTATAATGAGACATGAGAATACACTGCCACTGCTGTCTTATAATGAGACATGAAAATACACTGCCGCTGCTGTCTTCTAATGAGACATGAAAATACACTGGTGCTACTGTCTTAAAATGAGACATGAATATACACTGCCACTCTTTTACAATGAGACATGAAACTACACTGCCACTGTCTTATAATGAGGCATGAAAATACACTGTCGCTGCTGTCTTATAATGAGACATGAGAATACACTTCTGCTGCTGTCTTATAAGGAGACATGAAAATACAATGTCGCTGCTGTCTTATAATGAGAGATGAGAATACACTGCTGCTGGTGTCTTATAAGGAGACATGAGAATACACTGTCACTGCTGTCTTATAATGAGACCTGAAAATATACTGCCGCTACTGTCTTATAATGAGACATGAAAATATACTGCCTTATAATGAGACATGAAAATACACTGCCACTGCTGTCTTATAATGAGACATGAAAATACACTGCCACTGTTGTCTTATAATGAGACATGAAAATACACTGCCGCTGCTGTCTTCTAAAGAGACATGAAAATACAATGCTGCTGCTGTATTACAATGAGACATGAAAATAAACTGCCACTGCTGTCTTATAATGAGACATGAAAATACACTGCCGCTTTCTTCAAATGAGACATGAAAATACACTGCCACTGTTGTCTTATAATGAGACATGAAAATACACTTCCACTGTCTTATAATGAGACATGAAAATACACTGCCGCTGCTATCTTATAATGAGACATGAAAATACAATGCCACTGCTGTCTAATAATGAGACATGCAAATACACTGCCGCTGTCTTCTAATGAGACATGAAAATACGCTACCACTGTCTTCTAATGAGACATGAAAATACACTGCCACTGCTGTCTTAAAATGAGACATGAATATAAACTGCCACTCTTTTACAATGAGACATGAAAATACACTGCCGCTGTCTTATAATGAGGCATGAAAATACAATGTCGCTGCTGTCTTATAATGAGACATGAGAATTCACTGCTGCTGGTGTCTTATAAGGAGACATGAGAATACACTGTCACTGCTGTCTTATAATGAGACCTGAAAATATACTGCCGCTACTGTCTTATAATGAGACATGAAAATACACTGCCGCTGCTGTCTTATAATGAGACATGAAAATACACTGCAACTGCTGTCTTATAATGAGACATAAAAATACACTGCCGCTTCTGTCTTTCTAATGAGACATGAAAATACACTGCCGCTGCTGTCTTATAATGACATGAAAATACACTGCCGCTGCTGTCTTTCTAATGAGACATGAAAATACACTGCCGCTGCTGTCTTATAATGACATAAAAATACACTGCCGCTCTTTTATAATGAGACATGAAAATACACTGCCACTGCTGTCTTATAATGAGACATGAAAATACACTGCCGCTGCTGTCTTATATTGAGACATGAAAATACACTGCCGCTCTCTTATAATGAGACATGAAAATACACTGCCGTTGCTGTCTTTCTAATGAGACATGAAAATACACTGCCGCTGCTGTCTTATAATGACATAAAAATACACTGCCGCTCTTTTATAATGAGACATGAAAATACACTGCCACTGCTGTCTTATAATGAGACATGAAAATACGCTGCCGCTGCTATCTTATATTGATACATGAAAATACGCTGCCGCTGCTATCTTATATTGATACATGAAAATACACTGCCGCTCCCTTATAATGAGATATGAAAATACACTGCCACTGCTGTCTTATAATGAGACATGAAAATACACTGCCGCTCTTTTATAATGAGACATGAAAATACACTGCCACTGCTGTCTTATAATGAGACATGGAAATACACTGCCGCTCTTTTACAATGAGACATCAAAATACACTACCGCTCTCTTATAATGAGACATGAAAATACACTCCCACTGCTGTCTTATATTGAGACATGAAAATACGCTGCTGTCTTATAATGAGACATGAAAATACACTGCCGCTCTCTTATAATGAGACATGAAAATACAATGCTGCTGCTGTCTTACAATGAGACATGAAAATACACTGCTGCTGCTGTCTTATAATGAGACATGAAAATACACTGCCACTGCTGTCTTTCTAATGAGACATGAAAATACACTGCCGCTGCTGTCTTATAATGACATGAAAATACAATGCTGCTGCTGTCTTACAATGAGACATGAAAATACACTGCTGCTGTCTTACAATGAGACATGAAAATAAACTGCCGCTGCTGTCTTATAATGACATGAAAATACAATGCTGCTGCTGTCTTACAATGAGACATGAAAATACACTGCTGCTGTCTTATAATGAGACATGATAATAGACTGCCGCTGCTGTCTTTCTAATGAGACATGAAAATACACTGCTGCTGCTGTCTTATAATGACATGAAAATACACTGCCACTGTTGTCTTATAATGAGACATGAAAATGCACTGCCGCTGCTGTCTTATAATGAGACATGAAAATACACTGCCGCTCTCTTATAATGAGACATGAAAATACACTGCTGCTGCTGTCTTATAATGAGACATGAAAATACAATGCTGCTGCTGTCTTACAATGAGACATGACAATACACTGCCGCTGCTGTCTTACAATGAGACATGAAAATACACTGCCGCTGCTGTCTTTCTAATGAGACATGAAAATACACTGCCGCTCTCTTATAATGACATGAAAATACAATGCTGCTGCTGTCTTATAATGAGACATGAAAATACACTGCCGCTGCTGTCTTTCTAATGAGACATGAAAATACACTGCCGCTGCTGTCTTTCTAATGAGACATGAAAATACACTGCCGCTCTCTTATAATGAGACATGAAAATACACTGCTGCTGCTGTCTTTCTAATGAGACATGAAAATACACTGCCGCTCTCTTATAATGAGACATGAAAATACACTGCCGCTGCTGTCTTTCTAATGAGACATGAAAATACACTGCCGCTGTCTTCTAATGAGACATGAAAATACACTGCCGCTGCTATCTGATAATGAGACATGAAAATACACTGCCGCTGCTGTTTTATAATGACATGAAAATACAATGCTGCTGCTGTCTTACAATGAGACATGAAAATACACTGCTGCTGTCTTATAATGAGACATGAAAACACACTGCCGCGGCTGTCTTTCTAATGAGACATGAAAATACACTGCCGCTGCTGTGTTTCTAATGAGACATGAAAATACACTGCCGCTCTCTTATAATGAGACATGAAAATACACTGCCGCTGCTGTCTTTCTAATGAGACATGAAAATACACTGGCGCAGTCTTCTGAGACATGAAAATACACTGCAGCTGCTATCTGATAATGAGACATGAAAATACAATGCTGCTGCTGTCTTACAATGAGACATGAAAATACACTGCTGCTGTCTTATAATGAGACATGATAATACACTGCCGCTGCTGTCTTTCTAATGAGACATGAAAATACACTGCCACTGTTGTCTTATAATGAGACATGAAAATACACTGCCGCTGCTGTCTTTCTAATGAGACATGAAAATACACTGCTGTCTTATAATGACATACAAATACACTGCCGCTCTTTTATAATGAGACAAGAAAATACGCTGCCGCTGCTGTCTTATATTGATACATGAAAATACACTGCCGCTCTCTTATAATGAGACATGAAAATACACTGCCACTGCTGTCTTATAATGACATGAAAATACGCTGCCGCTCTTTTATAATGAGACATGAAAGTACACTGCCACTGCTGTCTTATAATGAGACATGGAAATACACTGCCGCTCTTTTACAATGAGACATGAAAATACAATGCTGCTGCTGTCTTACAATGAGACATGAAAATACACTGCCGCTGCTGTCTTATAATGAGACATGAAAATACACTGCCGCTCTCTTTTAATGAGACATGAAAATACACTGCTGCTGCTGTCTTATAATGACATGAAAATACACTGCCACTGCTGTCTTATAATGAGACATGAAAATACACTGCCGCTGCTGTCCTATAATGAGACATGAAAATACACTGCCGCTCTCTTATAATGAGACATGAAAATACACTGCTGCTGCTGTCTTATAATGAGACATGAAAATACACTGCCGCTGCTGTCTTATAATGAGACATGAAAATACACTGCCGCTCTCTTATAATGAGACATGAAAATACACTGCTGCTGCTGTCTTATAATGAGACATGAAAATACACTGCCGCTCTCTTATAATGAGACATGAAAATACACTGCCGCTGTCTTCTAATGAGACATGAAAATACACTGCTGCTGCTGTCTTATAATGAGACATGAAAGTACACTGCCGCTGTCTTCTAATGAGACATAAAAATACAGTGCCGCTGTCTTCTAATGAGACATGAAAATACACTGCCAGTGCTGTCGTATAAGGAGACATGATAATACACTGCCGGTGATGTCTGATAATGAGACATGAAAATACACTGCCGCTGTCTTCTAATGAGACATGAAAATACACTGCCGCTGCTGTCTTATAATGAGACATGAAAATACACTGCCGCTCTCTTATAACGAGACATGAAAATACACTGCTGCTGCTGTCTTAGAATGAGACATGAAAATACACTGCCGCTGCTGTCTTCTAAAGAGACATGAAAATACAATGCTGCTGCTGTATTACAATGAGACATGAAAATAAACTGCCACTGCTGTCTTATAATGAGACATGAAAATACACTGCCGCTTTCTTCAAATGAGACATGAAAATACACTGCCACTGTTGTCTTATAATGAGACATGAAAATACACTTCCACTGTCTTATAATGAGACATGAAAATAGACTGCCGCTGCTATCTTATAATGAGACATGAAAATACAATGCCACTGCTGTCTAATAATGAGACATGCAAATACACTGCCGCTGTCTTCTAATGAGACATGAAAATACGCTACCACTGTCTTCTAATGAGACATGAAAATACACTGCCACTGCTGTCTGAAAATGAGACATGAATATACGCTGCCACTCTTTTACAATGAGACATGAAAATACACTGCCGCTGTCTTATAATGAGGCATGAAAATACAATGTCGCTGCTGTCTTATAATGAGACATGAGAATACACTGCTGCTGGTGTCTTATAAGGAGACATGAGAATACACTGTGACTGCTGTCTTATAATGAGACCTGAAAATATACTGCCGCTACTGTCTTATAATGAGACATGAAAATACACTGCCGCTGCTGTCTTATAATGAGACATGAAAATACACTGCCACTGCTGTCTTATAATGAGACATAAAAATACACTGCCGCTTCTGTCTTTCTAATGAGACATGAAAATACACTGCCGCTGCTGTCTTATAATGACATGAAAATACACTGCCGCTGCTGTCTTTCTAATGAGACATGAAAATACACTGCCGCTGCTGTCTTATAATGACATAAAAATACACTGCCGCTCTTTTATAATGAGACATGAAAATACACTGCCACTGCTGTCTTATAATGAGACATGAAAATACACTGCCGCTGCTGTCTTATATTGAGACATGAAAATACACTGCCGCTCTCTTATAATGAGACATGAAAATACACTGCCGTTGCTGTCTTTCTAATGAGACATGAAAATACACTGCCGCTGCTGTCTTATAATGAAATAAAAATACACTGCCGCTTCTTTATAATGAGACATGAAAATACACTGCCACTGCTGTCTTATAATGAGACATGAAAATACGCTGCCGCTGCTGTCTTATATTGATACATGAAAATACACTGCCACTCTCTTATAATGAGACATGAAAATACACTGCCACTGCTGTCTTATAATGAGACATGAAAATACGCTGCCGCTCTTTTATAATGAGACATGAAAATACACTGCCACTGCTGTCTTATAATGAGACATGGAAATACACTGCCGCTCTTTTACAATGAGACATGAAAATACACTACCGCTCTCTTATAATGAGACATGAAAATACACTCCCACTGCTGTCTTATATTGAGACATGAAAATACGCTGCCGCTGCTGTCTTATAATGAGACATGAAAATACACTGCCGCTCTCTTATAATGAGACATGAAAATACAATGCTGCTGCTGTCTTACAATGAGACATGAAAATACACTGCTGCTGCTGTCTTATAATGAGACATGAAAATACACTGCCACTGCTGTCTTTCTAATGAGACATGAAAATACACTGCCGCTGCTGTCTTATAATGACATGAAAATACAATGCTGCTGCTGTCTTACAATGAGACATGAAAATACACTGCTGCTGTCTTATAATGAGACATGAAAATACACTGCCGCTGCTGTCTTATAATGACATGAAAATACAATGCTGCTGCTGTCTTACAATGAGACATGAAAATACACTGCTGCTGTCTTATAATGAGACATGATAATAGACTGCCGCTGCTGTCTTTCTAATGAGACATGAAAATACACTGCCGCTGCTTTCTTATAATGACATGAAAATACACTGCCACTGTTGTCTTATAATGAGACATGAAAATACACTGCCGCTGCTGTCTTATAATGAGACATGAAAATACACTGCCACTCTCTTCTGAGACATGAAAATACACTGCCGCTGTCTTATAATGAGGCATGAAAATACACTGCCACTGCTGTCTTATAATGAGACATGAAAATACACTGTCGCTGCTGTCTTATAATGAGACATGAGAATACACTTCTGCTGCTGTCTTATAAGGAGACATGAAAATACACTGCCGCTGCTGTCTTATAATGAGACATGAGAATACACTTCTGCTGCTGTCTTATAAGGAGACATGAGAATACACTTCTGCTGCTGTCTTATAAGGAGACATGAAAATACACTGCCGCTGCTGTCTTATAATGAGACATGAGAATACACTGCCACTGCTGTCTTATAATGAGACATGAAAATACACTGCCGCTGCTGTCTTCTAATGAGACATGAAAATACACTGGTGCTGCTGTCTTAAAATGAGACATGAATATACACTGCCACTCTTTTACAATGAGACATGAAACTACACTGCCACTGTCTTATAATGAGGCATGAAAATACACTGTCGCTGCTGTCTTATAATGAGACATGAGAATACACTTCTGCTGCTGTCTTATAAGGAGACATGAAAATACAATGTCGCTGCTGTCTTATAATGAGAGATGAGAATACACTGCTGCTGGTGTCTTATAAGGAGACATGAGAATACACTGTCACTGCTGTCTTATAATGAGACCTGAAAATATACTGCCGCTACTGTCTTATAATGAGACATGAAAATAAACTGCCTTATAATGAGACATGAAAATACACTGCCACTGTTGTCTTATCATGAGACATGAAAATACACTGCCGCTGCTGTCTTCTAAAGAGACATGAAAATACAATGCTGCTGCTGTATTACAATGAGACATGAAAATAAACTGCCACTGCTGTCTTATAATGAGACATGAAAATACACTGCCGCTTTCTTCAAATGAGACATGAAAATACACTGCCACTGTTGTCTTATAATGAGACATGAAAATACACTTCCACTGTCTTATAATGAGACATGAAAATACACTGCCGCTGCTATCTTTCTAATGAGACATGAAAATACAATGCGTCTGCTGTCTAATAATGAGACATGCAAATACACTGCCGCTGTCTTCTAATGAGACATGAAAATACGCTACCACTGTCTTCTAATGAGACATGAAAATACACTGCCACTGCTGTCTTAAAATGAGACATGAATATACACTGCCACTCTTTTACAATGAGACATGAAAATACACTGCCGCTGTCTTATAATGAGGCATGAAAATACAATGTCGCTGCTGTCTTATAATGAGACATGAGAATTCACTGCTGCTGGTGTCTTATAAGGAGACATGAGAATACACTGTCACTGCTGTCTTATAATGAGACCTGAAAATATACTGCCACTACTGTCTTATAATGAGACATGAAAATACACTGCCGCTGCTGTCTTATAATGAGACATGAAAATACACTGCAACTGCTGTCTTATAATGAGACATAAAAATACACTGCCGCTTCTGTCTTTCTAATGAGACATGAAAATACACTGCCGCTGCTGTCTTATAATGACATGAAAATACACTGCCGCTGCTGTCTTTCTAATGAGACATGAAAATACACTGCCGCTGCTGTCTTATAATGAGACCTGAAAATATACTGCCGCTACTGTCTTATAATGAGACATGAAAATACACTGCCGCTGCTGTCTTATAATGAGACATGAAAATACACTGCAACTGCTGTCTTATAATGAGACATAAAAATACACTGCCGCTTCTGTCTTATAATGAGACATGAAAATACACTGCAACTGCTGTCTTATAAGGAGACATGAAAATACACTGCCGCTGCTGTCTTACAATGAGACATGAAAATACACTGTCGCTGCTGTCTTATAATGAGACATGAAAATACACTGCCGCTGCTGTCTTATAATGAGACATGAAAATACACTGCAACTGCTGTCTTATAATGAGACATGAAAATACACTGCCGCTGCTGTCTTATAATGAGACATGAAAATACACTGCAACTGCTGTCTTATAAGGAGACATGAAAATACACTGCCGCTGCTGTCTTATAATGAGACATGAGAATACACTGCCACTGCTGTCTTATAATGAGACATGAAAATACACTGCCGCTGCTGTCTTCTAATGAGACATGAAAATACACTGGTGCTGCTGTCTTAAAATGAGACATGAATATACACTGCCACTCTTTTACAATGAGACATGAAACTACACTGCCACTGTCTTATAATGAGGCATGAAAATACACTGTCGCTGCTGTCTTATAATGAGACATGAGAATACACTTCTGCTGCTGTCTTATAAGGAGACATGAAAATACAATGTCGCTGCTGTCTTATAATGAGAGATGAGAATACACTGCTGCTGGTGTCTTATAAGGAGACATGAGAATACACTGTCACTGCTGTCTTATAATGAGACCTGAAAATATACTGCCGCTACTGTCTTATAATGAGACATGAAAATAAACTGCCTTATAATGAGACATGAAAATACACTGCCACTGTTGTCTTATCATGAGACATGAAAATACACTGCCGCTGCTGTCTTCTAAAGAGACATGAAAATACAATGCTGCTGCTGTATTACAATGAGACATGAAAATAAACTGCCACTGCTGTCTTATAATGAGACATGAAAATACACTGCCGCTTTCTTCAAATGAGACATGAAAATACACTGCCACTGTTGTCTTATAATGAGACATGAAAATACACTTCCACTGTCTTATAATGAGACATGAAAATACACTGCCGCTGCTATCTTTCTAATGAGACATGAAAATACAATGCGTCTGCTGTCTAATAATGAGACATGCAAATACACTGCCGCTGTCTTCTAATGAGACATGAAAATACGCTACCACTGTCTTCTAATGAGACATGAAAATACACTGCCACTGCTGTCTTAAAATGAGACATGAATATACACTGCCACTCTTTTACAATGAGACATGAAAATACACTGCCGCTGTCTTATAATGAGGCATGAAAATACAATGTCGCTGCTGTCTTATAATGAGACATGAGAATTCACTGCTGCTGGTGTCTTATAAGGAGACATGAGAATACACTGTCACTGCTGTCTTATAATGAGACCTGAAAATATACTGCCGCTACTGTCTTATAATGAGACATGAAAATACACTGCCGCTGCTGTCTTATAATGAGACATGAAAATACACTGCAACTGCTGTCTTATAATGAGACATAAAAATACACTGCCGCTTCTGTCTTTCTAATGAGACATGAAAATACACTGCCGCTGCTGTCTTATAATGACATGAAAATACACTGCCGCTGCTGTCTTTCTAATGAGACATGAAAATACACTGCCGCTGCTGTCTTATAATGAGACCTGAAAATATACTGCCGCTACTGTCTTATAATGAGACATGAAAATACACTGCCGCTGCTGTCTTATAATGAGACATGAAAATACACTGCAACTGCTGTCTTATAATGAGACATAAAAATACACTGCCGCTTCTGTCTTTCTAATGAGACATGAAAATACACTGCCGCTGCTATCTTATATTGATACATGAAAATACACTGCCGCTCTCTTATAATGAGATATGAAAATACACTGCCACTGCTGTCTTATAATGAGACATGAAAATACGCTGCCGCTCTTTTATAATGAGACATGAAAATACACTGCCACTGCTGTCTTATAATGAGACATGGAAATACACTGCCGCTCTTTTACAATGAGACATCAAAATACACTACCGCTCTCTTATAATGAGACATGAAAATACACTCCCACTGCTGTCTTATATTGAGACATGAAAATACGCTGCTGTCTTATAATGAGACATGAAAATACACTGCCGCTCTCTTATAATGAGACATGAAAATACAATGCTGCTGCTGTCTTACAATGAGACATGAAAATACACTGCTGCTGCTGTCTTATAATGAGACATGAAAATACACTGCCACTGCTGTCTTTCTAATGAGACATGAAAATACACTGCCGCTGCTGTCTTATAATGACATGAAAATACAATGCTGCTGCTGTCTTACAATGAGACATGAAAATACACTGCTGCTGTCTTATAATGAGACATGAAAATACACTGCCGCTGCTGTCTTATAATGACATGAAAATACACTGCCGCTCTTTTATAATGAGACATGAAAATACACTGCTGCTGTCTTATAATGAGACATGATAATAGACTGCCGCTGCTGTCTTTCTAATGAGACATGAAAATACACTGCCGCTGCTGTCTTATAATGACATGAAAATACACTGCCACTGTTGTCTTATAATGAGACATGAAAATGCACTGCCGCTGCTGTCTTATAATGAGACATGAAAATACACTGCCGCTCTCTTATAATGAGACATGAAAATACACTGCTGCTGCTGTCTTATAATGAGACATGAAAATACAATGCTGCTGCTGTCTTACAATGAGACATGACAATACACTGCCGCTGCTGTCTTACAATGAGACATGAAAATACACTGCCGCTGCTGTCTTTCTAATGAGACATGAAAATACACTGCCGCTCTCTTATAATGACATGAAAATACAATGCTGCTGCTGTCTTATAATGAGACATGAAAATACACTGCCGCTGCTGTCTTTCTAATGAGACATGAAAATACACTGCCGCTGCTGTCTTTCTAATGAGACATGAAAATACACTGCCGCTCTCTTATAATGAGACATGAAAATACACTGCTGCTGCTGTCTTTCTAATGAGACATGAAAATACACTGCCGCTCTCTTATAATGAGACATGAAAATACACTGCCGCTGCTGTCTTTCTAATGAGACATGAAAATACACTGCCGCTGTCTTCTAATGAGACATGAAAATACACTGCCGCTGCTATCTGATAATGAGACATGAAAATACACTGCCGCTGCTGTCTTATAATGACATGAAAATACAATTCTGCTGCTGTCTTACAATGAGACATGAAAATACACTGCTGCTGTCTTATAATGAGACATGAAAACACACTGCCGCGGCTGTCTTTCTAATGAGACATGAAAATACACTGCCACTGCTGTCATTCTAATGAGACATGAAAATACACTGCCGCTCTCTTATAATGAGACATGAAAATACACTGCCGCTGCTGTGTTTCTAATGAGACATGAAAATACACTGCCGCTCTCTTATAATGAGACATGAAAATACACTGCCGCTGCTGTCTTTCTAATGAGACATGAAAATACACTGGCGCAGTCTTCTGAGACATGAAAATACACTGCCGCTGCTATCTGATAATGAGACATGAAAATACAATGCTGCTGCTGTCTTACAATGAGACATGAAAATACACTGCTGCTGTCTTATAATGAGACATGATAATACACTGCCGCTGCTGTCTTTCTAATGAGACATGAAAATACAATGCCACTGTTGTCTTATAATGAGACATGAAAATACACTGCCGCTGCTGTTTTATAATGAGACATGAAAATACACTGCCGCTCTCTTATAATGAGACATGAAAATACACTGCTGCTGCTGTCTTATAATGACATGAAAATACACTGCTGCTGCTGTCTTATAATGAGACATGAAAATACACTGCCGCTGTCTTCTAATGAGACATGAAAATACACTGCCGCTGTCTTCTAATGAGACATGAAAATACACTGCCAGTGCTGTCATATAAGGAGACATGATAATACACTGCCGGTGATGTCTGATAATGAGACATGAAAATACACTGCCGCTGTCTTCTAATGAGACATGAAAATACACTGCCGCTGCTGTCTTATAATGAGACATGAAAATACACTGCCGCTCTCTTATAATGAGACATGAAAATACACTGCTGCTGCTGTCTTATAATGAGACATGAAAATACACTGCCGCTGCTGTCTTATAATGAGACATGAAAATACACTGCCGCTGCTGTCTTATAATGAGACATGAAAATACACTGCCACTGCTGTCTTATAATGAAGCATAAAAATACACTGCCGCTTCTGTCTTTCTAATGAGACATGAAAATACACTGCCGCTGCTGTCTTATAATGACATGAAAATACACTGCCGCTGCTGTCTTTCTAATGAGACATGAAAATACACTGCCGCTGCTGTCTTATAATGACATAAAAATACACTGCCGCTCTTTTATAATGAGACATGAAAATACACTGCCACTGCTGTCTTATAATGAGACATGAAAATACACTGCCGCTGCTGTCTTATATTGAGACATGAAAATACACTGCCGCTCTCTTATAATGAGACATGAAAATACCCTGCCGTTGCTGTCTTTCTAATGAGACATGAAAATACACTGCCGCTGCTGTCTTATAATGACATAAAAATACACTGCCGCTCTTTTATAATGAGACAAGAAAATACGCTGCCGCTGCTGTCTTATATTGATACATGAAAATACACTGCCGCTCTCTTATAATGAGACATGAAAATACACTGCCACTGCTGTCTTATAATGAGACATGAAAATACGCTGCCGCTCTTTTATAATGAGACATGAAAATACACTGCCACTGCTGTCTTATAATGAGACATGGAAATACACTGCCGCTCTTTTACAATGAGACATGAAAATACACTACCGCTCTCTTATAATGAGACATGAAAATACACTCCCACTGCTGTCTTATATTGAGACATGAAAATACGCTGCCGTTGCTGTCTTATAATGAGACATGAAAATACACTGCCGCTCTCTTATAATGAGACATGAAAATACAATGCTGCTGCTGTCTTACAATGAGACATGAAAATACACTGCTGCTGCTGTCTTATAATGAGACATGAAAATACACTGCCACTACTGTCTTTCTAATGAGACATGAAACTACTCTGCCGCTGCTGTCTTATAATGACATGAAAATACAATGCTGCTGCTGTCTTACAATGAGACATGAAAATACACTGCTGCTGTCTTATAATGAGACATGAAAATACACTGCCGCTGCTGTCTTATAATGACATGAAAATACAATTCTGCTGTCTTTCTATGAGACATGAAAATACACTGCTGCTGTCTTATAATGAGACATGATAATAGACTGCCGCTGCTGTCTTTCTAATGAGACATGAAAATAAACTGCCGCTGATGTCTTATAATGACATGAAAATACACTGCCACTGTTGTCTTATAATGAGACATGAAAATACACTGCCGGTGATGTCTTATAATGAGACATGAAAATACACTGCCGCTCTCTTATAATGAGACATGAAAATACACTGCTGCTGCTGTCTTATAACGAGACATGAAAATACACTGCCGCTGCTGTCTTATAATGAGACATGAAAATACACTGCCGCTCTCTTATAATGAGACATGAAAATACACTGCTGCTGCTGTCTTATAATGAGACATGAAAATACAATGCTGCTGCTGTCTTACAATGAGACATGACAATACACTGCCGCTGCTGTCTTACAATGAGACATGAAAATACACTGCCGCTGCTGTCTTTCTAATGAGACATGAAAATACACTGCCGCTCTCTTATAATGACATGAAAATACAATGCTGCTGCTGTCTTATAATGAGACATGAAAATACACTGCCGCTGCTGTCTTTCTAATGAGACATGAAAATACACTGCCGCTGCTGTCTTTCTAATGAGACATGAAAATACACTGCCGCTCTCTTATAATGAGACATGAAAATACACTGCTGCTGCTGTCTTTCTAATGAGACATGAAAATACACTGCCGCTCTCTTATAATGAGACATGAAAATACACTGCCGCTGCTGTCTTTCTAATGAGACATGAAAATACACTGCCGCTGTCTTCTAATGAGACATGAAAATACACTGCCGCTGCTATCTGATAATGAGACATGAAAATACACTGCCGCTGCTGTCTTATAATGACATGAAAATACAATGCTGCTGCTGTCTTACAATGAGACATGAAAATACACTGCTGCTGTCTTATAATGAGACATGAAAACACACTGCCGCTGCTGTCTTTCTAATGAGACATGAAAATACACTGCCACTGCTGTCTTTCTAATGAGACATGAAAATACACTGCCGCTCTCTTATAATGAGACATGAAAATACACTGCCGCTGCTGTGTTTCTAATGAGACATGAAAATACACTGCCGCTCTCTTATAATGAGACTTGAAAATACACTGCCGCTGCTGTCTTTCTAATGAGACATGAAAATACACTGTCGCTGTCTTCTGAGACATGAAAATACACTGCCGCTGCTATCTGATAATGAGACATGAAAATACAATGCTGCTGCTGTCTTACAATGAGACATGAAAATACACTGCTGCTGTCTTATAATGAGACATGATAATACACTGCCGCTGCTGTCTTTCTAATGAGACATGAAAATACACTGCCACTGTTGTCTTATAATGAGACATGAAAATACACTGCCACTGCTGTCTTATAATGAGACATGAAAATACACTGCCGCTCTCTTATAATGAGACATGAAAATACACTGCTGCTGCTGTCTTATAATGACATGAAAATACACTGCCACTGCTGTCTTATAATGAGACATGAAAATACACTGCCGCTGCTGTCTTATAATGAGACATGAAAATACACTGCCGCTCTCTTATAATGAGACATGAAAATACACTGCTGCTGCTGTCTTATAATGAGACATGAAAATACACTGCCGCTGCTGTCTTATAATGAGACATGAAAATACACTGCCGCTCTCTTATAATGAGACATGAAAATACACTGCTGTCTTATAATGAGACATGAAAATACACTGCCGCTCTCTTATAATGAGACATGAAAATACACTGCCGCTGTCTTCTAATGAGACATGAAAATACACTGCTGCTGCTGTCTTATAATGAGACATGAAAATACACTGCTGCTGTCTTCTAATGAGACATGAAAATACACTGCCGCTGTCTTCTAATGAGACATGAAAATACACTGCCAGTGCTGTCGTATAAGGAGACATGATAATACACTGCCGGTGATGTCTGATAATGAGACATGAAAATACACTGCCGCTGTCTTCTAATGAGACATGAAAATACACTGCCGCTGCTGTCTTATAATGAGACATGAAAATACACTGCCGACCTCTTATAATGAGACATGAAAATACACTGCTGCTGCTGTCTTATAATGAGACATGAAAATACACTGCAGCTGCTGTCTTATAATGAGACATGAAAATACACTGCCGCTCTCTTATAATGAGACATGAAAATCCAATGCTGCTGCTGTCTTATAATGAGACATGAAAATACAATGCTGCTGCTGTCTTACAATGAGACATGACAATACACTGCCGCTGCTATCTTACAATGAGACATGAAAATACACTGCCGCTGCTGTCTTTCTAATGAGACATGAAAATACACTGCCGCTCTCTTATAATGACATGAAAATACAATGCTGCTGCTGTCTTATAATGAGACATGAAAATACACTGCCGCTGCTGTCTTTCTAATGAGACATGAAAATACACTGCTGCTGCTGTCTTTCTAATGAGACATGAAAATACACTGCCGCTCTCTTATAATGAGACATGAAAATACACTGCTGCTGCTGTCTTTCTAATGAGACATGAAAATACACTGCTGCTCTCTTATAATGAGACATGAAAATACACTGCCGCTGCTGTCTTTCTAATGAGACATGAAAATACACTGCCGCTCTCTTATAATGAGACATGAAAATACACTGCCGCTGCTGTCTTTCTAATGAGACATGAAAATACACTGCCGCTGTCTTCTAATGAGACATGAAAATACACTGCCGCTGCTATCTGATAATGAGACATGAAAATACAATGCTGCTGCTGTCTTACAATGAGACATGAAAATACACTGCTGCTGTCTTATAATGAGACATGATAATACACTGCCGCTGCTGTCTTTCTAATGAGACATGAAAATACACTGCCGCTGCTGTCTTATAATGACATGAAAATACACTGCCACTGTTGTCTTATAATGAGACATGAAAATACACTGCCGCTGCTGTCTTATAATGAGACATGAAAATACACTGCCGCTCTCTTATAATGAGACATGAAAATACACTGCTGCTGCGGTCTTATAATGACATGAAAATACACTGCCACTGCTGTCTTATAATGAGACATGAAAATACACTGCCGCTGCTGTCTTATAATGAGACATGAAAATACACTGCCGCTCTCTTATAATGAGACATGAAAATACACTGCTGCTGTCTTATAATGAGACATGAAAATACACTGCCGCTGCTGTCTTATAATGAGACATGAAAATACACTGCCGCTCTCTTATAATGAGACATGAAAATACACTGCTGCTGCTGTCTTATAATGAGACATGAAAATACACTGCCGCTCTCTTATAATGAGACATGAAAATACAATGCTGCTGCTGTCTTACAATGAGACACGACAATACACTGCCGCTGCTGTCTTATAATGAGACATGAAAATACACTGCTGCTGCTGTCTTTCTAATGAGACATGAAAATACACTGCCGCTGCTGTCTTATAATGACATGAAAATACACTGACACTGCCACTGTTGTCTTATAATGAGACATGAAAATACACTGCCGCTGCTGTCTTATAATGAGACATGAAAATACACTGCCGCTCTCTTATAATGAGACATGAAAATACACTGCTGCTGCGGTCTTATAATGACATGAAAATACACTGCCACTGCTGTCTTATAATGAGACATGAAAATACACTGCCGCTGCTGTCTTATAATGAGACATGAAAATACACTGCCGCTCTCTTATAATGAGACATGAAAACACACTGCTGCTGTCTTATAATGAGACATGAAAATACACTGCTGCTGCTGTCTTATAATGAGACATGAAAATACACTGCCGCTCTCTTATAATGAGACATGAAAATACACTGCTGCTGCTGTCTTATAATGAGACATGAAAATACACTGCCGCTCTCTTATAATGAGACATGAAAATACAATGCTGCTGCTGTCTTACAATGAGACACGACAATACACTGCCGCTGCTGTCTTATAATGAGACATGAAAATACACTGCTGCTGCTGTCTTACAATGAGACATGAAAATACACTGCTGCTGTCTTATAATGAGACATGAAAATACACTGCCGCTGCTGTCTTTCTAATGAGACATGAAAATACACTGCTGCTCTCTTATAATGAGACATGAAAATACACTGCCGCTTCTGTCTTTCTAATGAGACATGAAAATACACTGCCGCTCTCTTATAATGAGACATGAAAATACACTGCCGCTGCTGTCTTTCTAATGAGACATGAAAACACACTGCCGCTGTCTTCTAATGAGACATGAAAATACACTGCCGCTGCGTTCTTTCTAATGAGACATGAAAATACACTGCCGCTGTCTTCTAATGAGACATGAAAATACACTGCCGCTCTCTTATAATGAGACATGAAAATACACTGCTGCTGCTGTCTTACAATGAGACATGAAAATACACTGCTGCTGTCTTATAATGAGACAAGAAAATACACTGCCGCTGCTGTCTTTCTAATGAGACATGAAAATACACTGCCGCTCTCTTATAATGAGACATGAAAATACACTGCCGCTGTTGTCTTTCTAATGAAACATGAAAATACACTGCCGCTCTCTTATAATGAGACATGAAAATACACTGCCGCTGCTGTCTTTCTAATGAGACATGAAAATACACTGCCGCTGTCTTCTAATGAGACATGAAAATACACTGCCGCTGCTGTCTTTCTAATGAGACATGAAAATACACTGCCGCTGTCTTCTAATGAGACATGAAAATACACTGCCAGCGACTTACAGTGCAATCGTACTTACGAAATTAAAGTACACTGACACTATCTTATGATGGAGTTATATCTGAGAGACATGAGAACACACTGCCACTGATACACAATGCACACCTCTGTGAGTGCTAAAAATACACTTCCATATCAGTCTTATGGTGGTTACGAAATAGACTCTCCCACGGACGTCCGATGCAGCCCCACGTGAAGAGACACTTACTTATGGTATGAGGCTAAGGGACTCGTGAGTATATGCTGCCGTTCAATGACGTCTCACGTCTCCCTGAGACCCAGACGGGTAACAAGGCCTTTGTGAATCATTCATGCATTCAGTGCAGAGTGCAGTCCTGTGGGAGTCACATATATACACTTGTGCTGGGTATAGTGTTGTGTAACGGAGCACATGGAAATATACACCCACTGATTACAGTGCCACTGACCTACAGTGCAGATCTATGGGTTGCATGAAAATATGCTGTCACTGATTATTAATTATGATTAACAGAGGATTATATAGCGCCAGCTTGACCCGAATCGGGTATCAGAGCGCTTTCCATAGCACCAGTTGCAGTGCATGAGGACACTGATGAACTTGGACATGCCCAGCCGTGGAAGATGCAGTCGAGTTCCACGGGGGGGCATGACATACACTGCCACCGATGAAGAATGCACCTTGTCTGGGTGCGTCGGGGTGAGTGGGGGGTGCGTGGAGCGATGCTAGTGCGTGTGAGCGCGTGTGAGGGGCGACTAAATCTCGTGTACGGCGCGAGTCCGCTTATATTCGTTCCCTCTCCCCCCCCCCCCCCCCCCCACCTTCACGGTTAGTGAACGCAGCCCTGCCTTGCTCCTCCCGTTACTGATGTGATGTGTACCAGCAGCTGTGTTTGTGTGTCAGCCGTCTCCATGGCAACCAGGCAGGGATGCTTAAGGGAGGGCCCGGCCGCAGGTGACTCAGTGTTTCCACAGAAGCACTCAGTGCAACCCTCACTCTTTCACCACCGAGGGGCGCCTGCTCTGCGTGTCAGCCTGGGACGTGTCCCTGGGGTCAGTCCGACCGGCATCATCTAAATGACAGGCCAGCGCCTTGAAAGGGCGCCGAGGCACATGATAAGCGCTGAACTTACACTTACGAGTCTGCGGTGTAACAACACCTGTCATTACTATCCATAGAGCCCAGAGGCCGGTTAGGACATTAATTTCGCAGGTTTTTTTTGCGGTTTTATATAGCGCCGTCTCAACCCACACGTACTAGAGCGCTTTACATGAGCGCCAGTTACGGAGAGATGACGTGGTTTGCCTAGGATAACAGGATGTTGAGTCAACACCGAGACTCGATCTTGGTTCCCCAGTTCCAACGCGGGCAGCTCTGGTCCTTACTCCACATCCTCTTGTTTTGATTTTGACCATTCTGGCGAGCTTCTGGGTATCATGAGAGGCGGAGGACCCGCGTGTCGGTGATATGTCACGACAGGGTGTAGCAGTGACTGGATCTGCGGTCTGTGCGACATTACTGTGCGGTGTCCCCTTGTATCACCAGCTCCCGGGAGGGCCCCGGTGTGTACCACAGCCTGTGGAGAAAGAGCACACGTTCGGGAATCGTGCGTCCCGAAACTCACACCCGATGCAACGCGCGGTTTTCGTCAATTCAATGCTCATATTTCTAAATAAAAAATAATCCCCTTTTACTAATAGTGAATAGTGAAACCCCGTCGTTGGTCGTTCTCCGCTGCTGCAGCGTGCAGAATGAATGAATTGCGCCGTGCTGTAATTGCATTTATGTAGCGCTTAGTACCCCTGAAGCGCTTCGTGGAGGGCAGCGCGCTCGTCTGGTGGGTGTGTCATCTTTGCGCGGGTGACATTTCTGGGGGAAGCGGTTCCTCTCTGGCAGAAAGCGCCGAGAGAGGCAGTGCCTGGAGAGGGCCTTGTGTGTTTAATCCTCTGCAGCCAGCTACACGGAGTGTGTGTGTGGGGGGGGGGGGGGGGTGGGGGGGGTGCAGGGAAAGGGGGCTGTGTCTGAAAGCTAATTGCGTTCTGTCTAATCCGTCAGGGCGGAGGGCAGACTGCACAAGGCCTCCTGGGGCTGCTACAGCGCCTCGCCCTCCCCACTGCCCCCGCCTGGCGCTGGATGCAAGCACAGTGTGTGTCACGGTGAAGCGCTTTATGTGGCACAGTGGTGTAGCGCTGTGTGGTTCACCAATGTCTGCGTCACTGGCGTATCTCCAGCACTCTTGTATCTATGTATGTTCAGTGTTTGTGCGCAGCATCGCTGAGTGTCAATGTGTCGTCTGACAACACTGTCTGTGTGCCATTGGCAGCCACTGACGTTTATTTCGTGTGTCACACTGTGTGCGAAGTGTGTGTGTTTATGTGTGCGTGTGACAACACTGTGTGCCATTGGTAGCCACTGATGTTTGTTGAGTTCTGCCTCGCTGTGAAGGAGGTGTGAGTTTGTGTGAGAACACTGTGTGCCATTTGTAGCCACTGATGTTTGTTGAATGTGTCATCGCTGTTTGAGCGGTGTGTCTGTGTGTGGGACAACATTATATGGCGCTGTTAGATATTGGTGTTTGTTGAGTACGTCATCGCTGTGTGCGTCTGTGTGTCTTTTAGACTCTGGTGTTTGTCGAGTGCGTAGTACCTGTGAGGATCTGTGTGCGACAAACCTGTGTGTCTTTTAGACTCTGGTGTTTGTTGAGTGGGTCGTCGCTGTGAGGGTCTGTGTGCGACAAACCTGTGTGTCTTTTAAACTCTGGTGTTTGTTGAGTGGGTCGTCGCTATACGAGGTGTTTGAGCTTGTGTGTGAGTGACAATACTGTGTGCCATGTGTAGCCACTGCTGTGTTTCGTGCGTCATTGTTGTGTGTAAGAGGTGTGTGAGTGTGTGTGAGAGAGAGAGACTACTGTGTATTGGGTAGCCACTGATGTTTGCTGATTGCATCATTGCCCTGTGTGAGACAACACTGTGTGCCATGTGTAGCTACTGCTGTGTTTCGTGCATCGTTGTTGTGTGTAAGAGGTGTGTGTGAGTGAGTGTGAGAGAGAGAGAGACTGAGAGAGAAAACTCTCTGTGCATTTGTTGACCACAGATGTGTGCGGATTGCATCGTCGCCATGTGTGTGTGTGAGACAACACTGTGTGCTAAGTGTAGCCACTGCTGTGTTTCGTGCGTCATTGTTGTGTCAAGAGGTGTGTGTGTGATTGAGTGCGAGACAGAGAGAGACTACTGTGCATTGGGTAGCCACTGATGTTTGCTGATTGCATAGTCGCCCTATATGTGAGACAACACTTGTGCCATGTGCAGCCACTGCTGTGCTTCGTGCGTCATTGTTGTGTGTAAGAGATGTGTGTGTGTGAGTGAGAGAGAGAGAGAGAGAGAGAACTCTCTGTGCATCTGGTGGCCACTGATGTTTGCTGATTGCATCATCACACTGTGTGTGTGTGTCTGTGTGTGTGTGTGTTTGTCAACGCTGTGTGCTGTGTGTAGCCACTGCTGTGTTCCATGTGTCATTGTTGTGTGTAGGATGTGTGTGTGTGTGAGTGAGAGAGAGAGAACTCTGTGCATTGGGTAGCCACTGATGTTTGCTGATTGCATCATTGCCCTGTGTGTGTGAGACAACTCTGTGTGCCATGTGTAGCCACTGCTGTGTTTCATGCGTCATTGTTGTGTATAAGAGGTGTGTGTGAGTGAATGAGTGCGAGAGAGAGAGAGACAACTCTGTGCATTTGGTGGCCACAGATGTTTGCTGATTGCATCGTCGCCCTGTGTGTGTGAGACAATACTGTGTGCCATGCAGCCACTGGTGTGTTTCGTGCGTCATTGTTGTGTGTAAGAGGTGCGTGTGTGAGTGTATGAGAGAGAGAGAGAACTCTCTGTGCATCTGGTGGCCACTGATGTTTGCTGATTGCATCATCGCAGTGTGTTCGTGTGTGTCTGTGTGTGTGTGTGTTTGTCAACGCTGTGTGCCGTGTGTAGCCACTGCTGTGTTCCATGTGTCATTGTTGTGTGTAGGAGGTGTGTGTGTGTGAGTGAGAGAGAGAGAGAACTCTGTGCATTGGGTAGCCACTGATGGTTGCTGATTGCATCATTGCCCTGTGTGTGTGAGACAACACTGTGTGCCATGTGTAGCCACTGCTGTGTTTCGTGTGTCATTGTTGTGTGTAAGAGATGTGTGTGTGTGATTGAGTGCGAGAGAGAGAGACTACTGTGCAATGGGTAGCCACTGATGTTTGCTGATTGCATCGTCGCCCTGTGTGTGTGAGACAACACTGTGTGCCGTGCAGCCACTGCTGTGTTTCGTGCGTCATTGTTGTGTGTAAGAGGTGCGTGTGTGAGTGTATGAGAGAGAACTCTCTGTTCATCTGGTGGCCACTGATGTTTGCTGATTGCATCATCGCAGTGTGTTCGTGTGTGTGTGTGTGTCAACGCTGTGTGCCGTGTGCAGCCACTGCTGTGTTTCGTGCGTCACGCTGCGTCCAAGAGGCCACCCGCTGCCACTACAAGAACACTGCGCTCTACGAGGCTTTGCTGTTTGCTGGCAGTAGTGTCCAAGCCAAAGAAGACACACTGGGGGTTCTTCCTTTTCTGCTGTGGCCCCCCGAGGCTGGGGCTCCTTACCCTGGTCTCTCAGAGCCACCGAGGGCCCGGAGTCTGGGACGTCAGCGGAAGACTAGGCTTTAGTAAAGTGATCTACTCTCCTCTTTTGTAGATCCGTGCGTCGCACCGATCTGCTAGCGCCTGGACAGTCACTCCGCCGAGCAGCCTGGCGCTATACATGCCTTTTGATTCGATGTGAGGTGTGAGTGACAACACTGCGTGCCTTTGGCGTCTACTGGTGGTTGTTGAGTGCGTCATCACTGCTTGTCAGCTGTGTGTGTGGCACAGCACTGTGTTCCACTGGTAGCCACTGCTGGTTGTTATACGCGAGGTGTGTGTGTGCGCGAGAGAGAGAGGGGGGGGGGGGGACATGACGGCCTGCCTTCGACAGCCACTGCTGTTTGTTGTGTGCATCACCGCTGTGTGTGTGCGAGCTAGAGAGAGCGGGAGAGAGCGCCAGCACCGTGTGCCTTTGATAGCCACTGCTGTGTTTGTTGTGTGCATCACCGCTGTGTGTGTTTGTTGAGTGCATCCTCGATCTGTGTGGTTGTGTGTGAGACAACATTGCGTGCCGTTTATAGTCATTGATGTGTTTCGTGCATCACACTGTGTGCAATGTGTGTGACAACACTGTGTGCCAGTTGTATCCGTTGATGTTTCTTGGCTTCATCTTCGCTGTGTGTGTGAGTGACAGCAAAGTGTGCCATTGGTAGCTACTGCCGTTTGTTGAGTGCGTCACCGCTGTCTGCGAACTGTATGTGTGCGGTGTGTCTATGTGACAGCACTTTGTGCCATTGGTAGCCACTGCCGTTTGTTGAGTGCGTCACCGCTGTCTGCGAACTGTATGTGTGCGGTGTGTCTATGTGACAGCACTGTGTGCCATTGGTAGCCATTGCCGTTTGTTGATTGCGTCACCGCTGTCTGCGAACTGTATGTGTGCGGTGTGTCTATGTGACAGCACTGTGTGCCATTGGTAGCCATTGCCGTTTGTTGATTGCGTCACCGCTGTCTGCGAACTGTATGTGTGCGGTGTGTCTATGTGACAGCACTGTGTGTCATTGGTAGCCACTGCCGTTTGTTGAGTGCGTCACCGCTGTCTGCGAACGCGCATCATTTGTGTGTGACTGTGTACATTGTTAAAGTGTGAATGTGAGGTACGTGTGTGTGTGTGGCTGGCATCAGCGAGTGCCACGGATGTGTGTTGTGCGCCATCGCTGCGTGTGTGTGCGCAGCACTCCGTGTGCGTGCAGCGTCACAGCCTTTTTCAAGGTGTCTTAGAAAATTTGCGTTATCTAGCGCCATCGCAGGAGTTGCAGCACTAGGTAAGCGGGACGGAGCCGTGCCGCAGCGCTGCACATCCTTTCAAACTGTTCATTTATTCATGAGGATATGCAGAGGGGAGCCTGGCCCCCAGGGCCCTCGGAGCGCTGTACAATATTTATAAGCATGTACTAGGCGCAGCATGCCTACGGCCTATGCGCATGTACACAATCTCACCAGGTGTGATAAAGGAACCCTCGCTCTTAGTCACATTTTAAGGCCCCCGTCGGGTGTGGGTACTCAGCGAGGCCACCCGTGACCTGCCGAAGGCGCATGTGTGCGGCGAGGCTTCGGGTGTTCCCTCGCGCATCCTTCTCGCTTCCTCAAGGGGGGAAGGAGGGTGCATTTTTGGTTTTGGGGTAGGAAGGAGGGTGCATTTTTGGTTTTGGGGTGCACCGGATCAAAGAAAGAACATAACGTTTCAGAACTTCCCAACCCAGAAACACAGAAGTAACCCCTTCTCGGGCCTCGAGTTACCACAAGTGCCAACCACCCCCCAACCGTCTGGCACACCCACCCACCCGCCTCCACCCCCCTCCCACCCACCCTTCAGTCTGCCAGGAGTCGACTATAAGAGCACCGTCCTGCCACACCCACCCACCCACCCACCTCCACTCCGACCCCCTTCCCACCCACCCTCTGCCAGGAGTCGACTATAAGAGCACCCTCCTGCCACCCACCCACCCACCTCCACCCGACCCCCCTCCCACCCACCCTCTGCCAGGAGTCGACTATAAGAGCACCCTCCTGCCACAATTACCCACCAACCCATACCACTCCAACCCCCCTCCCACCCACCCTCTGCCAGGAGTCGACTATAAGAGCACCCTCCTGCCACACCCACCCACCCACCCACCTCCACTCCGACCCCCCTCCCACCCACCCTCTGCCAGGAGTCGACTATAAGAGCACCCTCCTGCCACAATTACCCACCCACCCACCCCCCCTCCGACCCCCTCCCACACACTCTCTGCCAGGAGTCGACTATAAGAGGACCCTCCTGCCACACCCACCCACCCACCTCCACTCCGACCCCCTCCCATCCACCCTCTGCCAGGAGTCGACTATAAGAGCACCCTCCTGCCACACCCACCCACCCACCTCCACCCGACCCCCCTCCCACCCACCCTCTGCCAGGAGTCGACTATAAGAGCACCCTCCTGCCACAATTACCCACCCACCCATACCACTCCAACCCCCCTCCCACCCACCCTCTGCCAGGAGTCGACTATAAGAGCACCCTCCTGCCACACCCACCCACCCACCTCCACTCCGACCCCCCTCCCACCCACCCTCTGCCAGGAGTCGACTATAAGAGCACCCTCCTGCCACACCCACCCACCTCCACCCGACCCCCCTCCCACCCACCCTCTTCCAGGAGTCGACTATAAGAGCACCCTCCTGCCACACCCACCCACCCACCCATACCACTCCAACCCCCCTCCCACCCACCCACTGCCAGGAGTCGACTATAAGAGCACCCTCCTGCCACACCCACCCACCTCCCCTCTGACCCCCCTCCCATCCACCCTCTGCCAGGAGTCGACTATAAGAGCACCCTCCTGCCACACCCACCCACCTCCCCTCTGACCCCCCTCCCATCCACCCTCTGCCAGGGGTCGAATATAAGAGCACCTTCCTGCCACACACACCCACCCACCTCAACTCCGACCCCCCTCCCACCCACCCTCTGCCAGGAGTCGACTATAAGAGCACCCTCCTGCCACACACACCCATACCGCTCCAACCTGCCTCCCACCCACCCTTCAGTCTGCCAGGAGTCGAATATAAGAGCACCCTCCTGCCACAATCACCCACCTCCACTCCGACCCCCCTCCCACCCACCCTCTACCAGGATTCGACTATAAGAGCACCCTCCTGCCACACCCACCCACCCACCTCCACTCCGACCCCCCTCCCACCCACCCTCTGCCAGGAGTCGACTATAAGAGCACCCACCTGCCACACCCACCCACCCACCTCCCCTCTGACCCCCCTCCCATCCACCCTCTGCCAGGAGTCGACTATAAGACCACACTCTTGCCACACACACCGACCCACCTCCACTCCGACCCCCCTCCCACCCACCCTCTGCCAGGAGTCGACTATAAGTGCACCCTCCTGCCACACCCACCCACCCACCGTCACTCTGACCCCCTCCCATCCACCCTCTGCCAGGAGTCGACTATAAGAGCACCCTCCTGCCACACCCACCCACCGCCACTCCGACCCCCCTCCCACCCACCCTTCAGTCTGCCAGGAGTCGACTATAAGAGCACACTCATGCCACACCCACCCACCCACCTCCACTCCGACCCCCCTCCCACCCACCCTTCAGTCTGCCAGGAGTCGACTATAAGAGCACCCTCCTGCCACACCCACCCACCCACCTCCCCTCCGACCCCCTCCCATCCACCCTCTGCCAGGAGTCGACTATAAGAGCACCCTCCTGCCACACCCACCCACCCACCGCCACTCCGACCCCCCTCCCACCCACCCTTCAGTCTGCCAGGAGTCGACTATAAGCAGGGCACAAGTCCTAAAAAAAGAAGTGGGGGGACGCTCCAAGTTAGGTGGTGTCACCGGAAGTGACCTCACAGCCGGAAGTGACGTCACGAGATGGAGTCCCCACTAATTAACAAAGGTTAGAAGGCGATGGGGGCAGGTTCAAAGGGCAAAGGAGAATGTTTACGTTGGAATTAGTCACCATATTGACACTCAAAGGAGTGGGGAAATTAAAGATGCGCTTGTTCGGTGCGTATTTATTGCCCACAGTAAATAAATGCATAAACACATACTGACCTTTTCTAATATACGGCCACGAGCGCCCGTCTGTCATACTGAACGGCTCCATCAACGTGAAACAACTTAAAGAGCTCTGTTCGCCCTCTCTCGACAATAGAAGGTGGGGTTTGGTGAGTGCTGAGCGCGCGCGCAGGTGCAGGCTCGGTACCGGCTCCATCTTTTGGGCAGGGTGGACGGCGTCCACCCGGTAAAAACCCGGTAAAATAAGTGGGGGGACGCCGTCCACCCGCGTGGTACCCCGACTCGAGCCCTGACTATAAGAGCACACTCCTGCCACACCCACCCACCCACCTCCACTCCGACCCCCCTCCCACCCACCCTCTGCCAGGAGTCGACTATAAGAGCACCCTCCTGCCACACACACCGACCCACTTCCACTCCGACCCCCCTCCCACCCACCCTCTGCCAGGAGTCGACTATAAGAGCACCCTCCTGCCACACACACCGACCCACCTCCACTCCGACCCCCCTCCCACCCACCCTCTGCCAGGAGTCGACTATAAGAGCACCCTCCTGCCACAACCACCCACCCACCTCCACTCCGACCCCCCTCCCACCCACCCTCTGCCTGGAGTCGACTATAAGAGCACCCTCCTGCCACACCCACCCACACACCCACCTCCACTCCGACCCCCTCCCACCCACCCTCTGCCAGGAGTCGACTATAAGAGCACCCTCCTGCCACACACACCCACCCACCTCAACTCCGACCCCCTCCCATCCACCCTCTGCCAGGAGTCGACTATAAGAGCACCCTCCTGCCACACCCACCCACCCACCCACCTCCACTCCGACCCCCTCCCACCCACCCTCTGCCAGGAGTCGACTATAAGAGCACCCTCCTGCCACACCCACCCACCTCCACCCGACCCCCCTCCCACCCACCCTCTTCCAGGAGTCGACTATAAGAGCACCCACCTGCCACACCCACCCACCCACCTCCACTCCGACCCCCCTCCCACCCACCCTCTGCCAGGAGTCGACTATAAGAGGACCCACCTGCCACACCCACCCACCCACCTCCACTCCGACCCCCCTCCCACCCACCCTCTGCCAGGAGTCGACTATAAGAGCACCCTCCTGCCACACCCACCAACCGCCACTCTGACCCCCCTCCTATCCATCCTTCAGCCTGGCTGGGGCGGCCAAAAGATGAAAAGGACACACAAAAACAGTTGAAAAATGTCTTGCTGGGAACCCCAAAAATCCTTAAGATTACACGGGGTACAGAGACTGAGTCCGAGGTAGACAGAAGCGGAGATGGAGAGAAGTTCAGATAGAGATAGAACAGGCAGAGGTGAAATAGAGCGGAAGTGCACTTTCCCAGGAGCTCCTGGGCAATGGCCCACGTTGCCCAGGCTTTAAGGCATCACTGCCCCATAGGGCATGTGGAGAGGGAGTGTCCCAAAGATACCCCCTTGATTGGCTGGTCACATTGACAACATGTTGTGGCAGCCGTTATAGGACTCTGGGACATGGTCCCCATTGAAATGCATTGTAGTCAAAGCTTGTTTTGAGGGTCACAAAAGGAGCACAGATAAAGGGTGTTAACATATTCCAGTCGCAATATGAATCGTTTGTTGGAGGCGCCATACTCATTCTAGGAATTTTAGAGTATTCTAAGGGGATTTTACCCTGTGACAAATGCTGACCCGCTGCTGGGATTTGATGACCTATGCTTGAGAGAAAGTTGTTTTCTCCCATGACTTTCGCAGAGTATGAAAGATGCTGTAGAAATATATTTGCTATACATTAACATCTTTCTCATCCATATGACAATAAAGTCTGACATACTAAGTAAATATAGCAGGTACCGCCATCAGACGCAGCCTGTCTGCTGATTCCCCATTTGTCTGCTGCAGTCTCGCAGTGTTCTGATGAACAACTAGAGCGCTAACAAATTTATGACAAACAAGTGGCATGCCTGAGTGCCATCTTGATTGAATCACAGCTGTAAAACTAAAAACATTTCCTTCAGAAATGAACAAAATGGAGAAGTTTTGTTTAATCATAGAAATTATGGTTAGTGGTGTTGAAAGCAAAATTAGAACACATTTTGCATGAGTTATCAAATATCTTCCGCGTTCATTTCAGTAAAACATTTTGCCACCCAGAATGAAACATGCACTTTTAACACCAGCGTCATCTGCCTTTTAACTCGCTGGTGACCAACTCTAGTTTCACCAGTGTACTAACGAGCTACTAGAGTGCTAACATTTTGTACTTACGACAAAAGTGTGGCCCGCCTGAATGCCATCTCGATGGACTCACACCTGTAAAACTGGAAGCTTTTCTTACAGTCAATACTGCAGCAAATGAAGAAAGGGGGAAGGAGGTTTGATGACAAAAAAATCTCCCAAGATGGCCACCCCGAAGAAAAGAACCAAATTGTACTCCAAATATCACCCCCACAATGTAGCCCAAACCAAGCCAATGGTAGAAGTGTGCAAAACATAACTTGTGCAACAAACAACCAAGTAATGAATTGAATAACGCTGACCCCGTGCCTAACCAAACAAGCATTGGCACAGCCAATAGGTCTCGCCTTTGGGACCTTATAAGTTTTTAGTTATCCAGCACAATATCCTTGGTGCAACAACATCAACTGTTGCATGGCTAAACACTTATAAGGTCCCAAAGGCGAGACCTATTGGCTATGCCAATGCTTGTTAATCTGGGTATTTGAATAAAAAACAAGGTTGGCGAGACGCGGAAACACTTCCCTGTGCAGTTGCCTTGGAAATACAAGCAAGGAAGCCAGGGACCTCATAATGCGTTGTAAAATAAAAATATATATTCAGGGGACGGGGCTTCCTCGGGAGGATTCCAGTGTGCGGCTGTTGCTTGCCTTTGTTAATCCACTCGTTTATTGTTCTGATGGCGCCTCGGCGTTAATCACACAAAAAAGCATATACAGCCGCGAAGCCTCGCGTCCTCCCACACAAAAGCTGTCAGTACAGCGAGACTGCGAATTGAGAGGCACTGATATCAAATGTATGCCCGAAAGATATATAGGCAAGAGGCTACGCGCGCAAGGCCCATTGGAAACAAGCATTGGCCCACAGAGAACATCAAAGCGGCCGCGAAAGTGAAAGTGACCGCAATCACGATCAAGCGCGACGTGTGCTCGCACACATGTACTCAAGCTCTAGGCCAGCCATGGTAGCATTTTTTTAAGCCCTCACAAAAAGTCTCGCCAGACCAGCGCATGCGCTGGGTCAGGCGAGACCTAAAAATGAATGTATCCTCATGTAATGCAACTGGTGCTATGTAAAGCGCTCTGATACCCGATTCGGGTCAAGTTCGCACTATATAAAACTCTATTAAAAAATAAAATAAAGAATAAAACATACAAATAGCAACTCATTTAAAAGCCCTTTGTCTCTATTTGAGAACTCAGGAAATGTGTTCTCGTTTTAGGTTTCTAGAGCACTAATCATAATTTAGAGGAGGAAAAAAACCTCTTTTTGTTTATTTCAAATGAAATGCTTTATGTTTTAAAGTTTTGATTACATCAAGATAGCTTCAGGTGTGTCATACCTTTGTCCTAAATACAGCCTTTTAGCCCTATTTTCATTAGAACACTGGGGAAAGAGAAGACAGGGCACGGACTCGGACAATGGAGGGGGGTACACAGAGGGGACAGAGGCAGCCAGCTCCCCACCCCGGGCAGGAGGGGGGAGCAGTGTCAGCACGACGGACCATGCAGGGCAGGCGAGAGGGGCAGTGGGAGCACTATGCACCACATATGACAGGTGGAAGGGGCAGTGGTAGCACAAACCCCACATATGACTGGCGGAAGACGCAGCGTTAGCACAATGCACCACGTATGACAGGTGGGAGGGGCAGTGGTAGCACAACCCCCACATATGACTGGCGGAAGAGGCAGCGTTAGCACAATGCACCACGTATGACAGGTGGGAGGGTTCTTTGTAGCACAACGCACCATGTACGACTGGCAGGAGGGTTAGCTGCAGCACAATGCACCACGTATGACATGTGGGAGTGGCAGTGGTAGCACAATGCACCACCTACGACTGGCGGGAGGGGCAGTGGTAGCAGAACGCACCACATATGACAGCTGTGAGGGGCAGTGGTAGCACAATGCCCAATGCCCCACGTATGGCAGGTGGGAGTGGCAGTGGTAGCACAATGCACAACATATTACAGGTGGGAGGGGCAGTGGTAGCACAATGCACAACGTATGACAGGTGGAAGGGGCAGTGGTAGCACAATGCACCATGTACGACTAGCGGGAGTGGCAGTGGTAGCACAATGCCCCACGTATGACAGGTGGGAGGGGCAGTGGTAGCACAATGCACAACGTATGACAGGTGGAAGGGGCAGTGTTAGCACAATGCACAACGTATGACAGGTGGAAGGGACAGTGGTAGCACAATGCACCATGTACGACTAGCGGGAGTGGCAGTGGTAGCACAATGCTTCATGTATGACAGGCGGGAGGGGCAGTGGTAGCACAATGCCCCACGTATGATAGGTGGGAGGGACAGTGGTAGCACAATGCACCATGTATGACAGGTGGTAGGGGCATTGGTAGCACAATGTACCACGAGTGACAGGCAGGAGGGGCAGTGGTAGTGCAAAGCCCCACGTATGACAGGTGGGAGGGGCAGTGGTAGCACAACGCGCCACGTACGACTGGCGGGAGGGTTCGTTGCAGCACAATGGACCACGAGGGTCGAGAGTGAGGTGGCTGGGTTATGCACAAAGGACAATAGAGGGCAGAAGGGAGTGGGTAGGGGCTGGAATCAGAAAACAGAATTCAGGCAGGGAGTGGGGGGGCTGGGGCCGCAAGCTGACCATTCAGGGCAGGCAGGAGGTTGGATGATGTTATCAGCAATTTCAACCATGAAGTGATTTGAGATGTCATCAGTGATGTTAACAATTATGTTATTGAACATGTCATGAGTGATGTAACATGTGAAGTCAAAGGCTCTGTAAACTACATTTGATGAATTTCAGTGTCTTTTTGTTTTAGAACACTAGTTTTTATATATTTACAAATCCTAAGTATAACGTCACTTTAATCTTTTGCTTGAAATGTTTAAATCTGAGTTTGTCAGCATCTACGCACATATATATATATATTTGGATAGAGATATACACAGATACATACAAAGTCAGGTTTCTGAGCAGTGGTTGGACAAATTAATGTGTGTGGCAGTGTTTTTTCTGTGTTGCCTTCTGGAAAATTCAGCAGCTGTGGTTGTGGGGCACAAACGGTGGCCATGACAACCAGAGCTAGGGTACGCGCCCCATCTGGCCTGCTCTAGGGACCCCACCGGCCTTAGAACTCACCACTCAGCCTATGATTTCCTAGAATACCCAATCATCAGCACAATCTATGCTGCTCCGCAGAGGCCCTTATACAGCACAATCTGTGCTGCTCCCCAGAGGCCCTTATACAGCACAATCTGTGATGCTCTTCAAGAGCTCTTTTATACGTACTCTGAGTTGCACTGATTGCCCCCCAGAGCAATGCAACCCACGCTGCTGCAGTGGGGAGCACAGCAATTCAATCCATACACCCAGGGCCCCACAGAGAAATGCAACCCACAGTGCTGCAGTGGGGAGCACAGCAATTCAATCCATGCACCCAGGGCCCCACAGAGAAATGCAATCCACACCACTTCCCTCTATGTCACTGCACTCTAAGCCACTGCACTCTGCGCCAAACCACTCTTTTGTACTCTACACCACTCCACTCTACTCTTTGCCACTCTACACCGTTATACACCATTCTATATCACTGCACTCTGTGCAACTTCACTATATGCCACTCTACGCCACTCTTCTGTATGCCACACCATTCCACTCCACACAGTGCCACTCTACCTCACTCCTCTCCACACAATGCCACTCTACTCCACCCGCTTTACTCTATGCCATTCTACTCTACCCCACTCTACTCTAGCAAACATCATTCTACGCCTTTCTAGTCTACACCACTGTACTATACACCACTCTGCTCTATGCCACTCTAAGCCCCTCTACTCCACTCCATTCTCTTTGACTTTACTCTAATTGACTCTATTTTACTCCAAACGAATGCCACTCCACTCAATGACACCCCACACCACTCCATTCTATGCCACTGTACTCCACTCAACTCTACTCTATGCCAATCCAATCTTCGCCACTCCCCCCTACACCACTCTATTCTGCTCTACTCTATGCCACTGTGCTCTACACCAGTCCACTCCGCTCTACTTTACGCCCCTTAACTGTACGCCACTTCACTCTACGTTATGCCACTCCAAGCCACTCTAATCCACTCCAAGCCACTGTACACCACTCCAAGTGACACTACTTCACTCCACTCTATGCCTCTCCACGCCACCTAGATCATGCCATGCCACACAACTCTACTCTACTCCATGTGACTGTACAACATGGCTAAAAGACATTGACAAAGCCAATAGCTCTTGTGTAGACGAAACCTTTTGGCTTTGCCATTGCTTGTTGAAATCATGTAATACATTGGAATTTCCAGTTGTGGAGTTACTTGAAGGCTAGAGTAGGTAGTATTTTAAATAAAGCATTTATACTCTATTAATAATTAATGTAACAATCATAGGAACGTTTTAATTGGAAAATAACTGTTTAATTTATTATCAACTATAAAACTGTTTGGTTATAATTTTTTAAATACATTTTTTACTGATTAGGTTTATTGGGGTTTGGGTGGGTAGTGTTCTTTTTAAAGTTTATATTAATTCTTAATTTGCTTATATTTTACATTTATATTGTTTGACCTTGTTATATTTTTTGGTTATGTGTTTTAGAATTTTCATATTTTTGAGGATGCAGGATTTGCTTGCTGAATTTGGTGAGTAGTTTGTAAATAACAATATACAATCATTTATGTTAATTTAGTTATCGATAAAGTATGTTGGAATTTTTTTATTCAACTTGTTTTAAAAAAATTATTGATGTATGTGATTGTATGATTATTTTGTATAAACATTTTTATTAAATCATTAATATGAGCTGTGCGGTATATTGGACTTATGGGTAGGTGTGCCTACTAAAATAAGTTATTAAATTATATTGAATGAATAAAATGAATAAGTACATTTTCAAAGTGTTTTGGTTTTGAAAATAATTTTTTATTATCATGGGAAATATTGCGTTGTTTACTGCTTTGTGTTCTTGAGATGGAGTTTGACAGATAATGATTGTTTTTAAATGTTTTTATAATTTTCATATTTTTGTTTAACAGGGTTTATATATTTTTAATGTTTTAAACATATATCTTTTTTAAATATAACTTTTATTTTAAATTTAGATTTTTTTTTAAAGTTTAGAGTTATATTTTTTTTAACTTGTAATTGTGTACTTAGAGTATATTGAATCTGACCTGTCCAATGTAAATACTTTCCCCAGTGTTCGTGAGACTGGAGTTAGAATAATATGACCCCCTGCATCATACCACCCTCCCCCATAAGAATGCGCTTTCCCCATATTTGTTAGACTGGAGTTAAATAGTAAATCTGGCCCTCCCCGTGGATGCACTTTCTCCAATGTTTGTTTGACTGGAGTTTGAATAGTAGTTCTGAACCCCCTCCCACTACCAATGTAAATACTTTCCACAGTGTTTGTTAGACTGGAGTTGAAATAGTTGATATGCCCCACACCCCCAAAAACAAAGCTCTTTCCCCAGTGCTCGGTAGATTTGTGAGTGCACAGTCAGCCCCGTCCCACTCCCAGTTAAACACTTTCCCCAGTTTAGATTGGAGCTAGAATAGTTAATCCTGCTGCCCTCAAGTGTATGCACAGACCTAGTATTTGTTAGATTGGATTTAGATTAGTAAATCCTGCTGCCTTCAAGTGTATGCAAGGACCTAGTATTTGTTAGATTGGAGCTAGAACAGTTAATCCTGCTGCCCTCAAGTGTATGCACGGACCCTAGTATTTGTTAGATTGGAGCTAGAATAGTTAATCCTGCTGCCCTCAAGTGTATGCACGGGCCCTAGTATTTGTTAGGTTGGAGCTAGAATAGTTAATCCTGCTGCCCTCAATTGTATGCAAGGACCTAGTATTTGTTAGATTGGAGCTAGAATAGTTAATCCTGCTGCCTTCAAGTGTATGCAAGGACCTAGTATTTGTTAGATTGGAGCTAGAACAGTTAATCCTGCTGCCCTCAAGTGTATGCACGGACCCTAGTATTTGTTAGATTGGAGCTAGAATAGTTAATCCTGCTGCCCTCAAGTGTATGCACGGACCTAGTATTTGTTAGGTTGGAGCTAGAATAGTTAATCCTGCTGCCCTCAATTGTATGCAAGGACCTAGTATTTGTTAGATTGGAGCTAGAATAGTTAATCCTGCTGCCCTCAAGTGTATGCACAGACCTAGTATTTGTTAGATTGGATTTAGATTAGTAAATCCTGCTGCCTTCAAGTGTATGCAAGGACCTAGTATTTGTTAGATTGGAGCTAGAATAGTTAATCCTGCTGCCCTCAAGTGTATGCACGGACCCTAGTATTTGTTAGATTGGAGCTAGAATAGTTAATCCTGCTGCCCTCAAGTGTATGCACGGGCCCTGGTATTTGTTAGGTTGGAGCTAGAATAGTTAATCCTGCTGCCCTCAAGTGTATGCAAGGACCTAGTATTTGTTAGATTGGAGCTAGAATAGTTAATCCTGCTGCCCTCAATTGTATGCAAGGACCTAGTATTTGTTAGATTGGAGCTAGAATAGTTAATCCTGCTGCCCTCAAGTGTATGCACGGACCCTAGTATTTGTTAGATTGGATTTAGATTAGTAAATCCTGCTGCCTTCAAGTGTATGCAAGGACCTAGTATTTGTTAGATTGGAGCTAGAATAGTTAATCCTGCTGCCCTCAAGTGTATGCACGGACCCTAGTATTTGTTAGATTGGAGCTAGAATAGTTAATCCTGCTGCCCTCAAGTGTATGCACGGGCCCTGGTATTTGTTAGGTTGGAGCTAGAATAGTTAATCCTGCTGCCCTCAAGTGTATGCAAGGACCTAGTATTTGTTAGATTGGAGCTAGAATAGTTAATCCTGCTGCCCTCAATTGTATGCACGGACCCTAGTATTTGTTAGATTGGAGCTAGAATAGTTAATCCTGCTGTCCTCAAGTGTATGCACGGGCCCTAGTATTTGTTAGGTTGGAGCTAGAATAGTTAATCCTGCTGCCCTCAAGTGTATGCAAGGACCTAGTATTTGTTAGATTGGAGCTAGAATAGTTAATCCTGCTGCCTGGTGTATCAAGCTACAATCGTGAAGCGCATGTGCAGGGGCGCAATCACCTAGCAGCATGAAAGTAAGTACAATAAAAACGTTCCCCACAAATTGTGCACGTTTTTGAGCAGCCCCCCAAAACAAGTTAAAACAGAGTAAAACTAATGTGCAAATTCAGCAATTCCCAAATACCGCGTGTCTCCCAGCTCAGACCTCAGGAGGATGCAGTTGTCACCCCAGTACAGAGATCTGGGCCTAAATCCATCGTTTTTTTGCTCACCGTGCCATTCCAGTTTGAACCCAGCCATATGCAAATCAGTCTTGACCCTGTGCCTCATGGGAACAGTCCAGCCCGAACTGCCAAGCCAGGTCCTCCCTGGACTGGAAACAAGCATCCTAGGACCGGTTTCGGGGTTTCACCTCTCTTCAGCCAGGATAGCTTGATTCCAGTGGCATGGAGAGCACGGGACCCACGTCTGGGCAGACGTGGGTCCTGTGCTCTCCATGCCACAGGATGCTTGTTTCCAGTCCAGGGAGGAACTGGCCTGGCAGTTCGGGCTGGACTGTTCCCATTGGGCGCAGGGTCAAGAGTGATTTGCATATGGCTGGGTCCAAACTGGAATGGCATGGTGAGCAAAAAAACGATGGATTTAGGCCCAAATCTATGTACTGGGGTGAATGTATGACATTGTTCTGCATTCTGTCCATCAATTGTTCTTTTTGCTAGAATAGTTAATCCTGCTGCCCTCAAGTGTATGCACGGACCTAGTATTTGTTAGATTGGAGCTAGAATAGTTAATCCTGCTGCCCTCAAGCGTATGCACGGACCCTAGTATTTGTTAGATTGGATTTAGATTAGTAAATCCTGCTGCCCTCAAGTGTATGCACGGACCTAGTATTTGTTAGATAGAAGCTAGAATAGTTAATCCTGCTTTCCTCAAGTGTATGCACGGACCTAGTATTTGTTAGATAGAAGCTAGAATAGTTAATCCTGTTTTCCTCAAGTGTATGCATGGACCCTAGTATTTGCTAGATTGGATTTAGATTAGTAAATCCTGCTGCCTTCAAGTGTATGCACGGACCCAGGTATTTGTTAGATAGAAGCTAGAATAGTTAATCCTGCTTTCCTCAAGTGTATGCATGGACCCTAGTATTTGCTAGATTGGATTTAGATTAGTAAATCCTGCTGCCTTCAAGTGTATGCACGGACCTAGTATTTGTTAGATTGGAGCTAGAATAGTTAATCCTGCTGCCCTCAAGCGTATGCACGGACCCTAATTTTTGTTAGGTTGAAGCTAGAATAGTTAATCCTGCTGCCCTCAAGCGTATGCACGGACCCTAATATTTGTTAGGTTGAAGCTAGAATAGTTAATCCTGCTGCCTTCAAGTGTATGCACGGACCGTAGTATTTGTTAGATTGGAGCTAGAATAGTTAATCCTGCTGCCTTCAAGTGTATGCACGGACCTAGTATTTGTTAGATTGGAGCTAGAATAGTTAATCCTGCTGCCCTCAAGTGTATGCACGGACCATAGTATTTGTTAGATTGGATTTAGATTAGTAAATCCTGCTGCCCTCAAGTGTATGCACGGACCTAGTATTTGTTAGATAGAAGCTAGAATAGTTAATCCTGCTTTCCTCAAGTGTATGCACGGACCTAGTATTTGTTAGATTGGAGCTAGAATAGTTAATCCTGCTGCCCTCAAGTGTATACACGGACCTAGTATTTGTTAGATTGGAGCTAGAATAGTTAATCCTGCTTCCCTCAAGCGTATGCACGGACCCTAGTATTTGTTAGATTGGATTTAGATTAGTAAATCCTGCTGCCTTCAAGTGTATGCACGGACCCTAGTATTTGTTAGATAGGAGCTAAAATAGTTAATCCTGATGCCCTCAAGTGTATGCACGGACCTAGTATTTGTTAGGTTGGAGCTAGAATAGTTAACACTGCTGCCCTCAAGTGTGTGCTTGACCTAGTATTTGTTTGGTTGGAGCTAGAATAGTTAATCCTGATGCCCTCAAGTGTATGCACGGACCTAGTATTTGTTAGGTTGGAGCTAGAATAGTTAATCCTGCTGCCCTCAAGTGTGTGCACGGACCTAGTATTTGTTAGATTGGATTTAGATTAGTAAATCTGTCCCTTATTAATATTTCCCCAGTATTTGTTAGTCTGGGTTAGAATCGTCACTCTGATGCTCCTCCCCTTACTTCGTATGCATTTTTCACAATATTTGCTAAATTTGAATTAGAGTAGTTAATTTAACCACTCCCAAATGTATGCACGGACAACAGTGTATGTTGGATTGAAGTTAGAATAGTTAGTCTGACCCCTCTATTGTATGTATTTTTACCCAGTATTTCTTAACCTAGAGTTTGAATAGCAAATCTGACCCCCCCCAACCGATGTGTCATTTTTCCTTAATGTTTATAGGAGCTTAGTTAGAATAGTGTTGTTGTTTTGTAATGATGTGGAAATAGTTAGGTTACTTACATGTAACTAGCATTTTTAAAGATATTTAGAGATTCTTTATTTAAAACATGTAGATTTCTAAATTGATTTCTTTTATATTATATTTCAATTGTGTTTCTTATTAAACTATTTTCATTTTTTTTGTGATATGTTTTAGTATTTTACAAATACTGCATTTTGTTACATTTAAAACAAATATTGTTAGTGGTTTAATGCATTTAAAATACATGTTTACATGTATTAATAGTTCTGCTAGTCAAATGAATATTGTTTTATTAAACTAACTTTTATCTGTATAATGCTGTTATTTTGTTGCCTAATTTAATATTTTTTACATAAATGTATAAACTTATAAAAAAGTTATGTGTTTTTAACAATAAGCTCTTAAATGTAATAAATTCATGGCTAGGTTTTATATTTACGCTTTTCTTAATTTATATATTTTTTAAATAATCTAAAATATTTTTAGTTACAATAATGTAAATTTCAATTAAATACATATATTACCAGTATCATGTTAATATTTTGGCCCTAAAGATTTTGGCAGGTGATATTTTTGTACTTTACATTAGGGTCCTAATTACGATATCGGTCAAAGTTGTCTCTGTCCGACACTGTTTTGGGGAAGGAACCGCCCAACCATAGGTCGCCAGTTCCGACAACCCCATTAGGATGCGACCGCACATGGTACGGTCGCAAACTTCCATTTTTCAATGGGAACTTGTGCTGCAGGCTGAAACCGCCCACAGCACAAGCTCCCATTGAAAAATGTAAGTTTGTAAACATCCCTGCACCGTGTGGCAGGCACCACACGATGGGCTGAGGGGAAGAGTGCCCTGGTAGGGACCCCCAAAGTCAGTTTCTGGCAGCCAATCCATGTCCAAAAAACAAACATGAATTGGCTGTCGGAAACTGACATCATAATCCCGACTGCAGAAACACCATCCTTAAGGGATTATGAGCGCTATCCGGCTGGCCGACAGGCTCCTTGAGCCCGTCGGAACTGCATCGGATTCCCTAACCGGTTTAAACTCCGACCGCTGTCATCATAATATGGCGGTCGGACTTTAAACCTACCGTGTAGGTCGGAAATGACCAGCGGTCGGAGGCTTTCTGACCGACCTCGCAATCAGGCCCTATATGTATACAAAGTTGATATTTAGGTTTTCAATATTTCGGCATTGGTAGTTTTGGACCACGATGCTTTCTGTCATACAATCCAAGACAAGCAAATGGCGCCCTCTAGGGATCACTGTATAGTTCAGCCAATGTGTCTTTTGTAAGGTTCCTTACATATTCCTCCCGTCCTTACACCTTCCTCCCTATCCAGTCCAATGCAAGTGCCTCTCCTATTGATCACTTCCTACACAAAAAAGCATTGGCAAAACCAGACAATGGGTCTGTAATTGGCAAGGTCGTGCAATGGTTATGTTTTATAACAAGTATATGCCACAAAAATAGAAAACATGCCAAGGCCTAAATGTGATGCCATAGGCTGACAATAAAAATGTAACATTTCAAAGAAAATTTAACCATTACATGCAATTTTAATGTAAAAGAATGGTCATTTTCTAGCAGGCAGGTGTACTTAGAACAGATATAAGAGTCCTTTTTAATTTTAATGCCATCACAGGACAATTGACCTTGAGTTCGTGTAACTTGAAGACGTAGTTTAAACACAGAAGAATGGCTAAATAAGGGATAAACAGAGGAAAGATAAAAGCATTGGCAAACTAAAGCATTGAGCCTCCAGCCCTTACAATGTAATGCACTGTTTTAAGGCAAATGTTCACATGGGATCAGGCAAAGTGTGAACACTCACAGTGAAATAGGGCAATTGGCTAACATGCTGCTGATTCACTGCACCCCGCTGGATGCTGTGATGGATAGAGGCAGTAATGTGCATGAATGAATGATTGGATGTATATAGTGCGTAGCTACTCAAAAGAGTGTCCCGACGCTTGGAAACCAACAATCCTTCCAACGAAGACATACCGGGAGGTAAAGAGAAAGGTTTATAGGGCCTTCCAGAAGAAACCATATGAACTAAGCTGGAGTCCTACCGAGAGAGTGTTCCAGACCCAGGATGCTAAGACCACAAAGGAGGAGTCGCCTATCCCAGAGCCGTGATGACGAGGAACCGCAGTCAGGAGGGCTCCAGCGGAACGCACAGGACTCTTCGGTCTATACCGTCTGCTTCTCTACGAGAGGTCCAGTGGGCCTGACCTGTAGGATGCCTGATGTACTAGTGTCATGGATCTGAACAAAATCCTCTCGTAGATAGGGAGCTAAAGAAGCTTGGACAAGTGAGTGGACATTGACGTTTGGTTTCCTAAAATACACAGAAGGACCAGAACATTTGCGTTATCCAGCCTAGAGGTAATTAAAGCATGGATCAGCATACATTGGGCCTCAAATGGGAGTAACTCAAGAACTTTTTTAAGTGACTTCGTGGTCAAGAAGCATGACCCTACCACTACCGCAATGTGAGATTTAAAAGAAAGTTGGATGTCCAATTTTACTCCTAACTTCGGACACCCATTATTCCACCTGTCAAAAGAGTCATAACATTTCGGCTTTATATGAATTACACTGTGAATTATTGGCCAGTATTGAATCCAAAATGGCTGCCATGCCAGCTTTGAAAGACTTCAAGGCGTCCAGTTGGCTATTCTCACACGTAAGGAGTAGCTGAGTGTCCTCCACATAAGAAATTATCTTTACGCCATCGGACTCAACCAAAGCAGCCGGGGGACATATAAACATTGAACAATGTTGGACTCAAAGATGAACTATGTGGAACTCCTAAACCTAGAGATTTGGTGGAAGAAGAATAAGGGACCATTCCAACGGCTTGTCCCCCATTATCAAGAAAGAGTTGAATCGAGTCCCAGACCAGGCCGCTAATTCCAAGATCACAGAGAAGTTTTAGGAGCGTGGCATGGGAGACCGTATCAAGGCCGCTGATAGATCTAATATAATCAGAGCAGCACTGTGACCTCTATCCAACATCCACTTAATGGAATCGACAATCGACAATCTCTAACAGTGCGGTTTTGGTGCTATGTCGCGAGTGAAAGTCCAACTGGGAAGGATGAAAAGACCCTTCTTCTCTTCTTCAAATACTCGGAGAGTTGGCGGCACACTGTTTCATCAAACATTGTGGCCACACTCAGTAGTAAAGAGATGGGTCTAAAGTTGGACAATAGGGGCCTGTCTGCTGAGGAACACAACTAAAAAGCACCAGTCATCTGCCAGGTAAAGGCCTCTCTGGTCTCACGTCCATCGTGTTTAACCACTGCTCACAGCATGGTGCTCATAACTAGAAGCCAAAGCATCTCCCCTGCCCGGGAGACAAGACGAGGCTAGAAGATTCTCATTCCCCTCTCTACTACTGAACCCTTGCAATGAGGAGTGGAACCCTCCAGGGTCCATTCACCTGCTTCTGACTTACTACTCACAGCCGTGAATCTAGGACCCCACCAGTCGGATTCCAAGATGGCGCACGCTGAGGGCTACAATGACCACATCTTTCGCCTAGACCTGGCTCTGCATTGCTTAAGAGCAGCAGCAGGTGTGACCTCCATAACATTCTGCTCTCTTGCAAACAAGCAGAACATGAGGGCCTGCAAAACTGGCCTGCAAACAAACCATAGTGACAACACGGGGCTCTCTAAGGCATCTTCCACAGACATGGCCAACACCACGCCCTGCGAAACTGCCTGTCCACAACCAAACCACAAGGACACATGGGTCTCTGACAGGCATCATCCACAAACATGACCAACACCACGCCCTGTGAAACTACCTGCCCAAAACCAAACCACAAGAAAACAAGGGTCTTTGACAGGTATCACCCACAAACATTACCAACACCACACCCTACAAAACTACCACCCCACAACCAAACCACAAGGACACATGGGTCTCTGACAGGCATCATCCACAAACTTGACCAACACCACGCCCTGTGAAACTACCTGCCCACAACCAAACCACAAGAAAACAAGGGTCTTTGACAGGCATCACCCACAAACATGACCAACACCACGCCCTGCAAAACTATCAGCCCACAACCAAACCACAAGGACACATGGGTCTCTGACAGGCATCATCCACAAACATGACCAACACCACTCCCTGCGAAACTGCATGCCCACAACCAAACCACAAGGACACATGGGTCTCTGACAGGCATCATCCACAAACATGACCAACACCACACCCTGTGAAACTACCTGCCCACAACCAATCCACAAGAAATTAAGGGTCTTTGACAGGCACAACCCACAAACATGACCAACACCATGCCCTGCGAAATAGCCTGCCGACAACCAAATCACAAGGACACATGGGTCTCTGACAGGCACCAACCACAAACATGACCAAAACCATGCCCTGCAAAACTACCTGCCCACAACCAAATCACAAGAAAACAAGGGTCTTTGACAGGCATCACCGACAAGCATGACCAACACCATGCCCTGCGAAACTGCATGCCCACAAGCAAACCACAAGGACACATGGGTCTTTGACAGGCATCATCGACAAACATGTCCAACACAACTCTACAAAAGTGACTATCGTCTGAAAACAAACCATTTTGACAACCGTGATGTCTACCCACGCATCCAGATGAAAGACTATCAGGGCTTGAACAGCAGTTCTGAAGTGGATTTCTGCATAAACAGTTTAACTTTCTTTGCAAGATAGAGCTGGTTGCAAGACTTTTTATTGCTCGCGCATGGATATCCAAACTCCCACCCAAAGCGTATAAATGGTGGGCAATACTAAGGGAGATCTTTGAAAGGGAGATGTCTATAGCCAAAAAGAGAGGTGTCCGATCTGGAAAGAAGTTTTATTGAATCTGGAGCCTATGCTAAAATTAGACTAAAGCAGGATTGTATTTGTTTTGAACATCAGCAAAACATTGTACTTCTTTCCTTTTCCCCCTCTCTCCTCTTGTGTGTATTTCTCATATGTTTATTTGTTCAATGTATTATGATTTTTTTAGAAGCTCTGTTTTTCTTTATGTTTACTCCTTACGACAACTAAAAAAATAAAAAATAAAAGCAAGAGAGAGCTGGTACCAGACGACCTCTGTTTATTTGGCTGTATGTTCCTTGAGGGTGTGGTTTGTGTCAAGGGGCAATCCAAGTGACTTGGCATTGGGTGAAAGTTGGGGTTTGAAGCTGACCTGGTTCATGTGATTGGCCAAGTTTGTACTGTTTCTCGTTTGTTGTACTTGGCAAATAACAGGAATTCTGTCTTGGCTGTTGAGCTTCAGATAGGTGCTGGACATCCAGGTCTGGGTCATGTGCGGGCAGTGTTTGAGGTGCTGGACAGCCAGGCCAGGGTCATGTGCGGGCAGTGTTTGAGGTGCTGGACAGCCAGGTCTGGGTCACGTGCGGGCAGTGTTTGAGGTGCTGGACAGCCAGGTCTGGGTCACGTGCGGGCAGTGTTTGAGGTGCTGGACAGCCAGGTCTGGGTCACGTGCGGGCAGTGTTTGAGGTGCTGGACATCCAGGTCTGGATTATGTGCGAGCGGTGTTTGAGGCACTAAATATCTGATGCATAGGAGACTTTCCAGTAGAGTTGTATTGCATTGGCATAATGGTGAATCTTGATGCTCTTATCAGTGAGTAGAGCACCAAGTGGCTCCATGTAGTGGATGAATACGACAGGGACTGTATAGAACCCCACGGTTAAGTGCTGGGGTAACCTACAAATGAAACCTCCCCCACCTTTACCTGCTCGGATCACCTACTAATGTAACTTTCTACACACAGGTGCATGCACTGTAACACCTTTACCTGCTTGGATCACCTACGAGTGGAACCTTCTACACACAGGTGCATGCACTGTAACACCTTCACCTGCTCGGATCGCCCATGAATGACACCTTCTACACACAGATGCACATGCACTTTAACACGGCTACCTTCTCGGATCACCTACGACTGGAACCGTCTAAACACAGGTGCATGCACTGTAACACCTTTACCTGCTCATATCACCTACAAATGGAACGTTCTACTCACAGGTGCGTGCACACTTACACCTCTATCTTCTCGGATCATCTACGAATCGAACCTTCTACAGGCAGGTGCATTCACTGTAACATCATTACCTGCTCAGATCACCTATGAATGGAACCTTCTACACACAGGTGCATGCGTTGTAACACCTTTACCTGCTTATACCACCTACAAATGGAACTTTGTACACACAGGTGCATGCACTGTACCTGTTCGGGTAATCTACAAATGAAACCTTCTACAAACAGTTGCGTGCACTGTAACACCTTTACCTGCTCGGATCACCCAAGAATGGAACCTTCTACACACAGGTCCATGTACTTTAACACCTTTTCCTGCTTGGATGACCAACTAATGGAACCTTCTACACACAGGTGCATGCAGTGTAACACCTTTCCCTGCTCGGATCACCTATGAATGGAATCTTCTACATAGAGGTGCATGCACTGTAACACCTTTACCTGCTTATATCATCTATGAATGGAACCTTCTACACACCGATGCATGCACTGTAACACCTCTGCCTGCTCGGATCACCTACGAATGGAATCTTCTACATAGAGGTGCATGCACTGTAACACCTTTACCTGCTTATATCACCTATGAATGGAACCTTCTACGCACGGGTGCATGCACTTTAACACCTTTACCTGCTCGTATCACCTACAAATGGAACCTTCTACACACAGATGCATACACTTTACATCCTCGAGTCATCTAGAAATGAAACCTAATACACACAGGTGCATGCACTGTAAAACATTTACCTGCTCTGATCACACACCAATGGAACCTTCTACACACAGGTGCATGCACTGTAACACCTTTACCTGCTCTGATCACACAGGAATGGAACCTTCTACACACAGGTGCATGCACCGTAACACCTTTACCTGCTCTGATCACACAGGAATGGAACCTTCTACACACAGGTGCATGCACCGTAACACCTTTACCTGCTCTGATCCCACAGGAATGGAACCTTCTACACACGGATGCATGCACCGTAACACCTTTACCTGCTCTGATCACACAGGAATGGAACCTTCTACACACAGGTGCATGCACCGTAACACCTTTACCTGCTCTGATCACACAGGAATGGAACCTTCTACACACAGGTGCATGCACTGTAACACCTTTATCTGCTTAGATCACTTACAAATGGAACTTTCTACACACAGGTTCATGCACTGTAACACCTTTACCTGCTCATATCACCTATGAATGGAACCTTCTAGATACAGGTGCCTGCAGTGTAACACCTTCACCTGCTTAGATCACTTACAAATGGAACCTTCTACACACGGATGCATGCACTGTAACACCTTCTCCTGCTCGGATCATCTATGAATGGAACCTTCTACACACAGATGCATACACTTTACATCCTCGAGTCATCTAGAAATGAAACCTAATACACACAGGTGCATGCACTGTAAAACATTTACCTGCTCTGATCACACATGAATGGAACCTTCTACACACAGGTGCATGCACTGTAACACCTTTATCTGCTTAGATCACTTACAAATGGAACTTTCTATACACAGGTGCATGCACTGTAACACCTCTGCCTGCTCGCATCACCTACGAATGAAACCTTCTACACACAGGTGCATGCACTGTAACACCTTTACCTGCTCTGATCACACAGGAATGGAACCTTCTACACACAGGTGCATGCACTGTAACACCTTTCCCTGCCCGGATCACCTACGCATGGAATATTTTACACACGGATGCATGCTCTTAAACACCTTTACCTGTTTGGATCACCCACGAATGGAAATTTCTGCACACAGGTGCATGCACTGTAACAACTTTACCTGCTTAGATCATCTATGAATGGAACCTTCTACTCATAGGTGCATGCACTGTAACACCTTTACCTGCTCATATCACCTACGAATTAAACTTTCTGCACACAGGTGCATGCACCGTAACACCTTTACATGCTCGTATCACCTTCGAGCGGAACCTTCTACACACAGGTGCATGTACTGTAACAGACACACAATTGATGGACAGAATGCAGAACAAATCAAAACATTCACCCCCAGTCAAGAGATCTGGGTTAAATCCATCATTCTTTTGCTCACCATGCCACCCCAGTTTAGACCTGGCTATATGCAAATCAGTCTTGACCCTGTGCCTCATGGGAACAGTCCAGTCCGAACTGCCAAGCCAGGTCCTCCCTGGACCGGAAACAAGCATCCTAGGACCGGTTTCGGGGTTTCACCCCTCTTCAGCCAGGATAGCTTGATTCCAGTGGCACAGTGAGCCCAGGACTCACGTCTGAGCATACCTGGCGCACTTAGGGCGAGAAAGCAAAAGACACACAATTGATGGACGGAATGCGGAACAAATCAAAACATTCACCCCCAGTCAAGAGATCCGGGTTAAATCCATCATTCTTAAGCGATGGATTTAGGCCCAGATCTCTGTACTGGGGTGAATGTATGACATTGTTCTGCATTCTGTCCATCAATATTTCTTTTTGCATTTGTCACCCCGAGTGGGACGGGTATGCTCAGACGTGAGTCCCGTGCTCTCCATGCCACTGGAATCAAGCTATCCTGGCTGAAGAGAGGTGAAACCCCGAAACCGGTCCTAGGTTGCTTGTTTCCAGTCCAGGGAGGACCTGGCCTGGCAGTTCGGGCTGGACTGTTCCCATTGGGCACAGGGTCAAGACTTATTTGCATATGGCTGGGTTCAAACTGGAATGGCATGGTGAGCAAAAAAACGATGGATGTAGGTCCAGATCTCTGTACTGGGGTGAATGTATGACATTGTTCTGCATTCTGTCCATCAATAGTTCTTTTTGCATGCACTGTAACACCTTTACCTGCCCGGGTCATCTACAAATGAAACCTTCTACACAGAGGTGCATGCACTGTAACACGTTTACCTGCTCAGGTTATCTACAAATGAAACCTTCTACACACAGGTGCATGCACTGTAACACCTTTACCTGCTGCGATCATCTATGAATAGAACCTCCTACACACAGATGCATTCACTGTACCTGGTCAGGTCATCTAGAAATGAAACCTTCTACACACAGGTGGATGCACTGTAACACCTTTACCTGCTTGGATCACCTACGAGTGGAACCTTCTACACACAGATGCATGCACTGTAACACCTTTACCTGCTCGGATCGCCCATGAGTGACACCTTCTACACACAGATGCATGCACTGTAACACCTTTACCTGTTTGGATCACCCACAAATGGAACTTTCTGCACACAGGTACATGCACTGTAACACCTTTACATGTTTGGATCACCTATGAATGGAACCTTCTACTCACAGGTGCATGCACTGTAACACCTTTACGTGCTCCGATCATCTATGAATGGAACCTTCTACACACGGATGCATGCTCTTTAACACCTTTACCTGCTCAGATCACCTACAAATTGAACTTTCTGCACACAGGTGCATTCACTGTAAAAACATTACCTGCTCTGATCACCTTTGATTGGAACCTTCTACTCACAGGTGCAAGCACTATAACACCTTTACCTGCACCGATCATCTATGAATGCAAGATTCTACACAGGTGCATGCACTCTACCTGCATGTGTCATCTACGAATGAACCCTTCTACACACAGGTGCATGCACTGTAACACCTTTACCTGCTCAGATCACCTACAAATGGAACCTTCTACACACAGGTGCTTGCACTGTAACACTTTTAACTGCTTGGATCACCTACGAATAGAATCTTCTACACACAGGTGCATTCACTATAACACCTTTACCTGCTCGTATCACCTACGAATGGAACCTTCTACACATAGCTGCGTGCACTGTAACACCTTTAACTGCTTGGATCACCTACGAGTGGAACCTTGTAAACACAGGTGCATGCACTTTAACACCATAACCAGCTCGGATCACCAACGAACGGAACCTTCTACACACAGGTGCATACACTGTAACATGTTTACTTGCTCGGATCACCCATAAGTGGAACATTCTATACACAGGTGCATGCAGTGTAACACCTTTACTGGCTCAGACCCTCTAAGAACTGAACCTTCTATACACAGGTGCATGCACTGTAACACCTTTACCTGCTCAGCTCACTCATGAATGGAATCTCCTACACACAGGTGCATGCACTGTAACACCTTTACCTGCTCAGATCACCTACAAATGGAACCTTCTACACACAGGTGCTTGCACTGTAACACTTTTAACTGCTTGGATCACCTACGAATAGAATCTTCTACACACAGGTGCATTCACTATAACACCTTTACCTGCTCGTATCACCTACGAATGGAACCTTCTACACATAGCTGCGTGCACTGTAACACCTTTAACTGCTTGGATCACCTACGAGTGGAACCTTGTAAACACAGGTGCATGCACTTTAACACCATAACCAGCTCGGATCACCAACGAACGGAACCTTCTACACACAGGTGCATACACTGTAACATGTTTACTTGCTCGGATCACCCATAAGTGGAACATTCTATACACAGGTGCATGCAGTGTAACACCTTTACTGGCTCAGACCCTCTAAGAACTGAACCTTCTATACACAGGTGCATGCACTGTAACACCTTTACCTGCTCAGCTCACTCATGAATGGAATCTCCTACACACAGGTGCATGCACTGTAACACCTTTACCTGCTCAGATCACCCATGAATGGAATCTCCTACACACAGGTGCATGCACTGTAACACCTTTACCTGCTCAGATCACCCATGAATGGAATCTCCTACACACAGGTGCATGCACCGTAATACCTTTACCTGCTCAGATCACCCATGAATGGAATCTCCTACACACAGGTGCATGCACCGTAATACCTTTACCTGCTCGGATCACCCATGAATGAAATTTTCTGCACACAGGTGCATGCACTGTAACACCTTTACCTGCTCAGATCATCCATGAATTGAACTTTCTACACACAGATGCATGCACCGTAATACCTTTACCTGCTCAGATCACCCATGAATGGAATCTTCTACACACATGCATATTCACTGTTACACCTTTACCTGCTTGAATCCCCACAAATGAAACACGGGCACTGGTGGCAGCACGCACACTGTAGCGGTTTGGGTGCTGGAATGTGGGGGGCTCTGTGGTGGGGTGGGGTGGGGTGCTGTGATGTGGTTAACTCTATAGTTGGGATAAGCGTTGGCTGTATGGTGGGATGAGGTAATCTGCAGAGAAGTTTTAAGGCATGGGAAAAGTAGGTAATTCCACCCCCCACCTCCCCACCCGGCCCCTTGGGCAGTGAACATTCGCTCTATTTGATCTCTGTCTGCTCTGTCCATTTCACAATCCGAACCTCTCTGTCTGCCTCTATCTCTCTCTCTGTCCCTCTCTCTGTCTGCCTCTACCTCTGACTCTGTCCCTCTCTCCATCTCTCTCCATCTCTCTGCCGTGTCTACCTTTCACTCTGTCCCTCTCTCCCTTTCTCAGTCCATGTCTACCTCTCACTCTGTCCCTCTCTCTGTCCACGTCTACCTCTCACTCTGTCCCTCTGTACCTCTCACTGTTTCTCTCTCCCTCTCTCTGTCCACCTCTACCTCTTACTCTGTCCCTCTGTACCTCTCACTGTTCCTCTCTCCCTCTCTCTGTCCACTTCTAACTCTCATTCTGTCACTGTGTGAGAAGTTTGCCTGATATATGCTGTCCACTAGTTCTAGTGGGCACCTTGTATCAGTCCAAACAACCCCTTATTGGTTACAGGTTAAAGACAACCTTTATTGAAAGCTATCCTAGTGGTAGCTATCGAGAGCAGCCTTCAGGCTCAATCTTGAAGGAATGTAAAGCAGCTTGTTTTACCAGTCTATAATCTATTGAGTCACTAAATGAAAGATATCCACACCAGGTATATATATAAAATATATGTATTTATTACTAAACACACCCTCCTAGTCTCTTTATGAGACTAGAGGTCAAAACACTTAAGTTACACTTCAATAATCACAGTAAAATAGCACAAATACATGTCAGGCCCTAGGGGCGAGCCAAACCATATACTAAAATAGTGGTATAAGAACCACGACTTAACTAAACACAAGGGCTAGAGCCTGTAGAATCGCTGGAACACCAAGGAACCACCCAAGGTAGTGACACAGGGGACCAATTGGGGCTGTGTGCAGTGTGTGAACACAGCCGCGAGCTCCCGTTAGTTTCTATGGGGAAAGTCACGGTTAGATTTTTAAAGATTAGGGACACTTAGAAATGAGTCAGGACCAAATCCTTTTGGACCTAGGTAGTTCTAGGGCTTGCACCCACACGAGCACTGGAGTACTCGTGTTACCTCACCCAGGGAAGCCGGGTGCATTGGTGTCTTTTGGTGTCGGGTCGCGTCGTCAATTTGAATGGGAGTTGGCGAAGAAGTACTGCTGCCGTGAAGATGCAAAGTGACCGAAGAGATCCAAGCCTGGATCGAGGATGAGAAGAACCTGAAAGCAGAGGGGACTGAGTCTGGGTCACTAGCCAGTGACCAGGAAGGCGATGAGCAGATGCCCACTGATGTTGGGTGATTTCAGGTGAAAGAGGTGAAGCTTGACTCTTCAGCCCCGAGGTCCAGGAGGTGTCGAGGATAACCAGGAGCTGGATTCGAGCTGTCACATAAAGGATGTAGAGTGCTGCAGCATTGGTGCCCGGATTGGACACAACAAGCTTTGGCAACAGCAACCCACACAGAAACAAGAAAGATGCTTCGGTGCAGACCAGCAAGGTCTGTGGGAGTCACCACTTGGTTGGAAGTCAGGGCATGTCTGGAACAACCAGGAAAGCCCAAGGAAATACAAAGTTACCCCCTCAGGGACCCACCAGTCAACAGACCAGGGACCTTGAGACAAAACGCAAAATGGCAGCCCACAGGTCACTCGGAATGACCAGGCCGACAATCTTTGGTGGATTCAGTGCTTGAGATGGGGGCTACACGTCAGCACAAGCACGACTTCAACAGACATCGAAAATTCAATGCACTTGAATTTGGGGGAGGCAAGATGGCGTCCGGCTAATACTACCGCTGTAATGCCTCGCTGAACATTCCCCCGTAATACTGTTGCGGCTTCTCTAAAGATGTGCTGAATGCAAAGATGCGGCCGCCACAGAGCTGCTACATTGTTACCTGCTTATTCTGGTCCGGGCGTTTGAGGTGTAAGCGGCGATCCGGTCTGGAGGGCGCCTGTTGGGTGCTGGCAACGTTGACGGCTCTGACGCCGACGGTGCTCTCTGGACTACGCGAGCGGCGGGCGGAGCCGCGGAATCATGGGAAGGAGGCCAGGAGCTGGGACGGACGTCAGGCGAGGGGAGATTGTCGATCCCCGCAGCTACAACGTGGACAGAGCGGACTCAACGGGCGGTGCTTCCTACACCTTTCTACACTGCCGCTCTCGGTTGGCGTCCCGGATAGACAAGTAAGGATGGCGGCAAGAGCGGGGCGAGTAGCTAAGAACAAAAATCCCTTGATGCCCGCCGTGGACAGCACAAACCTAGGAATATCTCGGCAGAAGAAACTAGACTCTTCAGTAATGAAAGGCAAATCTGGGGCACAGAAGGGGGAGAATGTTGAAGAAATTAACAAAGGCCCTGGAGGAAGTGGGAATGTAAATACAGTAAATACTGGGGCCGTTAAAAAGAAAATAACTACTAACTCCCATAAAGAAATCGATTGCTCTCAGCCATTGATAACCAGTAGCTTTCCGTCCACGAATATCACAATTGGGGAGGGAGGTGTCTTTTTACATCCAGAGGAACACCCTAGTGCAGCTACCTCAGTTAGTTCAGTGCTGGGACATTTTGAACTTGAATGTGAGAGTGAAATACTCCCTTTGGACACCTCCCGCTCCGCAGCCAATGGTAAGGGTAACTTAACAACTGATCTGGTTTCTTCTGCACTACGGGGGGATGCCATTCCCTTCGAGGGATCAAAGGGTCGTGCAGAGGGGGGTTCAAACGCTGTCCTTTCTCCTCAAGCCATACATAATACATGGAAGGATTGCTTGCTGAAAACACCTGATAATCAGGATCAATTTTTTTCCCTAACCGAAGAGTCTGAGTTGTCGGACATTAGTATTTCTCTATCTAGCGGCGAAGAGCAGAGCAAGTGGTATAGCAGCTCAAATACTGATCCGCAGAAAATTAAACTGGCTGCTAAAAAGCTTCAGAAGAAGAGAAGCAGAGACCGTTGTAAAAAGCATGATGGAATGGAGGCAACAGGTGAAATCAGTGGTACTGATTTGAAATGGGATTACAACGACACTTCACTTACCGTTATCTCTAATGTCGCGACAGCATCAGGGGGCGATCAAACAATTACGGACTCTACCACTGGTCAAGTGAGAGTACATGTTCCCCAAAAAAACGAACCGGCTTTAATAGATATTTTGCAGTCTATAAAGGGCTTCCAGGCAGAAGTTAAAGCTGATAGTCGTAGATCCCGCCAGGCAGCAAAGAAACTCCAAGGGGCAGTCAGGAAAGTGGGCAAAACCTGTGCTGAAATTGCTGATCGTATGGCCTCAGTTGAAGTTAGAACGGATCAACTTGAGCAGGATGTCTCTTCATTGAAGACTAAGTCGAAGGATCACGAGGGGATTGTTAAGGATTTGATGTGGAAGCTGGAAGAACAGGAAAACCGACAGAGACGGAATAACCTCCGCTTTCTCGGGATTCCGGAGGTGGCCAAAAAAGAGGATCCCAGGAAATTCATGATCTCACTTCTCAAAGGCTTGTTTCCTGAACTACAATCCTGGGATTGGGACAAGGAGATGCAAAGAGCCCACCGGTTTCCTTTGACTCTTGGGAAACGCACTTCGGCACCCCAACAGCATCCTCGAGCTATGCTGCTATTCTTTGGAAATTTTCTGCTGCGGCAAGCACTCTACGACCTGGCCAGACCTACAAGCAAACGGTCATATGATGGAATAACTTTCTTTACGAGGCTGGATTTTGCTCATGCCACCGTGGAGCGCAGATGGAGAATGCGGCAGCTTATCGACCCCTTCTTAAAACTCGGGGCCATGGTATACCTTCAAAATCCGACCAGATTGAAAGTTGTTCATTTAGGGACTACCCGTAGTTTTGTATCGGAAATACAGGCGAAAGAGTATCTAGATGAAATCTCGGGACACAAGTAAAAAAAAAAAAAAGTAAAAAAGTAAAAAGCTTAAAAAGTGTGTCTGTTCTCCGGTAATATACCTACGCTGATATGATAAATCGGGTGCGACACGGTATGTTGAGGCTATAAACAATATGTAAGGGATTTTCTGTGAAAGTAAGCCCTGTGTTAGGGTACCTGTTGTGTTTTTTGTTTTTTGATTTTTGCATATTTAAAGGTTATTTGATAATGGGGGAAAATCAGCGGGCGTTAAGGGGGCTGTGTTTGTTGGATGCCACACCCCTGGCCACGTGATGGCCAGGTAACCTCCATTAATGGTGGTGGGAGGGGGGGGACAGGGTTGGGAGGGGGGGGTAGGGTGGAAGGTCAGACAGGTGACTATACTGTTGTATATTGGTGGGGGGAAAAAAATAAAAATCTGTGGGGTATGGGGCAGTTAAAGGCCCAAAAAGATATATATAAAAAAAAAAAAATCTGAGTACGTATCCGGACCATATGATCTAACTTGATGGGGGTCCTAAAGGTGTTATCCTTAAATATCTGTGGCTTAAATGACCCTAAAAAGAGACAAATGGTTGCTATAGGTCTACAAACTATGGGTGCAAATGTTGTGTGCTTACAGGAGACCCACATCGAGGGCACACAGATACATATATTAAAAACATTGGGGTATAAACTGGTCTTTGCAACTCTACAAGGTGGACGGATACGGGGGGTTGCTATACTTGCAAAGGGCGCATCTTATACTTTTAATCGTTCCAAAGCCGATAGATTTGGCCGCTGGGCAGTGACGGAGTGTCAAGATGGACAGGGGCAAAAGACTACTCTTTGTGCTATTTATGGGAGTAATAATGATGACCCGGCAGTCCTCCATGAGATCTCTAATGAACTTACGCATTGGCCTCTACCCTTAGTGGTCTGTGGGGATTTTAATATCAATCTCCCCAGTGACTGGTCACTAAGGGATGATTGGCTGTATAAGGGCCGGAAACCTAGAGTATTTAAGGCAATGAAATATTTGTGTGAGACACATGGGCTTGCAGATGGTCGGCAAATCTTAAATACTAAGGATCCGGGGTATACCTTTTTTTCCAACCCGCATCGTACACATGTAAGGATTGACTATATTTTGATATCTAATTCGCTTAGATCTAAGTTTCAAATGGAGAAGCTTCCCCGAGTTCTCTCAGAACACAATCCTTTGATCTGCACTCTAGACATGTCATCCGGTAGTATTACACCTAGCTCTTGGACATTTGAAAAAACCTTACTGCTGGACGATATGTACTGTGCACACATGAAAGAGTGGATACCAAACTTTATAGAGGACAATGTTGGAAGTGTATCGATCGAAATGGTGTGGGACGCCTTAAAAGCTGGGATACGCGGAGAAACAATGCAATACTCATTAAGAACTAATAAAATAGCCAGGGAACATCTGCGAGGGTTGCAGGAAAATCTTCGTTTAGCTGAAGAGGAGCTGATAACTGCAACTCAAGGGAGCCAACAGTTAGTAGATATCAATAGAACTCAAAATGTGGTAGCAATTGCAAAAGCCGCTATTACAAACATCTTTACTACTAAAGCCATCAAAAAGGCTACCGCTCATAAAGAGATGGTGTATGAGGTCAATGAACAAGTTGGTCATCAGTTGGCTATCCGTATGAGACAGCAAACCTCAGTAAACTTGATACGGGAAATACAGGATCCGGTGGAAGGCCAATTAACTGACCCGGAACAAATCAGGGAGGCATTTTGGCGATTTTATAGTACCCTATACACCGAAGAGGGGGGGAAGGACCTAGAAAGAATTGAGAGTTATCTAAATGGAGGATGCACCGATAGGTTCGACATAGAGGATCAGTTTACCCTAGACGAAACCCCCAATAAAGAAGAAATGATAACTATAATTCAAAATTTACCCAAAGGGAAAGCAACCAGATTGGATAATATACCGTCGGAATTCTATTTAGTTTTTATAGAACAGCTTCAAGAAATCTTATTTGATTTAATAGTACACATTTTTAAAGGGGGGCAGCCCCCAAACTCCTGGTCTAGGGCAAAGATAGTTATCTTTCCGAAAAAAAATAAACCTCCGGATCAACTAGGCTCATATCGCCCTATTACTCTAATAAATGCAGATTCTAAATTATACTCAAAACTGTTGGCAAATCGGATCGCCCCAATTATTCACAAAGTAATCGCCAAATATCAGCATGGCTTTGTTCCAGGGAGATCAACCACTAATCACATCCAGAGAGTGATCACCCTGTTCGACTCTATGGATAGTACCGGGGACCCTATGGCTTTGGTCCTTCTCGACGCCGAGAAGGCCTTCGATAGGGTCTCATGGCCATTTTTGTGGGCCGCTATGTCTAGGGTGGGGATTAATAGCGGGTATATTCAGGCGGTGCAAAAACTATATGTGAATCCCAGGGCCTTGGTAAAGGTGAATGGTAGCCCCACCATGGAGTTGATTATTTCGCGCGGAACTCGACAGGGGTGTCCTTGTTCGCCACTGCCCTTCGCGATTTATATCGACTCCTTCATTCGCAGACTAGAGGGTAACTGTGAAATCGCACCAATTGTATCACAAACATATCCAACTAAGATCTTGGCCTATGCAGACGATATCGCGGTGGTAACTGCGGATCCCAGCTCGGCTATGGTAGCTATCGAATGTGAGGCCAATATTTTTGGGGTCGTTTCTGGATATGCACTTAATCAGGGGAAGACTCAGATCGTGACGAATAACAACATCGAAATGTCGGACTCTCGAGTTGTTGATAAAGCCATATATTTAGGTATTTGTATTACAGCTAAACTTGAGATTTTGGTGGATGTAAATATAAAACCATTGTTGGGCACCATACAGAAAGATCTCCGCCGCCTAGATAATTTACATCTATCCCTAATTGGCCGGGCTAATGCTTTGAAAATTGTGTTTTTTCCTAAGATCTTATATTTATTTAGAGCAATATGCTTAGAATTTTCTGACCATTGGTTTAAATCTATGGAACGCACATTTTCAAGCTTTATGTGGGCGTACGCACAACCTCGCCGTGCGTATACATTTTTGATCCTGGCAAAGGAAAGAGGTGGGTTGGCTCTCCCAAATTTAAAAGCCTATTATTGGGCATCTGTGCTACTCTATAGCAGGGAATTGCTATAAATACTGGGTTAGAAACGATACCTGAGGGTGAGTCGCCATCTATTTTTCAATTAATCTTAGGCAATAAGAATTATGGATATCTTTGGCGACACCTCCATGATAGCCATTATAAAAAAGTGAAATTAAAAACATTGACCAACAGCTTTAAGGTATGGAAAGCTGTGAGGAAATTGCTGGGCATTGGACGAATATCTTTCGATACTCCCTTAAGCGATAATCCGGTTTTACCTGAGATCTTTAAAGACAATTATATTAGCAGATGGAAGACAGCAGGTATTAATCATATTGGATGCTTCCTTTCCTCGGAAGGGATACAATCTTTTGAGCAACTTAGGGAAAAGTATCAATTGGACTGGCGGGACTTCTTTAAATATTTACAAATTAGAGATTTTCTCATACGCAGGGTGAGGGGAGGGAATATTTCAGGTAAAATAACTCTAGTAGAAACATTAACAAATAAGAGGGGAAACACAATTGGGGGAATTTACTCCCTTATAAATGCACGATTTCCGGATGATTTGGAGAAAGTATCTCAGAAGTGGCATGAGAAAATTGGTACAACCTCGGAAAAATTTTACTCTGCATACGCCATGTTTCAAACTATTCTTATGTCTACAAAACTCCAAACGCAATTTTATAAAACCTGCTTTTTTCTTTACTACACTCCAGATAGGATTGCTAAATGGGGGAGTGGTAAGGGGACATGTTGCCCAAGATGTATGCTATTCAATGCTGACTGTGTGCATATTTTTTCCATCTGTAATGGACTAACATCTCTAAAACAAAATATTGAGAAGTTTTTGTCGTCCATACTATTGGGAGTGACAGATCCTAGTTTGCCCAGGCCGGGTCAGGAACTTATTTTTATAGCCATGGCGGTTTTAAGAATGTGTATCGCCTCGGCCTGGCTAGACCCCAGTGCGCCGGCTTTTCACCAATGGCTGGCTAGGTTCCTTGCAATCTCCAATCTAGAGGCGGCTATCTATAAACAGAAAGGGAGAATACGCCGAAAAAGAGGTTGGAGAATTTGGTACCCCTTAATTGAATGGTGTCAATCTCAAAATAATACTGAGAATATAGTGAATCTTAGCTAATCTTATGATCTAATAATAAGTGGTAGCTATAGGGATAATGTATAATGCACTGTGATGATGAACTGCTGTGAACATATAATTTTTTTTTTGATCTTGCTTGTATTGTATTATATTATTAAATGTCTGACCTGGGTGGGCGGGGGGTGGGAATTATGGGTGTGTTAATTATGGTAAAATCAAATAAAGATGCGGGTCTCAGCTTTGCTGGGGACTCGGGTCAGCCTCTGAGAAGTCTGAAAATCCTCTTCCTGGACTGCAAATACTTTGGAGTCCGGCGGGAGCTTCAATGATGCAGACCGGCAAATCGCTTTGTTGGTGCCTGCCAAGCAGGGGAGTCACTCCTTGACCCCAAGGGAGATTTCTTCAGTCCTCTGGTCTTGAGCAGAGCATAGAAGGTCCAGGATTCAGCTTCAGAGTTTCGTCCAGGGGTCCCATACTTATACTAAGGTAGGGGGTTGGACATACTCTGGGGACCCACCTATGGGAGGGTTTGGAAAGAGGGGTGGCTACACCCATTTCCTTTGTCCAGTTTCGCGCCAGAGCAGGGGCGAAGCCCCTGAACCGGTTTGAGCTGGACTATGCACAGGGACACCAAATGTGCCCCCAGTGCAGGACTTCAAAGCACTCAGAGAGTGCTCCCACCTAACCCCAATACACATAAGCCTGTCTGGGAGGTGGTTACACCTCCCTGTGACAGGAAACCTATTGTCCAGGCCTCCCCTGCCAGAGTTTCGGTCAGCAGCAGGAGGCCAGACCCGTGTCTGTGGCTGCAGCATCCATTTTGTGATGCCAGGGCTCTATTAAGTTTCTACCGGGTATACCAGTGCTGTCATGTCTCTCCCTCTAAAAGGATGGGATCATACTCCCACACCAGTTACTGATGTGAGGGTATGATTCCAAGGTGTTTGACACCAAACACAACATGTTTCCCTGCAGCCAGTCCAAAGTTAGCATTTACAGTTTGGTTATAATGCACTTAAGAGTATATGGTCAGGCTGCACTACAAACAGCATCAGAGAAGGGTCTATGAACACTGCAGAGGGGCTCTGCTTATGCAGGGGCACCCTCTCACATAGGAACCAAGCACTCTGCCTTCAGGATTGATAAGGCCTGCCATAGGTGTGACTTATAGGTTTATGTGTGTGTATATGGTGAGATATAGTGAATCTACACCTCTGTAAGGGGTGCATGCACCACCTTACCCAGGCTGCAGTAGCAGACCTGTGGTGTCATTTTGGGTGGCTTCCCAGGGGTGGCATAATACATGCTTCAGCCCCTGGTAGGCATCTGGGGTACCTATGCCCTGGGTACATAGTATACCATATACTAGGGAATTATAAGGGCACCTCAGATCCAATCTGAACTGTACCTAAAGTACATAGAATCATTTTACAAGAGAAAGCAGATATGCTGGGGACCTGAATAGCAGGTTCCCAGCCAAACTAAGTCAAAAACCATCAAAACACCAGGAAAAAAGTGGGGGCGGCCATGCAGTCAGATTTATGTTCCTACACTCTGCACCTCTCACTCTGTCCCTCTGTCCCTCTCTACCTCTGACTCTCTCCCTCCCCCTGTCTGCCTCTACCTCTCACTCTGCCCCTCTCTACTCAGTGTCATCCGTGTCATTCTAGGGATTTCTTTCTCCTCCTGGTAAAACACCTGGCGCCTTTCCATGGGACATTATTTTTCCGTGGGACACCATTTATGAAAGTTTAAAGTATAATTCAGTACAATCGATGCTGTTCTAAACAGGGGTCCCTAACATATGTCTTGCTCAGACCACCCCAAAATCCTTCAGATGCTACCGCACTGGTAATGTGGGTGCTGTATGAAACTAGTGATATAACGAGGGAGCTGTGTGGCGGGTGATATAATGAGGAGCTGTGCGACGGGGTGATATAATGAGGGAGCTGTTTGGTGGGGACATATAATGAGGGAGCTGTGCGGTAGGGAGATATAATGAGGGAGATGTGCGGCGGGGGTGATATCATGAGGGAGCTGTGCAGCGGGGGTAACATAATGAGGGAGCTGTTTGGCGGGGAGATTTAATAAGGGAAATGTGCGGAGGGGTTTATATAATGAGGGAGCTGTGTGGCGGGGAGATATAATGAGGGAGCTGTGTGGCCGGGTGACATAATGAGGGAGCTGTTTGGTGGGGAGATATGAAGGAGCTGTGCAGCGGGGAGATGTAATGAGGTAGCTGTGTGGCGGGGAAATATAATGAGGTAGCTGTGCGGCGGGGAGATATAATGAGGGATATGTGCGGCGGGGGTGATATAATGAGGGAGCTGTGCAGCGGGGGTGACATAATGAGGGAGCTGTTTGGCGGGGAGATATAATGAGGGAAATGTGCGGCGGGGTTGATATAATGAGGGAGCTGTGCGGCGGGGAGATATAATGAGGGAGCCGTGTGGCGGGGTGATATAATGAGATAGATGTATGGCAGGGGTGATATAGTGAGGGAGCTGTGTGGCGGGGTGAGATAATGAGAGAACTATGTGGCAGGGGGATATAGTGAGGGAGCTGTGTGGCAGGGAGATATAATGAGGGAGCTGCGTGGCGTAGAGATATAATGAGGGAGCTGTGTGGCATGGAGATATAATGTGGGGTTGTGGTGGCAGGGGTGATACAATGTGGGAGATGTGTGTCAGGGGTGACATAATGAGGGAGCTTTGTGGCAGAGGTGATATAATGAGGGAGCTGTGCAACAGGGGGATATAATGAGGGAGATGTGTGGCCGGGTGGTTTAATGAGTGAACTGTGTGGGGAGGTGATATTAGGAGGCAGCTGTCTGGCAGGGCTGATATAACAAGGGAACTGTGTGGCAGGGAGATAAAAAAAGGGAGCTGTGTGGCAGGGTGATATAAGGGAAATATATGGTGGGGTGATATAATGAGGGAGATGTGTGACGGGTGATATAATGAGGGAACTGTGTGGCAGGTGAAATAATGAGGGAGATGTGTGGCGGGTGATATAATGAGGGAGCTGTTTGGTGGGGGTGATAAAAGGAGGCAGCTGTATGGCAGGGCTGATATATTGAGGGAACTGTGTGGCAAGGTGATATAATAAGGGAGCTTTGTGGCGGGTGATATAATGAGGGAAGTGTGTGGTGGGGTGATATAACGAGGGAGCTGTGTGGCGGGGTGATATAATGAGGGAGATGTATGGCAGGGGTGATATAATGAGGCAGATTTGTGGCCGGGTGATATAATGAGGGAACTGTGTATGGGGGTGATATAAGGAGGCAGCTGTGTGGCAGGGCTGATATAACAAGGGAACTGTGTGGCAAGGTGATATAACGAGGGAGCTGTGTGGCGGGGTGCTATAAGGGAAATGAGTGACCGGTGATATAATGAGGGAGATGTGTGGTGGGTGATATAATGAGGGAGCTGTTTGGTGGTGGCGATATAAGGAGGCATCTGTGTGGCATGGCTGATATAACGAGGGAACTGTGTGGCGAGGTGATATAATGAGGGAGCTTTCTGGCAGGTGATGTAATGAGGGAATTGTGTGGTGGGGTTATATAACGAGGGAGCTGTGTGGCGGGGTGATATTATGAGGGAGATGTATGGGAGGGGTGATATTGTGAGGGAGCTGTGTGGCAGGGTGACATAATGAGAGAACTGTGTAGCAGGGCTGATATAACAAGGGAACTGTGTGGTGGGTGATATAATGAGGGAACTGTGTGGAGGGGTGATTTAATGAGGGAACTGTATGTGGGTGATATAATGAGTGGGCTGTGTGGCGGGGTGATATAATGAGGGAGCCGTTTGGTGGGGGTGATATAACGAGGGAGCTGTGTGGCGGGGTGATATAATGAGGGAGATGTATGGCAGGGGCGATATAATGAGGCAGATTTATGGCCGGGTGATATAATGAGGGAACTGTGTATGGGGGTGATATAAGGAGGCAGCTGTGTGGCAGGGCTGATATAACAAGGGAACTGTGTGGCAAGGTGATATAACGAGGGAGCTGTGTGGCGGGGTGCTATAAGGGAAATGAGTGACGGGTGATATAATGAGGGAGATGTGTGGCGGGTGATATAATGAGGGTACGGTGTGGCAGGTGATATAATGAGGGAGATGTGTGGTGGGTGATATAATGAGGGAGCTGTTTGGTGGTGGCGATATAAGGAGGCATCTGTGTGGCATGGCTGATATAATGAGGGAACTGTGTGGCGAGGTGATATAATGAGGGAGCTTTCTGGCAGGTGATATAATGAGGGAATTGTGTGGTGGGGTTATATAACGAGGGAGCTGTGTGGCGGGGTGATATTATGAGGGAGATGTATGGGAGGGGTGATATTGTGAGGGAGCTGTGTGGCAGGGTGACATAATGAGAGAACTGTGTAGCAGGGCTGATATAACAAGGGAACTGTGTGGTGGGTGATATAATGAGGGAACTGTGTGGAGGGGTGATTTAATGAGGGAACTGTATGTGGGTGATATAATGAGTGGGCTGTGTGGCGGGGTGATATAATGAGGGAGCCGTTTGGTGGGGGTGATATAACGAGGGAGCTGTGTGGTGGGGTGATATAATGAGGGAGATGTATGGCAGGGGTGATATAATGAGGCAGATTTGTGGCCGGGTGATATAATGAGGGAACTGTGTATGGGGTGATATAAGGAGGCAGCTGTGTGGCAGGGCTGATATTACAAGGGAACTGTGTGGCAAGGTGATATAACGAGGGAGCTGTGTGGCGGGGTGCTATAAGGGAAATGAGTGACGGGTGATATAATGAGGGAGATGTGTGGCGGGTGATATAACAAGGGAACTGTGTGGTGGGTGATATAATGAGGGAACTGTGTGGAGGGATGATTTAATGAGGGAACTGTATGTGGGTGATATAATGAGTGGGCTGTGTGGCGGGATGATATAATGAGGGAGCCGTTTGGTGGGGGTGATATAAAGAGGGAGCTGTGTGGCGGGGTGATATAATTAGGGATATGTATGGCTGGTGTGATTTAATGAGGGAACTGTGTGGCAGGTGATATAATGAGGGAGATGTGTGGCGAGTGATATAATGAGGGAGCTGTTTGGCGGGGTGATATAAAGAGGCATCTATGTGGCAGGGCTGCTATAACGAGGGAACTGTGTGGTGAGGTGATATAATGAGGGAGCTTTGTGGCGGGTGATATAATGAAGGAACTGTGTGACAGGGTGATATAACAAGGGAGCTGTGTGGTGGGGTGATATAATGAGGGAGATGTATAGCAGGGGGATATAGTGAGGGAGCTGTGTGACAGAGTGAGATAATGAGAGAACTGTGTGGAAGGGCTGATATAACAAGGGAATTGTGTGGTGAGGTGATACAACGAGGGAGCTGTGTGGCAGGTGATATAATGAGGGAAACTGTGTGGTGGGGTGGTATAATGATGGAGCTGTGTGAGGGGTGATATAATGAGGGGGCTGTGTGGCAGGGGTGATATAATGAGGGAGCTGTGTGGCGAGGTGATATAATGAGGGAGCTTTGTGGCGGGTGATATAATGAGGGTGTTGGACCCGGCCTCGTGGCGTGGTCCTTAACCCCCTGGATTGTGGCCGTTCCCCGCCCCGGCCGTCACGGGCCACCCGTCTGAACTACACCAAGGCCCTTCACCCGGAGCTGCACGTGGTCGCATACTCCTCGTGGCTCCGCCATCTTGTTGGCCTCCACGTCACGCCGTGCACCAGCCGGCGCGACCCCGCTCAACCCGGCCTCGACCCCAGCGAAGCCCCGACATCGAGGCACCACGAACTAGCCAGGGGGTGCCGCAGGAACCATTCATCGCCCCCGGCGGAGGACAGTATCGATGGGACCCCCAACTGTCCTCCCCTCTCGAGGTGTGATCGCCCTGCAACTCCCATGGGCCTGGCGCCTCTCCTGCTGGGCGTCTGGCCACCTCCACCCGGCCACTCCGCCCCCTCGGGCGCATAGGTCCGGACATCAAAGGGCTCCAGACCTATATCTGGGGCGACCCCACCACAGCTCGGGAGTTGTATCCCGGAGTCGAGAGCCCTGCTGATTGAATCGCGGCTGACCCTACGGAGAAGAACTCTTGTCGGAACCATCACGAGCCCTGCTGACTGCATCGCGGCTCCTTCTTGTGAACCCTTTCTGAACCACCTGGAACATCGGAGCCCTGCTGACGCTGTCGCGGCCCAACCTCGCTGAAACCTTCCTCGGAGCCCTGCTGACGACGTCGCGGCTCGAGCTGAGCATAAACCATCTTGAGAGCCCTGCTGATTGAATCGCGGCTCTCCACGAACTGTACGCCAGAGCCCTGCTGACGCCGTCGCGGCTCGACCCCTCCGAGATCGGAGGTCCTCCAGCTTGAGGATAAGAACTGGGCCCCAGGTACCCTCGTACCGCACTCCTGCCAAAGACTGACCCGCTACCCCTACCCTTCCAAAGAGACACTGAGACTTTTGGTGGATCCCTCGATCCCTTCGTGTAAATATTGACCTCGTAACCTTTTGATTGCTGATAAAGAATTGCTTGTCACCAGACAACCTCCTTGAGTCCTGTGTGGTGGTGTTACTGTGCTAGTGCGTGATAGGAGAAGGATCTCTCAGGAGACTTCTCGGCAGCGCTCGGCTACTTCGTGCAGTGAGAGGGCCCCCCTTGGTGGTCTCACCGACTCCTCGGGGTCCGCCTTCCAACATTTGGTGGCCAGCGACGGGATCCGAGCCGAACGCAGTACGTACCAGCCAGTACCCACTAGCTACCCATCCAAACGAACAGTAATCATGAGCAGCCAGGAAAACAACGCGACAATGGAGTTCCAGCCCGAACGGCTGGAAGAATATACGCACAAAGAGTTAAAGCAGTTCTGCAAAGACAAAGGCATTGCAACCACCAGCCTAGGTACCAAAGAAGAGATGCAGAAAGCTCTGAGGGCATGGTTGGAGGCCGGGGCAGGCCCCTCCCAGGAAGAAGGGCCCTTGCCCCTGACGGAGACCGCAGCAACCGCACTGACTCCGGCAACCGGAGGAAGAAAGAGCCTAGAAACCGGCCTCTCCGAAGAAGAAATACGAGAGCGGGAAAAGGTCCGGAGCCACGAGCTAGAGCTCGCCCGACTGCGGCTGGACGGCGAACTCCAGCTGGCAGAAAAGAAACTGGCCCTCGAGCAGCTACGCCTTCAAGAAGAGATAGAAGAGAAGAGACGACACAGGGAGTTGGAGGAAAAGAAACTAACTCTTGAGCACGAGCGCAGTCTCAAGGAACTCGAGATCAAGGCCAAGAACGGAGGGACCGACACCCCCAGTACTAGAGACACTCTACCGCCTTCCGAGGCCAAGGTACATATCCCGAAAGAGGTCGTCAAGGAGTATTACAAGAATGACGACATCCAACAATGGTTTAAGGCCTACGAGGTGGCCATGACCTCCCATCGGGTGCCCCGAAAAGACTGGGGCGCAGGCCTGTGGGGGCGATTCCTGAGTGAAGGACGGGACACGCTGCTCCAGCTACCGGAGGAGGTGATGACCTCCTACGATCACATGAAGGAGGCCCTGCTCACCCGCTACCTTGCTAACAGCGGAAATGTACCGCCAGCGGTTCAGAGACTGCAAGAAAATCCCAGGTACCACATGGGTGGAATATGTGGACTTTTTCAGTCGGGCCCTAGAAGGGTGGATCAAAGGAAGCAAAGTAACCACCTACGGGCAGCTGGTCGACCTCATCGTGTGGGAACATCTTTCCAACAATTGCTTCGTGGAACTGAGACAGCACCTCCTCGACAGCAAAATGACCGACCCGCGAAAACTTGCCGTCGAGGCCGATCGATGGGTCAACTCCCGGGTCCCCCGGAGCTCAATGGGGGAGTACCAGAGGAACCCCAACGGACCCCCACGACAGCGCGGTGGGGGGGGAGGGTCGAACAGGAACCGAGACCCTCCCGCCGGGGCCCCCAGGAGCCCCCCCCCGAGGGCCACCGCAGTCACATCTCTCCCCGAGCCTAGCCCGAAGGGTGGGCCCGGCCCGACCCGGACCACGGCCACCAGTGACCTGCTATGGCTGCCAACAAACCGGACACTTTGCCAGCGATCCGACCTGCCCTCTGAACCGAAGAAACGGGGCCGGCGGGCCCCCGCCCCGGCAGCTGACAGCCGCCGCCTTGGGGGGAGGAGAAGAGGAAGAAGAGGCCCTCGACCGAGAGAACACTGAGTGGGAGCCAGCAGCCATGTCCCTGGTCTGCCTGGGTAGCCGAGAGATGGTACCCTGCGCCCCCATCCCAACCAACACCCAGAAGTACCGGCAGCAGGTCACGGTCAACGGGCAACGGGCCGAAGCCCTTCGCGACACGGGCGCCAGCATCACCGCTGTCCGCTGCCACCTGGTGACCCCTGAACAGATTCTACCGAATGTGCTGTGCCCCGTACGGACGGCCGACAACAGTGAAAGCCTATGCCAGATGGCCCTGGTCCCCTTCGAGTGGGGAGGGGTGACGGGCCTGCTGAAGGTGACAGTGCGCGACGACGCCCCGGTCAACTGTCTCCTGGGGAACGACTTGGAAAGTTCCCCCTGGGCTCAAGTAGAGCGACGAGAGCACCTCCGAATGTTGGGACTGGCTGATTGGGCCTGCGCCATCACCCGGTCCATGACCGCCCAGGCCCCCCGCTCATCCTCGACCTCCGGGACCACCCAACCCGAGGGGCTCACACCCCCTCCCACCAGCAGCGAGGAGGAGGCGGACACCGACCCTGGGCCCAGCGAATCCTCCCCCGAGGAGGTGGCTTCTCCGAGCGTCCTACCAGAGCTGACGCAATGGCAACACGAAGGGGGCCCCACCCGAGAGCAGTTCCAGCAAGAGCAACAGTCCTGTCCCTCTCTCGAAGGGGTCCGACAACAGGCGACCGCGCAAGCCAACGGTGACCAGACCGGCACCCACTGGATCTACTGGGCCGAGGGCCTGTTGTACAGTGAACAGAAAGTAGCAGAACTCGGGGCCAGCCGCGTGTTGGTGGTCCCCCTCCGCTTCCGGGAGTTCCTTCTCAACCTGGCCCATGATGTGCCCCTCGCCGGACACTTGGGGCAAGACAAAACGTACAGTCGTCTGGTGACCCACTTCTACTGGCCCCGGATGCGGAGAGATGTGGACAACCACTGCCGGTCCTGCCAGACCTGCCAGGCCAGCGGAAAGACGGGGGGTCGGGTCAAGGCCCCCCTCCAGCCCTTTCCCGCCGTCAGCACCCCGTTCGAACGGGTCGGAATCGATATTGTGGGACCCCTGGACCCCCAAACCGCCCTGGGCCACCGCTTCATCCTGGTCCTCGTGGACCACGCCACCAGGTACCCGGAGGCGGTCCCGCTAAGAACTATAACGGCCCCTGTGGTAGGCCGGGCCTTGATGGGAATCTTCTCCCGAGTGGGATTCCCCAGCGAAGTGGTGAGCGACCGCGGCACGAACTTTATCTCCAGGTACATGCGGTCTCTGTGGCAACAGTGCGGGGTCACCTACAAGTTCACGACCCCCTATCACCCTCAGGGGAACGGACTGGTTGAGCGGTTCAACCGAACATTAAAAGGGATGATCCAGGGCCTGGAAGAACCCCTCAGGCGGAAATGGGATGTCCTGCTGCCCTGCCTCCTGTTTGCCTATCGGGAGGTCCCGCAGAAGTCCCTGGGGTTCAGCCCGTTTGAACTATTGTATGGAAACCCGGTCCGCGGACCGCTCAGCCTGGTCAAGGAGGGCTGGGAGATGACACCCCGAGGCGCCCCTCCTGACGTCTACCGATACCTCCTGACCCTCCGAAACCAGACCCGCAAGTTCCGAGCCATGGCCGAAGCCAACCTCGAGGCCAGCCAGGAGGACATGAAGCGGTGGTACGATCGCAACACCTCTACTGTAGAATTCGAGCCAGGTCAGAAAGTATGGGTCATGGCCCCGGTCGAACCCGGCGCCCTCCAGGACAAATGGACCGGGCCCTTCAAGGTGGTGGAGAAGAAAAGTCCCGTCACATACCTGGTCGATCTGGAGTCCCCCCGGAACCCCCTCCGGGTCCTACATGCTAACAGGCTAAAACCCCACTTCGCCCAGACCGAACTGAGCCTGCTGCTGGCGACCGACGAGGGGGGCGAGGACGACTCCGAGCCCTTGCCCGACCTCTTGCAATCCGACATTCACGATGGATCGATCGAAGGGGTCCAACTCGCCTCGTCCCTGACCCCGGAACAGCGCAACGACTGCCAGCAATTACTGCGGGACTACGCAGCCCTCTTCTCTCTCACCCCGGGGGTGACCCACTGGTGCGTCCACGACGTCGACACCGGGGAGAGCCCCCCCATACGACACAGAGCCTACCGGGTGCCTGACCGAGTGAGGGCCTGCATCCAGGCCGAAGTAGCGAAGATGCTGGCCCTGGGGGTCATCGAGCCTTCCGACAGCCCGTGGGCCAGCCCTGTCGTCCTGGTGCCCAAGGCCGCAGCTCCCGGTCACCCCCCGGAGTTGCGATTCTGCGTGGACTACCGAGCCCTGAATACAGTAACCAAGACAGACGCACACCCGATACCCCGGGCCGACGAACTCATCGACCGCCTAGGGGCCGCTCGCTACTTGAGCACGCTGGACCTCACCGCCGGGTACTGGCAAATCCAGCTCACCCCCGGCGCCCAAGAAAGATCCGCCTTTTCGACTCCGGATGGGCATTACCACTTTCGGGTGATGCCCTTCGGAATGAAGAACGCCCCGGCCACCTTCCAGAGACTGGTGAACAAGGTTTTGGCCGGGCTTGAGGCCTTCAGCGCGGCCTACTTAGATGACATTGCCGTGTACAGCAACCACTGGGCCGAGCACCTCCGTCACCTGAGGGCCGTCCTGGCCGCCCTCCAGCAGGCCGGGCTCACAATCAAGGCCAGCAAATGCCAAATCGGCCACGGATCCGTGACCTACCTGGGCCATCAAGTGGGGAGCGGGCAGGTGGCCCCCCTCCAAGCGAAGATAGAGGCCATCAAGACCTGGGAACCCCCCACTACCCAGACCGCTGTCCGGGCCTTCCTGGGCCTCACCGGATACTACCGGCGGTTTATCCGGGACTATGGGAGCATTGTTGGCCCCCTCACAGAGTTAACGTCCAAAAAGCAGCCCAAGAAGGTACACTGGACACCCCGCTGCCAAACAGCCTTCGACACCCTAAAAACAGCCATGTGTACTGCTCCGGTGCTGCAGGCCCCGGACTACCAGAAGGGGTTCGTAGTACAGACGGACGCCTCCGAGTATGGGATCGGGGCCGTCCTATCCCAAACCGACGAAAAGGGGCTCGACCGGCCAGTGGCCTTCATCAGCCGACGACTACTGCCCCGAGAGCAACGCTGGAGCACTATTGAGCGCGAGGCCTTCGCTGTGGTGTGGGCCCTCAAGAAGCTCCGGCCCTACCTCTTTGGCGCCCACTTCCGGGTCCAGACCGACCACCGGCCCTTGCAATGGTTAATGCGAATGCGGGGCGAGAACCCCAAGCTGCTGCGATGGTCCATCTCGCTACAAGGGATGGACTTTGACGTCGAACACCGGCCCGGCAATGACCACGCCAACGCCGACGGCCTGTCCCGCTTCTTCCGCCTTGACGAGGAGAATCCCCAAGGAGATGGGTGACTCTCCATGCCTTCGGCTGGGGGGGACGCCTGTTGGACCCGGCCTCGTGGCGTGGTCCTTAACCCCCTGGATTGTGGCCGTTCCCCGCCCCGGCCGTCACGGGCCACCCGTCTGAACTACACCAAGGCCCTACACCCGGAGCTGCACGTGGTCGCATACTCCTCGTGGCTCCGCCATCTTGTTGGCCTCCACGTCACGCCGTGCACCAGCCGGCGCGACCCCGCTCAACCCGGCCTCGACCCCAGCGAAGCCCCGACATCGAGGCACCACGAACTAGCCAGGGGGTGCCGCAGGAACCATTCATCGCCCCCGGCGGAGGACAGTATCAATGGGACCCCCAACTGTCCTCCCCTCTCGAGGTGTGATCGCCCTGCAACTCCCATGGGCCTGGCGCCTCTCCTGCTGGGCGTCTGGCCACCTCCACCCGGCCACTCCGCCCCCTCGGGCGCATAGGTCCGGACATCAAAGGGCTCCAGACCTATATCTGGGGCGACCCCACCACAGCTCGGGAGTTGTATCCCGGAGTCGAGAGCCCTGCTGATTGAATCGCGGCTGACCCTACGGAGAAGAACTCTTGTCGGAACCATCACGAGCCCTGCTGACTGCGTCGCGGCTCCTTCTTGTGAACCCTTTCTGAACCACCTGGAACATCGGAGCCCTGCTGACGCTGTCGCGGCCCAACCTCGCTGAAACCTTCCTCGGAGCCCTGCTGACGACGTCGCGGCTCGAGCTGAGCAGAAACCATCTTGAGAGCCCTGCTGATTGAATCGCGGCTCTCCACGAACTGTACGCCAGAGCCCTGCTGACGCCGTCGCGGCTCGACCCCTCCGAGATCGGAGGTCCTCCAGCTTGAGGATAAGAACTGGGCCCCAGGTACCCTCGTACCGCACTCCTGCCAAAGACTGACCCGCTACCCCTACCCTTCCAAAGAGACACTGAGACTTTTGGTGGATCCCTCGATCCCTTCGTGTAAATATTGACCTCGTAACCTTTTGATTGCTGATAAAGAATTGCTTGTCACCAGACAACCTCCTTGAGTCCTGTGTGGTGGTGTTACTGTGCTAGTGCGTGATAGGAGAAGGATCTCTCAGGAGACTTCTCGGCAGCGCTCGGCTACTTCGTGCAGTGAGAGGGCCCCCCTTGGTGGTCTCACCGACTCCTCGGGGTCCGCCTTCCAACAGAGGGAGATGTATAGAAGGGGTGATATAGTGAGGGAGCTGTGTGGCAGGGTGAGATAATGAGAGAACTGTGTGGAAGGGCTGATATAACGAGGGAATTGTGTGGTGTGGTGATACAACGAGGGAGCTGTGTGGCAGGTGATATAATGAGGGAACTGTGTGGTGGGGTGGTATAATGATGGAGCTGTGTGAGGGGTGATATAATGAGGGGGCTGTTTGGCAGGGGTGATATAATGAGGGAGCTGTATGCCGGGGGTGATATAATGAGGGAACTGTGTGGTAGGAGAGATATAATGAGGGAGCTGTGTGGCGGGGTGATATAAGGAGGGAGCTGTGTGGGTGGGTGATATAATGAGGGAGCTGTGTGTGGGGTAATTTAATGAGGGAGCTGTTTGGTGGGGACGATATAATGAGGGATCTGTATGGCAGGGGTAATTTAATGAGGTAAGTGTGTGGCGGGGTGAATAATGAAGGAGCAGTGTGGCGGGGTGATATAATGAGGGAGCTGTATGGCGGGTGATATAATGAGGAAGCTGTATGGCAGAGTGATATAAGGAGGGCACTTTGGGACTGGGTGATATAATGAGGAATATGTGTGGCAGGTGATATAATGAGGGGGCTGTGTGGCTGGGTGATATAATGAGGGAGCAGTGTGCAGGGTGGTATAATGAGTGAGCTGTGTGGCGGGGGTGATATAATGAGGTAGCTGTTTGGTGGGGGTGATATAAAGTGGGAGCTGTGTGGTCAGAGTGATATAATGCGGGAGCTTTGTAGCGGGGTGATATAATGAGGGAGCTGTATGATGGGGTGATATAATGAGGGAGTTGTGTGGCAGGGGTGATATAATGAGGGAGTTTGGCACGGGCAATATAATGTGGGGGTGTGTGGCAGGGGTGATATAAGGAGGGAGCTGTGTGTGAGGGTGATATAAGGAGGGCACTGTGCGGCAGGGTGATATAATGAGGGATCTGTGTGGCGGGTGACATAATGAGGGAACTGTGTGGTCGGGTGATATAACGAGGGAGCTGTGTGGCAGGGTGATGTAATGAGGGAAATGTATGGCAGGGGTGATATAGTGAGGAAACTGTGTGGCGGGGTGATATAATGAGGGAGCTGTATGGCAGGGGTGATATAATGAGGGAAATGTATGGCAGCGGTGATATAGTGAGGAAATTGTGTGGCGGGGTGATATAATGAGGGAGCTGTATGGCAGTGGTGATATAATGAGGGAACTGTGTGGGGGTGATATAATGAGGAAGCTGTGTGGTGGGGTGATATAATGAGGGAGCTGTATGGCAGGGGTGATATAATGAGGGAAATGTGTGGGGGGTGATATAATGAGGGAGCTGTGTGGCTGAGCTGATATAACTAGGGAACTGTGTAGCAGGGTGATATAATGAGGGAGCTGTGTGGTGGGGTGATATAATAAGGGAGCTGTATTGCAGGGGTGATATAATGGGGGAGCTGTGTGGCGGGGGACATAACGAGAAAACTGTGTGGGGGCTGAAATAACGAGGGAACTGTGTGGCGGGGTGATATAACGAGGGACCTTTGTCCGTTTAACTTGTCCGCCTTGCTACACTGTTCTTGGTGGGGCCTTATATGTGGAGTGGGTTCCTTATGGTGAGAGTGGGGTCTGTAAGGTGGATGTGTTATGACGTGGGGGCCATATGATGCAGGTGCGGCGTGCTGGTGAGGGTCTTGAAGGCTGGGGCTGTATGACTCCCTTGTTGTACTGGGTGGAATGGAAGGGGGTAATATATTTTGTTTGTGGCGCGCTCCTATATGGGGGTCTGTGTGGTCGGGGTGTTGTGATGTGGGTGGTGATAGGAATACATGCCAACAGACCCATTTCAGGCGGGAGACTCACGCTTTTTAGGTCGAGCCTGGGCAACGCATGCGTTGCTCTGTGAGCCTTGCTGTATTGGAGTATGGACTTGAAACCCTGCCCACTCTCTGCCCGTATCTGTCATTGGCTTGTGTCATTGTCCTTCATTAATGCTGGCTTCTGAATCGTCAATAGGCTTGTTAGTCTTTCCTTAGTACCGCCCTTTCTTCATTTGTAACCTCCCATGAGGACTGCCCCTTTTACTTCGGTTGTTCCACGGCGCGTCTTTTTTAGTCTGTAAGCACTATTTTCTTTAATGGTTTCTCCTACTGCAGGCACGACATGCTTTCCTGCAACATGCAGTGCATTCAGCGCACCATGCAGGCTTTTACAGGGCGCTTTTACAAAAAAAAGCATGTGTTTGTCAACTTTACAAGCAAATGCTTTTTTTGCTAAATGCACCCCATTCACTTTAATAGCAGCCACGGACCTTTCTTTAGACACGGCTTGTCTAAGGAAAGGGGCGTGGCCTTTTGTAACGTGAAAGTGCAGCATGGGGCGCTTGTAAACAACAAACATTTGTAATGAAATAGGTCTTGCATTAGTTATTTTACCATTACTGTTATTCCCTGAGATTTAGCTGGCACACAAAGATCTCTGCAGCAGGTGCCTTAACCCCATAAAATAGTTTAAAATACAGACTTTGCAACCAACTAAGCAGAACAGATATAATGTCACTTTCTCCTTGTTGCCAGTTTCTTTGTGGCAGGGTTTTAAAAAAAATTAGGGGCTTATTTACAAGTCTCTTGCGCCGCCAGCTCATCACTTTTATTGACGCACCAGCGTCCCCATATTTACAAGGCCATGTCAAGCCACCCTGCGTGACTTTTCATGGCCTTGTAGATATGTTTTCTTTTTTTTTGTTGCATATTTATATAGCGCAAACTCGACCCGAAGGTATTGGATCGCTTTACATAGCACCGTATTTACATTACACATTCAGGCACGGGGAGATTAAGTGATTTGCCCAGAATCACAGGATGTGGACGCGACCCCGAGGCTCGAACCCTGGTTTCCAGCACCAAAGTCGGCAGTCTAGCCGACGGATCACATCCTCTTTCCTTTTCACGCATAACTCTGCATGAATGGGGCGTTCTGTGGGAGCTGCTGTGGGTGTTCCCACGCAACATCCACGGAACGTGACGCATTCCCAGATTTACAACATTTTGTAAACTGGGGAAGGCGTCAGAATCTTCCACCTCCTCTGGGATATGTTTCCCTTCCGGCACAAAAACAATTATCCCCTCATCGTAGGCCCTCTTGCAACATGATGGAAGGGTGTCTGCGATGACGTGCAGCTGCTGTTTGTGCGCCGGCGCAGCGGAGAAAGACAGGAATGTGCCATATCTTGGAGATGCGGTGCGCTCCTGCCCTTTTCTTTTGACGCACGGCAGCGCAGCAGGAAGGCGTGCTGCGCTTCTGTGCATCAAAATATTGTAAATGAGGCCCACAATTTATACGTTGTTGCATAGATTTTACGCCAGGGTTGCGCCCATTTTTGGTACAACCCTGACGAAAAATGTCATTGTTTGATATTGTAATGTGGTCAAAGGTACTCATGATAGACCTGCCAGACATATATGAGGTCTGTGTTTTTTGCAGAGTTTTATATAGCGCGAACTTGACCCGAATCCAATCAGGAATCAGAGCGCTTTACATAGCACCAGTTACGTTACAGGAGGACACACATTCATTTTTTGTTGGTTTTTATTTTTTGTTTAGGCACCGGGAGATTAAGTAGTTTTGCCCAGAATCACAGGATGTTCAGCGTCATTACCGAGACTCGAACCCAGGTCCCCAGGTCTGAGGTCGAGCTTGAACCCAGCTCCCCAGGTCTGAGGTCGAGCTCGAACCCAGCTCCCCAGGTCTGAGGTCGAACCCAGCTCCCCAGGTCTGAGGTCGAGCTCGAACCCAGCTCCCCAGGTCTGAGGTCGAGCTCGAACCCAGCTCCCCAGGTCTGAGGTCGAGCTCGCACCCAGCTCCCCAGGTCTGAGGTCGAGCTCGAACCCAGCTCCCCAGGTCTGAGGTCGAGCTCGAACCCAGCTCCCCAGGTCTGAGGTCGAGCTCGAACCCAGCTCCCCAGGTCTGAGGTCGAGCTCGCACCCAGCTCCCCAGGTCTGAGGTCGAGCTCGAACCCAGCTCCCCAGGTCTGAGGTCGAGCTCGAACCCGGCTCCCCAGGTCTGAGGTCGAGCTCGCACCCAGCTCCCCAGGTCTGAGGTCGAGCTCGCACCCAGCTCCCCAGGTCTGAGGTCGAGCTCGCACCCAGCTCCCCAGGTCTGAGGTCGAGCTCGAACCCGGCTCCCCAGGTCTGAGGTCGAGCTCGCACCCAGCTCCCCAGGTCTGAGGTCGAGCTCGAAGCCAGCTCCCCAGGTCTGAGGTCGAGCTCGAAGCCAACTCCCCAGGTCTGAGGTCGAGCTCGCACCCAGCTCCCCAGGTCTGAGGTCGAGCTCGCACCCAGCTCCCCAGGTCTGAGGTCGAGCTCGAAGCCAGCTCCCCAGGTCTGAGGTCGAGCTCGAACCCAGCTCCCCAGGTCTGAGGTCGAGCTCGAACCCAGCTCCCCAGGTCTGAGGTCGAGCTCGAAGCCAGCTCCCCAGGTCTGAGGTCGAGCTCGAAGCCAGCTCCCCAGGTCTGAGGTCGAGCGCCCTAGCCCTTAGGCCAGCTCCTCTCCCCGTAAGATCTGAAGTCACTTTCTGTGAGGCCATGTGTTGTGACGCCACTTCCTGTGATGTCATGCACCGTGATGTCACACGCCATGATGTCACTTGCATACTGCCTTCCTTGGTTAGTCCTCCCACTTCTTTTTTAGGATTTGTGCCCTGTGCATGATGGCGGGCTGTAAAGTGGGGACAGTACAGTGGGGGTGGCCCAAGGCGGGTGGCTATGCAGTGGGGTGGGGTTCTTACTATAAGGCAGGGAGGGGGTCATGGACTGTATGATAGAGGGGCTGTAGTGTAGGGGGACTATAAGGTGAGGTTTCTGTAATGGAGGACTATAGGGGTCCTGTATGGGGGGGCTGTGAAAGCTGTATGATCAAGGGGCTGCAATGAGGGGACTGTATGCTTAGCTGCAGTAATGTGGGAACTTTAGGCTGGGGGTCTTGAATGGTGGGGGCAGGGACTCTACAGGGGGGCAGCAGCCGTATGGGAGCTGGAGGGCGGGTGCAGGGGCTGTACGGTAGGGCTTTTGTTGTATGGGGGCTGTGGGGCAGGAGCTGATGTCTTATGGGGGCTGTAGGGCGGGGGCAGTACTATGGGGCCTTTGTTGTGTGGGGGCTGTAGGGGGGTAACCCTGCATGGCTAGTAGGGGCAGCAGCTGTCTGGTGGAGGGGGGGGCAGTAAAGAGGGCATGGGCCCTGTATGGTGAAGCTGCTGTAATGTGGGGGCTTTAGGGCGGGAGACCAGTTGGTGGGGCTGCTGTAACGTGGGGCTTTAGGGTGGGATCCTGTATGGATGGGCTGTGGCAGCTGTATGATGGCGGGGCTGTAATAGGGGGGCTGTATACTGCAATGTGGGGACTTTAGCCTGGGGGTCCTGTATGGCAGGTCCAGGGGCTGCAATGTGGGGGCGGGGCTGTTGTCATGCGGGGCCCGTCTCCAGGACCCAGTGTTTTTGAAAAGCTGCACACGCTCCGCATTAATCCCCCGCGCCTCGCGCCGCCGAGCTCTCTCCTAATTAGAGCTGAGAAGGCAGGATGCGAAGGTGCCCTCCACCCCCGCCCCCCCTCCATCCCTCCTCCCTCATACCCCGGGCCTCTCCCCCTCCATCCATCTCTCCCTTCACCGGCGCCCTCTCCGTGCCTCCTCTCCCCCATCTGTCTTCCGTCAGCCCCCCATCACTTCCAACCCCCCTCCGCCTGTCTCTTCCATCTCCGGAGCCCCCCCTCCTCACCTCCCTTGAACCCCAGCCTGGAGGGATTCATTGCTCTGCACTCCCCCGCCCCCCTGCAGCAGGGCCTGAAGGCACATACATCCTACACTGTCTGCCCCAGCCCCCCTCACTGCCTCCGCTGCTCGATGGTGATACCCGGAGCGGGAGATCGGCTGGACATTTATTGACATCGTTTTATAAAGCGCCAACCAGCCTCATGCTTAAAGCACACACACTGGACGCTTTACACAGCTGTGGACACCAGCCCGCGCTCCACACTGCACGCGCCCTCAGCAGCTCTTTCAGCCTCTCCGCGAGTCGTTTTCGTGCGATGCTATTTAACGTGTCGGCTTTTTATACAGCGCTCTGAAACCCGCAGGGGTCATGTTCGCGCTATAGAACGCTCCTCAAATAAATAAATAAATAACACAACTACGAAGAGGCACCTAAAAGAAGCCAGAAATATTGGCCCTGCCAGTGCTTCTTACAGTATCACACACATAAGTTACAGGGAGGAATTTGTTGCGAATGTTAATATTAGGGTCGTAGCAAATCCGTAGGGGCCCCTTGGAGTGTACTGTCAAGGGCCCCGTATTCTATCACCCCCACCCGGGCTGATCAAGAAATATTTGGTGTCAGTGATTTACAAAGTGGGGCAACAGAGGTGCGCTCGGTGCGCGGGGGCCCTCGGGGCACAGTCACGAGGCTGAGAGCACAGCAGACATGGCATGCAGGGGTGGGGCCCCTGTGCTGTTCGAGATGCTTTATTGGCACCGCACCAGCGGCCCTTCTTACTGGTAGTTTTTATCCTTCACATTTCCCCGTCCCATCTTTCCGAGTCTGCTCCCATCTTTAGCCAGATTCTTTCATCACCTTCTCCAAACCACCCAGCCAAGCTTTCTCCTAGCACTGCTGCCCCCCACCAACACACTGAAGCCCCCTCTCACTGGCGCTGCTGGCCCCCACCAACACACTGAAGCCCCCTCTCACTGGCGCTGCTGCCCCCCACCAACACACTGAAGCCCCCTCTCACTGGCGCTGTTGGCCCTCACCAACACACTGAAGCCCCTCTCACTGGCGCTGCTGCCTCCTCAGCAACACACTGAAGCCCCTCTCACTGGCGCTGCTGCCCCTCACCAACACACTGAAGCCCCCCTCACTGGCGCTGCTGCCCCTCACCAACACACTGAAGCCCCCCTCACTAGCGCTGCTGCCCCCCACCAACACACTGAAGCCCCTCTCACTGGCGCTACTGCCCCTCACCAACACACTGAAGACCCTCTCACTGGCGCTGCTGCCCCTCACCAACACACCGAAGCCCCCTCTCACTGGCACTGCTGCCCCCCACCAACACACTGAAGCCCCCTCACTGGCGCTGCTGTCCCTCACCAACATACTGAAGCCCCCTCTCACTGGCGCTGCTGCCCCTCACCAACACACTGAAGCCCCCCTCACTGGCGCTGCTGCCCCTCACCAACACACTGAAGCCCCTCTCACTGGCGCTGTTGGCCCTCACCAACACACTGAAGCCCCTCTCACTGGCGCTGCTGCCCCCTCACCAACACACTGAAGCCCCTCTCACTGGCGCTGCTGGCCCTCACCAACATACTGAAGCCCCCCTCACTGGCGCTGCTGCCCCTCACCAACATACTGAAGCCCCCTCTCACTGGCGCTGCTGCCCCTCACCAACATACTGAAGCCCCCCCTCACTGGCGCTGCTGCCCCTCACCAACACACTGAAGCCCCCCTCACTGGCGCTGTTGGCCCTCACCAACACACTGAAGCCCCCCTCACTGGCACTGCTGCCCCCCACCAACACACTGAAGACCCTCTCACTGGCGCTGCTGCCCCTCACCAACACACTGAAGCCCCCCTCACTGGCGCTGCTGCCCCTCACCAACACACTGAAGCCCCCCTCACTGGCGCTGCTGTCCCTCACCAACATACTGAAGCCCCCTCTCACTGGCGCTGCTGCCCCTCACCAACATACTGAAGCCCCCTCTCACTGGCGCTGCTGGCCCTCACCAACATACTGAAGCCCCCCTCACTGGCGCTGCTGCCCCTCACCAACACACTGAAGCCCCTCTCACTGGCGCTGTTGGCCCTCACCAACACACTGAAGCCCCTCTCACTGGCGCTGCTGCCCCCTCACCAACACACTGAAGCCCCTCTCACTGGCGCTGCTGCCCCTCACCAACACACTGAAGCCCCCCTCACTGGCGCTGCTGGCCCTCACCAACATACTGAAGCCCCCCTCACTGGCGCTGCTGGCCCTCACCAACATACTGAAGCCCCCGTCACTGGCGCTGCTGCCCCTCACCAACATACTGAAGCCCCCCCTCACTGGCGCTGCTGCCCCTCACCAACACACTGAAGCCCCCCTCACTGGCGCTGCTGCCCCTCACCAACACACTGAAGCCCCCCTCACTGGCGCTGCTGGCCCTCACCAACACACTGAAGCCCCCTCTCACTGGCGCTGCTGCCCCTCACCAACACACTGAAGCCCCCCTCACTGGCGCTGCTGCCCCCACCAACACACTGAAGCCCCCCTCTCACTGGCGCTGCTGCCCCTCACCAACACACTGAAGCCCCCCTCACTGGCGCTGCTGGCCCTCACCAACATACTGAAGCCCCCCTCACTGGCGCTGCTGGCCCTCACCAACATACTGAAGCCCCCGTCACTGGCGCTGCTGCCCCTCACCAACATACTGAAGCCCCCCTCACTGGCGCTGCTGCCCCCACCAACACACTGAAGCCCCCCTCTCACTGGCGCTGCTGCCCCTCACCAACACACTGAAGCCCCCGTCACTGGCGCTGCTGCCCCCTCACCAACACACTGAAGCCCCCCTCACTGGCGCTGCTGCCCCCACCAACACACTGAAGCCCCCCTCTCACTGGCGCTGCTGCCCCTCACCAACACACTGAAGCCCCCCTCACTGGCGCTGCTGGCCCTCACCAACATACTGAAGCCCCCCTCACTGGCGCTGCTGGCCCTCACCAACATACTGAAGCCCCCGTCACTGGCGCTGCTGCCCCTCACCAACATACTGAAGCCCCCTCTCACTGGCGCTGCTGGCCCTCACCAACATACTGAAGCCCCCGTCACTGGCGCTGCTGCCCCTCACCAACATACTGAAGCCCCCCCTCACTGGCGCTGCTGCCCCTCACCAACACACTGAAGCCCCCCTCACTGGCGCTGTTGGCCCTCACCAACACACTGAAGCCCCTCTCACTGGCGCTGCTGCCCCCTCACCAACACACTGAAGCCCCTCTCACTGGCGCTGCTGGCCCTCACCAACATACTGAAGCCCCCCTCACTGGCGCTGCTGGCCCTCACCAACATACTGAAGCCCCCCTCACTGGCGCTGCTGCCCCTCACCAACATACTGAAGCCCCCCCTCACTGGCGCTGCTGCCCCTCACCAACACACTGAAGCCCCCCTCACTGGCGCTGTTGGCCCTCACCAACACACTGAAGCCCCCTCTCACTGGCACTGCTGCCCCTCACCAACATACTGAAGCCCCTCTCACTGGCGCTGCTCCCCCTCACCAACACACTGAAGCCCCTCTCACTGGCGCTGCTGCCCCTCACCAACACACTGAAGCCCCCTCTCACTGGCGCTGCTGGCCCTCACCAACACACTGAAGCCCCCTCTCACTGGCGCTGCTGCCCCTCACCAACACACTGAAGCCCCCCTCACTGGCGCTGCTGCCCCTCACCAACACACTGAAGCCCCCCTCACTGGCGCTGCTGGCCCTCACCAACACACTGAAGCCCCCCTCACTGGCGCTGCTGCCCCTCACCAACACACTGAAGCCCCCCTCACTGGCGCTGCTGCCCCTCACCAACACACTGAAGCCCCCCTCACTGGCGCTGCTGCCCCTCACCAACACACTGAAGCCCCCCTCACTGGCGCTGCTGGCCCTCACCAACACACTGAAGCCCCCCTCACTGGCGCTGCTGCCCCCACCAACACACTGAAGCCCCCCTCACTGGCGCTGCTGGCCCTCACCAACACACTGAAGCCCCCTCTCACTGGCACTGCTGCCCCTCACCAACACACTGAAGCCCCCTCTCACTGGCACTGCTGCCCCCCACCAACACACTGAAGCCCCTCTCACTGGCGCTGCTGCCCCTCACCAACATACTGAAGCCCCTCTCTCTGGCGCTGCTGCCCCCCACCAACACACTGAAGCCCCCCTCACTGGCGCTGCTGGCCCTCACCAACACACTGAAGCCCCCTCTCACTGGCACTGCTGCCCCTCACCAACACACTGAAGCCCCCTCTCACTGGCACTGCTGCCCCTCACCAACACACTGAAGCCCCCCTCACTGGCACTGCTGCCCCCCACCAACATACTGAAGCCCCTCTCACTGGCGCTGCTGGCCTTTACCTCTGTCACTCTCCTTTCTGTTTCTCACGGTTTCCCTCGCTCCACCACCCTGTTCTCTCTCTCCCAGTTTCCCTCGCTACCCCACCCTGTTCTCCTCTCTCTCCCAGTTTTCCTCACCCCATGCTGTTCTCCTCTCTCTCCCAGTTTTCCTCACTCCCCCATCCTGCTCTCCTCTCTCTCCTAGCTTCCTCACTCCCCCACACTGTTCTACTCTCTCTCCCAGTTTCCTCACTCCCCCACACTCTTCTCCTCTCTCTCCCAGTTTCCTTCGCTCCCCCACCCTCTTCTCCTCTGTCTCCTAGCTTCCTCACTCCCCCACACTGTTCTACTCTCTCTCCCAGTTTCCTTCGCTCCCCCACCCTCTTCTCCTCTCTCTCCCAGTTTTCCTCAGCTCCCCCACCCTGTTCTCCTGTCTCTTACAGTTTTCCTCTCCCCACCCTGTTCTACTCTCCCTCCCAGTTCTCCTCGCTCCCCACCCTGTTCTCCTCTCTCTCCCAGTTGTCCTCACCCCGTGCTGTTCTCCTGTCTCTGCCAGTTTTCCTCGCTCTTCCACCCTGTTCTCCTCTCTCCCAGTTTTCCTCTCTCCCCCATCCTGCTCTCCTCTCTCTCCCAGTTTCCTTCGCTCCCCCACACTGTTCTCTCTCTCCCAGTTTCTCTCGCTCCCCCACCCTGTTCTCTCTCTCCCAGTTTCCCTCGCTACCCCACCCTGTTCTCCTCTCTCTCCCAGTTTTCCTCACCCCATGCTGTTCTCCTGTCTCTGCCAGTTTTCCTCGCTCTTCCACCCTGTTCTCCTCTCTCTCTCCCAGTTTTCCTCACTCCCCCACACTGTTCTACTCTCTCTCCCAGTTTCCTCACTCCCCCACACTCTTCTCCTCTCTCTCCCAGTTTCCTTCACTCCCCCACCCTCTTCTCCTCTCTCTCCCAGTTTTCCGCATACCCCCATGCTGCTCTCCTCTCTCACCCAGTTCTCCTTTTAACTCCCCTTCTATCCTCTGGCTACATCATTTCTCTGAGTTCCCTCTTCACACTCAAACTTATGTCTCTTGTTCTCTTACCCCTGCCATGTTCCCTCACACCTCTGCTACTTGTTCTGACACTTTTACTCTCTCCTCTATTTCTCCTAGTATTATTAGAACCTCAGTCTCTCATCAGTTCACTCTATCTCTTCCAATATTCTGCTTAACTCCCACTCTCGTTTGGTAAACTGTATCTCTACTATCTCACTCTCACCCCATTCTATCTCAGTTTTACTGCCATTCTTCTGCTCATTCTACCTACCGCTTATTCTCCCTCCCTACAGCACATTCTTTCCACCGGTCATTACCACACCCTACCGTTTATTCTCCCACCCTACCGCTCATTCTCCCACCCTACCACTCATTCCCCAACCCTACTGCTCATTCTCCCTAATGCTCATTCTCCCACCCTACCTCTCATTCCGCCGCCCTACTGCTCATTCTCCCACCCTACCGCTCATTTTCCCCACCTCTCATTCTCCCTACCACTCATTCTCCCACCCTGCTACTTATTATCCCACCCTCATTCTCCCTATGGCTCATTCTCCCAACCTGCCACTCATTCTCCCACCCTACTGCTCAGTCCCCCTCCATCTTTCTCCCACCCTCATTCTCCCTACGGCTCATTCTCCCACCCTAACGCTCATTCTCCCACCCTACCACTCACACTCCCTACAAGCATTTTCCCACCGTAACACTCGTTCTCCCACCCTACCATTTATACTCCCTACCGTGCATTCTCACACCCTAACGCTCATTCTCCCACCCTATTGTTCAATCTCCCTCTCACTCATTCTCCCTACCTCTCATTCTCCCAACCTCTCATTCTCCCACCTGACTGCTCATTTTCCCACCCTAACATCCGTTCTCCCAACCTACCGTTCATTCTTCCACCCTATCACTCATTCTTCCTACCACTCATTCTCCCACCTGACCACTCACTCACCCACCCTACCGCTAATTCTCCCACCCTCATTTTCCCAACAGCTCATTCTTTCACCCTGCCACTCATTCTCCCACCCTACTGCTCAGTCTCCCACCCTCATTCACACTACGGCTCATTCTCCCACCCTAACGCTCATTCTTCCACCCTACCACTCATACTCCCTACCACACATTCTCCCAACCTACCACTCATACTCCCTACCGCGCATTCTCCCACCCTAATGCTCATTCTCCCAGCCAAGCCCTCATATTCCCACCCTATCGCTCATTCGCCCTACCGCTTATTCTCCCACCCTATCACTCAGGTTCAGGTTCATATGTCTTTATTTCGACTTAATATCATAAAAGACGGTACATACAAGCACAATAATATATACATACATTACATTGCATTAAAACATTAAAAACCGCCTATATTCAGTATTTAAAAAAAACATTAAACAAAATATTATAGACTTGATATATGAAGAACCCTTATATTACGACAAAACAAAACAATCAGGCTACCTGGAAATGTCTGGCTCTAATGACCCAAGCCCACCCAAGGAACTTTGCAACACCTACTACCACAGTCTCCGAGGTTTTGGTTTGCAGAGTCCACAAGGCCTCTGAGCTCCTTCTCAATTTCAGCATTTGACAGATGGGCCTAATCCATCTATGCCTAGGGGCATGATAGGCAGGGCATGCAAAAAAGAAGTGCCCCACACTCTCCTTGTGGTCACTACACCAACGACAAAATTCATTTGAACCAGACCAATTCCTAGAAAAACACCTTACAGGTAGGGACCCAACTCTAAACTGATGGTATAATTTTTAATCCAGACTCTTAGTAATAGTGTCCCAATAGTTTTCCAAAGAGGAATCGGTTTTAAATACCAAAAATCTACCTGTTAGGGTAGCAGCACCTGACCGTGCAACAGAAAGGGATCTGGCAGAAGCCCAATAAAGTGCTTTAAAATCTTGTTTAGGGGGGAATACATTAGAACCCGGGGAGCCCAGAGTTGACGAAGACCCATATCTTCCAAAATTAGTTTCACCTCACGTAGCCATGGTATATTCGCAGAGCCCAGAGATGATCTATCTTCCGCCAATTCGCTGGCAAAAAGACTGAGATCCGGCGACGTCCAGAGCCGTCTCCACAGTGCGACTAACCGATATCGAGCCATCTCATTAATGGGCTTACAGCCCATATCTAAAAAGAGGGGTTTAATCGGTGTGGATTGGGGGAGTCCTACCAGTTTGCGCATAAATTTGTTCTGGACTTTTACCAAGGGGGTTAAATCCATATACCCCCACAAGTCAGCCCCATACAAAATGGCAGAGCTAATTTTGGCCTCATAGATCTTAAGTACGGGTGTAACCCGTTTAGTTAAGGACATTTTTTGCTCCTGGATTAGACAGCCCGAGAGGCGGGCAAATCTTAATTGAAGGGCTTCAACCTGGGGTTTCCAACGTAGGCGATAGTCTAAGGTTACTCCAAGGTAGGTCATAAGTTCCACTTGTTCAAGACTTACGCCATTCATACTAATGTGGCGATTTTTCGTTAAGACCATAAATTTGGTCTTGCTCACATTAATTTGCAGATTATTAACTTGACAAAACTCCTCAAACCTATTTATTGCTATTTGCAGCCCCCTTCGTGTCTTTGAGAGGAGTAAAGTGTCATCTGCAAAGATGAGCATAGGGAATCTTGTCCCACCCAATATCGGAGCATCAGTCGGGGTGTTATCAAAAAACTTCACCATCTGAACAATAAACACTAAAAAAAGGGTGGGTGCCAGAACGCACCCCTGGCAAACACCTCGCGTTACGGGGAAACTATTTGTCACCTGTCCTTGGGCTCCCCACCTCACCCTGGCAAAGTTGCCCTCATGCAATCTAATAATAAGTTCAAGGAGATCCAACGGCATCCCTAAGTTACCCAAGACTGCCCACAGTTTTGCCCTAGGCACAAGATCAAAAGCGGACTTAAGGTCCACAAAGGCGGCATAAATGGATCCTCCGCCCAACAGCAATCAATCAATCAATCAAAGCATTTATATAGCGCACTACTCACCCAGAGGGTCTCAAGGCGCTGAGGGAGGGGGGTCCGCTACTGCTCGAACAGCCAGGTCTTGAGTTGCTTCCTGAAGGCGAGGTGGTCCTGGGTCAGGCGGAGGTGGGTCGGGAGGGAGTTCCATGTCTTGGCGGCGAGGTAGGAGAAGGACCGCCCCCCTGTGGTGGCTCTTCGGATGCGGGGGACGGCGGCGAGGGCGTGGCCGGTCGATTGAAGCTGGCGTTTGGGAGCGTAGAAGTTGAGGCGGCTGTTGAGGTTTCCTGGGCCTTGGTTGTGTAGGGCTTTGTGTGCGTGGGTGAGGAGTCGGAAGGTTGACCGGGAGCCAGTGCAGGTCTCTCAGGTGTCCGGAGATGTGGCTGCGACGGGGGATGTCCAGGATGAGTCGTGCTGAGGCGTTCTGGATTCGCTGGAGTCTCTTCTGGAGTTTGGCGATGGTTCCGGCGTAGAGGGAGTTGCCGTAGTCCAGACGGCTGGTGACGAGGGCCTGGGTGACCGTCTTCCTGGTCTCGGTGGGGATCCACCGGAAGATCTTACGTAGCATGTGCAGGATGTTGAAGCACGACGAGGAGACGGCGTTGACTTGTCTGGTCATGGAGAGGGAGGAGTCCAGGATGAAGCCCAGGTTGCGTGCGTGGTCTGTTGGTTTGGGTGCGCTGCCTAGGGCGGGGGGCCACCAGGAGTCGTCCCAGGCGGAGGGTGAGGATCCCAGGATGAGGACTACCGTCTTGTCCGAGTTCAGTTTCAGGCGGCTGTTCTTCATCCATTCGGCTACCTCTTTCATCCCTTCGTGAAGGTTGGCTCTGGCGGTGGCGGGGTCGTTGGTGAGGGAGAGAATCAGCTGGGTGTCGTCGGCGTAGGAGATGATGTTGAGGTTGTGCTGGCGTGCGATGTCTGCGAGGGGGCTCATGTAGACATTGAAGAGGGTTGGACTGAGCGAGGAGCCTTGAGGAACGCCGCAGATGACTTCGGTGGCTTCAGATCTGAACGGGGGGAGGCGGACTCTCTGTGTCCTTCCGGCGAGGAAGGAGATGATCCACTCCAGTGCCTTCTCCTGGATTGCGACGTTGCTGAGTCGCTGCACTAGTGTACGGTGGCAGACAGTGTCGAAGGCCGCGGAGAGGTCTAGGAGGATGAGGGCTGCTGTTTCTCCATTGTCAAGCAGTGCTCGGATGTCATCGGTGGCTGCGATCAGTGCGGTCTCGGTGCTGTGGTTGGCCCGGAAGCCAGACTGCGAGAGGTCGAGGGAACCGTTCGTCTCGAGGAAGGCGGCCAGCTGCTTGTTGACGGTCTTCTCGATGACTTTTGCAGGAAACGGGAGCAGCGAGATGGGGCGGTAGTTCTTGAGGTCGGTGGGGTCGGCTGATGGCTTCTTTAGTAGAGCGCTGAGTTCGGCGTGCTTCCAGCTCTCCGGGAAGGTAGCGGTGTCGAAGGAGGTGTTGATGATGTCCCGCAGGTGGGGTGCGATGACAGCGTCGGCCTTGTTGAAGACTTGGTGAGGGCAGGGGTCGGTAGGAGATCCGGAGTGGATGGAGTTCATCGTGCGGACGGTGTCTTCGGTGCTGATCGGGGTCCAGGCGCGGATGGTGGTGGTGGGGGCGGTGGTTCGGTCGTGGCGTGCGTCGGTTGAGTGCTGAAGCTGTTGTGTATGTCCGCGATCTTGTTGTGGAAGTAGGAGGCGAGGGAGTTGCAGAGGTCTTGCGAAGGGGTGATGTCGTTGTTTCCGGCGTTGGGGTTGGAGAGCTCTTTAACGACCTTCAAGTAAATCAGAGTAAATCTGAAGACCTGGTCGATGGTGCTGGTACCTGATCTAAAGCCAGCCTGTAGTGGGGAGAGAATGTTCTCCATCTCCATCCACCCTTGAACTCTAGCAAGGACCATTCTAGCAAACATTTTCTGCACAGAGTCGATGAGGCTAATAGGGCGATAATTCCCCGGGACCGAACGGTCCCCCTTTTTAAAAATGGGAATGATTCCTGCCCCTTTCCAAGACTCTGGGATCCTAGCCCCCCTTGCTATGGCATTTGCAATCTGAGTTATGTAGGGAATCCAGAGTTGGAGATCTGATTTAAAAAGGTCTGCCGGGATGCAATCCATCCCGGGAGCTTTCCCTGGTTGAACCAGACATAGGGCTGACTCTGTATCAGTATTCGTAAACACTAATGGTTTGCCAGGAGAAGTGGGCAGAGATATCCTGTTCCCTGGGTCATTATGAAATTCTAGGTCAGGGTCCTTAAACTGGGATGAAAAAAAATCCACCCATGCTTCCACAGGGACATAATTTATTGGGGTTTGTGAATCGGGACTCCTACCCCATTTCACTACTTCCCAGAACTTAACCTGATTTGAGGATAGACAAGCCTCGTAGAGGTTGGTCCAATGGTTCTCATCCCACTCCCTCTTTGCCTCCCACTGGGCTTTCTTGTACATTTGGCGAGCTAATTTAATATCAGAAGTCACCCTGGATTTAATAGCTTTTATTAGCCCATTATGTGCTTCCCTACATTTTTTATTGTACCAATTTATGCGGCGACCTGTAGCATTCGCTTTTCCTTGCTTTATAGGAAGAGTTAAAAGGGCCTTAAGCTTAATAAAGCACTGTTCATGAAGGTTACAGATTTGATTTGGTACCTCCAAATTTGGGGAAAAATTCAATATGGCACTCAGGGTAGATGCAACTTCCAACGATATGCCATCTAACAGGGCTGGGTCCGCCACTACCCTACACCATTTAAGCCTCCTATCATTAATCAGAATAGCATCTGCTGTAATACACTGGGCTGGAGGGGACCTTCCGGGCCCACCTGGGAGCTTTAACCTTAAAAACAATGGGTTATGGTCACTCTCCGGACAAACCACAACTTCCATGTCATCCAGGAGGGACCAATACTCAATTTTAACCAGAATATAATCGATTCGACTTTTGCAGACCCCGTTATCAAAAGTCGGAAAACCGGCCTTATCCGAGGGGGTGCGACCATTTGCTGCTCTCAAGCCCCACTCCAGGCACAATCCTGACCAGTGTAATGCTGCCTCTGTACCCTTTTTAATATTATTCAGAGACAACGCCGGGATATTCCACACTACATCCTCATCAAATCCCAGACTCACATCCTCACATAATAAGGGTTCAAAGGTGCAGTTTAAATCCCCAGCTATAAAAATTATTTTGTCTCTCCCAAGCAATTCAAGGAACGAGTCCAACTCCTCTATGATTTTTGGTGAGCGCCCACCTGATCGTCCTCGAGCGTAAACATTAATAACAATAATGGCCTGATGGTTCTCCTTACATAACCTAATCCCCAAAATATCCGGGTTATTCACTAAAATTTCTGTCGGGCTATAACCAATAGATTGCCTGACCCAGATTACCAGGCCCCCTGACGCTCTACCTCTTGTACCCTGTATGGCTGGTTTATAGAAATTTAAGAAACCTGCCCTAAATATTGGATCAGGGGCCCAGCTCTCTTGGAAAACCAAAATATCAAAGGTATCGATGAAATCTGCCCAGTCCTCTGAACCGATCCGCCCCTTCAGCCCAGCTATATTCCATGAGGCAATCTTAAGTACCGTATCCTGACTGGCAGGAACTACTAAATTCAGGACACTCGGCTCTATTCCTATCTCCCCACCATCGGAGGAATAGGAGCCACCCCTCATATTGCCATCCATATCACTTGCAATAGCCATCCCCGACCCCTTCTCAGGAGGACCACCCTCCTGACAAGTTGGGCAAGCCATACTGTGGGCACCAACTACCACCTTAGCATGGTTACTGGGGTGGCCCCCTTCACCAGATACGGGGGGAAGTCAATCGATGCCCTCCAAACCAGATAACGGTTCGAAGCGATTACACAATTGGGGGAAAAAAGGAGAATGTAGAACCCCTTCTGATGATAGTCTCCCGACAGCTCTTCGAAATATTAGAGGGTTATAGTAGGGCACACCATGTCTTTTGGGATAAAAATAACTAAGTCCCAGTGACTGCACGTCTCCCAATCTCCCATACCTAGCTTCCCTGCGTATAAAATCCACCACCCATGGGTCTTTAAAATTCATGATAACGCAATCCCCCTCCAGATCCTTCGGACAATGACCTACCCAGTTTACTCTTCTCACGCTCAAGATCTTCGTAGCAGAGAAGGGTGGAAGGGGTCTATGTTTATTTAACCAATAAACAACCTTATTTTTGAGATCCCCATGAGACTCCGGTAAACTCCCCAAAACTGGAGCTACACCTGTTAAGATGATCGTGTAGGGGGTGGCTTCTAAGGGTAAGTCAGTACTGAGGGGGCCCGGTTTGGTGACGTTCTGCGGGTGGGTGGAAGAATTTTTTATGACACTCCCCGATGCACCAATACTTGGTTTAGTCTGTGTAGTTGGATTATGGCTGCCCCTCACAGAATCCTGAGGTAAAGTAACATCGGTAGGCTTAGAGGTACTTGGCTGGAGCCGAGGTGTAGGTTTAAAACATGCCTTCGTTTGAATCGCATCCTGGGCAGTAGAAACCGATTTGGGCAAAATATCATTATTTGGGCTCCCACCCCTGGAGACCGTGGAACCTATATTATTAGAGGCAGACCGGATATTAGTTGGTATAGCAGAGGCTAAATGGGGCCGCTTAACAATAGCAACAGGACCCTGTGATTCAAAGATACTAGATGGAATAGAAATTGGCGATGCAACTTGAGCATTTACTAACTTATTTAACAATCCAGAGTTAGTATTAACAACATTCTCAAGTGCATCTAATTTACAATTCATAAGTCTAGTTCTTTCTAATAGGGGAAGCATAAGAGTTTTTAATAATACCTCCATTTTACCCAAAAGGTCATCAACATTATTATTGCTTCCAAGGCGGGAATCTAAGATCCTAGGTAAATCATGGGAGGGCAGCAGTATAGCATTAATAGCCGATACGAACTGAGAGCCAGGTGGCTGTAGTGTACTATTTGTTTTAAGAATTTTTGAGACTCCACCCCTCTTACGGCCCTTACTTCTCTTCCTCTTGCGGGGCAAATTCCTCGAAGATTCCCCGTTGAAGGATGAGTCCAATAACGGTGGGCTCACTAATAACGCACTTCCCCCACCCCTACCAACAACAGAATCTCTAGCATTTGAATCACTATCGAAGGAATTAGAAGGCAAATCCTCAGCCTCAGAGTGGACATCCACCAAAACTGTAACCAAAGGAGCATTAGATCTAGTAAGGGGTATTTGGGGGCTAGCCACTGAGGCAATAGGGGCCTAGGGAAGAACGTTTCCCTGTAATAAGATCGATAGAAAGTCATTTCTCAGCAAAGGCAATCTCCTTCTCTAGGATTCCTGTTGCTTTTATTAAAAATGCATCCAAAGGACCAGTAACTACCCCACTCGAAGTCTGCAGTTGGACATTTCGCTCCTTCCCTGAACGTAAAGACATAATTCCAACCGACTAGTATAGCATGAACAACAAAGAAAGATAAATAAGCAAGCAAACCAAGGGGGGTGTCCCAACCCAACCTCGGCCGACCACGGACAGCCACAGACGGTCCCGCCCTTGTCCCGGGCTTCTCCCGGGACGCTCCCGCACGCTTCCGCTCAGCGGGGAAGATGGCTTGATGAAATAGGGGTAGGTAATGGCTGGGGGGCGGGGCTATCAGGGAGAGCGGCCCAGGTGTTTCGTAGCAGGGTAGGAGGGACTCCTGGGAGATGGAGTCCCTGGTTACAACGCTCGCAGCCCTGCAGCAGCAACCGCACACCCCACAGCAGACTCCGATGGCCCAACCCCTCCTCCGTCCAAAGTCCACAAAATCAATCAGGGAACAAGATGTGGGGCTTTCAGGAACAGCGCTCAGGCAGCAGCCGAAAACTGGACCACAGAGACCCAGCAAGTAAGCAGCAGCAGAGTCCCTATCACTCATTCTTCCTACCGCTCATTCTCCCGCCTGACCGCTCATTCACTTACCCTACCGCTCAGTCTCCCACCCTAACATCCATTCTCCCAACCTACCGCTCATTTTCCCACCCGATGACTCATTCTCCCTACCTCTCATTCTCCCACCTGAGCGCTCATTCTCCCACCCTAACATCCATTCTCTCAACCTACAGCTCATTCTCCCACTCTATCACTCATTCTCCCTACCGCTCATTCTCCCACCTGACCGCTCATTCACCCACCCTACCGCTCATTCTCCCACCCTAACATTCATTCTCCCAACCCACCGTTCAATCTCCAACCTTACCGCTCATTCTCCCAACCTACCGCTCATTCTCTCATTCTACCGCTCATTGTCCCACCCTATCGCTCATTCTCCCTACCGCTCATTCTCACAGCCTATCATTCATTTTCCCTACCGCTCATTCTGCCACCTGACCGCTCATTCACCCACCCACTCCTGATTCTCCCACCCTAACATCCATATTCCCAACCTACCGCTCATTCTCCCACCTTACGGCTCATTCTCCCACCCTCCGCTCATTGTCCCACCTTATCGCTCATTTTCCCTACCGCTCATTCTCCCAGCCTACCGCTTAACCTCCCACCCTACCTCTCATTCTCCTTACCGCTCATTCTCCCACCTGACTGCTCATTCACCCACCCTACAGCTCATTCTTCCACCCTACCGCTCATTCTCCCTACTGCTCATTCTCCCACCCTACTGCTCATTCTCCCACCATACTACACATTCTCCCGCCCTACTGCTCAGTCTCCCTACCGCTCATTATCCCTCCCGCTCGTTCTCCCACCCTACCACTCATTTTCCTGCCCTACCGATCATTTTCCTACCCTACCACTCATTCTCCCACCCTACCTCTCATTCTCCCACCCTACCGCTCATTCTCCAACCGTCCTGCTCATTCTCCCGCCCTACCATTCATTCTTCCACCCTCCTGGTCATTTTCCTACCCTCCTGCTCATTCACCCACCCTACCGCTCATTCTCCCTACTGCTCATTCTCCCACCCTACCACTAATTCCCCACCCTACCGCTCATTCTCCCACCCTACCACTCATTCTCCTGCCCTACTGCTCGTTTTCCCACCCCCCTGCACATTCTCATACCCTCCCGCTCATTCACACACCCTACTGTTCATTCCCCTTACCGCTCATTCTCCCACCCAACTACTCATTCCCCACCCTACCACTCGTTCTCCCACCCTATCACTCATTCCACACCCCACCGCTCATTCTCCCACCCTACCACTCATTTTCCTGCCCTACTGCTCATTTTCCCACCCCTGCACATTCTCATACCCTTCCGCTCATTCACACACCCTACCGTTCATTCTCCCTACTGCTCATTCTCCCACCTGACCGCTCATTCACCCACCCTACCGCTCCTTCTCCCACCCTAACATTCATTCTCCCAACCTACCGTTCAAATTCCAACCTTACCGCTCATTCTCCCAACCTACCACTCATTCTCCCATTCTACCGCTCATTGTCCCACCCTATTGCTCATTCTCCCTACCGCTCATTCTCCCAGCCTATCATTCATTCTCCCTACCACTCATTCTGCCACCTGACCACTCATTCACCCACCCTACCACTCATTCTCCCACCCTAACATCCATTCTCCAAACCTACCGCTCATTCTCCCACCCTATCACTCATTCTCTCTACCACTCATTCTCCCACCTGAACGCTCATTCTCCCACCCTAACATCCATTCTCCCAACCTACCGCTCATTCTCCCACCCTATCACTCATTCTCCCAACCGCTCATTCTCCCACCTGACCGCTCATTCACCCACCCTACTCCTGATTCTCCCACCCTAACATCCATTTTCCCAGCCTACTGCTCAACCTCCCACCCTACCTCTCATTCTCCTTACCGTTCATTCTCCCACCTGACTGCTCATTCACCCACCCTACAGCTCATTCTTCCACCCTACCGCTCATTCTCCCTACTGCTCATTCTCCCACCCTACTGCTCATTCTCCCACCATACTACTCATTCTCCCACCCTACTGCTCATTCTCCCTCCCGCTCATTGTCCCTCCCGCTCGTTCTCTGTGGGAGCCGGCCTCGTGGCGTGGTCCTGTTTCCCCGCGCTAAGCCGCACGAGGTCCCATGCACATCGGGACTCCTCCATCTTGGATTGCACGTCACTCCACGTGACCATCTGTATGACCCTGCTCTACCCGGCCTCGGTCCCAGTGAGGCCCGACATCGAGACGCCAACCCCTGGCCCGGGGGATACCACGTGAGCCCTTCCCACTCCCGGCGGAGGGCAGTATCGATGGGACCCCCAACCGTCTCTCCACACCTGGGTGTGACCGCCCCACAGCTCTCTGGGGCCTGGCGCCTCTCCTGCTGGGCGTCTGGCCGCTCCCTACCCGGCCTCTCTGCCCCCTCCGGGCGCAAGGGTCCGGACATCAAAGGGCTCCCGTCCTATATCTGGGACGACCCGACAACAGGGCAGTAGTTGTATCCTGGAGTCAAGAGCCCTGCTGATCGGATCGCGGCTGACCCTACGGAAGAAGACTCACCCTGAACCACCACTTGAGCCCTGCTGACGACGTCGTGGCTCCACCGTGCTTAAAGACCTTCACGAACCTTTGGAGCCCTGCTGACGCTGTCGCGGCCCGACCTTGTTGAACCTTACCACCTGAGCCCAGCTGACCTCGTCGCGGCTCGACCTAAGCGGAACTACCATTCGAGCCCTGCAGACGCCGTCGCGGCTCTCCACGTCCGAGCCGCTCTGAGACCAGCATCCAAGGTCTGGCACAGAGCCCTCCCGTACCTGGTTGGTACTAAGACTGTCCCGCTACCCTATCCTCTTAACGAACACTGAGACTCTGATAGGATCCCTCGATCCCTCTGTAAATATTGCCCGTATTACTGCCGATAAAGAATCTAATCTTGCAACTGCTATTGAGTCCTGTGTGGTGGTGTTACTGGGCCTAGTACGATCATAGGAGGAGGACCTCCCCGAGGGGGCTTCTCACCGGCGCTCGGCTATATCTTTGCGGTAGGAAGGTGCCCGGAATAGTCTCCCCGACTACCCGGTGGCCCTCCCTCCAACATTTGGTGGCAGCGATGGGATCCGAGCCAGACGCAATCGTACAAGCAAGTAACGCAACCACTGCCGGACCAGACGGAAAAAGAAAACCATGGATGGCCAAGAAGCAACCGTGGCCGCAACCTTCCAGGTGGAGAAACTGGAGGAATACACCCACAAAGAACTCAAACAGTTCTGCACGGACAAAGGGATCCCAACCACAGGATTGGGCACCAAGGAAGATATGCAGAGAGCCCTGAAAGCCTGGGCAGAACTCGAGACCCCTCCACCCCGAGCCGAAGGGACCTCGGCCCGGGACGGAAACCTGCCGACCACGACCCCGACAAACGGGGAGCGAACCGTCCCGGACACCAGCCTTTCCCACGAAGAGATACGAGAACGGGAAAGGGCACGGACACACGAAATGGACCTTGCCCGACTCCGGCTGGACGGTGAGCTCCTACTGGCGGAGAAAAAGATAGCCCTGGAGCAACTACGGCTGCAAGAAGAAATCGAGGAGAAGAAAAGGCATCGGGAGCTAGAGGAGAGACGGCTAACCCTCGAGCACGAGAGGAGCCTTAAAGAACTTGAACTAAAAGCTAAAACTGGGGAGACCAGCAACCCCGGAGCCCGGGACGCTCTGCCCCTGACCGAGCCAAAGGTTCACATCCCCAAGGATGTCGTCAAGGAGTACTATAAAAATGACGACATCCAGCAATGGTTCCGAGCGTACGAGGTAGCCATGACCTCCCATCGGGTACCCCGGAAGGATTGGGGCGCCGGCCTATGGGGGAGGTTCCTCAGCGAGGGGCGGGATACCCTGCTGCAACTCCCCGACACCGTGATGACCTCGTACGACCACATGAAGGAAGCCCTACTCACACGCTACGGACTATCGGCCGAGATGTACCGGCAACGCTTCCAGGACTGCAAGAAGATCCCCGGTACCACATGGGTCGAATACGTGGACTTCTTCAGCCGAGCGTTGGAAGGATGGATAAAAGGGAGCAAGGTCACCTCATATAATGAACTGTTCGACCTCATTGTCTGGGAGCACCTCGCCAACAACTGCTTTGTGGAACTAAGGCAACACCTCCTGAACAGTAAACTGACCGAGCCCCGGAAGCTCGCCGCCGAAGCAGACCGATGGGTCAACACCCGGGTCCCCCGGAACCCTGTGGGGGACTACACCCGGAGTACCACGGGACCTCCCCGCCAGCGAGGCGGAGGAGGGGGGTCCCACCGCAGTCGAGAATTCCCAGCCGGGCCGCCCAGAAGTCCGCCACGAGGGCAAGCAACCAACCCCGCTTCCCCGACCCAGGGCCGAAGAGGGACCCCTATCGCCCGGTCTGGACCACGACCGACAGTGACCTGCTTCGGATGTCAGCAGACCGGCCATTATGCAAGCGACCCGGCTTGCCCCGTGAACCGACGGAACGGGACCACGGGGCCACCTCCCCGACAAATAGCCGCCGCAGCCCTGGGGGAGAGAGAGGACGAGGAGGAAAACCACGACGACGGGTCCCCCGAGTGGGAACCAGCCGCCATGTCGCTTGTATGCCTAGGCTCCAGAGAAATGGTGCCCCGAGCCACCATCCCAAGCAACACCCAGAAGTACCAACAGTGGGTCACCATCAACGGGCGACGGGCCGAGGCCCTCCGGGACACTGGGGCCAGTGTGACCGCTGTCCGCTGCCATCTGGTGACCCCCGAACAGATCCTGCCACATGTCCTCTGCCCTGTCCGGACCGCAGACAACACCGAGAGCATGTGCCGGATGGCCCGAATCCCCTTCGAGTGGGGAGGAGTGTCCGGCACCCTAAAAGTAACTGTCCGCGACGACGCCCCGGTGGACTGCCTCCTGGGGAACGACCTAGAGAGCTCCCCCTGGGCCAAGGTGGAGCGCCGAGAGCATCTGGGGATGCTAGGACTACCTGAGTGGGCCTGCGCCACCACTCGGTCCATGACCACCCAGCCAGCCGCGGCCCCGGCCCCCGACAAGCCGGCGGGCCCCGAACAATCCACCTCCTCCGGCCCGGAGGAACCTGACGAGGAGGCCGGGCCGTCCGAACTTTCTTCCAACTAGGCCGCTCCCCTCAGCGAGATCCCCGAGCTGGCCCAGTGGCGCCACGACGGGGGCCCCACCCTCGAACAATTCCAGCAAGAGCAGAAGGGCTGCCCGTCCCTCGAGGAGGCCCGACAGCAGGCGGCCGCGCAGGCTGCGGGGGACCCCACGGGAACCCACTGGGTCTATTGGGACGATGACTTATTGTATAGCGAGCAGAAAGTCGCCGAACTAGGGGCCGGCCGGGTGCTGGTGGTCCCCCTCCGATTTCGAGAGTTCCTCTTGAACCTGGCACATGACGTGCCCCTCGCTGGACATCTAGGGCGGGACAAGACTTACAGCCGCCTCGTGACCCATTTCTATTGGCCCCGAATGAGACGAGACGTGGACCAGCACTGCCGGTCCTGCCCGACCTGCCAAGCTAGCGGGAAGACTGGGGGACGAGTGAAAGCCCCCCTACAACCATTTCCAGCCGTCCACACCCCGTTCGAACGAGTGGGGATCGACATCGTGGGGCCCCTCGACCCCCGAACCGCCCTGGGCCACCGCTTCATCCTGGTACTGGTCGACCATGCCACCCGATACCCAGAAGCTGTCCCCCTCCGAACTGTGACAGCTCCAGTGGTGGGCCGGGCCCTGATGGGCATCTTCTCCAGGGTGGGGTTCCCCCGAGAAGTAGTGAGCGACAGGGGGACGAACTTTATCTCGAAGTACATGAGATCCCTCTGGCAACAATGTGGGGTCACCTATAAATTCACTACCCCTTACCACCCCCAGGGGAACGGACTGGTCGAACGGTTCAACCGAACCCTGAAGGGGATGATCAAGGGCCTGGAAGAGCCCCTCAGGAGGAGATGGGATGTCCTGTTGCCCTGCCTCCTGTTCGCCTACCGGGAGGTACCACAGAAGTCCCTGGGCTTCAGCCCCTTCGAACTGTTGTATGGGCACCCCGTCCGAGGGCCCCTCAGCCTGGTCAAGGAGGGTTGGGAGGCGAACGTCCAAAGTGCCCCGCCTGACGTCTACCGGTACCTCCTGACCCTGCGGAACCAGACTCGGAAGTTCCGGGCCCTGGCAGAAGCCAACCTTGAAGCCAGCCAAGAAGACATGAAACGCTGGTATGACAAGAATGTCTCCGCCGTCGAGTTTGAGCCGGGCCAGCAGGTCTGGGTCATGTCACCCGTGGACCCCTGCGCCCTGCAGGACAAGTGGACCGGGCCCTTCAAGGTAGTTGAGAGGAAGAGCCCCGTCACGTACCTGGTCGACATGGAGTCTCCGAGGAACCCCCTCCGGGTCCTGCACGCCAATCGGCTCAAGCCCCACTTTGCCCGAACTGAACTAAGCTTACTGCTGGCTACTGACGATGGGGGTGAAAGTGACTCCGAGCCCCTACCAGACCTCCTGGGGTCCTCGAGCCAAGACGGCTCCTTGGAGGGCGTCCGCCTCTCCGCCACCCTGACACCAGAACAGCGCCATGACTGCCAGAAGCTGCTGCAACCCTTCGCTGCCCTCTTCTCTCTCACGCCCGGGGTGACCCCCTGGTGCGTCCACGACGTGGACACGGGGGATAGCCCCCCTGTACGACACCGCGCTTATAGAGTGCCTGACCGAGTCCGAGCCTGCATAAAGACCGAGGTCGCCAAGATGCTCGCCCTCGGAGTCATCGAGCCTTCCGACAGCCCGTGGGCCAGCCCGGTAGTCTTGGTACCAAAGGCCGCCGCCCCCGGCACGGCCCCCGAACTCAGATTTTGTGTCGACTACCGGGGCCTGAACGCAGTTACCAAGACCGATGCCCACCCTTTGCCACGAGCCGATGAGCTGATTGATCGCTTAGGGGCCGCCCGCTACCTAAGCACCTTTGATCTCACCGCTGGGTACTGGCAGATCAAGCTCACTCCCGGCGCACAAGAACGATCAGCTTTCTCTACCCCCGATGGCCACTACCACTTCCGGGTGATGCCCTTCGGCATGAAGAACGCCCCAGCGACCTTTCAGAGGCTGGTAAACAAGGTCCTGGCCGGTCTCGAAGCCTTCAGCGCGGCCTACCTCGATGACATTGCTATCTTCAGCGACCACTGGGCCGCGCACCTAGGACACCTTGGGGAAGTCCTGGCCGCTCTCCAAAGAGCCGGGCTCACCATTAAAGCCAGTAAATGCCAGATCGGTCCAGGCTCTGTGACCTATCTGGGCCACCAGGTGGGGAGTGGCCAGGTGGCCCCCCTCCAGTTAAAAGTCGACGCCATCCAGACGTGGGAGCCTCCCGCCACCCAAACCGCTGTCCGGGCCTTCTTAGGCCTCACAGGTTACTACCGACGCTTCATAAAGGATTATGGCAGCATTGTGGGCCCCCTTACGGAACTCACTTCGAAGAAGCGGCCCAAGACGGTGCACTGGACGCCCCGTTGCCAGACCGCGTTTGATGCTCTCAAGGCGGCTATGTGCACTGCCCCTGTGCTACAGGCCCCCGACTACAGCAAGGAATTTGTAGTCCAGACCGATGCATCGGAGTACGGGGTCGGGGCAGTCCTCTCCCAGCTGGACGCCAAGGGCCTCGACCGACCGGTGGCCTTTATCAGCCGCCGACTGCTGCCGCGAGAACAGAGGTGGAGCACCATCGAGCGGGAGGCCTTCACTGTGGTATGGGCTCTCAAGAAGCTCCGGCCCTACCTTTTCGGTACCCACTTCAGGGTCCAGACTGACCACCGGCCCTTGCGGTGGCTCATGCAAATGCGGGGCGAGAACCCCAAGCTGTTGCGCTGGTCCATCTCACTGCAAGGGATGGACTTCACTGTAGAACACCGGCCCGGCAACGACCACGCCAATGCTGACGGCCTGTCCCGATTCTTCCGCCTCGGCGAGGAGAACCCCCAAGAAGATGGGTGACTCTCCCTGCCTTCAGCTGGGGGGGACGCGTGTGGGAGCCGGCCACGTGGCGTGGTCCTGTTTCCCCACGCTAAGCCGCACGAGGTCCCATGCACATCGGGACTCCTTCATCTTGGATTGCACGTCACTCCACGTGACCATCTGTATGACCCTGCTCTACCCGGCCTCGGTCCCAGCGAGGCCCGACATCGAGACGCCAACCTCTGGCCCGGGAGATACCACGTGAGCCCTTCCCACTCCCGGCAGAGGGCAGTATCGATGGGACCCCCAACCGTCTCTCCACACCTGGGTGTGACCGCCCCACAGCTCTCTGGGGCCTGGCGCCTCTCCTGCTGGGCGTCTGGCCGCTCCCTACCCGGCCTCTCCGCCCCCTCCGGGCGCAAGGGTCCGGACATCAAAGGGCTCCCGTCCTATATCTGGGGCGACCCGACAACAGGGCAGTAGTTGTATCCTGGAGTCAAGAGCCCTGCTGATCGGATCGCGGCTGACCCTACGGAAGAAGACTCACCCTGAACCACCACTTGAGCCCTGCTGACGACGTCGCGGCTCCACCGTGCTTAAAGACCTTCACGAACCTTTGGGGCCCTGCTGACGCTGTCGCGGCCCGACCTTGTTGAACCTTACCACCTGAGCCCAGCTGACCTCGTCGCGGCTCGACCTAAGCGGAACTACCATCCGAGCCCTGCAGACGCCGTCGCGGCTCTCCATGTCCGAGCCGCTCTGAGACCAGCATCCAAGGTCTGGCACAGAGCCCTCCCGTACCTGGTTGGTACTAAGACTGTCCCGCTACCCTATCCTCTTAACGAACACTGAGACTCTGATAGGATCCCTCGATCCCTCTGTAAATATTGCCCGTATTACTGCCGATAAAGAATCTAATCTTGCAACTGCTATTGAGTCCTGTGTGGTGGTGTTACTGGGCCTAGTACGATCATAGGAGGAGGACCTCCCCGAGGGGGCTTCTCAGCGGCGCTCGGCTATATCTTTGCGGTAGGAAGGTGCCCGGAATAGTCTCCCCGACTACCCGGTGGCCCTCCCTCCAACATTCTCCCACCCTACCACTAATTTTCCTGCCCTACCGATCATTCTCCTACCCTACCACTCATTCTCCCACCCTACCTCTCATTCTCCCACCCTACCGCTCATTCTCCAACCCTCCTGCTCATTCTCCCGCCCTACATTCATTCTTCCACCCTCCTGCTCATTTTCCTACCCTTCTGCTCATTCACCCACCCTACCACTCATTCTCCCACCCTACCACTCATTCTCCTGCCCTACTGCTCATTTTCCCACCCCCTGCACATTCTCATACCCCTCCTGCTCATTCACACACCCTACCGTTCATTCCCCTTACCGCTCATTCTCCCACCCTACTACTCATTCCCCACCCTACCACTCATTCTCCCACCCTATCACTCATTCCACACCCCACCGCTCATTCTCCCACCCTACCGCTCATTCTCAATACCGCTCATTCTCCCTCCCGCTCATTCTACCACCCTACCACTCATTCTCCCACCCTACCGCTCATTCTGCCTCCCCCTCATTCTCCCTACCACTCATTCTCCCACCCTAACACTCATTCTCCCGCCCTACTGCTCATTCTACCACCCTACCACTCATTCTCCTGCCCTATCACTCATTCTCCCACCCTCCTGCTCATTCTCCTACCCTCCCACTCATTTACCCACCCTACCACTCATTCTCCCACCCTCCTGCTCATTCTCCCTCCCCCTCATTCTCCCTACCACTCATTCTCTCACCCTATCACTCACTCTCCCGCCCTACCACTCATTCTCCCACCCTCCTGCTCATTCTCCTACCCTCGCGTTCATTCACCCACCCTACCGCTCGTTCTCCCTACCGCTCATTCTACCACCCTACTGCTCATTCTCCCACCCTACCGCTCATTCTCCCACCCTACCGCTCATTCTCCAACCCTAACACTCATTCCCCACCCTACCGCTCATTCTACCACCCTACCACTCATTCTCCTGCCCTATCGCTCAATCTCCCACCCTCCTGCTCATTTTTCTACCCTCCCGCTCACTCACCCACCCTACCACTCATTCCCCACCCTACCGCTCATTCTCCCACCCTACCAGTCATTCTACCTACCGCTCATTCTCCCACCCTACCACTCATTCTCTCTACCACGCATTCTCCCACCCTAACGCTCATTCTCCCAGCCAAGCCCTCATTTTCCCACCCTATCGCTCATTCGCCCTACTGCTCATTCTCCCACCCTATCACTCATTCTCCCTACCACTCATTCTCCCACCCTACCACTCATTCTCCCGCCCTACCACTTATTCTCCCACCCTCCTGCTAATTCTCCTACCCTCGCATTCATTGACCCACCATACAGCTCATTCTCCCTACCACTCATTCTCCCACCCTACCGCTCATTCTCCCTACCACTCATTCTCCTGCCCTACCGCTCATTCTACCACTGTACAGCTCATTCTCCCACCCTAACACTCATTCCCCACCCTACCACTCATTCTCCCACCCTAACACTCATTCTCCTGCCCTATCGCTCATTCTCCCAGCCTCCTGCTCATTCTCCTACCCTCCCACTCATTCACGCACCCTACCACTCATTCCCCACCCTATTGCTCATTCTCCCACCTTACCACTCATTCTACCTACCGCTCATTCTCCCACCTGACCGCTCATTCACCCACCCTACCGCTCATTCTCCCACCCTAACATCCATTCTCCCAACCTATAGTTCATTCTCCCACCCTATCACTCTTTCTCCCTACTGCTCATTCTCCCACCTGACCGCTCATTCACCCACCCTACCGCTGATTTTCCCACCCAAACATCCATTTTGCCAACCTACTGCTCATTCTCCCACCTTATGGCTCATTGTCTCACCCTAACGCTCATTGTCCCACCTTATCGCTCATTCTCCCTACCGCTCAATCTCCCAGCCTACCGCTCAACCTCCCACCCTACCTCTCATTCTCCTTACCGCTCATTCTACCACCTGAACACTCATTCACCCACCCTACTGCTCATTCTTCCACCCTACTGCTCATTCTCCCGCCCTACCGCTCATTCTCCCTACCGCTCATTCTCCCTCCCACTCATTCTCCCACCCTACCACTCATTCTCCTGCCCTACGGATCAATCTCCCACCCTACCGCTCATTCTCCCACCCTACCTCTCATTTTACCACCCTACCGCTCATTCTCCAACCCTCCTGCTCATTCTCCTGCCCTCCTGCTCATTCTCCTGCCCTATCGCTCATTCTCCAAACCTTCCGCTCATTCTCCCACCGTCCTGCTCATTCTGCCCCCCCTCATTCTCCCTACCACTCATTCTCCTACCCTACCAATCATTCTCCCGCCCTATCGCTCATTCTCCCTTCCTACCGCTCATTCTCCCACCCTTCTGCTCATTCTCCCTCCCCCTCATTCTCCCTACCACTCATTCTCCCACCCTACGACTCATTCTCCCGCCCTACCCCTCATTCTCCTACCCTCCTGCTCATTCACCCACCCTACCGCTCATTCTCCCTACCGCTCATTCTCCCACCCTACCGCTCATTCTCCCTACCACTCATTCTCCTGCCCTACTGCTCATTCTCCCACCCTACCGCTCATTTTCCCTACCGCTCATTCTCCCACCCTAACATCCATTCTCCCAACCTACAGTTCATTCTCCCACCCTATCACTCTTTCTCCCTACCGCTAATTCTCCCACCTGACCGCTCATTAAACCCACCCTACCGCTGATTCTCCCACCCTAACATCAATTTTGCCAACCTACCGCTCATTCTCCCACCTTACGGCTCATTCTCCCACCCTAACGCACATTGTCCCACCTTATCGCTCATTCTCCCAACCGCTCATTCTCCCAGCCTACCGCTCAACCTCCCACCCTACCTCTCATTCTCCTTACGGCTCATTTTACCACCTGACCGCTCATTCACCCACCCTACTGCTTATTCTTCTACCCTACCACTCATTCCCCACCCTACCGCTCATTCTCCCACCCTTCCATTCATTCTACCTACCGCTCATTCTCCCACCCTACCACTCATTCTCCTTACCACGCATTCTCCCACCCTAACGCTCATTCTCACAGCGAAGCCCTCATTTTACCACCATATCGCTCATTCGCCCTACTGCTCATTGTCCTACCCTATCACTCATTCTCCCTACCGCTCATTCTCCCACCTGACCGCTCATTCACCCGCCCAACCGCTCATTCTCCCACCCTAACATCCATTCTCCCAACCTTCCGCTCATTCTCCCACCCAATGACTCATTCTCCCTACCTCTCATTCTCCCACCTGACCGCTCATTCTCCCACCCTAACATCCATTCTCTCAACCTACAGCTCATTCTCCCACCCTATCACTCATTCTCCCTACCGCTCATTCTCCCACCTGGCCGCTCATTCACCCACCCTACCGCTCATTCTCCCACCCTAACATTAATTCTCCCAACCTACCGTTCATTCTCCCACCTTACCGCTCATTCTCCCACCCTCCGCTTATTCTCCCATTCTACCGCTCATTGTCCCACCTTATCGCTCATTCTCCCTACCGCTCATTCTCCCATTCTATCACTCATTCTCCCAACCGCTCATTCTCCCACCTGACCACTCAATCACCCACCCTACTGCTCATTCTCCCACCCTAACATCCATTCTCCCAACCTTCTGCTCATTCTCCCACCCTATCACTCATTCTCCCTACCGCTCATTCTCCCACCTGACCGCTCATTCACCACACTACTGCTGATTCTTCCACCCTAACATCCATTTTCCCAACCTACCGCTCATTCTCTCACCTTACGGCTCATTCTCCCACCCTCTGCTCTTTGTCCCACCTTATCGCTCATTCTCCCAGCCTACCGCTCAACCTCCCACCCTACCTCTCATTCTCCTTACCTCTCATTCTCCCACCTGACTGCTCATTCACCCACCCTACAGCTCATTCTTCCACCCTACTGCTCATTCTCCCTACTGCTCATTCTCCCACCCTACTGCTCATTCTCTGACCATACTACTAATTCTCCCACCCTCCCGCTCATTCTCCCTACCGCTCATTTTCCCTCCCGTTCATTCTCCCACCCTACCACTCATTCTCCTGCCCTACCGATCATTCTCCCACCCTACCACTCATTCTCCCACTCTACCTCTCATTCTCCCACCCTACCGCTCATTCTACAACCCTCCTGCTCATTCATCCGTCCTACCGTTCATTCTTCCACCATCCTGCTCATTCTCCTACCCTCCTGCTTATTTACCCACCCTACCGCTCATTCTTCCTACTGCTCATTCTCCCACCCTACCACTCATTCCCCACCTAACCGCTCATTCTCCCACCCTACCACTCATTATCCTGCCCTACCACACATTTTCCCACCCCCGCTCATTCTCATACCCTCCCGCTCATTCACCCACCACACCGTTCATTCTCCTTACCGCTCATTCTCCCACCCTACTACTCATTCCCCACCCTACCACTCGTTCTCCCACCCTACCACTCATTCCACACCCCACCGCTCATTCTCCCACCCTACAGCTCATTCTCCTTACCGCTTATTCTCCCTCCCGCTCATTCTACCACCCTACCACTCATTCTCCCGCCCTACCGCTCATTCTCCCACCCTACCACTCATTCTCCCACCCTCCTGATCATTCTCCCTCCCCCTCATTCTCCCTACCACTCATTCTCCCACCATAACACTCATTCTCCCACCCTACCGCTCATTCTCCCCCTACCGCTCATTCTCCCTACTTCTGCTCATCCTCCCTCCCCCTCATTCTCCCTACCACTCATTCTCCCACCCTACCACTCATTCTGTTACGATTTCGTCCCCCAGTCCAACTCTCCTCAGGATTCTGGTGATGCAATAGGGGTTCCACCTCTTGACACCCCCAACTCCTGCACTAATGGCACGGAAGGTTAGGGTGATCAAGTGAGGGAAGGGAAGGAAGGGTACAGCGGGGAGTAGAACCTGTAAAGGAAAAAACATACAAACACGAAACAATACATTAAGGCTACTCTCTTACATTCTCACTAGAAAGGACTACTCTCTTAAATTCTCACTAAAAAGGAATACACCTTCTTTGGGATACCAAACTGATACTCCTATACTTATTATTGTTAGCACCAATATTTTCTCATATTCATACCGACAAATATCACAGAGCCAAGCCCCCCCGCACCAAACATTCATACGTGGCACGATAGCAGTTGAGGACAAAATAACACCCCCTCCCCTTCTTTGTGATACTAATATGTCTCGACAAGGCCTCATGGAACAGAAACTTTGTGATTGACTGCTTGCTGCATTCATTGGCCTCACGCAGTGTTCTGAAAGGTTCAGAGAAACCCCCTTTATAAACTGTGCTTAAACGTAAGTGCCTTCACAATACGGTTGCTTCACCGCCAGTGGAAGGTGCTTACAAAAGAAAGGAACTACTGGGATCCCCCCAGCTCCCCTTAGCAAAGTCTCAGACGGGCGTGTAGGTAAGAAACGGTTCACCCACAATTCTGAACTAAATCACCACGCTCTCAGCGTCGGAGTCCGTTGGCAACGCCGTGTGAGCAGGAGTCACCGGAAAGGAAAGCAACTTGACAAACCTCCCGCCTGATGCGGAAACACCGAACACTTATCTGGCAGTTACAGACGTTGTCTCCTGTTGCAGCATCGGATAGACGTCTTCAGCAGCAGCCATGCTGCTTCTAAGGTGCACCAGAAGGGCGGCAGAGACCTGGATAAGCTAGTCAGCTCTATGTCTCTCACAGCGAAGGAGAACCGATTCCTGGCACTTCCTTCTGTAAACGGGATCTGGGACTGGCTCGCACTCCGGAATTACGCACGACGTCCGGTGCGTGTTCCGTTTCTTTTGTGCACGCGGCTCCTCACCCTCCCGGTCCTCGGGCATTCTGGGGATTGTAGGCCAGGCAGGCGCGCACTACCTGATCCCTGACACATTCTCCCACCCTACCACTTATTCTCTCACCCTCCTGCTCATTCTCCTACCCTCCGTTCATTCACCCACCCTCCAGCTCATTCTCCCTACCACTAATTCTCCCACCCTACCACTCATTCTCCCTACCACTCATTCTCCTGCCCTACCGCTCATTCTCCCACCCTACCGCTCATTCTCCCACCCTAACACTCATTCCCCACCCTACCACTCATTCTCCCACCCTACCACTCATTCTCCTGCCCTATCGCTCATTCTCCCACCCTCCTGCTCATTCTCCTACCCTCCCACTCATTCACCCACTCTACCACTCATTCCCCACCCTACCGCTCATTCTCCCACCCTACCACTCATTCTACCTATCGCTCATTCTCCCAACCTATCACTCATTCTCCCTACCGCTCATTCTCCCACCTGACCGCTCAATCACCCACCCTACCGCTCATTCTCCCACACTAACATCCATTCTCCCAACCTACAGTTCATTCTCCCACCCTATCACTCTTTCTCCCTACCGCTCATTCTCCCACCTGACCGCTCATTCACCCACCCTACTGCTGATTTTCGCACCCTAACATCCATTTTGCCAACCTACCGCTCATTCTCCCACCTTACGGCTCATTCTCCCACCCTAACGCTCATTGTCCCCCCTTATCGCTCATTCTCCCTACCGCTCATTCTCCCAGCATACCGCTCAACCTCCCACCCTACCTCTCATTCTCTTTACCGCTCATTCTACTACCTGACCGCTCATTCACCCACCCTACTGCTCATTCTTCCACCCTACCACTAATTCTTCCTACTGCTCATTCTCCCACCCTACTGCTCATTCTCCCACCCTACTGCTCATTCTCCTGCCCTACCGCTCATTCTCCCTACCACTCATTCTCCCACCCACTCATTCTCCCACCCTACCACTCATTCTCCTGCCCTACTGATCAATCTCCCACCCTACCACTCATTCTCCCACCCTACCTCTCATTTTCCCACCCTACCGCTCATTCTCCAACCCTCCTGCTCATTCTCCTGCCCTACCATTCATTCCTCCACCCTCCTGCTTATTCTCTTTCCCTCCTGCTCATTCTCCCACCGTCCTGCTCATTCTGCCCCCCCATTCTCCCTACCACTCATTCTCCTACCCTACCAATCATTCTCCCGCCCTATCGCTCATTCTTCCTCCCTACCACTCATTCTCCCACCCTTCTGCTCATTCTCCATCCCCCTAATTCTCCCTACCACTCATTCTTCCACCCTACCACTCATTCTCCCACCCTCCTGCTCATTCTCCTACCCTCCTGCTCATTCACCCACCCTACCGCTCATTCTCCCTACCGCTCATTCACCCACCCTACCGCTCATTCTCCCACCCTACCGCTCATTCTCCCTACCACTCATTCTCCTGCCCTACTGCTCATTCTCCCACCCTACCGCTCATTCTCCCTACCGCTCATTCTCCCACCCTAACATCCATTCTCCCAACCTACAGTTCATTCTCCCACCCTATCACTCTTTCTGCCTACCGCTAATTCTCCCACCTGACCGCTCATTCACCCACCCTACCGCTGATTCTCCCACCCTAACATCCATTTTGCCAACCTACCGCTCATTCTCCCACCTTACGGCTCATTCTCCCACCCTAACGCTCATTGTCCCACCTTATCGCTCATTCTCCCAACCGCTCATTCTCCCAGCCTACCTCTCATTCTCCTTACCGCTCATTCTCCCACCTGACCGCTCATTCACCCATCCTACTGCTCATTCTTCCACCCTACCGCTCATTCTTCCTACTGCTCATTCTCCCACCCTACTGCTCATTCTCCCACCCTACTGCTCATTCTCCCGCCCTACCACTCATTCTCCATACCGCTCATTCTCCCTCCCACTCATTCTCTCTCCCTACCACTCATTCTGCCGCCCTACCGATCAATCTCCCACCTACCACTTATTCTCCCACCCTACCTCTCATTCTCCCAAGCTACCGCTCATTCTCCAACCCTCCTGCTCATTCTCCCGCCCTACTGTTCATTCTTCCATCCTCCTGCTCATTCTCCAACCCTCCTGCTCTTTCACCCACCCTACCGCTCATTCTCCCCACTGCTCATTCTCACAGCCTACCACTCATTCTCCTGCCCTACCGCTCATTCTCCCACCCTACCGCTCATTCTCCCACCCTCCTGCTCATTCTCCCTCCCCCTCATTCTCCCTACCACTCATTCTAGCACCCTACCACTCATTCTCCCACCCTACCACTCATTCTCCCACCCTCCTGCTCATTCTCCTACCCTCCCGCTCATTCACCCACCCTACCACTCATTCTCCCTACCGCTCATTCTCCCACCCTACCGCTCATTCTCCTTAACACTCATTCTCCTGCCCTACTGCTCATTCTCCCACCCTACCGCTCATTCTCCCTACCACTCATTCTCCCACCATACCACTCATTCTCATGCCCTATGGCTCATTCTTCCACCTGCCTGCTCATTCTCCTACCCTCCCCCTCATTCACCCACCCTAAAACTCATTCACAACCCTATCGCCTATTCTCCCACCCTACCACTCATTCTCCCACCCTACCGATCAGTCTCCCACCCTACCACTCATTCTCCCACCCTACCGCTCATTCTCCAACCCTCCTGCTCATTCTCTCGCCCTACTGTTCATTCTTCCACCCTCCTGCTCATTCTCCTACCCTCCTGCTCATTCACCCACCCTACCGCTCATTCTCCCTACTGCTCATTCTCCCACCTTACCACTCATTCCCCACCCTACCGCTCATTCTCCCATCCTACCACTCATTTTCTTGCCCTACCGCTCATTCTCCCACCCCCTGCTCATTCTCACACCCTCCCGCTCATTCACCCACCCTACCGTTCATTCTCCTTACCTCTCATTCTCCCACGCTACTAAGCATTCCCCACCCTACCACTTGTTCTCCCACCCTACCTCTTATTCCCCACCACACCGCTCATTTTCCCACCCTACCGCTTATTTTCCTTACTGCTCATTCTCCCTCCGGCACATTCTACCACCCTACCACTCATTCTCCCACCCTACTGCTTATTCTCCCACCCTACCGCTCATTCTCCCACCGTCCTGCTCCTTCTCCCTCCCCCTCATTCTCCCTACCACTCATTCTCCCACCCTACCACTCATTCTCCCGCCCTACCACTCATTCTCCCACCCTTCCGCTCATTCTCCCACCCTCCTGCTCATTCTCCCTCCCCCTCATTCTCCCTACCACTCATTCTCCTAACCTACCACTCATTCTCCTGCCCTACTGCTCATTCTCCCACCCTCCTGCTCATTCTCCTACCCTCCCTCTCATTCTCCTACCCTCCCTCTCATTCACCCATCCTACCGCTCATTCTCCCTACTGATCATTCTCCAACCCTACTGCTCATTCTCCCACCATACCGCTCATTCTCCCTACCACTCATTCTCCTGCCCTTCCGCTCATTCTGCCACCCTACCGCTCATTCTCCCTACTGCTCATTCTCCCACCCTACCACTCATTCTCCTGCCCCATCTCTCATTCTGCCACCCACCTGCTCATTCTCCCAGCAAGCCGCTCATTCTCCCTCCCTATCGCTCATTCTCCCTCCTGCTCATTCTCCCAGACTATCACTCATTCTCCCTACTGCTCATTCTCCTACCTGACCGCTCATTCACTCACCCTACCGCTCATTCTCCCACCCTAACATCCATTCTCCCAACCTACAGTTCATTCTCCCACCCTATCACTCTTTCTCCCTACTGCTCATTCTCCCACCTGACCACTCATTCATCCACCCTACCGCCCATTCTCCCACCGTACCACTCATTCCCCACCCTACCGCTCATTCTCCCTCCCTACCGCTCATTCTGCTTACCGCTCATTCTCCCTCCTGCTCATTCTACTACCCTACCACTCATTCTTCTGCCCTACTGTTTATTATCCCGTCCTACCACTCATTCTCCCTACTGCTCATTCTCCCTCCCACCCTACCACTCATTCTCCCGCCCTACTGATCATTCTCCCACCCTACCACTCATTCTCCCACCCTACCGCTCATTCTCCCATCCTACCACTCATTCTCCTGCCCTACAGCTCATTCTCCCACCCCCTGCTCATTCTCATACCCACCCTACCTGTCATTCTCCTTATGGCTCATTCTCCCACCCTACTATTAATTCCCCAACCTACCACTCATTCTCCCACCCTACCCCTCATTCCCCACCCTACCACTCATTTTCCCACCCTACTGCTCATTCTCTCTACTGCTCATTCTCCCTCCTGCTCATTCTACTACCCTACCACTCATTCTCCCACCCTACCGCTCATTTTCCCACCCTACCGCTCATTCTCCCACTCTCCTGCTCATTCTTCCTTCCGCTCAGTCTCACTACCACTCATTCTCCCACCCTACCACTCATTCTCTCGCCCTACCACTCACTCTCCCACCCTCCTGCTCATTCTCCAACCCTCCTGCTCATTCACCCACCCTACCGCTTATTCTCCCTATCACTCATTTTTCCACTCTTCTGCTCATTCTCCTACCCTCTCGCTCATTCATCCACCCCGTCTCTCATTCTCACTACCGCTCATTCTTCCACCTTACCACTCATTCCCCACCCTACCACTCATTCCCCACCCTCTCGCTTATTCTCCCACCCTACAACTCATTCTCCTGCCCTACCGCTCATTCTTCCACCCCATGCTCATTCTCATATTCTCCCGCTCATTCACCCACCCTACCGTTCATTCTCCTTACCGCTCTTTCTCCCACCCTACTACTCATTCCCGACACAACCATTCTCCCACCCTACCACTCTTTCCACACCCTACCCTACTGCTCATTCTCCCTACTGCTCATTCTCCCTCCCGCTCATTCCACCACCCTCCATTCATTCTCCCACCCTACCACTCATTCTCCTGCCCTGCCGCTCATTCTTCTACCCCCTGCTCACTCTCATACCCTCCCGCTCATTCACCCACACTAACTTTCATTCTCCTTACCACTCATTCTCCCACCCTACTACTCATTCCCCACCCTAACACTCATTCTCCCACCCTACCACTCATTCCCCACCCTACAGCTCATTCTTCCACCCTACAACTCATTCTCCTGCCCTACCGCTCATTCTCCCACCCCACCTGCTCATTCTCATACCTTCCCCCTCCTACACCCACCCTACCGCTCATTCTCCCTACCGCTCATTCTCCCACCCTACCACTCATTCTCCCACACTACCACTCATTCTCCTGCCCTACAGCTCATTCTCCCACCCCCCTGATCATTCTCATACCCACCCTACCTTTCATTATCCTTATGGCTCATTCTCCCACCCTACTACTCATTCCACAACCTACCACTCATTCTCCCACCCTACCACTCATTCCCCACCCTACCGCTCATTCTCCCACCCTACTGCTCATTCTCTCTACTGCTCATTCTCCCTCCTGCTCATTCTACTACCCTACCACTCATTCTCCCAAGCTACCGCTCATTTTCCCACCCTACCGCTCATTCTCCTACCCTCCTGCTCATTCTTCCTTCCGCTCATTCTCACTATCACTCACTTTCCCGCCCTACCACTCAATCTCCCACCCTCCTGCTCATTCTCCAACCCTCCCGCTCATTCACCCACCCTACCGCTTATTCTCCCTACCGCTCATTCTCCCACCCTACAACTCATTCTCATGCCCTACCGCTCACTCTCCCACCCCGTGCTCTTTCTAATACCTTCCTGTTCATTCACCCACCCTATCGCTCATTCTCCCTAAAGCTCATTCTCCCACCCTACCACTCATTCTCCACTTGTTGGAAGGCGGACCCCGAGGAGTCGGCGAGACCACTCAGGGGGGCCCCCACACTGTACGAAGTAGCCGAGCGCTGCAGAGAAGCCTCCTGGGAGATCCTTCTCCTATTATGTACTAGCACAGTAACACCACCACACCGGACTCAAGGAGGTTGTCTCAAGATGAGCAATTCTTTATCAGCACTTAAAAGGTTACGGGTTCAATATCTACAAAAAAAAAGGGGGATCAAGGGATCCGCACAAGTCTCAGTGTCTCTTTTAGGAGGGAAGGGGTAGCGGGACAGTCTTTGGCAGGAGCTTGGTACGAGGGTACCTGGGGCCCAGTTCTTATCCTCAAGCTGGAGGACCTCCGGGTCTCGGAGGGGTCGAGCCGCGACGGCGTCAGCAGGGCTCTGGCGTTCAGTTCGTGGGGAGCCGCGACCAGGTCAGCGGGACTCTCAAGATGGTTTCTGCTCAGCTCGAGCCGCGACGTCGTCAGCAGGGCTCCGAGGGAGGTTTCAGCGAGGTTGGGCCGCGACAGCGTCAGCAGGGCCCCGATGTTCCGGGGGGCTCCAAGGTTTCAGCAAGAAGGAGCCGCGACGCAGTCTGCAGGGCTCGTGGTGGTTTCAAGCAAGAGTTCTTCTCCGTAGGGTCGGCCGCGATTCAATCAGCAGGGCTCTCGACTCCGGGATACAACTGCCGGTCTGTGGCGGGGTCGCCCCAGATATAGGTCTGGAGCCCTTTGATGTCCGGACCCTTGCGCCCGGGGGGCGGAGAGGCCGGGTTGGGAGCGGCCAGACGCCCAGCAGGAGAGGCGCCCGGCCCAGGAGAGATGGGGGCCGATCGCACCTCGGTGTGTGGGGACGGATCGGGGTCCCATCGATACCGCCCTCCGCCAGGGCGATGAGGTGTTCACGTGATACCCCCTGGCCAGTTCTTGGTGCCTCAATGTCTGGGCCTTGCTGGGGCCGAGGCCGGGTTGAGCGGAGTCATGAGGACTGGTGTGCAGGGTCGCGTGGCAGGCGACAAAATGGTGGAGCCCCGAGGTGTAGGTGACCTCGTGCGGCCCGAACGGGTAGCTTGTGGGGGCTAGGGCGGGGAACGGGCCCAACCCCCGGGAAGTCAGGACCACGCCACGAGGCCGGGTCCAACAGGCGTCCCCCCCAGCCGAAGGCAGGGAGAGTCACCCATCTTCTTGGGGATTCTCCTCGTCAAGGTGGAAGAAGCGGGACAGGCCGTCCGCGTTGGCGTGGTCATTGCCGGGTCGGTGCTCAACCGAAAAGTCCATCCCTTGCAGGGCAATGGACCACCGCAGCAGCTTGGGATTCTCGCCTCTCATTTGCATTAACCACCGCAAGGGCCGGTGGTCGGTCTGGACCCGAAAGTGGGTACCGAAGAGATAGGGCCGGAGCTTCTTAAGGGCCCACACTACGGCGAAGGCCTCGCGCTCGATGGTGCTCCATCGTTGCTCTCAGGGCAGCAGCCGTCGGCTGATGAAGGCCACTGGGCGGGCGAGTCCCTTCTCATCAACCTGAGACAGGACGGCCCCGATCCCATATTCGGAGGCGTCTGTTTGCACGATGAACTCCTTACTGTAGTCAGGGGCCTGGAGCACAGGGGCAGTGCACATCGCTGCCTTGAGAGTCTCGAAAGCTGATTGGCAGCGGGGAGTCCAGTGCACCTTCTTGGGCTGTTTCTTCGAGGTGAGCTCGGTGAGAGGCCCAACAATGCTCCCATAGTCCCGGATGAACCGCCGGTAGTATCCAGTGAGGCCCAGGAAGGCCCGCACAGCGATCTGGGTAGTGGGGGGTTCCCATGCCTGGATGGCATCGACTTTTGGCTGGAGAGGGGCCACCTGACCGCTTCCCACCTGATGGCCCAGGTAGGTCACCGATCCTTGGCCGATCTGGCATTTGCTGGCCTTGATCGTGAGCCCGGCCCTTTGGAGGGCGGCCAGGGCGGCTTTGAGGTGAATTAGGTGCTCAGCCCAGTGGTTGCTGTACACGGCAATGTCATCCAAATAGGCCGCGCTGAAGGCCTCGAGCCCGGCCAGAACCTTGTTTACAAGTCTCTGAAAAGTGGCCGGGGCGTTCTTCATGCCGAAGGGCATCACCCGAAAGTGGTAATGCCCATCAGGGGTAGAAAAGGCGGATCTTTCTTGGGCGCCGGGGGTGAGCTGGATCTGCCAGTACCCGGCGGTGAGGTCCAGCGTGCTCAGGTAGCGGGCGGACCCCAAGCGGTCGATGAGTTCGTCGGCCCGGGGTATAGGATGGGCGTCCGTCTTGGTCACAGCATTCAGGGCTCGGTAGTCTACACAAAATCGTAACTCCGGGGGATGGCCGGGGGCTGCGGCCTTTGGTACCAGGACGACAGGGCTGGCCCATGGGCTGTCGGAGGGCTCGATGACCCCCAGGGCCAACATCTTCGCTACTTCGGCCTGGATGCATGCCCGTACTCGGTCGGGTACCCTGTAGGCTCGGTGTCGCATGGGGGGGCTGTCCCCGGTGTCGACGTCGTGGACGCACCAGTGGGTCACCCCCGAGGTGAGGGAGAAGAGGGCTGCGTAGTCCTGCAGCAGTTGTTGACAGTCGATACGCTGTTCCGGGGTCAGGGAGGAGGCGAGTTGGACACCTTTGATGGATCCGTCGTGGACGTCGTTCTGTAAGAGGTCGGGTAGGGGCTCGGAGTCGTCCTCGCCCCCCTCGTCGGTCGCCAGTAGCAGGCTCAGTTCGGTCCGGGCAAAGTGGGGTTTGAGCCTGTTAGCATGTAGAACCCGGAGGGGGTTCCGGGGGGACTCTAGGTTGACTAGGTAGGTGACGGGGCTTTTCTTCTCCACCACCTTGAAGGGCCCGGTCCACTTGTCCTGGAGGGCGCAGGGCTCAACAGGGGCCATGACCCAGACTCGCTGGCCTGGCTCGAACTCGATGGTAGAGGTGTTCCGATCGTACCACCGCTTCATGTCCTCCTGGCTGGCCTCGAGGTTGGCTTCGGCCATGGCTCGGAACTTGCGGGTCTGGTTTCGTAGGGTCAGGAGGTATCGGTAGACGTCAGGAGGGGCGCCTTGGAGCTTCGTCTCCCAGCCCTCCTTGACCAGGCTGAGCGGTCCGCGGACCGGATGTCCGTACAATAGTTCAAACGGGCTGAACCCCAGGGACTTCTGCGGGACCTCCCGATAGGCGAACAGGAGGCATGGTAGTAGGACATCCCATCTCCGCCGGAGGGGCTCTTCCAAGCCCTGAATCATCCCCTTCAGGGTTCTGTTAAAGCGCTCGACCAGCCCATTCCCCTGAGGGTGATAGGGGGTTGTGAATTTGTACGTGACCCCGCACTGCTGCCACAGGGACCGCATGTACTTGGAGATGAAGTTTGTGCCCCGGTCGCTCACCACTTCGCGGGGAAATCCCACTCGGGAGAAGATCCCCATTAAGGCCCGGCCCACCACGGGGGCCGTTACAGTTCTTAGCGGGACTGCCTCCGGGTACCTGTAGCGTGGTCCACGAGGACCAGGATGAAGCGGTGGCCCAGGGCGGTCCGGGGGTCCAGGGGCCCCACGATGTCGATCCCGACCCGTTCGAACGGGGTGCTGACGGCTGGAAAGGGCTGGAGGGGGGCCTTGACCCGACCCCCCGTCTTCCCGCTGGCTTGGCAGGTCTGGCAGGACCGGCAGTGGTGGTCCACGTCTCTCCGCATCCGGGGCCAGTAGAAGTGGATCACCAGACGGCTGTAAGTTTTGTCTTGCCCTAGGTGTCCGGCGAGGGGCACGTCATGTGCCAGGTTGAGAAGGAACTCCCGGAAGCGGAGGGGGACCACCAACACGCGGCTGGCCCCGAGTTCTGCCACTTTCTGTTCACTGTACAATAGGCCCTCGGCCCAGTAGACCCAGTGGGTGCCGGTCTGGTCCCCGTTGGCTTGTGCGGACGCTTGTTGTCGGACCCCTTCGAGAGAGGGACAGGACTGCTGTTCGTGCTGGAACTGCTCTCGGGTGGGGCCCCCTTCGTGGCGCCATTGTGCAAGTTCTGGTAGGGCGCCTAGGGAAGCAATCTCTTCGGGGGAGGGTTCAGTAGGTCCAGTGTCGGTGTCCGCCTCCCCCTCGCTGCAGGCGGGGGGTGGTGCAAGCCCCTCGGGCTGGGCGGCACCGGGGGCCAGGGACGAGCGGGGGGCCTGGGCGGTCATGGACCGGGTGATGGCGCAGGCCCATTCGGATAGTCCCAGCATTCGGAGGTGCCCCCGTCGCTCCACTTGAGCCCAGGGGGAACTCTCCAGGTCGTTCCCCAGGAGGCAGTCTACTGGTGCGTCGTCGCGGACAGTCACTTTTAGTAGGCCTGTCACCCCTCCCCACTCGAAGGGGACCAGGGCCATCTGGCACAGGCTTTCGCTGTTGTCGGCCGTCCGGACGGGGCACAGCACATTGGGTAGGATCTGTTCGGGGGTCACCAGGTGGCAGCGGACAGCGGTGACACTGGCGCCGGTGTCACGAAGGGCTTCGGCCCGTTGTCCATTGACGGTGACCTGCTGCCGGTACTTCTGGGTGTTGCTTGGGATGGGGGTGTGGGGCACCATTTCTCGGCGGCCCAGGCAGACCAGGAACATGGCCGCCGGCTCCCATTTGGTGGTTCCTCGGTCGAGGGTTTCTTCTTCTTCTTCTCCTTCCCCCAGGGCGGCGGCCGCCAGCTGTCGGGGCGGGGGCCCGCCGGCCCCGCTTCTTCGGTTCAGGGGGCAGACCGGATCGCTGGCATAGTGTCCGGTTTGTTGGCAGCGGTAGCATGTTACTGGGGGCCGTGATCCGGTTCTGGCTGGGGTCGCCCCTCTTCGGGCTAGGCTCGGGGAGAGGTGTTGCTGCGGCGGCCCTCGAGGTGGGCTCCTGGGGGCCCCGGCGGGGGGGTCCCGGTTCCTGTTCGGCCCTCCCCCTCCACCGCGTTGGCGGGGAGGTCCGGTGGGGTTCCTCTGGTACTCCCCCATCGAGTTCCGGGGGACTCGGGTGTTGACCCATCGATCGGCCTCGACGGCGAGTTTTCGTGGGTCGGTCATCTTGCTGTCGAGGAGGTGTTGCCTTAGCTCCACGAAGCAATTGTTGGAGAGATGTTCCCAAACAATGAGGTCGACCAGCTGCCCGTAGGTGGTGACTTTGCTACCCTTGATCCAACCTTCTAGGGCCCGGCTGAAAAAGTCCACATATTCCACCCAGGTAGTACCCGGGATCTTCTTGCAGTCTCTGAACCGCTGGCGGTACATTTCCGCGGTTAGCCCGTAGCGGGTGAGCAGGGCCTCCTTCATGTGGTCGTAGGAGGTCATCACCTCCTCTGGCAGCTGGAGCAGTGTGTCTCGACCTTCACTAAGGAACCGACCCCACAGGCCGGTGCCCCAGTCCTTACGGGGCACCCGATGGGAGGTCATGGCCACCTCGTATGCCTTGAACCATTGTTGGATGTCGTCATTCTTATAGTACTCCTTGACGACATCTTTCGGGATATGTACCTTGGCCTCGGCAGGCGGTAGGGTGTCTCTATTACCAGGGGTGTCGGTCCCCCCTTTCTTTGCCTTGATCTCGAGCTCTTTGAGACTTCGCTCGTGCTCAAGGGTCAGTCTTTTTTCCTCCAACTCTCGGTGCCGTCTCTTCTCTTCTATCTCCTCTTGTAGCCGTAGCTGCTCTAGGGCCAGTTTCTTTTCCGCCAGCTGGAGTTCGCCGTCCAGCCGCAGTCGTGCGAGCTCTAGTTCGTGGTTCCGGACCTTCTCCCGCTCTCGTATCTCCTCTTCGGAGAGGCCGGTTTCTAGGCTATTTCTTCCTCCGGTTGCCGGAGTCGGTGCGGTGGATGTGGCCACAGTCAGGGGCAGGGGACCTTCTTCCTGGGAGGGGCCTGCCTCGGCCTCCAGCCAGGTCCTCAGGGCTTTCTGCATCTCCTCTTTGGTACCTAGGCCGGTGGTTGCAATGCCCTTGTCCTTGCAGAACTGTTTCAATTCTTTGTGCGTGTATTCCTCCAACCGTTCGGGCTGGAACTCCGTGGTCGCGTTGTTTTCTTGGTTGCTCATGACTTCTGTTTGTCTGGATGGGTAGCTAGTGGGTTACTGGCTGGTACGTACTGCGTTCGGCTCGGATCCCGTCGCTGGCCACCAAATGTTGGAAGGCGGACCCCGAGGAGTCGGCGAGACCACTCAGGGGGGCCCCCACACTGTACGAAGTAGCCGAGCGCTGCAGAGAAGCCTCCTGGGAGATCCTTCTCCTATTATGTACTAGCACAGTAACACCACCACACCGGACTCAAGGAGGTTGTCTCAAGATGAGCAATTCTTTATCAGCACTTAAAAGGTTACGGGTTCAATATCTACAAAAAAAAAGGGGGATCAAGGGATCCGCACAAGTCTCAGTGTCTCTTTTAGGAGGGAAGGGGTAGCGGGACAGTCTTTGGCAGGAGCTTGGTACGAGGGTACCTGGGGCCCAGTTCTTATCCTCAAGCTGGAGGACCTCCGGGTCTCGGAGGGGTCGAGCCGCGACGGCGTCAGCAGGGCTCTGGCGTTCAGTTCGTGGGGAGCCGCGACCAGGTCAGCGGGACTCTCAAGATGGTTTCTGCTCAGCTCGAGCCGCGACGTCGTCAGCAGGGCTCCGAGGGAGGTTTCAGCGAGGTTGGGCCGCGACAGCGTCAGCAGGGCCCCGATGTTCCGGGGGGCTTCAAGGTTTCAGCAAGAAGGAGCCGCGACGCAGTCTGCAGGGCTCGTGGTGGTTTCAAGCAAGAGTTCTTCTCCGTAGGGTCGGCCGCGATTCAATCAGCAGGGCTCTCGACTCCGGGATACAACTGCCGGTCTGTGGCGGGGTCGCCCCAGATATAGGTCTGGAGCCCTTTGATGTCCGGACCCTTGGGCCCGGGGGGCGGAGAGGCCGGGTTGGGAGCGGCCAGACGCCCAGCAGGAGAGGCGCCCGGCCCAGGAGAGATGGGGGCCGATCGCACCTCGGTGTGTGGGGACGGTTGGGGGTCCCATCGATACCGCCCTCCGCCAGGGCGATGAGGTGTTCACGTGATACCCCCTGGCCAGTTCTTGGTGCCTCAATGTCTGGGCCTTGCTGGGGCCGAGGCCGGGTTGAGCGGAGTCATGAGGACTGGTGTGCAGGGTCACGTGGCAGGCGACAAAATGGTGGAGCCCCGAGGTGTAGGTGACCTCGTGCGGCCCGAACGGGTAGCTCGTGGGGGCTAGGGCGGGGAACGGGCCCAACCCCCGGGAAGTTAGGACCACGCCACGAGGCCGGGTCCAACACCACTCTACCGCTCAGTCACTCACCCTACCGCTCATTCTTCCAGCCTACCGCTCATTCTTCCTACTGCTCATTCTCCCACCCTACTGCTCATTCTCCAGCCCTACCGCTCATTATCCCTACTGCTAATTCTCCCTCCCACTCATTCTCCCACCCTACCACTCATTCTCCCGCCCTACCGATCAATCTCCTACCCTACTACTCATTCTCCCACCCTACCTCTCATTCTCCCACCCTACCGCTCATTCTCCAACCCTCCTGCTCATTCTCCCACCCTACCGTTCATTCTTCCATCATCCTGCTCATTCTCCTACCCTCCTGCTCATTCACTCACCCTACCGCTCATTCTCCCTACTGCTCATTCTCCCACGCTACCACTTATTCCCCACCCTACAGCTCATTCTCCCATCCTACCACTCATTCTCCTGCCTACCGCTCATTCTCCAACTCCCCGCTCATTCTCATACCCTCCCGCTCATTCGCCCATCCTACCGTTCATTTTCCTTACCACTCATTCTCCCACACTACTACTCATTCCCCACCCTACCACTCGTTCTCCCACCCTACCGCTCATTCCCCACCCCACCGCTCATACTCCCACCCTATCGGTTATTCTCCTTACCGCTCATTCTCCCTCCAGCTCATTCTCCCTACCACTCATTCTCCAACCCTACAACTAATTCTCCCGCCCTATCGCTCATTCCCCCACCCTACCGCTCATTCTCCCACCCTCCTGCTCAATCTACTACCATACCACTCATTCTCCCGCCCTACCGCTCATTCTCTCACCTTACCAATCATTCTTCCACCCTCCTGCTCATTCTCCTACCTTCTCAATCATTCACCTACCGTACCACTCATTCTCCCTACCGCTCATTCTCCTACCCTACAACTCATTCTCATGCCCTACCTCTCACTCTCCCACCGCGTGCTTTTTCTAATACCCTCTCACTCATTCACCCACCCAACCGCTCATTCTACCTACCGCTCATTCTCCCACCCTACTGCAAATCTTCTACCCTCCCGCTCATTCACCCACCCTACCGCTCATTCTCCCACCTTACCACTCATTCCCCACCCTACCACTCATTCCCCACCCTCTCGCTTATTCTCCCACCCTACCACTCATTCTCCTGCCCTACCGCTCATTCTTCCACCCCATGCTCATTCTCATAATCTCCCGCTCATTCACCCACCCTACCGTTCATTCTCCTTACCGCTCATTCTCCCACCCTACTACTCATTCCCGACACTACCATTCTCCCACCCTACCAATCTTTCCACACCCTACCGCTCATTCTCCCACCCTACCGCTCATTCTCCCTACTGCTCATTCTCCCTCCCACTCATTCCACCACTCTCCATTCATTCTACCACCCTACCACTCATTCTCCTGCCCTGCCGCTCATTCTTTCACCCCCCTGCTCACTCTCATACCCTCCCGCTCATTCACCCACACTAACTTTCATTCTCCTTACTGCTCATTCTCCCACCCTACTACTCATTCCCCACCCTAACACGCATTCTCCCACCCTACCACTCATTCCCCACCCTACAGCTCATTCTTCCACCCTACAACTCATTCTCCCACCCTACCTGCTCATTCTCATACCTTCCCGCTCCTTAACCCACACTGCCGCTCATTCTCCCTACCGCTCATTCTCCCACCCTACCACTCATTCTCCACCCTAACCCTCATTCTCCCACCCTACAACTCATTCTCCTGCCCTACTGCTCATTCTCCCACCCCCTGCTCATTCTCATACCTTCCCGCTCTTTCACCCACCCTACCGCTCATTCTCCCTACAGCTCATTCTCCCACCCTACTACTCATTTGCCCAACCTACCACTCATTCCCCACCCTACTGCTCATTCTTCCGCACTACCGCTCATTGTGCTTACCGCTCATTCTCCCTCCTGCACATTCTACTACCCTACCACTCATTCTTCCGCCCTACTGCTCATTCTCCCACCCTCCTGGTCATTCTTCATCCCCCTCCCTCATTCTCCCTACCACTCATTCTCCCACTCTACAACTCATTCTCCCACCCTACCGCTCATTCTCCCACCCTCCTGCTCATTCTCCTATCCTCCCACTCAGTCACCCACCCTACCGCTCATTCTCAATACCGCTCATTCTCCCACCCTAACACTCATTCTCCTGGCCTAACCCTCATTCTCCCACCCCCTGCTCATTCTCATACCCTCCCGCTCATTCACCCACTCTACCGTTCATTCTCTGTGAGAAGTTGGCCTGGTATATTCTGTTCACTAGTTCAAGTGGACACCTTGCACCAGTACAATTCGACTCTTATGGTAGTAGGTTTAAGACAACCTTTAAAGAAAGCTATCCTAGTGGTAGCTGTGGAGAGCAGCCTTCAGGCTAAGTGTTTAGAGGAATGTAAAGCAGCTTGTTTTACCATATAATCTCCTGAATTACCAAAGAAAGGACACCACACAGGTATACTGTGAGACCGGCCTCACGGCGTATGCCCTCCCGATCATCCAGCCAACCTGCAACCACCCCCAAGACACGGCATCTCTGACTCCGGCCGCCCCAGCCACACAGACCCGAGGGCCGGCCAGAGCCCCCGACAGACTCGACACCCTACCACGCATGTCCGACCGAGGGAGCGGGAACCCCCGAGCCAGACCAAGAGGCGCCAGCCCAGTCACACCTCGGGTCGCCTTCCCCCGGGAGGACTCGATCGGCCACCAGGCCCCTGGGGAGCAGGCGCCTCGCCTGCCGAGCGTCTGGGGTCCCTCCCAGACCCACCTGAAAAGACCAAAGAAACGAGCTGCAGGAAATCCCGCCGAACCCCCTCAGTCACCCAAGGCCCCTCTCTGCGAGGACTCCGGACTTCAAAGGGCAGGGGGAGTATAATAAGGGGTGCCGGAGGAACGAATGGCAGAGAAGACCTGGAATCATCGAAGCCTGCTGACGCTGTCGCGGCTCCCGAATACCGAACCACCTGGGCCTGCTGAGTGACTCGCGGCCTCCAGCCATTGAACCATCTGAGCCCTGCTGACGAGATCGCGGCTCCCGAACTCCGAACCACCTGGGCCTGCTGAGTGACTCGCGGCCCGACCCTCGAACCACCTGAGCCCTGCTGACGAGATCGCGGCTCCCGAACTCCGACTACCTGTGCCTGCTGAGTGACTCGCGGCTCTCCCCTCGAGGACGAATTGGCAAGAGATCGCCCAGAGAAACAACACCCTCCAGCTCGAGGATTGTGAGCTATCCGCAGGGTACTTTGCAGAGACACTACCTTCAAAGACTGTCCCGCTACCCCCATTCCCCTACCACCGATTTGTAGTCTCTTATGCCGCTGATGTACTACTTACACCTTGGATCATAAAGATCCCTTGAAACCTTCGATAAAAGAACCTATCGTCCTACAAAGAATAGGTGTGGTGTCACTCTGTTCGTAGTGTAAGCTCAGGGTGTGCGCGCCTGGTTCGGCCTACTTGGGAGAGGTGGGTCAAAGGGGTGGGCAAGACGTGTATCGAACCCCCCTCCGGCGAACGCCTTTCCAACATATATATATCAAATATATATGTATTTATTACTAAATACCTCTCTACTAATCTCTTTATGAGATTAGAAGGCAGGAACATATGCACAAATCAACGTTTCACAATAAATTAAGCACAAATATGGCTGGGGCCCTAGGGACGTACCAGACCATATACTAAAAAAGAGACTTAGAGATAACGACTTGCAAAGGGACAAGGTCTAGGGCCGTCAGAAGCATTGGGGCCTCACGAAACCACCCAAGGCAGGTAAGTAAAGGGCCCACGGGGGACGCATGCAGTGTGTTAACACAGCCCCAAATCCCAATCCGATTGACTTCAATGGAGCAAGTCGCGATCGGAAATTAAGAGTTAAAGGATACTTCGGGAGAGTCTACAAGCAAGTCACTTACAGGGTAAGTAGTTCTAGAGCCAACACCCACAGGAGCACCGTAGTGCTGGAGTTACCTCACCCAGGGAAGCCGGGTGCGTAGGTGTCTTTTGGTGTCGGGTCACGGCGTCGTTTTCAATGGGAGCCAATGAAGATTTGCGGCTTGTGAAGACAGGAGAAGTGTCCGGTGGAATCCAAACCTGGATTCAGAAGAAGGAAGACCTGAAAGCAGAGGGGACAGTGTTCAAAGTCACTTGGCAGTGACCCGGGGCAAGGAAGATGGATGCCCACAGTTGTCGGGGGATTTCAGGTAGTCCATGGGTGTTTTGACTCTTCAGCCACGAGGTCCAGGAGGTGTCGATGACAACCAGGAGCTGGATTCGGCGTGTCCCACGAAGTCTGCAGCTTACTGCGGTGTCAGTGACCAGATTGGAGTCAACAAGCCTTGGTAACAGCAAGTCTCGTGGAAAGGACAAAAAGTCAGCGGTGCAGACCAGCAAAGTCTGAGGGACTCACCCAGCGAGTGTAAGTCAGGGCAGGCCTGGAGCAACCAGGGGAGCCTTTTGGAATTGTAGAAAAGTCTTCAGGGGACCAACAAGCCAACCGGCAAGGGATCGCGAAGACGCCTCAAGAGGATCCACTCAACAGGGGCCCAAGGTTACTCGGGACGGGGTAGGCCTCTGATCTTTGGAGGGATCCCTGCTAGAGGCTTGGACCACACGTGGCCTAATGCACAGGTTCGTAGAACATCGTGAAGGGGTTGCACTCGAAAATAGTGCACGGTACCCAGGGATTGCGGTTCCTCGTCACTCGTGGGGTCCACTTGCCTCAGCTTCCCTGGGGACTCACGATGGCCTTGGAGAAGTCAGGAAATCCTCTTCCTGGGCTGCAGAGACTTCGGGCTCCGGCGGGAGCGATGGAGTTTGCGACTGTAGTTTGTAGTTTTTGGTGCCTGCCAAGCAGGGGAGTCACTCCTTGACTCCAAGGAAGATTCTTCCGTCTTCCAGAGGTAGTGGAACAACGATGGTCCGGGATTCGTCTTCAGAGAGTCATCCAGGGGTATCTAGTTTGCAATGGCAAGGGTTCCCTAACTTATACTAGAAGGAAGGGAGGGACTAGCTCTGTGACTCCACCCATGGGAGGGTCAGGGGAGTGGGTGGCTACACCCACTTCCCTTTGTTCAGTTTCGCGCCAGAGCAGGAGCAGGTAGCCCCTGAGTCGGTTTGAACTGGTGTATACACAGAGGAGCCTACTGCTCCCCCAGTGCAGGACTTCAAAGCACTCTAGGAGTGCACCCATCCAGCCCCAATACACTAAACCCTGTCTGGGAGGTTGTCACACCTCCCTGTGACACAATAACTATTGTTGGGCTTCCTCCACTGCGAGTTTTGGTAAGCAGCAGGAGGGCAGCCCAGTGTCTGTGACTGGTGGCATCTATTTTGTGATGTCAGGGCTCTTCAGGATTCTACCGTGTTTCCACAGTAGGTACATGTCTATCCCTCTAGAGGGGTGGGATCAAACTCCCACACCAGTTACTGGTCTGGGGGTATGATTCCAAAGCGTTTGACACCAAACACAACATGTTTTGATGCAGCCATCCCAAAGTTAGCATTTACCGTGAGGTTATAATGCACTTAAGAGTATATGGTTTGACCGCATTCACAAACAGCCCCAGAGAATGGACTCTGAGAGCTGCAGAGGGGTCCTGCTCAGGCATAGGCACCCCCTCACATGGAAACCAAGCACCCTGCCCTCAGGATTGATAGGACCTGCCTTAGGGGTTACTGATAAGTTTAAATGTGTGTGTAGGAGAGATATAGTGAACCTATATCTCAGTGAGGAGAGCTAGCACCACCTCACCCAGTCTGCAGTAGCAGGCCTGTGGTGTCAGATTTACTCTGCTTCCCAGGGGTGGCATAATACATGCTTCAGCCCCTGGTAGGCATGTGAAGTACCTATGCCCTTGGTTCCTTAAGGTACCATATACTAGGGACTCATAAGGCACCACAGTATCCAATCACTAGTGCACCTAATATGCACTCCATGTTGTTTAGAGAGAACAGAGAGGCTGGGGCCCTGATTAGCAGGGTCCCAGCCAGAAACCAGTGTAAACATCAGAAAAAAAAGTGGGGGCAATATAAGAGGCAGATCCTACTCTCCTACACTCTCCTTACCGCTCATTCTCCCACCCTACTACTCATTTCCCAACCTACCACTAATTCTCCCATCCTACCACTCATTCCCCACCCTACCGCTCATTCTCCCACCCTACCGCTCATTCTCCCTACCACTCATTTTCCCTCCCGCTCATTCTCCTACTCTACCACTCATTCTCCTACCCTACCACTCATTCTCCCACCCTACCGCTCATTCTTCCTCCCCCTCATTCTCCCTACCACTCATTCTCCTACCCTACCACTCATTCTCCCGCCCTACTGCTCATTCTCCCACCCTCCTGCTCATTCTTCTACCCTCCCGCTCATTCTCCTGACAGCTCATTCTCCCACCTTACCGCTCATTCTCCCACCCTACCACTCATTCTCCGTACCACTCATTCTCCAGCTCTACCGCTCATTCTCCCACCCTACCGCTCATACTCCCTACCGCTCATTCTCCCACCCTACCACTCATTCCCCACCCTACCACTCATTCTCCCACCCTACTGCTCATTCTCCCACCCTCCGGCTCATTCTTCCTCCCCCTCATTTTCCCTACCACTCATTCTCCTACCCTACCACTCATTCTCCCGCCATACCGCTCATTCTCCCACCCTCCTGCTCATTCTTCTACCCTCCCGCTCATTCACCCACCCTACCGCTCATTCTCCCTACAGCTCATTCTCCCACCTTACCGCTCATTCTCCCACCCTACCGCTCATTCTCCGTACCACTCATTCTCCAGCTCTACCGCTCATTCTCCCACCCTACCACTGATTCTCCCTACCGCTCATTCTCCCACCCTACCAGTCACTCTCCCGCCCTATCGCTCATTCTCCAACCCTCCTGCTCATTCTCTTACCCTCCCGCTCGTTCACCCACCCTACCAATCATTCCCCACCCTACCGCTCATTCTCCCAGCCTAACATTAATTTTCCCTACCGCTCATTTTCCCACCTGACCGCTCATTCACCCACTCTACTGCTCATTCTCCCACCCTAACATCCATTCTCCAACCTACCGCACATTCTCCCACCCTATCACTCATTCTCACCACCGCTCATTCTCCCATCTGACCGCTCATTCACCCACCCTCCCTCTCATACTCCCACCCTAACATCCATTCTCTCAACCTACCGCTCATTCTCCAAACCTATCACTAATTTTCCCTACCGCTCATTCTCCCACCCTAACACTCATTCCCCACCCTACCGCTCATTCTCCCACCCTACCAGTCACTCTCCCGCCCTATCGCTCATTCTCCAACCCTCCTGCTCATTCTCTTACCCTCCCGCTCGTTCACCCACCCTACCAATCATTCCCCACCCTACCGCTCATTCTCCCAGCCTAACATTAATTTTCCCTACCGCTCATTTTCCCACCTGACCGCTCATTCACCCACTCTACTGCTCATTCTCCCACCCTAACATCCATTCTCCAACCTACCGCACATTCTCCCACCCTATCACTCATTCTCACCACCGCTCATTCTCCCATCTGACCGCTCATTCACCCACCCTCCTGCTCATTCTCCCACCCTAACATCCATTCACCCAACCTACCGCTCATTCTCCCACCTTACCCCTCATTCTCCCACCCTATCACACATTCTCCCACCCTAATTGCAAATTGTCCCTCCCTGGTGCTCTTTCTCCCGCCATACCAGTGGAGAAGTGTGGCTCAATGGTTAGAGCGGCAGACCCTGATGCAGAGTTCTGGCCCGGGACCAGAGTTCAATCCCCCGCCTCGGTGGGTCTTGGATTCAATTTCCTCGGACCTGATAATTCTCGCCTCGGTGCCTATTCTAATCATGGGTCTCACGCTGCAACTCTGGGCAATAGCTTGCTTAATCTCCACAACGGCCCCAGCAGCGCTGGGATGCCTGGCTTCACCATGGGGGTGCCCAGGAGTGGACATTTCACAGGGAAAGGCCAGGAAGGGTTCCACAGCGGTATGAGTAAAAGCGCCAGGATACCCCCGCTGGGGGTGGCAGTGTGCTATACAAGTACATACACATTTACACCAATCATTCTTCCACCTTACCGCTCATTCTCCGTCCCACTCATTCAACCACCCTACCACTAATTCTCCCACCCTATCGCTCATTCTCCCACCCTGTGCTCTTTCTAATACCTTCCTGTTCATTCACCCACCCTATCGTTCATTCTCCCTAAAGCTCATTCTCCCACCCTACCACTCATTCCCCACTCTACCGCTCAGTCACTCACCCTACCACTTATTCTCCCACCCTACCACTCATTCTTCCGCCCTACTGCTCAATATCCCACCCTACCGCTCATTCTCCCACCCTACTGCTCATTCTCTATCCCCCTCATTCTCCCTACCACTCATTAAATCACCCTACCACTCATTCTCCCACCCTATTGCTCATTCTCCCACCCTACCGCTCATTCTCCCACCCTCCTGCTCATTCTCCCTCCCCCTCATTCTCCCTACTACTCATTCTCCCACCCTACCACTCATTCTCCCGCCCTACCACTCATTCTCCCACCCTCCTGCTTATTCTCCTACCTTCTCATTCATTCACCCACCGTACCGCTCATTCTCCCTACCGCTCATTCTCCTACCCTACCACTCATTCCCCACCCTACCACTCATTCTCCCACCCTACAACTCACTCTCCCGCCCTACCACTCATTCTCCCACCCTACTGCTCATTCTTCTACCCTCCCGCTCATTCACCCACCCTACCGCTCATTCTCACTACTGCTCATTCTCCCACTCTACCACTCATTCTCGCACCCTACCACTCATTCTCCTGCTCTACCGCTCATTCTTCCACCTTACCGCTCATTCTCCCACCCTCTTGCTCATTCTCCGTCCCCCTCATTCTCCCTACTACTCATTCAACCACCCTACCACTAATTCTCCCACCCTATCGCTCATTCTCCCGCCCTACCGTTCATTCATCCACTCTCCTGCTCATTCTTCTACCCTTGTGCTTATTCACCCACCCTACCGGTCATTCTCACTACCGCTCATTCTCCCACCCAACCTCTCATTCCCCATCTTACCACTCATTACCCACCCTACCACTCATTCTCCCACCCTACCACTCATTCTCCTGCCCTACCGCTCATTCTCCCACCCCCCTGCTCATTCTCATACCCTCACGCTCATTCACCCACCCTACCATTCATTCTCCTTACCGCTCATTCTCCCACCTTACTACTCATTCCCCACCCTACCACTTATTCCCACCCTACGGCTCATTCTCCCACCCTACCACTCATTCTCCCACCCTCCTGCTCATTCTCCCTCCCCCTCATTCTCCCTACCAATCATTCTCCCACCCTACCACTCATTCTCCCGCCCTACTGCTCATTCTCCCACCCTACCGCTCATTCTCCCACCCTCCTGCTCATTCTCTATCCCCCTCATTCTCCCTACCACTCATTCAACCACCCTACCACTCATTCTCCCACCCTATTGCTCATTCTCCCACCCTACCGCTCATTCTCCCTCCCCCTCATTCTCCCTACTACTCATTCTCCCACCCTACCACTCATTCCCCACTCTACCGCTCAGTCACTCACCCTACTGCTCATTCTTCCAGCCTACCGCTCATTCTCCCACCCTACTGCTCATTCCCCACTCTACCGCTCATTCTTCCACCCTACCGCTCATTCTCCCTAAAGATCATTCTCCCACCAAACCACTCATTCCCCACTCTACCGCTCATTCTTCCACCCTACCGCTCATTTTTCCTACTGCTCATTCTCCCACCCTACTGCTCATTCTCCCACCCTACTGCTCATTCTCCCGCCCTACCGCTCATTCTCCCTACTGCTAATTCTCCCTCCCACTCATTCTCCCACTCTACCACTCATTCTCCCACCCTACCGAACAATCTTCCACCCTACTACTCATTCTCCCACCCTACCTCTCATTCTCCCACCCTACCGCTCATTCTCCAACCCTCCTGCTCATTCTCCCGCCCTACCGTTCATTCTTCAACCATCCTGCTCATTCTCCTACCCTCCTGCTCATTCACTCACCCTACCGCTCATTCTCCTTACTGCTCATTCTCCCACGCGACCACTTATTCCCCACCCTACAGCTCATTCGCCCATCCTACCACTCATTCTCCTGCCCTACCGCTCATTCTCCAACCCCCCACTCATTCTCTTACCCTCCCGCTCATTCGCCCATCCTACCGTTCATTCTCCTTACCACTCATTCTCCCACACTACTACTCATTCCCCACCCTACCACTCGTTCTCCCACCCTACCACTCATTCCCCACCCCACCGTTCATTCTCCCACCCTACCGCTTATTCTCCTTACCGCTCATTCTCCCTCCAGCTCATTCTCCCCACCACTCATTCTCCCACCCTACAACTAATTCTCCCACCCTATCACTCATTCTCCCACCCTACCGCTCATTCTCCCACCCTCCTGCTCATTCTCCCTCCCCCTCATTCTCGTTACCACTCATTCTCCCACCCTACCACTCATGCTCTCGCCCTACTGCTCATTCTCCCACCCTACCGCTCATTCTCCCACCCTCCTGCTCATTCTCTATCCCCCTCATTCTCCCTACCACTCATTCAACCACCCTACCACTCATTCTCCCACCCTATTGCTCATTCTCCCACCCTACCGCTCATTCTCCCACCCTCCTGCTCATTCTCCCTCCCCCTCATTCTCCCTACTACTCATTCTCCCACCCTACCACTCATTCTCCCGCCCTACCGCTCATTCTCCCACCCTCCTGCTCATTCTCCTACCCTACCGCTCATTCACCCACCCTACCGCTCATTCTCCCACCCTACTGCTCATTCTTCTACCCTCCCGCTCATTCACCCACCCTACCGCTCATTCTCACTACTGCTCATTCTCCCACTCTACCACTCATTCTCGCACCCTACCACTCATTCTCCCGCTCTACCGCTCATTCTTCCACCTTACCGCTCATTCTCCCACCCTCCTGCTCATTCTCCGTCCCCCTCATTCTCCCTACCACTCATTCTCCCACCCTACCACTCATTTTCCAGCCCTATCGCTCATTCTCCCACCCTACCACTCATTCTCCCACCCTCCTGCTCATTCTCCCTCCCCCTCATTCTCCCTACCACTCATTCTCCCACCCTACCACTTATTCTCCCACCCTACCACTCATTCTTCCGCCCTACTGCTCATTCTCCCACCCTACCAATCATTCTTCCACCCTCCTGCTCATTCTCCTACCTTCTCACTCATTCTCCCACCCTACAACTCATTCTCCTGCCCCGTGCTCTTTCTAATACCTTCCTGTTCATTCACCCACCCTATTTCTAATTCTCTCTAAAGCTCATTCTCCCACCCTACCGCTCATTCCCCACTCTACTGCTCATTTACTCACCCTACCGCTCATTCTTCCACCCTACTGCTCATCCTTCCTACTGCTCATTCTTCCACCCTACTGCTCATTATCCTACCCTACTGCTCATTCTCCCGCCCAACCGCTCATTCTCCCTACTGCTCATTCTTCCTCCCACTCATTCTCCCACCCTACCACTCATTCTCCCGCCCTACCGATCAATCTCCCACTCTACTACTCATTCTCCCACCCTACCTCTCATTCTCCCACCCTACCGCTCATTCTCCAACCCTCCTGCTCATTCTCCCGCCCTACCGTTCATTCTTCCGCCCTCCTGCTCATTCTCCTACCCTCCTGCTCATTCACTCATCCTACCGCTCATTCTCCTACTGCTCATTCCCCATCCTACCACTCATTCTCCTGCCCTCCTGCTTATTCTCCCACTCCCGCTCACTCTCATACCCTCCCGCTCATTCGCCCAACCTACCGTTCGTTCTTCTTACCACTCATTCTCCCACACTACTACTTATTCCCCAACCTACCACTCGTTCTCCTACCCTACCACTCATTCCCCACCCCACCGCTCATTCTCCCAACCTACCGCTTATTCTCCTTACCGCTCATTCCCCTCTCGCTTATTCTCCCTACCACTCATTCTCCCACCCTATAACTAATTTTCCCGCCCTATCGCTCATTGTCCCACGCTACCGCTCATTCTCCAACCCTCCTGCTCATTCTCCCTCACACTAATACTCCCTACCACTCATTCTTCCACCCTACCACTCATTCTAACATCCTACCGCTCATTCTCCCACCCTACCGCTCATTCTCCCACCCTCCTGCTCATTCTCCACACCCCTCATTCTCCCTACCACTCATTCACCACCCTACCACTAATTCTCCCACCGTATCGCTCATTCCCCCACCCTACCGGTCATTCTCACTACCGCTCATTCTCCCACCCAACCTCTCATTCCCCACCCTACCACTCATTCCCCACCCTACCGCTCATTCTCCCACCCTACCACTCATTCTCCTGCCCTACCGCTCATTCTCCCACCCCCCTGCTCATTCTCATACCCTCACGCTCATTCACCCACCCTACCGTTCATTCTCCTTACCGCTCATTCTCCCACCCTACTACTCATTCCGCACCCTACCACTCATTCCCACCCTACGGCTCATTCTCCCACCCTACCACTCATTCTCCCTACCGCTCATTCTCCCTCCTGCTAATTCTACCACCCTACCACTCATTCTACCACCCTACCACTCATTCTCCCTCCCTACCGTTCAATCTCCCACTCTCCTGCTCATTCTTCCTCTCCCTCTTTTTCCCTACCACTCATTCTCCCACCCTACAACTCACTCTCCCGCCCTACCACTCATTCTCCCACCCTCCTGCTCATTCTTCTACCCTCCCACTTTTCACCCACTCTGCCGCTCATTTTCCCTACCGCTCATTCTCCCAACCTAACATCCATCCTCCCAACCTACCGCTCGTTCTCCCACATTACCGCTCATTCTCCCACCCTATCGCTTATTCTCCCACACTAACGCTCATTGTCCCTCCCTGCTGCTCATTCTCCCACCCTACCACTCATTCTGCTCCTGCTCATTCTACTACCCTACCACTCATTCCCCGCCCTACCGCTCATTCACCCACCCTACTGTTCATTCTCCTTACCGCTTTTTTCCCACCCTACTACTCATTCCCCACCCTACCACTCATTCTCCCAACCTACCACTCATTCCCCACCCTACCGCTCATTCTCCCACCCTACCGCTCATTCTCCCTCCTACTGCTCATTCTCCTTCCCGCTCTTTCTACCACCCAACCACTCACTCTCCCGCCATACAGCTCATTCTCCCACCCTCCTGCTGATTCTTCTACCCTCCCGCTCTTCACCCACCATTCCGGTCATTCTCCCTACCGCTCATTCTCCCACCCCACCGCTCATTCTCCTGCCCTACTGCTCATTCTCCTACCCTACCGCTCATTCTTCCACCCTCCTGCTCATTCTCCTACCCTCTCCCTCAGTCAGCCACCCTACCACTCATGTTATCTACCGCTCATTCTCCCACCCTACCACTCATTCTCCCACCCTACAGCTCATTCTCCTGCCCTACTGCTCATTCTCCCACCACCTCTCATTCTCATACCTTCCCGCTCATTAAACCACCCTACAGCTCATCCTCCCTACCGCTCATTCTCCAAACCTACTACTCATTCCCCACACTACTGCTCATTCTCCCACCCTACCACTCATTTCCCACCCTACCGCTCATTCTCCCACCCTACCGTTCATTCTCCCTTCTGCTCATTCTCCCTCCTGCTCCTTCTACCACCCTACAACTCATTCTCCCACCCTACCACTCATTCTCCCACCCTACCGCTCATTCTCCCTACTGCTCATTCTCCCTTATGCTCATTCTACTACCCTACCACTCATTCTCCTGCCCTACCGCTCACTCACCCACCCTACCGTTCATTCTCCTTACCGCTTTTTCTCCCACCCTACTACTCATTCCCTACCCTACCACTCATTCTCCCAACCTACCACTCATTCCCCACGCTAACGCTCATTCTACCACCCTACCGCTCATTCTCCCTACTGCTCATTCTCCCTCCTGCTCCTTCTACCACCCTACCTCTCATTCTCCCACCCTACCACTCATTCTCCTACCCTACTGCTCATTCTCCCACCCTCCTGTTCATTCCTCCTCCCCCTCATTCTCCCTACCACACATTCTCCCACCCTACCACTCACTCTCCCGCCATACCGCTCATTCTCCCACCCTCCTGCTGAGTCTTCTACCCTCCCGCTCTTCACCCACCATTCCGTTCATTCTCCCTACCGCTCATTCTCCCACCCTACCGCTCATTCTCCCACCCTACCGCTCATTCTTCCAGCCTCCTGCTCATTCTCCTATCCTCTCCCTCAGTCACCCACCCTACCACTCATTTTCCCTACCGCTCATTCTCCCACCCTACCACTCATTCCCCACCCTACCACTCATTCTCCCACCTTACAGCTCCTTCTCCTGCCCTACCGCTCATTCTCCCACCCCCTGCTCATTCTCATACCTTCCCGCTCATTAACCCACCCTACCGCTCATCCTCCCTACCGCTCATTCTCCCACCCTACTACTCATTCCCCACCCTACAGCTCATTCTCCCACCCTACCACTCATTCTCCCACCCTACCTCTCATTCTCCCACCCTACCGCTCATTTTCCCACCCTCCTGCTCATTCTCCCGCCCTACCATTCATTCGTCCACTCTCCTGCTCATTCTTCTACCCTCCTGCTCATTCACCCAACCTACCGGTCATTCTCACTACCGCTCATTCTCCCACCCTACCTCTCATTCCCCACCCTACCACTCATTCCCCACCCTACCGCTCATTCTCCCACCCTACCACTCATTCTCCTGCCCTACCGCTCATTCTCCCACCCACCTGCTCATTCTCATACCCTCACGCTCATTCACCCACCCTACCGTTCATTCTCCTTACCGCTCATTCTCCCACCCTACTACTCATTCCCCACCCTAACACTCATTCCCACCTTACCGCTCATTCTCCCACCCTACCACTCATTCTCCCTATCGCTCATTCTCCCTCCCGCTAATTCTACCACCCTACCACTCATTCTACCACCCTACCACTCATTCTCCCTCCCTACCGTTCATTCTCCCACTCTCCTGCTCATTCTTCCTCTCCCTCTTTTTCCCTACCACTCATTCTCCCACCCTACGACTCACTCTCCCACCCTACCGCTCATTCTCCCAACCTCCTGCTAATTCTTCTACCCTCCCACTTTTCACCCACTCTGCCACTCATTCTTTCTACCGCTCATTCTCCCACCCTAACATCCATTCTCCCAATCTACCGCTCGTTCTCCCACCTTACCGCTCATTCTCCCACCCTATCGCTTATTCTCCCACTCTAACGCTAATTGTCCCTCCCTGCTGCTCATTCTCCCCCCCTCCTGCTGAGTCTTCTACCCTCCCGCTCTTCACCCACCATTCCGTTCATTCTCCCTACCGCTCATTCTCCCACCCTACCGCTCATTCTCCCACCCTACCGCTCATTCTTCCAGCCTCCTGCTCATTCTCCTACCCTCTCCCTCAGTCACCCACCCTACCACTCATTTTCCCTACCGCTCATTCTCCCACCCTACCACTCATTCCCCACCCTACCACTCATTCTCCCACCCTACAGCTCCTTCTCCTGCCCTACCGCTCATTCTCCCACCCCCTGCTCATTCTCATACCTTCCCGCTCATTAACCCACCCTACCGCTCATCCTCCCTACCGCTCATTCTCCCACCCTACTACTCATTCCCCACCCTACAGCTCATTCTCCCACCCTACCACTCATTCTCCCACCCTACCTCTCATTCTCCCACCCTACCGCTCATTTTCCCACCCTCCTGCTCATTCTCCCGCCCTACCATTCATTCGTCCACTCTCCTGCTCATTCTTCTACCCTCCTGCTCATTCACCCAACCTACCGGTCATTCTCACTACCGCTCATTCTCCCACCCTACCTCTCATTCCCCACCCGACCACTCATTCCCCACCCTACCGCTCATTCTCCCACCCTACCACTCATTCTCCTGCCCTACCGCTCATTCTCCCACCCCCCTGCTCATTCTCATACCCTCACGCTCATTCACCCACCCTACCGTTCATTCTCCTTACCGCTCATTCTCCCACCCTACTACTAATTCCCCACCCTACCACTCATTCCCACCTTACCGCTCATTCTCCCACCCTACCACTCATTCTCCCTACCGCTCATTCTCCCTCCCGCTAATTCTACCACCCTACCACTCATTCTCCCACCCTACCACTCATTCTCCCTCCCTACCGTTCATTCTCCCACTCTCCTGCTCATTCTTCCTCTCCCTCTTTTTCCCTACCACTCATTCTCCCACCCTACGACTCACTCTCCCACCCTACCGCTCATTCTCCCAACCTCCTGCTAATTCTTCTACCCTCCCACTTTTCACCCACTCTGCCGCTCATTCTTTCTACCGCTCATTCTCCCACCCTAACATCCATTCTCCCAATCTACCGCTCGTTCTCCCACCTTACCGCTCATTCTCCCACCCTATCGCTTATTCTCCCACTCTAACGCTAATTGTCCCTCCCTGCTGCTCATTCTCCCACCCTACCGCTCATTCTCCCTCCTGATCATTCTACTACCCTACCACTCATTCCCCCGCCCTACCGCTCATTCACCCACCCTACTGTTCATTCTCCTTACCGCTTTTTCTCCCACCCTACTACTCATTCCCCACCCTACCACTCATTCTCCCAACCTACCACTCATTCCCCACCCTACTGCTCATTCTCTCACCCTACCGCTCATTCTCCTTCCCGCTCCTTCTACCACCCTACCACTCACTCTCCCGCCATACAGCTCATTCTCCCACCCTCCTGCTGATTCTTCTACCCTCCCGCTCTTCACCCACCATTCCGGTCATTCTCCCTACCGCTCATTCTCCCACCCCACTGCTCATTCTCCTGCCCTTCCGCTCATTCTCCCACCCTACCGCTCATTCTTCCACCCTCCTGCTCATTCTCCTTCCCTCTCCCTCAGTTAACCACCCTACCACTCATGTTCTCTACAGCTCATTCTCACACCCTACCACTCATTCCCCACCCTACCACTCATTCTCCCACCCTACAGCTCATTCTCCTGCTCTACCGCTCATTCTCCCACCACCTCTCATTCTCATACCTTCCCGCTCATTAAACCACCCTACCGCTCATCCTCCCTACCGCTCATTCTCTAAACCTACTACTCATTCCCCACCCTACTGCTCATTCTCCCACCCTACCACTCATTCCCCACCCTACCGTTCATTCTCCCACCCTACTGCTCATTCTGCTTTCCGCTCATTCTCCCTCCTACTCATTCTATGACCCTACTACTCATTCTCCCGCCCTACCACTCATTCTCCCTACTGCTCATTCTCCCTCCCGCTCATTCTCCCTCCCTACCGCTCATTCTCCCTTACCTACCGCTTATTCTCCCTACCGCTCATTCTCCCACCCTACCGCTCATTTTCCCACCCTACCGCTCATTCTCCCTACCGCTCATTCTCCCACCCTACCACTCATTCCCCACCCTCCTGCACATTCACCCACCCTACCACTCATTCCCCACCCTACCGCTCATTCTCCCTACCGCTCATTCTCTAAACCTACTACTCATTCCCCACCCTACTGCTCATTCTCCAGCCCTACCGATCATTCCCCCACCCTCCTGCTCATTCTCCCGCCCTACCATTCATTCTTCCACTCTCCTGCTCATTCTTCTACCCTCCCGCTCATTCACCCACCCTACCGCTCATTCTCACTACCGCTCACTCTCCCACCCTACCACTCATTCCCCACCTTACCACTCATTCCCCACCCTACTGCTCATTCTCCCACCCTACCACTCATTCTCCTGCCCTACTGCTCATACTCCCAACCCCCTGCTCATTCTCATACTCTCCCGCTAATTCTACCACCCTATCACTCATTCTCCCACCCTACCACTCATTCTCCCTCCCTACCGCTCATTCTCCCACCCTCCTGCTCATTCCTCCTCCCCCTCTTTCTCCCTACCATTCATTCTCCCACCCTACCACTCACTCTCCCGCGGTACCGCTCATTCTCCCACCCTCGTGCTCATTCTTCTACCCTCCCACTCTTCACCCACCATACCGCTCATTCTCCCTACTGCTCATTTTCCCACCCTACCGCTCATTCTCCTACCCTCCTGCTCATTCTCCCACCCTACCATTCATTCTTCCACTCTCCTGCTCATTCTTCTACCCTCCTGCTCATTCACCCACCTTACCACTCATTCTCACTACCGCTCATTCTCCCACCCTACGGCTCATCATCCCACCCTACTGCTCATTCTTCCACCCTGCTGCTCATTGTCCTACCCTCTCACTCATTCACCCACCCTACCGCTGATTCTCCCTACCGCTCATTCTCCCACCCTACCACTCATTGCCCACGCTACCGCTCATTCTCCCACCCTACAGCTCATTCTCCTGCCCTACCGCTCATTCTCGCTCCCCCTGCTCATTCTCATACCTTACCGCTCATGCACCCATCCTACCGCTCATTCTCTCTACCGCTCATTCTCCCACCCTACTACTAATTCCCCACCCTACCGCTAATTCTTCCACCCTACCACTCATTCCCCACCCTACCACTCATTCCCCACCCTACTGCTCATTCTCCCGCCCTACCGCTCATTCTCCCCACTGCTCATTCTCCCTCCTTCTCATTCTCCCTCCCTACCACTCATTCTCCCACCCTACTGATCATTCTCCCACCCTACCACTCATTCTCCCACCCTACTGCTCATTCTCCTACCCTCCTGCTCATTTTCCCGCTCTACCGTTCTTTCTTCCACTCTCCTGCTCATTCGTCTACCCTCCCGCTCATTCACCCAGCCTACCGCTCATTCTCACTATCGCTCATTCTCCCACCCTACCACTCATTCCCCACTTTACCGCTTTATTCTCCCAATCTACCACTCAATCTACAGCCCTACCGCTCATTCCCCACCCTACCGCTCATTTTCGCACCCTACCGCTCATTCTCCCTACCGCTCATTCTCCCTCCCGATCATTCTACCACCCTACCACTCATTCTCCCACCCTACCGCTCATTCTCCCACCCTCCTGCTCATTCCTCCTCCCCCTCATTCTCCCTACCACACATTCTCCCACCCTACCACTCACTCTCCCATGGTACTGCTCATTCTCCCACCCTCCTGCTCATTCTTCTACCCTCCTGCTCTTCACCCACCATACCGCTCATTCTCCCTACCGCTCATTCTCCCACCCTACCGCTCATTCTCCCTTACCTACCGCTTATTCTCTCTACCACTCATTCTCCCACCCTACCGCTCATTTTCCCACCCTACCGCTCATTCTCCCTACCGCTCATTCTCCCACCCTACCACTCATTCCCCACCCTATCACTCATTCTCCCACCCTACCACTCATTCTCCCGCCCTATCGCTCATTCTCCCACCCTCCTGATCATTCTCCCACCCTCCTGCTCATTCCTCCTCCCCCTCATTCTCCCTACCACACATTCTCCCACCCTACCACTCACTCTCCTGTGGTACTGCTCATTCTCCCACCCTCCTGCTCATTCTTCTACCCTCCCGCTCTTCACCCACCATACCGCTCATTCTCCCTACCGCTCATTCTCCCACCCTACCGCTCATTCTCCCTTACCTACCGCTTATTCTCCCTACCGCTCATTCTCCCACCCTACCGCTCATTTTCCCACCCTACCGCTCATTCTCCCTACCGCTCATTCTCCCACCCTACCACTCATTCCCCACCCTCCTGCACATTCACCCACCCTACCACTCATTCCCCACCCTACCGCTCATTCTCCCACCCTAACGCTCATTTTCCCAGCCAAGCGCTCATTCTCCCACCCTATCGCTCATTCTCCCTACCGCTCATTCTCGCAGCCTATCACTCATTCTCTCTACCGCTCATTCTCGCACCTGACCGCTCATTCACCCACGCTACTGCTCATTCTCCCACCTTAACATTCATTCTCCCACCCTACTACTCATTCTCCCCCGCTATCGCTCATACTCCTACCCTCCCACTCATTCACCCACCCTATCGCTCATTCTCCCTACAGCTCATTCTCCCACCCTACCACTTATTCCCCACCCTACCTCTCATTCTCACACCCTACCACTCATTCCCCACCCTACCGCTCATTCCCCCACTGCTCATTCTTCCACCCTCCCGCTCACTCTCCTCTCCCTCCTTGCATTTACCTCGACCCTCCACAACTCACATTCTGTAATATGTTTACCATCCACTCCCCTTTTTACATTGAATCTTACATTTTACCACTAAATCTCTTTCTTCAGTTCCTCCCTTAGTTCTAAGTGTGTTCTTCTCATTCTCTCGCTATCCCCGCTCAATGCCACCCCTCTGTGTCTGTAATCTCTCACCACCATCTCTGCCACCATCTTTACCTCTGTAATCTCTCACCACCATCCCTGCCACCATCTCTACCTCTGTAATCTCTCAACACCATCTCTGCCTCTGTAATCTTCTCGCCTCTGCATCCCCAATGTCCCTCGTATCTCCCCCTTTGCCCCCTCCAGTGCTTAATTTGTAAAAGCATAAGTACCGGGGCCCTTGTCAGGAGGTCGCTGCAGCTAGGCAACTTGCACCACTCATTGCCCCTGCCGGTGCTGCTGGTGACAATTGCCAGTGGCAATTCAGACTATTTCAGGCCCCAAAGCTATGAGAACGGCTTTGGCTGCAGGTATTAGTCATTTTTAAGTATACTGCGGTAAGTAACAGCTGTTGTTTTGCTTGTCTTTAAATTAGAGATTCAGCGCCACCATGTGGCAGACTGTCATGAGTGCCGGTGTTGACATTTAAGTACGGGTGCCGAGCACCGGAAAACACCGACTCAAATTAAGCAATGGCCGCCTCGCTCATTTTCAAACTCCGATCACACTGGTTTCCTTCACTGCTGCCTGTCTCATTCCCAGGCATCTTCTTACTTCTTGTTTCCCCACCTTTTTAATTCCGTATTTTACACTTCCCATTCCATAACTTCACTCATCCTGTAGCGTCCATACCTGTCCCGTCTGAACTCCTTACTCACTTTACAGTGTACGTCTTTTGCCCCCGCAGAGATCATTGGCCTTTCAGCACTGTGGGGTAGGATTGTACAGCTATCTGTGGCCTTCGTCCTGCTGTCCATCTCCTAGTCTCTCTGGCAGACACTAGCCCCAGGAGAGGGCGCTGTCCTTTGAGGTAGGTTCAAGTAGCTCATGGGCTGCAGTTGGGTCTTCTTAGATGGGCAGAATGTGTTGGGCCCCTGGTGGTCTTGTTAACGTTTCCTGGGGGCCATCCCCAGGGCCCCAAGCTCCAGATCTTCATTTCCTAGTCTCTCTGACAGACACTAGCCCCAGTAGAGGGCGTTGTACAGTGATATATGGTAAGCAATGCGCGGAACAGAACTGTCCAAGCAGAGGCTGCTGGCCTGTGTTCATCTAGGGTCCACCCCGGAAGAAAAGTGACCGGCGGACCTGAGGAGGGGAGCGCTGGCCAGAGCTTCATCTGCACACATTCATGGTACTGAGGAGGGGAGCACTGGCCAGAGATTCATCTGCACACACTCATGGTCCTGAGGAGCGGAGCACTGGCCAGAGCTTAATCTGCACACATTCATGGTCCTGAGGAGGGGAGCACTGGCCAGAGATTCATCTGCACACACTCATGGTCCTGAGGAGCGGAGCGCCGGCCAGAGATTCATCTGCACACACTCATGGTCCTGAGGAGCGGAGCGCTGGCCAGAGATTCATCTGCACACACTCATGGTCCCGAGGAGGGGAGCGCTGGCCAGAGATTCATCTGCACACACTCATGGTCCTGAGGAGGGGAGCGCTGGCCAGAGATTCATCTGCAAACACTCATGGTCCCGAGGAGGGGAGCGCTGGCCAGAGATTCATCTGCACACACTCATGGTCCTGAGGAAGGGAGCGCTGGCCAGAGATTCATCTGCAAACACTCATGGTCCCGAGGAGGGGAGCGCTGGCCAGAGATTCATCTGCAAACACTCATGGTCCCGAGGAGGGGAGCGCTGGCCAGAGATTCATCTGCACACACTCATGGTCCTGAGGAGGGGAGCGCTGGCCAGAGATTCATCTGCACACACTCATGGTCCCGAGGAGGGGAGCACCGGCCAGAGCTTCATCAGCACACACTCATGGTCCCGAGGAGGGGAGCGCTGGCCAGAGATTCATCTGAGGAGGGGAGCGCTGGCCAGAGATTCATCTGCACACACTCATGGTCTTGAGGAGGGGAGCGCTGGCCAGAGCTTCATCTGCGAACACTCATGGTCCCGAGGAGGGGAGCGCTGGCCAGAGCTTCATCTGCACACACTCATGGTCCTGAGGAGGGGAGCGCTGGCCAGAGCTTCATCTGCACACACTCATGGTCCTGAAGAGGGGAGCGCTGGCCAGAGCTTCATCAGCACACACTCATGGTCCCGAGAAGGAGAGCGCTGGCCAAAGCTTCATCAGCACACACTCATGGTCCTGAGGAGGGAAGCGCTGGCCAGAGCTTCATCTGCACACACTCATGGTCCTGAGGAGGGAGCGCTGGCCAGAGCTTCATCTGCACACACTCATGGTCCTGAGGAGGGGAGTGCTGGCCAGAGCTTCATCTGCACACACTCATGGTCCTGAGGAGGGAGCGCTGGCCAGAGATTCATCTGCACACACTCATGGTCCTGAGGAGGGGAGCACTGTGCAGAGATTCATCTGCACACACTCATGGTCCCTAGGAGGGGAGCGCTGTGCAAAGCTTCATCTGCACACACTCATGGTCCCGAGGAGGGGAGCGCTGGCCAGAGATTCATCTGCACACACTCATGGTCCTGAGTAGGGGAGCGCTGGCCAGAGATTCATCTGCACACACTCATGGTCCTGAGGAGGGTAGAGCTGGCCACAGCTTCATCTGCACACACTCATGGTCCTGAGGATGGGAGCGCTGGTGAAAGATTCATCTGCACACACTCATGGTCCTGAGGAGGGAAGCGCTGGCCAGAGATTCATCTGCACACACTGATGGTCCTGAGGAGGGGAGTGCTGTGCAGAGATTCATCTGCACACACTCATGGTCCCGAAGAGGGGAGCGCTGGCCAGAGATTCATCTGCACACACTCATGGTCTCGAGGATGGGAGCGCTGGCCAGAGCTTCATCTGCACACACTCATGGTCCTGAGGAGGGGAGCGTTGGCCAGAGCTTCATCTGCACACACTGATGGTCCTGAGGAGGGGAGCGCTGTGCAGAGATTCATCTGCACACACTCATGGTCCCGAAGAGGGGAGCGCTGGCCAGAGATTTATCTGCACACACTCATGGTCTCGAGGAGGGGAGCGCTGGCCAGAGCTTCATCTGCACACACTCATGGTCCTGAGGAGGGGAGCGCTGGCCAGAGATTCATCTGCACACACTCATGGTCCTGAGGAGGGAGCGCTGGCCAGAGATTCATCTGCACACACTCATGGTCTTGAGGAGGGGAGCGCTGGCCAGAGCTTCATCTGCGAACACTCATGGTCCCGAGGAGGGGAGCGCTGGCCAGAGCTTCATCTGCACACACTCATGGTCCTGAGGAGGGGAGCGCTGGCCAGAGCTTCATCTGCACACACTCATGGTCCTGAAGAGGGGAGCGCTGGCCAGAGATTCATCTGCACACACTCATGGTCCTGAAGAGGGGAGCGCTGGCCAGAGCTTCATCTGCACACACTCATGGTCCCGAGAAGGAGAGCGCTGGCCAAAGCTTCATCAGCACACAGTTGTTTAATTTTTTATGCTTCCTCAGCACGAGCATTGCTGTGTTAAATGCGCACTGTCATGTTTTTTAATTTATTTTCCACAGTAATCTCATGAGTCGCGAGATTTCATTGTCATGGCAACCAGCAACAAGCAGGAAGTCTGTGCTGGTTGCAGTTGCCGAAAATGTAGTCAGAAGGTTTAGGAAAGCACTAGCGACTGACATCCCGCCCCAGGATGATGCTGGCCGTTCAAACCTTGCTCTGTCTGTGGATTCCTTGCAGCATATGATTAAGGCTCCCCATTTTCAGTTTTACAGATACATTCAGGCAGAAAGCATGGGGTTTCCTTTCTGTATTTTTTTTTCATTTAAATGATTTTTATTGGTATAACAATAAAGTGCCAAGGATCCAATGAAGCATAAAATGAAACAGTAGAATAATAAAACATAAACTCAAAATATATTATAATAAGGAACAATCAGTTACGGTAATAATGAGAAAAAAGAGGTAAAGAAACCATCTTCTGAATGAAAATAAGTAAGAAAACTAAAGGGTGCATAGTAAATCAGGTGATAGTGGAATAAATATTTAAGATAAGAAAGAAAAAGAAAGAAAAATAGAAAAAAGAGAAAAAGAAAAACATGAGGAGAGGAGGAGAGGGGAAGGGGAAAATAAGATAAGTAATTAAGTTACAGATGGGGGTGAAGATAGGAAAGTAGTAAAGGGAATCCAAAATAAATCAGATTTGATTTTCTGAGATAACGTTAATGATGAGACCGTAGAGATTCTATGTTCATTGCTAATCAGGTACCGCCACATTAAAGTGCAAACTTTAGAGTTATCTTTCCAACAAGTTAAAATAGCTTTAAATGCCAGAGAAATGAAAAGATCAAAAAGTTTCAAATTTGGTGAGGTGTCGGAAAAAAAAATCAGACATGGATCCAAGAAATCCATTTTGAATTGATAATGGGATATTACAATCAAATATTTTAGATGACGTAGAACAAATGGATATCCAGAATTTTAAAACATTGGGACAATAATATATTAAGTGTAACAATGTGCCATCCGAGGAGAGACAAGACCAACAAAGGGAAGAGGAAGAGGGGTTAATCTTATGAATATGAACCAGACTGCAATCCGCTCTCTTGTAGAGGAAAAATAAAGATTGAGTAATGTTCGCAGCTCTTGAGGTAGTGAAACTTTTATGCCATAGTCTGTTCCATCTAGTAGTGGAAAGAGATATAGAGCGGTCTTGCTCCCAAGCTAATTCTATGGTGGATTTTGGTCTATCAGATATGTGAGTAGGCAAAAGCTTGTATATAACAGAAGCTTTAGGTGTGGATTTAGGGAGAATTGTGTTCAAAGGGGTCAGGGATGCAAATGAAATGGGGTCATCAGAGAAATATTTGGATAACAAGAATGGCTGAGAGCATTTGTAATTTGTGAATATTGGGGAGAATAGGGGTAAATTATAACGTTCTTGTAATGCAGTGACGGGTATGACAGAGTTATGGGATACTAGTTGATGAACATAAAAAATACCCTTTTCTTTCCAATGTTTGAAGTAGAATGATTTGTGTTGAAACGTAATGAATTTATTATACCAAATGGAAGAAACAAGAAATGCTTTCTGAAAGGTAGCACCATCTGTAAACAGTGAATGTATCAAATGTTGGGAATATTTTAAAATGGGGTATTGAGAAATGAAGGTACAATTGGACATAGAGCAAATATTGGAAAAGGAGAATTCATGTAGTAAGGAGCACTCAAAAGTAATCCATCTGGGTATCCGTGAATCTTGATCCTGCTTATTTAAAGCATACAATTGTCTAAGTAAAAAAGCAGTATGGTATCATTTAAAATTAGGGAATCGCAGACCGCCCTCAGGTTTTGGTTTAATTAATTTAGATAAGGCAATACGAGATGGCTTATTATTCCACAAGAATTTAATACAGAGAGAGAATCAAGTTGTTTAAAATAGTAATTTGGAATTTTAAATGGTAGCATAGAAAGTAAAAAAAAAATGAGAGGAACAATCATCATTTTGATAGTGTCCAATCTACCCCACCAAGATAGAAAAAGAGGGGACCAAGAATTTAAAGAGCTTTGAATCTTAAGTTTTAGTGCATTAAAATTGTGTAAAAGAGTGTGAGGGATAGTAGAGGGGAAACCATACACCCAGATAATTAATTTTTGAGGGACACTGTGAGAAGTTGGCCTGGCATATGCTGGTCACTAGTTATAGTGGCCACCTTGCACCAGTCCAATTCGACTCTTGGTAGATAAGTTTAAAGACAACCTTTTAAAGAAAGCTATCCTAGTGGTAGCTGTGGAGAGCAGCCTTCAGGCTAAGTCTCTGAGGAATGTAAAGCAGCTTGTTTTACCGTGTAATCTCTTGAATTACCAAATGAAAAGACACCACACAGGTATATATATCAAATATATATGTATTTATTTCTAAATATACTCTACTAATCTCTTTATGAGATTAGAGCCAGGTAAACATTCAAAAGATCAACAGTTCTCAATAAATTAAGCACAAATATGGCTGTAGCCCTAGGGGCGTACCAGACCATATACTAAAATAGTGGTATAACAAACTCGACTTGCAAAAGTAAGAGGCCTAGGGCCTTGGGAATCGCTGGGGCTTCACTGCTGCAGTGTTTACAGGTAAGTAATCAGCCCACAGGAGACACGTGCAGTGTCTAAACACACACGCGGGTTTCAATGCGTTTCAATGGCAAATGTCGCGGTTTGTATTTTACAGTTCTAGGGCACTTCGGAATGGACAACAAGCAAACAACTTACAGGGTAAGTACTTCGATAGCCAATGCACACTTGGGCACCGTAATGCCAGAGTTACCTCACCCAGGGAAGCCGGGTGCAGAGGTGTCCTTTGGTGTCGGGTCGCGATGCTGCTTTCAATGGGAATCGTTGAAGTCTTGCTGCTTGTGTCGTCGGGTGAAGTGTCCGTGGAAATCCAACGATGGATTGGAGTTGCAGGCGACCTAGAAATTGAGGGGACAGAGTTCAGAGTCACTTGCCAGTGACCGGTGGCCTTCAGGATAGATGACCACAGCTGTCGCGTCTCTTCACGTCGCTGATAGTGTTTTGTCTCTTCGCCCACGTGGTCCAGGAGAGATCGAGGAAGACCAGCAGCTGGATTTGGAGGGTCCCATGACGTCTGCAGCTGATGGCGGTGTCGGCACTCGGATCGGAGCCAACAGCCCTTGGCAACTGCAAGTCTCGTGTAGAATGAATATCTTGGATGGTTCAGACCAGCAAGGTCCGATGGACTTACCCAGCGAGGGTAAGTGAGGGCAGGCCCAGAGCAACCAGGCAAACCCTTGGAGTAGTTCAGAAAGTCTCTGTGGGGGCTACTAGCCAACGGGCAAGCAACTGCGAAGACGCCTTTGCAGGGAAACTTCAGCAACAGCCCACGGTCACTCGGGACGAGGTAGGCCGCTGTTCTTTGGTTCCAGACCTGCTAGGGACTTGGACAGTAAGTGGTCCAAAGCGCAAGTTTATAGTTCGTCGTTCAGGGCTTGCACTCGAAATCAGTGCACGGTTCCCTGGTATTGCTGTTCCTCGTCGCTCGTGGGGTCCAGATGCCACAGCTTCGCTGGGGACTCAAAATGGCCGACGAGAGGTCAGGAAATCAGCTGCAGGGGACGCAGGGACTTCGGGCTCCAGCGGGAGCGGTAAAGTTTGCAACCGTTGTAGAGAGTTTTGGTGCCTGCCAAGCAGGGGAGTCACTCCTTGACTCCAAGGGAGATTCTTCAGTCTTCCAGAGATAGTGGGATGTTGAAGGGCCAGGATTCTTCTTAGTTGAGCGTCGTCCAGGTGTAATCTAAATTGCATTGGCAATGTGTGGTATCTTATAGTGAAAAGATGGGAGGGACTAGCTCCATGACCACTCCTCTAGGAGGGTCAGGGTAGTGGGTGGTTACACCCACTTCCCTTTGTCCAGTTTCGCGCCAGAGCAGGGGCAGGTAGCCCCTGAACCGGTTTGAGCTGGCATATGCACAGAGGAGCCTACTGCTCCCCCAGTGCAGGACTTCAAAGCACTCTAAGAGTGCACCCACCCAGCTCCAATACACTAAATCCTGTCTGGGAGGTGGTGACACCTCCCTGTGACAGGAAACCCTTTGTTGGGCTCCCTCCACTGCGAGTTTCGGTCAGCAGCAGGAGGGCAGCCCGGTGTCTGTGCTGGTGGCATCCATTTTGTGATGCCAGGGCTCTGAAAGATTTCTACCGTGTAGTACAGTGGGTACATGTCGTCCCCTCTAGAAGGGTGGGATCCTACTCCCACACCAGTTACTGGTGTGGGGGTAGGATTCCAAGTTATTTGACACCAAGCACGACATGTTTTGATGCAGTCATTCCAAAGTTAGCATTTACCGTGAGGTTATAATGCACTTAAGAGTATATGGTTTAACCGCATCCACAAACAGCAGCAGAGAATAGACTCTGCCAGCTGCAGAGGGGTCCTGTTCAGGCAGAAGCACCCCCTCACATAGTAAACCAAGCACCCTGCCCTTGGGATTGATAGGGCCTACCATAGGGGTGACTGATAGGTTTATATGTGTGTGTATGGTGAGATATAGGAACCTATACCTCAGTGAGGAGTGCTAACACTACCTCACACAGGCTGCAGTAGCAGGCCTGTGGTGTCAGATTGTGAGTGCTTTCCAGGGGTGGCATAATACATGCTGCAGCCCCTGGTAGGCCTGTGAAGTACCAATGCTCTAGGTACCTAAGGTACCATATACTAGGGGCTCATAAGGTACCACAGTATCCAATCACTAGTGCATCTAATATGCACACCAATCATTTAAGGGAGTAAGCAGATAGGCTGGGGTCCTGGATAGCAGGATCCCAGCCAGACTAGTCAAAAACCATTCAAACACCAGGAAAAAAGTGGGGGCAACCATATAGTCAGATTCCACCTTCCTACAGACACCATTTAAAAATTGGTGCCAGAAAACATCTAGTGATAACAGGCAGAGTTTAAAGGTAAGACCTCAGTTTTGGAAAAATTTAATTTATAGCCAGAAACTTTAGAGTATAAATCAATTTCCTGTAAAAAAGGAGGCAGAGAGGAAGGGGGTTTAGAGAGATAGATCAAGATATCATCTGCATAGGCAGATAATTTGATTTTGTGGGATTTATGTTGAAACCCAGTTATTAAGGGGTTATGACGAATGTGTTCAAGGAAAGGTTCAAGGCACAGGAGAAATAAAAGAGGGGAAATTGGACAACCTTGTCTGGTACCTCTATGTAAGTTAAAACATGGAGACAAAAGACCATTGACAGAAACAGATGCTTGGGGTTCAGAACACAATAATTTAATAAATGAAATAAATTTGGGACCGAAACCAAACCAATGAAGAGTTTTGAACATGAATGGCCAATTTATATGATCAAATGCCTTTTCTGCATCGAGGGATAATGCAGCTAGAGGATCAGGATACTTTTTCCCCAACGAAAGAATATTAGAAACTATCCTAGCATTATCAGAAGTATGTCGACCTCTAATAAATCCAGATTGCTTAGGTTTGATTAGTAGGGGTATAACATTATCCAATCTAGAGGCAAGAATTTTCGCAAACATTTTACAATCATAATTAATTAGATTGGACGATAATTTTGCCATAGGGTATGATCTTTATCTGGTTTGGAGATGATTACAATAAGAGCCTCTAAAAAAGAACCCTTAGGTTTTGGTTTAGGTATGAAGGAATTAAAAAGTACAAGTAGACGAGGTGCAAAAATAGAGGAGAAAGAAGAAATTAGCTCAATAGAAAAACCTTCTGGACCGGTAGTCCTGTCCCTCCTCAAAGATTTAATGGCATCAAGAATCTCTTGAAGAGATATTTATTTTTCAAGTCGAGTCAGAGCATCCGGCACAGAGGGGGGAGAGGGAAGATCATCAAAAAAAGATTGAGTGTCACAGTCAGAGGGATGTGTATCATCCATATAAAGAGAATGATAATAGGATTGGAAAGCATTAACAATATCTGAATCAGAATTAAGTAAGTTATTAGTGGCAGTATTACGAATAGGACCAATGGTTTTCTTTTCCATTTTAATTTTTAAATAGTTGGCCAACATTTTACCTGCTTTATTTTGACCCCCGTGATATTTGGATTTTATTTTTAGTAAAATATTGCAAGCATCAATTGTAGGTAATTTATTAAAATCTGATTTTGCCTTAATAAGGTCACAAAGATGTGTGGAACAGTTAGATTTGAAGAAAGAGTGTTCGAGAGATTTGATATGTTTAAGGGCAGAGAGATACTGGAGTTCAATATTTTCTTTTTATTGGCCATGTATGCAATGGTGAAAGCCCTAAAGGATGCCTTAAAGGCGTCCCATTTGTTGTGGATCGAAGTATCGCAAGCTTTATTGAGAAAAAAAACTCATTTAAGAAAGAAGTAGCCTCAGATATATAGGATTGGTCAGACAGGAGTAAATTGTTAAATCTCACCGGGCATGTTTGGAGTTTGAGAGGGAGAGATCTAATGACGAAGAGACAGGGGCATGGTCAGAAATAAAAATGGATCCAATTTCTGAGGATTGAACAGAGGGTAGTAGGTACCTTGAAACCAAAAAATAATCAATGCGCGACACAGAATGATAAACATTTGAGAAAAATGTTAATTCATATTTATCAGGATTGCAGGTCTTCCATACATCAAAAAGTGGATAAGAGGCAATAGCAGACTGAAATATTTTATGAGACTTATCAGGTTTAAATTTACATTTTGATTTTCTATCATAAAAAGGATCTAGCCAATTGTTAAAGTCTCCAGCAACAATAATATTGGGATTGGTAATGGAGGATCATTTTAATTTAATCATATTCCAAATATCAGGGTCAGGTTTAACTGGTCCATAAATATTAAAGAAAGTGATCGTTTTGTTATGAAACTTGGCCCGAAGTATTGCCCATCGTCCATTTGTGTCACATTCAGTAGACAAAATTTGAATTTTTAAGGATTTGTGACATACAATTGCAACCCCACCCTTACGGTTAACCCCAGGTGAAAAACAACTTGGCCCACCCATTGGCGTTTAAGTTTAAGAGATTCAATATCATTACAGTGGGTTTCCTGCAAAAAAGCTATGTGACAATTTAACTTAAATGAGAGAGTACCTTCTGACGCTTGACGGGGTGACCGAGACCATGAACATTCCACGACACAACATTAAGAATGGATCACTTTAAAGACAAGGGAACAGGAACACTGATGGCACACTGCAGAGACAACAAGGAGAATAAAAAGACACCATTTGTCAAAAACAAGGTAACACAAAAGAATTAAAAAGAACATGAGAGGATAAGAGAAGAAAACCGATATGAAGTTGTAAAAAGAGAGAGAAAAGGAAGAAGGTGATAAAAGGAAAAGGATAGAAAAAGGTGACAAAAAAGGGCACACGAGAAAAATGGGACAATTAGAAGGAAAAAGAGACAGATCAAGAACAAAAAGCCAGATCTGAAGCAAAAAGAGAATAAGATAAGAAACTGGCATGTCGGAACCGAAAAACAAGATCAACAGCGGAAAAAAGAGGAACAATTATAAGGTAGAAATAATTCATTCGGCCACGTAGCCCATGTTAGAAGAGCAAACCTGTGGAATAAAAAATTAGAAACAACAGGCCCCACAACAGAATCAGTAATATAATGGCTTAAGAAGAGTGAGTATTTGTGTCCATAGGTGTTCTAGTGATGGATTGTAAGAACGGTCTTAACTTAGCCGGATCATCAAAGGAGCAGGAAACACCTTCATGAGTAATCTTACAGAGACAAGGATGAAGAATGCCATAACGACTATTCAGGGATCTCATTTGAGGCCGAAGTGATAGAAACTCTTTACGTCTAGCATTACTTGCATTTGAAAGGTCCTGAGATATAAAGATATTGTGACAGACCAAACAAGACGACTTTCTCTCTGGCGCACTTAAGCACTTGCATCAGATCTGTGAATTCTAAAAAGAGCATTATGATACCACGTGGTCTGGTAGAATGAGGTTGAGGACAACCAAGACGATGTGCTCTTTGGATGTTTAAAGTAAGTCAGGGCCTTCAGTGTTCTCTGTTAAACCGTAAAGACGTAGGTTATTCCTCCTATTGCAATTTTCAAGATCCTCTGTGTGGAGTTTAAGCTTTTGAATTTCTTGTTCCAGCAGAGGGATTTGGTTGCTACGTCCAAATTTTGACCCACTCGTTGTTTCATTTCAGTTATTTTGCCTTCCACATTAATCCATCGATCCTCAATTAATTGAAGCTTTTCGGTGGTGGCATTCATGAAGGGTTTGAGAGTACGTAATTCATCCAAAATTGCATCCTGGACAGGATTTGAAGATGAGTGAATTGGAGACGGAGGATCATTTTTAGCCCTTTTAGGTTTAGTGCCGGAGGCAGATGCCTTCGAAAGATTAAGTGAGTCGTTAGACATTTTAGTCAAACGTGACTGGCGTTGAGATATCTTTGTAGTATTAGTAAGCATGTCCATACAATGAATGATATAACTGTACAAACAGCAATAATAGTACAGGCACCACTAAGAGGAGAGGAGGCGTAGAAGGAAATCAGCTATGAAAAACTGGTAAGGAGCGCCTCACAACGCATGTATCAGGAACATCAATCTTCAAAGACCATCAAGAAAGGTGCAAAAAGAGTTGATGAAGTGACAGTGTATGACAAAAATAAACTCCAGGTCATATAAACTGAGTGTACCATATGCACCATATGCACACAAATTCCAAGGTGTATGTAGGCATAATAAATAGCAAATTCCTTTCACCATAATGTTGATAAGAGAATACCTTAAGGGCTGATTGGTTCAGATGTAGTAGAAGAGTCAAGTAAAACAAGCACCATAGCACAGGCTTAGAGAAAAAAAACAGGGTTTGCTGTAAAGATGCTGAAAAATGGTGAGGAAAAAATGAAATTACAGATTAGCCTCACCTAAAAGATATTGGTCGCATGGAGAACACCAAGAGAAGTCTTGCGTAATGCACCATACAAAATGGCGGCCGCCCGCGAGTGAGGAGATCCAAATTCGCGGCACAAAAAAACGAGGAAAGGGCTCCGCGAGTCTCAACTTTCTTCTATAGCACGCCGGAAGCATTAGGTGGCACGCCGGAAGCATTAGGTGTCAGGGACCCGCTGCATGGACTCGAAAAGAAGACCGAAAGCAGCCAGAAATGTAAAACGTAGCTCCGTGAATTGCGGAGCTCAGAAGGGCGCCGCCATCTTGTTGCAGCGCTCAAGCCACGCCACCTTCTATATTTATTTTTAAAAGCAGAAAAAGACAGAAAATTGGGCATGTTTTAAGTGTCTCTACATGCTGTCATTTCTGAATTTGCGGTGAACAGCTGAGAAGATTGACAGCATGGCAGTTAAAGAACGGGTTGAGATTTCCTTAATTCAATGCAGATCTCAACGTACCTTTGTTGTATAATGCAACAATTTTTATTATATTGGTGATTTGTTTTATTATATTTGGCTCGTTAATGTGTTAAAATCCACAAGCATCAAAGCATGCGTGCATATTTATCAGTCAAATAAATGAGGAAATATAGAAGTTCTGACTTAATTTATTCACAAAATAAAAACTGATAAATACCAATAAAATGGCCCAAAAATAAATATGAATAAACACAGATGGAGAGGTTAAAAAAGTAAATACTGTAAACCCGGGAGCCCTACATGTGATCAAGGCAGCATCAGAGGCAGCCTAAAGGCAAGAGAGGCTCTTCCCCAGCTCAGGTGCCTAGGACTGAGTCAAGCGGGAACCCTCTGGGCTCTGATGATGAGGGGGGCTGGGGCTGTTTTCTGCAGGGCTCCGATCTTGCAGAACTATCGCAACACGGCTCAGGACCAACGTTTGCAACTCGAGTCACTGCCTCTTTGCAGCACTGTGCGGCGCTTTTTGTCCCACAAGAGGAAATACCAAGATGAACAGTCCTTTCCAAGGTTCCTTACTAAGCGCTATCCTCTTGAAAATTTAGCTAAGAAATTCACAAAAAAATGTTCTGCTGTAACTCAGACATTGAAGCATGCTCTTGAGGCATCAGGCACTGAGGGTGGGAACCCATGGATGAAGCACGTCACCAACTAGACTGGCGATTGAGGGCTCTTAAAAAACCCTAGGTTCCCCTGTTTCCTTTAGTGCAAGAGATTCCTCATTAGCACAGTTTATTGTGTTAGCAAGCTTGTTCCTTTTGTTCGGTTTAGATTGAGTTCAGGGAAGACGGACAAGTACCCTTCTCTCGCTCTCATTCCTGTTAGTTATATTGTTAAGGAGGGCAATTTGATGGGTCGGTTTGTTGTTCCCGGGCACAGTCATCTCTGAGGACGTGCTACCCTCTGACCCTGTGGATCAGAAGGTTCAGGGTGGAGTCAAGAGAGCGTATGCTGCTTCCAATTTTGCCGATGGGATAACGCCTACATAACACATAGTGTACAGCCTCTCCTTAAGGACTTTCAGACTTTGGCAGACCAGATGCAAGAGGGTGTTGATTTTTTATTGACGCTTTGAGTGATGGAGCAGCAGGTCTGGTTTTTGTCTGATATTTCTTTCGACAATTTCTGTGCCTCCGCTGATGCCTTGTGGGCTTCTATTATCACCTGAAGACATATATGGATGCGGTCCTGGAAAGTGATGCATCTCAGAAGGTTTTGGAGGATCTAAGGTATTTGGCCCTCAGCTGAAGGACTTCGTAAAAAAAAGTCTGTGGAGAACAAAACACTAATAGCGCCAGTTCGATCTTTTTCCAGAGGTGGTGGTTATGGAGCCCAGAGAGCCTTCTGTCCTGAGACTTCCGGGGCAAGTACCAGTCCTTTCGCGGCAGGGGCTATAACTGGGGGCTCCTCTAGCACACAAATCCCTGTTCCAGCCTCCTTCTTCCTCCACAAACCCTTGTCCTCCCCCAAAGGCATGACTATGTGCCTTCTCAGCTCCAGGTAGGGGGCATTTTTTTTGCTATTCAAAGAAACCTGTCAGGCGTCAACCACAGATGTGTGGCCTCTGGATGTTGTTGCCGGAGGTTACTAAATACCCTTTTTGGCTCATCCTCCTCACCATTTTAGCCAAACACCTGTCCCGCGATGTCCCATAAGACGTCAAGCTCTGTTGGATGAGATTCAGCTTCCTTCAGACAATGCTGCGGCAATCACAATACCTTCAGTGGAAAAATATCAGGGATTTTATGCAATCCTCTTTCTTGTACTGAAGCCATTAGGGGAGTTTTGTCCAGTTTTGGACTTAAAGGAGGTAATCAACTTCACCCCTCACCACTCATTCAAAATGATTTTTTCTTCAAATCATTCTTCCATTGATCAGTCCAGGAGACTTTGTTTGTTAATGGACTTGTTGGACGCTTACCTGCATGTGCTGATTTATGTAAATTTTCTGAAATGTCTTTGATTCACAGCAGGCACAGTACATCTTCAACTCCAAGTGTTGCCCTTTTGGCCCTCCTCAGCCCCCAGAAGTTTACGAAGCGATTAGTTCCTGTGGTGGGTATCTTACATTCATAACGTATACACGATCACGTATACACATGTATCCATATCTCGATGATTGGCTAATAGATTATCCTTCTCTTTAAAAAGCAGAGATTGGTATCCAAAATGTCTGCAGTGTGCTAAAGGATCACAGGTTTCTTCTCAACTACACAAAGTCACCCCTCATCCCATCTCAATGTCTCCAGTTCATCGGGCCGGGGTTACAAATAGACCTGGAGCTGGTGTTTCTGACAGCGGAGATGAAGAAAAAGCTATCCTCTCAGCTAAGCAGTCTTCTAACAAGGCCTCTAGCCACAGCCTGAACATGGCTAGGAAGTTAAGGGGAGACGGCTCTTGATTTTGGCCTGGAGTCATCTTCACTGTCGCCTCCAATTTTGGGAGCAGGTGTCAGGGCAGTAGAAGTTCTGATTCCAGTGACTGCAGAGATGTGGATCGGTCTGCAATGATGGTTGGAATTTTCTACTCTTGACAAAGAGTTTCTCCTGGCTTCCCGTCAGTGCTAAGTTTGTAAAAAAGTAAATGCTAGGGCTCTTCTCGGGAGGCCACTCTTGCTCGCACCACCCATTGCTCCTGCCAGCGCTGCCAATTACAGTACCAACACAACAAGTAAATATTGCTGGCGACAAGTGTGACAATTTAGACTATTCAAGGCCACCTAAAGCTATAAAATGCCATGGGTGCCAGATAATGTTCATTTTTACTGTTTATTTAAATATAAAACACAGTTGTTGGGCTCTTCCTAAAATTAGACAGACAGCACCACCATGTGGTGGACTGTCATTAGTACCGGTGTTGAGAATTAAGTGCCGGTGCCAAGCACCAGAAACCACTGGCTCAAATTAAACACTGCTTCCCATCCTCTGTTGGTTGTGACTACAACAGATGCCAGCAAGAGAGGGTGGGGAGTGGTTTTCAGAGAATAAAAAGCCCAGGTCAGATGGAAGATGTTGGGGGCCATTCAGAGAGCGCTGCTGCACTTTTTTGCGCTAATTCAACACCAGTCAATTTGAGTCCAGACAGACCACCAGGTGGTCAGATCTTACATCAACTGTTGTGAAGGTTATGAGGGTCCCCATCTCTGGCTTCCCTCACCTGGAAGACTTGGCTTTGGGTGGAAAAAAATATCCTATCTCTCCGGGGAAGGAGAATGGCCATGCAGACCTTTTGAATTGAAATTCCCATCTTCAGAGTCTCTTTGCCTCTGTTCACTTCCTTTTCAAAATACAGAGATAATTAGCTTTCCTTGGCTAGACCTCTTTGTGGCAGAAGAGAATACCTTCTTCCCCACTTCTGCACCCTACTTCCATCTCGCAGAGCTTGGGCGATTGACACCTACTGATTGCTTGGCCTCTGGTCCCTCTGTATTGTTTCCCTCCCTTCCAGTTGCACTTCAGGGTAGTAAAGAAGATCTGCAAGGACCAAGCAGAAAGTCTACTGGTTGTTCCAGAGTGGTCCAGGAGGCCATGGTTTCCAATCCTATTTCAGATTTCAGTGGCCCCCCATTGGCAGTTTCTGTTCCATTCTTCTCCCCTGAGCCTCCCTCTCCAGCCTCCATCAGCCGTCTCAATCCGAAGGTCAAGCTTTTGAGAGAATGAACCTCATTGCAAAGGGCTGTTCAGGGAGGTACCTGAAAGCATTCAGCAGTCCAGGAGACCCTCAACTTTCTAATCATACACTAGACACTGGTGTGACTTTGAGGCCTGGTCTAGGGGCAAGGTGGTATCTCCCTTTTCATGTGGCACAAACAAGAATTTAGATTTATTGACTGTTGGGTTCCTGTTAGGTTTGGTTGTCTCAACAATCAGAAGTCGGTGGGCTGCTATCCAGGCTTTCCATGAGTCAGACGGCCGATCCATTTCTGTTCTGGCATCTCGCCTTCTGAAAAGCTTTTCTATTCGTAGACCAGTTATTCATTCTCTTGTCCCTTTCCGGGATGTCCCTCTGGTCCTCCCAGACCTACAGGATGCTCCTTTTGAGGAGAAACGGCCTTTACCATGCCATGTCCTTAACATGCTCAAACTTTCCAGCAAGCGTCGACTTCCTTGTAGAAGTGGCAGCAAGGTGTGTGAAAGGCATTTCGAGCGGATGAGCGGGATCCACAAAGACGATGCGCCCTTCGATCAGCTGCATGGAGGTGGCCAGCAAAATACTTTTTTTTTTTACCCAGTGGTGGTCGCAACTGTGTAGTTATAGTTAGGACCATGTTTCCATAGGACAAGCATTTTTTTGTTTGCTAATAACTTTAGCACCGTTTGGCTAATCTTCTTGAAACATTACCCAAAAAGTTCATACACCTCTGCTCCTTCCTAGAAAGTTTCAGGGTGATCCGTGTCAAGTGGGCCCCAAAAAACAGGGGGGGTCCCAAAACGCATTTTGCCCATTTATTTTTCCATTGAACTCTGTCCCCTGTCCTGTGAAAAAAGTTTTTTTAAAAACTAATGTGGGGCAAGTTAGGAATATGCTACCCCCCTAGGACTGACCTGGGGGGGAGGGTACCGCTTTTAATTTTTGGGGTAAGGAGGCATGTGACCCTCCTTACAGAGCCTTCTTTAGGGTATGGAAAACCCATATTCTGGGACGCTTTTAATGATTTTGGGAGGGGATGTGCGGCTCCCTTCCCTGAGCCTTTTTAGGCCCGGGGACCCCATACCCCGGGATTGATTTTTATAAAATTGGTAGAAGGGCATGTGGCCCCATCCCAGAGCCTTTTTGGGCCACAGGGACCCCATCCCGAGGGACTGTTTTTTATCAAATTGGGAGGGGGTTGTTTGGCCCCCTCCATTAGCCTTTTTAGGCCCAGGGGATCCCATCCTCTGGGGACAATTCTTTTTTTAAGGGAGGGAGACATGCGCCCCCTCCCATAGCCACTTTGATGCCCCGAGAATCCCATCCTCTGGGGCCAGTGTGGTTTTTTTTTGGGAAGGGGAGTGTCGGATCTCCCTCTTCGGCCAATGATTGCCCCTGGAGTCCCTCTCCCCTGGGGACTGATACTGGTGCAATTTCCCAGGGAAGCCATCTGCTGAGACACTAGTGCTCCATGCCTGGGACAGTACGGGAAGGAAATAGAAAAAGCATTCCCTGTTCACACACTCCCAGGCAGGGCACACATCTTCGCTCCCAGCCAGGCGGGAGCAGAGAAAAATGGTTCTCCCACCCTGGTGGGAGCAAAGTAAAAGGGCCAGCTCCTGACAAAAACACAATGGGTGTTGGCTGGGGAACTGGCTACCCACCGTTAGGGTGTCAACATCTGCTATGTGACCACTTCCTTTGGGGACTGGGCACAACCCTGACCCTAATTGTCAAATTCACTCTCAGACAAGATAGAGGAAATTGAAAAGTGGGGCCCAATTCACCTGCCCCTCCTTAGGGGTGGTGCTGGCTGAATGTGGACACCACTTTTCAATTCCCTCCATCTTGTGTGAGAGGGAATTAGCCATGTGGCCCACCTCCTAATCTAACTAATGTTCCCACCTATCCTCCCACCAAATGTGGAGCTGGACAGGGGGGTTGGCATGCTCCACTATCTGGAGATGCCTGGGTTGCATTTCAAAGGTGGCATCGCCTTTGAAGCTTCCCGCCTTGGAAGGCCATTCCGGCCTAGAGGGAGTGTGAAACACCTCCGCCCAGGGCAGGCTTTGTTACTGGCCTCTGAGAGCTCCGGCTTTCACCTCATGAGGTCAGAAACATGTCTGGTGGAGGCAGGCTGGCTAAGACTAGTCAGAGACCACACCAGTGTTTAACATGTTTTCAGGGGGCACCTCTCAGGCATTTATTTTTATAAATGAATCCAACAGTGGCATCAGTGGGGATTAATTAAGAAGGGATGTTTGGTATCAAACATCCCTGTGTACATTGAAGCCATTATGGTGCTGGGGAACTCGTAAAGATGAGTGTCCAGCCCATATACGCCCGATGGGTTCCCTGTGCGCTTGCAATATCCAAGAACGGACTTAGATACTGCAGGGTGATATCTGCTCAGGCAGATATAACCACACATGTGGCATAGTGCACCCTGCCTTAGGGCAGTAAGGCCTCTAGTAGGGATCACTTACATATATCTCATGCAGTGTATGAGGGCATGGTACACAGGGCTCTGTGCCATGTCAACTCTTCAGTTTTCTCTGCACCAAGAAACGCAGCCTGCAAAGGCCGTTTGCATGGTCTGGGTGAGGGGTCCCGAGGGTGGCACAGTTTGTGCTGCAGCCCCAGAGGTCCCTATTCAGTCCCAATGCCCTGGATACCAGGGGTACCATTGACTAGGGATTTGCAGGGGTTGCTGAAGTGGTGCCAATCGTGGTACAGTTTTAGAGAAGAGATCTGGCCCTGGGGCGTTAGCAGAGACCCCGTGCACTCTCATTCAAAACCACATCACATTCCAGGCAAAACGTGGGGGCTCATCATGTCAAAAGAAGCACTTCTCACGCTTTGCTTTGCAGTTTTCATGCAGCTCTTTGATGAGGGTTCATCTCTCACCGTGATACCTCACCATGATTGAAACTTGAGAAGTGTAAGCAACGAAGGAATCTCTGTGAAAAATGCAGCAACTCATGGATCTATCTACATAAAATACAAATCTATGATCTTCTTGTTATACGTTCTGCTAAGCAGCAGGCACATTAACCCTCTGTGCTACTTTATGATTGGTATAAGCCATCACTACACAAAACAGAGGTCTCTCCAGCATGTGCATTATTCATCAGAGTTACCTTGCCATTGTTATTATCCCCTGGCAAGTTTTGGGCTCACAAAGATCTCTGCAGGCTGCTCGTGTCTCCCCTTCTCGTGCCTGACTTGTCCAAACTCTCTCGGAGCCTTCTAGCTCCCTCCAGTGCTGACTCCGGGGCCTGCCTGCAGGAAGAACCTGAACCTAAGCTGTAGTGAGCAGAGTGCGCGCTCCCGTGCGCGTGGGCTGTTCGGCCCTGTCCTGTCGCTGCTGCACTACAAACAAGCACTGACGCAGGTCGTGCTGGGAAACTACGTCTGCCCTCGTGGAGCGCTGGCACGCTTCTTTATTTGTGGCTTGACGTCATCAGGAACAAACCATTCATCACTTTCCCTGCAGGGGCCAACAGTGCTCATACAGCACAGAAATATTACCTTGCGCAGTACTACAGGTCCATTCCCATCCCACCTCAAAGCGGCTCTCGCTCTCACACGAAAGGCAGCTTAGTGAATTGTTTAAGGGGCATGTTTCTTATTATTTAAATGTTTTTGCAGCTGGTCTACTGAAGCTGCAGGGTCCCCTCTAACATGTAAGGTGTAGGGGACCCCGGCACCACAGGGCTGCAGGGTCCCCTCGACAAGTAAGGTGTAGGGGACCCCCCACCACAGAGCTGCAGAGTCCCCTCTGACAAGTAAGGTGTAGGGGACCCAGGTCCCCTCTGACAAGTAAGGTGTAGGGGACCCCATCACAGGGCTGCAGGGTCCCCTCTGACTTGTAAGGTGTAGAGGACCCCCACACCGCAGGGCTGCAGGGTCCCCTCTGACATGTATTTTGTAGGGGACCCCCCACCACAGGGCCTGCAGGGTTCCCTCCGACATGTAAGGTGTAGGGGACCCCCCACCACAGGGCTGCAGGGACCCCTCTGACATGTAAGGTGTAGGGGACCACCAAACTGCAGGGCCCCCTCTGACAAGTAAGGAGTAGGGGACCCCCCCGCCACAGGGCTGCAGGGTCCCCTCTGACATGTAAGGTGTAGGGGAACCCCCCGCACCACAGGGCTGCAGGGTCCCCTCTGACATGTAAGGTGTAGGGGAACCCCCCCCCCCACCGCAGGCCTGCAGGGTCCCCTCTGACATGTAAGGTGTAGGGGACCCCGGGGCTGCAGGGTCCCCTCTGACATGTAAGGTGTAGGGGTCCTCTGCACCACAGGGCCTGCAGGGTCCCCTCTGACATGTAAGGTGTAGGGGACCCCCCACCGCAGGCTTGCAGGGTCCCCTCTCACATGTAAGGTGTAGGGGACCCCTGCACCACAGGGCCTGCAGGGTCCCCTCTGACATGTAAGGTGTAGGGAACCCCCCACCACAGGGCCTCGCAGGGTCCTCTCTGACAAGTAAGGTGTAGGGGACCCCCCCACCACAGGGCCTGCAGGATCCCCTCTGACATGTAAGGTGTAGGGGACCCCCCACCACAGGGCCTGCAGGATCCCTTCTCACATGTAATGTGTAGGGGACCTCCGCACCACAGGGCCTGCAGGGTCCCCTCTGACATGTAAGGTGTAGGGGACCCCCACACCACAGGGCCTGCAGGGTCCCCTCTGACATGTAAGGTGTGGGGGACCCGTGGGCTGTAGGGGACCCGGGGGCTGCAGGGTCCCCTCTGACAAGTATGGTGTAGGGGACCCCCACCACAGGGCTGCAGGGTCCCCTCTGACATGTAAGGTGTAGGGGACCCGTGGGCTGTAGGGGACCCGGGGGCTGCAGGTTCCCCTCTGACATGTAAGATGTAGGGGACCCCCCGCACCGCAGGCCTACATGGTCCCCTCTCACATGTAAGGTGTAGGCGACCCCAGGGCTGCAGGGTCCCCTCTGACATGTAAGGTGTAGGGGACCCCCCCACCACAGGGCTGCAGGGTCCCCTCTGACATGTAAGGTTTAGGGGACCCCCCCACCACAGGCCTGCTGGGTCCCCTCTGACATGTAAGGTGTAGGGGACCCCCGCACCACAGGGCTGCAGGGTCCTCTCTGACATGTAAGGTGTAGGGGACCCCTGCACCACAGGGCCTGCAGGGTCCCCTCTCACATGTAAGGTGTAGGGGACACCCGCACCACAGGGCTGCAGGGTCCTCTCTGACATGTAAGGTGTAGGGGACCCCTGCACTACAGGGCCTGCAGGGTCCCCTCTGACATGTAAGGTGTAGGGGACCCCCGCACCACAGGGCTGCAGGATACCCTCTGACATGTAAGGTGTAGGAGACCCCCACACCGCAGGGCTGCAGGGTCCCCTCTGACATGTAGGTGTAGGGGACCCCCCCACCAAAGGGCCTCGCAGGGTCCCCTCTGACAAGTATGGTGTAGGCGACCCCCCCACCACAGGGTCTGCAGGGTCCCCACTGACATGTAAGGTGTAGGGGAACCCTCTACCACAGGGCCTGCAGGGTCCCCTCTGACAAGTAAGGTGTTGGGGACCCCCGCACCGCAGGGCTGCAGGGTCCTCTGTTACTCCCCTGGTTAGTATGTGAAAATGTTTCGATTGTGAAAGTATGAGTCTGTGAATTAAACATTACTGAGGTTTGTGGAAGGAATGATAGCTCTGGGTTTTCTGTTTCTCTGGTGCTATCACTCAATCAATCAGGAATGTGTGAAGCACAGCGGATCACCTGTGATGGTCTCGAGACCCTGAAGTTGCTTCTGCTTCACAGTGAACTGCTCTTTCAAACAGCCAGGTCTTGAGTCCTTTCCTGAAATGGCGCAGTGACGAGACATTCCAAGTTTGGGCCGCTAAGCGTGAGAAGGAGCGTCCTCCGCTGTTACTTTGACGCATCCTGGGAGTGTCCGCGAGGGAGAGGGATGCGGATCGTAGGTGTCTGGTTGGTTGGGCGAGGGTGATGCGTTTGTTGATGTATGCTGGTCCGTCGTTGTGCAGGCTTGTGCATGCATGGTCGGGAGCCAGAGGAGGTTCCTGATGTGGGGTGTGATGTGGGTATAATATCTGGGGAGGTTGAGGATGAGTCTTGCCGCTGAGTTTTGTCTGGTCTGTAGTCTCTTCAGGAGGCGTGCTGTGATTCCTACATAGTAAAGTGTGTTCCCGTAGTCACACCTGCTGGTGATGCGGGCCTGCGTGACGGTCCTTCTGGTGTTAACCATGTGTCCTGCAGCAGACCACCTTCACACACTTTCCCACGACTATACTTGGCACATATGCAACTGTCGCTCGGTGCGCCTGTAAAGGGGCCAAACATTGGAAGTGCATGTAGTCTGCAACAGGCACTAAGAAAGTTGTGCTGTCTTCAGGATCATCTCCAGAGCTGCCAGCTGTGCTCCGTCATTAACACCCACCCACTGAACTCACCCGGACGCCTGGAGGCGACTCACAACACTCATATGTCGCTTGGGAAAAATGACAGAAGCGCAACATCTTGGAAAAAGTACTTTTAAGAAAGGCAACATGAAGTAAGATGTGAAATGTAATTGCTGACGTGAATTACCTCAGAAAGGGATTTTGACAGTAAAGTTAAGGACATGAATATACAGCCCAATAAGGACCTGTTTCTTGCACACTAGGGTGCCAGCTTCCATAGTGCTGCACAGCCAACTTCCATAGTGCTGCACACCAGGGTGCCAGCTGCCATAGTGCTGCACACCAGGGCGCCAGCTTCCATAGTGCTGCACACCAGGGTGCCAGCTGCCATAGTGCTGCACACCAGGGTGCCAGCTGCCATAGTGCTGCACACCAGGGTGCCAGCTGCCATAGTGCTGCACAACAGGGCGCCAGCTTCCAGAGTGCTGCACACCAGGGTTCCAGCTTCCATAGTGCTGCACACCAGGGTGCCAGCTGCCAGAGTGCTGCACACCAGGGCGCCAGCTTCCATAGTGCTGCACAGCCAGCTTCCATAGAGCTGCACACCAGGGTTCCAGCTTCCATAGTGCTGCACACCAGTGTGCCAGCTGCCATAGTGCTGCAGAGCAGGGTGCCAGCTGCCATAGTGCTACACAAAAGGGCGCCAGGTGCCATAGTGCTGCACACCAGGGTGCCAGCTGCCATAGTGCTGCACACCAGGGTGCCAGCTGCCATAGTGCAGCACACCAGGGTGCCAGCTTCCATAGTGCTGCACACCAGGGTGCCAGCTGCCATAGTGCTGCACACCAGGGTGCCAGCTGCCATGGTGCTGCACACCAGGGTGCCAGCTGCCATAGTGCTGCACACCAGGGTGCCAGCTTCCATAGTGCTGTACACCAGTGTGCCAGCTGCCATAGTGCTGCACACCAGGGTGCCAGCTGCCATAGTGCTGCACACCAGGGTGCCAGTTTCCATAGTGCTGCACACCAGTGTGCCAGCTGCCATAGTGCTGCAGACCAGGGTACCAGCTGCCATAGTGCTGCACACCAGGGTGCCAGCTGCCATAGTGCTGCACACCAGGGTGCCAGCTGCCATAGTGCTGCACACCAGGGTGCCAGCTTCCATAGTGCTGCACACCAGGGTGCCAGCTGCCATAGTGCTGCACACCACGGTGCCAGCTTCCATAGTGCTGCACACCAGGGTGCCAGGTGCCATAGTGCTGCACACCAGGGTGCCACGTTACATGATATTTTATGTTATCAGCATTTAATGTAGCGGGGACAGCTCGCTCCAACAGAAGTCTCCAGGCGCTATAAACCTAATACAGAGAGAGGCGAGCAGCTAGAAAAACCAGAAAAAAGGACAGACGACTAAAATAACCAGGTTTTTAATAACTTTTACAAACAGTAAAACTGGAACAGCAAGGAATATGAAGGGGCAGCTTGGTCCAATGATAAGGTGCATGGTAAGAAAAAGAGTGCCCTCCATTTCGATCAATCCGAATGAGACGGGGGTGGCTAGTGACTGATTTAAGTTTCCGGGCTGGCTGGTAAAACCTAACTTTTGGAGACTGGACTCTCAGGGGCTTATTTATGTGCCCCTTGCGCCAGCTTTGCGCCGCCGTTGCGTCACTTTTAGTGACGCAGGGGTGGTGTAAATAATGTGCCATGTTCTGCCATATTTACGAAGTGACGCATCTAGGCAGATGCGTCACTTCGTAAGCCCCTGCGCTATATTATACCTGCGCCAGGTATAATGAATGCAGGGTGGGCGTTCCCCCGCAAGAAAGGGTCGTAGGAGTGGTGCAGTGAAATCTATGAGATTTCGCTGCGCCACTTCTAGGACGGCAATGCGTCACAACCTTACGCCTGCCTCATGGCAGGCGTAAGAGTGACGCAGGTCCTTTCACATGGGACTTGCCCCATGTGAAAGGAACATTGCTAGAGTTGCGTCGGGCTTCCCTGTATCTGTCCTTCCTTACGACATGATGTGTCATATTGTAAATATGACGCAGCATTGGTGTCGCAAGGAGGGCGCACTGAGAAGTGGCGCATCGCTTCTTTCACGCAGCGATGCGTCAATTCTCGTAAATGAGGCCCTCTGAGTGCAAGCCTTGGGTGTGGCAAAGCTGCGCAAGGGAGCAGTGGCGCATAAATACGTCAAAAGCACTATGCAGAAAACCTGCTGAGGTTGTATTGCCACGAGAGGCAGTAGGTACACAGTTGTTTTTATTGTATTGTTTTATTATTGTTCGTAATTGGTGTTCATATTTAGGTTTTTACTTTGGAGATTTGAAGTCGGAGGGACCATTTGAAAATTGTTCTCCATCCACGTCTATTACTGTACAGGCACCAGTAACAAACTGTTATGTGTTTTTATGCTTCTTCATTATTGAGTATGAGCATAATTAAATTGATTTAAAGACAAGTGACTACTGTGTATAGGAGGGGACAATTTAGTACAATAATCCTTACGGCCTCATCTCAACAAAGACTCTATGAAGTGTGATTTCAAACAGATTTTATTGTTGCATATCATTGGCAATAAAGGAGGAAATATTTTTACAAAGAAAGGCTCACTGTTTGGATAAATTGGATGTGAGTGGATAGTATGATGCGAAAGGAGCAAATGAAATATTGATAATAAACACGGGGGAACAACATTTTGTTATTGGTACACAGTACCGTACATTGTCATTAGAGCCAGCAGTACAATGTACAGAATTATGGCAGGTTCGATAATAGCACCTTCCTCATGGTGAGGGTCAGGGCAGAGAAGACTTGTTTCAGATGTGGTCCTCTCTTACTTCTGGACGGGTATCCTCACTTAATTCTGGACATGTGTCCTCACTCAATTCTAAACATGTGTCCTCCCTTACTTCTGGATCTGTGTCTTCACTTAACTCTGGACCTGTGTCCTCTCTTACCATGGAACCTGTGTCCTCTCTTACCTCTGGGCCTGTGTCCTCTCTTACCTCTGGACGTGTGTCCTCTCTTACCTCTAGACCTGTGCCCTCTCTTACCTCTGGACATGTGTCCTCTCTTACCTCTGGACGTGTGTCCTCTCTTACCACTGGAGCTGTGTCCTCTCTAACCTCTGGACGTGTGTTCTGTCTTACATTTGGACTTGTGTCCTCCCTTACCTCTGGACCTGTGTCCTCTCTTACCTCTGGACTTGTGTCCTCTCTTACCGCTAAACTTGTGTCTTCACTTACCTCTGGACTTGTGTCCTCTTTTAACTCTGGACCTGTGCCCTCTCTTAACTCTGCACCTGTGTCCTCTCTTACCTCTGGACTTGTGTCCTCTCTAACCCCTAGACCTGTGTCCTCTCTTACCTCTGCACCTGTGTCCTCTCTTACCTCTGCACCTGTGTCCTCTCCTACATCTGAATCTGTGTTATCTCTTACCTCTGCACCTGTGTCCTCTCTTACCTCTTCACCTGTGTCCTCTATTGCATCAGGATCTGTGTCCTCTCTTACCTCTGGACCTGTGTCCTCTCTTACCTCTGGACCTGTGTCCTCTCCTACATCTGAATCTGTGTTATCTCTTACCTCTGCACCTGTGTCCTCTCTTACCTCTTCACTTGTTTCCTCTATTGCATCAGGATCTGTGTCCTCTCTTACCTCTGGACCTGTGTCGTCTCCTACCTCTGGACCTGTGCCCTCTCTTACCTCTGGACCTGTGCCCTCCTCCCTTACTTTTGCACCTGTGTCCTCTCTTACCTCTGGACCTGTGTCCTCTCTTACATCTGGACCTGTGTCCTCTCTTACCTCTAGACCTGTGTCCTCTCTTACCTCTGGTCCAGTGTCCTCTCTTACCTCTGGACCAGTGTCCTCTCTTACCTCTGCACCGGTGTCCTCTCTTACCTCTGGACCTGTGTGCTCTCTTAACTCTGGACTTGTGTCCTCTCTCACCTCTGGACCGTTGTCCTCTCTTACCACTGAACTTGTGTTCTCTCTTACCTCTGGACCTGTGTCCACTCTTACTTCAGGACCTGTGTCGTCTCCTACCTCTGGACCTGTGCCCTCTCTTACCTCTGGACCTGTGTCCTCTCTTACCTCTGGACCTGTGCCCTCACTTACATCTGGACCTGTGTCCTCTCTTACCTCTGCACCTGTGTCCTCTCTTACCTCTGGACCTGTGTCCTCTCTTACCTCTGGACCTGTGTCCTCCCTTACCTCTGGACCTGTGTCCTCTCTTACCTCTGGACTTGTGTCCTCTCTTACCGCTAAACTTGTGTCTTCACTTACCTCTGGACTTGTGTCCTCTTTTAAATCTGGACCTGTGCCCTCTCTTAACTCTGCACCTGTGTCCTCTCTTACCTCTGGACTTGTGTCCTCTCTAACCCCTAGACCTGTGTCCTCTCTTACCTCTGCACCTGTGTCCTCTCTTACCTCTGCACCTGTGTCCTCTCCTACATCTGAATCTGTGTTATCTCTTACCTCTGCACCTGTGTCCTCTCTTACCTCTTCACCTGTGTCCTCTATTGCATCAGGATCTGTGTCCTCTCTTACCTCTGGACCTGTGTCCTCTCTTACCTCTGGAACTGTGTCCTCTCCTACATCTGAATCTGTGTTATCTCTTACCTCTGCACTTGTGTCCTCTCTTAGCTCTTCACCTGTTTCCTCTTTTGCATCAGGATCTGTGTCCTCTCTTACCTCTGGACCTGTGTCGTCTCCTACCTCTGGACCTGTGCCCTCTCTTACCTCTGGACCTGTGCCCTCCTCCCTTACTTTTGCACCTGTGTCCTCTCTTACCTCTGGACCTGTGTCCTCTCTTACATCTGGACCTGTGTCCTCTCTTACCTCTAGACCTGTGTCCTCTCTTACCTCTGGTCCAGTGTCCTCTCTTACCTCTGGACCAGTGTCCTCTCTTACCTCTACACCGGTGTCCTCTCTTACCTCTGGACCTGTGTGCTCTCTTAACTCTGGACTTGTGTCCTCTCTCACCTCTGGACCGTTGTCCTCTCTTACCACTGGACTTGTGTTCTCTCTTACCTCTGGACCTGTGTCCACTCTTACTTCAGGACCTGTGTCGTCTCCTACCTCTGGACCTGTGCCCTCTCTTACCTCTTACCTCTGGACCTGTGTCCTCTCTTACCTCTGGACCTGTGCCCTCACTTTCATCTGGACCTGTGTCCTCTCTTACCTCTGCACCTGTGTCCTCTCTTACATCTGAACCTGTGTCCTCTCTTACCTCTGGACCTGTGTCCTCTCTTACCTCTGGACCGGTGTCCTCTTTTACCTCTGGACCTGTGTCCTCTCGTACCGCTGGACTTGTGTCCTCTCTCACATCTAGACCTGTGTCCTTTCTTACATCTGGGCCTGTGTCCTCTCTTAGCTCTGGACCTGCATCCTCTCTGACCTCTGCACCTGCGTCCTCTCTTACCTCTGGACCTGGCCCTCTCTTACCTCTGTGCCTGGGCCCTCTCTAACCTCTAGACTTGTGTCCTCTCTTACCTCCAGACCTGTGTCCTCTCTCACATCTGGACCTGTGTCCTCTCTTACCTCTGCACCTGTGTCCTCTCTTACATCTGGACCTGTGTCGTCTCTTACCTCTGGACCTGTGTCCTCTCTTACCTCTGCACCTGCATCCTCTCTTACCTCTGGACCTGGGCCCTCTCTTACATCTGGACCTGTGCCCTCTCTAGCCTCTGGACCTGTGCCCTCTCTTACCTCCAGACTTGTGTCCTCTCTTACCTCTGGACCTGTGTCCTCTCTCACCTCTGGACCTGTGCCCTCACTTACCTCTGGACCTGGGCCCTCTCTTACTTCTGGACCTGTGTCCTCTCTTACCTCTGCACCTGTGTCCTCTCTTACCTCTGGCCCTGTGTCCTCTCCGACCTCTGCACCTGTATCATCTCCTACCTCTGGACCTGTGTCCTCTCTTACCTCTAGACCTGTGTCTTCTCTTACCTCTGCTCCTGCGTCCTCTCTTACCTCTGGACCTGGGCCCTCTCTTACCTCTGGACCTGGGCCCTCTCTTACCTCTGGACCTGTGCCCTCTCTTACCTCTGGACTTGTGTCCTCTTTTACCTCTGGACCAGGGCCCTCTCTTACCTCTGGTCCTGGTTCATCTCTTACCTCTATATGCGTCCACTTCCGGTGATCTCAAGTTCCCATGTTGAGATTGGCTGCTTTGGGTTTGATTCTTGCAAGTTTCAATTGAGATCTTGTTCTTCAAGAGGAAGCCAGAGAAGGCCTTCTGTTACAGGGGTGATTTCATCTTCACAGAGGGGCTTGGGGTCTTTTGAAGAACAGCTTAGAAGATAGATCATGAAGGATCTTCTTGACATGGGGCAGCCGGGGAGCAGGGCATGGCCAAAGTCTTCCAGAGCCTGGACTACCATCCCTGGATCCTGCTGAGGAACAGCCAGGTCCAGTCTCCATGGAACCTCCAGCTGATGGCGGCTCAGCTCACAGGGTTTACATGTGTTCATCAAGAAGGACCCTGTTGGCGATTATGGACCCAATGAGTTCCTAGCATCTTGAGAGATGCGATGCCACCTAATGCCAAAGTCTTCAAGAGTTGTGGATACTGAGCTTGTATTGGGTTATCGGACAATTGACGCTCAAAGAAGGACTCGTCACCTCGAGTTTATTCTGCTCAGGTGTCATCTACGCACTGGTGGTAGTTAATGCGAAGACCCTTTAGCCGTCCCCCCAAAGGGATGAAACTCTGCAGTACACTGTGACTGTCCACGTAGATTTCCATTCTAGGGATACAGAGAGACAGATGAATTCCTTCACAGTCAGTGCTCAAATCTTAGACTCTCAATCAAAGTATCAGGATGACTATTTTGATGAATGATTGTGAACGCTGCAGGGGGATGTGAGTGGATGAATGAATGTTGCATTTGAACAGTACAAACCCAGCCGAAAGGCAACAGAGCGCTGTATGGGATCAAAAGGCAAACATGCGGTCAAGGAATGACTGAAGAGAGAGGTGAGTTCTAAGAGCAGAAGTGGCCTGTCATTACTTCACACTGGAGGGTCATCAAAGGAAGCATTTGCAGCTCTTTCTTGAAGTCCAGAAGGGTTGGGCAGTCCTGATGGCTCCATGTGTGTTGTCCAAGCCCTGGGTCCATAGATGGAAGAGGGCTGGTGCCTAGAAGTAAAAGGAGACATGAGTCCCTTTAATCCAAGATGCCTGCGGGCACCATAGCTTCCTGAAGGGTGGCTGTTCCGTGGCCTTGCCTGGCCTGGAAGTTTGTTATCAGAGATGCAGTTATTCCGTTGGTTGGCCACACACTTTTCAAGGAGTTTTGAGAGGAACTTGTGACTGCAGATGAGTTTTTCGATCGCGTGTGTCACTACTGTTTTTTGAAGAGAGGCTTTGTGTGTTCAGTTTATCATTCCCTTAGTTGTGGTCTCACTCACATCCAAGAGGTTAGGCACTTGGCGAGAGGCATATCTGATCATTCCCCGCTCTGGGCTCATTTGGCAATAGGTCGGGGTAGGACGTGCAGAGTGGCCCCCATTAATCCATGGCATCTCCGCGACCCGAAAATACGTAAGGCCCTACTTCAAGCTATAAACCACTATTTTCAGGACAATGAGGGCACAGTGGACCCTTCCCGGACATTGTGGGAAGCATTCAAAGTTTTCATACAGGGACAGGCACTATCCCTGATAGCTGGCGCCCGAAAGGAGAAAATGAAAGACCTGGTTGTGATTGAAGAGGCAGTCCTCAAATTGGAAGAGGAACTGGGAGAGGAAGTCACGCAAGGAAAACTCCACACTTTACAACTCAAAAGGGACGAATACAAGGCCATAGCAACAGACAGGGCTAAAGCCATGGGGAGAGAAACGGCAGGTAGAGTGTACGATCTAGGAGGTAAGGCAGGGAAATTAATAGCGTGGCAGGATAGGAAGGAGCTAGAATCCCGACTGGTGCCAGAGCTGATAGATGGAGACAGGCAATCCAAAACAGATCCTCAAGCTATTGTGGATACATTTGCACACTACTTTAGTGACATCTACCGAACGCACACTTCCTATACGGAAGCAGACTCGCAGTCCCTACTAAACGACATCGCTCTCCCAGTCCTGTCGGATACGGACAGGGACTTCCTCGACAGTGACTTTACAAATGATGAAATCGCGTTGGCAGTTAGGTGCCTCAGGTCGGGTAAGGCACTCGGCCCCAACGGCTGCCAATCGAGCTTTATAAATTAGCCCCGGACAAACTAGCCCCGTACCTGCAAATCATGTACGCAGACAGTAAAAAGCAGGGAAGGCTTCCTCTAGACCAAAGGATAGCCACACTTATCACCATTCACAAGGAGGGTAAACCCAAGACAAACTGCGCCTCGTGTAGGCCTACCTCCCTCCTTAATGCAGAACCCAAAATTCTCGCTAAGCTTCTGACTAACCACCTAGGCAAAGTGATTAGTGGCATCGTGCACCCCGACCAGTCGGGCTTCATGCCTCAGTGTAATACAGCACTGAATCTCCGGAGGGTATATGGGGTGATGGGGAGATTGGCAACGATGCAGGAACCGGCGGTCATAGTCTCCCTAGATGCATCAATGGCATTTGATACTATTGAATGGCCATATCTCTTCGCGGTACTGGTGAAGTTGTGTTTCGGACCCGAGTTCATTGGCTGGGTTAGGCTTTTATACTCCGGGCCCCTGGCGCAGGTCGTAGTGAACAACAAGAAGTCGGAGGTGTTTGAACTAGGTCGGGGGACCCGCCAGGCTGCCCGCTGTCCCCCCTCCCATTTGCTCTTGCATTGGACCCACTTGCGGCTTGCATTCGGAGGGACCCAGTTATATGGGGCCTACGCTAGGCGGAATCATGGGAGGTCCGAATTTCGCTAGATGCGGATAATATCCTCCTATTCCTTGCCTCCCCCCGACAATCATTGATAGCGGTGTTTGACATATTCGCAAGTTTTGGTAGATTCTCGGGGTATTCCATAAACTGGAGTAAGTCCCTTCTATATCCTCTCCACAGTGACCCCTCAATAGTGCCTAAGGGTTGCCCTATACAAATTACCACGACAGACTTTAAGTACTTGGGGTATTCGTGACATCGAACCTACACCTCCGCTACGCTTATAACCTGCGACCGCCCCTGCAAAAACTGAAACAAGACATCGTAGCCTGGAAGGCGCTTCTGCTCTCCCTGCTGGGTAGAGAGCGTTATTTAAAATGATGTCCTTACCCCGCTTCCTCTACGCATTGCAGAACTACCCTGATCCAGTACCTTCCAGTTACTTTAGAGAAATGGACGGACTAGAGAGCTGGTTTGTTGTGGGAAGGAAAGCCCCGAATCGTGCTGCCCAAGCTCACCCTTACCTGGTATGATGGAGGTATTGGTCTCCCGTACCTAAAAAATATTACTGGGCTTCCCACCTGGCAGCCATTAACCACGGCATCTACCGCCCCATGGATGATCCAGACTATGCCATGGATCGCTGGCTACTCCCAGGAGGAAGCTATAATAGAGCCCTTTATTCTAGGCCACGACGTTTCCCGCTTACCGGTTCCACTAAACATTCCATGCAGGTCTGGCACGCAGCAACAAGAAGTCTGGGATAGGAGCGCAAACTGACGCTGGCGACCCCCCTCTGGGACTCGGAGACACTTGGGGATCTTTGGAAAATGAAGGGATTCGACAAGTGGGATCTTATCGGGATCTCGACTGTCGGAGACCTATGGGCAAAGGGAGATGTCATACCATTTGCCACCCTGCAACAGAAACACGAGATTGCACAGATGGAGTATTTTTGATATCTCCAGGTCCGACATGCCTTACAGTCTTATTTTCTCATAGGGTCCACATCCCCACAACATACACTCCTCGAAGATAGACTACTCGATGGATACCTTCCAGAGAAAATGGTCTCACTCACATACAAGAAACTAATAAATAACACCAGGACCTCCCTTCAAAAAGTAAGAGAGAAGTGGGAGGGAGATGGCCTTGAACTGGATGATGAGGAGTGGCAAGAGGCACTCGCCTCTCCGCGAGAGGTAGCGATTTCGGCTAGATTGAGGCTTGTTTAGTTGAAAATACTGCATAGGATATATGTCACATTCGCATGGGGAGGGTAAAGGGAGGAGAATGCAGACGACAATGTGGTGGGGAAGGCACGTTTATGCACATCATATGGGAGTGTGAGTCCGTCCAGACATATTGGCGAAGGGTACATGCTGTTATCAGTGAGGTGCTCGAACAAGACATCCGACTCGAGGCGAAGAGGTGCCTCCTGAATGTGTGGGAGCCCACAGATCTGAGTAGGATGGGCAAGATTTGGATCACCTTAGGTCTTATGGTGGTGAAACGGAACATAGCTCAACTGTGGGGAGCCACAACCCCGCCAACAGTAACAGACTGGAAAAAGCACATGGACTGGTGCATGTTCAGTGAAAAGACAGTATACCTCGCCAGGGGGTGCCCGAAGAAATGGTCATTGATATGGGGGGCTTGGAATATCTACCGGGGGGAGATCTGTACCCCACCGTGGGACTCTTCTATTGAAGACCTTCCATCGCCTTAATTGAAACGTTCCAGGTAATGTTGCAGCTTAACCCACACCATGATCAATATAGTGACTGATTGTCGTTTCCTCACATGTGTATAATGTCAATTTGGCATATGCTATGTTGCTGATATGTGTTGAGTAATAAAAAGAATTATTTAAAAAAAAAGAGACTCCCCTTTACACTCCAAAGGGTGCTCTCTCATTCGATGGTAGATCACAGGGAAGGGGCTTGGACACATCTCAGGAAGGAGATGGGGCTGATAAGGGAATCATAAAGGGTGGGGCTGGGAGCCAAGAATTAGGCTTTTGATGCACATATCACTGTGGCTCACATCCAGGTGTGAGTCCTGGTCACTTCCACGGACTGTGTTGCGCAACTATCAATTTTGGAGTCTTTCCTGCTGTGACACACAGCCTTTTGAGGGGAAATGAGAAAAGGGAAATGTACACTTCAAAAGAAGCAGAATCCCAACATAAAATATGAAAGACTCGGGCAGAGCCTGCTCGCGAAGAAGATGGCCGCTTGAGCAGAGATCTCCACTTTGCCATTGTATAATTCGTCATTTATCCGGCATCTGCATGATCGATAAAGTATACCTGACGTCGAACCCGGTACTGGTGAGGCTTGGTTGTAAGGGGAGCTGCCTACGATCCCTGTACTCCCCCAATAGGCTGAGTGGGCAGCCTCTGCTGAAGACTGGCCTGGGTGAGGCCGCGATCCCCATGCTGGCGTGACGGGACGAGACGGCCCAATGCCCTGCGGCTACGTTGAATGCGACTCTCCTTGATACGAGGCGGGAGCCGAGGGGCTGGCCGGAGCTGGTAGTGCCTGCTGGGTGCCCAGCCTCTTGGGCTGTGTGATGACTCTAACTACCCATGGCTAGTTGAGCTGAGGAGCGCATGATGCCCAGTCACACTGCATGGGAGGACCGACGCGAGGCAAACACTGGGAGCTGTTGGAGGTAGAAGCACCCTAGCACGACGAAGACGTGGCTCCGTAGCATGCCAACTTTTATCCCCTACAGCAAGCGTAAGCAGCCTACGTCCCCAATGAGCGCGAGGCTGAGCAGTGGGCGCCCGAAAATTGTGTTGCATGTTGAGAGAGATCCACCATTTTGAAGCCTGAGGGTTCGGGGTCTCCTGCCGAATGGCCTGATCCCTGTGGCATTTCAGAGCAACAGCTGGCTGAAGGCGGTGTTTACCCTGCAAAAGTGTGGAGCGCCGAGCTCTTCTCTGCCCCTGCAGCCTAAGGTGACCAGAGTGAAAGAGTGGACACCCAGAGGGGTCCTGCTGAATGCTCGGAACCAGGGATGAGCCTGCTGGGATACGACGCCATACTGTGTGAAGCTAGGCGGGCTGGTGCTCTCCGTGGTGGCACCTGTTGAAGCTAACTGCGGGGTTCCCTCAGATTGCACCACCAGGTAGAAGCCACTGCACTTGTGCTGTGCTTTATCCCTTGCTGCGCACCATTATTCAGGGTGTACATACAAGACGCCTTATCCCTTGAGTGTGCCACGGGGAAATAACATCTGCGACGGAGGCTGCCTTAAGTTACCTCTAGCAACGGGGTCTCTACCCCTGACTGGCTGGGACGAGTGGTCTTGCAGTGTGTTAGTAGAGTAGCGGACACTACAATAGTGTCATCAGTTGGGTGCCTTGCAGCGGCTACTCTGCGGGGAGGCGAGACTTCTGATCCACCGAGCTTGGGTCTTCTTTGGTCGTTCCATAGTGCTGGGATCACTGTGCAATCCGCTGCCTGTTCTTGGAGGTGAGCTGCATGGCCGTGGTGCCGCTCTGGGTGCTTGGTGAGTTCGGACCTTCATTAATACTATGACCCTGTTGAGATGGGAAGAGTGGACAAGACCCAGCCGAAGCTGACGTTCGATCATAAGAAATATAAGGTGTGTGACACTGCTACGGACGATGGGGACCCTGTGCAGGAACTGCCCCAGGAAGAGGCAGATGGAGACATACGCTCTATACTGACTGCAATGGAAAAAGGCACTAAGATGGACTCCCTTTCCTACCGTATGGATAGAATGTCAGAGAGACTTTACAAATATGCAGAAAGGTTGGACATGATGTAGCGCCGAGTCACGTAGGTAGAGGAAGCACAGACATCGTTGGATGCTGACCATAAGCAACTGGGTAGAGTGATGCAGGTTCTACAGGATAAGACCAAGGACCTTGAAGCGCGTTCCCGACACAGCAATCTCAGGATCACGGGCCTTTTGGAATCGACCCAGACTGTCAACATGGAAATATTTGTCGAGAAACTATCAGTAACGCAACTCGGTAGCGACACGTTTTCTCCTATGATTGTAGTGGAGAGGGCACACCGCTCACTGGGCCCTCGCCCGAACCCTAGTGCTCCACCAAGACTGATAATTGCGAAGTTGCTAAACTACAACGACAGAGACTCGGCACTGAAAGTGGCCAGGGAAAAACAGACATTACAGTATTAAGGATCCATTATATCCCTGTACCCAGATTTCACGATCAGGGTCCAAGAGGCAGACAATTTGCTCCACTGAAGAGGCAACTAAGAGAACGCAATATCGACTATGCCATGCTGTACCCAGCTCGACTCCGTGTTAATCGGCAGGGCCATTCGCGAATCTTCACTGATCCAAAAGCTTTGCAGAAAGCCCTGAAGGAGTGGTCTAAAGAACAGCAGCGCAGTCTGGAGCGAGGCTCCTTGGAGGGAGCAGATGGTGGAAGTTTAGATGATCAGGACTGAACACCGGCCTACTCTACCTGCAGATAAGACTGTTAATTCTGGGGTGGTTCGGGGAGGCCGAACATGAACTTGCTTGGGGTTGGAGAGAATAAGCATGTTTGACTGAGTTATTTAAAGTCGAAAAGCAATGCGAGATCGATTGTGATATTGTTTTAGCACGCAGGGGTTAGCTCTTGGTGTTGGCATCGTTGCGAGACTTTTTGCCCTCATAGATATGTTGATGTTGGGCGGGGTTGAAGATACTCTTTTTGCAAATGATCGATATTTGTTTGATTGTGAGCGGAAAAGATACCTAATTAGGTTTAGACGTTCTAGCTTGCTAGGCGAGCAACATCCGCCCACGAGCGAAACATACAACTGGGGAATTGCTCACTGGGGGGTGAGGGGGGAAGTGCTCTTGGTTTATTGCTACGGTGTTTTCAATTGACGAGTTTTCAGATGACACAAGCGGAATGGTTGATGACATTCGCCGAGGCACTGCTGGGGTAAGCCTGGCGTGGGTGGGGGGCGGGAGGGAATGGAGACTCAGACAAGACAGTTTTCCTGATCAATACGTTATCACGCATGTTGACTGCACATGTTGTATGTTATAAGACAGGCACAGTTGGAAAGACAACACACGACCACATGACAGCACACTGTAAGTCCAATAGCGCAACGATACCTAGTAGGCTCCGTGCACTCACGTGGAATGTGAGAGGTCTCAATGACCACAGAAAGTTACGGAAGGTCCTAGCCTCCTTGATGAGACACGAAGTAGACATAGCACTACTACAAGAGACACACCTTCCACTTAATAGTCCCATGCTTCGCAGCAGGGGATTGCACGGAAACATACACACAGCAGGTTTGACCACGCATGCACGAGGGGTGCTGACATGCGTGAATCCCAAGGTCAGTCTCAAACTAGAATCATTGGCCACAGATGGGGATGGGCGATATGTGTTGTCTCGATGTAAGGGTAAGGGAATGGACCTACTTATAGTTAATGTATACAGCCCGAATTTTGATAATCCCAACTTTTATACTACATTGTTTGAAAAGGTGCGTGGTTGCGGAGACGGGCAGCAGTTCTGGGGTGGTGATCTCAATTTAGTATTGAACCCACGCCTGGATAGATCCGGGGGGCCAGAGAGACAAGCCACAGCAGCAGCCAGGACAGTGTCAAATGTGTTGGTTCAGCTAGACTTGCACAATGTGTGGCGGCAGCATTTCCCAGACAAAGGGGGATACACGCACTACTCAGCGTACCACAATTTACACACCCACATAGATTATTGGCTGGCAACAAGGCAGTTGGATGAACGAACCAGGTCCTGCGAGGTACTTCCCCGTACACTCTCGGACCATTCCCCTATCTTTCTAGTTTTAGACGTACCCCAAGAGGCTATCCCCCCCTTTACTTGGAGGTTCCCACCATACTCTTTACTAGATGCAGTAATTAAGGAGGAATTGACAGAAGCGATAGAAACGTACTTCACCACAAATGTGGGATCGGTGGACAGCTTCCAAGTGGTCTGGGAGGCGTTTAAGGTCTACATCCGTGGAATGACCATGACCAAGCACTCTGGTGTTCTTAGAGCGATACGACGGAGGCTCGCGGATCTGGAGAAGATCCTAGCAAACTTGGAAGCACGTCTCCAGACTAGTACTGATGACGAGGTAGTACAGGAGTTCAAAATCCAACTGGAAGAATATCACGAGGCCGCTGATGCCGAAATTAAACATCTTGGAAAATACGCCATGGCTCGCTCCTATGGAGAGGACGAAAGACCAGGTGTGGTTCTGGCCCAGTTACTCAAAAAGAGACGAGAAAAGACAGTAGTCACAGAGATCAAGACAGCAGAGGGAGGGATACTTACTGAGGAAGCAGCTATAGCAGAGAGATTTAGGCAATTTTACTCACAGCTCTACTCTACTCGTAGAGGGGGTACTGAAGCGGAAATTTGGGACTACTTAACTTACATAAAGTTGCCATGGCTTACAAACATGCATCGTGAATTCTTGATGCGACCTCTGGAGAGAGAAGAAATCACACTGGCGTTATCAAACATGAAATCGGGCAGCGCGCCAGGTATAGACGGCCTAACTGTTGCTTTTTACAAAGCGTACTTGGACCTGCTGCTGCCGCACCTAGCCACTTTATTTGATCAGATATGTGTGTCAGGCACTATGCCACCCTCGATGAGAGAGGCGATAATTGTTGCTATCTTGAAACCGGGTAAGCCCCCTGAGGAGTGCGCGTCCTATCGTCCGCTTTCCTTACTTAACGTTGAGACGAAAATATTTGCGAAGACCTTAGCAAACAAACTGGTCCCATTGATCCTGACTCTGGTTGCCCCGGAGCAGGCAGGGTTTGTTCCGGGTCGTAACCTTACTTTTTACCTACGAACGGTGTTTGGTGCTGTGCAGCACACTAAGCCAGAGGTTCCAGCGGTAGCAGTATTTATCGACATGGAGAAAGCCTTCGACTCCGTTGAATGGCCCTTAATGAGACAGGTGCTGATGAGGATGGGCCCTGGGGGGGAAGTCTTTCTACAGCTTATAGGAGTCCTGTACAGTGCTCCCACAGCCAGGGTCAAAATTGGTAATTTAGTGATGGATGCTATCCACATTATGAGAGGCACGTGGCAGGGCTGCCCACTGTCCCCGATACTGTACGCTCTGGTGGCAGAACTGTTAGCCTATGCTCTCAGAGAATACCATAGATATAAAGGTATACGATTCCCGGGCTACGAGCTGATTGTCTCTACTTACGCGGACAATACGCTCCTTTATATTTGTGACCCGGAGCATAAGCTTTCCCCTGTTTTGAGTGAAGTGGTGCACTTTGGGGCAGTGTCTGGCCTTCGGGTAAACTGGCCGAAGTCCATTGTATTTCCCCTTACCCCAGCTATGACCCCGTTCAAACCTGACTACCCGTTGCAATGGTCGAGGGACTCGGTGCGATACCTAGGGGTCCAGGTACACACGGACTCTGAAGTCGTATTTCGCGACAGCTACAGAGTAGCGATTAGTAAATTGGAAGATGAGGTGGAGGGCTGGATTCGTCTACCACTATCATTGCAGGGCAGAGTTTCTATAATGATATTTCTGTCCCTTTTCATTAATATCCCGTTAGTGCTTCCAAACACATTTTTTAAGCGGCTTACAGCATTGATGATTAGATTGGCTTGAGCTGGCAAGCAGGTGGGGGTCAGATGGCAAATATTTACCCTACCGTATCATATCGGAGGACTGGGGGCGCCGGATTTCGACTTATACTATAGGGCAGCACAAAGTGCACATGCTTACCACTGGATGCATGGCACATCGGACACCCACCACTTATGCATAGAGAGGGTTGTGGCTTCACCTCGTCCATTACCTGCTCTACTGTTCTCGCCTCCGGACCGCAGGACGGGGATACTCGACTCCGTCAATGTGACAACACATGCTTGGCACCACCTTCTAAAGTTACAGACGGGAGCCATTCAATACTCCCTGCTCACCCCGCTGGACTGGTGCCACTGGTTGCCCCCCTGTAGAGATGGGGGAGTTACTTGTGCGCTCAACTAAATAGGGGTGTGGACAGTGGGGGATTTGTTTGAAGGAGGTACAGCACGAAGCTGGGCTGACCTGGTGACTGGAGATGTAGTGCCCATCCTTCTTACTAAATTCCAGTTTCACAAAGCAAGACACGCGTTGTTACAGATTTTGGGGGGCACTTCACGGAGCCGCCGAAGATGACTGCCCTGTCCTATGTTATTACATCGGACAAGATGACGCATATAGTATCTAAAATATATAAATTGACCATGTCCTATAGAACTACTTCACTAAATCCCACTTAGCATGAGAGAGAGACCTTGGCAGAAACATAAAAGACGCAATGTGGACGTACTGGTGCAACAGCACGAAACGCATTTCCTTACATGGAAGACATCGTCTGATCCATTTTAAATATCCAAATAGAGTCTACTATACTCCTGAGAGACTGAGCAGATACGGCCTTCCAGAAGGGTCACGTTGTGAGCGTTGCAGCGAACAGTTAGCTCACTTTGGGCCTCATGTAGGTCGCCAAATACCGGTCGGTAACGGCCGATTTTCGGTAATTATACCGTTACCGACCGGTATTTTGGCTTTTGGTATGTAGGGGGCTCATTTCTGTATTCGGTAATTTACCGAATCGGTAAAATTACCGAATCGGTAATTTTACCGATTCGGTAAATTCCGATTACAGAAATGAGATGTAGGGGGAGTGTGTGGGTGTTTTTAGGAGTCGGTATTTACCACCAACTAATAGTTGGTGGTAAATAATTAATGGATGTGTGTAAGCATTTGTAAGCGCTTAGCAGTGTGCAATGTGGCAGACATACATGCCCTTAGGGCATGTATGTGTGCCACATGTGCACACATGGCCGAATCAGGGGTGCAACAGGGTGTCAATGTGACACCCTGCCACCCTTGCATGTGTTCCCCCCATTACCGAATCGGTATTTACCGATTCGGTAATGAGGCATACCTTCCCATCAATGGGAAGGTATGCCTCATTACTGAATCGGTAAATACCGATTCGGTAATTACCGAATTTTAACGAATCGGTAAAAATTACCGACACTTTACCTACATACGAGTTACCACTTCTTAAATACCGATTCGGTAACGTTCGGTATTTAAGAAGTGGTAACTGGTATGCTACCTACATGAGGCCCTTTATGCACCTAGCATGGACTTGCCCGGGGATAGCTAGATTTTAGGAGCGGGTATTTAAGGAGTTGGAAGCAGTGATTGAGCTAGAGCTCGCACCGGAGCCAACATTGGCCCTGTTGGGCTATTCGAAATCAATTCCATTACGGGGTACGCAGACTTGTTAACATGGGATTGCTGCTCTCCAAACGCAGAGTGGTGATTTGTTGGTCAAGAGGACCGACCCCTACTATTGCTCAGTGGGCAAGAGACATGATGTACTGCAGCGCTCACACAGAGAATTACAGTGAGCCTCTCCCTCCCTGCAGTAGACCTAAGAACTTTTGGGCATTGTACAAAGCATATAGAGCGAATAAGGAAGAGGGTGGCACATCCACTGAAGGGGGGAATCAAGCACAGAGTGCTACTAGCTCTGATGTTTAGCGGCACAGAGACGGGGCTGATGTTGTTGACGGGATTCTGACCTGTAACTGAGGTAATGGAGAGCGGGCCGGTTTGCTATCTTCGGGACGGTGTGGTGATCAATGCTGTGACAAAGGGGGCGATCATGGGCTGGTGGGTGATACGTGCATAACCTGACCTGACATGGGATTCCACTTGCCTGCTGTCTTAGTTTTTCTTAATTTTTATTTACTTCTTGACATTGCGCTGTATGATCTTTGAAAATTGTTTGTCTTCGCAATTGACGCGCTGATGGAACTGAGTCTTTTGTTTATGGTGTTCAAATAATAAAGGTTTTAATTAAAAAAAAAATATCAAAGACTCAAACGCTGAATCAAGTTCGGTATTTGGAAAAGGACTATAAGGAGGGGAGCTTAAGGCCCCAACATTTGCCATCTGATAAGCAGTCAGATGTGCCGTGTGAGAAGGGGGAGCTTTGCAAAGCTCCTCCATGTGACCAGGACTGAGCCAGAGGCCTGCTAGTGATGGAGCAGGTAAAACAACATTTTGTATACCTCCTCTATTTTTCATGAAGTTAATTACGTAATCATTCTAAGTATTAACTCGTACTAATAAGTTTGAAGTGAGATGACGAATCAACTCTTACACCTTGATAAACATGAGGTACACGTGGGACTAAACTGCTAATTGCATGGCAAAACAATTAAAATAATTAACTATGGTACTCTAACTTTAGAACGTGGTGAAATAGAGAATTGCATGATTCCTGTTGCTTTTGTGATGGTTTGTGCTTCCAGTACTGCAGAATGGTGAGTATTATTGCTTTAAATGTTGCTACAAGCTAGGAAAATACTAATATATATTGGGATTAGCGTGGAATTAAATATTAGAATCTTCATTTCTATATTTTAATTACTGTTATGTCTGTTTTGCTTAAGTTGGCATTCGGGCCTGCTAGGCCGCAGTACGTAAGATGGAGCTCCGGTGGTGCCGCCGTCATGTGAGCGCGATAGCTACTGCGCAGAATCGGATGGCTCTGGACATCTCCAAGTGACCTCAGCTCCAGTAGCAGCATGTTCCTCGTCAGGGATAGGAGCATGGAGGGTTGCCAAGTGATGAACGGTGTGAACTACCAAGGGGACAATGGCTTATTATAACTCCGGAACTTTTGCCTGTGAACCACAGAAGAAGAAATACACTTACACTCTGCCATGCCAGGTCTCATGGGAAACCAGTCGAACATGAGAAAATTCTGAGAACTTACAAATTGAATTGAATTAGCCAATCGGAACAGTTTCTACCCCTAAAATTGTTGCATATTGATCTGAAGTAAGCGGTAAAAAGGTATAAAGACTCTCATCTGCCAAAGGGGGAGGGTTCATTGGGCTGATCGTCTATGGCGTTGGGTCTGCGTTGAACTGATGAAGATTTCCCTGGTTTACCTTGGGTTTCTTTAAAATTCGGGAAAGCTATTCCATCTGATGATTGATTATTGCTGTGGGTTGAACAGTTTGTCCTGAAGATTGTAGCCGTGACTTTGAATATTGCATCCATGTGATCGGAGGGTCACCAACTTTGAGATCTTGGTAAATATAAATGCAATGCAAAATATATATGCTTATGTTCTGAAGATTTAATGTTTTCTGGAAATAAAACGAACTGTTATATGCTGTAGCGTCTGAATGCTAATGCGGAGAAAATTAACATTAGATAAACAAAATTTGGATTAATAAGAAATGAGTTTGTGGTTCTTTTAATTAGGTACTGAAAAATTAATCAAATGTTTCCTAGGCTTTAAATGTGTTTTAGCTGGTTCTAAACCACCATCAACCAGTCCAACTAATTGGTCCGTCGACCAAGTGGTGGAGTTCCTTGATGTCAAAGTATGGATTCTATAGGTGCAAATGTATATAATGTAAAGAAATGTACTCCCGACAGGTAGTAAGGTACCCCCACATGTCCAGCGCTTTTTCTCCTGTGTACAGATTCGAGTGAGACGAATGTGTGTTGGTGTTATGGGCTCCCCAATGAATGAATGTATGGATGAGTTTGTGTGATGACGAGTCTGTGACATAGGGAGAATATGTAAATTTGCCCTTTCCGCTGGAGCACTAGTCTCGCTGCTGGGTGAGGGACACCACCCAGGGAAACCTAGAGCACCTGCCCGGGAGCCTGGAGCACCAGCGCCTGCCAGCTCGCCAAGACCAGTGTGCCGTGTGAAGAAGAGGAGAGCGTTGTGGGGAGCAAGTTCCAACGGGGAGCACCACCCAGAGGACTCCAAGAGTAAGATGTGAGAGAACGTCTGTGCACCATTTGCGCATGTGCAGAACCCATCCTGTGATCCATGTATGCCAGGGGTGGCCTGAGCCGTGTCGCGAACACATTGCAGGAAGCCCCTGGCCTGCACCACCTCATTGTGGTGACCCTGTATGCCACAGGGGGCCACTGTTGAACTATTTGTTGCCAGAAGTGTCAAGACTTGTTACAGCCTTAATTGGCGATCCCGTATGCCAGAAGGGTCTGCCGTGGTCAGGGCGAGTGTATCAGAGAAGTCTGGACCTCAGCGGAGAGTTTAGCGGCAATCCCGTATGCCAGAAGGGTCTGCCGTGGTCTGGGCGAGTGTATCAGAGATGTCTGGACCTCAGCGGAGAGTATAGCGCCAAGCCCGTATGCCAGAAGGGTCTGCCGTGGTCAGGGCGAGTGTATCAGAGAAGTCTGGACCTCAGCGGAGAGTATAGCGGCAAGCCCATATGCCAGAAGGGTCTGCCGTGGTCAGGGCAAGTGTTTCAGAGAAGTCTGGACCTCAGCGGAGAGTATAGCGGCAATCCCGTATGCCAGAAGGGTCTGCCGTGGTCAGGGCGAGTGTATCAGAGAAGTCTGGACCTCAGCAGAGAGTATAGCGCCAATCCCGTATGCCAGAAGGGTCTGCCGTGGTCAGGGCGAGTGTATCAGAGAAGTCTGGACCTCAGCGGAGAGTATAGCGGCAATCCCGTATGCCAGATGGGTCTGCCGTGGTCAGGGCGAGTGTATCAGAGAAGTCTGGACCTCAGCGGAGAGTATAGCGGCAAGCCCGTATGCCAGAAGGGTCTGCCGTGGTCAGGGCGAGTGTATCAGAGAAGTCTGGACCTCAGCGGAGAGTATAGCGACAAGCCCATATGCCAGAAGGGTCTGCAGTGGTCAGGGCAAGTGTTTCAGAGAAGTCTGGACCTCAGCGGAGAGTATAGCGGCAATCCCGTATGCCAGAAGGGTCTGCCGTGGTCAGGGCGAGTGTATCAGAGAAGTCTGGACCTCAGCAGAGAGTATTGCGCCAATCCCGTATGCCAGAAGGGTCTGCCGTGGTCAGGGCGAGTGTATCAGAGAAGTCTGGACCTCAGCGGAGAGTATAGCGGCAATCCCGTATGCCAGATGGGTCTGCCGTGGTCAGGGCGAGTGTATCAGAGAAGTCTGGACCTCAGCGGAGAGTATAGCGGCAAGCCCGTATGCCAGAAGGGTCTGCCGTGGTCAGGGCAAGTGTATCAGAGAAGTCTGGACCTCAGCTGAGAGTATAGCGGCAATCCCGTATGCCAGAAGGGTCTGCCGTGGTCAGGGCTCGGGTATCAGAGAAGTCTGGACCTCAGCGAAGAGTATAGCGGCAATCCCATATGCCAGAAGGGTCTGCCGTGGACAGGGCGAGTATATCAGAGAAGTCTGGACCTCAGCGGAGAGTATAGCGGCAATCCCGTATGCCAGAAGGGTCTGCTGTGGTCAGGGCGAGGGTATCAGAGATGTCTGGACCTCAGCGGAGAGTATAGCGGCAATCCCGTATGCCAGAAGGGTCTGCCGTGGTCAGGGCGAGTGTATCAGAGAAGTCTGGACCTCAGCGGAGTGTATAGCGGCAAGCCCGTATGCCAGAAGGGTCTGCCGTGGTCAGGGCGAGGGTATCAGAGAAGTCTGGACCTCAGCGGAGAGTATAGCGGCAAGCCCGTATGCCAGAAGGGTCTGCCGTGGTCAGGGCGAGTGTATCAGAGAAGTCTGGACCTCAGCGGAGTGTATAGCGGCAATCCCGTATGCCAGAAGGGTCTGCCGTGGTCAGGGCGAGGGTATCAGAGAAGTCTGGACCTCAGCAGAGAGTATAGCGGCAAGCCCGTATGCCAGAAGGGTCTGCCGTGGTCAGGGCGAGTGTATCAGAGAAGTCTGGACCTCAGCGGAGAGTATAGCGGCAATCCCGTATGCCAGAAGGGTCTGCCGTGGTCTGGGCGAGTGTATTAGAGAAGTCTGGACCTCAGCAGAGAGTATAGCGGCAAGCCCGTATGCCAGAAGGGTCTGCCGTGGTCAGGGCGAGGGTATCAGAGAAGTCTGGACCTCAGCGGAGAGTACAGCGGCAATCCCGTATGCCAGATGGGTCTGCCGTGGTCAGAGCGAGTGTATCAGAGAAGTCTGGACCTCAGCGGAGAGTATAGCGGCAATCCCGTATGCCAGAAGGGTCTGCCGTAGTCAGGGCGAGTGTATCAGAGAAGTCTGGACCTCAGCGGAGAGTATAGCGGCAATCCCGTATGCCAGAAGGGTCTGCCGTGGTCAGGGCGAGGGTATCAGAGAAGTCTGGACCTCAGCGGAGAGTATAGCGGCAATCCCGTATGCCAGAAGGGTCTGCCGTGGTCAGGGCGAGTGTATCAGAGAAGTCTGGACCTCAGCGGAGAGTATAGCGCCAATCCCGTATGCCAGAAGGGTCTGCCGTGGTCAGGGCGAGTGTATCAGAGAAGTCTGGACCTCAGCGGAGAGTATAGCGGCAATCCCGTATGCCAGATGGGTCTGCCGTGGTCAGGGCGAGTGTATCAGAGAAGTCTGGACCTCAGCGGAGAGTATAGCGGCAAGCCCGTATGCCAGAAGGGTCTGCCGTGGTCAGGGCGAGTGTATCAGAGAAGTCTGGACCTCAGCTGAGAGTATAGCGGCAATCCCGTATGCCAGAAGGGTCTGCCGTGGTCAGGGCTCGGGTATCAGAGAAGTCTGGACCTCAGCGAAGAGTATAGCGGCAATCCCGTATGCCAGAAGGGTCTGCCGTGGTCAGGGCGAGTGTATCAGAGATGTCTGGACCTCAGCGGAGAGTATAGCGGCAATACCGTATGCCAGAAGGGTCTGCCGTGGTCAGGGCGAGGGTATCAGAGAAGTCTGGACCTCAGCAGAGAGTATAGCAGCAATCCCGTATGCCAGAAGGGTCTGCCGTGGTCAGGGCGAGTGTATCAGAGAAGTCTGGACCTCAGCGGAGAGTATAGCGGCAATCCCGTATGCCAGAAGGGTCTGCCGTGGTCAGGGCGAGGGTATCAGAGAAGTCTGGACCTCAGCGGAGAGTATAGCGGCAAGCCCGTATGCCAGAAGGGTCTGCTGTGGTCAGGGCGAGTGTATCAGAGAAGTCTGGACCTCAGCGGAGAGTATAGCGGCAATCCCGTATGCCAGAAGGGTCTGCCGTGGTCTGGGCGAGTGTATCAGAGAAGTCTGGACCTCAGCGGAGAGTATAGCGGCAAGCCCGTATGCCAGAAGGGTCTGCCGTGGTCAGGGCGAGGGTATCAGAGAAGTCTGGACCTCAGCGGAGAGTATAGCGGCAATCCCGTATGCCAGATGGGTCTGCCGTGGTCTGGGCGAGTGTATCAGAGATGTCTGGACCTCAGCGGAGAGTATAGCGGCAATCCCGTATGCCAGAAGGGTCTGCCGTGGTCAGGGCGAGTTTATCAGAGAACTCTGGACCTCAGCGGAGAGTATAGCGGCAAGCCCATATGCCAGAAGGGTCTGCCGTGGTCAGGGCAAGTGTTTCAGAGAAGTCTGGACCTCAGCGGAGAGTATAGCGGCAATCCCGTATGCCAGAAGGGTCTGCCGTGGTCAGGGCGAGTGTATCAGAGAAGTCTGGACCCCAGCGGAGAGTATAGCGGCAAGCCCATATGCCAGAAGGGTCTGCCGTGGTCAGGGCAAGTGTTTCAGAGAAGTCTGGACCTCAGCGGAGAGTATAGCGGCAATCCCGTATGCCAGAAGGGTCTGCCGTGGTCAGGGCGAGGGTATCAGAGAAGTATGGACCTCAGAGGAGAGTATAGCGGCAAGCCCGTATGCCAGAGGGGTCTGCCGTGGTCAGAGCGAGTGTATCAGAGAAGTCTGGACCTCAGCGGAGAGTATAGCGGCAAGCCCGTATGCCAGAAGGGTCTGCCGTGGTCAGGGCGAGGGTATCAGAGAAGTCTGGACCTCAGCGAAGAGTATAGCGGCAATCCCGTATGCCAGAAGGGTCTGCCAGTACTCATAGCTCCAGGAGACCCGGTTGTTACCCAGAGGGAAGATTGCAGATGTGACCAGCGGGTCAAATTTGCACACCAAGGCCTGCACCTGACCGAATCCTCATGGGCCATTAAGGATGCCACCTGAGATATCACAACCATGCTGGTCTCCAGTTAGGAACCGGGGGATGGAACACCCTTCCCTGTGAGGGGAGAATTGACTTACCTTGTTTATGTGGAGCTGTTGCATGGTTGGGACAAGCCGGCAGTGCGGCTCGAGGGAGAAAGCCTGCACCTGGTGGGTGCTGCCGAGTGTACCACTGCCAGTCCAGCTTTGCCAAACAGGATCCAGACTTGTGATTGCCCGTAGAGCGAGCACTCGCTGCACCGCTGAATGCTTCCATGCCACCGGAGCATGTTAGACTAGCATGGGGCCTGTGGGGCTCTGGGCTGGGGTTACCTGCTACCTGTGCTGCGGCACCATAGACACTTTTGATGACGTCCTCAAGAGTCAAAGGGGAACTCTTAGATATGGCCTATTAGTGAGTATTCCCTGGGTGCTGCCACTGATGAATGGGGAATAACCCTGACCACGTCCTAAGGAAGAGGGTGGGACAGTGACTTGCTTGACAGCTAATAGAGCCCCGACCTCAAGGGGATTGTGGTATTGCTCGTGAGGGTCGTTATTCCTTTCAATGTGTAGAGTTAGAAATTAAATGCTTATTTTTCTTAGAAAAGTAAGCATTGGACTGGAAATGGATTTATTGTTTGTTTTGTGTGCACTTTGAGTTATGAGTCGTGATCACTTCCTGTCCGAGGGAGTCTTTGACTGCTCGTGCACAGCTACCACTGAGAGCCGAGTACAGAACTGGCACTTGGCCTGGTTGCTCATAGCAGTTGGGACCCCGGTACACCAGGAGTAAGAGGCCTCAACCACCACGGCCAGTGGTCCCTGTGTGCCCTGCGGACAGACTTACAGGCTCAACGGCTCAAGGGTGCAGCTCTGCTCTGTTTAACCCCTGCTGCCCTGCTTTACTTTTGAATGCTTGCTGGATACTGTGCATTAAACACGTCAGACTTCTATGTGCCGTCCCGAGTGCTCATTGGCCTCGCCGCAGATAGATGGCACGCCCGGGCCAGCTGTAGCGATGGTGCCATTGGAGAGTGTGTGGAGGGGCTGGACAGCACCAAAGGAAGAGAAAAGACGAACGAAGAAAACGCAAGGCATGAGGGTGTGCCTGTGCATGTGCATGTGCGTGTGTGAGAGCAAGCACTGACAATGTCCATAGGTATGCTGCTAACGCAGGCAGCATCAGCACATCAGAGCGGCAGCCGGCACGGAAGGGAGCCACCAGGAGTGGACACACGGAGAGCTATAGTTGGAAGCAGTGTTGTCAGATTTTTTAAGCTTTCTATAGCCAAAAGCCAACCAAAAAGTAGCCCAAAGTAGCCCAATATGGCTACTTTAGGGAAGGAGGGGCAGGGACAGCGTCAAGCAAGCGGTGAATGCATTGGAATTGATGTTGCAGCAGGATGGCAAGTAAATATTTGTCTAATAAAGCGCTTTAACATGCTACTTTGCTGGAGCGCTGTATATATATTTATAATCTGGCAACTAGCACAAACCAAAATTTTACCACACAACCAGCAAAATATAGCCCAATTGTGCGTGATCTAGCCCAATCTGGCAACACTGGTTGGAAGTAGAACCAGTGCACTTTAACGCAAACACTCGAGTGCCTGTGGAAGGACACACCCAAACAGCCAATAGCATCAAGTGAGAAGGGCACATTCGGCTGAGGCAAGCCATGATTGACAAAGTCTCATGCAAATGGCTGGAAGAGGGTATTGAAAGAAAGCCAATGGCTGAAAGGGGCGGGCTCAAAGCCCGCTCTGTGCATATTGTTACCAATAGGACTGTTTGACAGCTGCGTTTTCCGAACTGAAATGTAAAAGGAAGCTCCTGTAGAAGGAGAGAGTGCAGCAAGAGAGAGTGAAAAGACAGCGATGAATAGACAGGAGGTGAAGTGTGAGACACAGATGGGCAGCTTCAGAGAGAGACAAGTGCGGAGAAAGGAGGTGAGTGGGGAGTGCAGAGCACCCTAATACGAAAGCAAGAATGACAGCGGGTAATCCTTCATCTGATACTGAATAGGAATCAGCGTTAACAAGCCTTTGTAAAGCCAACAGGACTGGGGCGATTGTGGTGATTGCATTTGTTGTTGTGTGATGTATTGGGACACATTAAGGAGGCACCCAGGCAGGCCAGGTGGCATGCTCTGCCAGGCCCCCAAGGATACTTCACTTGTAGCCACGCCTATAATTACACAGGCCACGCCTCTCATAAAGAACTCCTGTCTATGCTTCTTGGCCACGCCCCTCCTTTTCCATGTCACTTAAAGCACTGGCTGCAAAGATGCAGAGGCTGCTGGGAGGGTCTCCAGGGGTCCTGTGGCTGCTAAGAGGGTCTCCAGGGGTCCTGGGGCTGCTGGGAGGGTCTCCAGGGGTCCTGAGGCTGCTAAGAGGGTCTCCAGGGGTCCTGAGGCTGCTGGAAGGGTCTCCAGGGGTCCTGAGGCTGCTGGGAGGACAGTGGTCAAAGTGGGGGAAAAAGAAGGGGAACTGTGGGTGGAGAATCAGTGGGCGGGAATATCCGAGGATTGGATCAGTGGGCGGAGTCAGAGTTGTGGCCAGTAAGCACAAAACACCCATTATTTGTATTTGTGTGGCATTTCACTGACCAGTTACAGCTTATTATGTTATTTAATTCAACCAATGGATACACATGTTTATTTAAGGTTTAATATGAGTTATTGACATTAAAATAATTCACAAAGTGGGATATGTTTCCAATCACAGAATGAACCAAATACGCTTAAAAGTGGAAACACAAGCCATTTGTCTCTGAGCCATGGAGTTTCTGTCATCAGCACTTCTCCCTTTTTCCACAACAGCAGTTCAAACATGAATGGCAAAATATCCTGGTTTGCAAATGTTTTCTCTATAATTATGGCTCTGCCATATTTGCCTCATAATGCAAGATCTGCTGCATAATCTGGCAATTTTAACTAATAAATTGTTTGTAGCTCAAACGGATCACAAAGATGTGACTTGTGTTGCTACAAAGTGAACGGCCCTTTGCAAAGGTTGGCTGATCACCTCTCTCACTGCTGCATTTGTATGTTCCACTGGTACTAACACGGCAAAATCTTTCCAGAGACCGTTAGCATGTGTAAAATGTCAAAATAATAAAGTATCAGAAAATATACTGCATTATGTTGCAGCCTTTTTGTTGCTGCATAACTTAGTCAACACTGCGGCATAATTTTGTCCTCCTTTGCTGCATAATTCCAGTGGCCCTAAAGCAGGCAGCACATGTTAAAAGTGCTTGTGAATGAATCAGGGATACTGTGAAGTTTGCAAACTTAGTTTGGTGTGCGTGCAAATCCTGCATTGCCGATCCCTGGTGAGTTGCGGCTACTACTGCTGAAACAAGGCCAATGGAGGTACCTATGGGTGAGGTGGACTGGCCTCAAGGGCAGGGCCGGCTTTAGCGCTGGTGGCGCCCTGTGCAACAATGTCTGATGGTGCCCCCCCAATGACCACCTCTGCCACGGATTACTTCACTACTACCCTTAAACAGTGCCCCTCAAGTTTCCATAACCACACTCTATCTCAGATGCATTTAATTTGATTTACAGCGCAACTCAAACCAGTGTAGGGGGTCAGAGCACTTTACATCACACACATGACATAGGGACAATCAATTATATGTGTGTAAATCACTGTATAAGAAATGTTGCATAAGACCAAGGACTACAACGTGTAGGAGTCACGTGACAGCCACACTGGCAGGCAGTATAGTTTATTAGTGATTGGTCTGGAGAAACAAACTCAGAATTTAAAACATAATACCATGGTTGGAGGTTCTCTTTAATAATCAGAATTGATTTCCATCTGAATTTATACCTTTTGCAACATTAGGATAATCAAAGACTGGGGAAGAAAACATAACGCTCTAATTTATACCTTGCAGTTTGTATGCAGCTCTTAGATGAAAGTTAATAGCTCACATTATATGTTAGGATTTTAACTTAGAAGCTGCAAGTAATAAAAGGATCTCTCTGACAAAAGCAGTCTCCCACTGACCTATTTACATTATGTTCAGTTTGTGATCTGCATGGTACATGTTCTTTCCAGCAGGCACTTTAACCCTCTGCACAACCTTTCCATGAATCAAAACTTCCACCTGACAAAACTCTGATCTCTCTCTAGGAAGAACATTAATCACCAGCGTTATCATGACATTTTTATTTTTTCCGAAAATTGCTGGAGGCCAGGAAGGAGGCAGCAAGTGCTTTTAAAACCATAATATACTTGCAAACACAACACCCCCACCCAAAGTCAGCACCCGGTGCGGTCACACCAGTCGCACAGCCCTAGAACCAGCCCTTCTCTGAACGTAGCTTCAGAGTCGCTCAGAAACCCTATCTATCAAAGAGCATGTCTCTGGAGCAGGGGGTCCCACAAGGTTCTATATTAAGTCCGACCCTCTTTAACCTATATGTAGGCCCCCTGGCTGAGTATGTTGAACAACATATTGTGTCAATTGTCTCATATGCTGACGATACACAGCTAATTGTCCTACTATCACAAAAGGAGGAACAAGCAGCTACTCGTTTCTCACAATGCCTATCAGAGGTGGCAAACTGGATGTCCGACCATTGCCTCAAACTGAATGGGAACAAAACGGAGGTAATGATTGTGGGTAGATCGCCAACCATTTGGTCATCTGCTTGGTGGCCAGTCTCTCTAGGCCAACTGCCTAACCCTAAAACTGAAGTAAAAAATCTAGGAATTTACTTTGACTCTAAATTGAGCTTCATCAACCAGATACATAGGGTTGCGGGCAAATGTTATGGAGCTATCAGAACCCTGAGAAAAATTCTCAATCTCCTGCCTTCAAGTGCCAGAAAAACCATTGTCCATGCGACAATAACATCTCAACTGGACTATGGCAATGTTCTATATCTTGGAACTACGAAAGGGGGAATAGCTAAACTTCAGAGGGTACAAAATGCCGCTGCCCGACTAGTACTTGGCCTTCCCAGAAGAGCAAACTCAGAGAAGGCCCTGGAAAAACTCCACTGGTTGCCAGTAGGAAAGAGGGTCATTTTTAAGGCTCTGTGCTACGGACATCGCATCCTTATGAAGTCCGGCCCCAAATGCCTTCACTCTCTCCTAACTGAATACATACCTGGTCGGACCCTGCGATCCTCGGGTATGGCCTTGGTTAAAATACCTAGCACACATAAAGCCAGACTGGGAGCCCGCTCCTTCAGATATCTAGCTGCTAAGACCTGGAATACTCTGCCACTAACCCTGAGAACAAAGACCTCCGAAAGACACTTCCGAAAACAGTTAAAACATGGCTGTACAGCAAGACGGAACTCTCACAGACTCAGAGCTAGCGCCTCTCTGTATTGCAACTTTCTCTCTCTCCTGTGTCATAGCGCGGGGACACACCGTTGCGGTGTAACCATGTGCTCTATAAATGTATTAAACTAAACTAAACTAAACTTCTCAACGGTCCTGTGACCTCACTGACAGATTCACTATTGCTCTAGGGTGTGCTGCTTCGTAGGCCTGCCCACAAGACTGGTGGTAAACTTCAGTATGGATTGTGGTGGGCAGGCCTTCAAGGTGAACGCACACTTGCCCCCGCTAGGGTCCACCTGCTTCCTCAGGAGAGTGGTCCGGTGGACTGGTCATGAAGGATGAACCTGGTTCCCCAGTTCCAAATTCGGCAGCTCCAACCATAGTGCCACATCCTCTCCCCCACTGAACACCATACTGCCCCACTGAGGGAAGCTTGCACTGCCTTCAGCCACAACCCAACTGTGCCCACTATAAACACCTGGATGCGAGTCAATTTAAGTTACGCACTAGACAAGAGCAATATGCTGCATAAAAAGAAAAGTACCAACATCCTGGAAAAAGCAACACTCATTGGGAATGCAAGATTAAGTAAAGCATGTGAAATGTAAGCAGGAACAACATGGGTACCTTGACGCGTTGACATTCACTATTCAGAAACCAGTGAGTGCTTGTCCCTGAGAAGTTAAGGACATGACAACAGGGGCCGGAAGGGGCCCGTTTCAATGTCCATTGCTTACATCCTTACAAAATGTAAGCAGTCATAAAAAGACCACATCCGTGAACACAGAGCCGCGGTGCGCATTTTGTTTTCCTCCACCCACTAACCAGGTGTTCCCCTACCTCCAGGATTGGGACACAACCCCATCCGGGGAAACTGCTGTTCAAAGAAAGAGACAAAACAAAAATAGCGCTTCACTGGCAAACTCGGGAAAGTGGCGCTAATGTGTTTGGGTGTGAATCAAATCAATCTGGCCACTTTGCGACCGCTCTGTCTTCCTTTATTTAGTTATTTTTTTATTTTCCATATTTTGAATCTTTTATTCCCGAGGCTGACAAGTGTTTTTCTTTTTTGCATCCACTTCACAGTGGAACAAATAAAGGAAAGGAGGAAAGAGAGGGTGAGAACAGTTTCTTGAAGTCACGGTTTTCAGTGAGCGAGGTGGAGCGAGAAAGAGAGAGAGGGAGTGGGGGGGGGCAGCTGCCAGCCGCAGAGCAGTCATTTTCCTCCTCTGCCACCGCTAGTGCCTGAACGCCGAGCCTTATCTGTGGCCGTGCCTATTTCTGCCGTACGGGACGCATGTTTCAAATAAAAAAAAGTTGGGGAACGGAATCTATTGAATAAAAGAAGTAGGGGCGCGCTGTGCCCTCTCGATCATGCCCACTCCGACCGCTGTGGGGGGACTCGCAGAGGTCCTGAGGCTGCTGGGAGAGTCTCCCCCTCCCCTGAACATTTCCACGCAGGCACCAGTCTTGCAGGCTGGAGGCCTGCCCCTCCTCCTAATAAGCAGTTCTGCCTCCTCTTCGAAGCGCTACAGCAGCAGCGCGTCTCCAGAATGTGGTCCCCGTCCAGGCCTTGGGGTGCTGGACACCACCATCGTTCGCTCCTTGAACAACATCTTCTCTGGACTGGCGTCGAGCCCTGTGGGCTGCTCGGTGGTGCACCAATGACTGCCTCCAGGGGGCAGTATGTGACCCTCTTTGGTGCACCGGTGGGTACCAAGGTCAACCGAAGGGCAGGCTTACACTGAAGTGTGAAAGCCTCCTCCAGTCAGGGCGGAGGGCCTCTCTGGGCTCTTCCCAGACTGCTCTGCGGGGCCAGGATGAGCGTGTCCTCCTTGAGGATGGAGCTGTGGGTTGATGCGGTTGCTAGGCGACGCTCCGGTCCAGTGTAGGCAGACGCTGCTCCGCAGCACATTTCATCAGCGCATCACACGGCTCTGCGGTGCAGGGGCCCTGCAGGCAGGAGCTGCAGGGTGTCATGTCCCGAGAGGTCCTCAAATATACGTCACCATCCACGCACTGTGCGTGATAATCTGCCTTTTGGGCAGTGATTGAGGTTAAAGCGAAATTGCACCAGAAAGGACGACTATTTTAGAGAAACAAAAGTTTTACAATCTAAGCTGCTCATGAGAAATGACCCCCATCGGTTGGTGAAGCGCTCAATGAAGCGCGCCTGGCATTATGATCGCCAGGCGCTGTTTCAAGAAGAATCTTTTCAAGATAAGGAATGTAATGTAATGTTGCCCCTTTCCTTACTTGTGCTGCCCCCCACAGACGACACCAGGCGTTGTTGTAAGGTGGAAGGGTTTTATTCCTTAAGTTACATTCACAGCAGGAGCGCCGGTACGGAGCTCCGATCTCAGTTCGAATCGGCGCGCTAGTGCCGAATCCAAGATGGCCGCCGCCGGAAGTCCGGTGACGTCGCACGTAGTGCGCGCCGCGGACTAGACCGCAACACCACATCTCCCTCCTTTACAAACACAACATTCACAGTCCCTCCTTCACACTTGAACGGTCTTACTTGTGGTCTAGGCTGAACTCCTCGAATCTTCGTGGCAGCATTATTCTCCTCCCGCAGCGTGTCCTCCTGCTTCCTGCGCCTGCGGTAGGGGTGGTGCCCCCCCCACTCGGGAACGCCGCTCCACTCGTTTCTTGAGGTTCAGGACCGCCCAACTCTGTCTCTCTGTCACTTAGTCCAGGAGTCTCGACTCCCCCTCCTCTTGGACTCCAAGTCCCTTGGGGAACACTTCCTGCTTCTCCATCTGGTCTCCTACTTTCACTTTTTCCCGCCGGTGTGGACCCGGCTCCTTCCCTGCTGTCCAGTTCCATTCTCTGCTCAGTCTCGTCGGCCCTAGTACATCTTGCCATACGATCTTGGGCCCATATCTTCCCGTCGCTCAGTAAGGCTGATGTGGAATAGGGTTCCACCACTTGGAATGGGGGCGTGAACTTGCTGTCCCCTTTCTTCCCCGGTGTTGGCAGTTTCACCCTCACCCACTCTCCTCTCTCCAATACGACTTCCTTGGTGTTATGCCTTGAGTCGTAGTAGTTTGTGTATACGGCTTGCGCCTTCTCCAAGTTCTTGCGCACCACTGCCGGCGACCAATGACTCTGCACGGTGAGCTTCTTCCATGCCACGTTGTCTCTGGTGAACGGTTCTCTTCCTCTCAGTATTCGGAATGGACTGTAGCCCGTGGAAGAGGGAGTTATCCGGTAAGCCCATAGCAGACGCTTGAGTTCCTTCTCCCAGCTTGCTCCCTGACCGATGGCCGCTTGCACTGACCCCATTATTACTCTGTTGAATCTCTCTACTGCTCCGTTCCTTGCCGCCGGGCTGCTGCCGTCCTGAACCGGGCTCGGTTGGGACCCGACTGACCTGATGCGCGCTCTCCGCCGCTCTCCGTGACACTGCCGCGCCCCTGCTGGTTCGGGGTGGTGACCGTGGGTGTAGACACGTGCTCACCACGAGGCACTCACCCTGGAGGCAGCGCTGGGCCGATCCCACCCTTGTCGCCATTGTAATGTTGCCCCTTTCCTTACTTGTGGTGCCCCCCACAGACGACACCAGGCGTTGTTGTAAGGTGGAAGGGTTTTATTCCTTAAGTTACATTCACAGCAGGAGCGCCGGTACGGAGCTCCGATCTCAGTTCGAATCGGCGCGCTAGTGCTGAATCCAAGATGGCCGCCGACGGAAGTCCGGTGACGTCGCACGTAGTGCGCGCCGCGGACTAGACCGCAACACCACATGTAATGACATTAATTACATGCGTCACAACCTTTGGAACAGAATCTAATGCAATTCGAAAGATCGTGTTAAAAAACTGGCACCTTATATCCAAAAAGTTGAAGCACAATTGAAACAACCTCGCTTTGCCTATAAAAGGGCCAGAAATCTAAGAGACCATGTGGTAAGAGCATCTAATGAACCTGCCCCCAATGCAGTACAGACGATGTGGGGCTTAACACCCATGGTAGGTCACTTCCCATGTGGCCATTGTGCAGCTTGTGCCACTACGTCGGTGGTTAAAGCATGTACTCTGAATGAGAAAGAATGGATTCTGAGACATCATTCAAACTGTCATTTATTGTATATAGTGCCCATGCGCCCTGTTTTATATTGGGAAAACCACACAAGAGGTGAAGAAACGAACCATGCGGCATCAATCAAGAGTCCGTCGTCAATCACATCTGCACCACTTGGTGAACACTATTTAAGCAAAGCACACACCCCTCTGGATATGAAATGGTTTGTCCTTGAGACTGCGAAGAGTTCTAAAAGGCAATGTAATGTTGATCGTCTGCTTGCACTCCAGGAGAATAGATGGCTGTGGTCAGCTAGGACTGTGGACAAGGGATTGAACTCTTTTGTAGAATGGCATGTCCTGGCAACCTTATAAACAAGGCTTTGTAAGACACGACTCCTAAATAGCTCCTGCGTGATTTTACAACTTGTCACTATTATGGTGATTCTGAAGCATTCTATGTTTTTTTCTTAAGGCCACTAATATTTCGTTTCTAAATATTTTTTGTTTATATCGTCTCGGGAATGTGTTTCTCTAGGATTTCGGCTCAATTTATACATCTGATATGGCCGATACGTTTTTATGGCATGCGATCTAAAGGCTGCAGGTTAATTTTCATGAAGCCTCAGCATTCGGACTGTTTGTTGAGCCAGTAGCAAATTGACTTTTTTCACAGTTGAGTGAATGTGTTTCTCTAGTAGTTCAGGCTGAATTATACACCCAACATGGCCGACACGCTTTTTTCGCTACGTGACGCCAAGGTTATAGGTTAACGTTCACGGAGCTTCCGTACTCGGACTGTTTGTCGAGCCACGAGCGGATTGACTCCTGCCATATACGAGTGAGTATTGGTTGTTCCATATAGCCCTGGTCTACCCGAGGACTCTTTAGGGTCTGCACCCTAGAACTGCAGTGGTGAAGATCGGGGGATGGCGAGGTCCATCCGAGGACTCTTTAGTGTCTGCACCCTAGAACCTCAATGGTGAGGATTGGAGGCTGCAGGGGTACCCGAGGAATCTTTGGGGTCTGCACCATAGAACTACAATGGAAAAGATTGGGGTGCAGAGGTCCCGGAGTACACTTTAGTGTCTGCACCCTAGAACTGCAGTGGTGAAGATTGGGGTGCAGGGGTACCCGAGGACCCTTTGGGGTCTGCACTTTAGAGCCACAATGGTAAAGATCAAGGGGTGCCAAGGTCTACCCGAGGACACGTCAGGGTCTGCACCCTAGAACTGCAATGGTGAAGATCGGGGGTGCCAGAGTACCCAAGGACACGTCAGGGTCTGCACCCTAGAACCGCAATGATGATCGGGGGTGCTGGGGTCTAACCAGGGACCCTTTAGGGTCTGCACCATAAAAATTCAGTGGTGAAGATTGCTGGTGCAGGGGTCTACCAGAGGACTCTTTGGGGTCTGCACCCTAAAACTGCAGTGGTGAAGATCGGGGGTGCAGGGGTACCTGAGGACTCTTTAGAGTCTGCACCCTAGTTCCATTCCATACAATTACTGGAGAGGGTGGTGATGTAGAGACCGTAGATACAACAGTCACCAGTGTCCAGCGCACTATAGCCAAAGTAGGGAAGTAAAGAGTATACATTAAAGAAAATTGAGCTTTCCAAACAACTAATGGTATAAACAAACTGAACAATGAACATTAGCATAGGTTCTAGACCCTACAGTTATGCACTTACCAACAATGAATAGTAAGTCGAATCTATATCCTCCATCGGGTAGATGTCATAAGGGCTTCACGGCAAAAGTCCTGCATCGTTTGCTTTTGTCCATTATCTTATTGTGTTAGCATTCGTTTTCGCTTAAATTTGATCTCGTTTATTTTATGATATCGGTATATCGCTTATGGAGAGAGGCTGACTTTATGCTCATCATTGTTCTCACTCTCTTGTGACTTGAGCGGTATTTAGTAGGTGCTCATAGCTTAAGTATACTTGTTGACCTATCATTTAAGTTACAGTTCCTATATCTCTTCGGAACTCTCGCCTACAGACCTCCTGGACACTGCACCCCATTCGCCAACACCATCGCAGATCATGCCCCATGCCCTCGCCTCCACGGGCTACGTATTGCTCAGAGACCTGAATTTCCACCTCGACAACCTCAGCGACCCCAACTCCACTGCCCTCCTAGACAACCTCGCCAATATCAAATTGAAGCAACTCGTCAACACCCCCACCCACAAGGCGGGACACACCCTCGACCCCTTCTTCGCTGAAGGAATCAACATTCGCTTCATTCACGCCACGCAACCCCTGTGGATGGACCACCACTGCATCCACTTCTCCTTCTTGAAACCCACAGCACACAATCCTACACCACCCCGGCACAAAAACTGAAGCAAGATAACCGAAGAGCACCTCGCCTCTGCCCTCAATCGCACTCCTCCCCCACCACGACCAACGCCAACTCTGCAGCCAACAAACTCCACAAATGGATCGCCGACTCCCCAGACACGCTCGCACCCCTCCAGAACTCTGACAGACAACACACCATGAAAGCCACCTGGCTCACCTTGGACCTCCGGGAATTCAAGCGCTTGTGCCAATGACTTGAGAAAGCTTGGAGGAACAGCAAAACCCCGGAAGCACAAACAACCAACAGGACCACCACTGCAGCACACCGCCAAATCATGAGATCTACAAAGAGGAACTTTATCCAGGATAGAATCCTCTCCAAATCCCGCACCTCCAAAGAACTCTTCACCATCATGCAAGAATTCACCAGACACCCCCCCCAGCGAAACCTCTGATGTTCCTCCCTCCCAGGACCTCTGCAACAAACTCGGCTCCTTCTTCTACCACAAGATCAGGACACTCTACGACAACTTCGACGAGCAGGACCAAGGCACCTACCCAACACCTTCCCCCAGCAACTCCACCCAGCCGACCATCCTCGCCTGGACCCTTATCACCACAGAAGAGACCGCAAAAAACATGAGGAGCATACACTCCTGAGCACCCACAGACCCCTGCCTGCCACACATCTTCCACAGGGTCGCCTCCGCCATCACACCAGAACTACGAAGGACAATCAACTGCACCCTCAAAACAGGCACGTTCTGCGATGACTGGAAACGTGCAGAAGTCAAACCCCTCCTCAAGAAGCCCTCCGAAGACCCGAAGACCTCAAGAGCTACAGGCCCATCTCCCTCCTCCCCTTCGCCACCAAAGTCACCCAGAAGATCGAGAACATCCAGCTAATGAACTTCATAGAATCCCTGTGACATCCTTGACACATCTCAATCCAGCTCCCGCAGCCACCACAGCACTGCGACCAACCTCCTAGCCGCCAAAGACAACATCCGCACACTCCTCGACCAAGGCCACACCGCAGCCCTCCTTCTACTAGACCTCTCAGCAGTCTTCGACACCGTCTCCCACCGCACACTAGCCGCCAGACTCCATGACACCGGCATACAAGGAACTGCCCTAGACTGGATCCGCTCCTTCCTCGCCTGCTGAACTCAAAGAATCAGTCTCCCGCCCTTCCTCTCTGAACCCACTGAGACCAGATGCGGAGTACCCCAAGGATCCTCCCTTAGCTCCACGTTCTTCAACATCTACATGGCCCCCCTCGCAACCATCGTCAGGAAACACGGACTTAGCATAGTATTGTACGCTGATGACACCCAGCTCATCCTCTCCCTCACCAATGAACTCAACACCACCAGGCACAACTTCCAGAAAGGAATGAAGGACATTGCAGCATGGATGAGAAGCAGCTGCCTGAAGCTCAACTCGGAGAAAATGAAAGTCTCCATCCTCAGATCCAGCCCCTCCGCATGGAACAACACCTGGTGGCCCCCTGCCCTCAGCAACCCTCCCACACCCACGGACCATGCACGCAACCTCTGTGTCAAACTCAACTCCTCCCTCACCGTGAACCGACAGATCAACGCCGTATCCTCTGCATGCTTCAACACCCTTTGCATACTCTGCAAAACCTTCACATGGATCCTCCTAAATCCAAGAAGACCGTCACTCATGCACTCATTACCAGCAAGCTGAACTACTGGAACGCCCTCTATGCCGGAATCATCAAATCTCTTCTCCACAAACTCCAGACCATCCAGAACACTGCAGCCATACTGCCCTCAGCAACCCACGACAAGACCACATCACCCAGCACCTATGAGACCTCCACTGGCTCCCTGTCGATAAAATAATGATCTTCAAGCTGCTCACTCACGCCTACAAACCCCTCCACAACACGGGACCCCAATACCTCAACAAAAGAGTCTCCTACTACGCCCCCAGGAGTAACCTCTGATCCGCTGATCTGGCCTTGGCCGAAATCCCCCATCCATAGAACCAGAACGGGAGGCAGATCCTTCTCCTACATCGTGGCCAAGACCTGGAACAAGCTCCCTCTCAGCATCAAGCGAAGCCCCACACTGAAAGCATTCAGGAAGAGCCTCAAGACCTGGCTTTTCGGATGACCAGATTCAGGAAGAGCCTCAAGGCCTGCCTCTTTGGGTGACCAGATTCAGGAAGAGCCTCAAGGCCTGACTCTTTGGGTGACCAGATTCAGGAAGAGCCTCAAGTGTCAAGACCTGACTCTTTGGGTGACCAGATTCAGGAAGAGCCTCAAGACCTGACTCTTTGGATGACCAGATTCAGGAAGAGCCTCAAAAGTCAAGACCTGACTCTATGGGTGACCAGATTCAGGAAGAGCCTCAAGACCTGACTCTTTGGATGACCAGATTCAGGAAGAGCCCCAAAGCCTGGCTTATCGGATGACCAGAGCTGCCCAACCCCCCCCCCCTCCCTCCCCCCCACTCTGATTCTTTTAGATGTACTGTTGGGCACCGGCCCTCATCACACTAAGACTCTGACGCACAGAGATCGAACTTTCCTCTGTGCTTCGCTATCAGGCTTTCTATTTTGTTTGCCATATTTATGGTGTTTATACTTTATTCTGTCTCCCCTAGATGATCTAGCTTCGCTAAGACATAGAACATATCTTTGTTTGAGGAATTCTAAGCAGACAGATACTCACTAGAGCCATCTGCAAATTGTGGACTACCTAGACATTCACTTACGCCACTTGAGCCATTATTCTTGAGAGAGATACCTGTCCTGATAAGATACTTAATTGTGGCTCTCTTTGAGATCTAAAGGACTAGACGTGGGCTTTCCTGAGACTTATCACAGTGTATATTATCTCTATGTATAATATTTATTTTTCCATCTGAGGGTATCCCACGCCATCCTAGGGATGAAGATACGTTGCTGTTCCCTCAGTAAATAGTTTGAATTTGTCATTGTCGTAAGGATGGAGTCCTGGACTGGAACCCACTAGTCCCCTTTGGGACGGGTCTAATCTTTGGACGCTGTCTATGGAGCACACACTTATTTCTGGTAGAACTCACCAGGTGAACTAGCTCTGACATTTTCTCTGCATCTACTCTCGGAGCAACTTTCTCTGCATGGGTGCATACCCCATGGGCACACTGTTTATCTCTCACCTTCCATCTCGTTTAGCTTAAAATTTCTCTTTAGAACAATAATCTTCTTCCTACACTTGCCGTGCTGAAGCTGCTATTGGAGCCTAGAAACAGCCTAACATATATGTATTTTTTTTATTGTTGCAGCTCACACTTTGAATTACTGTGGACACCATGACCCTCTGACTCAGACATGGTTTTAGCGCCCTGAGGAAGGTGCGAACAGGATCTTTGGGTCATCACCGAAACACTCTTCGGCACAATCTCAGAAGACAAGAGGACCAATATACTCAACTATTGCCTTGAATGTATAAATAGGTCAAATGGAGAAAGTGTTAAATTGTAACACTTAGAGAAAAGATATAAGCTTTGCACTAACAGAAGAGAAGACTGTCTCTTTAGGCCCTTTCGGATACAAGACACACTTGTGCTTCTGATGTTCGTTATATTCTATTTTTTTGTTTTAGCGGGTTAATAAATGATATATGAATGAGAGTATGTGAGGCTTGTATGGTCTGAGATGTATTTAAATTATATTTTGTTGGTGCTTGTTCCAGATGATTGTAATTTTGCTCCATTTGAGAATGTTTTGAAAATAAATTATATAAAAAAAATGTTTTTTACATAAATATTACGAATAAAAAACACAAAAATAAGACCTAAGTAAGTCAGATTCAGATTTTAATGTCTTTATTTCGATAATAAAATCATAAAAGACAATTTAGACAAGTATTTAAAAACAGTTTCAAAGTCTCCACATTATACAAAATCATACTAGAAAGATAAAGTCAATATGTTTATCAAATATACAATCAGTCTAAAAACCACAATTAAAAAGTTATTAAACCGTTTTTGAAACGAAACAAGACATTGGATGTAGCTGATCATAAAAGTTGATTAGACATATACGGGTAAACACTATGCACATTGCACTTTATGATCAAGAGGCAGTTAAGTTCCTTCTAGCTCTGATTGCCCATGCCCAGCCTAAGTACTTAGCCAAGCATATCACGATAAAATCAGAGGTGTTTGTTTTTAGAGCCCAAATAGCGTCCGAGGATTTTTTACATGTCATGCGTTTAAAAATGGGTTTTAACCATTTTAAGCGGGGTTCTCTGTATTGAGGACAGGCGAACAAAAAGTGACCCTCAGTTTCCTTACATCCGGGGCAACGACTGCAAGGGTTGGTGGAGCTATTGCCCCAAGATGAGGTAAAGGAATTTAGGGGTAGTGAGCCCACTCGGAATTGGTGGTATAGTTTTTTATCCATTGACCTGGAGATAAGGTCCCAGTATGCCTGGGCTGGATCCAATTTAAAACTTAAAAAACGCCCCGTCAAGTTTTCAGAACTGGAGGCATGTGCCAAGGGAAGGCGAGTTGAGGCCCAGAATAAACCCTTAAATTCCTTTTTCGAGGGAAAGTTGTTCGTACCTGGCGAGACCCACAGATGGCTCAAGCCCATGTCATGCAGGCTCCTTTTCACCGAGCGAAGCCATGGGATTCGCTCCGATCCCCACATAGCCTTTACCTCGGTTAGCTCCTTAGCAAAGAGAGCCAAATCCTCCGAAGTCCATATGCGCCTCCAAGTGGACACTACTCTGTATCTTGCCATGTCCGATATTGGAAGGCAACCCATGTCGTGGCAAAGTGGGATCTGTGGGGTTGATTGGGGCAGCCCTACCAGATTACGAAGAAACCTACACTGTATCCTATACAAACTCGAGAGGTCCATAAAACCCCATAACTCTGCCCCATAAAGTGTCGCAGCATTAATTTTAACATCATAGATTTGTAGGGCGGGGACAACCCTTTTAGTGATTGAATTCTTTTGCTCACGCAAAAGACAACCAGTCAGTTGGGCAAGTTTTAGCTGTTGGGTCTCTATTTGTGGTTTCCAAGACAGTCGGCAATCCAGGGTGACCCCCAGGTACGTCATCGTATCAACTTGTTCCAGGTTAACCCTGTTAAGTTGTACACTACTACGTATAGGTTTTTTCCTGGAGAAAACCATAAACTTGGTTTTCCCCACATTTATCTGAAGGTCATTCTGTTTACAATATTCCTCAAAGTGATTTAAAGCCAACTGTAAGCCTCCCCTAGTCTTTGAAAGGAGGAGGGTGTCGTCCGCAAAGATCAACATTGGGAATTTAGTCCCCGCCAAGGACGGTGCGTCAGTATTAGTAGACCCGAAGAATTTCACTACCTGATCTATAAAGAGTAAGAAGAGGGTGGGGGCGAGAACGCACCCCTGACGGACTCCCCGTGAAACCGGAAATGAGTCAGTATATTGCCCTTGTAACCCCCATCTTACCCTGGCAAAGTTATCTTCGTGTAGTCTAATAATCATCTCCACCAATTCTCCCGGCATTCCTAGGTCCCTTAGTACCTGCCATAATTTTCCCCTCGGCACCAAATCAAAAGCTGATTTCAAGTCTATGAAAGCAGCGAAGATGGTGCCACCCCCCAGTATAACGACCTTCCAAAAGATCATGCAGAACCTCAGAACCTGGTCAATGGTACTTATACCAGATCTAAAGCCCGCCTGTAGCGGGGACAGTATTCCTTCTAGTTCAATCCACCCTTGGACCCTCGCCAGGATCATACGGGCAAAAACTTTCTGAAAGCAGTCAATTAGGCTGATAGGGCGATAGTTCCCTGGGTTCGATCTATCACCCTTTTTGTGTATAGGGAGGATCTCTGCCCCCTTCCAAGTCTTGGGTATATGGGCACCTCTCGCTATAGTGTTAAATATGCTAGTTAAATAGGGTGCCCAAAGGCCTAAGTTTAGCTTAAATAGGTCTGCTGGAATTTGATCTAACCCAGGGGCTTTCCCTCTCTTGATTAGGCCTAATGCAAGCTCCGTTTCCGCTTCTGTAAAGGACATAGTCACGTTGCCAGGGGGTATTGCCGGTAGCAGATTAGATGCAGACGTAGGGTCAACAACTACTGTGCAAAATTGGGAGGAGTAATGATTTATCCAGACTTCCGGAGATACGTTGTTAGACGGGGTACGGAATTCACCGTCTTTTCCGCATTTAACAATATCCCAGAATTTGGTCTGGTTGTTGGATTTGCTAGCGTCCAAAAGGTCTGCCCAAAAATCATCTTCCCATTCCCTCTTTGCCTCCCATTGAACTCTTTTATACCTTTGTCTGGCCTCTTTTACTGCACTTAGGTCTCTGGTTTTAACTTTCTCTATTAGGTGACTATGCGCCTCTCTACACTCTCTATTATACCATTTTGCTCTTGGAGCATTCTGGTGCCCGTTGTTAGACTTACATGGTTTTGAGAGAATAGTTTTAAGCTCAGAGAAGCATTTGTCATGAATGCCCATGATCTTATCTAAATCACCCTGACCCCTCTCAACAACAGCAGACCTCACTTTGTTTAAAGCATTAGTCACCACATTTTCAATGTTGGCCTGTATCATTGCATCATTTGATATGATTGACCATTTCAATCTCCTCCGGTCATTTGATACGGTTACAACCCCTTGCCCCCTTGGATCTGGTTCCGCTAGTCTTTTCATGCCATACATTTTGACTTTCAGGGACAATGGGTTATGGTCACTTTCCGGACGCATTACAATTTCCATATCGACAATTAGGCTCCAATATTCCATTTTTATGAGGATGTAGTCAATACGACTTTTCCTCGCACCATTGTCAAAAGTGGGATTGGCTCCAATGTCCGATTTGGTGCGTCCGTTTGCGGCCCTTAATCCCCAAGTGAGGCAAAAAGCAGTCCAATTCAGGGCAGCCTCCGTTGCTTTAACTGGTAATTTGTTGGAAAGTTTGGGGATTTTCCAGGTCGCATCTTCTTCAAACCCCCAATTGTCTTCCGGCAAGTACAGTGGTTCAATTGTGCAATTAATATCACCCGCTATTATAATAAATGAGCCTTTATTCCAACCCATTAGTAATGTATCTAGGGCGCCTATCAGCTTGGGGCAACGGCCGCCAGGGAGGCCTCTAGAGTATATGTTAATAATAAGCATTTCCTGCCCCCCTACTTCCCTCAGCCTTATAGCCAATATGTCGGGATTATCCACATACAGTTCAGAAACTGAAAAACACCAGGCCTGTTTTACCCAAATGGTCAGTCCCCCTGACGCCCGCCCTTTAGTACCTTTTATAGCTGGTTTGAAAAAATTTGTGAATCCAACCATGTAAGACGGAGATGTGGCCCATGTTTCTTGCAGGAGGACAACCTCATGTTTACCTATAAAGACCAACCAATCCTCAGAAATCATGCGGGTCTTGACTCCGGCAACATTCCAAGATACCATATGTGAAATTAAAGAATTTACCTCTACGTGGTTATTGCTAACAATGGGAGGGGAATGGGAGCTCGGTAAGATGTCATTTGTTAGACTGGTCACATCTATATTGGAAGTGGAAGCCTCTTCCTCACTTTGCCCCCTCAACATACTATTGTTGTTATGGAAAAGGGACTGTTGCTCCTTTACTAATTCCGAGGTAGGGTTAAATGGGATGTGCGCTCCCTCCCCCTTCCCTATAGCTGTGTTCGGTGACTGGGTCGGTGCACATAGTCAGTCAACCCATTCTAGATCTGACAGTGCCTCGAAATGATTGAAGAGAGGAGGGTAGTATTGGGGGTGATGGATTGTGGGCTCCCGGGGCATTCCCCCTTTGAGTTTCCAATGATTGAGGCCCATTTGATTAATTGGGTACGTGTGGGGGTAAAAGTAACCAAGGTGTAAGGTCTGTACATCACCCAAATGGGCAAATCTAGCTTTCCTTTGGATTCTTTCCACCACCCAGGGGTCTCTAAATGAAATTAAAATACAGTCACCCTCCAGATCTTTTTCGCCCTTACCTACCCATTCTACTCTCCTTACATAGAGGATTTCGGTGGGAGATGACGGGGGGAGAGGGCGATGTTTGTTTAGCCAGAAGATGACCTTATTCCGCAGATCCCCTTGTGATTCTTTAATACCCTCTCTTAGGGGGGCCACTCCAGTTAGAACGATAGTATATTGTGACGCTTCAGGAGGTAAGTTTACTCTGGGTGGGTGTCGTGAATTTCTGTTATCTGTCCTCGGATTCCTATCTTGGAGAGTGGTTTTCCTCTCCCTACCCATTATAGATGTCTGTGCTGGAGTGTTATTAGGTTGGTTTACTGCACCATTTGCTGGAGGTTTTTTCCCCTGCGTGTTGTTAGTTGCCACTGGGCGTTTAGCCTTTGGTGTTTCTTTAGTAGGGGCTCTACTTGCAGTAGTCAATGTGGCAGCTGTAGTTTTTGCTCCTATTAGTGGTTTTTTATTAATAATGGTAGAAGATGTCCCTACGGGGATAGTTGTGGTTGACCCCCCTTTTTGGTTAGCACCCCCTATGGGGTTAGGGCCCCTTGTCTTGAAACTAGTAGTCGTTAAGTTTTGCAAGAGGTCCATATTAATGTTGACCGCTGCTTCCAGGACATCTATTTTAGCGGACATTATCCTGGTACTTTCTAAGACCGGAAGCAATAAGGTTTTAATCATTGCTTCCATTTTTGCCAACAGGACATCGTCACTACTAAAACATGTTGGGCAAGGATTAGAAGACCCTGAGTGGACCAATGAAGGACAGTACACTATTGGGGGTTCTTGTATGGTCTGGGAATGAGAGGGACTATTAACATGATCTATTTTAGGTTGTTTTTGTACATTTTCTCCCTTTGAGCTTGAAGCATGCTTTCTTTTCCGTGGAACCTGATTAGTAACGTGATTGGTAATTACTGGAGGAAAAACGGGCATACTGGATAAGGTGGGAGCGTATAATTGTGGGGTTCTGGACAAGCTACTCTCATCGTCCTCCGTATTTTGACTGTCCGCTTCTAAACAGGTCAGGTTATTATCAGATTTCAGTTCCATGTTATCATTGGACGTGGATGTTGGATCTCCGTCCCCATCTACATGAACTATCACTTCAGTCTCTGAAGTAGAGATACAATTAAATACAGCATTAATTAAAGGGCTTTTAACACGGGCCAGGGCACCAATAGATGAGCGTTTCCCAGTAACTAAGTCCAGGGACAATCTATGCTCAAATAGTTCAATTTCTTTTTCTAGTATCCCTGTGGCTCGGGTGATAAAAGCATCGAGGGGGCCTGAGACAACACCCTTAGAGGTTTGAATATGCACTAGGCGCTGTTTGCCCGATCTTAGGGCCATAATTGGAAATTAATAATGGTGCCACAATATAACGCAAAATGTAGTATACGGTGTAACAAGATGATAAAATGTACAGAGAACCAAGGCTCTAAGCCCAACCCAACCTCGTCCGACCCCGGACGGCCACAGACGGTCCCGCCCTTGTCCCGGGCTTCTCCCGGCGCCCTCCCGCGCGCTCCCGCGCAGCGGGAATGTTACCTTTACTTTATGGGAGATCTAAGGACCCCAAGGGGGCGGGGCCGGCAGGGAGAGGAGCCCAGCTGGTAACGGGCGCGCGGGGACTCCTGGTCCGTGGAGTCCCGCTCTACCCTCGCAGCCCTGCCGGTCGGAAGAAGCCCTTTGAAGTGTTGCAGCCGCTGTGTTTCCGCGAAGCGGGACCCGCGAAGCGGGTCCGGCGAGGAGAGGCGGTACACAGCGGTCGGAATCAGCGGTAGCTGTGGTAGCAGTTACAGGTTGCCCAGCATTGATCGAAGGAGTCAATATATGTTTTTTTCAATATATGTCTAGATACTATTGCTATATATATCACAACAAAATTTGCCCTGAGGCAAAGACACACCGACAGCAGGGCGGTTGAAGAACCGTTTATTTTCTAAAATCGACGTTCCCAGTTCAGTAAAACTTCTATTCCTTAAGCGTCGGGGCTTAACAGCTCCTTCGTCAGAGGAGAACATGCAGTGTACTGCCAACTGCTCACTGGCGCCATTAACCGCCTGCTCCTTGTGAATGGCACAGCAGGGAAGCAAACAATATAACCGGCCATCCCAGTGCAGAGCCCACCCTGGTGATGTATGTGGACAAAGATTTTCCAATAGCACTGAACCCACAGGGGGACATTGCCCGGAATTGAATACTACAGGTACCAGCATGCATTTCATAGAAACTCACCTGTGAGCCCACTGGGGATGAATAAGGAGCATACGGTTAATGGCCCCTGTGAGCAGTTTGGCAGTACACTGCATGTTCTCCTCTCATGAAGGAGCTGTTAAGCCCGAAACGCGTAGGAAGCTTTGTCTTAAGTCTTATTGATCTACCCTCTCAGACGCCTGCACGGATCCTTCCCCTTTCCGCTTCTTCTATCTTTGTGGATCCACAATTACCGTGGCTCTGCAGACCATCATTAACACTGCCATCTCCACAGCCACGTTCCTGGATGTCTGAAAACACACAGATGTCACCCCTCTCCTCAAACAACCTCCAGCAGACACAGAAATCTTCTGCAACTCACGGCCTCTGGCTGCTTCCTTTCCCTTCAAAAATCATTGGAAAGATTATCAACATCAAACTCACCCAATACACAGAACAGCACAAACTCCTGGACCACTCTCAATCTGGCTTCCAAAGCAATCACAGCACAGAGACTGCCCTCATCGCAGCAACACACAGCCTTTGCACCATCATGGACCAAGGAAACTCCACTGCCTTTATTCTTCTTGACCTCTCCGCCGCCTTGACACGGTCTCCCGTCATATGCTCACTACCAGACGGCACGACTCAGGAATTCAAGGCCCTGTCCTCCATCCTGACAGGAAGAGAACAGTGGGGCAGGTTGTCTCCCTTTCTCTCCGTACCCAAGGATGTCATCTACTGTGTTCCGCAAGGATGATTCCAGAACCCCACCCTCTTCAACATCTACATATCCCCAGGCGAAAATCATCTGTTCCCATGGTTTCAGCATCATCTCATATGCTGACGACACTCAGCTGATCTTGTCCCTCTCCGAAGACTCCAACACCACCAAAAATAGTTTCAAAAGATGCATGACGGAGGTTGCAGCTTGGATACGCACCAACTGCCTGAAGTTCAACACAGAGAAAGCAGAAGTCCTGATCTTGGGTTTTAACTATTTTCCGTGGGACATCACCTGGTGGCTCGCTGAGCTGGGACCCACCGCCACACCACATCCACTGACCGGGCAAGAAACATGGGTATAATCCTGGACATGGGTATAATCCTGGACACCAACCTCGCCATGAGACCCCAAATCAACACTGCCACCTCCGCCTGCTTCAACATCCTCTGCATGCTCAAGAAGATCTTCAAATGGCTTCCCATAGGCACCAGAAAGACTGTCACACAGCCTCTCATCATGAGCAGACTGGGCTATGGCAATGTCCTCTACTATGGCATCTCCTTTCACATCACACACAAGTTCTAAACCATCCAGAATGCCTCAGTAAGACTGGTACTCAGCTTCCCTCACCGCACTCGCATCTCGCCACACCTCCATGAACCCCACTGGCTTCCCATCCAGAAACGCTATCAGTTCAAGATATTCACCCATGCCTACAAGGCACAGCACAAGACAAGCCTGCACACCTCAATGACCATCTCCTTTTCCGACTTACCTGGAACCACAGCTCAGCCTCCCTCGCGCTCGCACACACACCCTGCATCCGCAGGAGCAGTCCTGGAGGCTGCACGTTTTCCTACCTGGCGGTAAAGACCTGGAACACACTCCCCCCAGGACATCAGAGCAGCTACCACGATCATGAATTTCCACAGGAGACTGAAGACCTGACTGTTAAAAGAAGTCTCCGTCTGCCCGCACCTACTCAGTGCCTGGATACCCTCTCTGGTAATTACTTTGTGATCTACAAGTCTGCATTAAATTACAAAGGAACAACAACTGATTTAATGAGCCAATCGCAGTTTGAAATACCGGCCATGTGTACTTATTCATGCATGGCGTTATGTTAGAGGCTGTATCAACCAGGTAGCTGTAACTGCTGGACGGGAGGAGGAGCCATGTGGCCATCCCAGACCAACCATCACACCCCGTTCAGGAAGTCTGTTGTTAGAGCCCCTGGTTGCCTGAAAGGGGCTGAGGGGACAGGGCAGCAACAAGGGCACTGGCAGGCCCAACCTGCTCTAATACAATGGAAGTGGGAAGCAGGCCGAAGTGCATCCTGAGTGAAACACAGGGGTGCTGGACTGTGCAGCCAGGACACCCCATGGAGCAATCTTTCCTAGCTGCTGTGGAAAAATGCTGGGTGGAGAAGGGCAACAGACAGCCATGCAGGACTAACACCTCTCGACCCAATCCATCCTGGACTCTCAAGTTGGACAGTCCAGGCAGGGTGGGAGCTCTTTGCTTGAAACAACAGCTTAGGGTGGTCAAGCAGTCCATCCCTAAACAGACCAAATGTGCCAAATCGATCAGAGTACAGCGCTAGCTAAACCATCCCTGACCTGGCCGCCCTTCACAGGGATGTCACCTTTGCATTCCTGCCTTTGCTCCAGGAAGGCAGGCTTGAAGGAAATGTACATCAGAGAGGGCTGAATGACAGCTGCAGATTTGCGCCCTTGGGGACCAGGAGCAGAACCCTGGGAGAGTGACCTATCAACAAGGGGGTACCTAGCACCTTGTCCCTGCTAATATGGAGGAAGGTTACCTACCTTTCTTGTAATCCATGCACACCAAGTGACAGAGAAGGGCAAAATGTGCTCTACGTCCTGGATCCCTGGCTGAGCTGGACGAGGCAAATGAGCCCTCATCAGGACTTGCAGGATAGCCTGGCCATCTGGATGCACCATTTATTCCTCTGGCATGCATGGACAGTAGGCAGGCTATGAGTGACCAGATCGCCCACATCTTTTTAATCAGTTTCCATTCTCCCTAGGAGGAACCAGGGGCTCGCCAGGCTGGGCCTCACACATGGAGCTGTGGGAAGGCATCACAGAGCTCTGACCCAGGGCCCAGGCAGACCTTGTTCTCCCAGCCAAACAAGGGAGTCTTGTCCATGCATGTGGGGATCCTGGGCTCTAAGTGACATGGCGGACCAGGGAATAGAGCCCAGGGCTGGGGTCTTCCACCCCAGGACTGACGGAGCTCTAACCCAAGTCTCCTCAGAGCTTCTAAACCCAGGCAGGTGAGGGAGGTCTTCCCATGCCTGCAAGACTCCAGACTTGCAGGACCCTGTCCTGGGATCAAAGTGACACGGCAGATCGGAGAAGGGAGCCCAGGGCTTCCGGCCCGGGGCATGCCAGAACTCTGACCCGGTTCCTGGTCAGAGCTTTTGAACCCAGGTAGGCAGTGGAAGCCTTCCCCAGCCTGCGGGACCCTATCCCAGTAACACAGCGGAGCAGAGGAGGGAGTCCCAGGGCATCAGGACCTGTCAAAGCTCTGATCAGGTGCGATTCAGAGCTTTTTCACACGGGCAGGAAAGGGAAGCCTTCCTAGGCATAAGGGAGTACAGAGCTTGGGTCTCCAACCCCAGAGCCCGATGGAGCTCTGTCACGGGGCCCACCCAAAGGTTCTTCACCCTGGCAGGCAGGGAAGGCCTGCAGGATGCCCTCCAGGCACTGGGGAATGGAGCCCAGGAATGGACGCTTCACACCCCAGGCCAACTAGAGCTTTGACCCAAGCCCTCTCAGAGCTTCTTAACCCAGGCAGACAGGGAAGGCTTTCCAAGGCTTACAAGACCCTGTCTTTGGCACTTTGGATCATGGTGGGCTGGAGAATGGAGCCCAGGGGCAGGGGCTTTCACCCACAGGTGAAATTGGCGTCATCACTGATGTCAAAGATGAAGATGAAGTTAAAGCATTTTGCAGAAGGCCTCAAATTGAATCTGGAATTACATACGTTGCTGATGTTGAAGAAGAAGTTGATGTGTTTTGAAGAATGACACCAATTGAATCGGGGAAGACAGACACCGTTTGTGGTCAGATTCTTCTCAGGGTAGCCATAGGTCGTGATGACCTGGGTGACTTCATTGGTGGATTGTCATATATGGTTTCTCGAGTATTGGATAATTGCATTGCAATGCAACATCCTAGATGGCCCCTCATTGGTTGAATTATTTCCCCAACACCCAAAGTCATTATTGTGGCCGCTCCAATTGAATGTCTATGTAAACTGTTTCAAAACAGAGCTTGCTCCAGAAGCTGGTCTCACAAGGGAAGCTTGAAAGTTCATGACATGACGAAGTCCAGATCTCATATATCCTGTTCAACAGGACTCCTCCAAAGTAGAATGCCACTGCGTCACAAGATTTCACCTTCATCCTGTGTTGGCGTTCATGCTGACTTTGTTTCTCACTAAGAAAATATAAGAATTACACAATCAATTATCAGAAGTGTAGAGAGGATTTCACGAAACCAACTTAAAAATAATGAACTGAAGAGTGATGGAATGAATCAAAAAACAACCTAAAAAAGAGTCCACTGGCCATGTTTTGTTATGTTATGTGTATTTGTAAAAAAAGACTATCACTAGCAAGGGTATCAGGGTGCCATACCTAGTCTTAAAAAAAAAGATTATGCCTGTTGTATTTGATGCATAAGAGATGTTGTGCAAAAAATAAGCAAAGTGTGATGGGAAATGGGTCTGTAGAAACTGTTGGATTTCAAATACAGACCAGGCTGTTTGAAGGGGGGTATTTCTGCTGCAAGAGGTTAAAGACACCTCTTTCTATATCAGAATTGCAATAACCTTATTTATTTGATCAAAGTGCATATTTGTTACATCTACCTTTGGCCACAGAAGACTTTCAAACAGTTTGTTTTGGTGGAGCTTAAATGGTACTACCACGCCATTTCACTGTTTTTTGGATAGATAGTACCTAATCGAAACCTGGGGACAACAAAAAGAAGCATTCATTTCTTCTAATTTGATAAAAAGCATTTCCCAGGAGCACTTGAAAATGCAATGGACAAAGCTGGCCATACAAGTAATTTGCAAGCAAGACCTGACTTCAAAGGATTACAAGCACCATGTAAAGTCACAGAATCACAAAGACATGAACGTCTTAGTGGGTTGGTGTATGGAGATGTGCTAATGAATGCAAGTTTGTCTTATGTTCAACAGCTGAATTTACAAAGAAACCCTAAGACGTATTAAAAAAAGACAGTGTGTATTTGGTCATACCACCCTAAGGAGGAGTGTTTTTGACAATCATAGAAATGGAAAGCAGTGAGTGGCAAGGAGATTACTCCATGCAGGAACAACATACAATGTGAATATTCTGCCATAGAGAATGGGGTGCTCTCTATCTGCCCATTGACAAAAGATTGTACAATGCCTCTTTCTTAACATTGGTATCTGCTTTGAGGCCCAATTATAGGGTCAAACACAGCACATTTGGTTATGAGCTGCCAGGGCAGTTTGTTCATCTTCAGAGTTTGTAATACCCCATTAAAGTGTGTTATTGCTCTCATCTGTGTGTGCCATTGTTGCAGGAGATTCAGATCCTCTTTGTAAAAGATTTAGAGCAGAAATGATAATGGTCGAGATTGTGTTTATACATTTTGTGAATTTTGAAAAATAATTATCAATAACTTTAAATGTACTCTGCATTATTAATGTATCAGTTTTTCTAATTCCTTCTGCAGCTCCTCTTTCAGAATGTCAGCTTTTTTTTTTATAGCAACATATATCGTGGTGTATATATGTATTTATGTATGTAGTAGTATTAGTACAGTGCAAACCTTGCTGTACCCCAAAGGAGCTCTGTCCATTACGCAAGGGGTCAGATGGTGATCGTAATCATCTACATTAATTAGGGAATACACAAATACAGTTTACACACATTTAAACACAGGACGATTAAGTTATTTGCTTAGAATAGCACAATGTGGATTTTAGTGCTGAGGCTAGAGTTCCTAAGCTTCAAAGGCAGACGCTGGAGTCACTACTCCCCCAGTGCTTAATTTGAGCTGGTGGTTTCTGGTGCTCAGCACCGGTACTTAATTACTAGCACTGGCACTATAGTTTAATGAGCACCAGTGAAGGACACACTCATTTTTGGGAGGCACGGGGAGATTATGTGGTTTGCCTGTGCCAAGTCTCGAACCTGGTTCTCTAGCTCCGAGATCAGCAGCTCTAGGCCATTAGGCCAGGTCCTGCCCCTACTTCCTGGTTAGTAGCGGGCTCTGTTTTAAGCAGTGCTACAGGAGAAATGGGCTGGTACAAGTCGCCTCCTGACAAGATCCCTGGCACGAATTATTTTACAAATTAACCACTGTAATGCCCATGTATAAATCTATTATTCTTTATTGGGAGCAGCACAATTGTAACTCGATCCCTCACTAAGTTTTGACAGGTGCTCTTTTACAGCATTCAAGCTGGAATAGGATAGCAATCTTTGGCATAACTTGCCAGCACTATACATAGTCATAGTCACAGGAAAATATATGTTATATTAGGGGTACGGAATGTTTGCTGATGAGCCAGTAGCCTTAGACACCGATCTATGCAAAGACACATCAGTATCTATTGGCCAGGTGGCTATTTCAGCAGAACTAAATAGTGTTAAGTTATGTGTTCCATTCTGCACCATTTCAGTCAATATATTATCAGAAATGCTTTCATTTCATTTCCAGCCGTAAGAATTGCATCAAATTAATTTTAGCAATTGATTGTGGCTTTAGATCTTTAATAGACATGATGTTCATACATGTTGCCTGCTGCACTGTCTTATATAAAAATATAATTTTTCTGGGACTCATGCATGCTCTACCAGTGCCCCTAATTTGCCAAAATGTAGTCTTTATATATATCTGCACTGAAGGATTAGTTTGATTTGACGTATCTTCACGAAATTTTCAACACTAATGGCCCGCTCAGGTCAGCTGCTGTCTTGAAAGTTTCTGAGTGATTCGTCAAGCGGGCGGCCGAAAAAAAGAGGGTGTCCCAAAACGTGTTTTCTCCATGTTCATTTCCATAGGAAACTTTAGACACAGCTACAGCCTGAACTGATGAACAGAATTATACCAAATTTGGCAGAGAGATAGCTTTTGGTCCAGAAAGCATGCTTTTCTTTAAATGGTGTAAATCCGTTCAGTAGTTTTTGAGATATTTAAAGATTTACAGATATCTATATTTGAGAATTGTGAGATCTGATTCGCTGACCCATCCCGATCACGAGCTTGTTTCTGATTGGCTGCCAACTCATCAAACCAGTAAGTATTGGCAACCATCATGTGACTCGGGGCTTTATCAATTATGCACGGGAGCACGCGGCCCCCCGCAGCCCTGGGGACTGCCACCTCCCCGGGGCTTTCCTTAATTATTGGTGGGGGCTGGCAGCTCCCCCCAGCTCCGAGGACCACCACTTCCCCGGGGCTTTACTTAATTAGAGGGGAGCCTCGCAGGGCTCCCCAAGCCCCGGGGATCGCCATCTCCCCAGGGATATTATAAATAGTAAGTGTGGGGGGGCTCAAGCCCCCCATACTGCCCCAGGGACCACCACCTCCCCAGGGATCACTGTATGCAAATACGGGGGTCCGTTGTAGACACCCGGCCCCGGGGACCACCACCTCCCTGGAACTTTAAACTTGTTGAGAGGAGGAGCCCTGGGGACCGGCACACCCCAGGGACAGCTCCAGCAATGTCCCGGGGTGCCCACCCCGGGAGATTGCAGTTTGCAATGGCAGCTTCCGCCCTGTCATTGCATACTAATGGGAAAACTTTTTCCAAAATACAAGGCAAGAAGTGAGATTAGCTACTTAACTGAGGTAAAGAAATGCTTCAGCCATTATAAGAACTGGGAGGATAAAAAAAAAAAAAAAATTAAAAAATTGATACACCACTATGGATCATTAGAATGGGTATACTTACCATAGAAAATGTATATATTATTATGACAACCCGAATTTCTGTACACGTTTGACTGATTGAACAATCAGTTATAATTTAGATACTGCTTTTGAGTTTATAAATTAATAATTATGTTCTAATTTTAAATAAGTGTTAATTTGTTTATTAATGTATCAGGAACGTGCTTTATTGTAAGTTGTTCTCCTTTTCTGTTTTACTGTGATACTTGTATGTAAATCTGAACATAAAGGAAAAAGAAGGCATCACTGTGATTCTTATATGTAAATCTCTACAAAGAAAATAAGAATAAACATCAGAAGATGAATACATAAGAAGACTCATATATTGTTTCTTTGCTTGTAATATGAAACTATCTCAGATTTGTTTGTGTTGAATATATAATTGCACTGGTGGGGACCAGTGTCTGAGATTGGTGGCGCCGGGCAATGTTACCTGTAACCCAAGTTGTATTAGAATATATATATAGCAGTCAACCTTTCCTCAAACGATCCGCTCAATCCTGGATCAAGAAGGGGACGGACTCCGATAAGTTGTACCCAATTTAGTTTATTTTTTGTTTGTGCGCTCTGCCGCCATGACGCGTTTCGGGCTCAGCAGCCCTTGATCACATGACGAACCCCTCGTGTAAATCCCTTTTAAAGTGACAGTGCTTGATTTTTTGCCATTGACATAGAAGAAAGATTTTACCATGGTGTAGATGCTTTTAACATGATAGCTCTAGTCACTTGTAATTGTAAAATACAATAATACATTTGTTCCTCATTGCTATATAATTTATACAGTAATATAGTATGCTGTAATCTAATGTGAGGCTTGAGCTGTTGGCTCATATACCACTCAGTCTATTCGTGAATGTATAAATACATAAATAAATAAATAAACTGCACATATAAAAACAGAGCAATACAAATGGTAAAAAAACATGTTAAAAGCAAAGTTTGTTAAAAACAAATTTCATTTTAAGCAATTGCTAAGCAGCATGGTAATGTTCTAAGTGTGCAAAACGGCAAGTAAAGTGCAAAGTTGTGCAAAATAGTGCAATGGAATCACCTGTGCATTTATTCAATTGTTTTTGGAGAATTTTTTTCTTTCTGTAAAACGTGATTCGTAGAAATAAAATGTAGGTCAAGGGAAAAGATAAAAACGGGGAAAAGAGGAGAAGAGAGAAATGTGGCGGAAGGGAAATTACAAATGTATTTAAAAATATCTGTATTGTATGTGGATAACATTATCTTTCAGTGGAGAGCCCTGGACCTTGAAATCTAATTGGTTCAAGTTTTTTTATTGTTTCTCAGTTAGCTATAGATTTCTTACAGCCACGTATAGAGATCTTCCGTGGTGTTGAGCCCATGTGGGCTTTTACTGTCCAGTTCCAATATGTATTTGGTCTCCAATTTTCTGAGGAGAGCCTCACGATCACCGCCTCTTCTAAGAGGTAGGACGCAGTCAATTGCAAAATATTTAAGGAATTGTATGTTGCTTGCGTGACAATCCCTGAAATGTCGGGCCACCGGATATGAGGTGTCTATATTGGTAATTGCACGTAGGTGTTGGAGAATTCTCTTGTGGACCTGCAGCTTTGTGGATCCCACATACTGCAGTCCACATGAGCACTCCAACACATAAATGACAAATTCCGTTTTGCAAGACATGTTTTTGGTGATCATGTGTGGTTTGTCCTCAAAAGGACTGATGAATGATGTTTTGTTTATTGCGTGTTTACAAGCTTTACAGGTTGGGCACTTAAAAAAACCCTTACGTTTAGTTAGCCAGTTTGTTATAGATTTAATTTCTGGACTGCTGTTAACCAATAAATCACTAGTGGATGGTGCCCTTCTGAAAGTGATGGTTGGGTTGGAAGGGATAATCTCAGTCAATTGTGCATCTAGGTGTAGCAAATACCAGTTGTTTCTAATGATTTTGCTGAGGCTGTCTTTTTGTTTGTTATACGTTAGGATTAGTCTTATCTCATCTGTTTTGTTCATGTCAGTCTGACTGCTCATGGATTTAGTTTTACTGTTGGAAGGTTTAAATAGTAGATCCTCCCTGCTCATGGACCTAGTCTTTTGTATAGCCTCCTCAATAGTTTTTTTGCTATATCCTCTTTGTATGAATCTGTCTTTGCTTTCTTGTTGTACGATTGCTAGGTCATTTTCGGTGCTGCAGATTCTTCTAATCCTAAGCATCTCACCATATGGGATGCTGTGGGTTTGCGGTACAGTTTTGTTTGAAGCTGGTTATTGGCTACATATACCTTCACATCTAAAAAACAAACCTCTGTAGTGTCAATTGTACTAGTAAAATGCAAATTGAGATTATTATCATTGATGTCATCTATAAATCTCAGAGCTTCACTTTCACTCCCACCCCAAATTATAAAAAGATCATCAATGTAACGCATCCATTTTATCACATGATTAGTTATTGTTGTAGCATGTGTGGTTTTTAAAACAGTCTCTTCCCAATAGCCCATGTGGAGGCAAGCATAACTTGGTGAAAAGCTAGCCCCCATAGCTACTCCTCGTAGTTGCTGGTAGATTTGTTGATTAAACATGAAAAAGTTGTTGTTTAAACAAAAATGGATAAGACTGATCAACATTTTGTTGTGCTGATGGAATTGGATCAGTCTATTTGATAAGAAATATTCCACCGCTCTCAGTCCATCTTTATGATTGATTGAAGTGTAGAGGTTAGCAACGTCCAGAGTTATTAGAAGATAATTGTCATTCCACTGGAAATTGTATATTTGCCTGAGGAAATCAGAGGTATCCTGGACGTATGATGGTAGTGCTTGGACTAGATCTTGTAGGAATGAGTCTATGTAGATGGATACGTTTTCAAGTAGACTTTGCTTGGCCGATATTATAGGCCGTCCTGGTGGATTTTGGATGTCTTTATGTATTTTTGGTATGAAGTAGATTACCGGCATAATGGGATGGTCTTTTTTCATAAATTTGTATTCTTCTTGGTTGAGAAGGCCAATGCTTTTCCACGCTAAAAGTTGTGTGAAGAGTTCATTTTGCGCCTGTGTTGTTGCTTGTTTGTTGCTAATCCTGTAACATAATCTGTCGTTTAATTGATTCATAGCTTCATCAGTGTATTGTTGCAGGGGCCATAGCACCACGTTTCCACCCTTGTCTGAGTTGCGGATGACCACTTTATCTTGTTCCTTCAATTTCTTGATTAATTGATTGTATTTTTGTTGTTGAAAGGAATATTTATTTTTTGTACATGCCGTCTTATACTTCAGTTTTTTTATTTCCGCAACCACTGTTTCACTGAATGTGTCAATGTTGTCTCTAGGTAGGATTGGCACAAACTTGGATTTAGGTTTGAAGTTAGTTTTGGGCCTCTGATCTGTATTCAAGTGTTGTTGTGCCAAGATAGATTGGGAGGAGGGGGACAGGGTACACTCTGGTACGTTGTTTTCTAAGTCCTGTAATACACCTAGAGTGTGAACATCGGATATGGCTAGTTGGATGGTTTCCCCAGGTTGGTTTATTTTCGTGGAGATATCCGGTTCTTTACTCGGCTTGAGAGCATGAAATCTGCGGAGCTTGAGCTTCCGTATGAAATGATAGATATCAGCTCTGGTTTGTGCATAGTCGAAATTGGTTTCAGGACAGAAGGAAAGTCCTAATGCAAGGAGTTGTTCTTCTGCTTTGTCTAGATTGACATTAGCTAGATTGATGATGGTATTAGGTGCTTGGAATTGAAGATCAGTTACCGCCGCCAATTCCTTTTCTGGGTTTTGTTGAATCTCCCTTTGTTTTTTCCTTCTTCGTTTCCTTCTTTCATTTCTTTTGGAATTTCTTGTTTGGTTCCTGTCGTTTGGTTTCTTGGGCGCAGGGTTTGGCGCCGCTCGTCCCGTAAAAAATGGAGTTCATCGACTAGCGTATGTTTGGAGTTGGTTGTGCCTCCTGTCGCTCCCCTGTTGGATTCTATATCAGATTCGCTATCGATCGCTGAGCTAAGGTCTGAGACTGAAGACGTTGTCTGGATATGGCTGGGTCCCGCCATGTCAGACGGGATAGGCGGCTTGTTATTTTTTGATGAGGCTTTGATTGCATCATACTTGCGTGCGAAGGTGAAAATCTGTCCACGCTCATAGTCTTGTTTGTCCCTTTGGAATTTGAAGCTCTTTCTTTGTATAATTATGTCTTCCTCTTTTTTTAATCTGCTCATCATTTCGTCGCGCCATTTGTTTTTAGTTTCTCCAGTTTCCATGGCTGCAATTTGTATATTCAATTGTTCTATTTCTGATACCAGCTCCAGTCTATCTATATGAGCATATTTGATTAGTACTTTCATTAGCTCACTTGACGCTGCCAGATTGCACTCGGCCCACTCCTTGAGCATGGCTGGATTGGGCTTCTCGTAACTGGGAGCCAAGAAGATCCGGAGCCCACGTGGGACTCTGTTAACTTCCAGGTAACTTGTGAGGGATTTGTGCTCCCACCATTTGGCTTGTTCAGCTTTCATCTTTTTTTCTAGTATTTTATATAAATCTTTTAGATTATTTTTACTTTTGCTTGTTTCTTTGTTATCATTCCTTTTCGGGGATTGTGTGGACGCTCTTTCCACAAAAATACCCTCCGCGATTTCCTCTCTTCCTCTTAAGACGTCGGACGACATCGTTAGCGCTGTACTCGTAATTGCGTGTTATATATAGATATATATATATATATATATATATATATATATATATATATATATATATAATTCACTTAAAAAAACCATAGGATTCACACACGTTATAGTTAGGAATTAGCATTTAAAAAACCTTGCAAATTCACTTAAAAAACCATAGGTTTCACACGTTATAGTTAGGTGGACATTTCACTCGTAAAAAAACAATGAAATTCCCCGTTATAGTTAGTTCAGATAATTATAACTCGCGCGACCGCAATCCACTGCTGATGACGTCACATATTACATCACTCATTACATGGTCAGTGGTATCACTCATGACATCACTGATGACATCATCCTTTTGATAGAGTGGCGGTCGCGCGAGTTAAAGTTATCTGAACTAACTATAACGGGGGAATTAAAATGTTTTTTTCTGCCTTCGGGGTCCTTCAGGGACCCCCTGACAAAGGCTAGGGGGTCAGGAACTCTCTACCCTGCCCCCTTTTCACGTTCGCCACCTTCCTTTTTCACTCTCGCACTCAAAACAAACAAAATGGCGGCCGACACTTCCTGATTTCGACCGATTCGAACGTTGACTGACATGTAACCACCAATAAGAATTACGCTCGCGCACGTTAGGGTGCGCGCACGGTTCGCGGCTATAGATATTTATGTACTTTAACTGCACTTTTCTCAGGAACTACTGAACAGATTGACTCCATATATGCAAAAGGCACATCCCTGACCTGAGGACTACCTCTTTGCCAAATTTCAAGTAATTCTGTTCAGCCGTTCGGGCTGTACCTTCGACTAAAGGTCCTATTGGAAAATGCATGGGGAAAACGCATTTTGGGACTCCCCTTTTTTCTCGGCCTCCGCTTGACGAATCCCCCCGAGACTTTCAGGGTAGGAGCTGAGCGGAGCACCCCATTAGTTTTGAAAATTTCGCGAGGATTCGTCAACCGGCGCCAAAGTTATTCAAAATATAATTTGGAGATTAACATTCTCGCAGCCGCATTCTGGACCATTTGCAATCGCTGAGTTAGGTACTTTGGCAAGCCCAGATAGAGGCCGTTAGCGTAATCCAGCCTAGATGTCACTGTGGCATGGATTACTGTTTTTCGACAGCCCTCTGGTAAAAGTCGCAGAATCTTCCGTAGATTCCTAAACTTGCACAGACAGCACCCAACTACCTGCTGGATATGCGAGGCAAAGGACAGACTGTCATCCCATCGCACCCCCAGATTTTTTGCCGTTTGACTAGGCGAGGGGGTTGGTCCCATCGCAGCCGGCCACCAAAGCTCCGAGGGTGGAGGGGAGCCTTTTCCAAAGAAAATCACTTCCGTCTTGTCTGCATTAAGTTTTAATTTGTTGGTGTTCATCCTACACGCAACGACTTGGAGACAGCCCTTGAAGCTCGAAAAGGCTGCCTTCGACACCTCCGAATACGGAAACACCAGTTGGGTGTCATCGGCATATGAAATTGCCTTGACCCCCCAATTGGCAATCAGCATAAAGAGCGGAGCCAGGTAGATATTAAATAGTAATGGGCTAAGTGCCGATCCCTGAGGGATGCCACAGGTGAGAACCTTGGGTGTTGAAGAGACGGTCCCCAGAGCCACCTTCTGGGTTCTCTGAGTCAGATACGACTGTATCCATCCTAGAGCCTGGTCCTGGAGATCTACCTCTGCCAGTCGCCTTAAAAGCCTCGCGTAGTCAACCGTATCAAAAGCAGCCGATAGATCCAGGAGCACCAGCATGGCTGAGTCTCCCGAATCCATCGACCACCTTACCGACTCTGCCACCTCAATCAGTGCTGTCTCGGTACTAAAACCGGGTCTAAAACCTGACTGCGTCTCATGCAGTATCCCATTTTCCTCCGTAAATTTACTTAAAGCCGCTGGCTTACTTTCTCAAGCATTTTGCCTGGCGCTGCCAGCAGAGAAATCGGACGGAGATTACTAAGGTCCGTGGGATCCCCATTTGGCTTTTTCTTTAATGGGAGGAGGGTGGCGTGTTTCCATATCTCCGGGAACACCCCGGAGGAGATGGACATATTCCAGATGTGCTGTATAGTGGGAGCCACAAAGTCAGCCATTGTGTTCCAGAGCTTAGGTGGACAGGGGTCGTCAGGTGACCCTGACTTGCAGCGTCTTAGTTCCTGCATGACCGCAGTCAGAGCTATAGGCTGAAATTGAGCCAGAGTTTCACCAGCCACCACTTTGACCACCAAATCTGTCTTCGCAGTCCTCCTCTCCGGGCCGAAGGACTTATAGACTCGCTTAATTTTGCAGTCAAAGAATTCTGAAATGCTTTCGCACAATGTGGCCGACGGGGGTACCTCCCTCTCGATACACCTGGGTTTAAAAAAGCACTGTACCACCTTAAAGATTTCCTTGCTCGAGTGTTCTGCCTGCTGAACCGACGCCGCAAAGAACTGTTTTTTGGCCTTTCTAACCGCCTTCTGTAGTTTTTTGGAGGCTTCCTTATATCGGGCTTTTCCCAGAGTCCCGTAATTTACCCTCCAGAGCCTCTCTAGCCTCTTACACGCTGCCTTCTCTATTCTAAGGTCCTGTGGAAACCAGGGCGCGGAAGGGGATTCCCTCATGGACAATGCGCGTTTTGCCGGTGCAATGGACGACACCATGTTCCCAATCCAGTCATTAAACAGCTGTGCATCTGTATTGGCATTCGAGGTTAGAGTTGGTTTATTCTGAGCCAGAACTGGGCCCATATTGGCAGGAACTAGCTTCTTCCATTGTCTCCTTATAAAGGAGCACTTGCTTGTCGCAGGTCTATCGGCCACTAACTTTATTATAAATGGAATAAGCGAATGGTCTGACCAAACTAACGGCAGTGCCGTCTCCATCCCACGTTTTTAATGTGAGGAAATGAGGAAAAAGGAGGGAGCTCTGAACGATCACATCCATCAGAGCTGTCAGGTTGGGGTCATCCCCACCAGGAGGTCGATATATAACTAGTCCCACTAGGGATAGCTGAGGTCCCACTTGAAGGCAGAAGTGTAGTCCCTCCAATCCCGGAATCAGGGTTGGAGCGGAGGATGTTAGTGTAAACTGTTCCTTAAATATAACAGCCACCCCCCCCCCCTCTTCTAGCACTTACCCGGTTAGAAAAACACATTTTATAACCTGGGGGTATCGCCAGCGCGATGGCTGTCACATTGTCCTCATTGAGCCAGGTCTCTGTTAAAAACAGAGCATCCCACTCATGACCTTCCAGTAGCAACCAAATGTCGTCTGCATGCTTGGCTAGGGATCTACAATTCAAAAGGCCAGCTCTGAAACCTCTGCTAATGAGCGGCTTGGGCTTGGTATACCCCTTCGCCCCCACACCGCCCAACGCTCCCAGAGGTATCCCGCAAGCCCCACATGCCTGATGGAGGGCGGCAGACCCTAGGTCTGTCCTATGAGCACAACACTCAGCAGCCGTGTTAAGTGCCCACAGATCTTCACGCGACCGCACGATCCTCACTTTTGAAGCCCCCTCACTGACAGCATGCCTGGACTCGGCCGCAGTCTGGTCGTGGACGGGCGCAGACGGGCTTGCCTTAGGCGCGCCTTTGGTGCGCCGTCGGCGCACCCGCGGCGCGCGTTCGCTCCAGCTTCCGGCTAAAATAGCCTGATGGAGCGAACCACTAGACCGCTAACCACTCTCCCCTTCCGGTATTGGCAATCAACCCGGTGCGTGGACCCCCAAGCAGCAGATCGGTAAGCACACAAGTTATCACACAGTACAGAGGATAAAAATGGTAGTAAAAGGGTTTTCTTAAAAGAAGTCAAATGAGATTAAAAAACGGTTGTTAAAATTGCCTGTAATAGCGCTTTGGAAGAGTCAGCCCGGCTCAAGCCTCAGGTGACGTATATATATATATGTACACACACACATACATATATATATATATATATATATATATATATATATATATATAATTCTTAAACTTTTTAAAAACACTCAGTTACTGGATGATGTCATCAGTGATGTCATTAGTATATATTTGTCTCGTTTTCAAATGTGATCATTATTGACAATGGAAATTTCTTTTAGCACATTATAATATATATGATTGAAATTAACACATATATGGAACAAAATAACAAATGTATTAATATGTGACATCACAATGGATATTAGAAAATAATTTCGGCAAGTAGCGAAATCCCGCTTTTTACATTGTGAAACAAAGTCTTCTATGTCTATTCGAAACTAGCATGTCATTAGTATCACGTGGTTTCAATTGTATTTGCACTTTCACTTTAAATAAGATCCTTCTCTCTCATGCCACTGTCATGTGATCAAGGCTCAAGCGAGCCGAAACGCGTAATGGCGACTGAGGAATAAAGAAGATTTTTGCACTTATATTTGGGTCCGTGTCCATCTCTTGGGAGAGCCGCCGTTGGAATTTAGCGGTGGAATACTTGTGATACATATATATATATCATTCTTAAACTTTTTAAAAACACTCAGTTACTGGATGATGTCATCAGTGATGTCATTAGTGATGTCATTTGAGATGTCATGAGTGATGTAATATGTGACGTCATCAGCAGTGCATTACAGGGGCGCGAGTTAACGTTAACTCAACTAACTATAACGGCCAAATTTCTCTGGTTTTGTACGAGTGAAATGTCCAACTAACTATAACGTCCCTGAAACCTGTGTTTATTTCAGTGAATTTCCAAGGTTTTTTAAATGCTAATTTCTAACTATAATGTCCCTGAAACCTATGATTTTTTCAGTGAAAATATATATATATAATATGTGTGTATATATATATATATATATATATATATATATTCACTTAAAAAACCATAGGTTTCACACAAGTTATAGTTAGCTGTACATTTCACATGTAAAAAACCAATGAAATTCCACGTTATAGTTAGATCAGGTACCTATAACTTGCGCGCCCACAATAAACTGCTGATGACGTCACATATTACATCACTCATGACATGGTCAGTGACATCACTCATGACATCAATGATGACATCTGAAATGACACATTGTGGATTGCGGTCGCGCAAGTTATAGTTACCTGATCTAACTATAACGTGGAATTTCATTGGTTTTTTACGTGTGAAATGTACAGCTAACTATAACTTGTGTGAAACCTATGGTTTTTTAAGTGAATTTGCAAGGTTTTTTAAATGCTAATTCCTAACTATAACGTGTGTGAAACCTATGGTATTTTCAGTGAATTTGTACGGTTTTTTAAATGCTAAGTTATGTATTTATTTTTAATGGTTTTTCACCGTGCACACACCCTGCGCGCACGGTGCGCTTCGCGCACCGTGCGCGCGCTGTGGGCACTCTGTGCACTTCGCGCACCGAGCGCCCACGTTGCGCATTTCGTGCCGTGCACGCCTCGCCATTTTTTACAAAATATCAATTGTTTTTTTCTCCTTTGGGGGTCCTTAGATTTATATATTAAATGTGATTGTTAATTCTTTTTTTTTTTTTTTTTACCGTACGCGTACGGTAAGCTTACCGTACGCGCACTCCGCGATTTTTTTTTAAAATTATTAATTGTATTTTTCGTACTTTTTGGTCCTTCCTGGACCCTCTCACAAACGCTAGGGGGTCTGCAACTCTCTTCGTTGCCCCCTTTTCACGTTATCCACCTTTGTTTTTCAGAGCGAGAGACATAAAATGGCGGCCAACACTTTCTGATTTCGACCGATTCGAATGTTTACAGTCATGTAACCACCAATCAGAATTGAGCTCGCGCACGGCACCGTACGCGTACGGTAAGCTTACCGTAAGCGCACGGAGCGCGCTTACAGATATATATTGATTTAAATGCTATTTTCTCAGGACCTACTGAACAGATGTACACCAGACCTGCAAAAGGCACATCTCTGACCTGAGGACTACCTCTCTGCCAAATTTCAAGTAATTCTGTTCAGCCGTTCGGGCTGTAGCTCGGACTAAAAGTCCTATGGGAAAATGCATGGGGAAAACGCGTTTTGGGACCCCCCTTTTTTCTCAGCCCCCGCTTGACGAATCCCCCCGAGACTTTCAGGGTAGGAGCGGAGCGTAGCGCCCCATTAGTTTTGAAAATTTCGCGAGGATTCGTCAACCGGCGCCAAAGTTATTCCAAATAGAATGTTGCGGATTTCCTATGGAAACACGGTCCTAACTATAACTATCTACTGGCGACCGCCAGTAGATAATATATATATAATATGTATATATATATATATATATATAATATGTATATATATATATATATATATATATTCACTTAAAAAAACATAGGTTTCACACATGTTATAGTTAGGTGGATATTTCACTCGTAAAAAACCAATGAAATTCCCCCGTTATAGTTAGTTCAGATAACTATAACTCGCGCGCCCGCAATCCACTGCTCATGATGTCACATATTACATCACTCATGACATGGTCAGTGGCATCACTCATGACATCACTGATGACATCATCCTTGTGATAGAGTGGCGGTCGCGCGAGTTATAGTTATCTGAACTAACTATAACGGGGGAATTTCATTGGTTTTTTACGAGTGAAATATCCACCTAACTATAACATGTGTGAAACCTATGGTTTTTTAAGTGAATTTGCAAGGTTTTTTAAATGCTAATTCCTAACTATAATGTGTGTGAAACCTATGGTTTTTTCAGTGAATTTGTACGGTTTTTTAAATGCTAACTTATTTATGTATTATTATTTTTTTATATTTATTTCTTTATTTTATTTTTTTTTTAAATTTAAAATTTTTGGGGTTTTTCACCGTGCGCGCACGGTGCGCGCACCCCGCGATTTAAAAAATAAATAAATAATTTCTGCCTTCGGGGTCCTTCAGGGACCCCCTGACAAAGGCTAGGGGGTCAGGAACTCTCTACCCTGCCCCCTTTTCACGTTCGCCACCTTCCTTTTTCACTCTCGCACTGAAAACAAACAAAATGGCGGCCGACACTTCCTGATTTCGACCGATTCGAACGTTGACTAACATGTAACCTCCAATCAGAATTACGCTCGCGCACGTTAGGGTGCTCGCACGGTGCGCGCACGGTGCGCACACGGTGCGCGCTTATAGATATTTATATGCTTTTAAATGCTATTTTCTCAGGAACTACTGAACAGATTGACACCAGACCTGCAAAAGGCACTTCCCTGACCTGAGGACTACCTCTCTGCCAAATTTCAAGTAATTCTGTTCAGCCGTTCGGGCTGTACCTTCGACTAAAGGTCCTATGGAAAAATGCATGGGGAAAACGCGTTTCGGGACCCCCCTTTTTTCTCGGCCCCCGCTTGGCGAATCACCCCGAGACTTTCAGGGTAGGAGCGCCCCATTAGTTTTGAAAATTTCGCGAGGATTCGTCAACCGGCGCCAAAGTTATTCAAAATAGAATTTTCAGATTTCCTATGGAAACTCGGTCCTAACTATAACTATCTACTGGCGACCGCGAAGCTTTGCGTAGCACGACTATGCGATTTCAGCCCACCTCTACTCTAAGGCTTCTGGGCCACTAGGCCTTCTACATATTTTTTTTAATTAAAAATTTGATTCGGTTTTCTTCATAAAACCTGGGCCATAGCCCTACAAATACTTGTCGAAAATAATATGAGTAAGGAGTACCATAGCATTTAAACAACTGTAACTCCTGCGAAACTTGCAGGTCGAACAACATAAACACAATGCAGACAGTTCTAGATACCAGTGATTGTATAAAGGTTCCATTTGTACAAATACAGACAATCACATAGTATGGAATGATTCGTTCAGTAGTCATTTATGTGAGTGGCGATTCCTGTCAGGTGTCTAAAGATGGAAGGGGGGGAAGGTCTATCCCACGGTACGTCGCCCAACGGGTCCATATTTTCCTGTGTTTCTGGGGGCAGCCACGGGCCTGAAACAGTGCAATCTCCGCACCCATACACCTGTGCAGTTCATCCTTCCATTTACCTATGGTTGGAGGAGATGTACTCTTCCACAGCTGGGCAATATAGCGTTTGCCGATGATAAGGGCCAAAAAGAGCAAATGCTGTTTGTACCTGTTTCTCCCTATCTCGTCAGTGCTGTGCAGGAGGAAAAGTCTCGGGTCTAACAGGAGCTCCTATGGGAGTATGTTGCCTAGGCAAAACGATACCTTTTGCCAGAATGGCTGCAGTGCAGTACAACTCCAGACTGTATGTAGAAATGGCCCTTCCTCCCTGTCATATCTTATGCATATAGGGGGCTGGATAGCTCCCATTTTCCAGAATCTGGATCATGTATAATATGCGCGGTGTATATACTTAAGAGGTGGTAGCGTGAGGAGACAGCAGCGCCCCGAGGGCTGGCTATGGCTTCCGCCGAGTCATCGTCCGTCAAGTCTGGAATGTCGTCTTGCAAAGCTCTCCTAGTCTTGTTAAGTGTTGTTCGTGTATGCGTTGTCAACGTTTGATGAATGTGCCGGATTTTATGTGACCCTAGGTCCCCCATTAGCAGGTGGCCCTCAAGAGGATGGAGTTCCGGTAGGGTCTCTAGAGCATGAATCAGGGGGCCCAAAGCATGGCGTAGTTGGAGATATTCATTTAATTGTGTCCTATGTAGCTGAAATTCTTCTTGTAGCCGTTGAAAGGATTTCAAGGTGGTGCCCGGCATTACGTCTCACTTCCAGGGACCCCATCAGGGCCGTCACCGGGTGTAGGTATGTGCCATGCCACAGAGGCGTTGCCTGGGTCAGGCTGCCGCGACACCCCATCTGCCCCACTGTGTCCTGCCAGAGCCGAATTACTGTTCTGCTTGCCGGGGGTAATATAGCTAGGCTCCTTGATCTATACTGGAGCTGGAGAAGAGGGACTCCCTCCATTGAAGCATGCTCTAGCGCAAAAGCCGGGTCAGCTGGGGAATTATACACCAGCATTCATTTATCGTTAGCAGACGAGAGGCAACATAGTATGCGTATATATATCTGCTGCTGCAATACCCCCACAGTACGTAGATTGTGCACACGTGTGTAGCGCCACCCGTATCGCCCCTCCATTCCTCAGGAACCTATTGTGTATGGTGTTGATTTGTGCAAACCTTGATCGTGGTATTTTGTAAGGGGGCCTTCTACATATTTGCTGCGACCACGACAGACGGCACATGCAGACTCTGCAGTGGAATCCGAAATCTCACTGGGCTCAGCACGAAGAGGACCAATCAGAGTCCATCCAGGTGTTGAAGGAGACTGAAAAAAGATCTGCAGTGGTGGCTGCTCCACTGTGATTGGACCAGTGGCCGACCCATCCCCCTACCCCACCCAGAACTAGCAGTCCTAAAGGATGCATTATTGCGGGGCTGCGGAGGTCATCTCGGAGAGGTGGAGACCAGAGGACTGTGGTCTCTAGCGGAGCTTCGCCTCCACATCAACTTGTTGGAATTGTGAATGACTCTCTTGGCACTAAAAGGGTTCCTCCTTACCATCATGGGGGCACGGGTGAAAATTCTCACATAGAACATGACCCCTATGTGGTATTGTGACAAACAGGGCGCAGTGGGTCATCGTTCCTGTGCCAGGAGGCCCTGTGCCTCCGGAAGTGGTTGAACTCTCAGGACAGCTCCTCGGTCGCACGGCAGGATCTACAAATACCACAGCAGACAAACTCAGCCAGAGATGCCTAGTGGATCACAAATGATATTTACACTCGTAGGTGGCGCAGAGGATTTTCCAGGCATGGGAAGAAGCCTGGCTCAATGTATTCACCACCGCAGAGTGTGCTGTGGCCTAGCCTTTGCACGCTGACGTTCCCAAGGCTGCCCCCAGAGAAGCCTTCTGTCAGCATTGGGGATGAGGACTCCTGTATGCCTTTCCGTCCCTCACCCTCTTTTTGATCAGAGTGCTGAAAAAGTTCCGTAAATAATTGGCCCAAGATCTCCTAGTGGCCCTGGACTTGGCGAGGAGAGTGATACCTGGGACTTCCATGAGTGTTCACACATCCTTCAGTAGTGGGATTCCCCTGCAGGAGACCCACCAATCGCAGCCGAACAGTCGTCTTCCACCGGAGCTTGCACAACCTACCCCTCCATGCATGGAGATTGAGTGGCGAGAGTTGACGGCCTTTGACCTTCCCCCATGACGTGACTGGTGTCCTGCTGGCAGCCAGGCGCCAATCTACCAAAGCGATTCACTCATGGCGCTGGGAGACATGTGTTGTCTGCTGTGTCTCTGGACACATCCAACCCCCGAATGCCCAGTTCTCCGATGTTCCCCTATTTGCCGGCCTCGAGGCCTTGCTGTGGCAAGAGTTCAAGGTCACCTTTCTGCCTTCTTATGTTCATCTTCCAGTCACCTGTTGTGCTGCGTCTTCTGAAGGGACCCATCCACATGTTTATGCCAACGCCCTTTGTGATGCGGCAGTGGGACTTTTATTGAGTGCTCACGTGCCTAGTGTTCACTCTCTTCAGCCTGATGTACAGTGGTTCTCTTTGCCAACTGACCATCAAACCAGCACTCCCCCTCGCCGGAGCCTTGGCCAGGCGAGGGAGGACCGTCCAGGCATTAGCAATCGCTCAGCCGTGCACATCCTTCTTTCCAGATAAAATGCTTCTCGAGACAAACGCAGCATCCCTACCCAAGATAGTCACGCCTTTCCACTGGAGCGATCCATCTCTGTGCCAGCTTCATCTGCTTCTCTCATCCCTCCAAGGGAGAAACACTGCGCCTCGGCCCTAAGAGAGCGCTGAGCGTCTATATCCGGTGGGCGTGGGATAGGCTGGCGACTCGGAGGGGGCTTACAACGCTGCCTTCCCCTTTAACTCCGGCAGTGGGACATAGGAGGGGCTTTACTCCAGGTCTGGATGGCACACTGTTCAAAGCTTGCCAGCAGGCGGGATGCTGGTCCATGGGCACTTGAGTGACGCAGAGGGCCCTATCTCGTTTGAATCCTTGTGTGCAGACCTTGTGATTCCGGAAGGGGACGGTGTCAGACACGGGTTAGTGCTACCAGTGAGTGGTAAGGGAGGCTTCACAACGGCAGCGACAGTATTTGAGCTCAGTCTTCTCAGCCAGGACTCAGATAGCGCCTTGTTACGGAGCTGTATGGGATGCTGTGGAGTGGGGAGCCTGGGTCGAAGTCCCTTGCGCAAGTCCGGTGGAAATTGGAAATTGGCAGACAGCTGGGCCCTAAGGACTGGCAGGACATTTATTACCGTGCATGGCACACAGTGTCTAATATGTCCAGCATTGAGACTCAAGTACTGGTAGCTAACCCCGGGTGGCTTGCACAGAGGGGATCCAGTGCATCGCGATAGGTGTGGGAGGGATCGTGATTCCCCCGGAGCTTTGGTACCCATCTTGTGGGAACGCCCTAGACTTACACAGGTTTGGAGTGAGATCCACTCACTTTAATACCCACCTACCCAGATTTCCCTCATACATCATATTGGAACTTCCCAACACACACATACCCACTTCAATCCCGAGGGGCCTGACACTGGGGCACCAGTCAATCTTCGCCTATTGGGGAACAGACAAGGTTCTGTCCCGGCAAGGTTGGCCGCACCGCGTGTGGCATCTCCTGGGGACGGAGAGGCTTTCTTTAACACTTATGCAGCCAAGGACTCATACTGGGATATCTGGCAACCATTAATTTACAGAGCTAATCTGTCCCAGATATCTGAGGTTGTTCCTCCGACTGACTAACTTAGCTAAGCAGACTGAGCTACCCTGATGCAATGTCCATATATATCTCCAATACAACATGATCTCACTAATAGTTTGCGGCTGATGGGCGGGGGCGGGGGTTAGTATTTTTTTCTTTTTACAGAGTCTACAGCACAAACTTGACCCGGTATTGGGTATCAGAGCGTTATCAGTTGCGTTACATAAGAACACATTCATTCTTGTTAGGCGCGGGGAGATTGAGTGCTTTATTTGCCCAAAATCACAGGATGTTCAGCGTCATTGCCGAGACTCGAACTAGGTTCCCGAGATTCGAGGTCAGACACCCTAGCCCTTAGGCCAACTCCTCTCCCCCAAGGGAGGGGTGGGGTTGAGGGGAGTTTATTGAAAATGTTGCTGATTGTCTAAGTGGAGTTTAATCTTTGAGATGTCACAAGTCTATTGAATATCTCCACTTTCATTCTCTGCTTGTGCAACAATAAAACAAATGTAAGCATAAAAACAATCAGTGGAAAGGCAATTTCAAAACCATGCAGCAAAACACATGAGAATACATCGACTGATAGATAATGGCGTTAATAAATGTGTCTTCTTAAATGTGAAACCTAAACTTACATACATGAGCATATACAATTCTAAATGGAATGTCTAAAAAGGAGATATATGTGGTAATTGTAGCAAGGCTGTCTAGAATTAACTTTGGCAAATCCATCCCGACCATCAGTGTGAATTCACTTCCACAATCTTGGATCTTTGAGCCCAAAGGAGGTCATTGACCATGAAGATTTGATTGGTTTCTAGAAATGTAGATGTTCTAGATTATATGAAAAACTGTGACTATAAGAGATCAGACCACATCGCCTTCATGTTGAGGTCACTCGGTTGGCTTCCCATAGAGTTGAGAAAGCGTTGACGCCTGCCCATCAGTCTACTCATAGAGCGCTCCGATCCATTCAGCTCATACATTGGTCATCTCAGGCGGATCACATGACCCTGGCGCGCAGACTCTCGCGGCCCAGTGCTACATTTGTAACAGACGGAGCACCAGTGCCCAGACCTCTGAACAGAAGCCTGGGGCGATGCTGTCGAATGTCGGCGTGCCTGTTACCCGGCATCTTAAATCCACCTCATGCCTCTTTATTCCTCCAGCAGACGCTCCCTGCCCCTTCGTCTCACTCCTGCAGGTTTCTGCTTTCTCCCCTTGTGATGGTTTTTCTGTCTTTCTCTTCCTCGTCTTTGCACTTTGTGTGTTTTTCCCTCTCTTGATATCTCTGTAAATGTCTGATGAGGAAAAAGAAGTGCAGGTCCCCAAAAATGAATACCGGTGGCCCCCACCGGCAACAACTGGCTCAAATTCAGTACTGCTCTTGTCTCCTTGAAACTCTAGCCATTGAGAAAACAGGAAATTCCAATCAAACATTCTCAAGTGATGGACTCAGGGTCTGGAACGCCATCACCCGGCCTTCCCACCAGTGGGACAATCACTTCTTTTAACACTTTCAAAAGTGAACTCAAAATCTTTCTCTCCCAACGCCATTTCCAAGTTGAAAAATGTCCATGAGAATCGTCATACAACTAGGGGGCTGATTCACAAAGGTAAACGTACACTTCCTGCAAGTTTACGATTGTTTACTATGTACAAAGGGATCTACGAGTAGTATCTTTACGAGAGCGGAGTCTCAGCACACGCTAAAACTTTTCTTTTTATGTGCGGAGAGTCCGCACTCGTAAAGATGCTACTCGTAAATCCCTTTGTGAACTCCAAACAATCATAAACTAACGCAAAAATGTAAGTTCACTTTTGAGCATGACGCCCAGAGTGTGCATAAAAGGCCTAGAGTTTTCTGTTATAAAGACTTTGCATGTTGTCGAGCACATTGTCCTCCCTGGCTGACCCCTGGTCATCACTCTGCTTAGTTACTGGACAGATGGCCAGTGAGGCTTCAAGCAGTGCATGCTGTCATGCTGTCATTGTGTCTTTCAAGTAGAACTCAACTTTATGAGCATGACTGTCTTGGCAGTCTGGTTCTGGACTGTAGTCTTTCTATAACCTATAAAGTACTCTGCTGCCCTGGAGGTCTGCTGTTGCAGGGATTCTGCTCATGCACAGAACTATGCACAGGATCCCAGGCCCTCAGTGAATTGCGGTGTACCAAAAACTCACCTCAGATTCCAGAACCCCTTATCCGACCAGCATCAGTGTCCCATTCGTTATCCGAGGTTTATCTCGGCGGTCCCAATGTATAGACAACCCAGAACAAGCGACTTAGTGTATTTCTCAGGAATGGTGGGAATCAGAAATACCTGTTCGTAATTCTTCTCATATCAGTCCACAACAGAATAAACAGAGACACGGTAAAGTTTAAAGAGTTTATTTTATAAACCTCGTGTCCTAAGATGCAGTACTTTGGCTAACATAAGCAGACAAATGATTAACCCCTTCGGTGCTCATGACGGAACGGTTCCGTCATGAGCCACGGTTGAGCTGTGCTCATGACGGAACCGTTCCGTCATGACCACGCCCGCGCAAGATTCCGTCAGCACAGCGGCGGAATTTGCGCAGCATGGAAGGGGTTAAAACCAAAACCATCAGCATAGTTACAATACCATAGAAAATGGAAGGAGTAATCATACTAAAATGACAGTGGATCTCAGCCACCTTCCTTTCGCTAGCAAACTAATATTATTATTATACTAGTAAAAGGTCTCTAGGCTTGAATGGGGAACCCCATACCATAAATATCAGCTCAGTGAGATCACATCACAGGATCAGCTAGGCTCTGCTCCTGGGAAAGCTCTTCTTCCGAATATAATGAAAAACATGTAACACTGCAATATTAAAAGCACCCGACTTTCAGGTATTTGCAGCTGCGTGCGTGTTATGGCTAAATAGTGGGCCGATCAACCTGAACCCAACAACATGCACCGTCTAGCGACCCAGACTGTTTCTTTACACGATGTACAGACCAAGGTCGCTGCTCACTGTTCGGGATGTGAACAACAGACAGTTCTCATGTGAAGCAAAGTCGAGTAAGCATTTCTCAATTAATAACATGTAACTACAGTGTCGTGTGCAAAAGCAGCAAAAGCGGCAAGATGGCTTTAACATCTAACGCGGTTGTGCTAACTTAGCATTGTACGTATATAGATAACGATCTTCACTACACCCCCCCTTGATCGGACCACTAACCAGTAGGGGCGCACTTGCACAGTTAAAGTATGATAGAACGGAACCAAGGGCATGAACTGTAAGTCCATATAAGGTAAGTGAAAAAGTTTGAAGAGAAAAAACAAAGAGAAAATAAAAAATAATTGAAAAAAAAACATTTAAAGGATAAAAAAACCATAATTGAAGGACGTATGACGAAATGAAAGTGCAAAAAAGTCAATCCATCAACGTATAAGCACAATAAGTTGCAACTGCTTCCAAGAGGAAATCATTGGAACGTTCTGCAAAATTATCTGCCATCCAGTTCAGCACGGGGAAGGAACATACATGCTCCTCGACCACCGGAGCCTCCAGCACCATTCGAGGACAACTGGCGTGCTCTTCAAGATAACTTCTCGTTAAGAATTCAGTTGCAGCCGTTCTGATGTCCCAATTCCCAAGGACTCCATGTGCTGCTCCACAGGCCATAATCCCGACGCCAGAACAGTCCAACTCATGAGCCACTAAGGGGCTCATCAGCCGATCATAATCCGGGGCAGGAGACACCGAGTTCGACAGACACAAATCCAGAGCCCATTGGAATGGACAATCTAGGCAATGAAAGACGGGCTGTACACAAGTAAAGGAGGGAAACCGGAAGGACAATCCATAGGCTATGCTTAAGGTCGCCAGTGGTAAAGTGCCATAGTATTCAAGCATCCGGTTATGAAGATGTAACAGCCGCAAGTTGTGCATCCATAGCGTAGTGCGCAGATCAACAAAAGTACCCCAGCTATGAGGGCGAGAAGCAAAAGGAGGCCTCCGAAGATGCTGGAAAAATTAGAATGAAAAAATGCCGGTGATCACTTCAAAAATAGTTTGAAAGGAGGTCACTAGGCCGGAGCCCACAATTTAAAAAAAATGAGCCAGGCCACTTGTTGACGAGGCATTAAAGATAGTCTGAATCAGGGCCCCAAAATGAAGTGGGAGATCAGTATTCAAAAGTGCGTGCACCTCAGTGCGGGTGTTTGCTACGTGAAGGACAAATGTTTCCCGGGATGAAGTCAACGCGACTTCTTTTTGAGACAATAGAGCCCTTATTCTGCTCATCTTATTGAACTCTGCTTTCAAGGTTGGAATGGAAGGCCTGATGGATACCTCGAGCCGTCCATGCGGGGGTGGGAAAAGGACGTTATTACAGTAAACCACTCTCTGTGATACAGTCACTATGTAGGGAATTCCCACTAACATCCCACAGCAAGCTTCATTATTTAATAGCAAATAACTACAGTTAGCAAGCAGCGTAAAAGACGGTGTTATAACTGGCACAGGGATCCCTTTCAGGACGCAAGCTAAATTGGGAGCGTGCACATTACATGCACCATGCAATTGAATGTGCCTACACACTACAGAGTGATCCGGAGTGAAAGTGCACTCTTCACCTTTTAAGTATACTTCTTTTCCGTCTCTCACACATCTATACGTGAATGGGAGTGACCAAACTTCATGCAGGATGGATTGGATTGGATTGGATGTCGATTTGTAAAGCGCGAATTGTTGCCCGAGGGCGTCCAAGCGCTGAAAACACCAAAACCGACCAGAGAGAAAAAAAAAAAAAAAAACACAACAGAGGGAGGGGAAATTAAACTGGATGAAATAGGAAGGTTTTTAGTTGTTTGCGGAAAGTCGTGTGATTAGAGTTGGATCTTAAGTGCAATGGGAGGGAGTTCCAGGCCCTCGCCGCGTTATAGGCGAAAGACCTACCTCCAGATCTGGATCTCCTTACTCTCGGAGTGACTGCCAAGAAGGACTGGTTGGATCTTAGGTTCTTATTGGGCCTATAGTGAAGGATTAGGTCCTGTGTGATCATGGGGCCAGAGTTCCAGAAGGACTGGTGGGATATGCACATGGCTTTGAACAAAACCCTTTGGCGTACTGGTAGCCAGTGAAGAGAGACCAACCCAGACCTTACTGACTGTCTGCGAGGGATGTCAAGTAGCAGACGTGCGGCGCAGTTCTGCACAATCTGTAGCCTCCTCAATGTGGATTCCAGGGCTCCGAGGTAAAGGACATTATTAAAATCGAGGCGAGATTGAATCAGGCCTTGTACCGCTGCTTAGTTGTTCATATTTGCCAAGGGCATAATGTTTCATGCACAAACTGAACTTAAACAGAGGGAACGGTAATGTGATCAAACCGTGGATAAGCCACACAGCGGAATTTAATTCAGCAACAGAGAAAGGCAAAGGTTCTAATTTTTCAATGTGCAGCAATGAGTATATAGCATCCTTCATGGACATGAACTGTTGTTTAGCAGTTAAATTAAAAGGAAGGAACAAAGATGAGGTGTTCATGTAATCCCAAGGGACTTTCCCAGCCTTTAACGTCTGCAATGTTCATGCAAACTGCATAATAGAATGCAATCGATTCTGACCATGATACAAAACAGACAAATCTTCCTGCACAATGTCTACCACAGATGAAACAATATTGTCTAAGGTATACATTCTGGAAGACAGGGTGTTAATGCTATTATCTATTACAGTCAATACATTTTCCACATTGGCTTGATCAATAGCACGTAATCTGGATGCAGCCTCAATTTGCGATAACTTCCAAACTTCGTTATAAACAGCGTACACCCATCTTTTGGACCTGCCAACCGCAGGACCCTTAACAAAATCATTCAAATCTATTTTGTCATTTAATCGTGCTAAATGAAGTTTAACAGATGCTAAGGTAGAATGTTGCAGCCAAGATTGGCATAACTTCCCTACTGAGTAGGTAGTTACAGTGTGAGAAGACTCAAAACGGGGGTCTACACACACTCCGGTGCTAAATCCAGAAATCGATGTTGACAGGAATCCGAACTCGCTTGCCACACCAACCACCCTTCCGGATTCAATTCAGAAATATTGAAGGATGTGTTAGAAATGTATGACTGCAACGTAGCAAGGGACAGATCCGTATGGTTACCCCAATTAGGATAAGCACCCAGACCCGGAATGGAGGGAGAATTTAATTTTTTAGAAGTAGCCAATCCAAAACAGGTGGTCTGAAAAATTGACGAATTTAAAAATAACATGTGGTGCGGGATAAGGCAGGCACGATGCAAAGCTTCTGTTCCCTGTACCTGCCACGGTTTAGAACCTCAAACCGATTAAAGATCGATAGTAGCTTTCCACAGATCATAACCTCCAATTGCCAACTCGTCCATAAAGGACTTGGAATACAACAATTTGGTGTGTGTCAGTCTAACTTTAGAAGCAGACTCAGGCGCAACCTTAAAATAAAAGGAGGCCGGATTTGACACACTGAAATCAGAAAAATATGTGAATTTTTCCACTATCGTGGTGGAGCTGCCCAGCCTAGGGGCGGGACAGTGTTCCCATTGTGTAAAATTTACAAAATTTCTAAACGTATTTGCTTTGTGTAGGAAATGCGTGCCATAATGTTGATAGCAGAATTGCTCATCATAATTAGCAGTATCTAAATACAAATCCTCAGCATCAAATGCAGCATAATATTTCAAATCAGAAAACAGTGCTTCTATGGCTTGAACATCCCAGTCATCCGAGTGGATGTTCTGCTTAACTACATCACCCATAGAAACACGAAATACATTTGGCACATTCATTACTTCAGTGGGGCCATGAATTTGAAATTATACAGCATTCCAAGTGATCCCATCACGTACTGGCCAGGCAGTAATGTTCACAAAAGTCTGGTCCCTTTTCATGATATGTGATGAGGAGTGGGGGGCCAAAGTTCCATCAATTAGTCGAATTGTAGATCTTTCTTTTAGGTAGTGTCCATTGATAAGTCTAAAAAAACACCACCACAAAGCCAATGGACATAAACAAAAAAACACCTATGAGCACCAGCCAAATGTAAGTCCAAGGCGGGACTAAAAAATGTCGTCTGAACCAGGCCACAAAAATCGAAACTTTAGACGGGGCAATGGAAGTCATTGAATTAGAGTCAAAAGAGTATCGTGACTGGGTAACTGTGGTGGATTGTAAAACAGGCAATGAAACATCCGCAGGATAAGCATACTCAACATCTTCAGGTAGACCACCAGTTGTCGGCGGCAATAAAGGAGCAGTAACTGTATGCATCTCGACGGCAACATTAGGCAAGGTGTTAGAAGCTGGGGCCACAACAGAATTTCTCAGCATCGAAGGGCAAGAAACTGCCGGTGTCATAATAAGAAGAATCGGCCACTCGCTGTAGCTTGACATTGTCAATAGAGATGTACCTGTTATCCTTTCGACCAGGAAGTGGAGGTAAAATGACTGTTCGTGTACCCTGTACTCCAAGCACTGGAACTGGTGCACGATAAGAGGGGCTGAACTCCTTCTTGTTCTCCACCTTCTCACGGACCAGATCACCAACTCGAGGTAGCCAGCCGACTACCGGAATCTGAAGCGCAGCATCAGATGAGGAGGGTACGTGTTCCTTCGCTAGACTGTTTCTGGCTTCTTGAAGATTCTGCAATACAGCACAGTGACCATCTACGTCAAAGGGTGCGGCCGACGCCGCCATGTCTAGACCATCAAGGTCCGGGACAAACATTCGTATGCCAAAGAGCATCATGTATGGGGTCCACCCACCCAGAGACCTTCTAGGGAGATTATTTAGTGCACGTTGTATGTCATATAAGTGGGCTAGCCAGTTCCGGCCAGTACCCAAAACCCTGGCTGTCAAAGATTGAAGTCACGGTTCATTCGCTCCACTACACTATTACCCACAGGTCGGTATGGAGACGAAAATAGGACTTGGACCCCCAAATTTCTCATGGCATCTTTGTACGCCTTAGAGGCGAACGCAGGGCCCTGATCAGAATGAAAGGTACCACATGCAAAACTTCCAACAAAGACACGCAAATCCTTGATGACAGTACGGGCATCAGCACTCCTTTGTGGCCACACCCACAGAAAACATTTGCATGAATCCACTGCAACCAAGATGTATTTGTACGCAGTATCAGAGGTAAATGGACCGCAATTATCTAAATAAACACAACCTAGTGGTTTATTAGATATGTACAACTGAGTTTGTGGTGGGCGCGCTGCAGTTGAAGGTTTTATCTGCTGGCAAATGTCACAATTAAGAACATAAGCTCGGGCTTGTTTATATAAACCGCACCACCAGTAACGTTGTTGTAACAGAGATACAGTAGCTGCAACACCGGCATGCGCGGACGCCCTGCCCTCGTGAGTTGCTAATATCAAAGATGGTCTGCAGTCCGCGTTGGGAATCAATCTGTCACCAACGTCATTAATCCTCACTAATAGGACGTTATCAGGACTTAAGCGATAATGGTAACGAGAAGGGAAACCTCTAGGATATTTTGTTCCCTTCTCTGTAGCAGCAATAGCTGCCAAGATGTCATCATCGATCTTACTTTTGGATCTTGTAACTGCTACTACTAAGTATGTTGCCACTGCTGTTTTTGCTGCCTCGTCAGCCAAGCTGTTGCCGACAGCATGGACACCAACTCGTTGGTGACCAAGAGTGTGAATAACATTCACGAGAGGCAGATGTTCTTTAAGTTCTGCCACTCAAACCCAAAGCGTTTTATGCTTAATCGTGCTACCTTTGGAATCATGATAATCATTCTGAGACCAAAAATGTAGATTGTCGTTGTATGATTGGACACAATAAAATGAGTTACTCACTATAAGGGTAGTGACTCGGGGATCAGCAAACTCTAGCGCTAGCACCAGAGCACGAAGCTCCGCCAACTGTGCGGTACAATCACCCAATGACTGCGTATGCACGACATCGGATTGGAAATCACCATTTACGAAAGTACCGACCACAATTGCGCAGGCCGCTGAATAGGCATGCTTTGATCCAGTTGCCGGTTGCGCAGAACCGTCAGTGTAAATGACACAATGGTAATCCTCGAGCGGGCGCAAAGACAGAGGAGCTGGATGAACGAATTCATACTGCAAAAACTCCTGAGTCTGAAGTGCCGCGTCAAAGATATATGTGACGTCAGGCGATGTCAAGGAAGTGGCCCATTGTATCCACCTGGGATGCAAAGCCTTAGAATTTGGTACACTTGCTTTTGTCACCGCCTCAAGGGCAGGATATGGTGGTACCACCATAATGCGTTTTCCTTGCGATAGCGCTCGCTCTTTCAGAATCGCCATCTGTACTGCCGTCAGAACTTTCTCAACAGCGGAAAATTGCAGTTCAGCCGAAGTGTACAAGTGAGATTTGTAGGCAATGGGGACGGTGTCGCCCTCATTGAACGTCAAGTATGTGAAACCCACTGCGCCTGGCACAATTCTTATGACCAGTTTAGTGTGGTTATCACGCGTCAGTAAGTATTTTGAAGCAAGAAGATCAGCTTACAATGATTGCAATATAGCTGAATGCTCTGGCAGCCAACATGATTTGGAAAAAGTAGGTTGTATCAAGGCATAAAGCGGCTTGATACGTTGGGCATAATCTGGAATGTAAGTTCGACCGAAATTCAGAAAACCCAGCAGAGATTGTAATTTCTTCAGTGTCGTGGGAGCATGTAGGCATGCGCATTTCTCTAGGAAGTGCGGAGCCAATCCTTGACCTTCATTGTTGAGTTCGTACACCAAAAACAACACTGTATATTCCGCAATGTGAGACTTCGCAAAGTTGAATTTATAACCGATGTCTGCAAACAAAACAATAATGCGATTAACGCGACTGAGATGCGGTCCCAACTCGTCATCTGTGAGATAAATATCATCCACATACGAGTACGCATCAGGGACTATGCTCTCTAACAGAGAGACCACGCGAGCGGCGAAGACACCAGGGCTGTTTTTATAGCCCATCGGTAATCTTTTGAAATGTTTTTGTTTGCCACCCGAGGTAAATGCCGTCCACTCACTACTAAGAGAGGACAGGTTATGGCTGTAAAAGCCATTGGAGATGTCAAGTGTGGTTTTAAACCGTTTTCGCACGAGACTATCGACGAGAGCCGAACTGTGGGTATTTTGTACTGCGCATGTCCGGCAATGAGAGTTTAAGTGCCGGTAATCCAAAACTAAGCGGTACGACCCGTCAGGCTTCGTCACAGTGAATAAAGGATTATTCATTGGTGACACACAAGTTTCAATTACCCCTTGATATTCCAATTGTTCAAGGATAGCCGCGACGTGAGGTCTTGCTTCGCGACGCATGGGATATTGGGGTTGTGGTTGAGGCGTGGACCGCAACAGAATTTCATGGCTGGGGGACAATTTATCCCAGCCTACCTGATTACGATACAGAGCAGGTGCAAGCACCAGAGCCCACTCCTCGGTGAACTTTTTAGCTTGGTCCCTTGGCACTGTGTGCGCAAAGGACAGGAGGATTACCTCCTCCCCTCTAGGAGCATCTACAACGAAAGCTGGGGCCAATCTGCCTCTGCCAATAGAATATCATATGAAGTGGTCAGATTATCCCAAAAAATCCCTTTAATTGTGCGTTGTATGTCACCCTCAATTAAAAGGACTATGTTATATAGTCTGTCAGGGGGAGCCACTCTAGTGTCAGCAGTTTCTACAGTTATGAACGTATCAGTTGCTGTCGCCACCAGGTATGGATGCAGTGCTTGTCGCACTACTGTAACTTCCGCCGCGCTGTCGAGCAGCGTTAGTGCCCATGTCAGGTTCTGAAGCTGCGTCCACACCATCTGTGGCATATCTCGCTGTTAGCGCAGCAACTTTATTCTTCTGAAACGGGGGTCGTTGACGCGCAGACTCGTCCTGCTTGCCTTTGCCGTCAGTCTGGCGGGGTTGCTCACGACTTTGGGCACCCCTTCCTTTCCCACGGGCTCCGCCACCGGATTGTAAAGCCGATGTTTCCTGTGAAGAACGAGGAGCGTTGTTCAGAAACCTGAAATCTATCAGGTGACTTAATACGAGATCGATCGCGCAGATCATATGTGCGTTCACTGGACGACTGCACGGGCGAAGCAGGACGAGACCCCTGTTTCTGTTGCTGCTTACCCTGTTTCTTTGCTCGCCAACTTTGTTTCGGAAAGCTTGGGCGTTCGTCTTTAGTTGACGAGCTCACCTTAATTTGCTGTACTATATCAGGAATAATAACGGCTGGTTTAACACCCAACGCACTACGGCCAACTTGCCTGTAGGCTTGCGCAATTATTTTTGCGAACTCCTTGTGCTTGTTGAGTTCATCCACGCTGTCCAACTTATTTAGTACTTGGAACTGCATGGCATCGCCTTTGAGGTTGCCCATTACCATGGAAGCCACCACATCGAACACTCCGACAAGCCTCATTCCCAATTCAACAGCAGCCTCCGCACCGTGATTCTCTTGAACACGTTTGATGACTGAGGGTAGTACAGACATAGACGGAGTGCCGAAGCATTTCGAGTAGGTCGCGGCAAAGACCTTGCCCCGGTTTGTGCAATCAGCCATATCTGGGACCAAGTCTTTCGGCAAACTAATGGTGAGTATCCTGTGTTTCTCCACAGGAGTTGAATGCGGAAAAAACTGCCTCTAGTTGGTCAAATTTCTCAGCAAGCCAATAAGGAAAATCATCCCTATTGTGTGGGCGCTTGCCCATAACCGAATTAACCATAACAGGACTAATAACCACCGCGTGGTGGTCCGTTGGTTGTCCCGCAACAGCAGGTGTCCCCACCTGCACGTTGCGCGACACGTACTGCACCAAAGCCCTATGGACTGTAATCAGGGCTGTGTGTAGTACTCGCAACTCAGCCACCGCCACCGTGAGATAGCGGGTATAAGGCGTAAAGCCGGCCAGCACCGGCCATATGGCCCCTGCAATGGACAACGGGCTCATTCTTGCCGGTGCAACCGCATGGGGAAGGGCGCCATTAAACCAAATGGTATGCTGCCAGGCAGAGATTGGAATTTCTTGTGTCCTATACGGGGTATAGACCGCAGGCAGCTGTGTGGGAGTAAAGGTATGAAACGTATGCGCGGCTATGTCTATCGCCATTAGGACACACTAAAGAGTATCAACGATATTAACAGTAGCACTGGGGTGCAGTAAAATAACCTTTTTAATGATCAAGCTTGAAGGAACCTATTAGTCGAAACACAGGTAGGTTAAACCGTCACTCCCGTCAACCGGAAACCAGAGTGAGGGAGTTGTGGACTAATATAAGCACTACTAAGGCGTTTCAAATCAATAGACCAAACGTTAGGTGCGCCATGTTGCAGAGATTCTGCTTATGCACAGAACTATGCACAGGAAACCAGGACCTCAGTGAATTGCGGTGTACCAAAAACTCACCTCAGAACCCAGAACCCTTTATCCGACCAGCATCAGTGTCCCATTCGTTATCCGAGGTTTATCTCGGCGGTCCCAATGTATAGACAACCCAGAACAAGCGACTTAGTGTATTTCTCAGGAATGGTGGGAATCAGAAATACCTGTTCGTAATTATTCTCATATTAGTCCACAACAGAAGAAACAGAGACACGGTAAAGTTTAAAGAGTTTATTTTATAAAACTCGTGTCCTAAGATGCAGTACTTTGGCTAACATAAGCAGACAAATGATTAAAATCAAAACCATCAGCATAGTTACAATACCATAGAAAATGAAACGAGTAATCATACTAAAATGACAGTGGATCTCAGCCACCTTCCTTTCGCTAGCAAACTAATATTATTATTATACTAGTAAAAGGTCTCTAGGCTTGAATGGGGAACCCCATACCATAAAGATCAGCTCAGTGAGATCACATCACAGGATCAGCTAGGCTCTGCTCCTGGGAAAGCTCTTCTTCCGAATATAATGAAAAACATGTAACACTGCAATATTAAAAGCACCCGACTTTCAGGTATTTGCAGCTGCGTGCGTGTTATGGCTAAATAGTGGGCCGATCAACCTGAACCCAAAAACATGCACCGTCTAGCGACCCAGACTGTTTCTTTACACGATGTGAGGACCAAGGTCACTGCTCACTGTTTGCGATGTGAACAACAGACAGTTCTCATGTGAAGCGAAGTCGAGCAAGCATTTCTCAATTAATAACAAAAGCAGCAAAAGCGGCAGGATGGCTTTCTAACATCTAACGCGGTTGTGCTAACTTAGCATTGTACGTATATAGATAACGATCTTCACTACACTGCTTTGTGCTATACAAAAGCACAAAAATAAACACATAAAATAATAGTAAACATTGGGCTTCAGTTCTTCAGAAAGCCGTAGACAATCTCAACACACCATAATGTCAGGTTGCAGTACCACAGATAGCCCACAGATGTCCCCAGAGAGATTACAAGGGACACGTTGCTGGGCTGCAGTTCTGCAGGCCAGCCAGCAGATGTCCTCAGAGAGATTACAGGGACATGTGGCTGGGCTGCAGTACCACAGATAGCCCGCAGATGTCCTCAGAGAGATGACAGGGACACGTGGCTGGGCTGCAGTTCTGCAAGCAGCCAACAGATGTCCTCAGAGAGATTACAGGGACACGTGGCTGGGCTGCAGTCCTGCAGGCAGCCAACAGATGTCCTCAGAGAGATTACAGGGACACGTGGCTGGCTGCAGTTCTGCAGGCAGCCAACAGATGTCCTCAGAGAAATTACAGGGACACGTGGCTGGGTTGCAGTTCTGCAAGCAGCCAACAGATGTCCTCAGAGAGATTATAGGGACACGTGGCTGGCTGCAGTTCTGCAGGCAGCCAACAGATGTCCTCAGAGAGATTACAGGGACACGTGGCTGGGCTGCAGTCCTGGAAGCAGCCAACAGATGTCCTCAGAGAGATTACAGGGACACGTGGCTGGGCTGCAGTTCTGCAGGCAGTCAACAGATGTCCTCAGAGAGATTACAGGGACACGTGGCTGGGCTGCAGTTCTGCATGCAGCCAACTGATGTCCTCAGAAAGATTACAGGGACACGTGGCTGGGCTGCAGTCCTGCAAGTAGCCAACAGATGTCCTCAGAGAGATTACAAGGACACGTGGCTGGGCTGCAATTCTGCAGGCCAGCCAACAGATGTCCTCAGAGATATTACAGGGACACGTGGCTGGGCTGCAGTTCTGCAGGCTGCCAACAGATGTCCTCAGAGAGATTATAGGGACACGTGGCTGGGCTGCAGTTCTGCAGGCCAGCCAACAGATGTCCTCAGAGGGATTACAGGGACACGTGGCTGGGCTGCAGTTCTGCAGGCTGCCAACAGATGTCCTCAGAGAGATTACATGGACACGTGGCTGGGCTGCAGTTCTGCAGGCAGCCAACAGATGTCCTCCGAAAGATTACAGGGACACGTGGCTGGGCTGCAGTCCTGCAAGCAGCCAACAGATGTCCTCAGAGAGATTACAAGGACACGTGGCTGGGCTGCAGTTCTGCAGGCCAGCCAACAGATGTCCTCAGAGATATTACAGGGACACGAGGCTGGGCTGCAGTTCTGCAGGCTGCCAACAGATGTCCTCAGAGAGATTATAGGGACACGTGGCTGGGCTACAGTCCTGCAAGCAGCCAACAGATGTCCTCAGAGAGATTACAGGGACACGTGGCTGGGCTGCAGTTCTGCAGGCTGCCAACAGATGTCCTCAGAGAGATTACAGGGACACGTGGCTGGGCTGCAGTTCTGCAGGCTGCCAACAGATGTCCTCAGAGAGATTACAGGGACACGTGGCTGGGCTGCAGTCCTGCAAGATGCCAACAGATGCTCTCTAAACTAAGTTTAAATACAAATGAGCCATCCTGTGATGGAGAAAGGTTGTTGCCAGGCTAAAAGGGATTTCATCAATTGAAAAAGTGCTGAGGTTATGTGCTCAGTACTGCCCTGTCTGTCCACAGCCAGCTTCCAGACTTTTTAACTTTCTTTGATCCTGAACAAATCCTTTCAAATTTGTGGAGCGTAACCCCCCCATCTACCAACATTTGAGAGTGTTTCCAGACAGACTGACCCAATGGATATTAGAAACAAGCTGCTGAGGTGAGGCCCTCTGTGATTCACCCGTACACTCAGTGCCACTGAACTCTTGACGCTTCGGTGGTCGCCATGTGCTGTGTGGAACACACTCACAGAGGGTGCATGCAGGTGCCACTCCGCCGCAGTGCGTTCATAAGGTTAAGGTATGGTATGAGTATTTATAAGGCGCTTACTACTAGCCCTGTGGATGTCCAATGAGCAGCGGCCACTCCTGCAAGTAGAGAGCCGTGCCTGCAGAGGCCATGGACTGGGGTCATGTGGTCAGGCCGCCCACCCGCTAACAACTCTGGAAATAACACCAAAAGTGTTAATAATATTACAGCTTCCTATCACTGCAGTGTAGAGCAGTGGCTCCTAACCTTTCGACTGCTGGGGACCCTGCTTAAACCCGGGGACCCCACTCAATCATGAATTGGAGGCAGGGACCCCCCACTGAGTAGTTGCTGAAAGCCGGGGGCCGGCCTAAGCATTGTTGATCATTTGAACCACAGTGCATAGGAAATACAGAAACACACATTCATTAAAGAAATGTAGAAATTATGAAATATTTTATCTAATCACAAGCAGACATAAGAAACCAACATTTTAAAGGACGGGTTGGGGCATTTCTAAACTCAGTTGATGCCACTCATCGTCCTTACTATAGGCCGTTTGCTTCAGTTGCACTGCTCCCACCAATCAATCCGAGGGGGCCAGCTTAATTTTAGCCTCCTATTTCAAATTCCTTCACATTTTCAGAATGTTTAAAAAAATCTCAGTTGTACATTTTGCTATGTGCACTTTATTAATCAGGTGGCTCAGATTACATCCACTGCAGGGGCCTGTGTTTGACCTCATGGTCACAGGTTCAACTCCTGGCGGGTCAACTCAGCCTTTCATCATCCGAGGTCGATAAAATGAGTACCATTGAGCTGGGTAACACCAAACATCTGTTATTTAGCGCCAAGATATCCTTGAGTGCGTGCGCTTTAAAAATACATGTGTTATGTTATGTCATGTTATGTTGTGTTGTGTTGTGTTGTGTTGTGTTGTGTTGTGTTATGTTATGTGATGTAAACAGTCATGGACCCCGGAGTTGGCTTCGTGAACCCCTAGGGGTCCTTGGACCACAGGCTAAGAACGAGTGGTGTAAAGTTTTGTGAAAATACAGGGGGGGGGGGTATCCTAGAGTAACAATGTTACTAGCTGCATGCTGTGTGTGCTTGTAGATTGTGAACGAGCAGTCTGTTTGTATAGCAGTGTGGAATTACAGCATTACCGTAAGCCACGCAGGGCGCACATCTGCTCCATGCTTCTCAAGCCGCCGCAGTCTGAATCTGCAAACCCAGTGCGGTGGAAAGTTCGGCCAGCAGCGCTGATGTTCCCCCTTACCTCAACCCCCGCCCCCGTTTAGCTTGAGAGGGAGGGGTGAAAGGTAGAGGGGGGAAGCCACTGGAAGCTCCAACCAAATGCCCGGCTCTAGCTCGGCTCGGCTCGGGGTCCTCGTGAGTCCTTGAGCCCAAAACGAGCCAGCGGGGTCGGACTGGGACAGAAGATAGACCCGAGCACCAAAATAAAAGTGGCCCCAATAGTAAATCTGCAAAAAAAGTGGGCAACGTTCTCCAAATTGGGGCCGTTTCGAACTTGTAGGCGCACGGTGTATGGGTATTTTGCAAGGCATGGGAGACAGCATAGACGTGTGCTTGGCATGTCCAATGTGTGTGGGAATACCAGGGAAACCGACAGTAAAAACCGTCCCACCAGACTATAAAACAGGTGTAAACACAGCTAAACCCTGGCGCACACACTGGCCCGTGAAAGCAGCCCTCCTGGCAGTGCCCGACAGGCCAGTCCGACCTCGGAGCTAAGAGTTCAGGCGGATTCTGCCCGCTGCCCACCTGTCACCTCATGCTCCAAGAACTAATGGCCAAACATTAAGGTTGATGTAAGGGAGGCAGAGAAAGAGGTACCCGGCTGGTGGTCGAGTTGCACAACGCGAAACCGGAACACTGGGATGAATTGGTTTCCCCCTGATCGAACCGTGTGATCCTAGGCACCTGTTTTACTTCCACATGCCTCCCTTTTGGCGTGAATGTTTCTAAGTTCCTATTTATAAATCTCCTTTAATGAACGCCTCTCAGTGCAGTGATGTCATCTGGTCCACTTCGGACAAACGCTTCCACGGAGTGCAGTGAGATGGGAACTTGTTTGAATTGTGAAGCGACTTTGTCACGTGTTGACAGAATGCTCGTTGCATGATTTACATTCCAAATACTTCCATGGCTCGGCTCGTACACGTGCTCTTCGAGCCGGGCCAGGCTCGTGGCTCTGCACTCCTCCTGGCTCGCCGCCCCCGCGTGAAAACCGGGTGTGCGTCACTACAGTCAGGCTCCACCTGTGCATTTGACGAACGCGAGGTCGAGGGTGAATGATTCCATCCCTCGGGGGGCTCGGGGGCACCCTCTTCACTTATTCTTTAAAATCCAACCGTTTTAAACTGAAAACTATAAATACCGACGCATCTGTCACCTAGGAAACGAGCCAGAATTCCATGCTCGGCGCCTCTGGGGAGTCGTAGTGTGAGCTTGTGACAGGGAGCTATGGTCATCAGTTAGAGAGGAGCATTCAGTGAGTGCTAACACTGCCACCAGGAGCCGGCGTCCGCTCACTGCAGCCTGTCACAGCAGGACTGCACTGGAGCCTGGGAATATAGCCTTCATAGCCTCCGTTGCAGCTCACTGCAGCCCGTCACAGCAGGACTGCACTGGAGCCTGGGAATACAGCCCTTCATAGCCCCCGCTGCAGCTCACTGCAGCCCATCACAGCAGGACTGCACTGGAGCCTGGGAATGCAGCCCTTCATAGCCCCCGCTGCAGCTCACTGCAGCCCATCACAGCAGGACTGCACTGGAGCCTGGGAATATAGCCTTCATAGCCTCCGTTGCAGCTCACTGCAGCCCGTCACAGCAGGACTGCACTGGAGCCTGGGATTGCAGCCCTTCATAGCCCCCGAAGCAGCTCACTGCAGCCCGTCACAGCAGGACTGCACTGGAGCCTGGGAATGCAGCCCTTCATAGCCCCCGCTGCAGCTCACTGCAGCCCGTCACAGCAGGACTGGACTGGAGCCTGGGATTGCAGCCCTTCATAGCCCCCGAAGCAGCTCACTGCAGCCCGTCACAGCAGGACTGCACTGGAGCCTGGGAATGCAGCCCTTCATAGCCCCCGCTGCAGCTCACTGCAGCCCGTCACAGCAGGACTGCACTGGAGCCTGGGATTGCAGCCCTTCATAGCCCCCGAAGCAGCTCACTGCAGCCCGTCACAGCAGGACTGCACTGGAGCCTGGGAATATAGCCTTCATAGCCTCCGTTGCAGCTCACTGCAGCCCGTCACAGCAGGACTGCACTGGAGCCTGGGAATATAGCCTTCATAGCCTCCGTTGCAGCTCACTGCAGCCCGTCACAGCAGGACTGCACTGGAGCCTGGGAATATAGCCTTCATAGCCTCCGTTGCAGCTCACTGCAGCCCGTCACAGCAGGACTGCACTGGAGCCTGGGAATATAGCCTTCATAGCCCCCGCTGCAGCTCACTGCAGCCCGTCACAGCAGGACTGCACTGGAGCCTGGGAATACAGCCCTTCATAGCCCCCGCTGCAGCTCACTGCAGCCGTCACAGCAGGACTGCACTGGAGCCTGGGAATATAGCCTTCATAGCCTCCGTTGCAGCTCACTGCAGCCCGTCACAGCAGGACTGCACTGGAGCCTGGGAATGCAGCCCTTCATAGCCCCCGCTGCAGCTCACTGCAGCCCGTCACAGCAGGTCTGCACTGGAGCCTGGGAATATAGCCTTCATAGCCTCCGTTGCAGCTCACTGCAGCCCGTCACAGCAGGACTGCACTGGAGCCTGGGAATATAGCCTTCATAGCCTCCGTTGCAGCTCACTGCAGCCCGTCACAGCAGGACTGCACTGGAGCCTGGGAATATAGCCGTCATGGCCTCCGTTGCAGCTCACTGCAGCCCATCACAGCAGGACTGCACTGGAGCCTGGCATTGCAGCCCTTCATAGCCCCCGCTGCAGCTCACTGCAGCCCGTCACAGCAGGACTGCACTGGAGCCTGGGAATACAGCCCTTCATAGCCTCCGTTGCAGCTCACTGCAGCCCGTCACAGCAGGACTGCACTGGAGCCTGGGAATATAGCCTTCATAGCCTCCGTTGCAGCTCACTGCAGCCCGTCACAGCAGGACTGCACTGGAGCCTGGGAATACAGCCCTTCATAGCCCCCGCTGCAGCTCACTGCAGCCCATCACAGCAGGACTGCACTGGAGCCTGGGAATATAGCCTTCATAGCCTCCGTTGCAGCTCACTGCAGCCCGTCACAGCAGGACAGCACTGGAGCCTGGGAATATAGCCTTCATAGCCTCCGTTGCAGCTCACTGCAGCCCGTCACAGCAGGACTGCACTGGAGCCTGGGAATACAGCCCTTCATAGCCCCCGCTGCGGCTCACTGCAGCCCATCACAGCAGGACTGCACTGGAGCCTGGGAATATAGCCTTCATAGCCTCCGTTGCAGCTCACTGCAGCCCGTCACAGCAGGACTGCACTGGAGCCTGGGAATATAGCCTTCATAGCCCCCGAAGCAGCTCACTGCAGCCCGTCACAGCAGGACTGCACTGGAGCCTGGGAATGCAGCCTTCATAGCCCCCGCTGCAGCTCACTGCAGCCTGTCACCACAGCACTGCATCGCAGCCTAACACTGCTTTTCACTGTGCCTGTCAGTGCAGCACCACACTGAGCATGACACTGCAGCTCCTTACAGCCCCAACTGCAGCTCACTGCAGCCTGTCACTGCAGGACTTCACTGGAGCCTGGGAATACAGCCCTTCATAGCCCCCGCTGCAGCTCACTGCAGCCCGTCACAGCAGGACTGCACTGGAGCCTGGGAATGCAGCCCTTCATAGCCCCCGCTACAGCTCACTGCAGCCCGTCACAGCAGGACAGCACTGGAGCCTGGGAATATAGCCTTCATAGCCTCCGTTGCAGCTCACTACAGCCTGTCACTGCAGGACTTCACTGGAGCCTGGGAATACAGCCCTTCATAGCCCCCGCTGCAGCTCACTGCAGCCCGTCACAGCAGGACTGCACTGGAGCCTGGGAATGCAGCCCTTCATAGCCCCCGCTACAGCTCACTGCAGCCCGTCAAAGCAGGACAGCACTGGAGCCTGGGAATATAGCCTTCATAGCCTCCGTTGCAGCTCACTGCAGCCCGTCACAGCAGGACTGCACTGGAGCCTGGGAATATAGCCTTCATAGCCCCCGAAGCAGCTCACTGCAGCCCGTCACAGCAGGACTGCACTGGAGCCTGGGAATGCAGCCCTTCATAGCCCCCACAGCAACCTCTTACTGCAGCCCGTCACCACAGCACTGCATCGCAGCCTAACACTGCTTTTCACTGTGCCTGTCAGTGCAGCACCACACTGAGCATGACACTGCAGCTCCTTACAGCCCCAACTGCAGCTCACTGCAGCCTGTCACTGCAGGACTTCACTGGAGCCTGGGAATACAGCCCTTCATAGCCCCCGCTGCAGCTCACTGCAGCCCGTCACAGCAGGACTGCACTGGAGCCTGGGAATGCAGCCCTTCATTCCCCCCACAGCAACCTCTCACTGCAGCCCGTCACAGCAGGACAGCACTGGAGCCTGGGAATGCAGCCCTTCATAGCCCCTGCTACAGCTCACTGCAGCCCGTCACAGCAGGACTGCACTGGAGCCTGGGAATGCAGCCCTTCATAGCCCCCGCTGCAGCTCATTGCAGCCCGTCACCACAGCACTCCATCGCAGCCTAACACTGCTTTTCAGTGTGCCTGTTAGTGCAGCACCACACTGAGCATGACACTGCAGCTCCGTACAGCCCCCACTGCAGCTCACTGCAGCCTGTCACTGCAGGACTTCACTGGAGCCTGGGAATACAGCCCTTCATAGCCCCCACAGCAACCTCTCACTGGAGCCCGTCATCACAGCACTGCACCGCAGCCTAACACTGCTTTTCACTGTGCCTGTCAGCGCAGCACCACACTGAGCATGACACTGCAGCTCCTTACAGCCCCCACTGCAGCTCACTGCAGCCTGTCACTGCAGGACTTCACTGGAGCCTGGGAATACAGCCCTTCATAGCCCCCGCTGCAGCTCACTGCAGCCCGTCACAGCAGGACTGCACTGGAGCCTGGGAATGCAGCCCTTCATTCCCCCCACAGCAAACTCTCACTGCAGCCCGTCACCACAGCACTCCATCGCAGCCTAACACTGCTTTTCACTGTGCCTGTCAGCGCAGCACCACACTGAGCATGACACTGCAGCTCCTTACAGCCCCCACTGCAACTCACTGTCACTGCATCCCCTCATACTCCCACTGCAGCATTTCACTGAGCCTGTCACTGCATTGCCTCACACCTCCACTGCAGCATTTCACTGAGCCCGTCACTGCATCCCCTCACACCCCGCACTGCAGCATTTAATGGAGCCTGTCACTGCATCCTCTCACACCTCCCACTGCAGCATTTCACTGAGTCCGTCACTGCATCCCCTCACAACCCCCACTGCAGCATTTCACTGAGCCTGTCACGGCATTGCCTCACACCCCCACTGCAGCATTTCACTGAGCCTGTCACTGCATCCCCTCACCCCCCACTGTAGCATTTCACTGAGTCCGTCACTGCATCCCCTCACAACCTCCACTGCAGCATTTCACTGACCCTGTCACTGCATTGCCTCACACCCCCACTGCAGCATTTCACTGAGCCTGTCACTGCATCGCCTCACATCCCCACTTCAGCATTTCACTGAGCCTGTCACTGCATCCCCTCACACCCCCACTGCAGCATTTCACTGTAGCCCAACACTGAGTGCTGCCTCTCAAAGCAGCACCACACTGCAGCGCCACACATCACACCACCTCTTCTATTCTCGAATTCTGCAAGAAACTATAGACATCCACCCACCAGCCCTAGGCCAGACCAGGCTTGAACCTGGTTCAGGACGAGTGCACTTTACAAATACTCATAACACAACACAACACAACGTAACACTGCAACCCCACACATCACATCAGGGCCATCTCATCTATTCTCAAATTCTGCAAGAAACTGAAGACATGGATTTTCTAACAGACTTCTACCCACCAGCCCTAGGCCAGGCCAGACTTGTACCTGCTTCAGCACAAGTGCAAATTACAAATACTCATAACATAACACAACAAAACACAACGTAACACTGCAGCACCACACATCACATCAGGACCACCTCTTCTATTCGAGGATTCTGCAAGAAGCTGAAGATATCCACCCACCGGCCCTGGGCTAAGCTAGTCTTGTACCTGCTTCAGCACCAGTGCGCTTTACAAACACTCACAACACAACGTAACACTGCAGCACCACACATCACATCACACCACCTCTTCTATTCTTGAATTCTGCAAGAAGCTGAAGACATCCATCCACCGGCCCTGGGACAAGCTAGCCTTGTATCTGCTTCAGCACCAGTGCTATTTACAAATACTCATAAAATAACACAACACAACACAACACAACGTAACACTGCAGCACCACACATCACATCACACCACCTCTTCTATTCTTGAATTCTGTAAGAAGCTGAAGACATCCACCCACCGGCCCTGGGCCAAGCTAGCCTTATTCCTGCTTCAGCACCAGTGCGCTTTACAAACACTCACAACACAACACAACGTAACACTGCAGCACCACACATCACATCACACCACCTCTTCTATTCTTGAATTCTGCAAGAAGCTGAAGACTACCACTCACCAGCCCTGGGCCAAGCTAGCCTTGTACCTGCTTCAGCACCAGTGCGCTTTACAAATACTCAGAACACAACACAACGTAAAACTGCAGCACCACACATCACTTCAGGACCACCTCTTCTATTCTTGAATTCTGCAAGAAGCTGAAGACATCCACCCACCAGCCCTGGGTCAAGCTAGCCTTGTACCTGCTTCAGCACCAGTGCGCTTTACAAATACTTATAACACAACACAACACAACGTAACACTGCAGCACCACACATCACATCACACCACCTCTTCTATTCTTGAATTCTGCAAGAAGCTGAAGACATCCACCCACCGGCCCTGGGCCAAGTTAGCCTTGTACCTGCTTCAGCACCAGTGCGCTTTACAAATACTCATAAAATAACACAACACAACGTAACACTGCAGCACCACACACCACATCAGGACCACCTCTGCTATTCTCGGATTCTGCAAGAAGCTGAAGACATCCACCCACCGGCCCTGGGCCAAGCTAGTCTTGTACCTGCTTCAGCACCAGTGCGCTTTACAAACACTCACAACACAATGCAACGTAACACTGCAGCACCACACATCACATCACACCACCTCTTCTAATCTTGAATTCTGCAAGAAGCTGAAGACATCCACCCACCGGCCCTGGGCCAAGCTAGCCTTGTACCTGCTTCAGCACCAGTGCGCTTTACAAATACTCATAAAATAACACAACACAACGTAACACTGCAGCACCACACACCACATCAGGACCACCTCTTCTATTCGAGGATTCTGCAAGAAGCTGAAGACATCCACCCACCGGCCCTGGGCCAAGCTAGCCTTGTACCTGCTTCAGCACCAGTGCGCCTTACAAATTCTCATAACATATCACAACACAACACAACGTAACACTGCAGCACCACACATCACATCACACCACCTCTTCTATTCTTGAATTCTGCAAGAAGCTGAAGACATCCACCCACCGGCCCTGGGCCAAGCTAGCCTTGTACCTGCTTCAGCACCAGTGCGCTTTACAAATACTCATAAAATAACACAACACAACGTAACACTGCAGCACCACACACCACATCAGGACCACCTCTTCTATTCGAGGATTCTGCAAGAAGCTGAAGACATCCACCCACCGGCCCTGGGCCAAGCTAGCCTTGTACCTGCTTCAGCACCAGTGCGCCTTACAAATTCTCATAACATATCACAACACAACACAACGTAACACTGCAGCACCACACATCACATCACACCACCTCTTCTATTCTTGAATTCTGCAAGAAGCTGAAGACATCCACCCACCAGCCCTGGGCCAAGCTAGCCTTGTACCTGCTTCAGCACCAGTGCGCTTTACAAATACTCATAACACAACACAACACAACACAAAGTAACACTGCAGCACCACACATCACACCACCTCTGCTATTCTTGAATTCTGCACGAATACAAAGACATTCACCCACCGGCCCTGGGCCAAGCTAGCCTTGTACCTGCTTCAGCACCAGCGCGCTTTACAAATACTCATAACGAAGCCAACATAGCATATCTTAGCCTAACATAGCATAGACAAGGGCCTGCTCTGTTCTCGAGCCTGTCTAGCGGGTCAGTGGGAAGGAACTGTTATATACTTGACGTAGTTAAAGGGGCCCACTCTATGTAATGATGGTGTCAGAGGATCTTTTACAAATAGAAAATGGTGCTTGGTGTGAATGCATTTAGTTGGCACGAGCAGGCCACGGTCTGCTTGTGTCGACATTTGGGATAAAGAAAAAGTGGGCTTTAAAATGTCATGAATGAGTTTCCTTTGTGCATATTTCTCTTCTGTATTTTTCCTTTTTCAGTAAATACATTAAATAGAATTCATTTTTTAAAGGTGGTTATTTTGCTGATCTGAAATGTATTCATTTGCACTCTTCGAGATGGAAACCATGTGTTTAGTGTTTCCTGTATTTGCAACATATTTCAAGTTCTTTGTCGAGGTTTGCTCTAAGCAGTTGCACTGTGAATTGTTTTCCCTCCTTGCACAAATGTCCCATCGCTCTCATGGTGTTAGACCTGGCCCTTTTCCAGGGTTATCCCCAAACCTTTTGCCTTCCTCAGCTTATTTTTCTGACCTTGTTGTTGGTTTTAGGACTCGGGGCACTTTGCCACTGATAATCAGTGCTCAATCAATCAATCATTTGTAGAGCGCACTACATACCCGTGAGGGTCTCAAGGCGCTGGGGGGGGGGGGCTACTGATTGAACAGCCAGGTCTTGAGTAGGGTCCTGAAGGTCGGCAGGTCTTGGGTCTGTCGTAGGCTCAGTGGGAGGGTGTTCCATGTCTTGGCGGCGAGGTGGGAGAAGGATCTCCCGCCGGTGGTTCTTTTTCAGACACGCAGGACAGTGGCGAGTGAGAGGTCGGCGGAGCGTAGCTGGCGGGTGGGGATGTAGAAGGAGAGCCGTCTGTTGAGGTAGGCTGGGCCGGTCTTGTGGAGTGCCTTGTGTGCTTGGATTAGGAGCTTGAAGGTTATCCTCTTGTTGATGGCGAGCCAGTGCAGGTTTCTCAGGTGGGGAGTGATGTGGCTGTGGCGTGGTACGTCGAGGAGCAGTCGTGCAGAGGCGTTTTGGATGTGTTGCAGACGTTTGATGAGCTTGGTCGGGGCTCCCACGTAGAGGGCGTTTCCATAGTGCTAAAGTGCATGTGCTCTCTAGTTTAAACATAATATGATTGGTTTACACCTGTTTGGCATATTTTATTTATTTGTAAGTCCCTTGTAAAGTGGAATACCATATACCCAGGGCCTGTAAATTAAATGCTACTAGTGGGCCTGCAGCGCTGCTTGTGCCGCCCACAGAAGTAGCCTTTCAAACCTGTCTCAGGCCTCTGTCACTGCAGGGCCAGCATGCGCACTTTACTGTCACTTTGGCTTGGCATGTAAAACTGCTTGCCAAGCCTTAAACTCACCTTTTACTACATATAGGTCACCCTAAGGTAGGTCCTAGGTAGCCCTATGGGCAGGGTGCTGTGTAAGTAAAAGAGAGGACATGAGCCTACTCCTCTCATAGGCTAGCATTGGGAATTCCATTATATATGTTTACGTTGTAATTCCTGATCTGAAAGGAGTAGCTTTGCCATGTTTGATATGTTTGGAATAGTGGCGATAAATCCTCTTTACTTGTATTATTGGATTTGTTATTAATATTTTAGAAATGTCACTTTTACAAAGTGAGCATTTCACTGGGCTTAAAACTCTACGTGCTTGGCAGCCCGACTTCAATCCACGTCTAGGGCACAGTGACAGCTAGACTGTATGCATATTTTCCAGACAGCCATCACACAGGAAGGGTTGGGTGTGATAGGGTTACATCTGCGTACTGATAGTCTTTATGGCCTGGGAGAGAAGGAGATGGGGAGCACCTACATTTGTATAGGCTGTGTCATGTCCTCACGCAGAGGGCTGATGTACCCCCTACCGTTGTCTGGAGCCAGGGCTGGGGTTGAAAGGGGGTGTTGTGCACATCTAAGGTTTCTTTTGAAGTGCCCCCTAGATCAAATACATTTTGAGTCTAAGGGGCTCTGACCCCATGTTTCAGTACACTACTGACCAAGAAGAAACTCTGGTGGAGTAATGGCTGCTGCGCCAGAAGGATTCCCACTTTGCTGATTCTGACTGTTCCCAGGAACTGCTACCCTGCTTTGCTGAGCTGCCCTTCAGCCTGCTGATCTGTGCCCTGCCAAGAAGGATTGAAGGACATCCCCGGAGTGACTCCCAGGTTTGGCTGTCTTCCCCCTATTCTTTCCAAAGGTCTCAGGAACACAAAAGACCCCTCTCTACCACAGATCTCATCCCGGGCAGAGTGCAGAGACCAGAAGCCATAATCTCCAGCCCCGTGTTCTGCCGGCTTCACGACCAGCGTGTGCTGAAAACTTTATAAATATACACTCAGCTGTGCCTCAGTGTGTGGTAACATACTCCCGGAGCTCAATGCACGTGGAGCATTATTTATTGCCAGCAAAAGTGTCTGTGTAGTGTGGCGTGAGTGTGTTTTCCCGTAGAGAGAGTGGTGTGCCTGCAGTAGAGACCCGAGTTCAAACTCACTGTATTACACCCGATCACCGCCGGCTCCCATCGGGCATTGCTGGGCAACCAGGTGCACCACCAACTACTCTGAAGGGATCCTCTGCCAGGCCTCGGGTCGGAGGCCGGAATCGGACCTCGCAAGTCACGCTCGAGTTGGCGTATTACCCCTTTTCATCCCTAACTGAAGCTCTGCATCGGCACCATGCCACCTGACTTTCCTGGCAGGACATTAAATAATCTAGAAGGAGCGGACCGGCTTGCAAGAGTGTCGGACCCAGAGGTCCCGAAGAGTCTGGCTGCGTCCCTCGCAAACGGAGGCAACCAGGTAGCACTTCCTGAGGGGTGTGTACCTACCTGGGACTCTGCAGCTGCTGGACTCGGACCAGAGTGCTCCCAACAGCTGATCACCATGTTCCCTGCAGGTAAAAGACCTGCACTTTTGTTGTAGACATTCCTGATCAAACTTGCGATTGTACCGTTCATGACTAACGAGATATTACCGTAAAGGTCCTAAAACTGTCCCCACTAGATTTGAAACAGTGCTTAGTTCCTTTATGTATGAATATCTATTGAAGCACTGATCGGCTCATCACAGATTCTTTTGACCTACTATTGCTTTGACCTAGTCTACTTAAAAAATTGCCAAAGGTTGATCTATTGATTGGATCTGTATGGTTTTGGTCATATTCTCCCCATATAAAGGTGATATATATTTTTTTAAACCTGTGTAAAGCCTATTTGTGGTGTTTTCATTGTATTAATGGTGTGAGTGTGTTGTGCAAACGCTTTACACATTGCCTCACATGATGAGCCTGACGGCTCCACGCCAACCACCAGAGGGTGAGCACAGTTTATCTTTGGTATGTAGCTTATGTGCCCTGACTAGAGTGCTGGGTTCTGCCTGGCCTAGGGGCATACCCTGGCCAACCAGAAACCCAATTTCTAACAATTGCTCTGTGTGAAAGTTACTTTATTAGTGCAGTCCTATGATGTAAGATCTCACCGTGCCGAGAGCCTGCCTGTGATTGTCTGAAACCTATACCATGTGCCCTTTTTGGAGATGTGCCAGACTTTTCACTTAATTTCTCAAAGGCAAACTTTACAAGTCTCTCTGTTTCATTTACACTTACACTTTTCTTCACTTTTGAACTGAGCAGACTTATGCTTGTCCTCTGGCTGAACTATGTTTTGGTTCTGGCCACTTCCTTGGTTTGGAGGTCGACCTTAGGTTGTCAGTATGATTAGGTGCATTATTGATAATGAGTTGAATTAGGCGAACTATTTTTACCTTCTGTAATGACTCTAACATTTGAATAAAACTTTACAGGCTTGACTGCACTTTGTCGTGTGAAGGTTTTCTTTGATGGCAAAGGGCTGCCATCTGTTGAGATCCACATGGCCCCGATCTTGCCTTTCATCCTTTGCATTGATTAGCTGAAAGCATTGATAAGGGCATCCATGGGTGAGTTCACATCTCTCTTTTTTACAGCCCTAGACATCACGGTGTCTCGTCCCTTCGCTCCAGGAGCCGCGGGCAGTAATATTTACAAAAATCAACATTTCAAACGTAGCTTGAAGCTTAGGTTCGGAAGTTCTAGATTTTCCGTCACAGCACTCATGTCTCGACTGTGCCCAGAGAACTAGCGGGAGAGGCGTTCTCTGGTTAGACTCTGTCTAGAGGGAACTAGCGCAAGAGGCGTTCTCTGGTTAGACTCTATCTAGAGGGAACTAGCGGAAGAGGCGTTCTCTGGTTAGACTCTGTCTAGAGGGAACTAGCGGAAGAGGCGCTCTGTGGTTAGACTCTGGCTAGAGGGAACTAGTGGAAGAGGCATTCTGTGGTTAGACTCTGTCTAGAGGGAACCAGCGGAAGAGGCGTTCTCTGGTTAGACTCTGTCTAGAGGGAACTAGTGGAAGAGACGTTCTCTGGTTAGACTCTGTCTAGAGGGAACTAGCGGGAGAGGCGTTCTCTGGTTAGACTCTGTCTAGAGGGAACTAGCGGAAGAGGCGCTCTGTGGTTAGACTTTGTCTAGAGGGAACTAGCGAAAGAAACGTTCTCTGGTTGGACTCTGTTTAGAGGGAACTAGCAGAAGAGGCGTTCTCTGGTTAGGCTCTGTCTAGAGGGAACTAGCGGGGGCCTATGATGTTCAAAACCCTGTCAAGAGGGTTAGGGATGGGGTCTACTTTGTTCTAGACTCTGTCCAGAGAGCCAGGGTGAGGGATTGACTATGGTCTTAACTTTGCACCAATGGTTAGTGATGGGGCCTACTTTGTCCTAGACTCCGCCTAGAGAGTCACAGTGGGAGGGGCCTGGTCTGACCCATGTTTTTATCCAGAGTGTTAGTTGGAGAGGCCTACTCTGTTCTAGACTCTGTCCAGGTTGTTGGTGGGAGAGTTCTATGCTGTTCTAGACTCCGTCCAGAAGGTCACAGTGGGAGGGGCCTGTCCCTCCCCAGGCTTCGTCCAGAGTGTCAGAGGCCTGCTGTGTTTTGGACTGTGCCCAGATTGTTAGTGGGAGGGGCTTATGCAGTTCTAGACTCTGTGCAGATTTTCACAGTGGGAGGGGCCTGTCCTGCCTCATACTTTATCCAGAGTGTTAGCTGGAGAGGCCTGCTTTGTTCTAGACTCTGTACAGATTATTGGTGGGCGGGGCCTATGCAGATCTAAACTCCTCCAGAGGGTCACAGTGGGAGGGTCCTCTCCCGCCCCAGGTTTCGTCCAGAGTGTCAGAAGCCTGCTGTGTTTTGGACTGTGCCCAGAGGGTTGAAAAACCAGGCTGAATTAGGCCTGGCGGCGCAGGGTACGCCTGAAATCTTCTGAGTTCGCCTTCTAAATGTACAGAGACATGGAACACTCTGTTGGCATAGGAACTTCAATTTATTAGCTGCAGCTAGGTACAGTTGTCCTAGAAGTACATCAGTGGTAGGTTCTCAGGAGACTGCCACTTCAATCCGTGGCTCACAGTCTTTTATAGCGCTTGAATCCCCTAAAGCAACAACCCCCTCAATGTGCAATAAAAACGAACAAATCATCCACTAGCAAACATTCTTTGTACAAGATACAGGATAATAGGTAATATAAATTCCTTCCCTAGGGTCGTGTTCTCTACCTGACCCTATAGGCAAGGTGGCATGAGCATTCCTAAGTTAAATTAATTTACAACAGGACGTGTTTGCGTGTTGCAGGTGGTGATTCGTAAAACAATTGGAGAGGCTGAGAAGGATCACCAAGGGTCAATATATGGTTATCACGGGGATTAGTTGCTTCGAGCCGGGTCTCAGAATGTACTTTGCTCAGAGAGACAGGAATAGGTTGTTTAACATGTTACAGTACAGAGTATGAAAGAAACGCTACGAAGGTTGTCGGTGCCTGAGTGAGGGCAACATCGCAATGGTGCCAATACGCAAGATGGAGCCGTTATCAAATTTCCTCAGACCCTCCTTTTGCCATTACTTAGGCAAAAACACAGAGGCTGTTGTTAATCAGAATCGACTTCAATAGCCATGAAATCTACAAGCTGTTGTTGCAGCATTATCTTCGTGTTCTCTGCTTTCTGGGATACAGGATTTGGAACACACAGGGTGGCGCAGAGCCCGCATGTAGCGGGACCACATTGTAGGCAAAGGCAACATGAGAAGAGAATAGCCAAAGTCGCTCCGACAAAGGTAAGAATCTTCCATCCCCATGTAGACAGTAGCCCCCCAAACCATTCCATCACAGACCAATTCCCTTCATCCTGGTGAACGGACTCAGCGATCTTATGTAGTTTAGAGATGGCTTGGTATACTGTAGGGGCGTTGTCTGGAATATAAATGCAACAGCTAGATCCGATCAATTTGCATACGCCCCCACGGTCTGAAGCGTGACAAGGCGGTCAGCAACGAGTTCTGCAGTGAGATTACTCAAAGCTCCAGCTGTTTCATTGACAGTGGCTTCTACAACTCGAATTAGTTGTCTTATGTCTCTACTGTTGGCTATTGGACCCCAGAATAGAAGAAGTCCTTTCAAGACATCCCCGACTTCTCGTCCTGACGTATCCTGGTCTGACGCCACCCTTCTTTTCTGTAAATGATGCTTGGCATATGCTATATATGTAGGGGGCAACAACCAAGCGATATAACAAGTGCCTCTCCAATTACCAGGTAGAGAAGTGTAAGCCTTATTTTCACACACGAAGTATGTATTACGTGAGGGAACCATGCGAGGCCAATCTGTCCCATTCAAGGTCACAATATGTTGGCATTTGCTTGTACCTTTATATTCTAACCCTCCTTTCCTAATACAGAATGGTGCTTGTCCAGGTACCACTAGAAAAGTTTGTCCTTTTCGAGAGGTTTTATTAGAGGGCAGGAAATACAAATCCATAGATCTGGTTTGGCGATCAGCATATTCTGACTTCTCACTATTCGTCCCATAAATCCTTTTTCTGTCCCGCCAACATAAATGGTATAGATGTACTCCCAAGCTCCTTACATCTCGGGTATCACCATCTCCAGAAAATACCCAACTGGCACTCAATTCCCACCATGCACTACAAGAACCATTAAATGAAAAAGGAAGGGTAATGTATGGTATTCCAGTATTCACCGAACTTGGCAGAAGACCACAAACCCAACAGTTCGTCGCATTAGTAGCCAATTGATGTTGGTGTAGCATAGAAACAAATGTGTTGTTACGGAATTCACTCCTTCTTGACTCAACATGAGGTGGTAGAGCGACATGTGTATGCATTTCAACGGTAACTTTGGGAATAGGCTGCGTAAAAATTACATGTAGTCCCCACCCTATGCAAGACAGTATAATACACATTAAAATCAATATTATTAAAGCCACTACAAAACGATTATGCAAAAATTTACAATGCTTCGTGCTCATTGTTTGTATTTTGTCCATTCCCTTTTGAACAGTCATTCCAATCTCTAAATGTTGCCCATGACGGGAGGTTGCTTCACTCAGCTGTGATTGTCTGTAGTTCTTTTTATTTTCCTACAAGTCCCACAGGCCTACAGCCACACCTTGGGTCACAATTCTGAGACTACGATCACAGCCCTGCAACATGTGGAAATCGGGATAAAGACAAAGTCAATGAGGCACTATTGAGGTATTTTTGTTCAGTCTGGGAACCAGGTACAGTTTGTTCTTGGAAAAGGAGATGTGGTTTAGTAGTGTCCAATTTCAATGCCGGTGGTATAGCTGTTTGGAGGACCTCGTCGTCGTCTTTCTCTGATCTGGCAAAGTCTAGGTGTGCATCGCTAAACAGTCCAAATCTTGGTATTCTTTCGCTTTCAGAGTCGCTAATTGGGTTGCAAACCCACTGATCATAAGGCAAAGATAGGGGCACTTTCTTGCAATGTACCCCATGTACCCAGTTCTTTTTGCCGGCCACCTTCACTACAGTACGCGTCACTAGAAGTACTTGACGAGGTTCTCTCCAGCGAGGTTCCAAGTTCTTCGACCTCTGGAAGTTTTTAATGCAGACCCAATCTCCGGGCCGTATGGTATGACCAGGATCCGTTGAAGCCTGAGGCAAAGTATCTTGTACCTGTTGGTGAAGGACACGTAACTTAGTGGTGAGATCATGCAAATAGTCAATTAACAATGGATGCTCTATCTCGGAGTATTTCTTTGGCCTTGGGACTCCCCAAACATTTGCCGGGCGTCCAAACACAACCTCATAAGGACTAAGCCCCATACGGGAATGGGTGGTTGTTCTGGTGGACAAGAGAGCCAAGGGCAAGGCATCAGGCCAAGCAAGACCCGTGCTGGCTTGTATTTTCGCGAGTTTAAGCTTAAGAGTGCCATTATAGCATTCCACCAAACCTGCTGACTGAGGATGGTTTGCTGCGTGGAACTTTTGTTTAATGCCAAGGCCTGTACATACTTTCTGCATGATCTGACCCACAAATTCACTTCAGTTGTCCCTCCAAATAATTCTGGGTAACCCAAATCTCGGCAGAAACTACTTCAAAAGGACTTTTGCCGTGGATAGAGCAGTATTATCTTTCAGGGGATAGGCCTCTATCCATCGGGAGAAGGCAAGTACCACAACAAGAACATACTTCAGATTGTTACATCGTTCCATGTGAATGTAATCTATTTGCAAAACCTCAAAAGGGTACATTGGGGGAGCAAAGTGGCCTGCCAGTGTTGGTGTTCCCTTCCCCGGGTTATGCATCAAGCATATAATACAATGCTTAACCAGATTGTCTGCACATTTAGGGATCCCCACATTCTGCCATACCGGAGCCAGAAGTTTGCATATACCTTTAGCGCTAATGTGGGCTGGACCATGTGCCATGGTAACTACTGGGAGTACATAAGCATCTGGTAACAACCAGCGTTGATGTTCCGACAAGTCTGTCCAGCACCCTGTCACATCCAACCTTCCTATACTCTCTTTCCACGTACTCAATTCTTTCTCTGTGGCCTCTGCCTGGATCATTTTCACACTGTCCACAGTATTCTCACACATCCCTCCTTGTGCAACCCATCTAGCAGAGCCCGCAACATACATGCGGTTTGTAGTGTCTCTAGCTGTCTCTTTCGCTATCTGGTCTGCGAAAGCATTTCCTTGACCTACATCCTCAGTGATCTTCTTATGTGCACTACACTTCACAATCGCTATCTGAGTGGGTAAGGTGAGTGATTCAAGAAGGTCATTTACCAATTGGCCATGCTGTATCTTAGTGCCATGGGATGTGAGAAACCCTCTTTCCTTCCACAGGCGGCCAAAACTATGGGCCACTCCAAACGCATACTGACTATCAGTATACACATTCACCCTTTTCCTTTCAGCCAACACACAAGCTCTAGTCAGTGCTTTCAATTCAGCTGCCTGGGCTGAATTATGTATAATACGCGCTGTTTCCACAACAGTGTACAAGGTAGTGACTGCATAGGCTGAGGTCGTTTCACCGTTGGGAAGCTTAAATCAAGAACCGTTCACCCATAGGATCCCATCCGGGTCCGGGAGTGGAGTATCCTTTAAATCAACTCTGCCTTTTGTCTCTTCCTCCGTGCGGAGGAAGCAATCATGCTGCTCCTGAGTACCATTTTCTACTGGAATTGGCAGCAATGTTGCCGGGTTCAGGGCAATACATCGCTTAATGTGTATGTGGCTAGCCCAGAGCGTCAATTCGTACCCCGAAAGGCGGGCACTCGTGAGGTGTTGAGTCTTTGTTCTATTTAGGAGGGTGTCTACTGCATGCGGCACCATGACAATGAGGGTATTATCTAATACCAATCCAGCAGACTGGCGAATGCAAACTGCCGCTGCTGCTGTAGCCCTCAAACAGCTAGGTAATGCCTTGGCCACTGGATCTAACGTGGCCGAAAAATAGGCACAGGGACGTTGCTTGTCCCCAAATTGTTGCGTTAAAACTGATAATGCGCAACCTTCTTTCTCATGAACATAGAGTGTGAAAGGCTTACTGTAATCAGGAGTTCCTAACACAGGAGCAGAGCACAAGGCAGTACGTAAATCAGTGAAACTTTTCTGACATTCCGCAGTCCATGGGAGAGGGTGCGGTGTATCTTTAGGAGTAAGTGCCAACAAGGGTTTCGCCAGAAGGGAAAAATTGGGGATCCATTGTCTACAATAAGAGGTAATACCTAAAAAGGCACGCACCTCTTTTTGCGTACATGGAATAGGCATTTGGGCAATTGCTTGGATACGTTCTGGGGTCAATCGCCGTCCCTCCTTTGACAAGAGATGACCTAGGTAGGTAACCTCTTGGCAGCAATATTGCAATTTTGATGGTGAAACCTTGTGGTGGTGGTCAGATAAGTGGCGTAACAGTGAAATGGTAGCCTTTTTACAAGTGTCCTCAGAATCTGCTGCAACTAACAGGTCATCCACATATTGAATGAGAGTGGCCCCTGGTGGTAAAGACATAGTATCGAGCTGTGATTTTAATGCTTGACTATAAATGGAGGGGCTCTCGCAATAACCTTGAGCTTCGGCCTGCTAAGGAGAAGCCAAAAATATCCCTACTTTCCTCAGCAATGGGAATGCTGAAGAAAGCATTTTTGAGGTCAATGACAGAAAACCAGGAAGCTGAGGCGGGTATCATTGTCAACAGGGCATTAATATCCGGGACAACAGGGAATTGAGGTACTACAATCTTGTTGACCTCTCTGAGATCAATCACAAAACGATAGACAGGTGGCTGAGAGGGGTCGGTTCGTTTAAAAACCGGCAGAACAGGGCTATTGCATACATTTCCCCTAGTCTCTTCAACCACACCATTTTGTACCAAATCATGAACTATAGTCAAAAGAGCTTTTTCGCCGTCACTGGAAATTTTATACTGTGGAATGCGAGGGAATTTAATATTAGGCTTGAGGGTAACAATGTAGGGCGGGATCCGCAGGAGGCCCACATCATTGGGGCCGGTGGCCCAGAGGGTGGCGGGAAGAGATTGTAATTCAGGGGAAAGCTGGTCTTTAGACAAGTACATCGGTGTGGTCAATTTCTTATCTAAGGTAAGACGTACACCAGAAGGGGAACAGTGTAATGTTGCATACAATCTCTTCAATAAATCCAAGCCCAACAAATTTTCACCACAACCAGTTGTTAAAAGGAGCGGGGCCTCCAATTTGTAAGGACCTATTGAAATGGGCAAAGGGCGTGAAACTGGGTTTTGAACTGGGGCGCCAGAAAAACCTACCGAAACATTCGTACAGCCAGACAAAGGTGCCCCAGGGAGTTTAGAGTGAATCATAGAGCTCTTCGTCGCACCAGTGTCTAATAGGAATGGCTCTGTAACACCTAGTGCTACCACATCAACATAAGGCCCGCTTTGGTCCACTGGAACTAATACTACTCCCTTACTTTGTCCATGGCTGTCCTAGCTAGATTGGAAATTCTGGCTCTCATCCTCGGTATAATAATCATCATTGTAATAGTTGGTAGACTGAACATTTTGCTGATCAAAATAATTCGTGGAGTTTCCAGGGGGCATGGAACGTTGGTTATTAGGCGACGTACCCCGTCCTCTACCCCTGGGTGCTGACTGATAACCACCCCGGCCTCGTGACCCGGGAATGCCGCTCGTGCGCTGTAACAAAACCGGGCAATTATTAGGGGTGGGCGGAATTTGCGTAATCGCGTTACGCAAATCTCCGCGAAACGGTAAAAAATCTCCGCGAACATGCAGAAATTCCGCGAAAACGCGGAATTGCTTGTTCGCGATACTTTTTTCCTGTTCGCGATCGCTGTTTGCGTGCTCGGGGTGAAATATCTCGTGAACACGCATATTGAGAACGCGAACAAGCAAAAAATTTCGCGAAGTTGCGGAACGTAGATTTTTTTGCAATTTCGCGTTCTCCGCGGAACGCGAAATTGCCCAAATTTTGCAAATTCCGCAAACGGAACGGAATTTACCGCCCAGGCCTAGCAATTATACTTTAAATGGCCTTCTTCTTTACAGTAGGCGCATTGATTCTGGCCCAGTGGGGGTCGGGGAACAAAAGGCCCAGGCCTCTGCAACTGTCTCTGAAATTGTGGAGGCGGCTGATATTCACGTTGGGCAGGGCGAGGAGGATAAGCTTGTTGCAAAATAACTTTTGTTTTCAGCTCTTTAGTCTTTTTATCAAGTTTCTCTCTTTCCTCTTTATCCCTATTTTCATAATACTGAGCAGTAGCCAATATCTGGGCCGAAGAGGAGACCGCCCACGCACTTTCGGAATTGTTCAATTTATTAGATATTTCCGGAACCAAATTTGACACAAATTTGTCTACAAACAGTCGTTGGCCACCTTCCGTGCTCATATCCTGACCACTATGATCGATAAACGTCTCCTCAAAACGAGTGAAGAAATCAGAGACGTTTTCATCCGCTTTCTGCTTACAAGCTGCTAACTTATCCCAATTAACTCGCAGAGGGGGCATCATAGTTTTCAGTAAGGCAATGATCCTAGCTGGGAGTTCTGTAATTAAAGCCTCAGGTTTGGCATCACCCACTTGGAGTCTGTCCGCGGTAAGTATGGCAGCCCATTCACCCCCCAATTCCCCAGGATGGTCCTCCTTTCGAATCCTAACCCATAATGGTTGTGGGACCACATTACCCATTAGCATGTCTATATCGGCCAAATTCATAATACATGCATCGACAGTTTGGGACAACTCTTTGTAGTACCCAGCAGGATTTTTACGGGGGTCTGGTAAGGACTGTTTAAGGGCCAATACCTCAGATCGTTTCCAAGGAACGTGTACCCACACACGTTGAAAGTGAGCAGGTATGAGAGGATTACCACCCTGAGCTGCAACCTCCTCTCTCCACACGGGGGGAACCTCTCTCATAGGATAGTGTTTTAATTTTCGTCTAACAGAGGAATCGCGTTTTGGCAAAGACCGGCAAGCAAACATCATTCTAAATGTGACAAGCGTCCTTACTGCATCCTCAACCTCCGCGCCCACAATCAGCCCTTTATCAAACTCGGCCTGAACATCTAGCAGGCCCTGAGGGGCTGGTCCCAATCCCATATCTTCCCACTCTTGACCTAAAATGTTACACATAGTATCTAAAACATATCTCTGCGTTGGTGCCTCCCACTGTTGAAAAGTGACCATAATGTCTTGCACACTATACTGGGGGCCATTCGTGATCCACCTTCGGGCAAGGAGATCTAGCACCTCCCGTTCATCTGGACCTGGGAGCTGACTACGAGTTTGTCTACGAGGAGGAACAGGGGTCATTTGAAGTGTCCCAAAGAGAGGGGACAAAAGGCCAGAAACGGTATCAACCATTCGCCTCCGAGCGGAGGGAGAATTCGTCAGTAGGACAGGAGACAGAATATTAGGCGGGGCAGAAGAGGGAGTAATAGGTACAAAGGGAGACGAAGGTAGGGGAGAGCTCGGTAATACCGGAAGAGGCTGTGATGGGGGTGCAGGAACCGATTGAGGAGCGACAGGTGGAACAACAGGTGGAACAGGTGGGGCAGGTGCTAATAATAAAGTTGCATTCGCTCCCGGGGCAGGCGGTAGTGCAAAAGGTACATTAGCCCCCTGCGCATAGGGCGGAGGTAATCTCAACAGATGGGACATTAAAGGATCCTTCTCAGGGTCCACATTTTTCTCTGTAGGGGAAGTTGGCAACACTGGATAACATTTATCTACCACCATACGATGTTGCCTATCTGAAACCTCAATCGCATGATCGGTCTCATTATCTTTAAACTGTTGGGCAGCTTGTAAAATAGAGATATCCCTCCTATCTCTTTTAGCTTGTTTTATTTCTTTATGTTTGGCCTCCTTACGCCATAAGCGAAAAGAGTCAAACATAGCCGGCCGGGCTTTTCGTTTAAACAAAGTGTCCTCCAAATTATCTAAGATATTGAGCTCAAAACTGCCATTCTGCGGCCACTGTAAAACACCATCTTTCCTAGTATAGCGAACCCACGCCTCATTAAAGGCTATGGGGCCAATACCATGTTTAGAATATACTTCATAAGTGGGAGTCCCGGCCGGAGGAATTGGACAAGAGTCCTCCAGTCGGGAATCCCTATCGCAACAACAACAAAACCATCTTCCAAACTTACTGAAACCAGGCATCGCTATCACAGTAGTTTCTTTACAAACTTCAAGGGGTTAATTAGTCACTTTATAGTACAAAAACTGCACTCACCCCTCAGTTTCGGCTTTTGCAAAAGTCGAACAAAGACAAAACAAAGACAAAGGAGTGGACACTATACTTAACTTAACCAGATGTTTTCTTACGCAAACAGAGGTCCGTCTAATGTCTCGCAATACCAATCACCAAGGGAGCCAAACTGTGGCGGCAGTCAGGGCAGCAGGTCTTCGCAGCCGTTGGAAGGGAGAAGCCAATCTGTAAAAACCTTCGGTCCACTCACGACATGCAGGGGTCGATCACGTGGTACGCGTCCTCCGGAATTTCCTTGCAGGGCTCCTCACGATCCTCGGGCTGGACCCACGACCTCTGAAGCCGCCTCACAGAGGGCACCATTTGAAGAACCAGGCTGAATTAGGCCTGGCGGCGCAGGGTACGCCTGAAATCTTCTGAGTTCGCCTTCTAAATGTACAGAGACACGGAACACTCTGTTGGCATAGGAACTTCAATTTATTAGCTGCAGCTAGGTACAGTTGTCCTAGAAGTACATCAGTGGTAGGTTCTCAGGAGACTGCCACTTCAATCCGTGGCTCACAGTCTTTTATAGCGCTTGAATCCCCTAAAGCAACACCCAAGGTTCACATCCAACTGGAATTGCATGAGAAGTCGAGATACATTACCACATTCACCACTCACCAAGGCCTCTTCAGATACAAACGTCTCAATTTCGGAATTTCATCGGCAGCCGAGATTTTTCAGGAGGCCATCTGGCGTGTGTATCTGCACTTTCTGACACTCCACAACCACGTGATGTCAGTGAACTCCATTCATTCCTAGAGATGGCCAGCTACTGCGCTCGTAATATCAAAGACCATGCCACCATCAGCTACCTGCTCAGAGAACTGACACGTCAGGGACAACAATTCCAAAGGTCAGCCACATGCGAACAAGCCTTCAGCAAGATCAAATAGGCGGTGTGCACTGCCATCAACTTAGCTTGCTTCAACACCAAACAGAAGACCAAAATTACTGTGGACGCCAGCCCAGTAGGGTTAGGCGCAATCCAGGCACAATATGATGATGACGCCGACCAACGACACATTGTTGCATACGTCAGTTGCAGCCTTACCGACACGGAAAAGGCCTACTCACAACCGGAAAAAGAGAGTCTTGCGGTTGTGTGAACGTGTGAACATTTTCATCTCTTCATATACGGAAAACACTTCACGCTCATCACTGATCACCAGGCGCTCACAACCATCTTTGGTAACCCGTGGGCCAAGATGCCCCCACGGATTGAACGGTGGGGAATTCACCTACAAGATTACACCTACACCATTATCCACAAACCAGGCAAGGCGGAAAACCCGGCAGACTATATGTCGCGACATCCACAAACCAAGTGCGACGCTCTGTGGCGGAAGAATACCTCCATTTCGTCATTGACCAAGCCTGCCCATCAGCGGTCCCGTTAGAAGCCATCCGTGAAGCGTCTGCCCAAGATGCCACAATCCAAAACATCATGCACCGAATCCGCACCAACTCATGGAGACACTTAGAAGACGCAAACATGAATGACGCTGTCAACACTCAAGAACTTGTGGCATTCAAACACGTCCAAGACGAACTCTCCATCAGTGCTGATGGGCTGCTACAAAGAGACCGAAGAATTGTGATCCCTCAAAAATTAAGACAAGGAACCGTCAACCTGGCACACGAAGGACACAGAGGAGTGGTGGCCACGAAGAAAGCATTACGAGAACGCATCTGGTTCCCGTCCCTTGACCAGATGGTGGAAGCAACGCTCCAAGACTGCCCATCCTGTCAATTAGTGGGACGAGAGGAATTACCCGCCCCATTGCAGATGTCGGACCTCCCGGACAGTGTATAGCAACAAGTAGCCATCTACTTCTTCGGCCCACTGAAATCAGGGAAATACATCGTTGTCATCATGGACGAATACTCAGGCTTTCCATTCCCCCATCAAATTCCCTCCACCAAAGTGACTGCTGTCATACCTGTCATCGACGAAGCATTAGCGGCATGGGGAATACCTATGGTGGTAAAGACAGACAACGGACCGCCGTTCAACGGACAAGAATTTGCAGATTTTGCAAAACACCTGAACTTCAAACATCGGAAGATCACTCCCCTGTGGCCCCAGGCCAACGGGATGGTGGAACGCTTTATGGGAACAATCAAGAAGACCATACAACAAGCTGAACTGGCTCATCGAGACATTCAACCGGCACTAAATGAAGTGCTACGAGCCTACCGGACCACGCCACACAGCACTACAAACCAATGTCCTGCCATTCTGATGCTCGGGCGAACCCCACGCACCCAGCTCCCGACTACGGATGCTGTCACACAATCCCGAGTCGTAACCACAGACCATGACACCCTAGTAGAACTTGATCACGCCAAGAAGTCCAAAATGAAGGAGTATGCTGATCACCGCACACGCGCAAAGACGTCCGACATCCGTGAGGGAGACTGGGTGCTGGTGAAACTGGACAAGAGAACCAAAGCGGACAGCCGCTACCTTGCACACCCCCTGCAGGTGACAAGAAGGAAAGGGACCATGGTCACCGCCGAATCTGGAGTCAAGCGGATGACCAGAAACATATCGCACATCAAAAGGTGCAACCCCTCTGTCTATACCCGAGCTCGAGAGCCTGACTGGAACACAAACTCGTCAAGTCAAGAAAGAAACAGTGACCACGAGTACAGACGAGCGCTGGAAATTGGCAACACGAGAGAAAGGAGCTCGCCTGACTAGATACAAGCCAGCCGACCGCGAAGAACAATTCGAAGACCTGTCCGGCTCATTGAAGAACTCTGAAATACAGTGAACACTTAAAATACAAAGGGGGGAGGTGTCATGTTGTTATGCCTGACCCTGATACACAGACAGGGCAGGCAGGAAAGGGAAAAGGAGGGGCTAGGGTGGAGGCGGAAAAGGAGGGGCAGTTAGGTAGTGAAAGGGAAGAATAAAGGAGGTAAATGAAAGCGCTCCCGCGTCCTGTGTCCTTTGTTGGGTGAGGACATTAAAGTGGCCTATGCAGTTCTAGACTCTGCGCAGAGGTTCACAGTGGGAGTGGCCTGTCCCGCCCCAGGCTTTGTCCAGAGTGTTAGACAAAGGGGCCTGCTGTGTTCTCGATTCTGTACAGTTTGTTGGTGGGAGAGGCGTATGCTGTTCTAGACTCTGTCCAGTAGTGACAGTGGGAGGGACCTGTCCCGCCCCATACTTTGTCCAGAGTGTTTGTTGGAGAGGCGTCTCAGTTCTAGACTCTGTCCAGATTGTTAGTGGGTGGGGCTTATGCAGTTCTATGCTCTGCCCAGAGGCTCACAGTGGGAGGGGCTTGTTCCGCCCCATACTTTGCCCAGAGTGTTAGTTGGTCTCTGTTCTAGACTCTGTACAGATTGTTAGTGGGCGTGGCCTATGCAGCTTTAGGCTCTGCCCAGAGGCTCACAGTGGGAGGGGCTTGTCATGACCCAGGCTTTGTCCAGAGTGTTAGTTGGAGAGGCCTCTCTGTTCTAGACTCTGAACAGATTGTTAGTGGGCGTGGCCTATGCAGTTCTAGACTCTGCGCAGAGGTTCACAGTGGGAGGGACCTGTTCCACCCCAGTCTTTGTCCAGAGTGTTAGTGGGCGTGGCCTATGCAGTTATAGACTCTGCCCAGGGGGTTACAGTGGGAGGGGCCTGTCCCGCCCCAGGCTTTGTCCATAGTGTTAGTTGGAGAGGCCTCTCTGCTCTAGACTCTGAACAGACTGTTCGTGGGCGGGGCCTATGCAGTTCTAGGCTCTGCCCAGAGGCTCACAGTGGGAGGGGCTTGTCCCGCCCCATACTTTGCCCAGAGTGTTAGTTGGTCTCTGTTCTAGACTCTGTCCAGATTGTTAGTGGGCGTGGCCTATGCAGTTCTGGGCTCTGCCCAGAGGCTCACAGTGGGAGGGGCTTGTCCTGCCCCACGCTTTGCCCAGAGTGTTAGTTGGAGAGGCCTCTCTGTTCCAGACTCTGAACATATTGTTAGTGGGCGTGGCCTATGCAGTTCTAGGCTCTGCCCAGAGGTTCACAGTGGGAGGGGCCTGTCCTGCCCCAGGCTTTGTCCAGAGTGTTAGTGGGAGTGGCCTATGCAGTTATAGACTCTGCCCAGGGGGTTACAGTGGGAGGGGCCTGTCCTGCCGCAGGCTTTGTCCAGAGTGTTAGTGGGCGTGGCCTATGCAGCTCTAGACTCTGCCCAGGGGGTTACAGTGGGAGGGGCCTGTCCTGCCGCAGGCGTTGTCCAGAGTGTTAGTGGGCGTGGCCTGCTGTGCTCTAGAGTCTAGACAGTGCCAGAGGGGTATTTACAGGGATCTGCTATGTGTCGTGTCTGCGTTGCTGAGGCCAGCTGCTTCCCGCCCAGAGACCCCCGTTTCCAGAGAGCGGCTGGGGCGCTGCCCAGACCCTTGTAAGGCATGTGAAGGACTGGGATGCACTTTCCTGTTCCAAACTTTGTGCAGATGTGGCCAGCAGTAGCGTGTAATTTCTTGCATCTGGAACCATTTCTGCAGCCGGGAGGATTCCAGGAAGAGTGTGGTGGGGGGGGACGCGCAGAGGAATTCCAGCTCCTGCAGACGTTTGTTTCCAGTTTGTGGTGGGCCGTGTGAGGGGCTCGGAGTTAGAATGGCTGCAAACTCTGCCACCAGATGGCAGAGTCCTGTCACAGCAGTTGGCTGGCACTGACGGGCTTCGAGGAGCTTCTGTGCTCGGATCTCCAAGAAACCACTTGGGGGTCTTCACAAACCAGTTGCCCCAGGCTCTCCTCCTCAGTGTCTGGGGTCTGCTGACAGGGCACAGAACAGTGGGGCAGCCCGAGGGGGCAGATCACTGCTCCCAGGACCGAGGTAGGCAGAACATGGGTTCTTTATTGAGCACTGGAGGCCAGCTCCTTCCAAGAGAGGGGGCCTGCGGCACCTGGCACAGACTGCAGTCCTGAGCTTGGAAGAGAACACCTTCCACCAGGGCCCACCAGCATGCCAGGCATGCATCTCCTACTGATAAACATGAAAATAAGCAAAATAAAAAAACGCTCCAATCTGATAAATCACTCAGATCAGAATTAAACACATATCGAGTCATGACGTACACAAACAACTTCTTATCTGTCAGTATAGAGGAGTTGAAACCCCGGACCTGATTTAGATCTCAGTGGACGGGTCACTCCGTCACAACGGTGATGGATAGCCCGACCGTCAAAATATAAATCCCATTATATCCTATGGGATTTATGAGTAAACTGCGCCACAAGATCTAAATAAGACCCATAGCCTGCACTTACAAAGGTTGTCTGGGAACATGGAGGGCAAGTGTGGGCACCAATTTCCACATAAGATCACTCAGCCGAGCTTTCCCGGCCTAACCTTCTGTTTTGAAATCTTTCAACCAAACATGACGCCTGCAAATGCCCTACGAAGTGCCACGCACCACGGGTCAGATCAACACAAATCGTTAGTAATTCCTGCATTGGAACATTTTGTTACACAATTTAGAAAGTTACTTTGCGCTCAGCAGGAGTCCTGTTTTAGTGCCACGAGAGAAAAAAGGTATTTGTCGAAGACTTTGAAAACCAGCATGTATTTGCTGCCAGTGTCTACATACAGGACAGATTATGGGTGGTCAAGGAAAGATCAGCAGCTGTCATGGTTAAACCTCGGGACAGTGGTAACTGTTTTGCAAGGCGCATGGTGGTTGGTCCCTGCTCCCTGCATACACAGGTAACTTTACGTTCAATGTCATTATTTCCCTGTGGCCAGCATTGCCTCAGTGCTGGGCCATTTGCACAGAGAGGGGCTCTTCTAGCTCTTGAAATGGCACCAAGTGGGATCATTTCTAATATTTTTCTTTACAGGGAATTGTCTGCATGGTTTTAATCACAATTAAGTTTCTCAAATAGTGTCAGAGATAAAACATGGCTGTCGCGCACGAGTGATGTCACATGTAAGCAATCTGAAACCTGGCAGCTATTTCTGTCCTCTCACCCAGTTCACACTTCCTTTGTGAGTTCATACCTGCCCTATACTGAGCCCCACAACAGCAGACATTGTTCAGTCCTTCTGCCATGCGAAAGTCTAGGTGGGGTGATGGCCCAGTTTTTTTGCCAGATTGTTTATCAATGTAGGTGATTCGGGTACCCCTTGTCCATGGAAATGGGAAACCCCTTACCAATTAATTCAGAAGGGAAAGACGTGCACCAGGACAAGTAGGTTGTTCTGTAGCTGTTCGTTGTAAATCAAATTCAGAATCTAATTAAATACTAGCTGTGAAATGAGGTTGGAAACTCGTATCTTCTCTTGATTTCGCCAACATTTATTTGAGGTTATGAACGATCATGATAAAGAAACTTTTGTTGTACACAGCCAACACGTGTTTCGCCCCCTGTGACCCGTGAGCCGGGGCTTTTTCAAGTTGTAAGATCACAGGGTAAATATTGTCAAACCCTTTCGTTCTTCTAATGAAAGGTCCATATCGATCTATTGTCGAGAAGATATGTATTTGCTCGAGTCGGCATGAAGGAATGTTTGGAAAGAGGTAGATTATTTCTAGTATTTACAGGGCGTCCTCGTCCATTTCTGTCGACAACCGCCATTATTCACTCCTTCTGCCATGTATGCAATGCGACAGTCATTTACATGAGCTCTCAGAGGGAAGGACCGCTAGTGGCTCCCGGGATAGCAGGAGGGTCTAACAAAGCTATGTCCTGGGACTCAAGAGTCAGCTGCGTGTTGATCAATGCTAGATCATTGGTCAAACATCAAGTTAAATTCTCTGAATTCTTAGATGTGAATCAGGCAGATCTGGTTTTCATCACTGAAACTTGGGCCGACCAGACCTCAGGCCCAGAGATTACAGTTGTGGTGCCCATTGGATATACTATCATTAGACTGGATCGACCCCATAAGAAACGAGGAGGAATAGTGGTTATTCATTGCATCTCGATCTCAGCTGTTTTTACACCAGCCTTGTCCTTTGAGTATAAAGCCCGCCTGTTCAATGCCGAACGACCCAAAACTCAGTCCTTTGAGGACTGTTGGATTACCGCCCGCCGGGGCCCAGATCCCCTTTCATTCATACTATTGACTCACCTATGGAATCCTCCCCTTCCAAGTTAGGCTTTAGTTGGTGACTTCAATTTTCATCTGGAGAATCAAATGGATCCTGATATAGAACTTTCGGTCAACACCATGTCTGGTCCTACGCACCTGTCTGGGCTTACACTCAAAGGAGTGTTCGCTAACACCTCAAGCTTCACTAGCCCTACCACACTACCCATAACTTGCTCAGACCACAGAACAGTACTCTGGGAAATCAAGCTTCCCGGTAAACTCCCTTCAGCCAAATGGTGGGAACATCTTTATAATCCCATGCCTGGCCGCGGGTTCACGCCCGGAGCTGAATTCTCTTCTCACTGGGTCCCAGCCAGAAGAAACCAATGACATTGATCTAATGTTGGCGAAATCCCCAGTTTGGCTGAATTCTGCAGTTAATAAGCTAGCCCCCGCAATAACCAAAACAGTAAGGGGAAGTAAGCCCACTGCCCCATGGTTCAATGGCACTCTCAGGTCTGCAAAACAAGGGTGTCACAGACAAGAGCGAATCTGGAAGAAAGTCTATGACCCGATAGAGAAAGAAAAATATAAACATTGCATTGCACAGTATAAAAAACTCTTATTGACTGAAAAATCTGCCCTTTTCACTAAGCAAATAAAGTCTTCCAGCAATTCGACTAAGGCATTGTTGCAGGCTGTCACCAAACTTTCTACACCAGCTACCGGGAACTCGGCAGGAAGTAGTCAGGCTTTCAGCAATTCGTTAGCGAATTTCTTTCAACAGAAAGTGGAGGTAATCTTTAACAGATTTTCCTCCAGTGTTTTCAAATGCCAGAATAGTAATGCGGTTAGACCAGTGGTCTCTGATAGGATCTTGTTCACCGAAACCGCGCCGCTTTCTGAGGACCAAGTCAAAGTGGCCACTTTCAATTCGAAATCAAGATCTCGAATGGACCCTTGTCCGTCTAAGATCTTCCATCCATTACCTGCATCAGTGGCCCCTCACCTGGCTAAGATGTTCGATGCCATCTTTAGTTCAGGTGTGTTTCCTAAACAGTGAAAGACATCTACTGTTCTTCCACTGTTTAGGAAATCCAGCTTAAATACGCTGGACCCCACACAGCTATCAGCCTATCTCCAGGCTTCCCCTCCCCGCCACTTGAGAAGGCCACAACTGACCACGTTTCTGGAAAACAATTGTCTGCTAGATGATACTGTTAGATTTGAAATGCTATTTTCGTGATGCACAGGATAAAATGCTCTATTTGCTATGTTCAAACCCCTCTTCTCATTAAGTTAGCATGCATGGCTCCATCTTTATTGATGCCATGTTGTTCTGTAGCAGAGATCGAGTGTCTGTCTCATAAATGCTTGTCTCTGCAGAAAGGCTGCCCTGCTCCTCCAGCTTGTACTTCTCAAGGTTGAAGCTTTGCCGCTCTAATGAATGTACTGTCCATTGTTACATACCTTCACCATTAGATACAGTCGTTCCCATAGCTTTACATGGTAAAGAGCTGCCAAACGGCCTTGGGACTGAGATAGCGTGTTACCTGCCCAATGGTACAGCCCATCTTATGTGCCTTCTTTGTTCACCGTGGCCTGAGCTAGAAAATCCAAGTTTGGGCGGGACTCTAGATGTGTTGGAATTGTATAATTTGTGTTACCGTGTTGAGGGAGATCAGACCCCTCTGCAGTCATCTAAGGAGACTGGTCGGACTGGGCTCCGCTGCAGCAGATAGGTTTGTATTCTCTACTGCCTGATCGACTCTTCATTTATTGGGAAGGCGTATAGGTGGTCATGAGTGACCCGAGTCACCCTAAATTGGGCTACTTCCTTCATTACACAGTTTGGCTTCTGAGGTGGTCAAAGCACTGAGTCGGCACTAATTTTGGCCATGGAGGAAATTATGGTTTCAGTGGATAAGAGTGGTAACGCTGCCCCTATCTTGCTTGACCTATCCACAGCATTTGACATGGTCAACCATGACCTTTTGATTGACAGGTTACAGAGCTTGGGGACCGAGGATGCAGCCCTGAATTTGCTGCGCTCCTTCCTCACAGGCCGCATCCAGTCTGTCTCCTTTGAATCCTTTACTTCTGAGTCTTTTTCTCTATCATCTGGGGTACCACAGAGCCCATCACTGAGCCTGACATTGCTTAATCTTTACATCACCTCTTTGGCAGCCTTGATCAAGTGTTTTGGGTTGTCGTTATTCTCTTGCGCTAACAACACCCAGATTGTGGTTTCGCTCTCTAACAAGGGTCCTAATATTAGCGATAACGTTTGGAACTGCATGAGTGCAGTGAGTCAATGAATAGACAACAACTGTCTTAAATTGAATTCTTTTGAGACAGAAGTTATCCTATTTGGTAACAATACCTCTTTCTGGTCCCCTTGATGGTGGCCAGATGAGCTAGGCTCCCTTTCAACGCCAGTTAAGAAGGCCAAAAACCTCGGCGTCTTGGTCGATGACAGACTAACGTTTAAAGAGCAAGTCAATAAAGTAATCCCTGCATCCTTTTTGTCCTTACACATTGTCAAGAAAATGGCTCCATTTCTGCCGTTTGATTTTCTAAAGACAGTTGTTATTGCATTAGTCTTATCCAGAGTAGACTATTGTAATGGTTTGTGCAAAACCTCTCAAAAAGTCCCTGAACAAACTGCAAATCTTGTAAAACTCAGCAGCCCGAGTGCTTTTGAAGGTCTCTAGATTCTGTTTGGCCTCACAAGCTATCAGTAGACTTCATTAGCTCCCCGTAAAAAAGTGTATAGTCCAGTTGTGTAACAGTAGCCCTACAACCCCTGCGGAGCAGGAGGGCCCGAGCTCCAGGGGGCCAACTCTGAGTACCATGCACAGGCAGTCCTGAGAGCTCATGACTGGGCCTGGAGTGTGGGGGTTACACCACTGGTATAGTCATCTAGGCCCTTTGGGCTGCTTTCAAGGCACTTCAGGGTCTCGGTCCTGCCGATCTGAAAGAAAGGTCCAGATGGTATCAGTCTGGTAGGGCCCTTAGTTTTAGCTCCGCCAGATACTTGGCAGTTCCCTCTTGTAAACTGTCCTCTTGGGGTGCTTTGCCATCGGCACCGCCCAAAACTGGAACCATCTCCCTGCGGAGCTGAGAGCAGCAACTTCTCTGCTAGGTTTCAGGAAAGCTCCGAAAACCTGGCTGTTTAGTCATGATTAGCCACATTTGGTGGCCTGCTCACCTGTTTACTGGCATTGCCAATACGCCTCCGGGCATATATTGTGCGCTACAAATTTTAAATCAAATCTTTCATACCTACCACCGTCACCACCTCCCCGAGTAGCAATTTTGGGAGCTAACATATCCCACAGAATGGAATCCTTGGGTTGGAAGAGAACAATCTCCTCTAGGGTGCCAGACCCATGTGTACACCAGCAAGACTCAGAAGGCGTCACCAGGACTGGCCTGTAATGGGGCGTCCACTAAAATCTGCGCTGCCATGTCTGCCCACTCTGGCCACTTCTCTAGGGTAAATTTCCCCCGTACTTAGGGCAGTTGCCTTATACTAATGTATACGTTTCCGAAGAGAGATGAAGACGCCTGACTCCAAAGAGCGCTCAACCACCACACAGCAGGACCTCTGCGTCCCTGTTCTCATTTTAAGCACTAGTCCATTTTCAGGTGCTTCATTGCTCTATACAGGTACATTACACACATCCGTGCACACAGAGTGGATACTGATAGGCGAAGGCGCCTGTACTCCCAGGCAAAGATTCCTTTCTGCAGATAGCCTCTCTCCACCGGTATGACTTTCCTTTGGTCTGATCCAAGACTGCTGTTGGTATACCAGGGTATATACTCATTTAAAGATTTTACATTTTGCTTCTTCAGGCACTGTGTGTGGGCAACAAGCTGTTGGGTTGATGTGCTCCTCTGATGTTGTCTGCCTTGCAGGATCAACCTATGTAAAGCGTCAAGAGGTCAGAGACGATCCGCTACTAGGCATCCTGATTTTCAGCTTTTCTGAAGAGACTAGTGTGAGAGATTGATAGAGATAGTTTCAGATCTATGACCCAGCAGTAATTACAAATCTTCGGCCAAGTTGCTTCCTTTTCAGTGATTGGACCTCAGAGTCTGATCAGAGAACAGTGAAACTTGGAATTCTGAAGGTGCTCGGATGGTTCCACCAGTTGACCATGCCCAGTGTGTGGGATATGGAACTCAAGTTTTCATACTACTGAGAACCAGTGCGGGCTTTTGGAGCAGTTGTTGCATAGTTGTACTCAGTTGTTGCATGATTGTACTTAGTTGTTGCATGGATTTATGCAATTGTTGCATAGTTGTTCTACATTTTGCATGCTCATACTCAGTTGTTGCATGGTTGTACTTAGTTGGTGCCTGGTTGTACTCATTAATTGCATGATTGTACTCAGTAGTTGCATGGTTGTACTCAGTTGTTACATGGTTGTACACAGTTGTTGCATGGATGTACGCAATTGTTGCATAGTTGTTCTACATTTTGCATGCTCATACTCAGTTGTTGCATGGTTGTACTTAGTTGGTGCCTGGTTGTACTCATTAATTGCATGATTGTACTCAGTAGTTGCATGGTTGTACTCAGTTGTTACATGGTTGTACACAGTTGTTGCATGGATGTACGCAATTGTTGCATAGTTGTTCTACATTTTGCATGCTCATACTCAGTTGTTGCATGGTTGTACTAAGTTTTGCATGGTCATATTCAGTTGTTGCATGGTTGTACTCAGTTGGTGCCTGGTTGTACTCATTAATTGCATGATTGTACTCATTAATTGCATGATTGTACTCAGTAGTTGCATGGTTGTACTGAGTTGTTGCATGGATGTACGCCATTGTTACATAGTTGTTCTACATTTTGCATGCTTATACTCAGTTGTTGCATGGTTATACTCAGTTGGTGCCTGGTTGCACTCAGTTGGTGCCTGGTTGCACTCAGTTGTTGCATGGTTGTACTCAGTCGCCTGATCATACTCAGTTGCCTGGTTGTAATCAGTTGTTCCACGGTTGTATTCAGTAGCTGCATGGTTGTTCTCAGTTGTTGCATAGTTATTTTCAGTTGTTGCATTGTGCAGTATAAAAAACTGTTACTGACTGAAAAAATCTGCCTTTTTTTCAATAAGCAGATAAAGTCTGCCAGCAATTCAACTAAGGCATCGTTTAAAGCTGTCACCAAACTTTCTACACCAGCTACCAGGAACTCAGCAGGAAGTAGTCAGGCTTTGCCTTGTTGTACTCAGTTGTTGCACGGTTGTACTCAAGTGCTGCATGGTTATAATCAGTTGTTGCATGGTTGTACTCATTAGTTGCATGGTTGCACTCAGTTGTTGCCTGGTTGTACTCATTAGTTGCATGGTTGCACTCAGTTGTTGCCTGGTTGTACTCATTAGTTGCATGGTTGCACTCAGTTGTTGCCTGGTTGTACTCATTAGTTGCATGGTTGCACTCAGTTGTTGCCTGGTTGCACTCAGTTGCTGCATGGTTATAATCAATTGTTGCATTGCAGAGTATAAAAAAAACTCTTACTGACTGAAAAATCTTTCCTTTTCAGTAAGCAAATAAAGTCTGCCAGCAATTCGACTAAGGCATCGTTTAAAGCTGTCACCAAACTTTCTACACCAGCTACCAGGAATTCAGCAGGAAGTAGCCAGGCTTTCTGCAATTCGTTAGTGAATCTCTTTCAACAGAAAGTGGAGGTAATCTTTAACAGATTTTCCTCCAGTGTTTTAAAATGCCAGAATAGTGATGTGGTTAGACCAGTGGTCTCTGATAGGATCTTGTTCACCGAATTCTCTCCGCTTTCTGAGGATCAAGTCAAACTGGCCATTCTTAATTCAAAATCAAGATCTCGAATGTACCCTTGTCCGTCTAAGATCTTCCATCTAGTACCTGAATCAGTGGCCCCACACCTGGCTAAGATCTTCAATGCCATGTTTAGTTCGGGTGTGTTTTCTAAACAGTGGAAGGCAGCTACCGTTCTTCCACTGTTGAAGAAACCCAGCTTAAATGGGCTGGACCCCGAGCAGCTCTTGGCCTCGGTACTCAGGTGTTGCCTGGTTGTCTCAGTTGTTGGCTGGTTGTACTTAGTTATTGCATGGTTATACTCAACTCTTGCATGGTTGTAAGCAGTAGTTGCATGCTTGTATGCAGTATTTGCATAGTTGTGCTTAATTGTTGCCTGGTTGTACTCAGTAGTTGCATGGTTGAACTCTGTAGTTGTATGGATGTACACAGTGGTTCCATGGTTGTACTCAGTTGTTGTATGGTTGTACTCGGTTGTTGTATGGCTGTACTTGGTTGTTGCCTGCTTGTACTCAGTTGTTGCATGGCTGTACTCAGTAGTTGCATGGTTGTACTCAGTTGTTGCACTGTTTTATTCAGTTGTTGCTTGGTTGTACTCAGTTGTTGCATGGTTGTACTCAGTTGTTCCATGGTTGTACTCAGTAGTTGCATGGTTGTACATTGCGCACAGTTGCTGCATGGTTGTACTCTGAGGTTCCGTGAAATCTGAATCTGCATTATAAATATCATGGTTCCGTTACGATTCTGGTAACAGCGAACCGTAACTAGTGAGTTCGGCTAGTACGTGTGTTTTCGTCACATTACACCAATGGATTCACTGCGTATTTAGGGTTTACGTTCCGAACCCTGGGTTCCATTTTGCGCATGGTAGCCATTTTGTGGTTGCCCTCACATAGGCCGATGACTGTGGTCAAACGAGCTTTTTGGTCAGGCGCACCTTGAGCGCGAGTTTGTGCTGACTCCTACATGACTCGAGTGAACTGACCTCGTTGCCTGAGGCGGACCCTGCCAAACCCGTTCCCGCCCGCTAGCTGATCTTGATTAAGGGTCAGAGCACGGGATCTCGTAAAGTTTTATTGCACACAAACATGCCCCATCCTACTTCTATCTGTTTCTGTTTCTTCTTTTATGGTCCATTTACGATATGGGTTGTGGTCTCTTTATTATGGGTCTGTCCTGCTTGTCTAAAGAAGAATGTTGGGATTGTTCGATGATTGATCATGGGCCGGACAACTGAAAAGTGGGTTTTACCGTCATGCGATACTTTTGGTGTGGTTACATTCGATTGGACAATTTGTAAAATAATGGGTGTTTGTCTGGAATGTGATGTTTCTGGCATAAAAAGGGATGACTTGCTTTGTAAATTTGAGCAGTCTCCTGAGAACTCATACCGTGATGACTTCTAGGACTTCTGTTACTGGCTGCAGCCAATAAATTCGATCTCTGACGCCACCAAGAAGTATCCTGTGTCTCTGTATTCTAAGACAGGTGAACCCGAAGACTTTGGGCGTGCACCTGGCGCCGCTGGGTTCTAAAAACCCGGTTCTTCAGTTGGAGCCCGACGTGGGGCGACATCAAGCGGTACCGGTCCAAGCCCGAGGATCGAGAGGAACTTCGTGAGGAAACTCTGGAGGAGGGCCCCCACTTCAGCGACCCCTGTATGTCGAAAACGTGGACCGAAGATTTCCCCCTTCTGACGGCTACGTAAGGACCGCTGCCCTAACTGTCGCCCTGTCTTGGACACCCCCCCTTTTGTGAAAATTCGTAAGGCGAGACGATCAACGGATCTTCTGGGTGGCGTAGCAGACAACTTGGTTAAGTATAAGTGGGTCGCTCCCACTAACTTGTTTGGTTCTTAGTTTTACTTGGTCCTTAGTTTGAGCGGTTCTTGGTTTTGCTTGGTTCTTAGTTTGGTTCTTAGTTTGTTTGGTCCTTAGTTTTGATTTGAAAATTGCAATTTCCAAAGCCGAGGGTCTCGTATATTTACGAGTGTATCGGTAGAGATAGTCCCTTGAAGTTCGATTAGTGAGCGAAGATGCCTGATCGTAGCAAATTTGGTACTTGGTTTTGTTGTGGTTATAACAGGAAGTTCCGATTGGAGGACTCGTGTCCGATACCTCCAGTTGGAACTCCGACTTATGAGCTCTATTCTAAACACGGAATGGGCCACATTACGTTCAATGAAGTATGGGTCCGCTACACTAGGAAAGATGATGTCTTACGATGGCCCCAACATGGTAGTTTTGATACAGAGATTTTAGACAATTTGGAAGCGAAATTATTTAGGAAGAAAGCCCGGCCGGCAATGTTCGACTCCTTCCGCCTTTGGCGCAAAGAAGCCAGACAACGAGAGATAAAACAAGCTAAAAGAGATAAGAGAGAAAAGGGTGTATCGATAATGCAAGCTGCTAGGCAGTTTAAAGAAGATGAAGAAGATAAAGCGATCGAGGTGTCAAATAGGCAACATCATATGGCTATTGACAAATGTTATCCAGTTTTGTCACCCCCTCCTGTGAATCCGATTAAGGATCCCGAAAAGGATCCATTAATGTCTTATTTGTTAAAGTCACCTCCCCCTTATGTGCAAGGTGCTACTGCACCGATATTACCGCTTGTTGTACAACAGGTTGCTGGTCAGCCTTTAGTCCCTCCGCAACCCCCTTTTCCTGTTCCACAGTTGGTTCAGGTTCCTCCGGCACCCCCTCTTCCTGGGTTGCCTACTTTACCTTTGCCTGCCTTGACTCAGACTGCTTTGCCTCTTGCTCCTGTCCCTTCGACTTCCTCCACTTCTGCGTCTTTTTCTTTGCCATCGCAAGGTACCTTTTCTCCTGTTCTTATGACTGCTTTCCCTTCTGTTTGTCGGCGAGTAGCTGACACTGTTGCTAATTTCTTAACTCCTCTATTTGGGTCGCTAGTCACGACCCCCGTTTCTGATGACAGACAGAAACGTAGTCAGCTCCCTGGTTCTGTGGAGCGTGGAGTGTTGGATTCGCTGGCTCGTAGGTGGGTTACGAACGTTTCTAGGTATGATCCGGGAGTGGTTTTGAATACGTTCCTACAGTGGAAAGAGACGACGCAGCGGTATGTTTTTGATATGATGTGTACTTTGCTTCGGGAACAATGGGAAGATGATGAATTGGAGTTGGCTCCTGTTGGATTGCTTGATATTCAGAGTGAGTTCGCCAAAGGGACGATAGTGGGAGCTGGTGTCGAAGATGCGGTAGTGACACTTCTTACATATAGGTCTGCACTTCCTCACCAGTCATTGTTTGAGCCTGATGCCTCAGTTAGAAAGAAGGTACGACAATATCCAATGAGAGAGGTTCCTCCAGTTTGGAGAGAGGGAGACGCAGACGCTAATCCACCTATTTTGGCTCATTTCCAACGAGTTTGGATACATGTCCCTTGGAAGAGAGCTGAGGTTTTGGCTCTTAAGCAAACCTTACCCGACCCCCGTAAGAATCCCGCGGGGTATTATAAGGAGTTGTCCCAGACAGTCGACGCATGCATTATGAATCTAGCTGATGTGGATATGTTATTGGGTAATGTAGTCCCTCAACCGTTGTGGGCGAAGATTCGCCATGAGGATCATACGGTAGAATTAGGTGATACATGGGTGAATATTGCAGCTGCAGATGCTAGACAGGTAGGAGGAGCTAAACCTGAGCCTCTAATTGCAGATTTACCCGGTAGAATTATTAATATGATGAAAACGATGATGCCAGCGTTACGAGTGAATTGGGACAAGTTGACAGCATGTAAGCAGAAGAAGGACGAAAGTGTGTCTGATTTCTTCACCAGGTTTGAAGAGACTTTTATAGATCATAGCGGTCAAGATATGAGTACGGAAGGTGGCCAGAGACTGTTTGTAGATAAGTTTGTCTTTAATTTACTTCCCGAACTGTGTAATAAGTTGAAAGATTCTGAGAGTTCTTGGGCTGTCTCTTCGTCGGCCCAGATATTGGCGACTGCACAGTACTACGAGAATAGGGATAAGGATGAGAAAGATAGATTAGAGAGAAAGAAAAAAGACTTAAAAACGAAGGTTCTTCTGCAGCAGGCGTATCCGCCTCGCTCGAATCAGCAAGAATCACAGCAACGTCTACAGTTTCAGCAACCTCCGTCGTTTCAGAGACTGTCACAGAAACCTGAGTATTTTCCTCCAAGACCACCTTTGGGTCTGAATCAGCGCGCGTATTGTAGAGAGGAAGGTCATTACAAGAATGAGTGCCCTGTTTTACGACAACGTGCGAGCGGTATGTTGGCTCCAAGAGGTCGTGGTAGTTTCCAGCAGGTGTCTAGGGGTAGAGGACGTGGCGCGTTCCCTCAGAACGAACGTTCTTTTCCCCCACAGACGTCTATGAATTATTTTGATCAGCAGAACGTACAGACTGGCAGATCTCCGCAATATTATGTTGACGATTGCTATGTTGAGAGTGAGAGTACTGGCTATAATGATTGCTAGGACAGCCAAGGACAAAGAGAGGGAGTAGTGTCAGTTCCAGTAGACCAGGATGGACCTTATGTTGCAGTGGTTACATCGGGTGTGGTAGAGCCTTTTCTTTTGGATACTGGTGCAGCGAAGAGTTCTATCATGCACTCTAAACTCCCTGGCGCACCTTTGTCTGGCTTAACGAATATTTCAGTGGGATTTTCTGGCGCCCCGGTTCGTAATCCAGTTTCTAGTCCCTTGTCTCTTTCTATTGGGCCTTGTGAATTGGAAGCACCCCTTATTTTAACGACAGGTTGTGGTGAGAATTTGTTGGGTCTGGATTTGTTAAAGAGACTGCACGCGACATTGTATTGTTCTCCTTCGGGAGTACACCTTACATTGGGTAAGAGAGTGACCTCTCCGATGTATCTGTCTAGAGATCAGCTTCCACTGGAATTGCGTTGTCTCCCTGATACTTTTTGGGCTACTGGTCCTAATGATGTGGGTCTTTTGGGGATTCCACCATATGTTGTGACGCTCAAACCGAATGTTAGATTGCCACGTATTCCCCAATATCGGATTTCGAGTGATGGTGAAAGAGCACTTTTTGCGATCGCCGAAGAAAGTAGAGATATTTTTGGCTTCTCTTTGGGAGGACGAAGCTTCCGGTTTAAACGCGCTCCTCAAGGCTATTGCGAAAAGTCTGTCCATCTATAGTCAGGCTTTGAAAACTCAGCTTGATACTTTTGTGTTGCCTGCGGGTGCTGCTCTTATTCAGTATGTTGACGATCTGTTAGTGGCTGCTGATGATAAGGAAACTTGTAAAGAAACTACTCTTTCGTTGTTACAACATTTGTCTGATTTGCATCATAAAGTGTCACCTTCAAAGTTACAGTACTGTCGCCAAGAAGTGACCTACTTAGGTCATCTCTTGTCGAAGGAAGGAAGAAGGTTGACCCCAGAACGAATCCAAGCGATTGCTCAAATGACTGTGCCTAGTACGCAGAGAGAGGTACGCGCTTTCTTGGGTATCACGTCGTACTGTAGACAGTGGATTCCGAATTTTTCCTTGTTGGCAAAACCTTTGTTGGCTTTGACTTGTAAGGATACACCGAGTCCTCTTCCCTGGTCTGACGATTGTCATAAAAGTTTTTCTGAATTGCGTGACGCGTTGTGTTCTGCTCCGGTGTTGGGTACTCCTGACTACAGTAAGCCTTTTACACTCTACGTTCATGAGAGAGAGGGTTGTGCATTGTCAGTTTTGACGCAGCAGTTTGGTGAGAAGCAGCGTCCATGTGCGTATTTCTCGTCGACTTTGGATCCGGTAGCTAGAGCGTTGCCGAGTTGCTTGAGAGCTACAGCAGCAGCGGCTGTTTCCATCCGACAGTCTGCTGGGTTGGTGATGGATAATACGTTGGTTGTGATGGTTCCAGATGCAGTGGATACTTTATTGAACAGAGCAAAGACTCAGCATCTTACTAGTGCAAGGTTGTCGAGTTATGAGTTGACGCTTTTGGCCAGTCACGTGTTGCCGATTTCTGTGGCTAGGAATGGTCAAGAACAGCATAATTGCTTTCTTAGGACAGAAGAGGAAACAAAGGGTAGAATTGATCTAAAAGATACTCCTCTTTCAAATCCAGATGGTACGCTATGGTTTGATGGGTCATGCTACAAGCTCCCGAATGGTGATATGACTGCGGCATATGCCGTGACGACATTGTGTACGATTGTTGAAACTGCAAGAGTGAGCTATAATTAAGCACAAGCGGCGGAATTGGTCGCATTAACAAGAGCGTGTGTCTTGTCTGAAGGAAAGAGAGTGAATGTATAGTCAGTATGCGTTTGGTGTAGCACACAGTTTTGGACGCTTGTGGAGAGAGAGAGGATTTCTTACGTCGCATGGGACTAAAATCCAACATGGACAGTTGGTGAATGAGCTTCTTAAGTCACTTACTCTGCCGAAGCAAGTTGCGATTGTGAAGTGTAGTGCTCACCGAAAGGTTACGGATGATGTTGGCCGTGGTAACGCATTTGTTGACGACGTTGCGAAAGAAACAGCGAAAAATATGATGGGTCGAATGTATGTTGCAGGCCCTGCCAGATGGATTGGCGCGGCTGGAATGTGTAAGGATACGATTGAGAGTGTGAAATCGATTCAGGCCGAAGCTACGGAGAGTGAAAAAAGCATGTGGAGAGAAACTACGGGTAGATTGGATTCGACTGGTTGTTGGGTTGAGTTGTCGGAACACCAAAGATGGATGTTACCCGATGTGTATGTGCTTGCAGTGGTTACGATGGCACATGGAATGTCTCACATCAGTGCGAAAGGGATTTGTAAGCTGTTGGCTCCAGTGTGGGAGAATGGAGGAATTCCCAAGTGTGCGGAGAATGTGGTCAAGAATTGTATGGTGTGTCTGATGTATAATCCTGGTAAGGGAACTCCAACTCCAGCTGGTCACTTCGCGCCTCCGACGTATCCGTTCGAGGTTTTGCAATTGGATTTTATCCACACGGAAAGATGCAACAATTTGAAATACGTCCTTGTAGTTGTTTGTGCCTTTTCTAGATGGGTAGAGGCATACCCCCTAAACCATAATACTGACTTGTCCACAGCTAAAGTCTTGCTCAAAGAATATTTCCCTAGGTTCGGGTTGCCAAGGATGGTGTGGAGTGATAACGGAAGTGAGTTTGTGGGCAGGATCATGAAGAGAGTATGTGAGGGTTTGGGCATAAAGCAGAAATTCCACGCTGCGAATCATCCCCAATCAGCTGGTTTAGTGGAGTGCTATAATGGCACTCTGAAGCTGAAGTTAGCCAAGCTTCAGGCGAGTTCTGGTCTCCAATGGCCCGATGCCTTGCCATTGGCACTTTTGTCAACTAGAACTACAGTGCATTCCCGAATTGGACTTAGTCCGTATGAAATTGTTTTTGGTCGACCGGCAAATGTGTGGGGAGTGCCGAGACCAACGAAATTTAGTGACATCGATTATCCTGTGTTGGTGGACTATTTGTATGACCTGACGGCTAAATTGCGTGTCTTGCATCAACAGGTTCATGATAGCTTGCCACCAGCATCTGTGGACCCAGGTCATACTATCAATCCTGGTGATTGGATCCTGGTAAAGAATTTTCAGAGGACTAAGAACGATCAGCCCCATTGGACGGGCCCTCACCAGGTGTTGTTGTCTACAAGGACATCTGTAAAAGTCTTCGGAAAAAGAAATTGGATCCACGGCGTACACTGTAAGAGGGTACCTTTACCACTGCCGTATGACCAGTGGATCCGCGAAGGCATCGCAGACACCGAAACTGAGAGATTACCGAAATTCACACCGTTTAGCGACGCTGAATTGGTATGGACAAGGTCTGAGAAAGGAGATGACGATGTCTTGCAAGCAGCTGTGCCTTCACCTTTAAGATTGGACACCACTGAACCTGAACTGTTGTTTCAAAGTCAGACAGAGCCTGGTAAAAGTCGTTATAACCTGCGGTCTAGAGACAATGGACTAATAAAGAACAAATAATTCCTTTCATTTTGAGAACAGCACTCTATCAGGCAAGAAATTTTTGGTCTTTTTTTCTTTTTTTCGAACCACCATCCGGGTTCAGCTGTAAGGTCGCGGTGTAAAGACTTGGGATTGCAGCCGTGTAGACACAAGGTCGATGGTTCTGGTTGGTCCTAGGGCATTCCCTGGACTGACAGACGCACTCCTTAGCAGAAGAAAACCAACCGCCGCGAACAGCACGGTGAGAGGATGGAATTTTTTGAGGTCAAGAGAGCTGTTGAGAAAACGAACTTTAAGATGAAACTATGCAGGATAATGCATCTCAAATGTTTTCCGATTACATGTATTCTGATGGTTCTTAGCATGACGTTAGCTTTGGTGGGTTGGATTGTTTTTTCTACCCAATTGACCTCTGCACCCACTTCCCAACCTACGTCTTTTCCTATTACTACTTCTTTGCATTCTCTTCATATCTTACCCGAACACGAGCAGATTAGAAGGTCAGAATTTGCAAATAACTCATTTGTACAGATTCTGCATCAACATCAGTTGGTAGTGAACATCACTAATTGTTGGGTGTGTGGTCTTATGCCACATACTACGGATAGAGGTATTCCCTATCTGGTTCTGCCATTTAGTCAGAATGGGTCTTTATGGGCTTTCCAGACGATGTTCATTTATGCTATCGAAGTCTATCCCCTGCATTCCATAAGAGATAACTCGAGTAATAAAGCCTTGGTGAAGGGAATTGCGAATATGAGTAGAGATATCGATACGTATAGGACTATTCCCAAGGACGAGTTACTAGCTTATGTGAAGTGGGTCGCACACCGCTCGTCATACTAGCAAATAGCCCCATAGGATTCTGGAGGATGTAGTGACAGCGGCGGGTACACCTATGCCACGAGTAAAAAGTTTAAAATGCCATCCCTGGACACGTGTTTCGAGGTAATTGCCTCTCGTCAGCAGGGAGCAGGTACGTATGCGGGGTGCTGTAGACTGCCAAAAATTATCAGGTCTAGTACCTCTCACGGCGCGCGGGTGCGGGATCCGGGCTCGTCAACCCATAGCTCAGGGAGCTTTAAATACAAAATGCGAAGTGGGTCGCACACCGCTCGTCATACTAGCAAATAGCCCCATAGGATTCTGGAGGATGTAGTGACAGTGGCGGGTACACCTATGCCACGAGTAAAAAGTTTAAAATGCCATCCCTGGACACGTGTTTCGAGGTAATTGCCTCTCGTCAGCAGGGAGCAGGTACGTATGCGGGGTGCTGTAGACTGCCAAAAATTATCAGGTCTAGTACCTCTCACGGCGCGCGGGTGCGGGATCCGGGCTCGTCAACCCATAGCTCAGGGAGCTTTAAATACAAAATGCGAAGTGGGTCGCACACCGCTCGTCATACTAGCAAATAGCCCCATAGGATTCTGGAGGATGTAGTGACAGCGGCGGGTACACCTATGCCACGAGTAAAAAGTTTAAAATGCCATCCCTGGACACGTGTTTCGAGGTAATTGCCTCTCGTCAGCAGGTACGTATGCTGTTAGAAAGGGTAGACGGACCGGGAGGGTCGGCCGGGGTCAGGAGGAGAGGTCTCCGGGGAGAGCCGTCTCCAGCGATCGTACAGACAAGTAACTTCCCCCCCCCCCACAGACAGATACCACACACGGATAAGGTTCAGTGTTCTTTATAAGCACTTCTTAAGGTACGGTTGAATGGTACAAGGAGGTCTGGACTCAGGGGTCCCCTCGATTCAAGTCTCTCAATGCAGGGTAAGGGGGAGCGGGACAGTCTGTTTACCAGTCAGGTAGTTCGGATGAGATGATGACTAGCTCACAATCCTCGAGCTTGGTGGTTTAGTTGGTACGGGCCGCGGCAGCGCCAGCAGGTCCCGGTCGAGATGGTCGGGACACGGTCCGCGGCAGCGCCAGCAGGTCCCGGAAAGATGATCGATGTACGGTCCGCGGCAGCGCCAGCAGGTCCCGGTGAGGATGGTCGTTACAACGGGCCGCGGCAGCGCCAGCAGGTCCCGACGAGGATGGATGTTGCAGAAGGCCGCGGCAGCGCCAGCAGGCAGGACGATGGTTCACAAGAGCGGGCTACGGCTGCGCCAGTAGTCCGTCAAGGCTGAGTTCTCTCGGTGTCTCTCGACTCCAGGATACAACTGCTTTCCTGCTCCGGAGTTGCCCCAGTTATAGGGCAGGCGCTCTTTGATGTCCGGACCCTCGCACTTGGAGGTCGGAGGGCCCGGGATGAAGGTGTCCAGACACCCAGCAGGGGGTGGAGCCAGCGCCTGGGGGAGCTGGAGGCGATCGGCACCTGGCGGGGGAAGAGCTCTTGACACTTCGTCCTCCCATTGACCTGCCAAGTGGTCCGCTCACCTCCCGGGTGGATGGTGGTGCCGGGATGTCGGGGCCGGTCAGGCCCGGGGTTAGGGTCGGGGCGAGGCCACGCGGCCTCGTGGTGCAGGGCCCAAGATGGCGGCTTGAACCGGCCGGGGGAGCCGGTGGGGCTGGGCCCCGTGATGAGTAGAGGTCCGAGGGCAGAAGATCCGTCGGGAGACGGGGTACAGGTGCTTTTCGTGGGTTATGCCTGGTGGGTCGGAGCTCGGGCCCTGTCGTGCGGGGAGGGAGCAAGCCCTTCATGTGGCCTGTCCAACATGCGTCCCCCCCAGCTGAAGGCGGGGAGAGTCACCCATCTCCTTGGGGACTCTCTTCGTCGAGGCGGAAAAAGCGGGACAGGCCATCCGCGTTGGCGTGGTCTTGGCCTGGTCGGTGCTCCACAGTGAAGTCCATTCCCTGCAGGGAAATGGACCAGCGCAAGAGTTTTGGGTTCTCCCCCCGCATCTGCATCAGCCACTGCAGGGGTCGATGGTCGGTTTGTACCCGGAAGTGGGTACCGAAGAGATAGGGCCGGAGCTTTTTGAGGGCCCACACCACTGCGAAGGCCTCCCTCTCGATGGTGCTCCAGCGCTGTTCTCGGGCCAGGAGACGTCGACTGATGAAGGCCACCGGCTGGTCATGACCTTCGGGGTTTAACTGAGAAAGGACGGCTCCGATGCCGTGGTCGGAGGCGTCGGTCTGTACCACGAATTCCCGACTATAATCGGGGGCCTGGAGCACAGGGGCGCTGCACAGGGCGGCCTTCAGCTTCTCGAAGGCCGCTTGACAATCGGGGGTCCAGTTAATCCGCTTCGGTTGGTTCTTGGACGTGAGACCCGTGAGGGGCCCCACGATGCTGCCGTAGTCCTTCACGAACCGCCGGTAGTAGCCGGTGAGCCCCAAGAAGGCTCGGACCTCGGTCTGGGTGACGGGGGGCTGCCAGGACTGGATGGCAGCAATCTTAAGTTGTAGCGGGGCCACCAGCCCGCTTCCCACTTGGTGCCCAAGGTAGGTCACAGACCCTTGGCCAATTTGGCACTTGCCGGCCTTAATTGTGAGGCCGGCCCGCTGGAGGGCCTGTAGGACCTCTTGGAGGTGACAGAGGTGGTCGGGCCAGTGGCGGCTGTATACAGCGATATCGTCCAGGTAGGCAGCGCTGAACTCTTCGAGCCCCGCCAAGACCTGGTTCACGAGGCGTTGAAACGTGGCGGGGGCATTCTTCATGCCGAAGGGCATGACCTTGAATTGGTAGTGGCCATCGGGGGTAGAGAAGGCTGACCGTTCCTGAGCCCTGGGTGTGAGGCCGATCTGCCAGTAGCCCGCTGTTAGGTCGAAGATACTGAGGTAGCGGGCGGCCCCCAGCCGGTCGATCAGCTCGTCTGCTCGGGGGATCGGATGAGCGTCGGTCCGGGTGACAGCGTTCAAGCCCCGGTAGTCGACGCAGAATCTCAGTTCAGGTGCGGTGCCGGGGGCAGCGGCTTTGGGGACCAATACAACCGGACTGGCCCAGGGACTGTCCGAGGGCTCGATGACCCCGATTGTGAGCATCTTGGCCACTTCCTCCTGTATGCAGGCCCGTACCCGATCTGGTACGCGGTAGGCCCGGTGTCGGACAGGGGGACTGTCCCCGGTGTCCACGTCGTGCAAACACCAAGGGGTGACCCCGGGGGTGAGGGAGAACAGGGTAGCGAACTGCAGCAGGAGGTTCCGGCAGCCCTGGCGTTGCTCCGAAGTGAGGGCGTCAGAGAGCCGGACCCCGTCCACGGAGCCGTCATTCTCCTGAGTCTTCAGAAGATCCGGGAGGGGTTCGGAGTCTTCCTCTGCCCCACTGTCCGTAGCCATCAGGAGGCTGAGTTCTGAGCGCACAAAGTGTGGTTTGAGTCGGTTGGTGTGGAGGACCCGAAGGGGGTTCCGGGAGGTCCCCAGGTCGATGAGGTAAGTGACGGGGCTTTTGCGCTCGACCACTTTGAAGGGCCCCGTCCACTTATCTTGCAAGGCACATGGTTCGGTGGGGGACATCACCCATACTTGTTGTCCAGGCTCGAACTCAACGGAGGAGGCATTGTGATCATACCACCTCTTCATGTCCTCCTGGCTGGCCTCGAGGTTCGCCTTGGCCATCTCTCTGAAGCGCCGGGTCTGATTGCGTAGGGCCAGGAGGTATTTGAAGACGTCTGGAGGGGTGGTTAGGGGGGCCATCTCCCAACCTTCTTTTACTAGGCTGAGGGGCCCTCGCACAGGGTGCCCGTACAGGAGTTCGAAAGGGCTAAAACCGAGGGACTTCTGGGGAACTTCTCGGTAGGCGAAGAGGAGGCACGGGAGTAGTACATCCCACTGGCGACGGAGGGGCTCTTCCAATCCCCCAATCATCCCCTTGAGAGTGCGGTTAAAACGCTCCACTAGTCCGTTCCCTTGGGGGTGATAGGGGGTCGTGAATCTGTAGGTGACCCCGCATTGTTGCCAGAGGGACTTCATGTATTTGGATATAAAGTTCGTGCCTCGGTCGCTGATGACTTCTCGGGGGAAGCCTACCCGGGAGAAGATCCCCATTAGGGCCCGGCCAACCACCGGAGCTGTCACGGTCCGTAGGGGCACCGCCTCGGGGTAGCGGGTGGCATGGTCCACCAGTACTAAGATGAACCTGTGTCCTTGTGCCGTGCGGGGGTCCAGAGGCCCCACAATGTCTATCCCCACCCTCTCGAACGGGGTGGTGACCACAGGGAAGGGTTGCAGAGGGGCTTTCAGCTTCCGACCACTCTTCCCGCTGGCTTGGCATGTGGGGCAAGATCGGCAGTGGTTCAGGACGTCGTTCCTCATTTTCGGCCAGAAAAAGTGGGTCACTAGGCGGCTGTACGTTTTGTCCTGGCCCAGGTGTCCAGCCAGGGGGACATCGTGGGCCAGGTTGAGCAGAAAGTCTCTGAAGCGGAGAGGTACCACCAGTACTCGACCGGCCCCCAGCTCGGCGATTCTTTGCTCGCTGTATAGCAGGTCGTTATCCCAGTAGACCCAGTGAGTTCCGGTGGAGTCCCCTGCGTTCTGGGCGCTGGCTTGTTGGCGGAGTCCCTCGAGGGAGGGACAGGTCTTTTGTTCCTGGCGGAACTGTTCTTGGGTGGGCCCCCCTTCTTGACGCCACTGAGCCAGGTCAGGAAGGTTCTGGGGTTGCGCGTCCCCTTCGGTCGTCGGGTCTGGGAGGCTGGCCTCGTCGTTGTCTTCTACTGGGGCGACCGGGGGCGGAGGTGCTGGCCATTCCGGTTCTTCTGATCGGGGGACGGCACGGGCGGCCATGGACCGGGTGGTTACGCAGGCCCAGTCCGGGAGGCCCAGCATCCCCAGGTGCTCTCTTCTCTCAACGGTGGCCCACGGGGAACTCTCGAGGTCATTCCCCAGGAGGCAGTCCACGGGGGCATCGTCCCGGACCGTCACCTTCAACAGGCCGGAGACCCCTCCCCATTCGAACGGGACGCAGGCCATTTGACACATACTCTCAGAGTTGTCTGCCGAGCGGACGGGGCAGAGAATGTTCGGCAGGATCTGCTCGGGCTTCACCAGGTGACAGCGGACGGCCGTCACACTGGCGCCTGTGTCACGCAAGGCCTCGGCTCGCTGTCCATTAATGGTCACCCACTGACCGTAATTCCTGGTGTTAGCGGGTAGGGGAGCCCGTGGGACCATGTCTCCTCCCCCTAAGCACGCCAGGACCATGGCGGCCGGTTCCCACTCTTGCTGGGCCGGCTCATACTCTTCTGGTTCCCCCGATAATCGCTCTTCCCCCAGGGCGGCGGCAGCTACCTGGCGGGGCTTGGGTGTTTGGTTCTGCGGGCAGCTCGGGTCATTGGCGTAGTGGCCGACTCGCTGGCATCGGTGGCACGGGACGTTGGCTCGGAACCCAGGACGCCACGGGGGGTTGCCCCGGCCGGCCGGAGGCGGGGTGCTGGCCACGGGTGTTGCTGGCAAGGCGTCTCTCCCTCGCCCCTGGCCCCCTCCTCCTCCCCGAGGACGGTGCTGGCGTGGGTTGCTTCTGTTCTGTTCGTGTGGCCCCCTCCGGCCCACTCGGGTGCTTTCCCATCGGTCAGCTTCGGCGGCGAGCTGCCGGGGGTCAGTCAGCTTACTGTCGAGGAGATGCTGCCTGAGCTCGACGAAACAGTTGTTCGACAGGTGCTCCCATACCATAAGGTTAAAGAGTTGTTCGTAGGTGGTGACATGGCTCCCCTTGATCCAACCCTCGAAGGCACGGCTAAAATAGTTCACGTATTCTACCCAAGTTGTACCTGGGATCCGGGTGCAATCTCTGAACCTCTGGCGGTACATCTCGGGTGTGAGGCCGTAGCGGGTGAGGAGGGCAGCCTTCATGTGGTCGTAGGACGACATTTGGTGATCTGGGAGCTGCAGTAGGGCATCGCGACCCTCGTTGACAAACCTCCCCCAAAGTCCGGCTCCCCAATCACTCCGGTCGATCCGGTGGGAGGTCATGGCGATCTCGTAGGCTTTAAACCACTGTTGTATGTCGTCTTCTCGGACATACTCGCGGACAACATCCTTGGGGATGTGGACTTTTTTCTCGATTGGCCCCGGGGTGTGTGGTCGCTCAGGCACCCCCAGTTCTTTATTCTGTTTCCGAAGTTCTATCTCCGCTAGTTGGCGCTCGTGCTCGAGCGTTATTTTTTTCTCCTCCAGCTCTCTCTGTCTCTGCTTCTCTTCTCGTTCTTCTCGGAGCCGCATATGCTCGAGGTTGAGTTTCTGTTCAGCTAACTCGAGTTCCCCATCCATCTTGAGTCGTGCCATTTCCGACTCGTGCAATCTGGTTCTTTCTCTTTCTCGGATCTCCTCCTGCGAGAGGCCCGTTCCCCGCTCCTCGGGAGCCGTGGCGTTCCCCTCTGGTGTGATGCTGCTTTGGTCGGAGGGTCCGGCGACCCCAGTTTCTGTCCACGACTCTAGGGCGTGCTTTAGATCATCCTTGGTACTCAGGCCGGTGGTAGCAATGCCAAGTTCTATGCAGAATTGTCTCAGTTCGCGGTGGTTGTATTCTTCTAACTTATCCATTTGGAATTTCTCGGTGGAGCTGCTATCTTTGGCTGACATCGTGTTTTTTTCGTGGGGTGAGCTACTCTCTGTACGATTACGCGTTGACTCGGATCCCGCCGCTGGCCACCAATGTTAGAAAGGGTAGACGGACCGGGAGGGTCGGCCGGGGTCAGGAGGAGAGGTCTCCGGGGAGAGCCGTCTCCAGCGATCGTACAGACAAGTAACTTCCCCCCCCCCACAGACAGATACCACACACGGATAAGGTTCAGTGTTCTTTATAAGCGCTTCTTAAGGTACGGTTGAATGGTACAAGGAGGTCTGGACTCAGGGGTCCCCTCGATTCAAGTCTCTCAATGCAGGGTAAGGGGGAGCGGGACAGTCTGTTTACCAGTCAGGTAGTTCGGATGAGATGATGACTAGCTCACAATCCTCGAGCTTGGTGGTTTAGTTGGTACGGGCCGCGGCAGCGCCAGCAGGTCCCGGTCGAGATGGTCGGGACACGGTCCGCGGCAGCGCCAGCAGGTCCCGGAAAGATGATCGATGTACGGTCCGCGGCAGCGCCAGCAGGTCCCGGTGAGGATGGTCGTTACAACGGGCCGCGGCAGCGCCAGCAGGTCCCGACGAGGATGGATGTTGCAGAAGGCCGCGGCAGCGCCAGCAGGCAGGACGATGGTTCACAAGAGCGGGCTACGGCTGCGCCAGTAGTCCGTCAAGGCTGAGTTCTCTCGGTGTCTCTCGACTCCAGGATACAACTGCTTTCCTGCTCCGGAGTTGCCCCAGTTATAGGGCAGGCGCTCTTTGATGTCCGGACCCTCGCACTTGGAGGTCGGAGGGCCCGGGATGAAGGTGTCCAGACACCCAGCAGGGGGTGGAGCCAGCGCCTGGGGGAGCTGGAGGCGATCGGCACCTGGCGGGGGAAGAGCTCTTGACACTTCGTCCTCCCATTGACCTGCCAAGTGGTCCGCTCACCTCCCGGGTGGATGGTGGTGCCGGGATGTCGGGGCCGGTCAGGCCCGGGGTTAGGGTCGGGGCGAGGCCACGCGGCCTCGTGGTGCAGGGCCCAAGATGGCGGCTTGAACCGGCCGGGGGAGCCGGTGGGGCTGGGCCCCGTGATGAGTAGAGGTCCGAGGGCAGAAGATCCGTCGGGAGGCGGGGTACAGGTGCTTTTCGTGGGTTATGCCTGGTGGGCCGGAGCTCGGGCCCTGTCGTGCGGGGAGGGAGCAAGCCCTTCGTGTGGCCTGTCCAACATATGCGGGGTGCTGTAGACTGCCAAAAATTATCAGGTCTAGTACCTCTCACGGCGCGCGGGTGCGGGATCCGGGCTCGTCAACCCATAGCTCAGGGAGCTTTAAATACAAAATGCGAAGTGGGTCGCACACCGCTCGTCATACTAGCAAATAGCCCCATAGGATTCTGGAGGATGTAGTGACAGCGGCGGGTACACCTATGCCACGAGTAAAAAGTTTAAAATGCCATCCCTGGACACGTGTTTCGAGGTAATTGCCTCTCGTCAGCAGGGAGCAGGTACGTATGCGGGGTGCTGTAGACTGCCAAAAATTATCAGGTCTAGTACCTCTCACGGCGCGCGGGTGCGACCCACTTCGCATTTTGTATTTAAAGCTCCCTGAGCTATTGGGTTGACGAGCCCGGATCCCGCACCCGCGCGCCTTGAGAGGTACTATACCTGATTTTATTTTTTGGCAGTCTACTTGGCACCCCGCATACGGTCCTGCTCCCTGCTGACGAGAGGCAATTACCTCGAAACACGTGTCCAGGGATGGCATTTTAAACTTAACACTCGTGGCATAGGTGTACCCGCCGCTGTCACTACATTCTCCAGAATCCTATGGGGCTATTTGCTAGTATGACGAGCGGTGTGCGACCCACTTCGCATTTTGTATTTAAAGCTCCCTGAGCTATTGGGTTGACGAGCCCGGATCCCGCACCCGCGCGCCTTGAGAGGTACTATACCTGATTTTATTTTTTGGCAGTCTACTTGGCACCCCGCATACGGTCCTGCTCCCTGCTGACGAGAGGCAATTACCTCGAAACACGTGTCCAGGGATGGCATTTTAAACTTAACACTCGTGGCATAGGTGTACCCGCCGCTGTCACTACATTCTCCAGAATCCTATGGGGCTATTTGCTAGTATGACGAGCGGTGTGCGACCCACTTCGCATTTTGTATTTAAAGCTCCCTGAGCTATTGGGTTGACGAGCCCGGATCCCGCACCCGCGCGCCTTGAGAGGTACTATACCTGATTTTATTTTTTGGCAGTCTACTTGGCACCCCGCATACGGTCCTGCTCCCTGCTGACGAGAGGCAATTACCTCGAAACACGTGTCCATGGATGGCATTTTAAACTTAACACTCGTGGCATAGGTGTACCCGCCGCTGTCACTACATTCTCCAGAATCCTATGGGGCTATTTGCTAGTATGACGAGCGGTGTGCGACCCACTTCGCATTTTGTATTTAAAGCTCCCTGAGCTATTGGGTTGACGAGCCCGGATCCCGCACCCGCGCGCCTTGAGAGGTACTATACCTGATTTTATTTTTTGGCAGTCTACTTGGCACCCCGCATACGGTCCTGCTCCCTGCTGACGAGAGGCAATTACCTCGAAACACGTGTCCAGGGATGGCATTTTAAACTTAACACTCGTGGCATAGGTGTACCCGCCGCTGTCACTACATTCTCCAGAATCCTATGGGGCTATTTGCTAGTATGACGAGCGGTGTGCGACCCACTTCGCATTGCGCATTGAGTTACTAGCTTATGTTGGCTTGAACGCGACTGGATACAGTGTTAGCCTGAGTGAAGAGCAGAGACGGAAGAGGTCACCTCCGATTTGGATCATACCCCACCGAGGTCATTTTTGTCTGCAAGGTATTGGCAGGAATCCGAAAGCTCAGTTAGGGAAGAGTGTTTGTACTCAGACGTATGTTTTTACGTCTCAGTCTTCCCCGCCGTTTTTGGCAGCCAAGGGTACGTATTTTGTTTGTTACAACAGAGCATATACATGGTTGCCCCCTGATTTTTCGGGAACGTGTTATGTTGGATATTTGTTGCCTCCTACGTATACTGCTGCCGCAGATTACCACAAGACGAGAGTTGTTAGGGGTGTCTTCGATCAGGAAGATACCTCTGGACAAGAAGTGGGAGACTTCTTTAACGGTTTCCTACCGTTTTGGGGACTTATGGTTAACAGTAGGAGCTTGCGGCAATTGACGAGAGTGGTTGAATCCACCATAAACGAAACTGCCGGTGCCCTTAGTAATTTGACAGCTGAGCTTCAAGCAGATCGCCTTATGACATTGCAGAATCGTATGGTTTTAGATGTCATACTTGCAGATCGAGGTGGAGTATGTAAAGTGATCCAATCGAGTTGCTGCGTTTTCATTCCAGATAATGCTCCGACAGTATACGAGGCCATCTCCAGGCTACATAAGATCTCCGAGTCAATACATACGGACGGAGGAGATTGGTCGTTAACTGGATGGTTTTGGGGACTGTTATCCGCTTGGGGATGGAGAATTCTGACGATCATTGGTGTGGCTTTAGCGATTCGTTTCTTGTGTTGTCTCTGTGTACAGTGTGGTCCTGCCATATGTGGCCTTTGTGCTACTACATGTGTTAGGAGACCGCCTGTCTTGAGAAAGGTACAGAAAGATAAGATGATGCTTCAACAGCACCTTGATGATTTGATGAATATCGACATCAATTCAGATGCAGACTGAGATTGCCTATGTAAGGGCAAAAGGAGGGTCTGAGGTTCCGTGAAATCTGAATCTGCGTAATAAATATCATGGTTCCGTTACGATTTTGGTAACAGCGAACCGTAACTAGTGAGTTTGGCTAGTACGTGTGTTTTCGTCACATTACACCAATGGATTCACTGCGTATTTAGGGTTTTCGTTGCGAACCCTGGGTTCCATTTTGCGCATGGTAGCCATTTTGTGGTTGCCCTCACATAGGCCGATGACTGTGGTCAAACGAGCTTTTTGGTCAGGCGCACCTTGAGCGCGAGTTTGTGCTGACTCCTACATGACTTGAGTGAACTGACCTCGTTGCCTGAGGCCGACCCTGCCAAACCCGTTCCCGCCAGCTAACTGATCTTGATTAAGGGTCAGAGCACGGGATCTTGTAAAGTTTTATTGCACACAAACATGCCCCATCCTACTTCTATCTGTTTCTGTTTCTTCTTTTATGGTCCATTTACGATATGGGTTGTGGTCTCTTTATTATGGGTCTGTCCGGCTTGTCTAAAGAAGAATGTTGGGATTGTTCGATGATTGATCATGGGCCGGACAACTGAAAAGTGGGTTTTACCGTCATGCGATACTTTTGGTGTGGTTACATGCGATTGGACAATTTGTAAAATAATGGGTGTTTGTCTGGAATGTGATGTTTCTGGCATAAAAAGGGATGACTTGCTTTGTAAATTTGAGCAGTCTCCTGAGAACTCATACCGTGATGACTTCTAGGACTTCTGTTACTGGCTGCAGCCAATAAATTCGATCTCTGACGCCACCAAGAAGTATCCTGTGTCTCTGTATTCTAAGACAGGTGAACCCGAAGACTTTGGGCGTGCCCCTGGCGCCCCTGGGTTCTAAAAACCCAGTTCTTCAACTCGGTTGCTGCATGATTGTATTCATCAGGTGCATGGTTGTACTCAGTACTTGCATGGTTGTACTCAATTGTTACATGGTTGTACTCACTTGCTGCATGGTTGTACTCAGCATGGATATAATCAGTTGTTGTTAGACCTGGCACCTTGGCGTGGGTCTCCCTTCCATTTTTCGCTGTTGCCTCATGTGTTTTTGCTGGTGTTAGTTGCTCAGGGCACTGTGCCACTGCTATCCAGTGCCACAGTGCAAGTGCTCCCTATTGTAAATTAATTTATTTATTTATTTATTTATTTGCAGGTTTTTATAGCGCTGGAATCGACTCCAACTGGAGTATCTCTGCGCTTCTGGCGTAAGAGTCCTATATCAAGAGTGGAACATGCGGAAGGCATTAGATCGCATTTGTGAACAGCAGGGTTTTTAATTGTTTCCTAAACACCAAGTGTTCAGAACAGGAACGAATAGCTACGGGAAGACAGTTCCACAATTTAGGTCCCAACACTGAGAGTGCCTTACTTCCGTGCCTGGCTTTCTTGGCACGCGGCACTACCAGTAAGTGCCCATTGCTGGATCTCAGCGTTCTAGATGGAATGTATGGGATAAATTTCTTTTCCAAATAAAGTGGACCTTGTCTATTTAAGCTCTTGTGTATTAAACAGCAAGTTTTAAATGTTATCCTTTGACGGATAGGAAGCCAATGGAGTTCTTCTAACAGAGGCTTTGATGCTGTTCTTGGGGGGGCATTGAGAACAAGGCGAGCCGCGGTGTTTTGTATTACCTGAAGTCTATTCAGTACTCCCTCATTTGCAGAGAGTAGGAGACCATTACAATAGTCAATCCGACTCATGACAAGGGCCTGCACCAGCGTTTTCCTGAATTGCTCAGGCAGCAATGGAAAAACTTTACGCAGCAAGCTAATAGTGTGGAAGCATACACCAGTGACATAGTTCGTATGTTGTTTCAATGACAAATCCTGGTCAAGGGGAACCCCCAGGTTTTTAACAATCTGTTTGGGCTCAGGTGCTACGCCTAGACCAGGAGGCCACCAGTCAGGGGTCCAAAGTATTTTTGCTTCACCAAACAGCATGACCTCCGTTTTATTTACGTTACACTGTAGGTAGTTGGAGGACATCCAACATGCCACAGCTTCCATGCCTGCAGAGAAAGAGCTCCTCAATTCCGGGGTAAGAGTCTTAAAAGGGAAGAGGAGCTGCGTATCATCCGCGTAAGACACGGGGATGAAGCCAAATTTGCGCATCACTCTCGCTAGGGGTGCCACATAGATGTTGAAAAGTGTTGGGCTTAAACAAGAGCCCTGTGGTACCCCTTTCGAGACTTTCATCTCTGCTGAGCGATACGTACCCATGGTGACAGTCTGGGTACGATCAGAGAGGAAGCTTCCCAACCATGCCAGAGCTTTGTTCTTCACCCCCACGTTCGACAACCGGTCAGTAAGAATGTTATGTGACACGGTGTCGAACGCTGCTGACAAGTCCAGTAAGACCAAGATCACTGAGTAACCCTTATCCTGGAACATATGCAGGTCGTCCATAACAGAAAGTAATGTAGACTCTGTACTGTGTTTCGGCCTAAAACCAGATTGAGAGTGGTCAAGGCCGCCCACAGTTTCAATAAAGTTGGAAAGGAGTCTATTGACATACTTTTCTGTAAGTTTCCCAAGAAAAGGTAACAGTGAAATTGGTCTCAGGTTGGATAGTTCAGTCCAGGCAATGGTGGTGTTTTTCCTGATGGGCCTGACAAGTGCACGTTTCCATTCTTTAGGGACAGATCCTGTACTCAGAGACAGATTGATAAGTTTGATGATAGTGGGACATAATGTGTCAAATAGAGAGGGCATTAATCTGGCTGGAATGGTATCGTCTGGACTACCACTTTTAATCTGTTTAACCAATACAGATAGCTCCTCATCAGTAATGGGGGGAAAGGAGTCCAGCGTATGTATGCCATGATCAAACTCAGTATTTTGAAAGGCAGAAGCTGCATCTGTAACCATAACAGCATTAGATGCCACAATGTTCTCATAAATAACATCAATTTTATTAGAGAAAAAAGAGGATATGTTATTACAGAGCTGCTGAGATACAAGTTCGGTGCTTTCACACGCTACTGGTTTAACAAAAGAGTTAAGTACTTGGTAAAGAACCCTGGGAGAATTCCCTGCTGCCGAGATTTGAGAAGTTATATGTGTTTTCCTCGCACTCCGGATAGCTTTATGATAGCTAGATAACGAAACCCAATAGAGCTTTCTATCGCTCTCCAAATGGGAGGACCTCCATCTTTTCTCCAGTTTTCTAGCTGCTTGTTTTAATATTTTCAGGTCATTGGAGAACCAAACTTCCTGTTTATTAGTAGGCCGGGATTTGAAGCTCTTTATGGGGGCTATATTGTCTATGGCTGCTCAGAACACTTTCCACATTGTCCAAACGAGTAATGGAGGGCTCAGTAAAGTTGTTAGAAAAAACTTCTTTATTAACTTTGTACCACTGCCGACGGAGACAGGGAAGAGCAGTTGGTCTGTGCAAAGTGTTAGTAGGGTGGGAAGAATAAAATTCGATAATATAGTGGTCAGTCCAACTTACTTGAATGGGCGGAGAGCATGTAACTGCCGGAAATTTGGATAAAATCAGGTCTAATGTGTGTCCTGCCCGGTGAGTTGGCCCAGAGTTCCTTTGGGTTAGCCCAAGTAAGGATATATCATTTAACACAGATTGTGCCTCTTTACAGTCTATGACATCACTGTGTATGTTGAAATCCCCCACCAGTAAAAAGTCCCTGTCAATAGTAATATGGGGGGCAAGAGCCTCAATTAACGTGTTGGAAAAATTAGTGCATGGACCTGGGGGGCGATATACTAAAGCACCCATCTGGATGTTTTTAGGAGAATAGTAGAATTTAAAAACCAATAATTCAATGACTGGTGAGCTCAATTCAGCCAGAATGGTACAGTAAATGTCATGTTTATGTACAATGGCTATCCCCCCTCCTATCTTGCTCGGACGATCCAGCCTAATTATTTTGTAACCTGAGGGAATTGCTAACGCAATTGCTGGATTAGAATGGGGTTTGAGCCAAGTTTCCGTGAGAAAACAAAAATCAGGCTCACAGGTAGAAATTAGATCCCATACCTCAGACGTATGTTTAGAAAGGGATCTAATGTTACAAAGTTAATTTTTCCTTCCGACAAAGGATTTACTTCCATTCATTTTATCGCTTGCACAATGGGTATTTTTATTAAAACCAGTCTCCTCTGAAACTATGCCAAATTGAGCTCGACAAAAGCGGCAAGAAAATGGGCTGTCTAACTGGAGACATCTTCCCATCATACACTCTTGAAGCTGATGTAGATTCTGGCCTATCGCAAGGAGTACCTGTGCTGAGTACGTCGTCCTAGGAATCGGCGTAGATGGGAGGTCAGTGTTGTATGGCCCCATAGCCCCTGGCCCCGTCCTGTCGCGGACGGGCGCAGACGGGCAGGTCTTTGGCTGGTCTTCGGCGCCGTCAATGGCGCCCCTCTGCGCGCAACCGCTGCGCGCTTCGACCTCCGAGGGGCTAAATAGCCCTGTGTGGATTGATGTTAGAGCGCTAACCGCTCGACAGTTCCGGGTATACTGGGCGTGTCTTGCTCTTGTCTGCCCGCCCTCCGCTCAACGGTATTGGCTACCGAGTCGGACCAGGGCGGGTAGGCTGAAACACCGAGTCAAGACAGAATCCGGCCCCCGGAGCCCCACACAGTGCAGAAAGGAACAATAGGCTGTCCACTAAAGGATATACAACACAGATGGAAATGTTGTAGCAATGCGTGCAAGTAAAAACAACGCCGCAAGTGATTTTAAAACGTAATTTCTAAAAACGTATTAAACAATGCCAATAGCCAATTGCACGCTACACTGTTTGATGCTCAAAGCTCCGTTCTGATAAGGTTTTACCTGACGCCAAGCGGAGTCGGAAGACACTGCCACTGTCCTCCCTTACCGCAAATGACCGGTCCTCCTCGACGCCTAAATAGCCCTGTGTGGATTGATGTTAGAGCGCTAACCGCTCGACAGTTCCGGGTATACTGGGCGTGTCTTGCTCTTGTCTGCCCGCCCTCCGCTCAACGGTATTGGCTACCGAGTCGGACCAGGGCGGGTAGGCTGAAACACCGAGTCAAGACAGAATCCGGCCCCCGGAGCCCCACACAGTGCAGAAAGGAACAATAGGCTGTCCACTAAAGGATATACAACACAGATGGAAATGTTGTAGCAATGCGTGCAAGTAAAAACAACGCCGCAAGTGATTTTAAAACGTAATTTCTAAAAACGTATTAAACAATGCCAATAGCCAATTGCACGCTACACTGTTTGATGCTCAAAGCTCCGTTCTGATAAGGTTTTACCTGACGCCAAGCGGAGTCGGGAGACACTGCCACTGTCCTCCCTTACCGCCATACCAAATGTATGATTTGTGATTCCATGATTGGTTGGTTTGGTTTACCTGTCAGACCCTAGTACAGTGCAACAGGAGTGCCCAGGGCTTGTAAATCCAAATACTGCCGGTGGGCTTGCAGCACTGGTTGTGCCACCCACAGAAGCAGCCTGTAAAAATGTGTCTAAGGTCTGCCATTGCAGAGCCTGCGTGCAGTCTGGTACTGTCATGATGACTGGGCAAGTGCACCCACTTGCCAGTCCCTAAACCTTCCCTTTTCTTCATATCAGACACCCCTATGGTAGGCCCAAGGGCAGGGTGTATTGTAAGGATAAGGTAGGACATGCTCTGGTATGTGTGGCATGTTCTAATAGTGAATTACAGCCATTTTCGTTTTTCACTATTGCAAGGCTACCTGTTCTCCATAGGCCAGAATGGGCAGTTTGGTTATTACATCTTATAATACTAACTGACTCAGGAAACATGGTAGAAATTAAAATTTAGTATGCCTGAACTCAGAATGATAAAATACATCTTTTAGTGAAGTTGGTTTTAATATTCTGTGTTTGTAAATGCCGCTTTTAGAAAGTAGGCCTTTTCTTGTCTAACCATTCAAACCTGCCTCTGCTAGGCTGTGTATTCCCTGTCTGGAGTTTGAGTGACAGGGCTGGGGAATTCCAGGAGACAGGGTGAGGTGTCCCAGTGGTGAATAGAGAGATCTGCATCTAGATGGGTGAGAGGAGTTGCACCTTGGACCTGAATAGGGCTGTGCCTTCCCTCCACAATGCTGGCTCCACCTCCTTTGGTGTGTCTGATGTCTCTTCCCTGCACTCTGAAAGGAAAGAAGGAGTCAGGTAAACAAAGTGCTCAAGGACTGACCAGAACCGGTTTGAACAAGGCAAAGGCCCCTCTGCCCTCAGAGGACAAAGGATTTTGGGGTATAAGTATTGGAACCCTGATCCCAAGAATTTAGATCACTTTGGGAAACAAGAAGAAACTCTGCTGAGGAGAGGAACCAAGAAGAAATTGTGGAGAGACTATCCCTGAAACTGGGGGATTGGCCTGCAGGGGTTGCCTACTGCCAAAGAGAGGAGAAAGGAACTTTGTGTGTACTTTTGCTCAACTTGTGAAGGATCTCCAAGGGCTTGGAAAAGAGCTTGCATCCTGCTGAAGTCTCAGGAACAACAGACTTCACCCCCCAGCTCCCCAGAGTTCTTTGGAAGTGCCTGCTGCTGTTGTTGGGCCTTTTGAGGGACTGCGTGTCGCAAGGAGCTGGAAGCGCGACTCAAAAAGGAGAAGCGTGCCGCCGTCAGAGCTGTTGTTGTCGCATCACGTAAAGTGTGTCGCCGCTGCAGCTGTCGCATCGAGCGGAAGCATCTCGCATCATCCAGGAAGTGTCTCGAAATGCCGAGGAAGCGTGTCGCCATCGCAGCCATTGTAGCTGATGCATTGCACCACATCAAGAGAAGAGTCTCGCATCGAGGAAGAAGCGTGTCGCCATTGCAGCCATCGTAGTTGTCGCATTGCACCACATCAAGAAAAGCGCCTCGCATCCATGGAGAAGCATGCCGCCGTCGGAGCTGTTGTCGTCGCATCGCGTAAAGGGGTGTCGCCGCTGCAGCATCGCATCCTGCGGAAGCGTCTCGCATCGTCGGAGAAGAGTGTCGCTGCCAAGGCCGCTGTCATTGCATCGCGTAAAGTGTGTCACCGCTGCAGCTGAAGCATCGAATTGAGTCTTCTCGCAACATCGGAGAAGCGTGCTGCATCTGGAAGAAGTTCACTTCTTTATTTATTTGCACCAAAATCTTCAACGCATCAACATCGTTGCAACACTTTCGTTGCCCTGCGTGTCGCATCTAAAAGGTACATTGACTTAAAGTGTCACATTTAAGAACTAAAGAGAACTAAGCAAAATTCTACCATCTAAAGTAACAGTATTGTGTATTTTTGTCGTTTAATGGTCTTGTGGTAAATCTATATAAAGAATACTTATTTTTGATATAAAACCTGTGTGGTGTCCATCTGTAGTGTTGTCACTTGATTACTGTATGTGTTCACAAGTGCTTTACACACTGCCTCTGAGATAAGCTTGTCTGCTAGTGCCAAGCTACCAAGGGGGTGAGCAGGGGTTATTTTAGGAGTGTACCCCCTTAGCCTGACTAGAGGCGAGGGTCCCTATTTGTCACAAGTGCATACCTGTGCCAACTAGAGACCCCCAAGTCTAACATTGGGGGGTAGCGGTGAGGATTCTGGACTTGCATTTGTGCAGACCTTAACGCAACCAATACTTGTTGGTAGATTTCTTTTTGGGACTGTCTACTTTTGAGTACTGCCAAGCTTAACCATGGTGGAGAAAGCAGCATCCATAGTCTCTGTTGAGAATGAATGGGAGTGGGAAGAAGAGAAACTGGACAGCTACCCAGTAAAACAATTAAAGTTCTTCTGCAAGAAATTCAATGTTTCTACTACTGGATGCAAAATCAAGGCAGAGTTCTACAAGGCGCTGAGGGCCTGGGTAGAAGCAAGGAATGCCACTGATGATGATAATGCAGAGGAGCAGCTGGAAGGGCCAGTGGGTCCAACAGGAAGGAGAACCCCTTCCCCTGCTGGTAGCAGTGTTTCTGGTAAAAGTCTATCTCCAGAGGAGTTGGCAGATAGAAAAGAGTGTAGGATGTACGAAATGGAGCTGACCAAGCTCAAGTTAAGTGGGCAGTTAGAATTTGAAATGCAAAGTAGAAAGTTAGCCCTAGAAGAGAAGAAGCTACAGTTTGAACATGAAAAGGTTTTGAGGGAGTTGGAGTTGAAGGTCAAGAGCTTAGAAATTGCTCTCTCTGGTGGCATCACACCGTCAATGCCTGTGGAATCTAGAGTGTACATCTCTAAGGATGGGGTGAAAGAATAAAAAAAAAATGATGATATTGGGCAGTGGTTCAAGGCCTATGATGTAGCCATGTCTTCCCACCGGTCCCTGAGAAAGATTGGGGAGCGGGGTTGTGGGAGCGGTTCCTTAGTGAGGGGCGGGAAACACTGCTAGACTTGCCTTCTGATGTCTACAATTCCTATCCCCACATGAAAGAGGCATTGATGTCTAGATACGTGTGAGAAGTTGGCCTGGCATATGCTGGTCACTGGTTATAGTGGCCACCTTGCACCAGTCCAATTCGACTCTTGTGGTAGATAGGTTTAAGACAACCTTTAAAGAAAGCTATCCTAGGGGTAGCTGTGGAGAGCAGCCTTCAGGCTAAGTCTCTGAGGAATGTAAAGCTGCTTGTTTTACCTTATAATCTCTTGAATTACCAAATGAAAAGACACCACACAGGTATATATATCAAATATATATGTATTTATTTCTAAATATACTCTACTAATCTCTTTATGAGATTAGAGCCAGGTAAACATTCAAAAGATCAACAGTTCTCAATAAATTAAGCACAAATATGGCTGTAGCCCTAGGGGCGTACCAGACCATATACTAAAAAAATGGTGTAACAAACTCGACTTGCAAAATGAAGAGGCCTAGGGCCTTGGGAATCGCTGGGGCTTCACTTCTGCAGTGTTAGCAGGTAAGTAATCAGCCCACAGGAGATGCATGCAGTGTCTAAACACACACGCGGGTTTCCTATACGTTTCAATGGCAAATGTCGCGGTTTGTAATTTACAGTTTTAGGGCACTTCGCAAAAGTCAACAAGCAAGCAACTTACAGGGTAAGTATTTCGAGGGCCAACACACACTTGGGCACCGGAGTGCACGAGTTACCTCACCCAGGGAAGCTGGGTGCACAAGTGTCCTTTGGTGTCGGGTCGCGATGCTGATTTCAATGGAGTTCACTGAAGACTTGCTGCTTGTGACGACTGGAGAGGTGTCCGCTGGAATCCAAAGATGGATTGGAGTTTCAGAAGGCCTAGAAATTGAGGGGACAGAGTTCAAAGTCACTTGCCAGTGACCGGTGGCCAGCAAGATGGATGACCACAGCTGTCGCGTCTCTTCAGGTCGATGATGGTGTTTTGTCTCTTCGCTCAGGAGGTCCAGGAGGGATCGACAATAACCAACAGCTGGATTCAGAGGGTCCCATGACGTCTGCAGCTGTTGACGGTGTCGGCACCCGGATTGTAGCCAACAAGCCTTGGCAACTGCAAGTCTCGTGTGGAGTGAAGATTGTCAATGGTGCAAACCAGCAAGGTCTGATGGACTTACCCAGCGAAGGTAAATGAGGGCAGACCCAGAGCAACCAGGCAAGCCCTTGAAGTTGATTTGGAAGTCTTCAGGTGAGTTACTAGCCAACGGGCAAGTAACCGCAAAGACGCCTTTGCAGGAAAAGTTTCACAGGAGCCCACGGTCACTCGGGATGGGGTAGGCTGCTGATTTTTAGTACTAGACCTGCTAGTGACTTGGACAATAAATGGTCCAAAGCACAACTTCATTGAACGTAGATTAGAGCTTGCACTCGAAATCAGTGCACGGTTCCCTGGTATTGCTGTTCCTCGTCACTCGTGGAGTCCAGATGCCACAGCTTCACTGGAGACTCAAAATGGCCGTCGAGAGGTCAGGAAATCTGCTTCAGGGGACGCAGAGACTTTGGACTCCGGCGGGAGCGGTGAAGTTTGCAACCGTTGTCGAAGAGTTTTGGTGCCTGCCAAGCAGGGGAGTCACTCCTTGACTCCAAGGGAGATTCTTCAGTCTTCCAGAGATAGTGGAACGTCGAAGGGCCAGGATTCTTCTTTGTAGAGCGTCGTCCAGGTGTAATCTGAATTGCATTGGCAATGCTTGGTATCTTATAGTGAAGATAGGGGAGGGACTAGCTCTATGACCACTCCTCTAGGAGGGTCAAGGTAGTGGGGGGGTTACACCCACTTCCCTTCGTCCAGTTTCGTGCCAGAGCAGGGGCAGGTAGCCCCTGAACCGGTTTGAGCTGGCATATGCACAGAGGAGCCTACTGCTCCCCCAGTGCAGGACTTCAAAGGCACTCTAAGAGTGCACCCACCCAGCTCCAATACACTAAATCCTGTCTGGGAGGTGGTAACACCTCCCTGTGACAGGATACCCTTTGTTGGACTTCCTCCACTGCGAGTTTCGGTCAGCAGCAGGAGGGCAGCCCGGTGTCTGTGCTGGTGGCATCCATTTTGTGATGCCAGGGCTCTAGAAGATTTCTACCGTGTAGTACAGTGGGTACATGTCGTCCCCTCTAGAAGGGTGGGATCCAACTCCCACACCAGTTACTGGTGTGGGGGTAGGATTCCAAGTTGTTTGACACCAAACACGACATGTTTTGATGCAGTCATTCCAAAGTTAGCATTTACCGCAAGGTTATAATGCACTTAAGAGTATATGGTTTAACCGCATCCACAAACAGCAGTAGAGAATAGACTCTGCTAGTTGCAGAGGGGTCCCACTCAGGCAGAAGCACCCCCTCACATAGTAAACCAAGCACCCTGCCCTCAGGATTGTTAGGGTCTGCTAGAGGGGTGACTGATAGGTTTATATGTGTGTGTATGGTGAGATATAGGAACCTATACCTCAGTGAGGAGTGCTAACACTATCTCACACAGGCTGCAGTAGCAGGCCTGTGGTGTCAGATTGTGAATGCTTCCCAGGGGTGGCATAATACATGCTGCAGCCCCTGGTAGGCCTGTGAAGTACCAATGCCCTAGGTACCTAAGGTACCATATACTAGGGGCTCATAAGGTACCACAGTATCCAATCACTAGTGCATCTAATATGCACACCAATCATTTAAGGGAGTAAGCAGATAGGCTGGGGTCCTGGATAGCAGGATCCCAGCCAGAGTAGTCAAAAAGCATTCAAACACCAGGAAAAAAGTGAGGGCAACCATATAGTCAGATTCCACCTTCCTACACAACCCCCCCCCCCCCCCCCCCCAAACGAGAGGAGATAAGGCTAACCTTGCCCAGTTAAGCCTTTATTTCCTGAGTGGCCATATAAGGAAGAACCTGCACTAGCATGGTTGCTCCCTGTCTCATGGTCCACTTAGGAAATCCTACCCCAAGGGGTTTTGGAGTTTCTCCAAAGTCTAGGGAAATTACCTGCATTGTTTTCTGGTACAGAAGTAGGCTGGTGGGGTGTCTGAGTATGGAAGTGAGGCCCTATTTGGGGTGGTCTCAACTTCATCAGCACACTGGTCACCATGGAAGCCTTTCTGTCCATGACTGTGTAATATCTGGCCCTAAGGGTCAACCTCTGGCTGCCTACAGCTGGGGGTTGGGTCCCTCTGGTTGGAGTAGTGGAGGGCATTGGAATGTTTGGGGCAACTATGCCCCAGGTTTCCCTGTGCCCAACAAAGTCCATCTGGGGGGTACCTGTACCTAGGGGTAAGGGGGATCCCTCAGTTTGTAGAGGAATATTCACCTGGCTAGAACTACTCTGCTGGGTGTCCCTAATCTGCTGATGAGGGGGTTCCTCTGGACAGGGGCACACTAAGGGTCCACTGACCTCCCTGACCTCTGCAGCCCTGGGCTGACTGAGGCAGGGTAGAGAGGGGCAGGGTACCTGCTCCAGACTGGGTGCCACCTTGGAAGAATCCCCTGCCATCAGACTTGTGGCCAGGACAGGCCTGACCACTTCTGGGGCAGTTACTTTACAAGGGGCAGGGTCAGTTCCCTTAGAAAGCTGACCCTTACCTTTAGTCTGGTGGGGGGAGGACTGTTCCTCACCCCCTATGCTCTCTGTTTGTGTGGAGTGATCCTTAGTTTCAGGCTTCACTCCCCTTAATTTCTCCTGGGGTGGAGGTGAGGCCCTCGGGGTCTCATCCACTCTCTCAGGGATGCCTAACATTCTTAAATGGGCATTGTGGTCTACCTCAGCCCAGGCTGAGATTTCCAGATCATTCCCCAGTAGACAATCCACAGGCAAGGCTGGGGACACTGCCACTCTCTTTGGGCCAGTGACCCCTCCCCAGCTGAGATTTACCACTGCCATGGGATGGTCTGTCCTAATTCCATCAATATTGGTCACCTGGTAGCTAAACTCAGGTACAAGCTGTTCTAGGGGCACTAGCCTCTTTGTCACCATGGTGACACTAGCCCCTGTGTCCCTGTAGGCCACAGCCTTCTGACCATTGATCATGGGCTCTTGTCTGTACCTGCCCAAGATATTGGGACTCATGGTAAAGTTGGCAAACCCCATGCCACCATCACAGACTAGAGTTGCTTGTGTAGGGGACCTGGTTAGGACAGAGTCCACCTGAGTTCCCCAAGAAAACCCAACTAAGTTTTTGGGTGCACTCCTACCACCTGGGGGATTACTACTGGTAGTATCAGCGGGTGTTGGAGCTGCAGAGGGAGGAACATTTTCCTTATTGCCATTCTTTGGACAGCTGGAGTCAGTTTTCCAGTGTCCAGGTTGCTTACACACATGGCAATATGGGTTCTTATTGGAAGAGGAAGGATTTTAAGACCCACCCCCAGAACTGGGTTTTTGGGGCCCTTCAGGGGACTTTTCTATTTTATTATCCCCACCTTTCTCTTTGGGCTTAGTGGAATCTTTCTTCTGGTCACCACCTTGGTTCATGGGCCTAACCCTGGTTCTGACCCATTTGTCTGCCTTCTTTCCCAATTCTTGGTGAGAGGTCAGATCAGAGTCCACCAGGTACTGGTGTAAGAGTTGGTTTTGACAATTATTAAGGATCTGCTCTCTCATAATCAAACTATACAATCCTTTAAAGTCAGTGACTCTACTGCCAACTATCCAACCCTCCAGAGCCTTGGTAGCACAATCTACAAAGTCCACCCAATCCTGAGTCTGTGCTTTCTGGGTGTCTCTGAACTTAAACCTGTATTGTTCAGTGGTTAAGCCAAACCCATCTATTAATGCACTCTTCAGGGATTCATAGTCATTAGCATCCTCTTCTCTAACAGTGAGGAGCTTGTCTCTACCTTTATCTGAAAAGGAGAGCCACAAGATTGCTGCCCACTGTTTCTGGGGGACCTGTTGAACTTTACAGGCCCTCTCCATAGCAGTTATCCATTTGTGGATATCATCCCCACTCTGGTAGGGAGGAACAACCTTGGACAGGTTCCTATGGTCTGGAATGTAATCTCTGCCTCTAGGGACACTGTTGCTGCCACCAGGGATATCTAACCCCTCCTTCTTAGAAGCTCTTTGGAGCTCGAAGGCTTCCCTATCTAAGGCCAATTGCTTGGTTCTGAGGGCAAGCCTAGCTTCCTCATACTGGAGCATCTTGAACCTTCTTTCAAAGGAGGACTCCCTGGGAAAGTTGGAGTTCCTCTGGTGAACAGATTCTCTTCCAGAGTGGTATGAATGGTCAGAGTCCCTTGAAAGGGACCTAGGCCTTCCTCCCACTTTGTCAGTTCTCTTAGGGAGAATTCCTCTGTTCTTTTCAGACCCTTCTGGGTCTGGCCCTTCAACCACAGACTCCAGGTCATCTTGATTTTCATCATCAGACCCAGAGACTATGTTTGACACACTCCCTGATGCAGACCCACTTGCTCCTAGAGCTTGTCTCAGGTCATCTGCTACTAACAGATCTATCAGGTGTTGTGATGAGGGACTCCTGCCCACCCTCAGTTGTCTTTCAAAGCATAAGGCCTTCAGTTCAGTGTAGGGTATATCTTTGTACTGAGATGGGGTGGAACCACTGGCTCCACCCTGGTGAGACATACTAGTGTTATGCAGTGTTGTACTACCTACACTAGTTGTGGCCTACTGAACCTAGCTTGAGCTGTAGCAAGGGTGTGCTTATCCCTTCACAAACAGCTCTAAGTTCAGAAGAACTTATTGATACTAGCTTGACTTTATATGTACCTTGAGTACCTTTAGTGGTTTTCAGTTAGTAATTCAAATAGAGATTTTCTGGTAAAACAATGGCAAGCTGGAATACCACACGCTGCCCACCAATGTGAGAAGTTGGCCTGGCATATGCTGGTCACTAGTTATAGTGGCCACCTTGCACCAGTCCAATTCGACTCTTGTGGTAGATAGGTTTAAGACAACCTTTAAAGAAAGCTATCCTAGTGGTAGCTGTGGAGAGCAGCCTTCAGGCTAAGTCTCTGAGGAATGTAAAGCAGCTTGTTTTACCTTATAATCTCTTGAATTACCAAATGAAAAGACACCACACAGGTATATATATCAAATATATATGTATTTATTTCTAAATATACTCTACTAATCTCTTTATGAGATTAGAGCCAGGTAAACATTCAAAAGATCAACAGTTCTCAATAAATTAAGCACAAATATGGCTGTAGCCCTAGGGGCGTACCATATACTAAACAAATGGTGTAACAAACTCGACTTGCAAAATGAAGAGGCCTAGGGCCTTGGGAATCGCTGGGGCTTCACTTCTGCAGTGTTAGCAGGTAAGTAATCAGCCCACAGGAGATGCATGCAGTGTCTAAATACACACGTGGGTTTCCTATACGTTTCAATGGCAAATGTTGCGGTTTGTAATTTACAGTTTTAGGGCACTTCGCAAAAGTCAACAAGCAAGCAACTTACAGGGTAAGTACTTCGAGGGCCAACACACACTTGGGCACCGGAGTGCACGAGTTACCTCACCCAGGGAAGCCGGGTGCATAGGTGTCCTTTGGTGTCGGGTCGCGATGCTGTTTTCAATGGAGTTCACTGAAGACTTGCTACTTGTGACGACTGGAGAGGTGTCCGCTGGAATCCGAAGATGGATTGGAGTTTCAGAAGACCTAGAAATTGAGGGGACAGAGTTCAAAGTCACTTGCCAGTGACCGGTGGCCAGCAAGATGGATGACCACAGCTGTCGCGTCTCTTCAGGTCAATGATGGTGTTTTGTCTCTTCGCTCACGAGGTCCAGGAGGGATCAGCAATGACCAGCAGCTGGATTCGGATGGTCCCACAATGTCTGCAGCTGTTGACGGTGTCGGCACCCGGATTGGAGCGAACAAGCCTTGGCAACTGCAAGTCTCATGTGGAATGAAGATTGTCAATGGTGCAGACCAGCAAGGTCTGATGGACTTACCCAGCAAGGGTAAGTGAGGGCAGGCCCAGAGCAACCAGGCGAGTCCTTGAGGTTGATGTGGAAGTCTTCAGGTGAGTTACTAGCCAATGGGCAAGTAGCCGCAAAGACACCTTTGCAGGAAAAGTTTCACAGGAGCCCACGGTCACTCGGGATGGGGTAGGCCACTGATTTTTAGTACTAGACCTGCTAGGGACTTGGACAATAAATGGTCCAAAGCACAACTTCGTTGAACATAGATTAGGGCTTGCACTCGAAATCAGTGCACGGTTCCCTGGTATTGCTGTTGCTCGTCACTCGTGGGGTCCAGATGCCACAGCTTCGCTGGGGACTCAAAATGGCCATTGAGAGGTCAGGAAATCCACTTCAGGGGACACAGGGACTTCGGACTCCGGCGGTGACGTTTGCAACCGTTGTCGAAGAGTTTTGGTGCCTGCCAAGCAGGGGAGTCACTCCTTGACTCCAAGGGAGATTCTTCAGTCTTCCAGAGATAGTGGAACGTCGAAGGGCCAGGATTCTTCTTTGTAGAGCGTCGTCCATGTGTAATCTGAATTGCATTGGCAATGCTTGGTATCTTATAGTGAAGATAGGGGAGGGACTAGCTCTATGACCACTCCTCTAGGAGGGTCAGAGTAGGGGGTGGTTGCACCCACTTCCCTTTGTCCAGTTTCATGCCAGAGCAGGGACAGGTAGCCCCTGAACCGGTTTGAGCTGGCATATGCACAGAGGAGCCTGATGCTCCCCAAGTACAGAACTTCAAAGCACTCTAGGAGTGCACCCACCCAGCCCCAATACACTAAATCCTGTCTGGAAGGTGTTGACACCTCCCTGTGACAGGATGCCTATTGTTGGGCCTCCTCCACTGCGAGTTTCAGTCAGCAGCAGGAGGGCAGCCCAGTGTCTGTGCTGGTGGCATCCATTTTGTGATGCCAGGGCTCTTTCAGATTTCTACCGTGTTACCACAGTAGGCACATGTCATCCCCTCTAGAAGGGTGGGATCATGCTCCCACATCATGGACTTATGTGGGGGTATGATTCCAAGTTGTTTGACACCAAATACAACATGTTTTGATGCAGTCATTCCAAAGTTAGCATTTATAATGCACTTAATAGTATATGGTTTAACCGCATCCACAAACAGCCATAAGGAATGGACCCTGCCAGCTGCAGAGGGGCCCTGCTCAGTCAGAGGCACCCCCTCACATTGTACACCAAGCACCCTTGCCCTCAGGATTGATAGGGCCTGCCTTAGGGGTGACTGATAGGTGTATATGTGTGTGTATGGTGAGATATAGGAACCTATACCTCAGTGAGGAGTGCTAACACTACCTCACCCAGGCTGCAGTAGCAGGCCTGTGGTGTCAGATTTAGTCTGCTTCCCAGGGGTGGCATAATACATGCTTCAGCCCCTGGTAGGCCTGTGAAGTACCTATGCCCTTGGTACCTAGGGTACCATATACTAGGGGCTCATAAGGCACCACAGTAACCAATCACTAGTGCATCTAGTATTCACTCAATGTAGTTTAGAGAGAACAGAGAGACTGGGGCCCTGATTAGCAGGGACCCAGCCAGACTATAGCCAGAAACCAGTGTATACAAAAGAAAAAAAGTGACGGCAACATAAGTGCAGATCCTACTCTCCTACAATATGGTTTGACCCCTGAGATGTACAGACAGAGGTTCAGGGGTTGCACAAAGATAGCAAACAGTACCTATGTTGAATATGTCACTTTGTTCTGCAGAACATTGGATGGTTGGGTGAAGGGTAGCAAAGTTGATGATTTTCAGGGACTTCTTGATTTAATTGCTTGGGAGCACTTGTCAAGTAACTGTTTTCCTGAGCTATGTCAGCACCTAATTGATAGTAGGCTGACTAATCCTAGGAAGCTTGCTGAGGAGGCAGACCGCTGGGTCAGTACCAGGGTCCACAAGGGTTACGTGGGAGACTCAGCCAAGAGTGGGCAGGGTCCCCAGCAGAAGAATGGGGGGGGGGGGGGACAAGGGTAAACAGAGGGAGTTCCATAGGAGGCCCCAAAGTAATCCCCAAGGGAACCAAGGGAAAGGTTCTCAGCCTCCCCCCCCGGAAACCGTCATGGGCCCGACAGGTCCACCTGCTCAAAGAGGGCCCCCAAAATGCTACAAATGTGGAGAACTGGGTCATTTTGCCAATGAACCCAAGTGTCGCCTGTTTGGAAAACCAGCACCCACTGGTGCAGCCCCCTGGCAGATGGCTAGTGTAGCCCTGGGTGAGCAGATGGGTGCCCAAGGTGGGTGGGGTCCCTCTGAGATGTCCCTTGTCTCATTAAGAGACTGTGAGGTGGTACCCAGGACCCAGCTGCCTGATAATACAAAAAAATAGAGGCAGTGGGTGACCATCAATGGCCATAGAGTGGAGGCTCTTAGAGATACAGGAGCCAGTGTGACAGCTGTCAAGTGTCACCTGTGGTCTCAATAGCAGGTTGTCCCTGGAGCATTCTACCCAGTTGTTGCTGCTGACAACACAGAGAGTCACTGCAAGGTGGCTCAGGTTCCCTTTAAGTGGGGGGGGTCTCCGGTACTCTTCAGGTAGCTGTGAGGCCCGCCATGCCTGATGACTGTTTGTTAGGGAATGACTTGGAGAGCTCCCCTTGGGCGAAGGTGGAGCGAAGTGCTCTCTTAGAAATGTTGGGTTTGCCTGACTGGGCGTGTGTGACCACCCAGTCAATGGCCGCGAGTAAAGGTGCTCAAGAGGACCTGGAGCCTGAGAGGGAGGCCCAGGTACCTGCCATCAAGAGTAGAGGCAGGGGGTGCGGGAAAACCGGCCCCCGAAGTTCCCACGGTCCAGGAGGGAGTAGATCCTGAGGGGGATGCCCTGGAGCCTACAGGAGAACAGGTAGCCGAACTGGGGGACCTGCCTGAGCTGACCCATTGGCAGCAAGAATGAGGACTCTCCAGGGAGGAATTCTGCCAGGAGCAGAAAGAATGCCCTTCTCTTGTGGGTCTGCGGCAACAGGCTGCAGACCAGGCAGCAGGTGATCAGTCTGGGTCACATCGGATCTACTGGGAGAATTATCTCCTGTATACAGAGCCTAAGGTTGCTGAGCCTGGGTCAGCCCGTGTGCTGGTGGTACCCCAGCGCTTCAGAGCCTTCTACTGGGGCTGGCTCATGATGTTCCATTGGCAGGACATTTGGGGCAGGACAAGACCTTTGAAAGGCTTGTCACCCATTTTTATTGGCCCCAAATGCGCAGGAGTTCAGACACTCACTGCAGGACATGTCAGACTTGCCAGGCAAGTGGTAAGAGTGGGAGGAAGCGCAAGGCTCCTCTCCAGCCATTCCCTGTAGTCAGCACCCCCTTTGAACGGGTGTGTATTGACATTGTGGGGCCACTGGACCCCAAGACAGCCATGGGCAACAGGTTCATCCTGGTCTTGGTGGACCATGCCACCCGGTACCCGGAAGCTATACCTCTGAGGACAATGACGGCCCCCGTGGTGGGACGAGCACTGATGGAAATTTTCTCCAGAGTGGGATTCCCTCACGAGGTAGTGTCTGACCGGGAAACCAACTTAATTTCCAAGTATATGAAGTCCCTGTGGTAGGAGTGTGGTGTAACCTATAAGTTTACCAATCCTTACCACCCCCAAGGAAACGGGTTGGATTCAACCGAACCCTTAAAGGCATGATAATGGGTCTTGAGGAACCCATGAGGCATAAGTGGGACGTCCTCTTACCATGCCTACTCTTTGCTTACCGTGAGGTGCCACAGAAATCTCTAGGGTTCAGTCCCTTTGAACTTCTCTATGGACACCCTGTGAGAGGACCTCTAAGTCTGGTCAAAGAAGACTGGGAGCAATCTCCCAGGAAACCTCCCCAGGATGTATATAGCTACATGCTGGCCTTTAGGAACCAGACTAGGCGTTTCAGACAACTCGCTGAGGCGAATCTGGAAGCCAGCCAGGAGGAGATGAAGCGGTGGTACGACCAGAATGCCACTCTGGTTGAGCTTCAGCCTGGACAGAAGGTGTGGGTCATGGCCCCAGTGGAGCCCTGTGCGCTCCAGGATAAGTGGACTGGCCCCTTTGAGGTTGTGGAGTGCAAGAGTCCGGTTACCTACTTGGTGGACTTGCGGTCTCCCATGAACTCCTTGAGGGTCTTGCATGTCAACCGCTTGAAGCCCCACTTAGAGAGGTCCCAAGTGGGCATGCTCTTGGCAACAGATGCTGGGATGGAGGAGGAGACCGAGCCTCTTCCTGACCTCCTGTCATCCAGAGAGCAAGATGGGTCCGTGGACGGTGTCAACCTCTCTTCCACCCTGACCCCTGAGCAACAGAATGACTGCCACCAGTTGCTGGGACAGTTTTCTGATCTGTTCTCCCTGGTTTCTAGTGTCACTGATTGGTGCGTCCATGAGGTGGACATTGGGGATAGTACACCTGTGAGGCACAAGGCCTACAGAGTGACTGACAGGGTAAGGGCTTACATCAAGGAGGAGGTCTCCAAGATGCTTGCGCTAGGGGTAATTGAGTCCTCTAGCAGTCCTTGGGCCAGCCCAGTGGTCTTGGTCCGAAAGGCTGACGTGCCGGGTGCCACACCCGAACTCCGGTTCTGTGTGGACTACCGAGGGCTCAATGCAGTCACCAGGACTGATGCACACCCCATCCCCAGAGCTGATGAGCTCATAGATCGGCTAGGGGCTGCACGGTACATCAGCACGTTTGACTTAACGTCTGGGTACTGGCAGATCGCCTTGACCGAGGGGGCAAAAGAGAGGTCAGCATTCTCCACACCAGATGGGCACTGCCAGTTCCGGGTGATGCCCTTTGGGATAAAGAATGCCCATGCCACCTTTCAGAGGTTGGTCAACCAGGTTTTGGCTGGACTTGACTCGTTCAGACCGCCTACCTGGATGACATCGCAGTGTTCAGCGCCAGTTGGGAAGAACATCTGCGCCACCTCTGGGAAGTGTTGATGGCGCTGCGGAGGGCAGGCCTCACGATCAAGGCGAGTAAGTGCCAGATCGGGCAGGGTTCCGTGGTGTACTTGGGAAACCAAATAAGGAGCGGCCAGGTGGCGCCCCAGCAGCCCAAGATTGAAACCATCCTGGCTTGCGAGCCGCCCAAAACCCAGACAGAGGTGAGAGCCTTCTTAGGACTCACAGGTTACTACAGGAGGTTTGTCAAGGGGTATGGCAACATTGTTGCACCCTTGACAGCGCTGACTTCCAGGAAGCAGCCAAAAAAAGTGATTTAGACTGACACCTGTCAGAAAGCTTTTGAGGCCTTAAAAACTGCTATATGCACAGCGCCCGTGCTCTTGGCACCCAACTTCTCCAAAGAGTTCATAGTGCAAACAGACGCTTCACGTGTTCTGTCACAGATGAATGAGGAGGGCCTAGATCAACCTGTAGCCTTCATCAGTAGGAGGTTACTTCCACAGGAACAGAGGTGAAGTGCTATTGAGCGTGAGGCTTTGCTGTGGTCTGGGCGCTGAAGAAGCTAAGACCATACCTGTTTGGGACTCACTTCCGGGTTCAGACAGACCACAGGCCCCTCAGATGGTTGATGCAGATGAGGGGTAAGAATCCAAAGCTGTTGAGGTAGTCCATTTCCCTACAGGGGATGGATTTCACGGTGGAACATCGTCCCGGTACAGAACACGCCAATGCTGATGGTCTGTCCAGATTTTTCCGCCTTAGTGATGAGAACTCCCAGGAGGTAGGGTAGTTCAGCTGGAGGGGACACGTGTTAGACCTGGCACCTTAGCGTGGGTCTCCCTTCCATTTTCCGCTGTTGCCTCATGTGTTTTTGCTGGTGTTAGTTGCTCAGAGCACTGTGCCACTGTTGTCCAGTGCCACAGTGCTCCCTATTGTAAATGAATGTATTATTTGTGATTCCATGATTGGTTGGTTTAGTTTACCTTTCAGACCCTAGTACAGTGCACCAGGAGTGCCCAGGGCTTGTAAATCCAAATACTGCTGGTGGGCTTGCAGCACTGGTTGTGCCACCCACAGAAGCAGCCTGTAAAAATGCAGTCTTGTACTGTCATGCTGACTGGGCAAGTGCACCCACTTGCCAGTCCCTAAACCTTCCCTTTTCTTCATATTAGACACCCTTATTGTAGGTCCAAGGGCAGGGTGCATTGTAAAGATAAGGTAGGACATGCCCTGGTGTGTGTGGCATGTTCTAATAGTGAATTACAGCCATTTTCGTTTTTCACTATTGCAAGGCTACCTGTTCTCCATAGGCCAGAATGGGCAGTTTGGTTATTACATCTTATAATCCTAACTGACTCAGGGAACATGGTAGAAATCCGAATTTAGTATGCCTGAACTCAGAATGATAAAATACATCTTTTAGTGAAGTTGGTTTTAACATTCTGGGGTCGATTCCGATCCGGGTTGGACAGCTCTCCGAGAGCTGTCCGTAGCCTTACCGTGTGACCGACACGTGCCCTTAGCCGTTCCATCCTTTAGATGAAGTACGATGCGCATAACTGCCAAAAACACGACCGACACATAAGCTGTGATTCAAGCTTCAATCTCCGTCCGAGCCGTAACTCCTTACGCCAACCCGAATCGCCCGGAAGCAGTATCCATAGCAGTTTCCGCCCTGACAAGTACGATGCGTACTTCCTATGCGCCTGACGGGTCGCCACGTACGGCACGTCACAGCATCCAGAAAACAAGCATATCAGCTATGATTCACGCCACAACTCAATCCATGGCTACGAGACGGACCAGCTTGCAACGGGTACGAGACGGAGCAACAAGCAGCATGTACGACACAAACACATCATGAATCCCATCGCGCAGGTCATACCAGTATTCTACATCTATGACTGGATCAGGAACCGATGCCGACGGCGCAGACGGTAAGTCAGACACCCACCACACAAACAAACGACACGTACCCGCAAAATGGCACACACACACAGAGGATCCACATCCTGGCCACTAACAACAGGCCACCATAGGGGTTGTATGGCCAGCACCACTACCACCCGCACCCATAGGGCTCATGTTGCCCATCACTACTGCCACCCCCACCCATAGGGGACCTGTTGCCCAGCACTACTGCCACCCCCACCCCTAGGGGACCTGTTGCCCATCACTTCTTCCACCCCTACTCATAGGGCTCATGTTGCCCATCACTACTGCCACCTCCACACATAGGGGACCTGTTGCCCATCACTACTACCACACCGACTCATAGGGCTTATGTTGCCCATCACCCCTGCCACCCCCACTCATAGGGGACCTGTTGCCCATCACTACTGCCACCCCTACCCATAGGGCTTATGTTGCCCATCACCCCTGCCACCCCCACTCATAGGGGACCTTTTGCCCAGCACTACTGCTACCCCCACCCCTAGGGCTTACGTTGCCCATCACCCCTGCCACCCCACTCATAGGGGACCTGTTGTCCATCACCCCTGCCGCCCCCACCCATAGGGCTTATGTTGCCCATCACCCCTGCCACCCCCACTCATAGGGGACCTGTTGCCTATCACCCCTGCCACCCCCACCCCATGGGCTTATGTTGCCCATCACCCCAGCCACCCCCACTCATAGGGGACCTGTTGCCCATCACTACTGCCACCCCCACTCCTAGGGCTCATGTTGCCCATCACTACTGTCACCCCCACCCATAGGGGACCAGTTGCCCATCACTACTGCCACCCCCACTCATAGGGGACCTGTTGCCTAGCACTACTGCCACCCCCACCCATAGAGCTTATGTTACCCATCACCCCTGCCACCCCCACCCATAGGGGACCTGTTGCCCATCACTACTGCCACCCCCACTCATAGGGGACCTGTTGCCCAGCACTACTGCCACCCCCACCCATAGGGCTCATGTTGCCCGTCACTACTGCCACCCTCACCCATAGGGGACCTGTTGCCCATCACCCCTGCCACCCCACCCATAGGGCTTATGTTGCCCATCACCCCTGCCACCCCCACTCATAGGGGACCTGTTGCCCATCACCCCTGCCACCCCCACCCATAGGGCTTATGTTGCCCATCACCCCTGCCACCCCCACTCATAGGGGTCCTGTTGCCCATCACCCCTGCCACCCCACCACTAGGGCTTATGTTGCCCATCACCCCTGCCACCCCCACTCATAGGGGACCTGCTGCCCATCACTACTGCCACCCCCAACCCTAGGGCTCATGTTACTATCACTACTGCCAACCCCACCCATAGGGGACCTGTTGCCCATCAGTACTGCCACCCCCACCCATAAGGGACCTGTTGCCCATCACTACTGCTACCCCCACTCATAGGGGACCTGTTGCCCATCACTACTGCCACCCCCACCCATAGGGCTCCTGTTGCCCATCACTACTGCCACCCCCACCCATAGGGCTCATGTTGCCCATCACTACTGCCACCCCCACCCATAGGGGACCTGTTGCCCATCACTACTGCCACCCCCACCCATAGGGCTTATGTTGCCCATCACCCCTGCCACCTTACCCATAGGATGGGTGCTGCGCCACACATCCATCATACTCCAACATTAGGTATGTCAGCAAAACACATCCCCCCTAACATCATGACAACAGTGTGTAGTCTGTGACAAATGCCCACAACAGTGATTATGACTTCGAACATACAGTGTAACTAACAGCACATGTGTGACCAACAAATGAGTGTGCCCTACACAAGGCAAGCATCACTATAGCACTGTGTCAATGTAAAACGAACACCCCCTCACTGTGTAGAACAAAAGTTAGGTGTGGGGTTAAAACTGCAGCAAATGTTGAGCATTGTGGTGATGGGGTCTAAACCCCCCTCATCACAGTGAGCAAAAGGTAAGTGTCATCGTGGTCAAAGCTGCAAATGCCAAACAGCATGTATGATTCCTGCTCCCAACACATTAAACACTTCTGGGGCAAAGTAGTGGCTGTGTCCTATACCCACAGAGATGTGGTGAGGCTAACAGTGCAGTGAAAACAAAAAATACTCTCGGCCATGTGCAGACAAGCACCAAACATGGGGGCTGACAATGCATACAGTGTACAATGACACAAGAGCAGAAGTGACCTTCACAAAGCATACACACATCTTGAAAATAGACACACTAATCAAAACAACCTGTATAGACTGCAGGTGTCAGCTCACAAACTCCCATTCCATGCCAGCAATGGCACCTAACAACAACAAATGTGCACAATGATGTGATATGACTCACAGGGACTGCAGGGAAAATCACAGAAACAGCATCCAGACAATGGCCTGCAATAACAATGCACTGATGCAGATGCACTAACACAAACAGGCAACCTCACACTGCACATCTGACACAACATGTGTGTGTGTGTGTGTGTGTGTGTGTGTGTGTGTATCAGTATCCCCAGGCAACTACACAACACATGAGGGGGGCTGAACCACAGTGACACAGATGTGGACACAGTGCCATACAAAAGTAAACCATCATTGGGACACCCTTAGTGGGCAATCAGGCATTGTGAGATGAGAGGGAGCACAATAGACACATGTGGCACAAGCTGGAATGAACACCAACTAACACAGCAAGAGACTGACACACAACAGCACTACCCCCAGGGACCAGACATTGGGGTGACACAAGCATGCATGACACCCCCACTGTGATGACAAAGGTAGATGTCGTACAAACTGGGAAAGCCAGACATTTGTCCTGTGCCACAAACATACATCACACATACACAAACACAAATCACTCATCATGGCCCATCATCCATGGACAAACGGGAGCTAGGGGCCCATCCATGCAAACATTTACATCAGTCCACCCTCAACAGCACACACCCTGAACTGCAACAATGTGCATCTGTGAAGCCCACATGGACAGGTGACATTGCACATGCACCCATGACAAACATAGGAATGTTGGGAGGAACTAAGGTGCACAGACTCATCACACAAGGACAGTTTACAACCCTGGTGAATGACAGACATACTGCACAGTATGCTGTACATGGCCATGACGACAAAGCTCACGTAACCTTCCGAATACCTGCCACAGTCCCAGGGCAATGCAGAACCCAAGGAGAACCACAAGGCACACATGCTGACACCTGCAAACAGTGTAGCCCTGAATCCGACAAGTGGGAGCAGTCACAAACACATGCACATGTCTCAATCACTGAAAGGTACCACCTAGGGACAACTACATGATATTGCGAACAAACAAGTGCCTTGGGGAATCCTGACTGTGTCCCATCTGCGTCTGACCACATCATCACCACTCAGAACAGACAAATCCCAATGATGAACCACCAATTAACAGTAGTGTGTCATGCACCCACACATCTGGTAGCCCATGGCAAAGTTGTGGGATGAACACAGTACCACTCAGCAAGCATCAACAACAGGAACATATCAAGGGAACACTGCCTGTGTATGAAAAGGGATGTGGACACACACACACATGCTCATACAACACCCACCATGGGCCCAGGCTATGTCACGGGACAACATATCCATGAGATAGCCTGAGGGGACCCAACTCCTGTGTAAGTCCAGCTGTGCCACACATAGTCACAGCACGTCCCACTCATGTCTGCAGAACACTTGGTCAGTCAGCCATCAGTTACCACACAATGAACGCTCTGGTCACAACAGCCTGGGTACGTGAGTCTCCCTAAAGTCATCTGCACATACTCCACACATATGTACAGCAAGTTGCACAGAGGACCCAGTTGCTCCTATACCAATGATGCCCACACCTGTAGGTACAATGGAGATGCGCCCAAAGTCAGGGAAATAGAAAAATTGGACAATGGGAAGCACATCATTTGTGCATGGGTGCAAGCCACAGATGTGACCATGCAAATGAAATGTTCACAGAGATGTCCACAAATTGTTGATCATGACACACACAGTTAGCTGCAGAGGATGACATGGATACTGACCAGAATAGGATACATATCTCATGGACCACATGGAGTACCTCAAATCAACACCTCAGTATTCAACATTAGAAACCAAGCATTACAGGTGCAAGGGAATGCTAAACATCATCAACCTAATGTACAGCTAAATCAAGTTCACAAGGATAAAGAAAAAAGCTTTATTCAGCATACGAAAATTGAAACGTCCGTTAAAACAAAAGGCCAATGGCCAGTCCATCATCAAATTACATGGAGTGAACTTGAGTGACAACTGTCACACGTTGCTTGCCTGCACTGGAAGGACAGGGGACATCACCTCGGAGGGGCATACATGGGGGCAGGCCAGGCACCGCAGGGACAGGATCAGGGCGCAGCAGAAGGAGGCAGTGGAGGAGTGGTGGATGCAGGAGAGTCATTTGCAACTGCAGTGGAGCTGACTGAAGTGGTGGGTGTAGTCACAACTGTGGGGCACAAGTCAGATGGGGTGGGTGCCGGCACAACTTCAGTGGGCAGGTCAGATGGAGTGGATTGGGTCCCCACTGCAGTGCCCAATTCAGCGGGGTGGTCGTGGACTCCACTGCAGTGCCTAACTCCATGTGAGCGGAATGGGGTGCAGGTGAGGTCTTCAGGACAGAGGGGGTGGACACAGTCCCCACATCAGGGGCACTAACCGTCTGACCGGATGTGGAGGAGCAAGTGGTGGGGGGGAGGACCTCAGCATTTTGGGGATGGTGTATCTGTGGGTGGGGGAACCCGGGGCAGGGCGTGGCGGTGGAACCTCTGGAGTGGTGGCCTGGGGGATGGAGGACTGAGACTTTGCCTTGGAGCTGCGTGGCGGCGGTGGGGTCTTGCTCTTCCGGCTCCGGGGGGACTTGCGGGTGGGGGTCTCAGTCTGACTGCGCCTAGGGGAGGGTGTCCAGGTGTGAGGGGCACTCCCCTCTGTGTGTGGGGACTTCCTCTTCCCCTTTTAATCTGGATCTGCTGGGTCGGTGGGGAAGAGGCCAAGGTCACAGAGGAAGAGCTTCTGTGGAGATGGGGTTGCAGGTGAGGCAAGGGAAGGGGGCTGGGAGGGAGAGGTTTCGAAGGACTGCGGAGTGGTTGTGGATGACTGTGTGTGTGTCTGCAAACTATCCCCTGTGAGTGTGGTATCAGTCCTCTGCGCTTGCTTGTGTGCATGTCTAGCCCTTGGTTTGGGTGTTTGTGTGCTGCCCGTGTCTGTGGCTTTGTGAGAATGTGAAGTTGTGTGTGTGCTTGGGATAGGAATTGTGGGTGATGCAGGGGTAGGAGGGGTGCGGGTGCTGTTGAAGGAGAGACACTACTGCCGTCAGGGAGGAGGCCACGGACTGATTGGTCCTCTGTAGGGCAGACATGCCCGATGAAATGCCCTCCATGAACGACACCAGTTGCGTCAACAGAGTGGTGTGTGCATGGAGGACACTCAGCATCGATGTCTGCCCTACATGGATCTGTCTAAGTAAGTCCACAGAATCCTCACTCAGGGCAGCAGGGGACACAGGGACAGGGGGTGCGGTGCCTGGCACAAAGGAGACATGCTCCCGACCACGGGAGCCTCCACAGACCTCTGGGATGGGAGCCGATGGGAGGGTGGTGATAGTGGTGGTGGGGGCAGTGGTGGGGACAGCCTCACTAGCTGGGGTTTGGTGGCTGCTGACACCCGCCTCCACAAGGGAGTCATCCTCAGAGCTGCTGTGGCCCTCAGCTGGGGGGGATGGTGCTGACGACTCCTCGGCGTGGCTCCACTCGCCCTCCGTGCCACTGGGTGCCCCCGACTCCTCTCCTTCTGTCCCAGTCAGGCTCTGTGGCTCCTCCTGGTCCGCGGAGCTGTCCCCTCCTGTGGTCGTGGATGTATCTGGATAGGAATAGGAAGAAAGAGAACAACTTCAGTCACCTGCACTGACTGCACACACCACAGTGAGTACATCACATCACAGGGCAAGCCCTGGCATCATCAGCTGAACACTGCTTAAAGTGACAACACTGTTTAGGATAAGGCAATTGTCATTCTCGCCATCAACGATGGCACACATATCCCTCCTTGACTTGCACCCATATGTCTGTTGCATGTTGGATGCTATTACCCCAATGTGCCGACATGCACCACCCACACATCAGTTGGATATGCAAGTGAACATGTAGGAGTATGTCACTATACACACAGCACATCTCTTGCCACTGACTCAGTACAGGTGTCCGGATGAAGGGATGGGCAGAGACTCATTTCACATGCTTGTGATGCATGCCAACAACACACACTATGATGTTTCCATGTCCTGACAGTCAATGCCACAATGGGGTGCATGGTGCACACTTGAACACAATGCAGGATCACTCATAGCAAATTAAATGCCATGGCACTGGCATGCCTGGAAAGTCAGTCAACACTGTCTCCTGTCACAGGGGCAAGGCATCCAGACAACAACAGTAAGCACTGTGTCACAATCATAGCTCAGGGGTAAAGTAAACTCTGCAGATGACAAGTGCACTTTCCCATCCCCTGCAAACAACATATCCAGGACCCAGAAGACCCCACATCATGCAAATCAGACATATGGGTCTCTGCAAACACAACTCCATGTACATTAGGACATCACAGTCTGCCGTGCATGTAACCCAGCTGCCTGAATTATACAGTTGCATACACCATTGTGCGCTGTCAGATGATCACACACCTATATGTCACACAGGTCTTGTCTCACACAGTCACATCTCAGATGTCATGCTGACCCTCAAAATCATGGACACCCAGTTGTACGTAACAGGAAGCCACACCATAATGACACAGAGGCAGACACCTGAAGGCACATGTCACGAAGCACAACCTGTAAGTTGATACACAGGAGTGGGATTACAGAGTGTTTCTAAATGCCCTTGAGGAGGCATGACTGCCCAGTTCTACGTGAAACAGTGTTTGGCTCTGGACAGTAGTCAGGTGGCTAAGCAAGTGTGACATACTTGATATACATACTCCTGAGGCCCCCGAATTGGAGTCCCCTGCTGCATGGGTTTGTTTGAAATACCCCAGCCACATGTTGCGAGTCAGACCAGCAATTGGAACACATATCAAGGGCACAAACAGATCACATGTCAGATAACAGGCATTGGGCAAACAACTGAACCACCCATGAAACACACAACAGAGTAACGGGAACAGATGCTGTCCGGTAGCTGAAGCATAGCTGACTGCAGGGACACAGGGCCCTAGTGACACAAGCAACAGACTGTAGGGGCCACACATGTGGAACAGATGAGGAGGGTGCATCACACAATTGAGGGACCTGAGTATTGGACTACAAGACCTACGTAATGTGGAAGTGTGACCAGGCCAAAAGACTGCAATTAGCATGTCAGACATAGTACACAGATTAGGCATGGACGTACCCCCTTCTTGCTGCTGTCTGGCCTTCAGCTGCCTATCCAGGTCCAGGAAGACCACCGCCAGGATCCGGAGCATGTGGGGGGTCAGGGTCCGATGTCCACCCCTCCTGCGTGGAGGTGACAGCTTCAGCTGGACTCTAGCTATCCTCCGGGTCCGGCCCCGAAGGTCCAGCCACCTCTTCTGGCGGTTGCGGATCCGGCGCTTGTAGACCTCCACCGAACGAACTGCCCGGGCGACGGTCAGCCATATCTGCTGCTTCTGGTGGGCATCAACCTGTGAGGATGATAAAGTTAAAAGTACATTAACACACATGCCCCATATTTGTGCTGCACACATTTGGAGATACATGTCATCATCACAAAGGGAAATGAGTTACACAGGTAGTGCAACCATGGGGAAGGAGAAATCACCTGCATGTCTGACATGTTAACAATGCCTGGATAGTTTAAGCTTGCACTAATGCACTTTAGCAGCAGAACACCTGTTCATTATATGTACCTACACACTTTGGGTGATGAAAGTAGTCAGTGAGAATGCTTGCCACTGGTGTACACTCTGATAGTACTGCTAGTCAGACAGCATGCACAATTAGGAAGGCAGTGGACTGCACACTCACCTGCTCCCCTGGTTTCTCATACAGCTTGCTGTACTGTGGAAGGAGCCCGTCCAGCAGGGCCTGGTTCTCCTCCTCAGTGAAGGCTGGGGCCCTCTCCAGAGTACGTGCCATAGCAGGAGCCAGAGGATGCATAGACAGCAGCAGTGGTAGCAGGGATGTGGTCCAGGAGCATGTAGTGCAGGCAAGTGAGCTCCCTGGGGGGCAGCCAGCCTTATATCTGTGCTGCGGAGGCAAAATCTGTGCCATGTGTCCCATGTGATAGGTCCAACAGGGTTGCATTCTATGAATCTGGCCAATCCATGGAAATGTACGACTCGTACACGCCTTCCGCATCGTTCAAATCTTCACCTTCATGAAACACTAGTAATTGCAACATTGTTGTAGGCATCCAACTGAATTTCCAGCGCACAACTCGTACAAGTTTTGAATCCGCATCCGTCTCCATGACAGTCCAGAGCCAATGGGTGCATCCGGCTTGGTCAACTGACTGTACAACACGTATTTTGAAAATACACATGCACCCGTCTCCATACGATTCAATGGCCAAGGCGTACACCTGTCTCGGAACATGCCTGCCCGATGCGTATATATGATAGTCACCCGCGTCGGACCTCATTGCATTCAATGGCAAAACGTACGCACGGCTCGGTAATGAACCGTGCAATGCGTAAGCGTTGTCACCCGCTTCGGAGCTCATTGGTTGACTATTCGACGGATTCAACACACAATTACTTGCCAGGGACACCTGTGCACACTTACCACACTACAGCATTGGCCACACAGTGTCTCATGGCATGTAAGGCTGCATTCCCTGTGTGTTGGGGGGGCACATTTGGTTTGTTGGGTGGCACTTTTGTTCAGCCACTCTCAGGCTGTGCACGTGTACATGGTGGCAGAATCCTTTGTGTGTCGTGCACATTACCACTGTGATGTGCAAATGTACAGTAATGGGCATGAGTCACGGACATAGTTTCATGTTGGATATGTTTAGGACATGTCACATACACCCTGAGTCCTGGGGGTGATGGCATGTGCATCACAGTGAGACCTGTAGCCACAATTCTGATGTGCACCCACAGTCTGTGTGCATGTTGTGTCTCAGATGTGGCTGATCAAATGTGCCCAATGGGAGACAGTATCCACATCCATGTGGTATATGGATCTACCTTGATGGTGTGTGTGTGTCTAAGAGACGTACATGGAGGGCCTGCAGGGACAACAGTGGCCACTACCTGTGGGACTCACGCTTGCCTTGTGGTGTGTACCTGATACGCCATGTCCATGGCACTGTCAATGTGGCAATACAGGGACCCTGGGTATCTGCATGGCAAAGATCTGTGATGCCTGGGAGATATCAGGCCTCACTTGTCACTGTGGTGTGTGCTCGTAACGTCACAGCAGTACATAGGTCGGGTGACACAGCCAGATGATTGTCCATTGCACTACATGGGACTCATGTGGACATGTGGAATTGAGATGTGAGGTGATGTTCATGTAGGTGACATATGTGTCCATGCCCAACAGCACACACCTCAGTACATTGTGTAATGTCATGATCTATCATGTGATATTGAGCCTGGTCATGGCCACATGGGTGGATGAACCGACAATCTTCCTTTGTTCAGCTCTGTTCTGCAGGGCACCAGCTGTCCATCAACCGTTCCCAGACCTTGCAACCATGCAGGAATGCGACTGCATCCGACGGTACCGCTTCACCAGGCCACTGATTGAGGAGTTGGCGGAGCAGTTGGGGCCACATCTGCTACCTGGCATGACATACCCTACAGCACTGACCACAGAGGTGAAGGTGATGGCAGCCCTGCACTTCTTTGCTACTGGTACCTTCCAATACACTGTGGCTACAGCAGGTGGTATGTCGCAAACTGTGTTTAGTCATGTACTACGCGATGTCTTTGAGGGGACATTGTATTTCCTTGACCTGTACATCAAGTTCCCGAGCCCAGTTGAACTCCCTGAAATAAAGGATGCCTTTTATACACTGGGGAGGATGCCGAACGTCATCGGATCTATTGATGGGAAACATGTGGCCCTGATACCACCACAGGCACATGAGCAGGCATACCGTAACAGGAAACTTTTCCACTCGATCAACGCTCTGGTGGTATGTCTTGCAGACATGTGTATCAAACATGTGTGTGCACGGTTCCCTGGTTCTGCGCAGGATGCCTACATAATGAGGAGTAGTCGCATTGCAACGCTGATGTCACAGATGCCAGCTCAGCATGCCTGGCTTGTTGGTGTGTACTGGCTGTTTATCATTGTGTGTGTTTGTTAATGTTGTATTCCGCACTCCTACAAAACTCAGCTACTTGTTCATTTTTGTGTGTGTAGGTGACTCCGGATACCCCAACATGCCGTGGTTGCTGACACCCCTCAGGAACCCTGTGACACCAGCCGAGATGCGCTACAATGCGGTACATGGTTGGAGCAGGAGGGTGATTGAGCGGACATTTGGCCTCCTGAAAAGCCGCTTTCGCTGCCTGGACAGGACCGGAGGGGCCCTCCCATATGAACCTGCAAAGGTGTGCAAAATGATCCTTGTATGCTGCATGCTTCACAACATGGCAGTGCGGAAGAAGGTGCCTCTCATCCAGGATGACGATGACCAACCTCCACCACCTGTGGAGGATCCCGACCTGGGCCAAGATGCCAGTGATGATGACGATGAGGGTGACGTCCACTCACAGCTCATCAACAACTTCTTCACCTGAATATGAGTTTCCAGGGTTGTTATGTCAATGTATGGAGTTAGCCTGGAATGTGTTGTGGCTGCTCTGTTGCTGTCTCAGTGTGTTTGTGTGCCACTTGACTGGATGCGTGCAGTGTCCATTCAGGTGGTGTGTACTCCACAATAGGGTAGTACTGCTAGCTTGTTTTTGTGTAGGTTTATTGTCACATGTTTTGTGCATGTGTATTGCATTTCACTCCTGTTTTGCTGTGCTTTTGACTGTGTCTTGTGTCTGTCCTTCACAGGGTAATTTGCCTGTTGTTTGTTTAACACTGACCCCCAACACCCTGAATCCGAGACCAGTGTGGGAGTAGTCAATTGACATCAAGTGATGTGCCACACACCCCTGAACTACAATTCTCAGACACTCTGTGACCGTGTGTCCACCGTAATGTACAATTGCCTTGCAACTATTTTTGAATAAACATGTTGCTGATGTGTAATGAACCTGTGCTATGCTTTGTTAGGTGCATTGTCTGTCTTCCCACATCTGAGTGACATTTGCTTACCTCACCTGTGGACTTGTTACTACTGACTGTGGATAGGTGTTGTGGTTGTGCATACCTATGTGTTTCAGGTCAACATCATTGTGTGTGATGAGTAAAATGGCCATGGTGAGTATGTGTTGTGTTGCCATAGTGGTGTGTCTCCCTCACATTTGTCACATCACCATGACTCACCTAACATTGGTCACATTGTTGCAGTATTTGGCATGCACTGTGTTGTGTAGCAGATCGACATCTCCATGACACATGACAATTTGGAATCACAACAGAGGCAAGTATGGTGTACTGGTGAGTTTATTTTCGAACATGTGTGAGGAAAGTGCACAGGATGGTGGGTGCTGTACATTGGTTTTGGAATCCAAAGTTCACATTAGAGTTGGAAGTGCTGGGAGATGAAATGTCCAGAGTAAAGTCCACAGTCATCTGTTACATTGGCCCAACATGAACCCTCCTGTCATGTGGGCGATTTGTGTGCGATTGAACGAGGTGATTGGGTTGCGCACAAAGAACCTTGTCCAGAACAGGTTTAGAGGCCCTGGGGGATGTGCTGGGACCACTGCCTCTCACATGTCCTTCTTTGGACAACGCCTCTTCTTCCTGGGGGGGGATACTCAGGTGCAGGCCTCTGCGGTGCAGGGGACTCTCCGCCAGAGTCCTCCTCCCTCCCTGTGGCGCTGGCAGATGGTGTTGCAACAGATGTTGTGGCCACACAGGGAGGTGTGGACAGGTTTGTGTTGATCTGGCGGAGGCATTGGAGTATGTCCCGATGCACCACAGTAAGGGCATCCCACTTGGCCTCCATGCGGGCATGGTGGGCAGACTGCTCCTGTTGCATGTCCTTGAGGATCCCCACTACCTGGCCAAATCCTCCGCTGCTATCCTGGTACACATCTATGATACGTACCAGTTGGGGGTCATCATGCAGTCCAGACCCCTCTGCAAGGCGCGCCCTCTGCCTCCCACCCCTCCCAGCACCCCTATCCACACGGGCAGGACCAGCGGCGGGACGCACAGGTGACACTGGGACCCCTTGGGTGGTGTTTCTGGTGGTGTTTGCTGTAGCTTCCAGGGGGTCCTGTGTCCCTGAGCTGTGGGTGTTCAGTGGCCTTGGTCTGTCCGTGTTGGCGGGGGTGCCCTGTCGGTGTCCAGATGCTGGAGGTGTGGGTACAGGGGGTGCAGATGTTGATGCTACTGGTGCTGCATGATAACTCACACCGGAGGGGCCAGGTTGGTCGTCGTCATCCGAAGAGGACAGAGACAGAGTCAAACCAGAGAGCTCAGTGTCTACCAGAGTCTGGACCTGGGAATCCTCTTCATTTGGTGCTGGGTCCCCAGCACCACATGTGTTTGGAAGAGACACACAATGTGAGTTATGTTTCTACAGGCATCAATGGTTCACAAACATGATATTTTCTACTGTACGAACAGATGCCTGCCTGTACACAGCTTTTTTCCAGCTTGTCACGGACAGAGTTTGATATTGTTGTTGCCCATTTCCCAGCAGGGCCTTGTGCTCTCCACAACAGAGGCCAGTGTCAGACATCTTGTCAGTCCTTTCCCACTCCCTGTGAGGCGAACATGGTTCAGTGTATGCTTGCTGGGCCATGTGGGTGGGTGTGGATTGTCTGTGTCTGCAACTCCTATCATACTCTTGGCTACACCCACCTTCCCAGCATGCCCATACTTCCTCCCTCTTGACCCTGCTTCCCTGTGAGGGGGTGTGACAGAAATGGCAAGATGGCTGACTGTGAAATCCTGGTGTTTGTTTGGCTACAAGTCCAAAGAGAGCCCCTGTGCTTCACACAGCATCACCCAGTACGGGGTATCTTTTGCTGATATTTCACAGAGGTGTGGGTCAATGCATTCTACCCGGTGAGTTGTGTGGAGTTTGTGTTGAGGGGGGGGTGTGTCTCCACATGTTGGTAAGTATGGTCAGAGCTGTCAGTCCTCCTTCCCACCCGGCCAGACATCCCACCATGAAACGTGCTTCCATTGGAGGGCGTGCAAGTTGTCTTTCAGGATGTCAGTCAGTGGTGTCCTGTTTCTGATTTGCGCACATGCCCTACCAGGGCCTTGTGCTCCCCAGAGCAGGACCCAGTGTCAACCATCTTGTCAGTCATTTTCCACTCCCTGTGATGTGGGCTTGTTTCAGAGAGGTCTTGATGGGCCAATCAGGAGGGGGAGCATTATCTGTGACTACAAACCCCATCATGCTTTTGGATACACTCACTTCACCTGCATCCCCACTATTCCTTCCTGTCAGTCAGCTGCACTGTGAGGTAGTGTGTTTGTGGTGGCAAACTGTCTGGCAGTGTCGATTTAGCTTTGTGCCACTGGCTTGCTCTATTTGTTTGTAGGTAGGCGCATGTCATGACACAGTTCCAAGTCACTATGAGATGGCAGGTATTGTGTTTGTCTGACTGGCATACACATCTTGGGATGATTATCTATTGGTTACTGTAGCTTTGCTTGCGGTGCATGGTTTCACTGTCCCCTTGCCACACAATCTTGGGTATGTTGTTTGTGTACTTACCAGGCTCTGGTATGTCTGTTAGCCCATGGACGCTCTCTGGTGGTAGGATGTCCCGCACCTTCTCCTCCCAGGTCCTGAAGTAGACTGGTTTGGCAGGAGGGCCACCGCCGGTGCACTGACTCAGGGCGTAATCTTTTTCGATTCGTTTCTTGACCCTCCTGCGCACGTCATACCACCTGTTCTGAATACCGTCCTTTGTGCGCCTTGCTGGTGCTTGAGCATTCACCTTGTCCATAATCCTCGCCCACATCTTGGTTTTCTGTGAAATGGGGGTCCTTTGGACTAATGTACCAAACAAATGTGGCTCTACTCTGATGATCTCGTCTACCAGCACTTCTAACTCACTATCTGTGAACTTTGGATTCTTCTTTAGGGGCATGGTGATGGGTGGTGGTGGTGAGGTATGTATGTGTGAAGGTGCAAGTGAGGGTGGGTTGGTGTTGGTTTTGCTGGCTGTATGTGTGGGTGCTTTTGGATGAGGTGCTGATGGTGTGTGAGTTGTGTGATGGGTGAGTTGTGAGTGTGTCTGTGGTTGCTGTGTAATGGTGTTTGCTGCTGGCTGTGTCTCCTGTTTGCAAGGGGTCATGGTAGTGATTGTAGTCCTTTATATAGTTGGAGTTGTGGGTGTGTCTTTGTCACATGTTTTTTTATTTGATATTTATTAGCTTTGTCATTGCTTGTTTGGTCCTTTTTTTGTCTTTTTTCCTTTGGGTTTTGTAGGCATGAAGGAGACGTTCATCTGATGGAAACGGACGCTGATGTTGGCTCCTGTGGGCTTCTCCGCCTATCTTCTGAGTTTCATACGCGTCGGTCGCAGAGATCTGTATTACATGTGGGCCCGGTTTTCTGTGCGTGTCGGTCGTGCGGCTTGTTCTCCGTCCGAGTCTGTCTGGTTTTACACGCATTGCATCGTACTGCGCGGGTCGGACATCGCGGGTACGGGGCGGTCGGGTTCATTCCGGGTTCGTGTCGGTCGGTGAAAATGGCGTCGGTTTTCCGGCCGGTTCACTATTTTCCCTACGGCTCGGTCGTACGGCTTGTATTCCGTACGTGTCGGTTGTAATTCACACACGTTGCATCGTACTGCACGGGTCGTACGGCGCTGGTCCATGTCAGTTGGTATCCGGTCCGGGTCCGTGTCGGTCGGTACAATTTGCGACCGGAATCGGAATCGGCCCCTCTGTGTTTGAAAATGCAACTTTTAGAAAGTAGGCATTTTCTTGTCTAACCATTCAAACCTGCCTCTGCTAGGCTGTGTATTCCCTGTCTGGAGTTTGAGTGACAGGGCTTGGGAATTCCAGGAGACAGGGTGAGGTGTCCCAGTGGTGAATAGAGAGATCTGCATCTAGATGGGTGGGAGGAGTTGCACCTGGGACCTGAATAGGGCTGTGCCTTCCCTCCACAATGCTGGCTCCACCTCCTGTGGTGCTTCTGATGTCTCTGCCCTGCACTCTGAAAGGAAAGAAGGAGTCAGGTAAACAAAGTGCTCCAGGACTGACCAGAACCGGTTTGAACAAGGCAAAGGCCCCTCTGCCCTCATAGGACAAATGATTTTGGGGTATAAGTATTGGGACCCTGATCCCAAGAATTTAGATCACTTTGGGAAACAAGAAGAAACTCTGCTGAGCAGAGGAACCAAGAAGAAACTGAGGAGAGACTATCCCTGAAACTGGGGGATTGGCCTGCAGGGGTTGCCTACTGCCAAAGAGAGGAGAAAGGAACTTTGTGTGTACTTTTGCTCAACTTGTGAAGGATCTCCAAGGGCTTGGAAAAGAGCTTGCCTCCTGCTGAAGTCTCAGGAACAACAGACTTCACCCCCCAGAGTTCTTTGGAAGTGCCTGCTGCTGTTGATGGGCCTTCTGAGGGACTGCGTGTCGCAAGGAGCTGGAAGCGCGACTCAAGAAGGAGAAGCGTGCCGCCGTCTGAGCTGTTGTCGTCACATCACGTAAAGTGTGTCACCGCTGCAGTTCTCGCATCGAGCGGAAGCATCTTGCATCATCCAGGAAGTGTCTCGCAACGCCGAGGAAGCGTGTGGCCATCGCAGCCATCGTAGCTGACGCATTGCACCGCATCAAGAAAGCGCCTCGCATCCACGGAGAAGCATGCCGCCGTCGGAGCTGTTGTCGTCGCATCGCGTAAAGGGGTGTCGCCACTGCAGCATCGCATCGAGCGGAAGCGTCTCGCAACGTCGGAGAAGAGTGTCGCTGCTAAGGCCGCTGTCGTCGCATCGCGTAAAGTATGTCGCCGCTGCAGCTGAAGCTTCAAATCGAGTCTTCTCGCAACATCGGAGAAGCGTGCCGCATCTGGAAGATCTTCACGTCTTTATTTCTTTGCACCAAAATCTTCAACGCATTAACATCGTTGCAACACTTTCGTTGCTCTGCGTGTCGCATCTAAATGGTACATTGACTTAAAGTGTCGCATTTATGAACTAAAGAGAACTAAGCAAAATTCTACCATCTAAAGTAACAGTATTGTGTATTTTTGTCGTTTAATGGTCTTGTGGTAAATCTATATAGAGAATACTTATTTTTGATATAAAACCTGTGTGGTGTCCATCTGTAGTGTTGTCACTTGATTACTGTATGTGTTCACAAATGCTTTACACACTGCATCTGAGATAAGCCTGTCTGCTCGTGCCAAGCTACCAAGGGGGTGAGCAGGGGTTATTTTAGGAGTGTACCCCTTACCCTGACCTGTGCCAACTAGAGACCCCCAAGTCTAACAGTTGTTGTATGGTTGTACTCAGTAGTTGTATGGTTATACTCAGTTGTTCCCCGATTTTCTCAGTTGTTGCCTGGTTGTACTCAGTTGTTGCATGGTTATAGTCAGTTGTTGCATGGTTATAGTCAGTTGTTGCATGGTTGTACTCAGTTGCTGTTTGATTGTACTCCGTAGTTGCATGGTTGTACTTAGCAGTTGCGTGATGGTATGCAGTAGTTGAATGGTTGTACGCAGTAGTTGCATATTTGTATGCAGTAGTTGCATGGTTGTAATCAGTTGTTTGGTTGTACTCAGTAGTTGCATGGTTGTACTCAGTAGTTGCTTGTTTGTAAACTGTTGTTGCATGGTTATACTCAGTAGTTTCATAGTTGTACACAGTTGTATGGTTATACTTGGTTGTTGCCTGGTTGTACTCGATTTTTGCACGGCTGTACCCAGTGGGAGAATGGTTGTTCTCAGTTGTTGCACTGTTTTATTCAATTGTTGCCTGGTTGTACTCAGTTGTTGCATGGTTGTACTCAGTTGTTCCATGGTTGTACTCAGTAGTTCCATGATTGTAAGTTGTACTCAGTAGTTGCATGGTTGTAAGTTGTATACAGTTGCGCATGGTTGTAAGTTGTATACAGTTGCGCATGGTTGTACTCAGTTGCTGCATGATTGTACTCATTAGGTGCATGGTTGTACTCAGTAGTTACATGGTTGTACTCAGTTGTTACATGGTTGTACTTAGTTGTTGCCTGATTGTACTAATTTGTTGCCTGGTTGTACTCTGGTTGATGGTTGCACTCAATTGCTGAATGGTTCTACTCAGTTGTTGCATGGATATAATCAGTTGTTGCATGGCTGTACTCAGTAGTTGCATGGTTTGAGTCAGCAGTTGCATGGTTGTACTCAGTTGTTGCATGGATTTATTGAGTTGTTGCATGGTTGTACTCAGCTCTTGCATGTTTGTACTCAGTTGTTGTATGGTTGTACTCAGTAGTTGCATGGTTATACTCAGTTGTTGCATTGTTGTACTCAGTTTTTGCATGGTTGTAGTCAGTTGTGGCATGGTTGTACTCAGTAATCTCATGGTTGTAAGTTGTACTCAGTTGTTGCAGGGTTGTACTCAGTAGATGTATGGTTGTACTCAGTTGTTGCATGGGAGCACCGGAGTACTCGAGTTACCTCACCCAGAGAAGCCGGGTGCATAGGTGTCAAATGGTGTCGGGTCGCTTCGTCGTTTTCAATGGCAGCTTGCAGAGAAATGCTGCTACCGAGAAGAAGCGAAGTGCCCGAAGAGATGCAAGCCTGGATCGGAGATGTGAAGAGCCTGAAAGCAGAGGGGACAGAGTCTGGGTCACTTACCAGTGACCAGGGGCACGATAGACGAATGCCCACCGATGTCGGGTGTTTCAGGTGAAAGAGGTGAAGATTGACTCTTCAGCCACGAGGACCAGGAGGCATCGAGGATGACCAGGAGCTGGATTTGAGCTGTCCAACAAAGGATGTCGAGTGCTACAGCGTCGGTGACCGGATTGGACACAACAAGCCTTGGCAACAGCAACCCACGCAGAAAGGAGAAAGATGCTTCGGTGCCGACCAGCAAGGTCCTGGGGACTCCCCAAGCGATGGAGAGTCGGGGCACATCTGGAGCAACCAGGGAAGCCCAATTGAAGTAAGAGTTGCCTTCACAGGGACCCACCAGTCGACAGACCAGGGATCACAAAGGTACCTCGAGCGGGTATGCAAAGAGCGGGCTCACGGAACACTCGTGGAGTGTAGGCCCACAATCTTCGGTGCAAAAGGTGCTCGGGTCTGGGCTACAAGTTACCCAATACACTGCCTCGAGAGTCATCGGGAAATTGATGCACTTGCAAATGTGTGCGGTGTCCAGGGGTTCCGGTTCCACGGTACCCACGAGGGCTACGGGTCTCAGCTTTGCTGGGGACTCTGTTCGGCCTCTGGGAAGTCTGGAAATCCACCTCTGGTGTTGCAAAGTCTTAGGTGTCCGGTAGGAGCTTCGGAGATGCAGATCGGACAGATGCTTCCTTGGTGCCTGCCAAGCAGGGGAGTAACTCCTTTACCCCAAGGGAGATTCTTCAGTCATCTGGCATTGAACAGATCATCGAAGGTCCAGGAATCAGTTGCAGAGTTTTGTCCAGGAATATCTAAAGTCCTGTAGTCAGGGGTTCCTTCTTTATACCCAAGGAAGGGGTTGGACTAACTCTGGGGACCCACCTATGGGAGGGTTTGGAAAGAGTGGTGGCTACACCCATTTCCTTTGTCCAGTTTCACGCCCCTGCAACCGATTTGAGCTGGACTATGCACAGAGACACCAAATGTGCCCCCAGTGCAGACTTCAAAGCACTCCTGGAGTGCTTCCACCCAGCCCTAATCCACTAAGACCTGTCTGGGAGGTGGTAACACCTCCCTGTGACAGGAAACCTATTGTCCAGGCCTCCCCTGACGGAGTTTCGGTCAGCAGCAGGAGGCCAGACCCATGTCTGTGGCTGACAGCATCCATTTTGTGATGCCAGGGCTCTGTTAGCTGGTACCGGGTATGCCGGTGTTGTCATGTCTCTCTATCTAGAAGGGTGGGATCATTCTCCCACACCAATTACTGGTGTGGGAGTATGATTCCATGGTGTTTGACACCAAATACGACATGTTTCCGTGCAGCCAGTCCAAAGTTAGCATCTACCGTTGGGTTATAATGCACTTAAGAGTATATGGTCAGGCTGCATCACAGACAACCCCGGAGAAGAGATTCCGAAGGCTGCAGAGGGGCTCTGCTCATGCATGGGCACCCTCTCACACAAAACCAAGCACCCTGCCTTCAGGATTGATAAGGCCTGCCATAGGAGTGACTGATAGGTTTATATGTGCAGTGATAGGATGAGGTATAGTGAACCTATACCTCAGTAAGGGGTGCATGCACCACCTTCCTCAGGTTGCGGTAGCAGACCTGTGGTGTCATTTTGGAGGGCTTCCCAGGGGTGGCATAATACATGCTGCAGCCTCTGGTAGGCCTCTGGGGTACCTATGCCCTGGGTACACAGTATACCATATACTAGGGACTTCTAAGGGCACCCCAGAATCCAATCTGTGGTGTACCTAAGGTACATGGAATCAATTTAGAAAGGAAGCAGCTAGGCTGGGGTCCTGAATAGCAGGGCCCCAGCCAGACTAAAGTCGAAAAACAGTGAAACATCAGCAAAAAGTGGGGGTAACCATAAGAAGCAAATCTACTCTCCTACAGTTGTTGCATGGGTGTACTCAGTAGTTGCATGGTTGTACTCAGTAGGTGCATGGTTGTACTCAGTTGTTGTATGGTTGCACTTGGTTGTTGTATGGTTGTACTTGGTTATTGCCTGGTTGTATTCAGTTGTTGCATGGCTGTACTCAGTAGTTGCATGGCTGTACTCAGATGTTGCATTGTTTTATTCAGTTATTGCCTGGTTGTACTCAGTTGTTGCATGGTTGTACTCAGTTGTTCCATGATTGTACTCAGTAGTTGCAATGGTTGTAAGTTGTACACATTTGCTGCATGTTTGTACTCAGTTGTTGCCTGATTGTACTAATTTGTTGCCAGGTCGTACTCAGTTGTTGATGATTGTACTCAATTGCTGCATGGTTGTACTCAGTTGTTGCATGGCTATAATCAGTTGTTGCCTGGCTGTACTCAGATGTTGCATGGTTGTACTTAGTTGTTGCATGGTTGTACTCAGTTGTTCCATCCCCTCTTTGCATGACATATTCATTGATTGGTCTGTACTTGAGGTTCTGGACTTTTAAGAGTCCAGAGGTGTCAGGGAAACAACACCCGAAGACCCCTGAGTTCCTTCCTGTCTCGGTGCACAAATAAACAGAGACGCGGGTTTCTCGATGGTGGCGTCAGAGACCAAGATTTATTCACTGCAGGGACACAGAAGTCATAGGAACCACACAGAGGCAGAATCTACGAGACTGTTCAAATTGCATTACGTGGGTTGTTCCTTAAATACACGAAAAATGTCTTTAGGCAACATTACACGAATATTTCTCATGCCCAACCCGGTATCCCAAACAAACAGTAAATAGATATCAAACAATAACTAATCGTAGGTTTTCGGTATTCGATCAGGTCCCCTTGTCAGTTTTCCATTCTTTGCCCGATCCTCCCCATCATAAAAATCGTAACCTCCCCATTGTAAAAGCCCAGAAGGAGAGGAGCAGAGCCAGGTGCAAAGGATTGAAAAGTAGGATAAGAGGTGTTTATGGATCATAAACGGGCATGGCTACCGTCTTCGGCCTTTCAGTCAGGACAACGGACACGAGAACCAGTATAGCAGGACTGGCCTCAGGCAAGGGAGGCAGCTTGATTCTGCCTAGTCATGCAGCGTCAGCCTTTCTCGGGGCTCGAGCTTACGTATCCTTAACAAGGTGATTCTGCCGGGGTCATCGCCCGTTCATTGACTATGTGAGGGCAAGAAACAAAATGGATGCCGTAACTAAAATGGATGCCATGACTTAACAACAGAATGCCCTATTTCTCAGTGAATTCATGCTAGTTGCGCAGCGAAAACACTGTCATGCATATAATGGATCATTTACGGTTCATTGGTACCAAAATCGTGTCAGTACTACGATACCGAATACACGGGTTCGGATCGCTACAGAACCTCAGACCGTCCTTTTGCCCTTACATAGGCAATAACTTACTCTATGTCAGAGTCCATTTCTATGTTCATCAGGTCACTGATATGTTGCTGAAGCATTACTCTATCCCGTGGCGTATCTCTAAAAACAGGTGGTCTTCTTACGCATGTCGAAACACAAAGGCTACATAAGGCAGGACCACACTGAACAATGAGACAGCACGAAAATAAAAATACCAACGCAACACCAGTGACTATCAGAACCTTCCATCCCCACGCAGATAACAGACTCCAGAACCATCCCATTAATGACCAGTCACCTTCCTCTACATGAATAGAGTCAGAGATTTTGTGTAACTTAGAGATGGCCTTATATACCGTTGGCGCATTATCTGGGATAAAAACACAGCAACTTGACTGGATCATCTTACATACCCCACCTCGATCTGCAAGTAACACATCAAGGACCATACGGTTCTGTAACATCATGAGGCGATCCGCTTGAAGCTCAGCTGTCAGGTTACTAAGGGCACCCGCAGTTTCGGTGATAATGGATTCAACTACCCGTGTTAGTTGACGTAGGTTTCTACTGTTGGCCATAGGCCCCCAGAATGGAAGGAAACCTTTGAAGAAGTCTCCTGCTTCTTGGCCTGCAGTATCTTCTTTACTGAAAACACCTCTCACAACTCTAGTTTTGTGATAGTCCGGTGCAGCAGTGTATGTCGGAGGTAACAGTTGAGCGATATAACATGAGCCTGAGAAGTCAGCAGGCAGCCATGTGTATGCTCTGTCTTTGCAAACAAAATAGGTGCCCTTAGCAGCTAAAAATGCAGGGGAAGACTGTGACGGGAAAACGTATGTTTCGATACAGTCACTCTTCCCTAGTCGAGCTTTCGGATTCCTCCCATTTCCTTGCAAACAGACCTGACCTTGGTGGGGTACGACCCAGATCGGAGTCGAGCTTTTACGTTTGTTCTCACCCAAAGTAATGCCATATTCCGTAACATTCCAACCCATGTAAACTCGCAATTCATCCTTGGGAATGAACGGAGTGTTATTGACGTCTCTAACCATGTCAGTGATTCCTTTTACCAAGGCTCTATTAGCGGAGTTATACCTAGTGCAACGCGGAGGTCGTGGAGGATAGGTCTCTAGGGCATAAGCGAACATGGTCTGAAATGCCCAGAATGATCCATTATAACTAAAGGGCAGAACCAGATAAGGGATGCCCTTGTCCATGGTATGTGGTATCAAGCCACACACCCAGCAGTTCGTTGTGTTAACCACTAGTTGATGTTGGTGCAAGAGTTGAATGAAAGTGTTATTTATAAACTCTGAGCGTCGAGCTTGCTCGTGGGCAGGAAAAGGATGGAAAGAATGAAGAGAAACGACAGTCGGAGAAACGGGAACACGGGGAGATACTGTAGATGTAACAGGTGTAAAGATCAACTGAATACCAAAAATAATTCTGCCTACCAAAGTTATTAAAACAATCAGAAGTGTCAGAGCACATTGCATTAGAAAACATTTGCTATACAATATGTCATATAGTTTTGTCTTGTGCACATTTATGACGTTAACCCGTCGCAGTTCAGGAAGCTCCATCTTCTACAACCGTTCGCAACGGATGGTTTGTACCTGTTAAAAAATTGCCTCTGTCTACCCTGGGAGTTCCCAAAGTAAACAGAAGGAACCGACCTTGTGTCTGGTTCCCTGCAAATTAAAACAAGGCACACGTTACGACCCTACGGTAACCCAGACGGCAAGGCAAGAGAACAATAAAAACAAAAAGATAAAAATTTAGAGCAAACTTCCTGACTGAATGGAATGCAATAAGATCAAAACAGTTTTCAAGCAGAAAGGTAATTATGCAATGTCATTAGTTCATAGCATGAGAACGTAGATTATATCTGTACTTCCCGGGTCTTGTCTGATCTTGGAATAGCTGGTCTACAGGTGCAGAAATGTTCGACTCCACAGGTGACAAATGTTCACTTTGTGCAACACTCTGTCCAGGGTTCAAAGGAGCAGTTCCTGCTGAGGTGTCAAAGTTCTGCGTTTCAGTTCGTGGGTCCGTTATGTACTCTGCATCACTGAAAGGGATGAGCCTAGGAACAGGTTCTGTCTCGGATACACCAAATCCCTGTCTAACCCAGTTGTCATAAGGGAGTGGGAGAGGGACACGCTTCGTATGGCTAGCGTGCACCCAATTCTTCCTTCCAGCTAGGCGTACAGCAGTTCTCGTTGTTAGGAGTACCTGGAACGGACCCACAAATCTTGGCTGGAGGTTCCGGGTTCGTTCAAAATTCCGTACCACCACTTGGTCTCCTGGTTTCAGCGTGTGGCCTGGACTCTCTGGCAGTTTAGGCAAGGATTCGAATACCTGTTGATGAATAAGGCTTAGTTTAGCAGTCAAGTCATAAAGATAATCAATCAACATTGGATATTCGATCTGTTTGAATTCCTTTGGCCTAGGGACTCCCCAAACATTAGCAGGACGACCGAACACAATCTCATATGGGCTAAGCCCTACTCGAGAGTGTACAGTCACTCTGGTGGACAGTAGAGCTAAAGGCAGTGCATCTGGCCAAGATAGACCAGTGGAAGCTTGAATTTTAGCAAGTTTCAGCTTCAGGGTACCATTGTACCCTTCAACCAAACCTGCTGACTGTGGGTGATTCGCACTGTGGAATTTCTGGGTGATACCCAGACCCGTACATACACTCTTCATGACTTTCCCTACAAACTCGCTTCCATTGTCCGACCAAACAATCCGTGGCATACCATACCTGGGGAAGTATTCTTTGAGGAGGATTTTGGCAGTGGACATAGCAGTGTTATCCTTTAATGGATATGCCTCAATCCATCTTGAAAAGGCACAGACTACCACTAGGACATACTTAAGATTGTTACACCTGTCCATGTGGATAAAATCCAACTGAATCACTTCAAAGGGACAAGAAGGGGGAGCAAAATGACCAGTTGGGGTTGGGGTTCCCTTGCCAGGATTATGCATCAGGCATATCATGCAGTTTTTCACCACTCTTTCCGCACACTTAGTAATTCCATCATTCTTCCATACTGGAGCTAACATTTTACAGATCCCTTTCGAACTGATGTGTGCCGCTCCATGCGCCATCGTGACTACTGCGGGCACATACGCATCAGGTAACATCCAACGCTGCTGTTCAGACAAATCAACCCAACATCCACTTGAATCCATTTTACCCGTTTTCTCCTTCCATTCATTCTTCTCATTTTCAGTTGCTTCATTCTGGATTGCCTTTACACTTTCAATCGTATTCTCACACATCCCTGATTCAGCAATCCATCTTGCAGACGTTGCAACGTACATTCGGCTCGTCATGTTCTTGGCCGTTTCTTTGGCGACCTCATCAGCGAACGCATTCCCACGGCCAACATCATCCGTAATCTTTCGATGTGCACTGCAATTCACAATCGCAACTTCATTCGGTAGGGTCAGAGATTCCAATAGATCGCTGACTAACTGTCCATGTTGGATCTTAGTCCCATGGGACGTGAGAAAACCTCTTTCTTTCCACAGACGTCCAAAACTATGTGCTAGGCCGAAGGCGTATTGGCTATCAGTAAACACATTCACTCTCTTTCCCTCAGCTAAAACACACGCTCTTGTTAATGCAATTAATTCTGCAGCTTGAGCAGAATTCTGACTTACTCTTGCGGTCTCAACAATCGTACTCAAAGTCGTAACTGCATACGCGGCCGTCACATCACCATTCTGTAGTTTGAAACACGACCCATCGACGTACAAAATGCCATCTGGATCTAGTAACGGAGTGTCTTTTAAATCAATCCTACCTTTTGTCTTTTCCTCAGTTCTGAAACAACAATCATGGGGCTCTGAATTACTCGACTCCTGAGTAGTCGGCAACAGCGTTGCTGGATTCAATATGTTGCATCGCTTGATGTGAATGTGACTTGCCAAAAGCGTCAGCTCATAGCCTGATAGTCTAGCACTGGTGAGGTGCTGAGTTTTCGTTCGATTCATGAGTGTATCCACAGCATGTGGAACCATGACTACTAACATGTTGTTCATGACTAGTCCAGCAGACTGTCGAATAGACACTGCAGCTGCTGATGTAGCTCTTAAACAACTTGGCAATGCTCTGGCTACCGGATCTAATGTGGATGAGAAATATGCACAAGGTCGCTGTTTGTCACCAAATTGTTGCGTTAATACACTCAACGCACAACCTTCTCTTTCATGGACATATAAAGTAAACGGCTTACTGTAGTCAGGAGTACCCAACACAGGAGCTGAACACAGCGCATCTCGTAAGTCGGAGAAGCTCTGTTGACATTCATCAGACCATGGCAAAGGGCTCGGAACACCTTTTCCAGTCAGGGCCACCAATGGTTTCGCCATGAGAGAAAAATTTGGGATCCATTGCCTGCAGTATGACGTAATACCCAAAAACGCACGTACTTCTCTCTGTGTGCTTGGTACAGTCATCTGCGAAATTGCTTTGATTCTCTCTGGGGTCAACCTTCTTCCCGCCTTTGACAAAAGATGACCTAAGTAGGTCACTTCTTGGCAACAATATTGCAGTTTAGAAGGTGAAACCTTGTGATGCAAGTCTGATAAATGACGTAATAAAGAAATTGTAGCTGTTTTGCAAGTTTCCTTGTCATCAGCAGCCAGTAAAAGATCATCTACATATTGGATCAGAGCAACACCAGGAGGAAGTACAAGAGCATCTAATTGACTCTTCAATGCTTGGCTGTAAATTGAAGGGCTCTCACAATAACCTTGTGGAGCGCGTTTGAATCTGAAACTGCGACCTCCTAAGGAGAAACCAAAAATGTCTCTACTTTCCTCGGCTATCGGAATGCTGAAGAAGGCATTCTTCAAGTCGATCACTGTAAACCATGAGGCTGAGGCAGGAATCAACGTCAATAATGCAGTGATATCTGGTACCACAGGAAACTGCGGAATCACTATTTTGTTAACTTCTCTGAGGTCAATCACAAATCTGTAGATTGGAGGTTTAGACGGGTCAGTGCGTTTTAAAATCGGCAGAACAGGACTATTGCAGACATTTCCTCTAGTTTCCTCTATCACATCTTTCTGTATTAAGTCTTTCACAATCAGCAAGAGTGCACGTTCACCTTCATTCGAAATCCGATACTGTGGGATTCGTGGGAATCTAACATTCGCTTTCAGACTTACCACATAAGGGGGAATTTCCAAGAGGCCTACATCGTTAGGACCAGTCGCCCAAAGAGTATCAGGGAGAGAACGCAGCTCCGGTGGGAGCTTATCCATCGACATATACATTGGAGAAATGACTCTTTTGCCTAATGTGAGCTGTACTCCTGAAGGAGAACAGTACAGTTTCGCATGCAGGCGTTTCAACAGATCTAAACCAAGCAGATTCTCATTACAACCGGTTGTTAGGATAAGGGGTGCTTCTAGTTCGCATGACCCAACAGAAATTGATAAAGGACTAGAAACAGGATTGTGAACAGGGGTGCCTGAGAAACCTACTGAAGTGTTCGTTAAGCCAGACAAAGGTGCGCCAGGGAGTTTCGCATGCATAATTGAACTTTTTGCCGCACCAGTATCCAACAGAAACGGTTCGACCACGCCTGATGTAACTACTGCGACATAAGGTCCACTCTGATCAACTGGAACTGATACTACTCCCTCTCTTTGCCTGTGGCTGTCCTAGTACTCGCTTCTCTGAATCTCTTCATTATGATCATAGTAATCTTCAACATGATACTGTGGAGATCTACCTAGTTGCGCAGGTTGTACATTTCGCTGATCGAAATAATTTGATGGGCGATCGGCCTGTGGTGTCATTGTACCACGTCCTCTACCTCTAGGAGCTTGCATAAACCCAACATTACCTCTCTGAGCTGGGACACCACTAGTCTGTGCGTGCAGTACCGGACACTCATTCTTATAATGACCCTCCTTTTTACAATAGGCACACTGATTCCATGCTAACTGTTGTCGGGAAAAACCATAATTAAATCTTTGGGACGTCCCTTGCTGGAATTGTGGCTGTTGCTGAAACTGGGGTCGCTGCTGTGAATCTGACTGATTCGAGCGAGGCGGATACGCCTGTTGCAATAGTACTTTAGTCTTCAAATCTTTTGTCTTCTTTTCTGACTTTTCCTTCTCTTCTTTCTCTCTATTCTCGTAATACTGAGCAGTTGCAAGTATCTGTGCTGTCGTCGACACTGCCCATGCACTTTCAGAATCCTTTAACTTGTTACTAAGCTCAGGTAGTAAATTAAACACGAACTTGTCGACAAACAACCTCTGGCCTCCCTCAGTACTCATATCTTGCCCGCTGTGGTCTACGAAGGTCTCTTCAAATCTAGTGAAAAAGTCAGAGACGCTTTCGTCCTTCTTTTGCTTGCATGCCGATAGTTTATCCCAATTAACTCGTAACGCTGGCATCAGCGTTTTCATCAGATTAATTATTCTGCCAGGTAAGGCAGCAATCAGAGGTTCAGGTTTAGCACCGCCAACTTGTTGCGCATCTGCTGCTACAATAGCTGGCCAATCACCTCCTAGGGCGACCGGGTGGTTCTCTTGCCGAATCTTGGCCCATATAGGCTGTGGCACTACATTGCCAAATAGCATTTCAATGTCTGCCAAATTCATGACACACGCTTGAACTGTCTGTGTTAACTCTTTATAATAACCAGCAGGGTTTTTACGCGGGTCCGGCAGCGCTTGTTTTACTGCTAATACTTCGGCCCGCTTTCAAGGGATGTGTATCCACACTCTCTGGAATTGTGCCGGAGCAGCTAAAATACCCTGAGCCGCATCAGCTTGAACTGCATCACGCCATATCGGTGGAACTTCTCTCATCGGATATTGACCTCGTCTTTTCCTAGTAATCGGTGAACCATCAGGGTCTCTTGGCGCTCGAAGAGGGAAATCATCCCTATAATCTAAAATCAGTTCTACCGCTTCCCTTACTTCTGAACCTATCACCATTCCTGCGGCAAATTTCTGCTGAACATTTATCAGATCAGAGGGGACAGAATCTAAGTCATCATCTTCCCATTCCTCACGTACAAGAGAACACATCACGTCAAAAACGTAACGTTGAGTTGGTTCATTCCATTGTATAAAGGTATCTAACACTCTTCGTGCATCATACTTCGCAGCTTTCGACATCCACCTAAGAGCTGTCGAATCTAACATTTCTCGTTCCTGGGGACCAGGAAGCTGGCTACGTCTCTGTATAGAGTCAGAAACGGGGGTCCCAATAAAAGACCTGTAGAGAGGAGTTAAGATATTAGTTACAGAGTCGGTTATTTTCCGACGAACGGAAAGCGGAGTCAGAATGTTTACAGGGTTCGGGAGCAGGGCAACTGGAGCAGATGAAATAGTAAGGGTGGGAGTAGTAGGTAAAGCAGTTTGCGAAACGACAGGCAAAGACAGAACAGGCGACCCAGGAAGAGGGGGTGCCGAAGGAACATTAACCACGGGAAAGGCAGGAGCTGGAATCAAAGGAAGTGGAGCAACTATTCCAGGCTGACCAGCAGCTGGCTGTACAACAGGTAGTAACTGTGGTGCTGTAATATCCTGTGCATACGGTGGAGGTGAATTCAACAGGTAAGACAACAGAGGATCCTTTTCATGGTCCTCTATCGGCTTAGTAGGACAAGATGGCAATACAGGGTAACATTTATCAATTGCCAAATTATATTTTCTATTCGCCATCTCCATTGCTTTCTCAGTCTCGTTGATATGCAGCTGCCTAGCAGACTCCATTAAAGTCAACCCTTTCTCTTTCTGTTCTTTCTTCGTCTTCCTAATTTCTCTCTGTTTGGCTTCTTTACGCCATACACGAAAAGAATCAAACATTGCCGGCTGGGCTTTTCTTTTAAACAACTTCATTTCTAGATTGTCTAGAATTTCGCTTTCGAAGCTACCATGCGGTGGCCAACTAAGGACACCATCTTTTCTGGTATAACGGACCCATACTTCATTATACGCAATAGGACCTACACCGTGTTTACAATAGAGCTCATATGTAGGAGTTCCAATCGGAGGAACCGAACACGAATCCTCCAACCGGGAATCCCCGTTGCAACGTAACCAGGACAGGAAACAATTACTACTGTTAGTCATGACAAACAAAGACAAATTCCAACCAAAATGCGCAGGGAACTTAGGCCTACCAAAATGAACCAATACCAAAACAAAGATTATCTAAACAAGAGCAACCAATGATAATCTACGAATTAAACCAGAGCAACAAAGAACGACCAAACTGAGCGCAACCCACTTAATACTTAACTGAAATGTGGAAGACGTCACCAAGGAGAACCCGTCTACGTCTCGCCGTACTAAGGTCTGCACCTCGGGTCCAAGACAGGGCGACAGTCAAGGCAGCGGTCCTCTGTAGCGGTCTGGGAACGGGAACCCTCGTGGAAGAGATCGTCGGGCCACTTTTACGACATGCAGGGATTGATGAAGCGGGGTACCTCCCTCCGGAATCTTCACACAAAACTCCTCAAACTTTTCAGGCTTTGGACCGGTACCGGATGACGTCACCCCACGTTGGGCGCCAATTTGAGGTTCTGGACTTTTAAGAGTCCAGAGGTGTCAGGGAAACAACACCCGAAGACCCCTGAGTTCCTTCCTGTCTCGGTGCACAAATAAACAGAGACGCGGGTTTCTCGATGGTGGCGTCAGAGACCAAGATTTATTCACTGCAGGGACACAGAAGTCATAGGAACCACACAGAGGCAGAATCTACGAGACTGTTCAAATTGCATTAAGTGGGTTGTTCCTTAAATACACGAAAAATGTCTTTAGGCAACATTACACGAATATTTCTCATGCCCAACCCGGTATCCCAAACAAACAGTAAATAGATATCAAACAATAACTAATCGTAGGTTTTCGGTATTCGATCAGGTCCCCTTGTCAGTTTTCCATTCTTTGCCCGATCCTCCCCATCATAAAAATCGTAACCTCCCCATTGTAAAAGCCCAGAAGGAGAGGAGCAGAGCCAGGTGCAAAGGATTGAAAAGTAGGATAAGAGGTGTTTATGGATCATAAACGGGCATGGCTACCGTCTTCGGCCTTTCAGTCAGGACAACGGACACGAGAACCAGTATAGCAGGACTGGCCTCAGGCAAGGGAGGCAGCTTGATTCTGCCTAGTCATGCAGCGTCAGCCTTTCTCGGGGCTCGAGCTTACGTATCCTTAACAAGGTGATTCTGCCGGGGTCATCGCCCGTTCATTGACTATGTGAGGGCAAGAAACAAAATGGATACCGTAACTAAAATGGATGCCATGACTTAACAACAGAATGCCCTATTTCTCAGTGAATTCATGCTAGTTGCGCAGCGAAAACACTGTCATGCATATAATGGATCATTTACGGTTCATTGGTACCAAAATCGTGTCAGTACTACGATACCGAATACACGGGTTCGGATCGCTACAGAACCTCATACTGCTCAAACAGACATTGCAACATATAATAAGTCAAGTTCCAATGTGTTGGCACCTTCTGAATGAGTGCTTCAACTGGCATTCTGTTATCACGCTGAATGACCCTCAGCTCTTTCTGTGTTTTAAAAGAATGGCTGAAATGAGTGCAGATTCTTCTGCAGGTGACAGTAAGTTGCTGACTTGGTTTTTTTTGGGAGAAAGTCCTGTACAATGATGTCGGTGCAGTGCGCCAAACACAGAACTCTGAAGTAGCCACCATCTGCAATGGCCTTAACTATACTACTGCCATTGTCCGTGGAAACGAAACCAATGTTAAACCCTCTTGGTCGCTGCCATTCAAAGACTTTGTTTTTAAAGTCTTCCAAGATGTTTGAAGCAGTATGGGATTTCTCAATAGCGAACACGGCTACTGTTGCATGTTTCCGAGCAGCATTAAAATTCTTAGCAGTGTCAACACCTGAGACAACATTTCTCTAATCCCCACAAAAGAGATCCAGAGTGCAGTGATGAACATGTAATCAGTGGCTTGGCAACTGGTCCACATGTCTTTCTTCAGGTGGATAGTGTGAACAGCACTCTGCTGCAAAGCTTGTCCAAGCAATTCCAGCACGTGGTGATGCAGTGCTGGAACAACAACTCTGGCAAAATAGGACCGGCTTGGGACCTTCCATTTCGGGCAGATGGCTGCCACAAATTCTAGAAAGCCCACCCCTTCCACAAAAGAAAAAGGGAGGAGCTCCAGCTCTAACAATTTAGCCATCTTCACGTTGTACAAATGTGCCGCTGGGTGTTGTGTTCATACTGTCCCTCCTGTCTGCACCTGCCAGGAATAGTAGCCTGGATTTCTTTCTTTTCTGGTGCCACTGATGCAGGTGACTTCTTGAGAGCAGACAGTGGTAGGCTCAATGTGTGTCTCAGCAGGGCAGTCACTGTACGCTCTTGCCTTGGTGTCTCGACCTGAGTCTTGTGCCATTGTGATGTTGCTGATGTGGGAGATACTACTGCACTTCTGTGGACAGGGCTGATTTGTGTAACAAAAATGTCTTCCTATTCTTCACCTTCCACTGTAATTGGATACCCTGCTCATTCTTTCACCCCCTTCATCAACACCACTTGCAGATTTTTGGCCACTAAGGTGCTTCTCTCACTGGATTGTCTGGTGTTCTTTCAAATGGGTTGTTTGGCCTCCGGTACCATAGTATGTAAAAAGCTTACCCCGACTAACACTTGCTCTGCAAATGGAGCATATGGCAATGTTCAGCTCCTTCTTGCTAACTGTAAAGAAGTCCCAAACTGGGGAGGTCCACTTTCTGATGCTGGTGCCACTGCGACTGCCAATGTCGGATAAACTGGCGGTAGGTGGGCATTTTGACCTTTGCCTCTCTGCAGTACCTACTTCTACTTTGGTGGTTGTGTATGTAGGTCACTGCCGGGCATTGCAAATATGGCAGCTGGTGGTGGTGGCGGCATCTGTGGTGCCACATCCCTCAGAGTAAGTTGGGAGGGGGAAACTTCGGTCTACACTGTGGCGGAGCTAACATCCATGATGACTGGCTCGTCGTCATCCTCCTCTTCTACATGTATAAGTCAGCGCCTTGAGACCCTCACGGGTGAGTAGCGTGCCAACAATTCCCTGATTGATTGATTGAAGGTTTTCAGGAACCTTCCTTTTCCCTTACCTCTCGTGGCGTGTCGGACTCTCAGACTGAGGCGGGATCCGAGTGGAGTCTTGATGATCAGAAGGGGGGCTTGAAGAAGAAGATGGTGGGCTAGCCCTCCTTTTTCTTGCTGGAGATCTAGAAGATAATGGAGCTTATGAAAGAGTAGCTTCTTTTACTTCCTCAGCATAAAGCTCAATCTCCTGACCTGCTCCTACTTCAGGAGGAGCTACTATTGCTGGCTGAGGAAGTTATTGTCTACATATCTGAGTTTCCTGCACCGATTGGGTACTACTTTGCGAAAGAGATAAGTAAATTTCAACTTCACTTCTCGTCTGACGTGGAGTTGATTGATGCCAGAAGTTATGAAAATGGGGAGGGGATTTAACCCCTTTCGTGCTCATGACGGCTCCATGCCGTCATGAGTCACGGTAGCCGTGTGCTCATGACGGCGTGGAGCCGTCATGCCTCTGCCGTTCCGCCCACTTGGCACTAATTCCCCGCACACGCCGCCCTGACTCATGATGGTGTGGTGCTGTCATGAGCACCGAAGTGCCGCGCCCGCCCCCTACTCCCCACGCCGCGAAGGGGTTAAATTAAAAAATATAATTAAAAATACATAACTTAAAGCATTCAAGAAACTAAAATGTAAAACAGATTAACAAAATAAAAATAAAAAATTGTACATAAGTGAAAATATCCTCAAGGATATCATTTATTATACTGCTATCTTATTTCTAAACCATCCATGCAAACCTATGGCATAGGGCCACATTTACTGGATGCACAAAATGGCTGCCAGTGCCATATGGTCATCAACAACAACAACAATGAACAAGAAGGCATTGGGAACAACGAGAAACCATGCAGGCCTGTGGCAAAAGCACACTGGCTGCCTACACAAAATGGCCACTGACCACATGATGAAACAGCAAGCAAGGAGGCATGGCCACAACATAATGATAGAAAAGCAACACATGCAGGCCTATGGCAAAAGCACACTGGCTGGCTACACAAAAGGGTCGCAAGCCACATGGTCGCAATAACAAGCAGGAGGCCTGGAAAACAAAGAACAAATGCAGGCCTGTGAACACTGACTATACAAAATGGCCACATGGCATGGGGAACAAAGGCAGATGTTGGCCTATGGCAAACACACACACACAATAAATGTAAAAAATCAAATAAAAAAAGAAGTAAATCTTGGTGCATGCCCTCTATCAAACAAACAAAACCCTTACACAACAGTTTTTTTAACTTACTTGCGAAATCCAAATTCAAAGTCCTTAAATCCAATGGTATATATGCAGCAGACACAGAGAGAGATCCTTCCAGCTCTAAATTCAAATATTCAAATGAAAAGTGCCCAGGAGATGGATAAAGCACTGGGAGGAGCCCGCTGGAGAGGAAAGAGGAAGTTGGAGACTCTGAGGCACTTCCTTCCTGTTGGAAAAAAAAAAGGACACCTCGCACAAAAAAACAATGCCAACAGTACCTTTGAAGAGGTTTTTTACTCCAAATCATCATTTCGGGAAGGTTTTGATGCTTATCGAGGAGAGACTCTTCTCCAGATTGCAGCCACGGTAGATCGTGGTCATTCGCGTATGTCAGAAAATATCCACCGGAAGTCGCTGTTGCGGCAGAAAGACGAGTTAACAACTGCAAAATCTCACTGGAGCTTGCTGGTGGCTAGCAAATCTTGTGCTCCTGAACGGCTAGGAAATCTCGTGGGTGATCACGAGCATCCGGCAAGTCGCTCCCGCGTGGGCAAAAGGGCATTTTGAACATGCCAACAATAAAAAACTTTGCTCAGTTGCAAAGTGCGGAGTTTATCAGTAACCCCGCGTTCTTCACGGAACGCGGAATTGCCGTATTCTGCAAACTCCACGAGTGGAGTGGAGTTTTACACCGAGGTTTTGGGAATGCACAAAGGGCATTTATTATTACTATGTTTATATCCGAAGGCGGGGCAGAGATCCAGCCCAAGTGCAGACACAAAGATAATACTCGCAAATGCTCTTTGTGTGAATTGGCAAAGTCGTAAACTTAGACGTTTGGTCTGAGTTTAGACCAAATGTCTAAGTTTACTTCAGGATCCCTGTATTTATCTAGGCTATTTTAAATTGACTTTTGTATAGGAGAGTTTTATTTGTTTTATATATGATTATGTCACACTTAATATTTCTATAGATGAATTATTGGAGATGAATAAATAACAATAACAAAGGAGGCCTGAATAAAACCCCATGGGACACTATAGATGGCACAGCGGAATCCTGAGGACATTACAACAGAGGACATTACAACAGGCATGATCAAGAGCGGAATCTTGAGAACATTACAACATGCATAAGCGGAATCCTGAGGACATTACAAGGGCATTAGCAGAAACCTGAGGACATTAAATCAGAGGACATTACAGCAGGCATGAGCGAAATCCTGAGGTCATTAAAACAGGCATGAGTGGAATCCTGAGGTCATTAAAACAGGCATGAGGGGAATCATGGCATTACAACATGCATGGGTGGAATCCTGAACCCATTACAACATGCATGACAGGAATCCTGAGGACATTACAACAGACATTACAGGAATCCTGAGGACATTACAACAGGCATGAGTGGAATCCTGAGGCCATTACGGAATCCTGAGGTCATTACAACAGGCATGAGCAGAATCCTGAAGCTATTACAACATTCAAGAGCGGAATCCTGAGGCCATTTCAACAGGCATGAGTGGAATCCTGAGGTCATTAAAACAGGCATGAGGGGAATCATGGCATTACAACATGCATGGGTGGAATCCTGAACCCATTACAACATGCATGACAGGAATCTTGTGAGACCCCAAACCAAACGCCACATCATGCATGAGCTGGACCCTGGGGGACACCACAGCATGCGTGGGTTGAGCCCATAGCCCAGGTTGCCCCCCCCCCAGTTGCTGAGTTGCTTCCAACAGCTTCATAAACTCTTGTGGGCACCAGGGTTTCATCCGGAGAGCGCGCAGCTGCTCCCAGCAATAGCGGGGACATCTCAGACTCCCCAAAGCCAGGAGTCTGCTCCAGCGAGGAGGAACGAAGGCGTCAGGGGAAAGAACGGGGATCGAACACTATCAACGTGTAAAGACGGTGTCTGAGGTATCTGTGTGTAAGGGGATTACATCTCTTCATGAGCTCATACACGCACACCCTCACACTAAGTTTGTGGAGTGTGAGGCCCTGTCTCTGTATGAGACCTGCACCCCCCATCCCCAGACTTCCCAGCGTCCGGCTACACAGACCAGGCCCCACCTAGGGTTCCACACAAGTACTGGACACACGGTGAGACAGGGGGTGGGTTGGGGTTCGGGGGGTGGGTCCGATACCAGGTGAGTGTCAGGCTTGTTTCTTAGGGTTCAGATCACCTGCCAATACCTGTGACAGTTACTTTAGTTTCCCTCTGCTGTCTGGGTGCAACAATACTATTTACTCAAGTTTAATACTCGAGTATTCCCTCCTAGGACCCGGCTCTCGCAGAGGAGAGGGCCGATCAGTCAAGGCTTCCTGCAGGAGTTTAGACCCTCAAACGCCGTGCACCCCGACAAGAGAGGGACCCCAAACATCACAAGCACCCTCTGCACCTCCAAGAAGAATTGTAGCTCCTTAACACCAGGCGCTCTACTTTTCAATATCTCTGTATTGGCTTTAAACATCACAGGTACCACAAGGTGTCTTGTAGGACACTGCAAACCATTAACAAACAAACAAGACATAACAGCACCGAGGCGTGGCACAGGGTCCGGCACTAAGGCTGCTGCTGACATATGTACAACCCGAGTTCCAAAGCGGGGCGTCGGCCCCAAAGGCAGGATCGATCGCACAGATTAAAGGGCAGGATATCCGAAGTCAGCATTTCACCCTAAAGTCGCCCGCACGGATTACGGGGGCGGAGTATCCGGAGCGGGGTGGGCTTTAGCAGAGGAGTGTCCAGGGAGTTCCTTCCCCGGCTTCTTCCAGGGGCAGAAGCATCACTCGCTGCATCTTCGGCCGGGCCCTTGGGAAAGCTCCGCCCTCCATTGCTGATGTCAGGGTCAGGCGGTGGCCCCCAGCACACTGCGGTTTGCTCGCTGAGCTATCTATGGACATGAATGAAGGAGTTTGCACATCAGTCTGTCCAGGCTGGATTGTGGCATTAGCGCTTGAAGGCAGGTCTTAGCTTCCAGTAAGCGCTACCTGTCCAGCCCGGTCCTAGGTCTGTCCTCTGACGTGCATCCCCGGGCACAGCCATGTCCTGTAGACACGTGTTGCTTTCATCTAGACACCTGGAGCAGCCACCTGGGACTGTGGGAGGCATGAGGTGCCATTTACATTGGGGGTCTAGGTGCCCTGTAGTAATTACATTGTTTGAATTTTGCTCGAGCTTTCCTGGAGCGTCTCCTGCCACACCTGGGAGTGTCCACCCACTTTGTGTCCAGAAGGCCTTCTGCAGGTCAGTTTCCCAGCAGCCCTTGAGAATACTGAGGTCTTCACTTTGATTGGTCCTGAGACACTGGTATACATTGCGTATCAAGTGAAGACTCTCGCCCCAGTCAGCACTATCTGCAGAGTTCCATCAGTTTGGGGGTCTCATGAGATGGGCCGCGTAGACTCAGTCACTCTACGCGAGTTCCATCAGTTTGGGGTCTCATTAGATGGGCTGAATAGACTCAGTCACTCTACGCGAGTTCCATCAGTTTGGGGTCTCATGAGATGGGCTGAATAGACTCAGTCACTCTACGCGAGTTCCATCAGTTTGGGGGTCTCATGAGATGGGCCGCGTAGACTCAGTCACTCTATGCGAGTTCCATCAGTTTGGGGTCTCATGAGATGGGCTGCGTAGACTCAGTCACTCTATGCAAGCTCCATCAGTTTGGGGATCTCATGAGATGGGCCGCGTAGGCTCAGTCACTCTACGCGAGTTCCATCAGTTTGGGGGTCTCATGAGATGGGCTGCGTAGACTCAGTCACTCTACGCGAGTTCCATCAGTTTGGGGTCTCATTAGATGGGCTGAATAGACTCAGTCACTCTACGCGAGTTCCATCAGTTTGGGGGTCTCATGGGATGGGCCGCGTAGACTCAGTCACTCTACGCGAGTTCCATCAGTTTGGGGTCTCATTAGATGGGCTGAATAGACTCAGTCACTCTACGCGAGTTCCATCAGTTTGGGGTCTCATGAGATGGGCTGAATAGACTCGGTCACTCTACGCGAGTTCCATCAGTTTGGGGGTCTCATGAGATGGGCCGCGTAGACTCAGTCACTCTATGCGAGTTCTATCAGTTTGGGGTCTCATGAGATGGGCTGCGTAGACTCAGTCACTCTATGCCAGTTCCATTAGTTTGGGGGTCTCATGAGATGGGCTGAATAGACTCAGTCACTCTACGCGAGTTCCATCAGTTTGGGGTCTCATGAGATGGGCTGAATAGACTCAGTCACTCTACGCGAGGTCCATCAGTTTGGGGGTCTCATGAGATGGGCTGAATAGACTCAGTCACTCTACGCGAGTTCCATCAGTTTGGGGGTCTCATGAGATGGGCCGCGTAGACTCAGTCACTCTATGCCAGTTCCATCAGTTTGGGGTCTCATGAGATGGGCTGCGTAGACTCAGTCACTCTATGCCAGTTCCATTAGTTTGGGGGTCTCATGAGATGGGCTGAATAGACTCAGTCACTCTACGCGAGTTCCATCAGTTTGGGGTCTCATGAGATGGGCTGAATAGACTCAGTAACTCTACGCGAGTTCCATCAGTTTGGGGGTCTCATGAGATGGGCCGCGTAGACTCAGTCACTCTATGCGAGTTCCATCAGTTTGGGGTCTCATGAGATGGGCTGAATAGACTCAGTCACTCTACGCGAGTTCCATCAGTTTGGGGTCTCATGAGATGGGCTGAATAGACTCAGTAACTCTACGCGAGTTCCATCAGTTTGGGGGTCTCATGAGATGGGCCGCGTAGACTCAGTCACTCTATGCGAGCTCCATCAGTTTGGGGATCTCATGAGATGGGCCGCGTAGGCTCAGTCACTCTACGCGAGTTCCATCAGTTTGGAGGTCTCATGAGATGGGCTGCGTAGACTCAGTCACTCTATGCGAGTTCCATTAGTTTGGGGGTCTCATGAGATGGGCCGCGTAGACTCAGTCACTCTATGCGAGTTCCATCAGTTTAGGGATCTCATGAGATGGGCTGCGTAGACTCAGTCACTCTACGCGAGTTCCATCAGTTTGGGGGTCTCATGAGATGGGCTGCGTAGACTCAGTCACTCTACGTGAGTTCCATCAGTTTGGGGGTCTCATGAGATGGGCTGCGTAGACTCAGTCACTCTATGCGAGTTCCATTAGTTTGGGGGTCTCATGAGATGGGCCGCGTAGACTCAGTCACTCTATGCGAGTTCCATCAGTTTAGGGATCTCATGAGATGGTCTGCGTAGACTCAGTCACTCTACGCGAGTTCCATCAGTTTGGGGTCTCATGAGATGGGCTGAATAGACTCAGTCACTCTACGCGAGTTCCATCAGTTTGGGGGTCTCATGAGATGAGCTGAATAGACTGAGTCACTCTACGCTTCACTGCAAGTGCTAAAGACCGTACCTTATGTGCAGCTCTGCGTTATATTTTTGTCGTAATTCACGAAGGACATAACATGCCCCACTTTGTAAAGCTGTCTTGTGTGTGTGACGTCAGCGGTGCTCCACGTGCCCAGGTTGTTATTTTGTTGAGTTGGTTGAAGCACTGCAGAGACCACAATGACAGTTCAGGTGCGTGTACATCCCACTGTCTCATTTTTAGGTCTCGGCCTACCAGATAGTACAGCTGTCCGGTATGTTAAAGACATTTTGGGGACATTCCAGTCGCCTTGTGGTTTGTAACTCACATTTTCTTTCTTTCTATTTGCTCACTTCATTTGCTTCAGGCTGTCCAGCTAGAGTTCGTCCCTCATCTTGCCCAAACCCTGTTTACAGTATTCTTCCACAAACTCACTTTCTGTAAACAGGCCTTTACATCTTTTCCTTATCTTGTCACATTTGCTGTGCATTCAAAGACAGAGGTTAAGTGTCAGGCTGTGTCTTTCAGAGACATCAAAGTGAGAGGACTTCTGTGACAATCATGCTCTAGACTGTGGTCTGCTCTATGCCACTGTACTCTACTCTACAATACTCTACACCACTCCACATCATTCTATGCCACTCCACTCTACGACACTCTACTCCCTAAACAACACTCCACAACACTATATGACACTCCACTTCACTCCACTTGACTCTAATGTACGCCACTCCACACCACTCCATAACACTCCACTTTATGACACTCCACTCTTTGCCACTCACATGGTATATCCCTTCCACCTGACAGGCCGGCTCCCTAAGCTCCTCTGTTGGACAGGCCACACGAAGGGCTTGCTCCCTCCCCGCACGACAGGGCCCGAGCTCCGGACCACCAGGCATAACCCACGAAAAGCACCTGTACCCCGTCTCCCGACGGATCTTCTGCCCCCGGACCTCTACTCATCACGGGGCCCAGCCCCACCGGCTCCCCCGGCCGGTTCAAGCCGCCATCTTGGGCCCTGCACCACGAGGCCGCGTGGCCTCGCCCCGACCCTAACCCCGGGCCTGGCCGGCCCCGACATCCCGGCACCACCATCCACCCAGGAGGTGAGTGGACCACTTGGCAGGTCAGTGGGAGAACGAAGTGTCAAGAGCTCTTTCCCCGCCAGGTGCCGATCGCCTCCAGCTCCCCCAGGCGCTGGCTCCACCCCCTGCTGGGTGTCTGGACACCTTCATCCCGGGCCCTCCGACCTCCAAGTGCGAGGGTCCGGACATCAAAGGGCGCCTGCCCTATAACTGGGGCAACTCCGGAGCAGGAAGGCAGTTGTATCCTGGAGTCGAGAGACACCGAGAGAACTCAGCCTTGACGGACTACTGGCGCTGCCGTAGCCCGCTCTTGTGAACCATCGTCCTGCCTGCTGGCGCTGCCGCGGCCTTCTGCAACATCCATCCTCGTCGGGACCTGCTGGCGCTGCCGCGGCCCGTTGTAACGACCATCCTCACCGGGACCTGCTGGCGCTGCCGCGGACCGTACCTCGACCATCTTTCCGGGACCTGCTGGCGCTGCCGCGGACCGTACCTCGACCATCTTTCCGGGACCTGCTGGCGCTGCTGCGGACCGTGTACCGACCATCTCGACCGGGACCTGCTGGCACTGCAGCGGCCCGTACCAACTAAACCACCAAGCTCGAGGATTGTGAGCTAGTCATCATCTCATCCGAACTACCTGACTGGTAAACAGACTGTCCCGCTACCCCTTACCCTGCATTGAGAGACTTGAATCGAGGGGACCCCTGAGTCCAGACCTCCTTGTACCATTCAACCGTACCTTAAGAAGTGCTTATAAAGAACACTGAACCTTATCCGTGTGTGGTATCTGTCTGTGGGGGGGGGGGGAAGTTACTTGTCTGTACGATCGCTGGAGACGGCTCTCCCCGGAGACCTCTCCTCCTGACCCCGGCCGACCCTCCCGGTCCGTCTACCCTTTCTAACATTGGTGGCCAGCGGCGCGATCCGAATCAACGCGTAATCGTACAGAGAGTAGCTCACCCCACGACAAAAACACGATGTCAGCCAAAGATAGCAGCTCCACCGAGAAATTCCGAATGGATAAGTTAGAGGAATACAACCACCGCGAACTGAGACAATTCTGCATAGAACTTGGCATTGCTACCACCGGCCTGAGTACCAAGGATGATCTAAAGCACGCCCTAGAGTCGTGGACAGAAACTGGGGTCGCCGGACCCTCCGACCAAAGCAGCATCACACCAGAGGGGAACGCCACGGCTCCCGAGGAGCGGGGAACGGGCCTCTCGCAGGAGGAGATCCGAGAAAGAGAAAGAACCAGATTGCACGAGTTGGAAATGGCACGACTCAAGATGGATGGGGAACTCAAGTTAGCTGAACAGAAACTCAACCTCGAGCATATGCGGCTCCGAGAAGAACGAGAAGAGAAGCAGAGACAGAGAGAGCTGGAGGAGAAAAAAATAACGCTCGAGCACGAGCGCCAACTAGCGGAGATAGAACTTCGGAAACAGAATAAAGAACTGGGGGTGCCTGAGCGACCACACACCCAGGGGCCAATCGAGAAAAAAGTCCACATCCCCAAGGATGTTGTCCGCGAGTATGTCCGAGAAGACGACATACAACAGTGGTTTAAAGCCTACGAGATCGCCATGACCTCCCACCGGATCGACCGGAGTGATTGGGGAGCCGGACTTTGGGGGAGGTTTATCAACGAGGGTCGCGATGCCCTACTGCAGCTCCCAGATCACCAAATGTCGTCCTACGACCACATGAAGGCTGCCCTCCTCACCCGCTACGGCCTCACACCCGAGATGTACCGCCAGAGGTTCAGAGATTGCACCCGGATCCCAGGTACAACTTGGGTAGAATACGTGAACTATTTCAGCCGTGCCTTCGAGGGTTGGATCAAGGGGAGCCATGTCACCACCTACGAACAACTCTTTAACCTTATGGTATGGGAACACCTGTCGAACAACTGTTTCGTCGAGCTCAGGCAGCACCTCCTCGACAGTAAGCTGACTGACCCCCGGCAGCTCGCCGCCGAAGCTGACCGATGGGAAAGCACCCGAGTGGGCCGGAGGGGGCCACACGAACAGAACAGAAGCAACCAAGGCCAGCACCGTCCTCGGGGAGGAGGAGGGGGCCAGGGGCGAGGGAGAGACGCCTTGCCGACAACACCCGTGGCCAGCACCCCGCCTCCGGCCGGCCGGGGCAACCCCCCGTGGCGTCCTGGGTTCCGAGCCAACGTCACGTGCCACCGATGCCAGCGAGTCGGCCACTACGCCAATGACCCGAGCTGCCCGCAGAACCAAACACCCAAGCCCCGCCAGGTAGCTGCCGCCGCCCTGGGGGAAGAGCGATTATCGGAGGAACCAGAAGGGTATGAGCCGGCCCAGCAAGAGTGGGAACCGGCCGCCATGGTCCTGGCGTGCTTAGGGGGAAGAGACATGGTCCCGCGGGCTCCCCTACCCGCTAACACCAGGAAATACGGTCAGTGGGTGACCATTAATGGACAGCGAGCCGAGGCCTTGCGTGACACAGGCGCCAGTGTGACGGCCGTCCGCTGTCACCTGGTGAAGCCCGAGCAGATCCTGCCGAACATTCTCTGCCCCGTCCGCTCGGCAGACAACTCTGAGAGTATGTGTCAAATGGCCTGCGTCCCATTCGAATGGGGAGGGGTCTCCGGCCTGTTGAAGGTGACGGTCCGGGACGATGCCCCCGTGGACTGCCTCCTGGGGAATGACCTCGAGAGTTCCCCGTGGGCCACCGTTGAGAGAAGAGAGCACCTGGGGATGCTGGGCCTCCCGGACTGGGCCTGCATAACCACCCGGTCCATGGCCGCCCGTGCCGTCCCCCGATCAGAAGAACCGGAATGGCCAGCACCTCCGCCCCCGGTCGCCCCAGTAGAAGACAACGACGAGGCCAGCCTCCCGGACCCGACGACCGAAGGAGACGCGCAACCCCAGGACCTTCCTGACCTGGCTCAGTGGCGTCAAGAAGGGGGGCCCACCCAAGAACAGTTCCGCCAGGAACAAAAGACCTGTCCCTCCCTCGAGGGACTCCGCCAACAAGCCAGCGCCCAGAACGCAGGGGACTCCACCGGAACTCACTGGGTCTACTGGGATAACGACCTGCTATACAGCGAGCAAAGAATCGCCGAGCTGGGGGCCGGTCGAGTACTGGTGGTACCTCTCCGCTTCAGAGACTTTCTGCTCAACCTGGCCCACGATGTCCCCCTGGCTGGACACCTGGGCCAGGACAAAACGTACAGCCGCCTAGTGACCCACTTTTTCTGGCCGAAAATGAGGAACGACGTCCTGAACCACTGCCGATCTTGCCCCACATGCCAAGCCAGCGGGAAGAGTGGTCGGAAGCTGAAAGCCCCTCTGCAACCCTTCCCTGTGGTCACCACCCCGTTCGAGAGGGTGGGGATAGACATTGTGGGGCCTCTGGACCCCCGCACGGCACAAGGACACAGGTTCATCTTAGTACTGGTGGACCATGCCACCCGCTACCCCGAGGCGGTGCCCCTACGGACCGTGACAGCTCCGGTGGTTGGCCGGGCCCTAATGGGGATCTTCTCCCGGGTAGGCTTCCCCCGAGAAGTCGTCAGTGACCGCGGCACGAACTTTATATCCAAATACATGAAGTCCCTCTGGCAACAATGCGGGGTCACCTACAGATTCACGACCCCCTATCACCCCCAAGGGAACGGACTAGTGGAGCGTTTTAACCGCACTCTCAAGGGGATGATTGGGGGATTGGAAGAGCCCCTCCGTCGCCAGTGGGATGTACTACTCCCGTGCCTCCTCTTCGCCTACCGAGAAGTTCCCCAGAAGTCCCTCGGTTTTAGCCCTTTCGAACTCCTGTACGGGCACCCTGTGCGAGGGCCCCTCAGCCTAGTAAAAGAAGGTTGGGAGATGGCCCCCCTAAAGACCCCTCCAGACGTCTTCAAATACATCCTGGCCCTACGCAATCAGACCCGGCGCTTCAGAGAGATGGCCAAGGCGAACCTCGAGGCCAGCCAGGAGGACATGAAGAGGTGGTATGATCACAATGCCTCCTCCGTTGAGTTCGAGCCTGGACAACAAGTATGGGTGATGTCCCCCACCGAGCCATGTGCCTTGCAAGATAAGTGGACGGGGCCCTTCAAAGTGGTCGAGCGCAAAAGCCCCGTCACTTACCTCATCGACCTGGGGACCTCCCGGAACCCCCTTCGGGTCCTCCACACCAACCGACTCAAACCACACTTTGTGCGCTCAGAACTCAGCCTCCTGATGGCTATGGACAGTGGGGCAGAGGAAGACTCCGAACCCCTCCCGGATCTTCTGAAGACTCAGGAGAATGACGGCTCCGTGGACGGGGTCCGGCTCTCTGACGCCCTCACTTCGGAGCAACGCCAGGGCTGCCGGAACCTCCTGCTGCAGTTCGCTACCCTGTTCTCCCTCACCCCCGGGGTCACCCCTTGGTGTTTGCACGACGTGGACACCGGGGACAGTCCCCCTGTCCGACACCGGGCCTACCGCGTACCAGATCGGGTACGGGCCTGCATACAGGAGGAAGTGGCCAAGATGCTCACAATCGGGGTCATCGAGCCCTCGGACAGTCCCTGGGCCAGTCCGGTTGTATTGGTTCCCAAAGCCGCTGCCCCCGGCACCGCACCTGAACTGAGATTCTGCGTCGACTACCGGGGCTTGAACGCTGTCACCCGGACCGACGCTCATCCGATCCCCCGAGCAGACGAGCTGATCGACCGGCTGGGGGCCGCCCGCTACCTCAGTATCTTCGACCTAACAGCGGGCTACTGGCAGATCGGCCTCACACCCAGGGCTCAGGAACGGTCAGCCTTCTCTACCCCCGATGGCCACTACCAATTCAAGGTCATGCCCTTCGGCATGAAGAATGCCCCCGCCACGTTTCAACGCCTCGTGAACCAGGTCTTGGCGGGGCTCGAAGAGTTCAGCGCTGCCTACCTGGACGATATCGCTGTATACAGCCGCCACTGGCCCGACCACCTCCGTCACCTCCAAGAGGTCCTACAGGCCCTCCAGCGGGCCGGCCTCACAATTAAGGCCGGCAAGTGCCAAATTGGCCAAGGGTCTGTGACCTACCTTGGGCACCAAGTGGGAAGCGGGCTGGTGGCCCCGCTACAACTTAAGATTGCTGCCATCCAGTCCTGGCAGCCCCCCGTCACCCAGACCGAGGTCCGAGCCTTCTTGGGGCTCACCGGCTACTACCGGCGGTTCGTGAAGGACTACGGCAGCATCGTGGGGCCCCTCACGGGTCTCACGTCCAAGAACCAACCGAAGCGGATTAACTGGACCCCCGATTGTCAAGCGGCCTTCGAGAAGCTGAAGGCCGCCCTGTGCACCGCCCCTGTGCTCCAGGCCCCCGATTACAGTCGGGAATTTGTGGTACAGACCGACGCCTCCGACCACGGCATCGGAGCCGTCCTTTCTCAGTTAAACCCCGAAGGTCATGACCAGCCGGTGGCCTTCATCAGTCGACGTCTCCTGGCCCGAGAGCAGCGCTGGAGCACCATAGAGAGGGAGGCCTTCGCAGTGGTGTGGGCCCTCAAAAAGCTCCGGCCCTATCTCTTCGGTACCCACTTCCGGGTACAAACCGACCATCGACCCCTGCAGTGGCTGATGCAGATGCGGGGGGAGAACCCAAAACTCTTGCGCTGGTCCATTTCCCTGCAGGGAATGGACTTCACTGTGGAGCACCGACCAGGCCAAGACCACACCAACGCGGATGGCCTGTCCCGCTTTTTCCGCCTCGACGAAGAGAGTCCCCAAGGAGATGGGTGACTCTCCCCGCCTTCAGCTGGGGGGGACGCATGTTGGACAGGCCACACGAAGGGCTTGCTCCCTCCCCGCACGACAGGGCCCGAGCTCCGGACCACCAGGCATAACCCACGAAAAGCACCTGTACCCCGTCTCCCGACGGATCTTCTGCCCTCGGACCTCTACTCATCACGGGGCCCAGCCCCACCGGCTCCCCCGGCCGGTTCAAGCCGCCATCTTGGGCCCTGCACCACGAGGCCACGTGGCCTCGCCCCGACCCTAACCCCGGGCCTGGCCGGCCCCGACATCCCGGCACCACCATCCACCCAGGAGGTGAGCGGACCACTTGGCAGGTCAGTGGGAGAACGAAGTGTCAAGAGCTCTTTCCCCGCCAGGTGCCGATCGCCTCCAGCTCCCCCAGGCGCTGGCTCCACCCCCTGCTGGGTGTCTGGACACCTTCATCCCGGGCCCTCCGACCTCCAAGTGCGAGGGTCCGGACATCAAAGGGCGCCTGCCCTATAACTGGGGCAACTCCGGAGCAGGAAGGCAGTTGTATCCTGGAGTCGAGAGACACCGAGAGAACTCAGCCTTGACGGACTACTGGCGCTGCCGTAGCCCGCTCTTGTGAACCATCGTCCTGCCTGCTGGCGCTGCCGCGGCCTTCTGCAACATCCATCCTCGTCGGGACCTGCTGGCGCTGCCGCGGCCCGTTGTAACGACCATCCTCACCGGGACCTGCTGGCGCTGCCGCGGACCGTACCTCGACCATCTTTCCGGGACCTGCTGGCGCTGCCGCGGACCGTACCTCGACCATCTTTCCGGGACCTGCTGGCGCTGCCGCGGACCGTGTACCGACCATCTCGACCGGGACCTGCTGGCACTGCAGCGGCCCGTACCAACTAAACCACCAAGCTCGAGGATTGTGAGCTAGTCATCATCTCATCCGAACTACCTGACTGGTAAACAGACTGTCCCGCTACCCCTTACCCTGCATTGAGAGACTTGAATCGAGGGGACCCCTGAGTCCAGACCTCCTTGTACCATTCAACCGTACCTTAAGAAGTGCTTATAAAGAACACTGAACCTTATCCGTGTGTGGTATCTGTCTGTGGGGGGGGGGGAAGTTACTTGTCTGTACGATCGCTGGAGACGGCTCTCCCCGGAGACCTCTCCTCCTGACCCCGGCCGACCCTCCCGGTCCGTCTACCCTTTCTAACATCCTCCCTCTGGAGGACCAGCTCCCTACAGGCATTCCACCTGTGGTCATGGTATATCCCTTCCACCTGACAGGCTGGCTCCCTACAGAGCCTCCCTCTGGTGGACCAGCTTCCTACAGGCGTTCCACCTGTGGTCTTGGTATATCTCTTCCACCTGACAGGCCGGCTCCCTACAGCGCCTCCCTCTGGTGGACCAGCTCCCTACAGGCGTTCCAGCTGTGGGCATGATATAGACCTTCCACCTGACAGGCCGGCTCCCTAAGCTCCTCCCTCTGGTGGACCAGCTTCCTACAGGCGTTCCACCTGTGGTCATGGTATATCTCTTCCAGCTGACAGGCTTGCTCCCTACAGCACCTCCCTCTGGTGGTCCAGCTCCCTACAGGCGTTCCACCTGTGGGCATGATATAGACCTTCCACCTGACTGGCCGGGTCACTTCAGCCCCACTTCCTAGAGGTATGTCTGCGTACAGCTCCACCAGGCGGGTAAACTCCCTACAACCACGCCACCTAAAGGAATGGCCACCTACAGCCCCTCCACCTACAAGCCCAGCTTCCTACCACCCCTACACCTCAAAGCCCAACTTTCTACCACTCCCTACCTCAAAGCCCAGCCTTGTACCGCTCCTCCACCTTAAAGCCAAGCTTTCTACCACCACTCCACCTCAAAGCCCAGCTTTCTACCGTTCCTCCACCTCAAAGCCCAGCTTTCTACCACCCCCCAACCTCAAATCCCAGCTTTCTAGTGCCCCTTCAACTCAAAGCCCAGCTTTCTACCACCCGTCAACCTCAAAGCCCAGCTTTCTACCGTTCCTCCACCTCAAAGCCCAGCTTTCTACCACCCCGCCACCTCGAAGCCCAGCTTTCTATCACTTCTCCACCTCGAAACCCAGCTTTCTACCCCCTCTACCTCGAAGCCCAGCTTTCTACTGCCCCTCTACCTCAAAGCCCGGCTTTCTACTGCCCCTCCACCTCAAAGCTGAGCTTTCTGCTTCCCCGCCACCTCAAAGCTCAGCTTTCTAGTGCCCCTCCAACTCAAAGTCCAGCTTTCTACCGCCCCTCCACCTCAAAGCTCAGCTTTCTACCGCCCCTCCACCTCAAAGCTCAGCTTTCTAGTGCCCCTCCACCTCAAAGCTCAGCTTTCTAGTGCCCCTTCACCTCAAAGCCCAGCTTTCTACCGCCCCTGTACCTCAAAGATGAGCTTTATACTGCTCCTCCACCTCAAATCTCATCTTTTTAGTGCTCCTCCACCTCAGAGACCAGCTTTCTACTGCCCCTCCACCTCAAAGCTCAGCTTTCTTGTGCCCCTCCACCTCAAAGTCCAGCTTTCTACTGCCCCTCCACCTCACAGCTGAGCTTTCTGCTGCCCCTCCACCTCAAAGCTCAGCTTTCTTGTGCCCCTCCACCTCAAAGCCCAGCTTTCTACTGCCCCTCCACCTCACAGCTGAGCTTTCTGCTGCCCCTCCACTTCAAAGCTCAGCTTTCTTGTGCCCCTCCACCTCAAAGCCCAGCTTTCTACTGCCCCTCCACCTCAAAGCTCATCTTTCTAGTGCTCCTCCACCTCATAGACCAGCTTTCTACTGCCCCTCCACCTCAAAGCCCAGCTTTCTACTGCCTCTCCACCTCAAAGCTGAGCTTTCTGCTGCCCCTCCACCTCAAAGCTCATCTTTCTAGTGCTCCTCCACCTCAGAGACCAGCTTTCTACTGCCCCTCCACCTCAAAGCCCAGCTTTCTACTGCCCCTCCACCTCAAAGCTCATCTTTCTAGTGCTCCTCCACCTCAGAGACCAGCTTTCTACTGCCCCTCCACCTCAAAGCTGAGCTTTCTGCTGCCCCTCCACCTCAAAGCTCAGCTTTCCACTGCCCCTCCACCTCAAAGCCCAGCTTTCTACTGCCCCTCCACCTCAAAGCTCAGCTTTCTTGTGCCCCTCCACCTCAAAGTCCAGCTTTCTAGTGCCCCTTCACCTCAAAGCCCAGCTTTCTACCGCCCCTGTACCTCAAAGATGAGCTTTATACTGCCCCTCCACCTCAAATCTCATCTTTTTAGTGCTCCTCCACCTCAGAGACCAGCTTTCTACTGCCCCTCCACCTCAAAGCTCAGCTTTCTTGTGCCCCTCCACCTCAAAGTCCAGCTTTCTACTGCCCCTCCACCTCACAGCTGAGCTTCCTGCTGCCCCTCCACCTCAAAGCTCAGCTTTCTTGTGCCCCTCCACCTCAAAGCCCAGCTTTCTACTGCCCTTCCACCTCACAGCTGAGCTTTCTGCTGCCCCTCCACCTCAAAGCTCAGCTTTCTTGTGCCCCTCCACCTCAAAGCCCAGCTTTCTACTGCCCCTCCACCTCAAAGCTCATCTTTCTAGTGCTCCTCCACCTCATAGACCAGCTTTCTACTGCCCCTCCACCTCAAAGCCCAGCTCTCTACTGCCCCTCCACCTCAAAGCTGAGCTTTCTGCTGCCCCTCCACCTCAAAGCTCATCTTTCTAGTGCTCCTCCACCTCAGAGACCAGCTTTCTACTGCCCCTCCACCTCAAAGCCCAGCTTTCTACTGCCCCTCCACCTCAAAGCTCATCTTTCTAGTGCTCCTCCACCTCAGAGACCAGCTTTCTACTGCCCCTCCACCTCAAAGCTGAGCTTTCTGCTGCCCCTCCACCTCAAAGCTCAGCTTTCCACTGCCCCTCTACCTCAAAGCCCAGCTTTCTACTGCCCCTCCACCTCAAAGCTCAGCTTTCTTGTGCCCCTCCACCTCAAAGTCCAGCTTTCCACTGCCCCTCCACCTCAAAGCACAGCTTTCTACTGCCCCTCCACCTCAAAGCTCAGCTTTCCACTGCCCCTCCACCTCAAAGTCCAGCTTTCCACTGCCCCTCCACCTCAAAGCTCAGCATTCTACCGCCCCTCCACCTCAAAGCTCAGCTTTCTAGTGCCCCTCCACCTCAAAGATCAGCTTTCTAGTGCCCCTTCACCTCAAAGCCCAGCTTTCTACCGCCCCTGTACCTCAAAGATGAGCTTTATACTGCCCCTCCACCTCAAATCTCATCTTTTTAGTGCTCCTCCACCTCAGAGACCAGCTTTCTACTGCCCCTCCACCTCAAAGCTCAGCTTTCTTGTGCCCCTCCACCTCAAAGTCCAGCTTTCTACTGCCCCTCCACCTCACAGCTGAGCTTTCTGCTGCCCCTCCACCTCAAAGCTCAGCTTTCTTGTGCCCCTCCACCTCAAAGCCCAGCTTTCTACTGCCCCTCCACCTCACAGCTGAGCTTTCTGCTGCCCCTCCACCTCAAAGCTCAGCTTTCTTGTGCCCCTCCACCTCAAAGCCCAGCTTTCTACTGCCCCTCCACCTCAAAGCTCATCTTTCTAGTGCTCCTCCACCTCATAGACCAGCTTTCTACTGCCCCTCCACCTCAAAGCCCAGCTCTCTACTGCCCCTCCACCTCAAAGCTGAGCTTTCTGCTGCCCCTCCACCTCAACGCTCATCTTTCTAGTGCTCCTCCACCTCAGAGACCAGCTTTCTACTGCCCCGCCACCTCAAAGCTCAGCTTTCTTGTGCCCCTCCACCTCAAAGTCCAGCTTTCCACTGCCCCTCCACCTCAAAGCCCAGCTTTCTACTGCCCCTCCACCTCAAAGCTCAGCTTTCTTGTGCCCCTCCACCTCAAAGTCCAGCTTTCCACTGCCCCTCCACCTCAAAGCCCAGCTTTCTGCTGCCCCTCCACCTCAAAGCTCAGCTTTCTTGTGCCCCTCCACCTCAAAGTCCAGCTTTCCACTGCCCCTCCACCTCAAAGCCCAGCTTTCCACTGCCCCTCCACCTCAAAGCTTCCCCTGCGGCCAATCCTGACTCTGCTCTCACCATAAGAGCAGCATGGGGATTGGGCGGAGCGCACTGGTTTTGCGCTCCATCAGGAGCTTGGACCTAATGCCTGCTGATCTCTCCACCCAGCAATACAGCTGGTTTGGAGAGATGTCAGTGGGTAAGAGGACGGCTGGCCAAACCCTCATGCACACTGACAGTACGGCTCACCACTCCCCTCCCCTGCTGCCGTGCTGTGGCCCCGCCCTCCAGGACTCAGACGTAGGATGAAAAATACAACGGTCTTCATTGAGATCCTTTTATTTTTCGTTTGCCTCAGTGGGCAGCGGGTCGGCACTCCTCCTCCATCGCGGAGGAGCCCCCCATGGCGGTTTATAACCTCCCCCTTCTGAGAATTGTGAGAAGGGTGGGCGCTGGGCCAAGCTTCCAATCTCTTAAAGGGGCACGGTTAAACAAATACTATTCATGGCCAGGACTCTGCGAGGCCCCACACTGCTTAGAAGTGCAGGGCAGAGGTGGAGTGGTTGTGACACTACATGCATTTCCAACCCGTAGTGGGGGGATGCATAAGCTGGGCTACCCCGCAGAGAGCTTTGCCGGAAGTAGCTCACACAAGGATTCGGAGGTGAGAGTTCACTGGTGCAGGACAAGGCCCTTGTGTTTCTCTATACAATAAAAAATGGAACAGGCAATATTCAATTTAAGGCATCTCAATAAATACAGTTACAATGCTGGAAAAAGTTGCATCCAGAAGCTAACGTCATCTAGACAAAGAAAATACTGTTTTTTTAGGTGAAAGCCTGCCAGGCAGCGCAGCTGTCTGGTTTGCTAGCGACATCTTGGGGACATTCGGAAAGCTTCCCTGGGAATGCGCACCTCCCTTTGCTTACCATTGGCTTTGTGGTTCGTAACTCACATTTTCTTGCTTTCTATTTGCTGGGTCCATTTGCTTTAGGCTGTCCAGCTTGAGTTGTCCCTTCTGTGGAGCATAGTCTGTTTACGAGGGCTCCTTGTATTCAACTCCTCCATTTCTGTAAACAGGCCTTTAAGTCTTGCTCTTATCTTGCTGTGCATTTTAAAGACAGAGGTGCAATGTCAGGCCCGGCCTTCTTAGGGAGGTTGGTGTTAACTTTTCTTTCTCTGACTTCAAAGTGAGAGGATTTATGTGACAATCATGCTGGGTTCTGGAAGTGTGCTGGAGGAAGGCTGTACCGTGTTATTTTTTCTAGAGTGCAACAAAATGTAAATGTCCGCAACTGCACTGTGAAGTACAAATGCAGCACATTTTTGATCATTCTGAAGTGCGGTGGAAACAAATATATTGAAACGATCAAAGCAAATCAATACACTAGGTGATGACATTTCCACAATTAGTGTTTGCGCTGTTTAGATTTATCAGTAAAACTGTGTCTGTGCAGGTGTAATGGTCATTTCAATTGAAAACGTGTTGTCTGTAATGGCAGTGTGCTACCACACCATGCATCCCACCTTTACGCCACTTCACTCTACTCTGCACCACTCCTGCCCACTGTACTGTGCTCTGCACTACTTCACACTGTCACTCCACTGTGGGGTGCTGCACACTACTCTGCACCACTCCATTCCATGCCAATGCTGTCTATGCCACTATGCTCTGCACCACTGCACTCTTCGCCACTGCATTCTACATAACTCCAGTCTCAGCCACTCCCCTCTACTCTGCCCCACTGCACTCTTGCTAGTCTATTGTAGGAGAGTAGGGTCTGCTTTCTATGTTCACCCCCACTTTTTGCTTTTGCTTTACTGGTTTTCGACTTAGATGTGGCTGTGGGCCTGCTAATCAGACCCACAGCCCTGCTGTTCTCTCTCTAAATTAATACTATGTACTTTAGGTGCATAACCCATTTGGATAGGATCACCTTTTTGGCCCCTGTACAGTGTACCCTAGGTACCCAGGGCATAGGTGTACCCTAGGCCTACCAGGGGCTGCAGCATGTATTATGCCACCCCTGGCCTGGCCTTCCATTTTGACACAACTGGCTGATCACTCAGCTGGGGCAAGGTCGTGTAATCACCCCTTGCTTAGGTGTAGTATTCCTATACCTAACTTACATATAGACACATGTGTACCTATCAGTCACTCCTATGGCAGGCCTTGACAATCCTGGAGGCAGAGTGCTTGGTAACATGTGAGATGGTGCTCTAGCATGAGCTGAGCCTGTCTGCAGCTTTCGGAACCGTGTCCTTATAGCTGTTCTATGATATAGCCTACCATATACTCTTAAAGTGCCTTATAATCTTAGACGGTTATGGTAACTATGGTTTGGCTTTATCAAAACATGTCGTGTAGGGTGTCTAACACTAGGGAATAATACCCCCATGCCATTTCTGGACATGAGAATATTATCCCCCCCTTCTAGAGGGAAAGACATGTTAAAATCATACTTCAACTGTTAGCCTTTGACCAAAGCCTCAGCATCACAAAATGGATGCTGCTGCCACGACACAAGTCTGACCTCCTGCAGCTGGGAGTGATCCCAGCCAGGGAGGCCTGGACAATAGGTTTCCTGCTTGGGGAGGTGCTAGCACCTCCCCAGACAGCCTTTAGTGTATTGGGGCAGGGTGGGCTGAAAGGAATGAGACATGCCTGGGGCACACAAGGTGTTCCTTGCATAGTCCAGTTCAAACCGGCGCTGGGGCACTCCAGCCCCAGCTCTGGCGCGAAACTGGACAAAGGGAAGTGGGTGTAACCACCCCCTCCCAGGTCCCACCCATAAGGCGTGACCTAGCAGGTATCCCAGCCCCCCAGATTAGTATAAGAGTGGGAGTTGGGCCTCAAGACTTTAGATTATCCTGAACCTGCAAAACTGAACAGAAACTCTGGACCTTCGACATTCGACGAAAGAAGAAGACTGAAGAATCTCCCTTGTAGCCAAGGAGTGGCTACCCTGTGCAAACAGGCACCATCAAGAGACTACCCTTTGCTTTGCGACCGTTCTACGAGGAACCGACTGCAGAGCCCGACCAGAGCCTTGACTTCCAGACTTCTCCGACCCTCATCCACATCTGCAGCAGAGCTGAGATCCGTGGAGGCGACGAGCGACGTGGGACCGGCTACCTGGGAAAAGTGGCTAGTAACTTACAGCGCAGCTTCTGAGGTACCCTCGAAGTTGTGCACCGGGGATTGAGAAGCCCCAACCCCAAGCACCATCTGCACCGAAGATCAGCCCCCCACACTCCACGAGTCCTGCGTGGGGCCCTTCAGCATTTTCCTGCTTGCCGCGTCTGTCCGGTTGCTTGCCCGCTGGCTAGTGGCCTCTGTGACGACGCACCCTGAAATCTTCTGCGCTGGTTTGGCTCCTCCAGACTGGCTCCCGCTTCTCTGCAAAGAAGAAGCACCCCAGACCTTCCTGGTCTGCACCAGAAGCAAGTCCTTCGTTCTTCGTGGGTTCCGCTTGCCAAGGCTTGGTGAGTCCTAGTCCAACTTCGACGCCGCCGACAGCAAGAGCCTTTGTGGGACAGCTCGCCTCCTGGTCCATGTCGTCCTCGACGCTTCCTGGTCCTCCTGGCTGCAGCGACAAGCTTCACCTTCACCTGCAATCTTCACGACATCGCCTGGTTCCTTCCTGGTTCCACGTGGTCACTGGCTAGTGACCTTGACTCTGTCCCTTCTGCTTGCAGGTTTCTTCTCTTCTTGATCCCAGCCTTGGGATCCACCGGACACTCTTCACTGACTGCCTGTCAGCATCTTTCTTCAGGCATCCATAGGAGTCGACGACGAAAACGACGCATCTTCACCCCTATGCACCCGCAGCCTGTGGGCTAGGTAACTTGGGTACTCCGGTGCTCATCAGGATAGTGACTATCCTAGTGTCTAGTTTTCAAGTCTCAACTTCCTAGCTACTCCGGAAGTGTCCTAAATCTACCGTTTCCTAAACTGTACTATTGCTATTGACTTTTACGCATTACGCGTGAGTGTTTCCACTCTGCACACGAATCCCGTGGGCCTCCCACTTCCTAACTAACGCTAGTGTAGTGTAGCCCCAGCGATTCCCTAGGCCTAGGCCTATTCTATTTCCGTGACAGTGGTTCTTATACCACTTACTTAGTATATGGTTTGCGTGGCCCCTAGGGCCTAACTGTATTACTTACCTGTGTGACTTAATGTATGCCTAAATAAGACTGTGTTGTACTTACCTCTAATCTCATAAAGAGTGCTGAGGGTTTGCTTAGAATAAATACACTTTATTTTACATATATATCTGTTGTGGTGTCCTTTCATTTGGTATTCAAGGTATCACAGCTGGCTTCACATGCCATTCAGAGTTTAGCCTAAGACTGCTCTTGTCCATGCTACCACTAGGATAGCTGGTCTATAAGGTTGACTTTACAACCAATCACCATAAGGGTATTTGGACTGATATAAGGTGTACACTATAACTAGTGACATCATACATCAGGCCAACTTCTCACATTGGTGAGCAGCGGTTGGGATCTGAGCTTGCTGTTGTAATACCATTGTAATCTTGAGATACTAAATTGAAAGATCACACAGATATTGTCTAGGTACATATAACATAGATTATTATACTTAAGTCCTACTGGACTTTGTAGTTGTAGGTTGAAGGGAGTAACACACCCTGACTACAACTACTAGAGAGGTTTAGTAGATACAACTAGTGTAGGTAGGTGCACACACCACACCCTCACTAGATCATGTCTCTGAGAGTAGATCAAGTAGATGCTCTCTCAGGAGGATCAGGTCTGCAAAAGATCCCCTCTAGATATGATACCTTAACATTCCAGGAGATGAGACACTTGTGTACCTCCAGAGGAATAAAACAGGGTGCAAACCCTACCCTCCTTCAGTTAAGACAACTCCTAGAGGAGTATGATGCTCATAGGGCATCTCAGGCAGGTGCCCTAGGCACAGAGGAGGGTCTACCCACCACAGAGGAGTCAGATGGGGCTTCAGATGGGGAGGTAGACAGCCAGAGCCAAGTAAGGAGACTTAGCCAGGCTAACCTAAGTTTACATGGGAGTTTGCATGGGGTCCCCCCATACAGACCCCCAAGTAGGCTTTCACAGAGAAGCAGGAGGGACAGATCCCCTTCAAGGGAATCCATCCACTCCCATGTCTCTAGCATCTCTAATGCTTCCTCTCACAGGGGAATGACTTCACCTGAGAGAAAGGAGCATGCAGCCAGAATGAGGGAGGCTAATCTGAGGATTCAGAGGGAAGAACTTGCCCTTGCCAAAGAGAAGCTTGCTCTGGCTAGAGAGCAAAAGTTAAGTGGGTTAGAACCCACTGGTGGCAGCAACATTCCTAGAGATAGAGACAGGCACTATGACAATAGAAACCTGAGCAAGATTGTCCCTCCCTACAAGTGTGGGGATGACATCCACAAATGGATAACTGCTTTGGAGAGAGCTTGCAAAGTACAGCAGGTACCCCAAAGTCAGTGGGCAGCTATCTTGTGGCTCTCCTTTTCTGAGAAAGGAAGAGACAAGCTCCTCACAGTTAGTGATGAGGATGCAGATAATTACACTGTCCTGAAGAGTGCTCTGATTGATGGGTTTGGCCTAACCACTGAACAATACAGGTTGTTGTTCAGGGATACCCAGAAGACACAGACTCAGGACTGGACTGACTTTGTAGATTGTGCCACTAAGGCTCTGGAAGGCTGGCTAATGGGAAGTAAGGTTAAGGACTATACAGGATTGTATAATTTGATCATGAGAGAGCAAATACTTAACAACTGTCAAAACCAGCTATTGCATCAACACCTGATTGATTCTGATCTGACTTCTCCCCAAGAATTGGGAAAGAAGGCAGATAGGTGGGTCAGGACTAGAGTTAAGCAGAAAAACCAGAACCAGGGCGGTGATCAGAAAAAGGCAGACCAGAAGGGTAATGAGCAGAAACAAAAAGACCAGAAGTCTTCACCAGGCCCCCAAAAGGCTCAGGGGGAGGGTGGTTTCAAAAAGGATAAGAAGAAAGATGGCCAAAAGAAACCATGGTGCAACTATTGTAAGTCCAACTCACATTGGTTTAGTGAGTGCACCAAAAAGGATAAGCCCCCAGCCACCATTGCCCCTAAGGCAACTGTACCCCCTAGTTCAGCTGTAAGTGGTGGTTCCCAGCAAAAGGGTGTAGTAGGGTTAACCCTGGGAACTGAGGAGGATTCTGGCCTAGTCAGAGTACCTACTCAGGCTGTTCTGATCTGTGATGGGGACTTAGCTTTGTCCTCTACTGTGGGCCCCAGTAACCTGGGCAAGTACAGACAGACACCTTTTATCAACCAAAGAATGGCTCAGGCCTACAGGGACACTGGAGCTAGTGTCACAATGGTGACACCTGCTTTTGTGGACCCTGGACAGATCATACTAGGTGAGAATTACCTAGTGACCAACGCTAGCAATGCCACTACCTCCCATAGTGTGGCTATTGTTAACTTCTCCTGGGGAGGGGTAACTGGCCTCAAGAAAGTTGTTGTTAGTTCAGACCTTCCTGTAGAGTGTTTACTGGGCAATGATCTTGAAACTTCAGTTTGGTCTGAAGTGGAGTATAGGACCCATGCAGAAATGCTGGGGATAGATGCACATGTCCTTGCTGTGACCAGGTCACAGGCCAAAAAGTGCAACACTGAACAAGTGCTGGATCCTGAAACTATGGACCAGTCACAACCCAAGAGAAAGAGCAGTAGGGTTAAGGCTGTGCCTTCCCCCCTGCCTCAGGTGGTGGATCAGCCCTCCCAGGAGGATGATTCTGAGAGCCCTGAAGGAACTGTCCTAGAAGAACTTGAACCTGATCAGGTTGAGTTTCTTGGGACAGGGGGACCTTCCAGGGCAGATCTGAGGCAGGCTCAATTAGACTGCCCCTCTCTTGAACCCCTCAGACAGCTGGCTGCTGCTGAGGCTGCAGGGAATGCTCAAGGTACCCATAGAGTGTATTGGGATGAAGGGCTACTGTATTCAGAGGCTAGAGACCCCAAGCCTGGTGCATCCAGGAGGTTGGTCATACCACTGAAGTTCAGAGGCTTCCTTCTAACCTTGGCCCATGATATTCCCCTTGCAGGACATTTAGGCCAGAACAAGACTTGGGACAGGCTTGTCCCTCACTTTCACTGGCCCCATATGTCAGAAGATACTAAGGAGTTTTGTCGCTCCTGTGTCACCTGCCAAGCCAGTGGCAAATCAGGTGGCACCACAAAGGCCCCCCTCATACCACTACCTGTGGTGGGGGTCCCCTTTGAAAGAGTGGGCATAGATATTGTAGGACCAATGGACCCACAAACAGCATCTGGGCACAGATTCATACTGGTGATAGTGGACCATGCCACCAGGTACCCAGAAGCAATTCCCCTGAGGACCACAACAGCTCCTGTTGTGGCAAGGGCCCTGCTTGGAGTATTCTCCAGAGTGGGCTTTCCAAAGGAGGTCATTTCTGACAGAGGTACCAACTTTATGTCAGGATACTTGACTGCAATGTGGAAGGAGTGTGGTGTCAACTATAAGTTCACCACACCCTATCACCCACAGTGCAATGGGCTTGTTGAGAGATTCAACAAGACCCTAAAGGGAATGATAAAAGGATTACCAGACAAGCTTAGGCGAAGATGGGACATCCTTTTACCCTGCCTTCTGTTTGCTTACAGAGAGGTCCCACAAAAGGGGGTTGGCTACAGCCCTTTTGAGCTTTTGTTTGGGCATCCTGTAAGAGGACCCCTGTGTTTGGTGAAGGAAGGATGGGAGAGACCTCTCAGACAACCCAAACTAGACATAGTGGATTATGTACTTGGTCTCCGCTCCAGGATGGCAGAGTATATGAAGAAGGCTTCTAAAAACCTTGAGGCAAGCCAAGAACTCCAAAAAGCTTGGCATGACCAAAAGGCTGTACTGACTGTTTACCAGCCAGGACAGAAAGTGTGGGTGTTGGAGCCAGTGGCCCCAGCAGCACTCCAAGACAAATGGTCTGGACCCCACACTATTGTTGAGAAAAAGGGAGAAGTCACCTACTTGGTGGATCTTGGGACTCCCAGAAGCCCCCACAGGGTGCTTCATGTCAACAGATTGAAGGCATATGTTGACAGGGCAGACATGGGGCTACTCATGGCTACAGATGAGGGGCAGGAGGAAGAGAGTGACCCTCTCCCAGACCTGTTGACTCAGAACCCTGATGATGGCTCAGTTGATGGTGTGGTCTTTTCTGACAGCCTCACTGTCCATCAGCAACAGGACTGCAGGCAAGTTCTGCAATCCTACAGACATATGTTCTCTCTGACCCCAAGTCAGACAAACTGGTGCACCCATGAGGTGGACACTGGTGACAGTCTGCCTGTGAAGAGTAAAATCTACAGGCAACCTGACCATGTCAGGGACTGCATAAAAGTTGAGGTACAAAAGATGTTGGAGCTGGGAGTCATTGAACCTTCAGAGAGCCCTTGGGCTAATCCTGTAGTCCTTGTGCCAAAACCTCACACCCAAGATGGTAAGAGAGAGATGAGGTTTTGCGTGGATTACAGAGGTCTCAATGCTGTCACTAGGACAGATGCCCACCCAATACCTAGGGCAGATGAGCTCATTGACAGACTGGCAGCTGCTAAGTTTTTGAGCACATTTGACCTAACAGCAGGCTACTGGCAAATCAGACTAGCTGAGAGTGCAAAGGCCAAAACTGCTTTCTCGACCCCAGGAGGACATTATCAATTTGTGGTAATGCCCTTTGGTTTGAAGAATGCACCTGCCACTTTCCAAAGGCTGGTGAATCAAGTCCTTACTGGGTTGGATGATTATTGTGCAGCTTATCTTGATGATATTGCTGTCTTTAGCTCCACCTGGGAGGATCACCTGGTCCACCTGAGGAATGTTTTAGAGGCCCTGCAAAAGGCAGGCCTCACTATCAAGGCCACTAAGTGCCAGATAGGGCAGAGCAAGGTTGTATACCTGGGCCACCTAGTTGGTGGGGGTCAGGTTCAACCACTGGAGAGCAAGATCCAGACCATAAAGGACTGGGCTCCTCCAACTACCCAGACTCAGGTCAGAGCTTTCTTGGGCCTGACTGGGTACTACAGAAAGTTTGTTAAGAACTATGGGTCCATAGTGACACCACTTAATGACTTGACCTCCAAGAAGATGCCAAAGAAAGTTCAGTGGACAGTAAGCTGTCAAAAAGCATTTGATGACCTGAAGCAGGCCATGTGCAGTGCACCTATTCTGAAAAGTCCAGACTACTCCAAAGAGTTCATTGTCCAGACAGATGCTTCTGAGTTAGGTGTGGGAGCTGTTCTTTCACAACTGAATGTAGATGGTCAAGACCAGCCCATTGCTTTTATAAGTAGAAGGCTGACCCCTAGAGAGAAACGTTGGTCAGCTATTGAGAGGGAGGCCTTTGCTGTGGTTTGGGCCCTGAAGAAGCTGAGGCCATACTTGTTTGGCACTCACTTCAAGATTCAGACAGACCATAAGCCCCTCTTGTGGCTAAATCAGATGAAGGGTGAAAATCCCAAACTTCTTAGGTGGTCCATTTCCCTACAGGGGATGGACTTCACAGTGGAACATAGACCTGGGACTGACCATGCCAATGCAGATGGACACTCCAGATATTTCCACTTAGAACATGAAGACTCAACTGGTCAAGGTTAGTTTAATGTCCCTAAGTTTGGGGGGGGGGGGTTGTGTAGGAGAGTAGGGTCTGCTTTCTATGTTCACCCCCACTTTTTGCTTTTGCTTTACTGGTTTTCGACTTAGATGTGGCTGTGGGCCTGCTAATCAGACCCACAGCCCTGCTGTTCTCTCTCTAAATTAATACTATGTACTTTAGGTGCATAACCCATTTGGATAGGATCACCTTATTGGCTCCTGTACAGTGTACCCTAGGTACCCAGGGCATAGGTGTACCCTAGGCCTACCAGGGGCTGCAGCATGTATTATGCCACCCCTGGCCTGGCCTTCCATTTTGACACAACTGGCTGATCACTCAGCTGGGGCAAGGTCGTGTAATCACCCCTTGCTTAGGTGTAGTATTCCTATACCTAACTTACATATAGACACATGTGTACCTATCAGTCACTCCTATGGCAGGCCTTGACAATCCTGGAGGCAGAGTGCTTGGTAACATGTGAGATGGTGCTCTAGCATGAGCTGAGCCTGTCTGCAGCTTTCGGAACCGTGTCCTTATAGCTGTTCTATGATATAGCCTACCATATACTCTTAAAGTGCCTTATAATCTTAGACGGTTATGGTAACTATGGTTTGGCTTTATCAAAACATGTCGTGTAGGGTGTCTAACACTAGGGAATAATACCCCCATGCCATTTCTGGACATGAGAATATTATCCCCCCCTTCTAGAGGGAAAGACATGTTAAAATCATACTTCAACTGTTAGCCTCTGACCAAAGTTTCAGCATCACAAAATGGATGCTGCTGCCACGACACAAGTCTGAACTCCTGCAGCTGGGAGTGATCCCAGCCAGGGAGGCCTGGACAATAGGTTTCCTGCTTGGGGAGGTGCTAGCACCTCCCCAGACAGCCTTTAGTGTATTGGGGCAGGGTGGGCTGAAAGGAATGAGACATGCCTGGGGCACACAAGGTGTTCCTTGCATAGTCCAGTTCAAACCGGCGCTGGGGCACTCCAGCCCCAGCTCTGGCGCGAAACTGGACAAAGGGAAGTGGGTGTAACCACCCCCTCCCAGGTCCCACCCATAAGGCGTGACCTAGCAGGTATCCCAGCCCCCCAGATTAGTATAAGAGTGGGAGTTGGGCCTCAAGACTTTAGATTATCCTGAACCTGCAAAACTGAACAGAAACTCTGGACCTTCGACATTCGACGAAAGAAGAAGACTGAAGAATCTCCCTTGTAGCCAAGGAGTGGCTACCCTGTGCAAACAGGCACCATCAAGAGACTACCCTTTGCTTTGTGACCGTTCTACGAGGAACCGACTGCAGAGCCCGACCAGAGCCTTGACTTCCAGACTTCTCCGACCCTCATCCACATCTGCAGCAGAGCTGAGATCCGTGGAGGCGACGAGCGACGTGGGACCGGCTACCTGGGAAAAGTGGCTAGTAACTTACAGCGCAGCTTCTGAGGTACCCTCGAAGTTGTGCACCGGGGATTGAGAAGCCCCAACCCCAAGCACCATCTGCACCGAAGATCAGCCCCCCACACTCCACGAGTCCTGCGTGGGGCCCTTCAGCATTTTCCTGCTTGCCGCGTCTGTCCGGTTGCTTGCCCGCTGGCTAGTGGCCTCTGTGACGACGCACCCTGAAATCTTCTGCGCTGGTTTGGCTCCTCCAGACTGGCTCCCGCTTCTCTGCAAAGAAGAAGCACTCCAGACCTTCCTGGTCTGCACCAGAAGCAAGTCCTTTGTTCTTCGTGGGTTCCGCTTGCCAAGGCTTGGTGAGTCCTAGTCCAACTTCGACGCCGCCGACAGCAAGAGCCTTCGTGGGACAGCTCGCCTCCTGGTCCTGGTCGTCCTCGACGCTTCCTGGTCCTCCTGGCTGCAGCGACAAGCTTCACCTTCACCTGCAATCTTCACGACATCGCCTGGTTCCTTCCTGGTTCCACGTGGTCACTGGCTAGTGACCTTGACTCTGTCCCTTCTGCTTGCAGGTTTCTTCTCTTCTTGATCCCAGCCTTGGGATCCACCGGACACTCTTCACTGACTGCCTGTCAGCATCTTTCTTCAGGCATCCATAGGAGTCGACGACGAAAACGACGCATCTTCACCCCTATGCACCCGCAGCCTGTGGGCTAGGTAACTTGGGTACTCCGGTGCTCATCAGGATAGTGACTATCCTAGTGTCTAGTTTTCAAGTCTCAACTTCCTAGCTACTCCGGAAGTGTCCTAAATCTACCGTTTCCTAAACTGTACTATTGCTATTGACTTTTACGCATTACGCGTGAGTGTTTCCACTCTGCACACGAATCCCGTGGGCCTCCCACTTCCTAACTAACGCTAGTGTAGTGTAGCCCCAGCGATTCCCTAGGCCTAGGCCTATTCTATTTCCGTGACAGTGGTTCTTATACCACTTACTTAGTATATGGTTTGCGTGGCCCCTAGGGCCTAACTGTATTACTTACCTGTGTGACTTAATGTATGCCTAAATAAGACTGTGTTGTACTTACCTCTAATCTCATAAAGAGTGCTGAGGGTTTGCTTAGAATAAATACACTTTATTTTACATATATATCTGTTGTGGTGTCCTTTCATTTGGTATTCAAGGGATTATATATGGTATCACAGCTGGCTTCACATGCCATTCAGAGTTTAGCCTAAGACTGCTCTTGTCCATGCTACCACTAGGATAGCTGGTCTATAAGGTTGACTTTACAACCAATCACCATATGGGTATTTGGACTGATATAAGGTGTACACTATAACTAGTGACATCATACATCAGGCCAACTTCTCACATCTATGCTATGCAACTCTACTCGACAACACTGCACGCTATGCCACTGCATGCTACGTCAATGCACTTTACTCTGTACCACTCCACTCTGTGCCACTGCACTCTACACCACTGCACTTTACGCCACTCTAATCTATATTTCACCACTGCAATCTACAATACTGCACTCTACACCACTCTGCTACTCTTCCCTATGCCTCTGCACTCCACCCTGCACCACTACATTCTACCCTGCACCACTTCACTCTAAACATCTTCACTCTATTCTAAAACCATCTACTCTACGCCACTTCACTCTGTACCACTTCAATCAATCAGGGGGATTATAAGCACACTACTAACCCGTGAGGGTCTCAAGGCGCTGGGAGGGAGCGGGGGAGGGTAGCAGGTCCAATTAAGTTGAAGAGCCAGGTCTTCAGAGCCTTCCTGAAGGTGTTCAGGGAGGGGACGCGTCTGATGTCGGTGGGGAGCTCGTTCCAGGTCTTGAGAGCCTTCCTGAAGGTGTTCGGGGAGGGGGCGCATCTGATGTCGGCGGGGAGCTTGTTCCAGGTCTTCAGAGCCTTCCTGAAGGTGTTCAGGAAGGGGGCACGTCTGATGTCGGTGGGGAGCTAGTTCCAAGTTTTGACCATGATGTAGGAGAAGGATCTTCCCCTTGCTCTGGCTCTGCGGATGTGCAGGGTATTGGCGAGGAGGAGGTTGGTGGAGCGGAGGCTTCATTTGGGTACGTGGAGGGTGACTGTCATTGAGGTATTGGGGTCCGGTGTTGTGTAGGCATTTGTAGGCGTAGGTGAGTATCTTGAAGGTGACTCTTTTCTCGACAGGGAACCAGTGGAGCTTGTGTAGGTGTTGGGTGATGTGCTCATGTCGGGGGATGCCGAGGATGAGTCTGGCGGCGGTGTTATGAATGGTCTGGAGCTTGCATAGTAGAGACTTGTTGATGCCAGCATAGAGGACGTTTTCGTAGTCCAGTCTGCTGGTGATGACTGTGTGAGTGACTGTCTTCCTTGTCTCGGGGGGATCCATTTGAAGGTCTTACGGAGGATGCGGAGGGTGTTGAAGCAGCTGGAGGTGACGGTGCGCCACAGCACTCTCCCCCACTGCACTCTGTGCTACTGCAGTTTATGCTGCCCCACTCTTCTCTGCAACACTCCATTCTATGCTACTCCACTATACGCCACTCCACTTTACACCACTGCACTCTATGCCAATTTACTCTTCACCACTGCACTCTACATCATATACTATACTATGCAATACTCTACTCTACACCACTGCAATCTATGCCACATTACTCTACTCTGCAACACTGTAGTCTATGCTACCGCACTTTACTCCACTCTACTCTATGCCACTCTACTCTACGCCACTACACTCTACGCTACTGCTCTCTACTCCAGTCTATTCTACACCACTGCACTCTGCTAATGCACTCTATGCCACTGCACTCTACGCCACTCTAGTCTACACCACTGCACTCTACCACACTCTACTCTGTAACGCTGCACTCTCCACCACTGAACTCTATGCCACTCTACTCTGCACCACTGCACTCTATGCCTCTGCACTCTACTCTGCACCACTCTACTCTTTAAGCCAACCCACTCTACGCTACTCTACTCTGCAACACAGTACTGTATGACACTGCACTCTCTGCCAGTCTACTCTTCACTACTGCACTTTACCCTACACCACTTCACTCCACTCTACCCTGCACCACTCCACTCTACCCTGCACCACTCCACTCCTCTTCACTCTACTCTGAAACAATCTACTCTATGCCACTGCACTCTACACTACTCTACTCCACTCTGCACCACTCCACTCTAGGGCACTCCACACTGCGCCACTGTAATCTATGCCACTGAAATCTATGCTGCACCACTGCACTCTATGCCACTGCACTCTATGTCACTGTACTCTACGGCACTGTACACTACGTCACTGCACTCTGCGCCAATGTACTCCACACTTCTATGCTCAAACCCAATGCACTGTATGTCAATACACTTAATGCCAGTCAACTCTGCACCACTACACTTAGGAGCTCATTATAATGGCGGAAGGACCGCCACCGCCTGGTCGGCGGTGGCGGTCCTTCCGCCATCACACAGGAAATTCCCACCGCCAAATTAGGATGGTGGTGGCAATCCCAATGTGTCTGCGGCGGACGGAAAGTCCGTCCGCCACTGTCCGTCCGCCACTATTCCGCAAGGAGGTCCTTTTCTGCCCACCTTCTGGAACCAGGACACAGGGCAGCATTGTGGCGGTGCCTTGCAGGCACCGCCGTAGGGATTACGGAATCCCTTTCCGCTTGTCTTTTTGCGGCGGTCATCCAGCTGCAAAAAGACAGGCGGAGGCTGGATTTGGGGGCCAGTTGCGGCCCCCCTCTGTGTGTGGGGGGGGTGCACTGGGGGGTACCCATGGTCCCGCCTGCATTTCCATGCACCAAGTGGCAGGCACAACGTGGTGCCTGCCACGTAGTGCAGGGAAATGCAGTGCAAGCACTTTTAATATTGCGTTAGATGCTGCAGCCAGCAGCACTGTCCGCAATGTTAAAAGCCCAGGATGCGCCCGCCAGTATGGCGGGTGCATCCTAATATGTGTGGTGGGACCGCCGCACGTCTGGCGGGTGGTCCTAGCACCGCAACAATGGCGGGCGGACTGATGTCTGCCCCCCATCGTAATGAGCCCCTTAATGCCACTATACTCAACTATGGAGCACTCTATGCCAGGCAAGACCTATTGGCTTTGCAAACGCCCGTTGTTTATTTGGGAGAACAAGAGTGCTCAAAGATCCAACTGTAAAAACAAATGGCACAGCTAAATGTCCCTTGAGATTTCATGCCTGCCATGTTTCCCAGGTTCGTGCTGACAAGCTGGTATTTTCTTTGCAATCTGGGACATATGATTTTATAATGTGATAACCAAGACTATAAGAACCAGAATGCCATAAAATACCTGAACTATGCATCGATCTGGGAAACATGGCAGGGTTGCAATATTACACTTCCTACAATGCGTTATTCCAAGTGTTTGCACAACTAAGGAGAAGGTACTATTAAGCAAATGGTGTACACACAGAATATCGGTAGAAAAATATCGACTCGCAAGAATATTGAGTCAAGAATATCGATGGTGTAAAATATCGAGGTACGTTTTCTCGATGTCAAATATATTGATTTAATTGTGATTTAGAAATATCGAATTTGAAAATATCGATGGCAAAAATATCGATGTAAATAATATTGATTTTATGATTTCTATTTTTTTTAATGTTCTATTTTGTTTGTAATTTTGTATTAGTAATTTTATAACGTTTAAGTATTTTTTTGTATGTTTAAATTTTTTTTTTTTTGCTTTAATATAATTTTTAGGAGTGGGATGTTGGGTTTATAGGGGATAAGGGTGGGTAGAAATTTAAAAATGTTGTAGAAAAAGTACTTTATTTTCTAGATTTGTATATATTTTAGGAGCTGGATATTGGGTTTATAGAGGATAAGGGTGGGTAGTAATTTAAAAATAATGTAGAAAATTAACCATACATTTTAAATTCATACATATTTTAGGAGCAGGATGTTGGGTTTAGAGGGCATAAGGAAGGGGAGTAATTTAAAAATATTGTGGAGAAATGTTTTTTTTTTAACATTTTTGTTTAATTTTTGGAGCGGGATATTGGGTTTATAGGCGATATTGGTGGGGAGTGATTTAAAAATATTGGGCCTATTAGGATGGCGGGCGGACTTTTGTCCGTCCGCCACCTTAGCAGTGCTGGGACCGGCCGCCAGTGGTGCGGCGGTCCTGCACCGGCAATTAGGATGCCACCGACACCGTGGCAGTGGCATCCTCTATTCCCAGCATTGTGGCGGGCGGTGCTGTGAGCACCGCCTGCCACAATGCTGGAAATGCACGTTGTGCATTGTCATGCACAAGGTGACATGCACCACGCGGTGCTTGTCACCTTGTGCATGACAATGTAGGGGGGTACCATAGGTACCCCCATGTGCATCCCCCACCCCCCGATACCCTGGGGGCCCGCAACGGGCCCCTGAAAGCAGAATCCGCCTGGCTTTCCATGGCAGGGTCTCCGCCATGGAAAGCACTGCACCACTGCCCATGCTAATATGGATGGCGGTGTCTAGCAGACACCGCCACCCTATTCAGCCCCTTTTCCGCCCGGTCGACTGGTCAACCGGTGGAAAACCGGCGGATGGTCTTTCCGTCTGCCGGGGTCCCCCCGCCATACTAATATGGCGGGGAAAATGGGTGGCGGCTGGGGTATGATGTAGGACAGATCGCCACTGCCATGCGGGCGGTGGCGATCCGCCCTACATCATAATAGACCCCATTGTGTGGGAATTTTTAAAAAAAATTTTATTACATTTTAGAAGCAGGATATTAGGTTAATAGGGGATTTGGGTGGTGAGTAATTTAAGAATGTTTGTATTAAAAATAAATGTTAAAATAATAAATTAAGAAATATATAATTATTAATCCCCCAAAAATGTACAGTTAAACATTTTGTAAAAATGAAAATTATTTGTGTTGCGAATTTCTTTAATGTCAATTTTGTGAAAGAAATCATTTTTTATTAAAAAGGATAATCTTTTAATACATTAAAAACACGTATTTTCATTCATTTGTATTTGTAAATCTATTTTTTTATAAAATTTAGTGAATAATTTAAAAAATATTTATATCTTTAAATTCATCATTAAGAATTTGTAATTATTAAAAACTATTTTTAATAGAAAATTGTATTACGTTTTTTAAAAAAACTTAACAACAAGATTTTTGTTAAGAATATATTTTTGGTAGTTTGAAAGCTTAAAATAGTGTGGAGGGGGGGGGGGTGGTAATTCAGTCCTTTCCTTGAGTTTATTTGTATTCGGAGTTGGAATAGTAAAAAATTATGGTTTACTATCCAGCACTTTCTCTGAGTTTACTTGTATTTGGAGTAGTAATAGTAAATTATTATGGTTTACTATCCAGGACTTTCCCTGAGTTTATGTGGATTAGGAGTTAGAACAGTAAATTATTATGGTTTGCTATCCAGCACTTTCCCTGAGTTCATGTGAATTTGGAGTTGGAATAGTAAATTATTATGGTTTACTATCCAGCTCTTTCCCTGAGTTTATGTGAATTAGGAGTTGGAATAGTAAATTATTATGGTTTACTATCCAGCACTTTCCCTGGGTTTAGTTGTATTTGGAGTTTAAATTGTAAATTATTATGGTTTACTATCCAGCACTTTCCCTGAGTTTACTTGTATTTGGAATTGGAATAGTATATTATTATGGTTTATTATCCAGCAGTTTTGCTGAGTATAGTTCTTTTTATAGTGGCGATTGTAATTTTTTAGGGGGTGTAGGAGAGTAGGATCTGCTTCACATGGGTACCCCCACTTTTTGCTGGTGTTTCACTGTTTTCGACCTTAGTCTGGCTGTGGCCCTGCTAATCAGGACCACAGCCTAGCTGCTTCCTCTCTAAAATGGTTTCCATGTACATTAGGTACATATCTAATTGGATTCTGGAGTGCCTTATAAGCCCCTAGTATATGGTATACTATGTACCTAGGGCATAGGTACCTCAGAGGCCTACCAGGGGCTGCAGCATATATTATGCCACCCCTGGGAAGCACTCCAAAATGACACCACAGGTCTGCTACTGCAGCCTGGGTAAGGGTGTGCTGGCACTCCTTACTGTGGTATAGGCTACCTATATCACTATCATATACAGACACATATAAACCTATAAGCGACTCCAATGGCAGGCCTTGACAATCCTGAAGGCAGAGTGCTTGGTTTTGTGTGAGAGGGTTTCCAAGCATGAGCTGAGCCCCTCTGCAGCTTTTGGAAATACTTCCTTATGGCTGTTCTGTGATACAGCCATACCATATACTCTTAAGTGCATTATAACCTCGCGGTAAATGCTAACTTTGGGATGGCTGCATCAAAACATGTCGTGTTTGGTGTCAAATGCTTTGGAATACTACCCCCCCCCCCCCCCGTCAGTTCTGGCAGCGGGGGTAGCATTCCACCCTTCTAGAGGGAGAGACATGTTCACACTGGCTAAACCCGGTAGGACTTTCCTGAGCCCTGGCATCACAAAATGGATGCCTCTGCCACAGACACGGGTCTGGCCTCCTGCTGCAGACCAAAACTCCGGCAGGGGAGGCCTGGACAAAAGGTTTCCTGTCGAGGGCAGGTGTCCCGACCTCCCCAGACAGGCTGATGTGTATTGGGGTTGGGCGGGAGCACTCTCTGGTGCTTTGAAGTCCTGCACTTGGGGCACACTTGGTGTCCCTGTGCATACTCCAGTTCAAACCGGTTGCAGGGGCTACATGCCCCTGCTCTGGTGCGAAACTGGACAAAGGAAATGGGTGTAACCACCCCTCTTTCCTTGCCCACCCATAGGTGGGGCCTTGGAGTTAGTCCATCCCCTAAACTTACTATAAGTATAGGAATCCAGTCTGCAATTCTGAAGCTCCCACCGGATGCCGAAGTCTCCCCAGAGGTGGATTTCCAGACTTCCCCGAGGCTATCCTGAGTCCCCAGCAAAGCTGAGGCCCGTGGCTATCGTGGGTGACGTGGAACCGTGACCCCTAGACACCGTGAACCTTTGCAGCAACACTATCTTCCTGGTCCTCCTCGAAGTTGTGCTTTGGGCTCCGAGTAGCCCCAACCTTGAGCACCACCTGCACCGAAGATTGTTGGCCTCCACTCCACGAGTGACCCGTGGGCCAGCTTCAAGTGCGACCGCTTGAGGCTCCTTCGCGATCACTAACCCGTTGGCTAGCGGGTCCCCACGAAGGCGACTCCTTTTCTGATTGGGCTTACGTGGTTGCTCCAGACGTGCCCCGACTTACCCTCGCTGGGTGAGTCCCTCAGACCTTGCTGGTCTGCACCGCAGTCCTTTCTCTGAATTCCAGTGACTGGCCATTGCCAAGGCTTGTTGGGTCCATTCTGGTCGCCGACACCACAGCACTCAACAGACTTTGTGGGACAGCTCGAATCTGGCTCGTGGACTTCGTCAATGCCTCCTGGACCTCGTGGCTGAGGAGTCAAGACACCCATCAACTCACCTGAAGCACCCGACATCTGTGGGCATTGGTCCATTCTGCCCTAGGTCTCTGGCAAGTGACCCAGGCTCTGTCCCCTCTGCTTTCATGTTCCTTACATCCTAGATCCAGGCTTGGATCTCTTCGGACACTTCTCCTCTTCATGGCAGCAGCAGTTCTTTGCAGGCTTCCATTGAAATCGACGACGCGACCCGACACCAAAAGACACCTATGCACCTGGCTTCCCTGGGTGAGGTAACTCGAGTACTCTGGTGCTCTCGTGGGTGGTAGCCCTAGAACTTCTTAAGTCCAAAAGGGTTTGGTCCAGACTCGATTAGAAGTGTCCCTAATCTTAAAAATTTCCAACCGCGACATTGCCCTTAGAAGATAATAGGATCTCGCGGTTGTGTTTGCACACTGCATACAGTCCCCGTGGGTCCCCTGTGTCACTACCTTGGGTGGTTCCTTGGAGGTCCCAGCGATTCTAGAGGCAATAGGCCTAGTGCCTGTTCCAGTCGTGGTTCTTATACCACTTTTTTGGTATATGGTTTGGTACGCCCCTTGGGTCCAAACGTGTATTTGTGCTTTTACTGATGATTGCTATCTTGTAACTTAAGTACTTTGAACTCCAGTCTCATAAAGCGACTAGAGGGGTGTGTGTTAACCTAAATACATATATTTTAAATATATACCTGGTGTGGTTGCCCTTTCATTTGATCATTCAAGAGATTATAGACTGTTAAAACAAGCTGCTTTACATTCCTTCAAGACTTAGCCTGAAGGCTGCTCTCCATAGCTACCACTAGGATAGCTTTCAATAAAGGTTGTCTTTAACCTATCACGATAAGGGGATGTTGGACTGATACAAGGTGCCCACTAGAACTAGTGGACAGCATATATCAGGCCACCTTCTCACAGGGGGGTGTTATTCAGCTTGATCTTAGAGGTTAGTTTACTTAGAAGTTAGTAATAGGAATTATTTATTGTGTATAATATTTTTGTTCAGTTTATTTGTATATTGTATTAAGTAAATAGATGTATGTTAGTATTTATTTTCAATATTTTTTATGCAAAGACATTTATATTTTCATTCACTGTAGTATTCTTGTCATTTTTTTGTTAGAAAATGTATTATAATATTTAAAACAAAAATCATAAATTTTTATGTTATTCACATTTTATTATAAAGTATAACATATTTGTAACATTCACTTTTTATGTATAAATCTAAAACAAATTATATTTTTATATATACATTTTTATTTTTACAGTTTGAAAAATAATAACATTTTTGTTAGTATAGTCGTTTCATTTAAAATCTTTATTTGATCTATTTGCTAGGAGATCATAAAAGCACAATTCTATCTTATCAAGCAAATGTTATTAAAAACCATAAAACACTTTAAAAAATATAGTTGAGTTTAAGTGCCCCTTACAGTACTTTGAGACAATACACACATTAACTTTCTTTTTCTCATGCAGGCCCATAGAAAGGTATATGTAATGGTAAAGCAAAATACTTTTAGTTTTTTAGTTATAAAATTAAATAAAATGAAATGAAAGGTGTTGCTTATATAGCGCGACTGCCACTCCTAACGGAGTCTCCTGCCGCTGTGCGCGACTGCCACTCCTAACGGAGTCTCCTGGCGTTGTTATAAACAGTTTCATTTGTATTGTTCATTATTCTTTAGTACCAAAAAGAAAACATTTGTATACATTATTGTTTACCTTTTTATAATACATTTTATATAATTTGATTAATTTAAAACAATTGTATAATATGTATTTGACAAGGGTATATTTTAATATTTAGTATATTGAATATTATTTCTAATAAAATATTATTTAATATGTTAAATAATTTACAATATTTTTAACTGAAATATTTTGTTCAACATATATATTTTTATCACATTTTTATATTTGTTGTACATTTATAGTGTATTAAATAAACATATATTTTAATATACAATTAAATACAGCTTTTTTGGATAATATAACAGTCAGGTGCCGATTCCGATCCGGGTCGGAAAGCACTCCGACCGAGCCGGATCCAGAGTGTTTTCCGACCGAGCCGAAGTCCTGCAGTCCGACCGTGCGAGTACGATGCGGCCGTATGCTGCCAGACTCGGTTCGGTTGGACTCCCATAGAAGTCAAAGGGAGCCGGTCATACGACGCGTACATGGGCTCCCATTGGATGTATGTCGTTACAACGCACACTTTTACAACGCATGCACTTACAACGCATTTTTTACAACGCAACATCCACTACAACGCATTCCATTACATAGCATGACACTACAACGCATTTTTAAAAACTACCTTTACAACGCCTTCCATTACATAGCATACTATCTTTACAACGCATACCATTACAACGCATAATATTAAATTGCATTTAAGGTAAGTATTGAATAGTATAGGGGTAAAAATTACTATTCTAACTCCAGGGGGTGCAACAGTAGGGAAAGTGTTGGATAGTATAGGGGTAAAAATTACTATTCTAACTCCAGGGGGTGCAACAGTAGGGTAAGTGTTGGATAGTATAGGGGTAAAAATTACTATTCTAACTCCAGGGGGTGCAACAGTAGGGTAAGTGTTGGATAGTATAGGGGTAAAAATTACTATTCTAACTCCAGGGGGTGTAACACTAGGGTAAGTGTTGGATAGTATAGGGGTAAAAATTACTATTCTAACTCCAGGGGGTGCAACAGTAGGGTAAGTGTTGGATAGTATAGGGGTAAAAATTACTATTCTAACTCCAGGGGGTGCAACAGTAGGGTAAGTGTTGGATAGTATAGGGGTAACAATTACTATTCTAACTCCAGGGGGTGCAACAGTAGGGTAAGTGTTGGATAGTATAGGGGTAAAAATTACTATTCTAACTCCAGGGGGTGCAACAGTAGGGTAAGTGTTGGATAGTATAGGGGTAAAAATTACTATTCTAACTCCAGGGGGTGCAACAGTAGGGTAAGTGTTGGATAGTATAGGGGTAAAAATTACTATTCTAACTCCAGGGGGTGCAACAGTAGGGTAAGTGTTGGAAAGTATAGGGGTAAAAATTACTATTCCAACTCCAGGGGGTGCAACAGTAGAGTAAGTGTTGGATAGTATAGGGGTAAAAATTACTATTCTAACTCCAGGGGGTGCAACAGTAGGGTAAGTGTTGGATAGTGTAGTGTAATATTATGCGTTGTAATGGTATGCGTTGTAAAGTTAGTATGCGATGTAATGGAATGCGTTGTAATGGTAGTTTTTAAAAATGCGTTGTAGTGTCATGCTATGTAATGGAATGCGTTGTAGTGGATGTTGCGTTGTAAAAAATGCGTTGTAAGTGTAGTGCGTTGTAACAGTTGCGTTGTAAAGTTGTTCCCCGCTCCCATTGACTGATTGGGTACGTCTCGCGCAAGGGCACCCCCTACAGTGGGTACGTGTCGGTGCCACCCACACCGTACATGCCTGTGTTGGGGGGACCCTTGGGTCTCCCACTGTGCCTGAGTCGTAGGGCTGCGGGTGACAGGGGGTCAGACGCGGACCCCCAAAGGCAACCACCCTGACGTTTTGCGAGCCGGACACTCCAGCTCGCACAGGCTGTCCGACTCATGCATCGTACTGGCTCGGTCGTAATCGCATCCATTGCATGCCATGGTTAACTTCCAACCGAGACGTACGGAGCGGTTCGGACCCGGAAACAACTCGGTCGGTGAATTTCACGTAGCTCGCATCATACTTGCTCGCTCGTACAGCTGTACGAGTCGGGCGGAAAACATGCGTACGGCTTGTAGTTTTTCCGGCCGGATCGTGTTCGGTGCCCTTCCGACCCGGATCGGAATCAGCCCCTTAATGTATGTTTTATATTTTCTTACATTTATTTTAAACCTTGGGAAGAAATATTGTTATACATAAAGTTACACATATAGGAGCCGATTCCGATTTGGGTCGGAAAGCTCTCCGACCGAGCCGGATCCGGAGTGTTTTCCGACCGAGCCGAAGTCCTGCAGTCCGACTGAGCGAGTACGATGCGGCCGTATGCTGCTGGACTCGTTTCGGTCGGACTCCCATAGAAGTCAATGTGAGCCGGTCGTACGACGTGTACATGGGCTCTCATTGACTGAATGGGTACGTCTCGCACAAGGGCGCCCCCTACAGTGGGTACGCCTCGGTGCCATCCGCACCGTACATGCCTGTGTTGGGGAGACCCTTGGGTCTCCCCCTGTATCCGAGTCATAGGGCTGCAGGTGACAGGGGGTCCGACGCGGACCCCCAAAAGCAACTTCCTGGACGTTTTGCGAGCCGCACACTCTGGTTCACGCCGGCTGTCCGACGTGTGCATCGTACTGGCTCGCTCGTAAATCGCATCTATTGCACGCCACGGTTAGCTTACGGCCGAGATGTACGGAGCGGTTCGGACCCGGGAACGACTCGGTCAGTGAATTTCATGTAGCTCGCATAGTACTTGCTCGCTCGTACAGCTGTACGAGTCGGGCGGAAAACACGTGTATGGCTCATAGTTTCTCCGGCCAGACCGCGTTTGGTGCCCTTTCGACCCGGATCAGAATCGGCCCCATAATGTTAAACATTTTTTCTATATTTTACATTGCTGTCTATGGGAGTTAGTCTTTTTTTCATTTTGATTATGCGGCCATTTTTTTCATTTTTCCTCACTTTTCTATCTATCGGTTTTGCTTTTTAGGTCATTTTGGAAGATGGAACCTCGCGGTTGGGAGCTGCGTTTGTCCGTTGGGTAAGTTTAATTTGATATACTTTCAAGTTAGTTTTAGGTTAGGGGTAGGGTAGTAGTAGTGTAAAAGATTTGTTACGGAGTTATTTGATCGTTTTTGGTGTAGTTAGGTGTTGTGTTAGTAGTTTAGTGTTTTATGTATTTGACTTAGTGTTGGATATAATTAGAATGTTATATAGTGTTAGTTATGAGTTTATTAAATGTATCATTGTATATTTAATGTAGATGTCAATGCATGTGTGTTTGTATTTGTGGTGTGGGCGGGTGTTGTTTTCTTTTTTATTTACAGGCTTTTTCTTTGGTGAACGGACTGAGTTGCCCACGCATTTTTCTTTTCTATAAAGGAAAATGTTATTTCTTGTTTAATAACAAGTTAGTTTATATTTACTTTTGTTCCCGGTTTGTTGGAGCGTTTATTTAAAACTATTTTCCGGTTTTTGAGGGTTTCATCATAAGAGGTTTGCGGCGTTGGACTTTTTTTCTACAGTTGTATTTTTGCTTTTTTGGGGGGCTTTGTTATCCAATATATTTGTATTTAATTGGTTTGCTGTGGATTTTATCGTTTTTAAGGATATTCTACGGCTATATAACTGTAAGTATTTTTTTTTTATTACTATGGGTGGGAAATGTATATTTTTTTCATTCTCTCTTTTAAAAAAATATTTATATTATGTCATATATCTGTAGTGTGACCTCTGTGCAGTGACTCACTCTAAGGGGTCTATTAAGATGGCGGAAATCAACCGTCCGCTGGTACAGCGTCTAAAGTGGTGGTCCGATTAGGATGAACTGCCAAAAATATCCGACCTCGGTGGAATGATTCCACGAAAGCCCACCGGTAGCGGGCGGAGCTAGTGAAAATCTGTCCGCGGCGGTCGGATTTGTGGCGGAAACACACAAAACCGCCGCGAGGCCAGTGGAGCGACCACACGTAAAATTAGGATTCCAAGGAGGTGACAGCAGGACGATTCGCTGTTTCCAACCGCTGTGATCGCAAACAGTGATGACTGGGAAAGCCGGCATAAGGGCTGTTGCATATCCACAGCCGCGGACGCTCTGTGACAAATATGGCGGTCAACAAAAAAAACACACAACAAGGCCACCAAGTGCACACATCAAACTAGCTATGCCCCCAAAAATACCTAACACACCCCAATGAAAAATCCCCATGGCAACGTAAAAAATAAAAATCCCAGGACAACCCACACAACACACCTGACAGCAATACTCCATTTTGACACACCCACATAGCTGAGTATAAAACCATTCCCTTCTCTGACCAGAATCCTTTGCACTACTCCAGCCCTGAAGGAACTAAACCCTGCAGCACATTGGATAGGCAAAACACCACACATCTCACCAGCACAACAACACACACACACACCACCTCCACCACCCCCACCACCATCACAACTGCACCTCCAACCATTTGCACATCACACACCATGGCACAAAAGGAAATGCCCAAATTCACAGAGATCGTCAGTCATGGTAGATGAGATAATCAGAATAGAACCACAATTGTTTGGTACCCTGGTCCAACAGACACCATTAGCCACCAGGGCACAAATGTGGACAAGGATAGTCGACAAGGTCAATGCAGTGGGGACCACCCTGTGCTCCAAGCAGGAAATTCTGAAGCGGTGGCATGACCTCAAGAGGACAGTGAAAGAGAAGAACAACAAGAACAGTCAGCTGGCTCGGATGACTGGCGGTGGCCCTCCCATTCCACCAAGAACATTCACTGCATGTGAGGAGAAGGTGCTTGCCATACTGCATCCAGAGAGTCTCACAGGAATAGTCGGGGGAGTGCAGGCTGGTAAGTACAAACAAATGTCTACCACCACACTGCTATGTACTGTCTTGCACTACAAAGCTACACCTCTTAGGCCCAATCCCATTCATCTGCACCACAATACCCAACACAGGTCTCACAGATGTAACATTCACCCCATCTGAATCACCCCAAAGGTAGCCAGCAACATTCCCAGGGTTGCATGTGTCCAGTAGGGGTGGGCAGAATTTGCGAAATTCACTTTAGCCAATTATCGCAAAAATGTTAAAAATCTCCTCAAACACATGGAAATATCGCGAAGATGCGGAAGTTTTTTCCCGCCCGTTCGCGGTATTTTCTGCGTGGTCGCGGCTCACCAACTTACCCATGCGGTTGCTCGTGGGTGCGGCCATCTTGTTTTCACTTGTCTCGCGGTGCATGATCGCGAGAAGAAAGACGTGATCGAGCGACAAATGACGTTACTGCGGGCGCGAACTGTCGCAAGACAATGCAAATGGCTACCAACAATCCAACATCTCGTGGAGAACGGGAAAACTTGTCGGCGAACGCGGGGATTCAGGTAAGGCGATCGCGCGCACGCGAGGATGTATTATTTTACAGCGCGAGCAAGCAAAAAATTAACGGTAAATTGTGGAAATTTTGACATTTTTGCGCTCTCCGCGGAACGCGAAAATGTCAAATTATCGCAATTTCCGCGAGCGGAACTGATTTTTAGCCCAGGCCTAGTGTCCAGGCAGCCAGCACTACAACTTCCCCACCCAGCCAGAAGCATGTGGCAGCCATTGTATCTCACCAACCAAAACTTACAGGTAGGTCGCCATCTGAACAGGGAGGGGTGTTTGGGGGTGGGAGGCCTGCACTACAACTCCCACCAGGGTCCTTGTCACATCCCTGAGCAGGATGGAGCACTCAAACACACACCCAGAAGCATGTTGCAGCCATTGTATTGTTCACCTTCACCTAACAGGTAGGTAGCCATTGTCTCAGAGAGGGCTGTTTGGGGTTTGGAGGCCTGCACTACAACTCCCACCAGCCCCCCTGTCCCACCCCTTAGCAGGAAGGAGCATTCAAACACACACACAGAAGCATGTGGCAGCCGTTGTATCTCACCAACCAAACTTACAGGTAGGTAGCCATCTTCCCAGGAAGGGCTGTTTAGGGGTGGGAGGCCTGCACTCCAACTCTCACCAGCCCCATTGTCCCACCCTGAGCAGGATGGAGCACTCCCCCAGGCCAGAAGCATGTGTCAGCCATTGTATTACAACAAACAAATGTACAGGCAGGTAGCCATCTTCCCAGGAAGGGCTGTTTGGGGGTGGGAGGCCTGCACTACAATTCCCACCAGCCCCCCTGTCCCACCCCTTAGCAGTAAGGAGCACTCAAACACACACCCAGAAGCATGTGGCAGCCATTGTATTACACCAAACAAACATACAGGTAGGTAGCCATCTTCCCAGGGAGGGGTGTTTGGGGGTGGGAGGCCTGCACTACAACTCCCACCAGGCCCCCTGTCTTACCCCCGAGTCAGTTGAAGCACTCAAACACACATCCAGAGGCATGTGGCAGCCATTGTATTGTTCACCTTCACCTAGCAGGTAGGTAGCCATCTTCCCAGGGAGGGCTGTTTGGGGGTGGGAGGCCTGCACTTCAACTCCCAACAGGCCCCCTGTCCCACCCCTGAACAGGATGGAGCACCCCCCCCCCAGCCAGAAGCATGTGGCAGCCATTATATTACAACAAACAAACTTACAGGTAGGTGGCCATCTTCACAGAGAGGGGTGTTTGGGGGTAGGAGGCCTGCACTACAACTCCCACCAACCCCCCTGTCCTACCCCAGAGCAGGATGGAGCACTCAAACACACCCAGAAGCATGTGGCAGCCATTGTATCGTTCACCTTCACTTAACAGGTAGGTAGCCATCTTTCCGGGTAGGGCTGTTTGGGGGTGGGAGGTCTGTACCACAACTCCCACCAGGCCCCTTGTCACACCCCTGAGCAGGATGGAGCACTCAAACACACACCCAGAAGCATGTGGCAACCATTTTATTGTTCACCTTCACCTAACAGGTAGATAGCCATTCTCCCAGGGAGGACTGTTTGGGGGTGGGAGCCTGCACTACAACTCCCTCCAGGCCTCCTGTCATACCCCTGAGCAGGATGGAGCACTCAAACACACACCCACAAGCATGTGGCAGCCATTGTATAGTTCACCTTCACCTAACAGGTAGGTAGCCATCTTCACAGGGAGGGGTGTTTGGGGGTGGGAGGCCTGCACTACAACTCCCACCAGCCCCCCTGTCCTACCCTAGAGCAGGATGGAGCACTCAAACACACCCAGAAGCATGTGGCAGCCATTGTATCGTTCACCTTCACCTAACAGGTAGGTAGCCATCTTTCCAGGTAGGGCTGTTTGGGGGTGGTGGGTCTGCACCACAACTCCCACCAGGTCCCTGTCACTCCCATGAGCAGGATGGAGCACTTAAACACACACCCACAAGCCTGTGGCAGCCATTGTATAGTTCACCTTCACCTAACAGGTAGGTAGCCATCTTCCCAGGGAGCAAAAACCAAAGGAAATGATGGACGGAGTGTTGAACATTGCAAGCACTCACCCCCAGTCAACTGATCTGGGTTTAATCCATCACCGTTCTTTAGCCCACTCGCCACCCCAGTTCAGACATGAACAGGTAGGGCTGTTTGGGGGTGGGAGGCCTGCACTACAACTCCCACCAGGCCCCCTGTCCCACCCCTGAACAGGATGGAGCACTCCCCCCCCCAGCCAGAAGCATCTGGCAGCCATTGTATTACAACAAACAAACTTACAGGTAGGTAGCCATCTTCACAGGGAGGGGTGTTTGGGGGTGGGAGGCCTGCACTACAACTCCAACCAGCCCCCCTGTCCTACCCCAGAGCAGGATGGAACACTCAAACACACACCCAGAAGCAGGTGGCAGCCATTGTATTGTTCACCTTCACCTAACAGGTAGGTAGCCATCTTTCCAGGGAGGGCTGGTTGGGGGTGGGAGGTCTGCACCACAACTCCCACCAGGTCCCTGTTACACCCATGAGCAGGATGGGGCACTCAAACACACACCCAGAGAGATGTGTCAGAAATTCCACCCAAATGAGACAACAGAACAGGTAAGTAGACAGTGCATGCACCCCACCATTCATCTCAAAAAGCATGGAGCCATAAGATAATGTCAGCCCTCACATCCCACCAAAATTGATACAGATCTAATAGCCACTTACAGTGTGCAGACAACTAAGCGTATGTAACTGTCACAGCAACCAAAGTGTGACTCAAAAAATCACATGTAGAATAAATTCAGGGCACAATCATGCACAGCACTGAATGCCATCTGTAAGTGCCATGGGGCAGAGCTTGAAGGACCATATGAAAATAAAGCAAGCATGGCTGTAGAACAAATAAAGCAATGCACATTACATGACAAAGGTATGCATGAGATAAGAATGGCTAGTTCATGCTCAGATGTAACGTTTGCCAGGCAGAGTAATCAGCAAAGATGCTTCACATCAAGTCGTTGTGCCGCTAGTCGTGAGATGACAACATGTCCTCGTAATCACAAAACCTGCACGTGGCGCATGGTATTGATTGACATGTCACACCATGGACGAGTAATGCATGTACCTCCACATCATGTCATGATGCACAGTACTGTGCAGACATACAATGTGAGAACTAGTAAACTGTGTGGTGCATAACCTGTAAATAAGATACATCTAACACCAAGCTTGAGGGGTGCACGTCAATGACCATTTCCTCTCTGCCCCACAGGTGACCAAGAACTGACTGCAGAGGATGATGACAGCAACCTGCAGGGCCAGTCTCCTCCCCTGGAACATGGACTCTCTGATGATGACTCCCTGGTTTTCGAGGATGCAGAGCAAGAAGCCGACCCATCAAGCATGACAGGGCGTAACAGGTCCCAGGACCCACTGTCCCCCCCGCCACCACATCAGCAACAACAACTACGCTGACCTCTGCTGTAACGACCTGTGCAGCCTCCACCACCACTACCACCACCGCCACCACCACCACCACCACCAGTGATGCCTGCCGCACTCTCCCTGCACCAGAGGATGACCACCCCACCCCACCAACTGAGGAGGGCAGGGAGAGTAGGCGGGTGCGTACAGTGGTGAGGCAACAGGTCCGTGAAAGCAGGGCAGGTGGGAGGGCAAGTGGGAGTCAAACACAACCGGACGTTGGGACCGAAGCCCTGGCCAACATCGCCAGAGTCCTTGGGGTTTATGAACGAGCCCAGGGACAAACGGGCCAGGCTCAGGAAGATTCCCGTGAGCTCCATCTGATGGTGATGTCCAAAGACACCCGCATGGGCCAAATCGTGGACCTCTTGGGCCAGCTAGTGGCGGTTCTGAGAGACAGGCCTGCGGCCCAAACAACACCTCCGCCTCCTTCTGGTGGCCCGCAGGATGACAGTTCCCCATCCTCCCCTATGGCCACAGAGAGGGGGGAGTCCTCAGACCCCACTGGGCCCGCAGGAGAGGCCCCCGCCAAACGATCAAGGGGCCGTCCAAAGAAATTCCAGGGAAGATCCCATGGCAAACCACCTGCCAAACGGCAGTCAAGGAGCCAGCCATGATGGCACCCCTCTTCACTATTGCATTGACTTTGTTGACTGTCCTTCCCCACACTGCCATGTTAATGGCATCCGTCTGTTGGACTGGGTCACCACATCAATGTGGTGACTACTTGATTGTCTCATCTTCCATCACTGACAACTCATTGATTCACCATTCACCACTTTTGTAAGTATTCACTTCCCTGTTTCATTTACCCGTTGTAAATAAACACTCCTTTTTTTTTTTTTTTTTTTTTTTTAATTTTATTAGTTTTATTGCAAGCAAATCAGCAACAAGAGTACAGTTAATATGACTATACAAACATAATCAGGGCATATATCAATGTAATGCATTAGCCAGAGGTACATACAAAAAAATAGAGAAAAAAAAAAAATAAATCCTTCCACCCCCCCTTTTCTTTGTCTAAGGGGGAGGTAAATAAACACTCCTTACACACTTATGTATTCGTGTCTGCTCCATGTTTATCACAGGATGTACAATGTCGACCATGATTACAATGTACAAGGAGCTCAGATTGTAGGCAATGAGAGGCTGAAGGGACCTAGGAAAACACAACAGACCAATATTCACTTGTCAGGCGGTGGCATCACAGCCATTACACAACACTTGTCATCAAGGTACTCCTATCTGCACACATTACAATGAGCAATAGTACCAACATAGACATCCTGTAGCTGTGCATAACTACCCTGTCACAGAAACATTAGCAGCCAGCACAGAGCCAACAACAGGCAGCAAAGCTATCCTAGGCCTTTTCACCAACAACATCAGCAGACAATGGCCCCGTTGTTCATTTTCACTAACTTTCAAGGGAAGTAGCGATTAATGAGCTGATGACGCAGGTTGACACTTTTGTGAATTGAGAACACCTTCTTTGATGAAATAGGTCTTTATTTAAGTATATTCATAGGGACCCCCAGAGTCATCCTCTCAGCTCCTCAGCCAAGCTTCTTCTGTGGTTTCCACAATCTAGATTCTACAGAAGAACCCTGTTGCTAGGCGCTGATAGATCACCATACATGAATAAGAATACAACACATCTCCCTTTCTATAAATGCAAAAAACACATTTAAAATTAACTCAATAACATTCGTAATCATTCAACTTCTTAGGTCTCATTTTCAAACGTTCACTTGGAACTCTTTTACCAATTTTGTTGGAATTGTCTAAACTGGAATTTTCAATTGTTCTTGTATCCTTTTGTTGTTGGTTCTGTTTATGAGTTGGTCTCTAATGATTTCATCTCTTAAATCCGTAAATTTGCAAGTAATTGATAGTTTTCTTAAGGCAGCTACGTATTGTTTTACTTTCTCTCCTTGCTTTTGTGAACGAGAAAAAAACTTGTGTCTTTCAACCACTGTTTTTTTCCAAAATTATCTGCTAACGCTGTTAAAGCCATTTCATATACATCTGATTCTTCCTCATCTGAAGGATTATCACCATTCCTAATATTGGGTTGAAAACTAGGTAATGTATTCAGAACATTTCTCCCTTCTACCCCTAAACAAACTTTCAAAATAGCTAACTTTCTTTTTGGAATAAACACATCCCCCCCAATTGCTTCGAGATATGTAGTGAAAGCCTCCTTCCAATCATCCCATTCCATACATGGTGGACCAGGTTCTTGTAAAAATGTGGGTGGAATAGGAATAGACGATTGTGTAGCCATGTTTCTGGTGATGTCTTTTATCCACTGCAAAAAAAAAATTATTGTTATTTTTTATAATTCTGTTTGTTGTAAAACTTAAATGTTCTTGTTGTAAGCAGACTTGTAAAGATCCAAAGCTCTCTTTACTGTTGATATGACATATAGTTACTGCTGAACGTTGGATAAAATGTCAATGTCACTGGCTCTTCCTTAAAATGTATATGTACATACAATCAATTGTTGATGACTTCAGCTTAAAGTTGAGACTAATTCACTGTTAATAGTTGTGGTATTAGGGTGTTGATGGTTTCACTTCACTTTTAGTTCTTGACTAATCACCCGATACTTGATGATTTCCTCCTTCAAAGTGCGTTTATTTTATTTTTTTCCACACTTGTAAAAATAAAGTATATTTTTTCTTTCAAAATATGATTAAAGAGTCTCACCGCTCGTTGTCTGGAAGCGTGCGAAAGTCGTTTATTTTGTAGCCACACGCATACGTTCAGTGAGCCTTAATCCCCTTTAATGCGAGCGCACACTCGTAGCGTGTAAACAACACGTTGCTTAGCGACGACTCGTTTTCAGCGAGGCGTCTTTTACGTGCGCGTCATACTCTTCCTGCTCATGTGCCTTCCGCTATCGCTGCTCCCTTCCCAGAACAGATACCGGACCTCAGGACTGTTCTGCGTGCAACTCTGGAAACTTTTGACTTTTCCGACCCTCACGATCTTCGAAAACAAGAATGACGGACACTTCACATTCTTTACCGGCACAACGAAGGATCACGCAGGATCTCGAGTAGCTTCGGTAAGACGCGCGGCTCACTTCGAACACTGCCTCGGTTGCTTAGCAGGCAGTCACGCTCTGGCAGATTATTTTTCTTTGAATGTTAACAACGATATGTTGGAAGTACGAGCAATCCCATTAAATTTACTTGATAAGTCTCTCTTCAGTCAAACGTATCCAATTAATATGACTAACCTTCCGACACGACGTACTTTTAGCTGGGGGTCCACGATTTCACCATACTCAACGTTTTCAAGCGTTTTTCGGTCTTTTCGAATAAAATGGAGCAGTCAATTCAATTCTTCTTCTGATAGGTTCTTCTTAGACAGACCATTCCCATCCTCGTCGCCATTTTTTGTGAATTGAGAACACCTTCTTTGATGAAATAGGTCTTAATTTAAGTATATTCATAGGGACCCCCAGAGTCATCCTCTCAGCTCCTCAGCCAAGCTTCTTCTGTGGTTTCCACAATCTAGATTCCACAGAAGAACACTGTTGCTAGGCGCTGATAGATCACCATACATGAATAAGAATACAACAGACACCTTCCTCCTCTCCACTATCCTTGTCACTGGACATGTGTGGGTTTGCAGGCGGGGCCCTCGGCTGCTCATCAACGTCCAGGAGCAGGGGGATCTCCTTCCGCAAGGCCAGGTTGTGGAGCCTACAGCATGCAACTGCAATCTGACACACCTTTTTGGGCAAGTACATCAGTGCACCTCCGGTCTTATCCAGGCAGCACAATCGTGAATTCAGGAGAGCAAAAGTACGCTCCACCACACGACGTGTCCTCTCATGGGCATCATTGTAGCGGACTTCAGCCGGGGTCCTGGGATTCCTTAGTGGGCTCAGCAACCAAGACCGGTTGGGATATGCAGAGTCACCTATGTGTGAGATACACATACCGATTTTGTGATATAACTGTGGCAGAGGACAGCATGTCACACACACAGCACGTTACTTGACTCTGCGTACACACCCACAATCCATGCACGCTCCGGAAGGAGTTAGCCATCAGCCGTAGCACAATGCTGTTACGCAGGATGTACGAGTCAAGGGCAGATCCGGGAAATTTGGCACAGACGTGTGAGATGATCATATCCGCCTGGCACATCACTTGCACATTGATGGAATGGAAATGTTTCCTGTTCCTGTAGATGTGCTTATGTGCCTGTGGTGGAACCAGGCCAAAATGTGTGCATTCAATGGCACCAACAACATTAGGGATGTGCCCAGGGCATAAAAATCACCCTTCACAGCCGGCAATTCATGCCTCCTGGGGAAATGGATGGATCTGTCCTTGAAGGTCATCATAGCGGACAGGACATCACTTAGCACCATGCTGAACATAGGTTGTGACATCCCACCTGTGCTGGACATCATGTACTGGAATGAACCAGTAGCAAAGAAATGCAGGGCCGCCATCACCTTACACATTGGTGTCAAAGCAGTCAGCTACGTTCTGCGAGGCCGCAGATGGGGCTCCAACAGAGCACATAGGTCTTGTAGGGTGGGTCGATGGGGACAGAATTTCCTTATGACGAACTCATCCTCCATGTCCGCCAGCACTGTGAAGGGACGATGCACATTTGGTTGCCTCCTAGGTGAGATGAAAGGGGACACATGTCATTTCAATCCACCATGTGATGTGTCCAACATCTTACGTTTTGACTGACACAACGCCAACAATGTCTGGCATCAAACTTCAGCTTACAGCACAACTTACATGTAGGGATACCTTCAGCTACGCTAGTTGTACACTTGTCCACTGTTCACACAGTGAGTACCTCCAAAACAATATCTGACTATGCGAATGCCCCAAGGTATATGTCCACATCTTGCATAACCAGTACTGACAGTAGTTCATACAGCATATGTGTGAAACAGCAACATTACTGACTCCTACCTAGCTGCTGTACCTCCCACACCTTCTTGCGTAAGTCGAACAGGGCACACATCAGCCACACAATGAGCACAGTCTGTGCATTAAGATCAACTATGTGCATGAGCCAAGTAAAGTAGACAATGAAATATGCACATTGTGTAGTCTGACATTCATCACTGTGAGTTGCTCAACCATATCACATATTGACATGTGTACCCATTGGAGAGTCCTTCACAACACTGATCTGTGTATATACCCAGAAATATCACAAGTGACATGTGAGGGAGTACATGCCAATGTTTTCAATCATGACACAGCAGATTGTTGTACTGTTGAAACGTTCCCCTTCCATTTTCATCATCATGTGTACTGACTCTCATGTGTAGGTACTGTTTGCCCTCTCATATTGTCTCTGCATGCGACATTTCTGATGCCCATGTTAAATCTCAGTTTGAGCCACCCTGGCCTGCACAGTCACTGCCCAATTTCACAAAGACCCATCACTGAATGGACCGAGTGAGACATATGGGTTGTGTGCTACCCTATCCATCAAAGGGCTATCTCAGGCCTGTGGATTGTGCAAGACAGACCTTGTTCGAAGGGTGTGAGATTGTGAGATCATGTCCCTAAATGTGACCTCCATGACACAGTGAGCCATTCACAGGGCAAGGACATTGAGGGGTGTGCAGTGTTGGACACAGCGAGTCTGCCCCGCCACATCATTTACAATGTGATGTATGTCTTGCTCCCTCACAAACTGGATACCAGATGTGGGCCTCCTTCACATTGCTTTCTGTGCTGGCATTCTGCATGTGTATGAGATAGCCAGGTACTGTGTCCATCCTCATACCTGCATGCATTTTGGTATGAATACCCAATGCCTATGTACTACGTGTCATGCTGTATTGTCTCTGCTAAACATGTCTGTGAAGTTGTGCTTAGTTTGTGCATGCTCCTGTACTGAGAGACAGTGGTACATAACTCAGTGTCACTGAAATTTCCTCGTCTTGTCTCCCATGCCTGCAACTCAAAGTCCACCAGCGTAAGGCCGCATGGATGGCCATTGCACGCAAGGTGCGGGCTCTGGGTGTCTCCAACGGATGATACACACACTGTCACAAGAGGTGGGATGACATCTGCCGGCTGAGGAAGAACGTGGTAGAGATGACGCTGGGGCTGCTCCCTCGGACTGGCAGGTTGGCGCGCCGGAGCATGACACCACTAATGGCACGCATCTTGGCAGTGACACAGCCAGAGCTGCATGCACGTTGGAAGGACCATCAGCAGCAAGCTGGGGGTGAGTATTCTGGGAAGGGTGACTTTGGTTGTGAGTGACTGTAGGAGAGTAGGATCTGCTTCACATGAGTACCCCCACTTTTTGCTGGTGTTTCACTGTTTTTCGGCCTTAGTCTGGCTGTGGCCATGCTAATCAGGACCACAGCCTAGCTGCTTCCTCTCTAAAATGGTTTCCTTGTACATTAGTTACATATCTTATTGGATTCTGCAGTGCCTTATAAGCCCCTAGTATATGATATACTATGTACCTAGGGCATAGGTACCTCAGAGGCCTACCAGGGGCTGGAACATATATTATGCCACCCCTGGGAAGCACTCCAAAATGACACCACAGGTCTGCTACTGCAGCCTGGGTAAGGGTGTGCTTGCACCCCTTACTGTGTTATAGGCTACCTATATCACTACCCTATACAGACACATATAAACCAATAAGCCACTCCTATGGCAGGCCTTGACAATCCTGAAGGCAGAGTGCTTGGTTTTAGGTGAGAGGGTGCCCAAGCATGAGCTGAGGCCCTCTGCAGCTTTCGGAAATACTTCCTTATGGCTGTTCTGTGATACAGCCATACCATATACTCTTAAGTGCATTATAACCTCGCGGTAAATGCTAACTTTGGGATGGCTGCATCAAAACATGTCGTGTTTGGTGTCAAACACTTTGGAATACAACCCCTCTGCCAATTCTGGCAGCAGGGCTAGCAGTCCACCCTTCTAGAGGGAGAGACATGTTTACACTGGTTAAACCCGGTAGGACTTTCCTGAACCCTGGAATCACAAAATGGATGCCTCTGCCACAGACACGGGTCTGGCCTCCTGCTGCTGACCAAAACTCCGGCAGGGTAGGCCTGGACAATAGGTTTCCTGTCGAGGGGAGGTGTCCCCACCTCCCCAGACAGGCTGATGTGTATTGGGGCTGGGCGGGAGCACTCTCTGGTGCTTTAAAGTCCTGCACTGGGGGCACACTTGGTGTCCCTGTGCATACTCCAGTTCAAACCGGTTGCAGGGGCTACCTTCCCCTGCTCTGGCGTGAAACTGGACAAAGGAAATGGGTGTAACCACCCCTCTTTCCTGGCCCACCCATAGGTGGGGCCTTAGAGTTAGTCCTTCCCCTAAACTTACTATAAGCATAGGAATTCAGTCCCTAGGACTTTAGATTACCCTGGAAGAAACTCTGCAATGTACATCCTGGACCTTCGACGTTCTATCCTGACTAGAAGACTGAAGAGATCTCCCTTGGGGTCAAGTAGTGACTCCCCTGCTTGGCAGGCACCAAAGAGGCAACTGACTGGTCTGCAATTCTGAAACTCCCACCGGACGCCAAAGTCTCTGCATACCTAGAGGTAGATTTTCAGACTTCCCGAGGCTACCCTGAGTCCACAGCAAAGCTGAGGCCCGTGGCTATCGTGGGTGACGTGGAACCGTGACCCCTGGACTCCGTGAACTTTTGCAGCAACACTATCTTCCTGGTCCTCCTCGAAGTTGTGCTTTGGGCTCCGAGTAGCCCCAGCCTTGAGCACCCCCTACACCAAAGATTGCTGGCCTCCACTCCACGAGTGACCCGTGGGCCAGCTTCCAGTGCGACCGCTTGAGGCTCCTTCGCGATCACTAGCCCGTTGGCTAGCAGGTCCCCACGAAGGCGACTCCTTTTCTGATTGGGCTTACCTGGTTGTTCCAGACGTGCCCCGACTTATCCTCGCTAGATGTGTCCCTCAGAACTTGCTGGTCTGCACCGCAGTCCTTTCTCTAAATTCCAGTGACTTGCCGTTGCCAAGGCTTGTTGGGTCCATTCTGGTCGCCGACACTGCAGCACTCAACAGACTTTGTAGGGAAAGCTTGAATGCAGCTCGTGGACTTCTTCTACGCCTCCTGGACCTCGTGACTGAAGAGTCAAGACACCCATCAACTCACCTGAAGCACCCGACATCTGTGGACATTGGTCCATCCTGCCCTAGGTCACTGGCAAGTGACCCAGACTCTGTCCCCTCTGCTTTCAGGTTCCTTACATCCTAGATCCAGGCTTGGATCTCTCCGGACACTTCTCTTCACGGCAGCAGCAGTTCTTTGCAGGCTCCCATTAAAATCGACGACGCGACCCGACACCAAAAGACACCTATGCACCCGGCTTCCCTGGGTGAGGTAACTCGAGTACTCCGGTGCTCACGTGGGTGCTAGCCCTAGAACTTCTTAAGTCCAAAAGGGTTTGGTCCTGACTCGATTAGAGGTGTCCCTAATCTTTAAATTTCCAACCGCGACATTGCCCATAGAAGATAATATGAACCCGCGGTTGTGTTTACACACTGCATACAGTCCCCGTGGGTCCCCTGTGTCACTACTTTGGGTGGTTCCTTGGGGTATATCATCACAACAAAGTAATCTAGGGTCCACTAACATATTAGATCAAGCAATTCGAGCACTTAACATAATCATAACAAATAATAAATCCCATCAGCCACCAGAACAGCAGCCCACATCATTTGGGATCCGATAGCCCTTACTGAGCCTTCAAGTTGATCAAGGCTGCAGATAGAACGGGCAAATATAACCTCTCCATTCATCTAAGATTAGGTGTATGCCCTGAATCTGTATATGGCTATCTAATATATTAATGGTGGTGATGGAAGCAGTGCAAAAAAAGTGTGAAGTGATAATGTTAAAATCATCAACTAGGACAGAAATAACTTTTAATAATGTCTATCCGAGTGACAAAGTTAAAAACAGTGTAGAAGCAGTTTTAACAGAATAACTGCTCAAGTCCAAAAAAACAGAAGGTCTACATGTTTCAGCCTAAGGATTGAAAATGTATCCGGCTTTCGTCAGGACCATGAAGAACCTGTGCTACTGCTGTGTATATCGTGTAATCCCAAAACAGTGAAAAACACCAACAAAGAAAATAGAATGAAACGACCTACTTGAGATTGTGATCTCAAATACTCTCCTTTTATTTTTTAGGAGAAAGTCTCTCAAATCCTAAAAAGAAGAAAAAGAGAGGAATATGTGCTCAATGTAAAACATATTTAGTGAAACAGCTTGATCTATCATAGTAGTATTTTAGCAGCTATGCAGTAGTCCGCTAAGCACAAATGTTAGTGCGGAGAGCCAAATAATGCTCAACAAATTAAATCAAAGTGCTTACCCGTCAGCAGTACGGGAGACCGCCTCACCTCACCTGGCATCCGCTCAGATAAAAGAGGCCCCACTCTATATAAAGACAAGTGGTTATAGACATAATTTTTAACCTTCTGTCTTGTATTTAAAAACACACATCTTACTCCTTCCAGAATCTGTCTAAATAGATGACTACGTTATTCATTTTCGAATAGATGGAAAATTCACTAGGCGGTGTCTATACGAACTTAATAGTAAGTCCACAAGACAAAGCCATCATATGCGACTTCACGTTCCATCCTTCTATGCATTAACTTTAGTGGACCCATCTAATGTGTATCTCTTGTAATATATTCAAAGTCATTGGCTTATTCAAATATTAGGTGTCACAAAGATGACAGTCATTTGTTAAAACGTCCATTTTATTTGTATTAAACGTACGTATTCTCAAACGTTTGTACTATAGGCACAACGCTGGCAAAACATAAGTTCACCTTATCACATGTAAACTAGTGTGGTTACAAAAGTACATCACGTGAGCGCTATATTCATCTAGCTGTTATTGAATCAGACCTTCGGTCCCAAAGAGTAACTCCCTCATATCCAGGACTTAAATTGCTAAGGAAACGTTATCCCTAAAGTTACGAACCGGCGAGACCGGTAAAATGAAACTAACCTGTCCGTCGGTACCTCGGTACTTTGCAGAGTAGGACGGGGAGGTAACCGCGCGCCTGTGTCACGTGTTTAAATACGACACAGTGTAGCGCGCTCTGTTCATTACATCAGACTGGTGCGACAAGGCATCATTGGAAATGTTGTCTTGTTCATAATATCAGACCGATACGACTAGGCATCATGGGCAAAGTAGTTTCGTTCTACAAAATACTCCTATATCGGACCTTAATAGCCATTTTATAAGAATACAGACAGTTACAGCAGGTCCTAAATTTCTAATGGCTATGCCGATGTGTCATTAACCCTTATGAATATTAGGTTGTACGGGCTAAAAAACCGAAGGAGGCAAAACGGCTATACTCAAGATAGCCAGGTAACTCATAATGCATTCCTTGTCGGTCATAACGCCCACTATGTGTCAAAATGACTATAATGTTAGTAGAAGTATGTAGAGCTTACTTTAGCGCCAACAAATCAAAAATAAGACAAAATGTACTCAAATAAGGCCTGGTGATACTCTAATGTGCACAAAAAAGCAGAGCTCCCTAGCCTAACCCTCAAAGACCAAAGTTGTATATAGGTGCAGCTTCAGAAGGGAAAACCCCCGCTGTGCAGAAGGGAGTCCTACCTGCGATGAATGCTACAGCAGGTATTGGTTCAACAAAATTCATATGGGTAAAAATTATGATCTAAAGTGCTACCCACGGAATATCATCGTTCAATCCCTGTGTGTCAGTTTGAAGTCTATAAACCCATTTCTGCTCTCTTTTGAACAAAAATTGCGTAAAATCACTTATGTGCGCAGGGATGAATGGCTGTTCCAATATTGTCCACCTCAGGTCCTCAGCTTTATGATTGTGCATGAGAAAATGATTGGTCAATCTAGTTGCCTGTTTCTTGCTTTTATGTTCACTAATACGTAACTTTATTTTTCGTGTTGTCATTCCAACGTATCTAAGTGAACAAGGACAGGTAATGATATAGATAACCTTTTCTGAATTACAATTTGTGTGTTTCTTAAGAATCCATGGTCTTGGTGTCCCTATGTCAACCTGTTTAACATGTTGTGTCTGCGGGCAAACTGAGCATGAACCACAAGGAAAATGACCTTGCACTGGCGGTAGGTTCCACAATGTATTCATTTTGGCCGGTGTAGTATTTTTAGGCCTTGTATGTACCAAACTATTTCTTATGTTGGTACCTCTTTTGTATGAAAAAAGTGGACTAGGCAAGATATCTGGCTCTACATTAAGAATCCGCCAATGTCTGCGTATACTTTTTTGTACCCTATTTGTCAGAGTGCTGAAAGTATGTACAAATGTTAGTCTGTTTAAAGGTGGTTTGATCACTGGAGGTTCTAAAAGGGCCTCCCGGTTATTACTGGAGGCTCTCTTCCATGCTCTCTTAACCAAACGCGTAGGGTAACTACGCTCTTTCAATTGTGTAGATAGACTCTTTGCATGTTTTTGAAAGTTTTTGGAGTTGGAACAATTTCTCTTAATTCGCAGAAATTGGCCTACTGGTAAATTTTCCCTTAATGCTCTTGGATGATGGCTTTCAAAAGTAATTTTTTGCCATCGGCTTTTTATATAATTCCCTACCTAGATGTCCTTGGTCTGGATATATACAAATGTCCAAAAAGGGCAAACGCTCTTTAGTAAATTCTACTGTGAATCTCAAAAAGGCATTCTGATGGTTCAGCCACTGATGAAAGATTTGAATTTCTGAAGCTGTACCTCTATAGATGACTAGAATATCATCTATATATCTTTTCCACAGTAGAATCTTTTCTCGAAATGGGTTGTTCTGGGTCAAGACATGATCCTGTTCGAATTTATGGACATACAGATTGGCTAGCGATGGCGCAAAAATACTGCCCATAGAAGCGCCCGAGATTTGAAGATAAATATTATCTTCAAATCTAAAAAAGTTTTCAGTCATTGCCAACCTCGCACATTCAAGAATAAACGATACTGGTGTAATCGTATCTACATCTTGTAATCTCAATTCTAAAAGTTCTCGGATAGCATCGAGAGTTTCTCTTTGGGGAATCGAGGTGTATAATGATTCTATGTCAAAAGATACAAGATAGTCTCTCTCAACATCGAGTGATGTCTCTGATAAAAGTCTGAGAATATCTTTTGTGTCTTGCAAGAATGTTGGCATCATTTTCACCATTGGTTTCAGGAAAAAATCAACAAATGTAGATAAAGGCTCCAAAAGAGAGCCTATTCCTGAAATTATGGGACGACCGGGTGGAGGTCTCTGTCACTTATGAATTTTAGGTAGTGTGTAAAACTGAGGCATAACAGGATATTTCGTCAACAGAAAATCTGCTTTATTTGATGTTATCCACCCTTCTGTTTTTGCTTCCTCGACTAGGTTTTCATTTTCTCTAGTCAGTCTAGATGTAGGGTCAATTTTCAAGAAACGATAAGAACACAAATCGCCTAGTTGGCGTAAACATTCATTGCGATAAGATACAGTGTCTTGAACCACAATCGCTCCCCCTTTATCTGCAGGTTTAATTGTTATCGTGGTGTCATTCGATAAAGTAAGTAGGGCCAATTTCTCATTTCTAGGTAGATTCTGATATGGTTTGTTTTGTGGATCATAAATCGACCTCATATCGTGTGTGACAGCTTTTTCAAAAGTCAATACCTGGTCAGGTACCAGGTGATGTGGTGGATTGAATTTAGAAGGTAATTTCAAACCTGTATTAGTAGGATTCTCATCCGTTTCAGTGCACGGATCAATCTATTTAAAGAAAAAATGTAAGCGAATCTTCCTAAAGAAGCGCGCCAATTCACATCTGATTAAAAAAGGATCGCCAGTATTGGTTGGTACAAACCCTAATCCTCGATTAAGGACCGAGTTCTCATCTGTTGTAAGATTCTGTGAGCTCAAATTTACCACTAGGCTGTCAGATTTGAGCTGGTACTGGGCTGTTGGAGACCCTTCCTGCTCCGTGTATTCGGAGGGGGTGGATCTTCTTCCCAATGAACCAGTTGTTGTCCTCTTCTCCTGCCTCTGTTTCTGTTTCTTCCACGGCTTGGTGTACCAGTGATTCTATAGGCTATAGGCCTAGTGTCTATTTCAGTCGTGGTTCTTTGACCACTTTTTTGGTATATGGTCTGGTACGCCCCTAGGGCCCAAATGTGTATTTGTGCTATTACTGATGATTGCTATCTTGTAACTTAAGTACTTCCAACTCCAGTCTCATAAGGAGACTAGAGAGGTGTGTGTTAACCTAAATACATATATTTTAAGTATATACCTGGTGTGGTTGTCCTTTCATTTGATCATTCAAGAGATTATAGACTGGTAAAACAAGCTGCTTTACATTCCTTCAAGACTTAGCCTGAAGGCTGCTCTCCATAGCTACCACTAGGATAGTTTTCAATAAAGGTTGTCTTTAACCATTCTCCATAAGGGGTTGTTTGGACTGATACAAGGTGCCCACTAGAACTAGTGGACAGCCTATATCTGGCCACCTTCTCACAGTGACTGCATGGATTCCAACCTTGAGCCAGTGCTGGGCTGTGTGATGTTGCTGGTGTGATGCAATGGCTTGTAAGGGGCCTCTGTGTTGGGTGCAGCTGTCATGCATTATCGCTACATGTACTTTCTCACGTCATTGATGTAATGGGCATTGACGTTGTATTCTGAGTTGTGGCCTTATGGAATCGGCTGCATTGGGGGAGTCAGGGACATCCCCTGGCAGTGAACGGCAGTGTGCCTCATCTGAGTGTGCTTTCATCAATGTGTGCTGCGCCTGACCTCAAATTGTGAGGACTACACATCTGACACCAATGTGCAATTGTGGTTGTGCCCCAAAGTACAACATGGTGGATGGCATGAGCTCATGGCTATTGCGAACTGACATTTTGGAGTCTGTACCTGTGATGGCCCCTTATGGTGACTCCATATGTGACTGTGACAACATGTTGGTAGGTACATATTTTCCACCCACAGGGCCCTAGGTATGCTCAGAGGGATCTGTATGTCTGTTTACACGGAGGCACAGGCAAGCTATTTGGCTGTGTGGGCATCACATGGGTCAATGATGCCAAGTTTGCATGATACCATGCAATTTCTAACGTTGGAATTCAGATTGCACAATGTGACTGCACAGGGTGGTGTGTGACATGGGGGTATCATCATCTTGTTTTGTGCTTTGCTTGTATATAATGTTTGTGTGAATGGCACTATACTCAACCTACGTCTCTGTCTCTTGCAGCATCTACCGTGGGCACAGAAGGACAGGGGACGGACACAAGTGGTGAGGCATCAGGCACGACTGCTACACACGAGCACACTGACACTGATGTGACCAGCGCCTCGGAGGGGGGACAGGAGTTTGCTTGAGGAATCTCAGCCAGAGGCTCAAACCTCAATGTCATCTGACGCCAGCGGTGACTCCTCTATGTTGGCGGGCACAGGGAGCGGGAACTTTGACTCCTCTTCCACCTCACAGCGTACGGTGCCCTCCCTCCCAGCTACTTCCACTAGTGCTGCACGTGCTCACACCAGTAAGAAGGGAAGAGTGCCCTTACCCCAGGCACCGCTGCCCCTGTCTCCCCTGCTGCCCTCAGTGTTGAGGCTGTGGACCTTTTGCTCCAGCTGTGTGTGGGTCAGACAACTCTCCTCAATTCTTTCCTTGACCATGACAAGAAGTTGGCACAGGTGGTTGCCTTCATGGAGGGGATTCATTCAGACCTGGGTGGGCTACACAGGACTGTCCAGTCTTTGTCCTCCAGAGTGACGGCAGCCATTCAGCTGTCACAGGCTCAGAGTCCAGCTCCAGTCCCTTTGGCCACCCCCCTGCCAGTGGCTACTTCTGACGAGAGTGACCACACACCACAGACCTCAGGCTCAAGATACAGCACACGCAGCACACAACAGCAGCACCCCAAGTGGGCCGGAGCGCAGACACCATCCCCCAAACAAACCAAAGTCACACCAGAGCGCAGGCCTCAGGCTCACATGCCTCAAAATCAGCCCCATCCAAGGACACTTCTGTCCCAAAAGCGGCTCCCAAAGACAGGCAAACAATTGCAGTGCCTGCTGTGAAGCTGGTGCCTGCTAAGAGTCCATAGAAAAAGCCCTCTAAGGCAGATTCACCCACAACCTCACCTCCCATCCACACTCCTGTGAAGCAGGGAAAAGAGGGCACTGTAGGGGGTTCACCTGGTCAACAGCGGATGGAGGGGAAAAGGCAAGGCCAGGCCGAGCGTACCGCTGGATCCAGCAGGTCCCCAGATGGAGACCCACTGGCTGCATCTGATGCAGCTTTGGTGGAAAGTGTGCCTGTTGTGGCCGGCCCACCTCCCACTCCTACCAAGACCAAAATTCCACATCGAGTCCCCAAGAAGTGGAAAGACACCCCTACTCCCACCCACACTGTGTCTCACGACAGCATGTCTCTGCCTCCACATGCCACCACACCACCCGTTCCAAGCAGCCCTCCGGCACACAAAGCCACTGATGCCTCTACCTCAGCTGGTCCTCTCTCTCCCAGGTCCAGTCCTCCACACTCAGCCACCTCCCAGTCCGACTGACAGCCAAGTCTGAGTCAAAGTCCCCCTCACACACCTGTCTCTCCCACAGCGGTGCCTGGACAGCCCATTGTTATCCCCCTAGCTGTGTTGCTGACCATGGCAGTGTACAGTCTCACCCATTCCCTGTACAGGGTCTCATGCACACATGTGCCTACTCTAAAGTATGGACTGGCCACTGGCCTTGAGGTTTATTACTGTGTTTGTCCATTCCCTGTGCAGGTTCTCATGTACCTACTTTGCACTTTGTACTGGCCACTGGCCTTGCTGTTGGTTACTATAGATGCCCAATCCCTGTGCAGTTTCTCATGTACACATGTACTTTGTTCTACTTTGTACTGGCCACTGGCCTTGCTGTTCATCACTGTTGATGCCCATTCCCTGTGCAGGTTCTCATGTACCTACTTTGCACTTTGTGCTGGCCACTGGCCTTGCTGTTGGTTACTATGGATGCCCAATCCCTGTGCAGTTTCTCATGTACACATGTACTTTGTTCTACTTTGTACTGGCCACTGGCCTTGCTGTTCATCACTTTTGATGCCCATTCCCTGTGCAGGTTCTCATGCACACATGTGCCTACTTTGAATTGTGGACTGGCCACTGGCCTTGCTCTTGTCTACTTTTGATGCCTATCTGTGTAATATGTAATAGAGACAGTTACTCCTGTTGTCTGCTTTGTCAGTGTCCTTGCTAAATAAAGGGTTTTCTGTATGTGTATGGTTTAATGTGGCACATGCTCTGTATGCCACTTTAGCATTGCCAATGGCTTGTTTCACTTTTTGTGGGTTTTGCAGAGGTGACAGGCACTTCAGTTCTTCTTGACTCTGAGGCTTGGGGGTGCAATGATGGTTGTTTGTGATGACCTGCTGTTATCCTAATCATTCTATGGTCAGGTTTGCTAAATTGTACACATGTCATGTTTGGATGCACTGCCAGGACAGAGGGGGATTCTATCCACAGGATTGCAGGCAGGCTGGCCAGAGTCCATCATGTCTGTGTGATCTTTCTTGATGTGTGCACAGCAGTGTTGGCGTATGGTCATCTTGTGATGGCCAATCATCCTAGTCACATGGGTACATTTAAGTGTACTTGGGTGGTCATGAAGTGTGCAGTGTGAAAGGGGTTACTTGGTCAGTAGTGTTGATGTGTGTGTGCCCCTGCAATGGCAACTGCAAACATGTGTCACACAGGAGCGGAGTGCCTGTTAGTTTAATTGGTCAGCCCTGTGCTTGTGATTGTGTGCACATGTGGGAGTTGTAGGTTGTGCACTGTGCAGTGTGTTGGTGTGTCCTTGCACTCCTGGGGGACACCTACGTGTTGTTGCTGCCAGTTGTGAGTATGCAGAGTGTGTGACTGGCAAGTCTGTGTTGTGTTTTGTTGATCAGCCATGTGTATTGATACTGTTTGTGCTCACTGTGCAGACCTGCTCAGCCACACTGTGGGTGTGTTTTCTCATGCATTGCTGTCACTTGAGGCTTTTTTGGCTCCAGAATGGCATGTGGGATGTGGAGTTATACCATCCCCTATCTGTGCTTCTGATACCTACCCATTGTGAGTGACTACTCCATCTTTTTGTATATGGTGCCCTCCTGACCTGTCCACTACTAACGTACACACCACTTCACTCTCATGTCAGCTCTCCCCTTGGGTTGCCAGTGTGTGAGCCTCCCCACCACTTCATTTGTTACACTGTGCTTTGTGGTGCTAATCTGTGCACAGGACCAATGTGCCAATCAGGACAGTTTCCCAATTAGTTATGTGTGAATTTCTTGTACTGGTTTGCAGTCAGGGTTGCTCATATGCAGTGCAGTTGTTTGTGCTGCACAGTCCTCTGGTCATGTTCTTTACACCTGGGTGTCCCTGAGTTGTGCATCTGTGAGTGTTGGGTTAGTTGTATGTGTGTTTGCTGAGGTACTACTACCCTTCCTGAGTGTGATGTCATCTGTGTGCTGTGATGATTTGTGTTGTGGGGGTTCATGTTGTGGCACTCAGATATGTGTGCTACTGGTTTGGTTGGTGTGCACACACTGCTTGTTGTGCATGCAGTGCTGTGAGTGTATGTTGCCTTGTACTTGCCTGGTGAGCATCCCCTGATGTCCAGCTGTGTTTGCAATGTGATGGATTGGCATGTGCATCTGTTGTGTGTTTGATGTGGATGTGTGCAGTGTTTGGCCTGTGTTGGCTATTTCATCTGACAGATGCTCTATGTGTGATGTTCTATTTGCCTGTCATTGTGTGTGAGTTGTTTGTGTATTATGAGACATTCAGATGTGTGTTGCAAGTGTAGTGTGCATTACTTGTATGTCTGTCACATGCACTTATGAGTATTCTTGTTCCTGAGCTTGTTTTGAGTGCACCTTGGTGGTTTATCCTCTCATATTTGACCTGTCACTTGTCAGGATTGTGCATGTGCATGCTTGTGGTACACTATAAAACCATGCTGACTTGATGGGTGGTGTGGTATGTCTGTCTGTGTTTTTTTATTGGCCCATTGATCCCAGTTTGTGTCCATGATTGTTTTGAGATGATGCACTTCTTGTCTGTGTTGGGGTATGGTGCCTGTGCATTGGTCCTGAGTGATAATGTTGCATACTCCTGTTCTGTCTGGGCTCCCATTGCCTTTCCACTGTTTGTCTGCACATGTTTGGACTGGTTGGACTTCTGTGGATGTTGTTTGTGAGGTTTGTGTGGCTATTGTTTTTGTATCAGCATTGGCTCAGGCATCCCTGAGTGTGTGTGTGATGTTTGTGGATGCACCCCAGGGAGTGTGATTGTTTGTCAGTGTATTCACAGGACATTATTGGCACCCTTCTGTGTGTTTGACACTGGTGTTGTGTGCTGCAGGTGTGAGTTGGGGGGTATGTGTGAAGGATCCTACTTGTGTTTGACACTCATGGAGTGTGACAATAGGCCCTGTGTGTTGTGCTGGTGACATACACCTGTCAAGTTGTTGGATACAGATGTGTGGCTGATCATTGTTTGACTTCAGAGACTTCCTATCATCCCTGTTCCTATGCATGGCTTGCCTTGATGTATCCATCCCAGAGTTGTTGCACAGAGGTCACTGTGGCTTGATTTCACTCACCGTGCCAGCCATGTGTGATTTGATGGCCTAAGGGTGTTGTGATATGTTCCTTCTCTTACATGTGATGTACAGATGGTTCATGGCTAGCTCCTTGGCTTTCCATTAGTGTCCACCTCACTTTAGCTTTGCCCATTTCTTATCCTCCATTGCTGCTGACATATGGTTTGTGTATGTGGCTGTGTGTCAGTGTGGGGTGTGTCTGGGTGACTTGACAGGCAGTGTGTACAGTTAGGTTATTGTTCATCTTCAGCATGAGTGTTCATTTTGTGATTGGACTCAGTTTGCTTGACATGAGTGGAGGGTGGGTGTGGGAAGGAAGGTTGCCCTTGCACTGAGCTTCTGTCCAGGGTGTTCCTCTTCAGCCCCACCTGCTGAGACAGGCTCCCTGGTTGTTTGGTGTGTGTGGTGCAGGGTCTGGGTTTACCTGGCTGGTTAATTGTGCAGGGGGGCACAGGAGGGGCACACAGCATGTCCCCAAATGGGTGTGGGGGGCCTAGTGTGTGAAGGGTGGAGGTGATCTTTGTGGATTGCCCATGCCTGGCGCAGGCCATGCCTACTACATTGTGCGCATGTTTTCCCGCGTCTTCACCAATACGGTGACGTGACCCGGAGATTGCTGTGATTTTGCGGTTGATCGGTGACCTGGATGCGGAGGGGTGATTTTGTGACAGGTAGGACATGTGTGGGTACACTTGGGGATGTGTTCCTGTCCCCACCAGTGTCTGGTGTGGACAGGAACCATATATCAGCCCAGGAGTTGTGTGTTGTGGTTGTGAGTTGTCTCATTGCGTACCTGCGGCGTTGTCCGTGATGGTGCATTACTTGCTGGTAGTGGATCAGCTACAGCACCGGAAAAAACGTGTAGAGCTGGATCCATTGTGGTTGGGACCGGGTGGTGGGGACCGGGAGTCTTGTTTCGTGCTCCGCTGTCGTGCTTCCGCTGTCTCTGGTTGGGTGGTTTCTCCGCAGCGGTGTGACCGGCTGTTTGGGGCATCCTGATTTGTATGGCAGTCGAGACATCATTACGCACGACGGTGGGTCTCTATTAGCTACCACAGCTGCGGTGGCGTGCGCATTTTTATGGCGGTTCACGTCGCACCGCGGCAGATGGGAAATGGGCTATGTTTGCCCATTGTAATATGGCGGGCGTGAGGACCGCTGCTGGCGTGCGGAAAATTACATTTTCCGCCAGCACCACGGTGGTGCCTCCGCCCGCCATCCTAATGAGCCCCTTAGTGTTACTGTAGTACCTCAGCAGTGTGACCTCTGTGCAGTGACTCCCTATCAGTGCTGTAGTGTGACCTCAGCAGAGTGACCACTGTACAATGACTCCCTCTTAGTGTAGTAGTGTGAGCTGTGTACAGTGATCCCCTATTAGTTGTGCAGTGTGACTTCATCAGTGTAACCTCTGTACAGTTATTACATATTAGTGTTGTAGGGTGACCTCTGTAGTGTGACCTCTGTGCAGTGACTCACTCTTAGTGTTACTGTAGTACCTCAGCAGTGTGACCTTTGTACAATGACTCCCTCTTAGTGTAGTAGTATGACCTAAGCAGTGCGACCTCTGTGCAGTGACTCCCTATCAGTGATGTAGTGTGACCTCAACAGTGTGACCTCTCTGTAATGACTCCCTCTTAGTGTAGTAGTGTGACCTCTGTGCACTGACTCAGTCTTAGTGTAGTAGTGTGACCTCAGTAGTGTGACCTCTGTGCACTGACTCAGTCTTATTGTAGTAGTGTGACCTCCGTAGTGTGACCTCTGTGCACTGACTCAGTCTTAGTGTAGTAGTGTGACCTCAGCAGGGTGGCCTGGGTGCAGTGACTCCCTCTTAGTGCTGCTGGAGTACCTCAGCAGTGTGACCTCTGTGCAATAACTCCCTCTTAGTGTTGTTGTGTGAACGCAGCAGTGTGATCTCTGTACTTTGACTCCCTCTTAGTGTTGCAATGACACCTCAGCAGTGTGACCTCTCTGTAGCGACTCCCTCGTAGTGTAGTAGTGTCACCTGTGTGCACTGACTCAGTCTTAGTGTAGTAGTGTGACCTCAGTAGTGTGACCTTTGTGCACTGACTCAGTCTTAGAGTAGTAGTGTGACCTCAGCAGTGTGGCCTCTGTGCAGTGACTCCCTCTTAGTGTTGTTGTGTGAATGCAACAGTGTGATCTCTGTACTTTGACTCCCTCTTAGTGTTGTAGTGACACCTCAGCAGTGTGACCTCTCTGTAGCAACTCCCTCTTAGTGTAGTAGTGTGACCTCTGTGCACTGACTCAGTCTTAGTGTAGTAGTGTGACCTCAGTAGTGTGACCTCTGTGCACTGACTCAGACTTAGTGCAGTAGTGTGACCTGTGTGCACTGACTCAGTCTTAGTGTAGTAGTGTGACCTCTGTGCACTGACTCAGTCTTAGTGTAGTAGTGTGACCTCAGCAGTGTGACCTCTGTGCAGTGACTCCCTCTTAGTGTTGTTGTGTGACTGCAACAGTGTGATCTCTGTACTTTGACTCCCTCTTAATGTTGTAGTGACACCTCAGCAGTGTGACCTCTCTGTAGCAACTCCCTCTTAGTGTAGTAGTGTGACCTCTGTGCACTGACTCAGTCTTAGTGTAGTAGTGTGACCTCAGTAGTGTGACCTCTGTGCACTGACTCAGTCTTAGTGTAGTAGTGTGACCTCAGCAGTGTGACCTCTCTGTAGTGACTCCCTCTTCGTGTAGTAGTGTGACCTCTATGCATTGACTCAGTATTAGTGCAGTAGTGTAACCTCAGCAGTGTGACCTCTGTGCAGTGACTCCCTCTTAGTGTAGTAGTAGTGTGACCTCAACAGTGTGACCTCTGTGCAGTGACTCCCTCCTAGTGTAGTAGTAGTGTGTCCTCAGCAGTGTGACCTCTGTACTTTGACTCCCCCTTAGTGTTGTGTTGTGACCTCAGCAGTGTGACCTCTGTGCAGTGACTCCCTCTTAGTGTAGTAGTAGTGTGACCTCAGCAGTGTGACTTCTGTGCAGTGACTCCCTCTTAGTGTTGCTGTAGTACCTCAGTAGTGTGACCTATGTGCACTTACTCCCTCTTAGTGTGGTAGTAGTGTGACCTCAGCAGTGTGACCTCAGTGCATTGATTCCCTCTTAGTGTAGTAGTTGTGTGACCTCAGTAGTGAGACCTCTGTGCACTGACTCCCTCTTAGTGTAGTAGTAGTGTGACCTCAGCAGTGTGACCTCTGTGCAGTGACTTCCTCTTAGTATAGTAGTGTGACCTCAGCAGTGTGACCTCTGTGCAGTGACTCCCTCTTAGTATTGCTGTAGTACCTCAGCAGTGTGACCTCTGAGCAGTGACTCCCTCCTAGTGTAGTAGTAGTGTGACCTCAGTAGTGTGACCTCTGTGCAGTGACTCCCTCTTAGTGTTGATGTAGTACCTCAGTAGAGTGACCTCAGTGCAGTGACTTCCTCTTAGTGAAGTAGTAGTGTGACCTCAGAAGTGCGACCTCTGTGCAGTGACTCCCACTTAGAGTTGCTGTATTCCCTCAGTAGTGTGACCTCTGTGCATTGACTCCCTCATAATGTTGTAGTGGTGTGACCTCAGCAGTGTGACCTCTGTGCAGTGACTTCCTCTTAGTGTTGCTGTAGTACCTCAGTAGTGTGACCTATGTGCATCGACTCCCTCATAGTGTAGTAGTGGTGTGACCTCAGTAGTGTGACCTCTGTGCACTGACTCCCTCTTAGTGTAGTAGTAGTGTGACCTCAGCAGTGTGACATCTGTGCAGTGACTTCCTCTCAGTGTAGTAGTGTGACCTCAGCAGTGTGACCTCTGTGCAGTGACTTCCTCTTAGTGTAGTAGTAGTTTGACCTCAGTACTGTGACCTCTGAGAAGTGACTCCCTCTTAGTGTAGTAGTAGTGTGACCTCAGTAGTGTGACCTCTGTGAACTGACTCCCTCTTGGTGTTGCTGTAGTACCTCAGCAGTGTGACCTCTGTGCAGTGACTTCCTATTAGTGTAGTAGTAGTGTGACCTCAGTAGTGTGACCTCTGTGCAGTGACTTCTTCTTAGTGTAGTAGTAGTGTGACCTCTGTGCATTGATTTCCTCTTAGAGTAGTATTAGTGTGACCTCAGTAGTGTGACCTCTGTGCAGTGACTACCTCTTAGTGTTGCTATAGTACCTCAGCAGTTTGACCTCTGTGCAGTGACTCACTCTTAGTGTAGTAGTAGTTTGACCTCAGTAGTGTGACCTCTGTGCATTGATTTCCTCTTAGTGTAGTAGTAGTGTGACCTCAGTAGTGTGACCTCTGTGCATTGATTTCCTCTTAGTGTAGTTGTAGTGTGACCTCTGTGCAGTGACTACCTCTTAGTTTTGCTGTAGTACCTCAGTAGTGTGACCTATGTGCATCGACTCCCTCTTAGAGTAGTAGTAGTGTGACCTCTGTGCAGTGACTCCCTCTTAGTGTTGCTGAAGTACCTCGGTAGTGTGACCTCAGTGCAGTGACTCCCTCTTAGTGTAGTAGTAGTGTGACCTCAGAAGTGCGACCTCTGTGCAGTTACTTCCTCTTAGTGTTGCTGTAGTACCTCAGTTGTGTGACCTCAGTGCACTGACTCCTTCTTAGTGCAGTAGTAGTGTGACCTCAGAAGTGCAACCTCTGTGCAGTGACTTCCTCTTAGTGTTGCTGTAGTACCTCAGTAGTGTGACCTATGTGCATCGACTCCCTCTTAGTGTAGTAGTAGTGTGTCCTCAGCAGTGTGACATCTGAACTTTGACTCCCTCTTCGTGTTGTGTTGTGACCTCAGCAGTGTGACTTCTGTGCAGTGACTCCCTCTTAGTGTAGTAGTAGTGTGACCTCAGTAGTGTGACCTCTGTGCAGTGACTCTCTCTTAGTGTTGCTGTAGTACCTCAGTAGTGTGACCTATGTGCATCGACTCCCTCTTAGTGTAGTAGTAGTAGTGTGACCTCAGAAGTGCGACCTCTGTGCAGCGACTCCTTCTCAGTGTTGCTGTAGTACCTCAGTAGTGTGACCTCAGTGCACTGCCTCCCTGTTAGTGTAGTAGTAGTGTGACCTCAGAAGTGCAACCTCTGTGCAGTGACTTCCTCTTAGTGTTGCTGTAGTACCTCAGTAGTGTGACCTCAGTGCACTGCCTCCCTCTTAGTGTAGTAGTAGTGTGACCTCAGCAGTGTGACCTCTATGCAGTGACTTGCTCTTAGTGTTGCTGTAGTACCTCAGTAGTGTGACCTATGTGCATCGACTCCCTCTTAGTGTAGTAGTAGTGTGACCTCAGTAGTGTGACCTCAGTGCACTGACTCCCTCTTAGTGCAGTAGTAGTGTGACATCAGTAGTGTGACCTCTGTGTAGTGACTCTCTCTTAGTGTTGCTGTAGTACCTCAGTAGTGTGACCTCAGTGCACTGCCTCCCTCTTAGTGTAGTAGTAGTGTGACCTCAGAAGTGCAACCTCTGTGCAGTGACTTCCTCTTAGTGTTGCTGTAGTACCTCAGTAGTGTGACCTCAGTGCACTGCCTCCCTCTTAGTGTAGTAGTAGTGTGACCTCAGAAGTGCAACCTCTATGCAGTGACTTGCTCTTAGTGTTGCTGTAGTACCTCAGTAGTGTGACCTATGTGCATCGACTCCCTCTTAGTGTAGTAGTAGTGTGACCTCAGTAGTGTGACCTCAGGGCACTGACTCCCTCTTAGTGTAGTAGTAGTGTGACATCAGTAGTGTGACCTCTGTGTAGTGACTCTCTCTTAGTGTTGCTGTTGTACCTCAGTAGTGTGACCTCTGTGCACTGACTCCCTCTTAGTGTAGTAGTAGTGTGACCTCAGCAGTGTGACCTCTATGCAGTGACTTGCTCTTAGTGTTGCTGTAGTACCTCAGTAGTGTGACCTCAGTGCACTGCCTCCCTCTTAGTGTAGTAGTAGTGTGACCTCAGTAGTGTGACCTATGTGCATCGACTCCCTCTTAGTGTAGTAGTAGTGTGACATCAGTAGTGTGACCTCTGTGTAGTGACTCTCTCTTAGTGTTGCTGTAGTAGTGTGACCTCAACAGTGTGACCTCTGTGCAGTGACTCCCTCCTAGTGTAGTAGTAGTGTGTCCTCAGCAGTGTGACCTCTGTACTTTGACTCCCCCTTAGTGTTGTGTTCTGACCTCAGCAGTGTGACCTCTGTGCAGTGACTCCCTCTTAGTGTAGTAGTAGTGTGACCTCAGTAGTGTGACCTCTGTGTAGTGACTCTCTCTTAGTGTTGCTGTAGTCCCTCAGTAGTGTGACCTCTGTGCACTGACTCCCTCTTAGTGTAGTAGTAGTGTGACCTCAGCAGTGTGACCTCTGTGCAGGGACTCCCTCTTAGTGCTACTGTAGCGCCTCTGAAGTGCGAGCTACCTTCAGAAGCACTTTCTTAGTGTGATCGGACCGCGCAGTGCATTCTCAGAGCTTTAGAATTCCAGCTCCTATCTCCTATCACTGTGTCCTCTCGGCGCTAGAAGGCATATTTTTACCTGGTCACGGTGTAGCTTTTTGTGTCCACCGGTCTCCTTTGTAGGGTATTCCAGGCTGCAGTAGTGAGGCCACACACATTTTGGGTTGTCTGGGACTCATATAACACCAGAATTGTAGTGGCTCCGCGTAGTTGAGCCATTTGTGCTGTTGCCCCCCTTCCTTCTTCCATCTCTCTCACTGTCCTTCCTTTCTCTGTCTCTTATCTCTCCTAATTCCTCGCTCAGCCTGTCCCTCTGTTCCTTATTTACACAGTTCACCTTTTCCACCTCTTCCTCCCCGTTCTCGCTGTTTTTACTCTCTCCTACATCTCTGCCTCAGCCCACTGCCTCCCTCTTACTCGCCTCCCTAGATCTTTCTCTTTTATTTTCGTCCTCTGGCTCCCTACCCTTCAAGCCCCCCCCCCCCCCGCCCGCTCTCTTCGCTCCCCTGTAGCTGCCAACTTCTGTCCGCTTACTCCAACCCCACTCCTTCATGTGTCCCTGACTCGCCCCTTTTTCTCCTCTTATTTTCTCTAGTCTCACTGCTCTCTCCTTTTCTTTCTCACCCTCCCTCTCCTTTTTTAGGTCCCGCCTGAGCCAGCGCATGCGCTGCATTGGCGAGACATTTGGTAGCTGCTTTGAAAAGTGCTACTTTGCCGACCACCAGCTTGCTATTACGCGCACAAGTGCGCGCGCGACATGCACAGCTGCCATTTGGCTTCTTTGATTGCACACGTGAATGCTCTCTCCTACCCCCTCCCTTCTTCCACTTCCTTATCGTTAGCTTTATGTTGTTGTATGCCGTGCAATTGTTTTTAGCAGCGCGCGTGAATGCCCTCACTTACCCCCTCCTTTCTCCTACTTCCTCCTTGTCAGCTTCATGTTTTTGCATGGCGCGCGATCACTTGTATTAGTTTCACTTTTATTATTTGCATCACTTGTATTAGTTTCTCTTTTATTATTTGCAAACTATGTTTAAAAGTTATCCTCTTCCACAAGTAATATTTTTCTTTTAATGAATATTATTTATAATGTTAAGTTACAATTAATGCCAGAAGTTTTATTATGAACCTTATGTGTCAATGCAGGGTTTTCCGAACCATTATAGCTGTGATTGAGTAAACACGTCGACATACTTTGTGTAAAGTGGGCTTTGTGACACTATCAGCCTCCTCCTAAAAATCCCGGTCAATGCGCTCCCCCCATGCGTGTGCGCCATATTCGCCCTCCTCTTCCTGGCGCGGGTTTTAATAACTACACAATTAAGTTTTGTGCTCATACCAAATACATGGCGCAATGTTTATGACTAATGTACTTTTTTTTTGTTGCCAAAATAAATGACAGTGCATGTTTTTAGCAATTATCCTCCCTTCCTACTTATTTGCACCCGCCTCCCACACAGATGACACTTCCACCTGCACACTGCCCACGTTTAGTTTGCGTCCTTCCACACAGAGGCCATTCCCACCCGCTGCCCCCGTCACTGCACTTAAAAGGCTTGCATTTTGCAAAGTTGTGAAATAAATATGTAATTAATGTAGAATGTACATTACTTTTTCCAAAATCACTATGTGTGCATGTTTTTAGCAATTAATCTACCTTTATTTCCGGTACTTATTTGCACCCGCCTCCCATACAGAATTCATTCCCCTCTCTCTCCTTTGCTCCACCAACCTCTCATTCATTCCCCTCTCTCTCCTTCATTCCACCAACCTCTCATTCATTCCCCTCTCTCTCCTTCATTCCACCAACCTCTCATTCATTCCCCTCTCTCTCCTTTGCTCCACCAACCTCTCATTCATCCCCCTCTCTCTCCTTCATTCCACCAACCTCTCATTCATTCCCCTCTCTCTCCTTCATTCCACCGACCTCTCATTCATTCCCCTCTCTCTCCTTCATTCCACCAACCTCTCATTCATTCCCCTTTCTCTCCTTCATTCCACCGACCTCTCATTCATTCCCCTCACTCTCATTTTCTCCACCAACCTCCTCTTCATTGCTCTCTCTCTCCTTCAATCCACCGACCTTCCATTTCTTCCTCTCTCTTCCTCTCTCTCCTTCACTCCACCGACCTCCCATTCAATTCTCTCTCTCCTTTATTCCAAATATTTCTCATTCATTCCCTTCTCTCTCCTCTATTCCACCGACCTCCCATTCACCCCCCTCTCTCTCCTTCATTCCACCAACCTCCCTTTAATTCCCTTCTCTCTCCTTTATTCCACAGACCTCCCATTCATTTCCCTTTCTCTTCTTTACTCCACTGACATTCCACTTACTACCCTTACTCTCGCTCTCTCTTTTGCTCCACCAACCTCTCATTCATTCCCCTCTCTCACTTTCACTCCACCGACCTCCCTTTTATTCTTCCATCTTCTTCGTCTACCGACCACCCTTTCATTCCCCTAACTCTCATTCATTCCTCTGACCTTCCTGTCATTCCCCTCTCTCCCCTTCACTCCACCGACCTCCCTTTTATTCTTCCATCTTCTTCGTCTACCGACCACCCTTTCATTCCCCTAACTCTCATTCATTCCTCTGACCTTCCTGTCATTCCCCTCTCTCCCCTTCACTCCACCGACCTCCCACTCCGTCCCCTCTCTCTTCGTAACTCCAATGACCTCCCCTTCATTCCTCTCTCTCATCTTCCTTCCACCAACATCTCATTCAGTCTCCTCTTTCTTTCTCAATCTACCAACCTTCCGTTCATTCCCCTTTCTTTCCTTCACTCCACCGACCTCCCATTCATTCCCCTCTCTCTCCCCTTCACTGCACCGACCTCCCATGCATTCCTCTCTCGCTCTCCTTCAATCCACCGACCTACCTTTCGTGTGTTTCTTTTTCTTTTACTCCACTGACCTCCCACTTATCCCCCTATATTTCTCTCTCCATTACTCCACTGATTTCCTATTCAGTTCCCTCTCTCTCCTTCAGTCTACCGGTCTCTCTTTCATTGCCCTCTCTCGTCCACTCCAATGATCTTCCTCTCATTCTCTGCTCTCCTCCACTTTACCCACCTACCATTCATTTATTCACTTCTCTTTCTCCTTCACTCCACAGACCTCCGTTTCATTCGCCTCTCGCTCCATCACTCCACTGATCTTTAATTTATTCCCCTCTCTTTTCTTCACTTCACCGACCTCCCGTTCACTCCCACCTATTTCTCTCCTTCACTTTACTGACCTCTCTTTCATTCCCCTCTCTCTCCTTTGCTCCACCGACTTCTCATTCCTTCCCCCTCTTCTCTCCTTCACTCCACCGACCTCCCTTTCATTCTTCTCTCTCTTTCTACCGACCTCCCTTCCAATCCCATCTCTCTTCTTCACTCCACTGACCAGCCTTTCATTCACCTCTTTCTCCGCAACTTCACCGACATCCGATTCATTCCCTTCACCCTCTCCTTTGCTCCAACGACCTTTCTTAAATTCCCCTCTCTCTCCTTCGCCCCACTGACCTCTCATTCATACCCCCTCCTTCTCTCCTTCATTTACCAGACCTCCATTTCATTATTCTCTCTCCTTCACTCCACAACCCCCTTTCTTTGTTCCATCTCCTTTATTCCACCAACCTCCATTTCATTTCCCTCTCTCTCCTTTACTCCACAGACCTTCCTTTCATTTCCCTCTCTCTTTCACTTTACCCACCTCCTATTTATTTCCTTATCTCTCTCGTTCACTCCACTGCCCCTTTCATTCTCCTCTCACTCCTTCTCTCCACCGACCTCTCATTTCTTCCCTTATATCTCCATCCTTCCAAAGACCTCCCTTTCATTCTTCCCTGTCCTTTGTTCCACCAACCTCTCTTTCAGTGCCTGCTCCCTCCTTTGCTCTACCATTCTCTCATTCTTTCTCCTCTCTCTCCGTCACTCCACCGATCTGTCATTTATTCCCCTCTCCCTCCCTCTCCTTCACCCCACTGAACTCCCTTTCTTTCTCCTTTCTCCCTCTCACTTCCCCTACCTCCCTTTCATTCCCCTCTCTCCCATTCACACTACGATCCCTCATTCATCCTCCTTTCTCTCCTTCACTCTCTGACACTCCTTTCATTCCCCTATCTCTCCTTCACTTCACTGACCTCTCATTCATTCTCCTTTCTCTCCTTCTATCCACAGAACTGCTTTTCATTCTTCTCTCTTCTTCACTCCACCGACCTCCCTTTCATTATTTTCTCTCCTTAGATCTACCAACCCCCCTTTCATTCCCCTATCTCTCCTTTACTCCACCAACCTTTCATTTATTCCCCTCTCTCTCCTTCATTCCACAGACATCACTTTCATTCTTCTCCTTCACTCCAAAAACCTCCCTTTCGTCCTTCCCTCACCTTCGTTCCACCGACCTCTCTTTCATTTCCCCACTCTCTCCTTCACTCATTTATTCTCCCCTCTCTCTCGCTCCTTCACTCCACTGACCTCCTTTTTATTCCCTGTCCCTCTCCTTCTCCCCATAATCTCTTTTTCATTCCCCTCTCTCTCCATCGCTCTACCGATCTCTCATTCATTCTCCTCTCTCTCCGTCACTCCACCAATCTGTCATTTATTCCTCTCTCTCCCTCTCCTTCACCCCACCAACCTCCCTTTCTTTTCCCTCTCTCTCTCTCCTTCACTCTACCAACATCCCTTTCATTCCCCTCTCTCTCCTCTTCACTTCCCCTATCTCCCTTTCATTCCCCTCTTTTTTCTTCACACCACCGATCCTTTATTTATCCTCCTTTCTTTCCTTCACTTCACTGGCCCTCCTTTCATTCTCCTCTTTCTCCGTCACTCCACCAAACTCTCATTCATTCCCCTCTCTCTCTCTCCTTCTATCCACAGAACTCCTTTTCATTTTTCTCTCTTCTTCACTCCACCGACCTTTCTTTCATTCTTCCCTCTCCTTTGTTCCCCAAATCCCCTTTCATTCCCCTCTCTCTCCATTACTTCACCAACCTCTCATTCATTCCCCTCTCTCGCCTTCATTACACACACATCCCTTTCATTCTTTCCTCTTCTTCACTCCAATGACCTCCCTTTTATTCTCTCTCCTTCACTCCAATAACCTCCCTTTCATTCTTCCCTCTCCTTCGTTCCACTGACCTCCCTTTCATTTCCCTCTCTCTCTTCTTCACTCCAACAATCTCTCATTCATTCTCCTTTCTCTCCTTTATTCCACAGACCTCCCTTTCATTCTTCTCTCACCTTCACTCCAAGACCCTCCCTTTAGTCTTTCCCTCTCCGTTGTTACAGAGACCTTTCTTTCCTTGCCCTCTCTCTCCATCACTCTACTGACCTCTCATTCATTCCCCTCTCCCTCCATCAGTCCACAGACTTCTCAATTATTCCCCCTCCCTCTCTCTCTCTTCCTTCACTTCACTGTCCTACCATTCATTCCCTTCTGTCTCTTCTTCACTCCACCGACCTCCCATTTATTCCCCTCTCCCTCCTTTGCTTCACTGACGTCTCATTCATTCCCCTCTCTCTCTCTCGCCTTGATTCCACAGACCTCCTTTTCATTCTTTCTCTCTTCTTCTCTCCACCGAACTCCCTTTCATTCTTCCCTCTCCTTCCTTCCACCAACCCCCTTTCATTACCCTCTGTCTTCTTCTCTCCACCGACCTCCTATTTAATTTTTTCACTCTCTTCTTCACTCCACCAACCTCCCATTTATTCCCCTCTTCATCCTTCACTTCAACGACCTCTCGTTCATTCCCCTCTCTCTCTCTCCTTCATTCCACAAACATCCCTTTCATTCTTCTCTCTCCTTCAATCCAATGAACTCCCTTTTATTTGTCCCTCTTCTTCATTCCACTGACCTCTCTTTCATTGTTCTCTCTCTCCTTCACTCCACTGACCTCCCTTGGATTTCCCTCTCTCTCCTTCACTCCACTGACCTCCCTTTCATTCCCCCTCTCTCTCCTTCACCCCACAAACTCCCTTTCATTCCCCTCTCTCTCCTTCACTCCAACAATCTCTCATTTATTCTCCTTTCTCTCCTTCATTCCACACACCTCCCTTCACTCCAATGACCTCTCTTTCGTTCTTCCCTCTCCTTCTTCCTGTGGAAATGTGGATTTCTCTGGTCAGTTATGTCCCCTATCTTGGACCCCAACGGTTCTATGTGCATGTCACAAGTACATGTATGTTCCCTCCAGTTCCAGTTATGAAGACGCAAATACATGTATGCCCACCGTCAACATGTCCTCTGCCAGATCCGCCATGAATAGGCCGGATATTCCATTCTTAAATATGAAAGGCCACCGGCTTTATATGGTTCACTTATGCCACTTTACAGTCCAGGCAAGTAGGCCCTGATTCCGTCATCTAAACTCCTCTTGCCTTCTGCCTCTGAAAGCTCCAGTCCGAGCCTGCATCTGTGACCATGAACTTTGTCTCATTCTCTGCGCGGCTCACGAAGCCTGACATCAGCCTATTCTCTGCCAAGAACTGTATTTCACCTTCGAATTATCTGCTTCCCCCTCAGCCGATGCATTCCTGCCTAGTAGTTTAAGTAAACATTCCTCCAGTTACCAAGCAAAAAGGCCCATCTTCTCTGTCCTCATGCAAGTAATTCATAGCCCTGTTACCATGGAATATTCCTACCCCCTCGCATTTAGTGTAGACACTTAGACGCTTGTACACGCACGCACAGTCAGTATAGAATAGATTCTGTCCGATAGTCCTTCTTTTATGGATAACATAGTTCTTTAAACATAGGATGTTAGATATGATTTGGGATTAGGTTGACTTGACCCCCCAGACTTCTTGTCTCCACATGTAGAGCTAAATGTCAAGTCCCCGTCACCCCCTAGTTACACGTCAATTACACGTCATACTGCTGCGCGCGCATCCATGCCAAGTATTATCTTATAGATCCACCTATACATGACATCACAACCAATTATGTTCCTTTTTACTCATTGTTACACCCATTTTCGGTTACGCGGACCACACGTCAATTTCTTTATCAATTGTTACGCCTACTGTATTCACTTCATTATAATGTATGGACTATAAAAGTTACTTCTTGTCAATAAAGTATGTACTTCACTTCCTGAACCCTCGTGGTGACGGAACCTGAAGGCCGCGACTCGAGTCGGCCATTTTGGAATAAAGCCCATTCCGAAACTCTAATATCACGGATTCTGCCTCTCATTTTACTGAGCTATTTTACTATGTTCCTGTATCAAATTCAGTCCCGGTAAAGGAATTTTTATTTACCACATGATGGCGCCCGAACAGGGACACTTTCTCATCTCACGCGCCGGCGGTGCGTTGCAGGCCCGGTCTCCTGCCACAGCTGGACGGACAATAACGCGTACCAGCAGGATTTCCTGTATCTCCCTCCGGTCAAGCGGGGGCGACTGAGACTGCGATCAACACCCAGACGAGGCGGTGAGAAGTGCGAAGTATCCCGACCAGAGCCTAGCTGAGAGAGCAAGATCCGAGGTATACAGAGACCCACCAGTCCGAAGTCGAGCCCAGTGTCCGACGAGTCGAGTCGAGTCGAGTCCGGTCCGGTTCAAGTTCAAGTTACTGAGGCCTTCCGTTTCCGAAGCTACCCGGTGAGTACCATTGCTGGGGAGGCATTTCTGACGTGCACATAGGTTGTGCCGGTCAAGACGGGTTTGGGTACACAAATCCGGTCTGCACTGTTTTAGCAGTGTATCTGTACTGTTTAGCAGTATATCAAGTATTCCGAAGTATTCCGAAGTATCTAGTTATTGTCTAGTTGGTGTCAAGAATTAAGCATGGTGATTTAGTTATGCAGACGATCATCATTGTTGTTTCAGTTAAAGGTTTAAGGTTTAATGTTTAAAGTGTTTAAGTATGTTCTGTATATCGTGGTATGAATGACTGTTCATTATCGTGTTTATTGTATTAAGTCTGTTCAAATTCAAGTATCAGGTCAAAATCAAGTATAAGGTCAGTTCTCAATATGCCGCTCTTTTCGAAATTAAGACAGATCACTACCAGAAAAGGGGTTCTCGAAGAAGCCGTCCCTATTCCTCCTAGGGACACTCCAGGGCACTTTATGTATCACAAACATGGCTTAGACGCTATATTATTTCTTGATTTATGGGTAGACTATACCAAGGGATTACCAGAAAGTCAGAGGTGGCCCACAGCGGGAACCTGGGATGCAGAGTGCATCATGAAAGTCGAGGAAGAGTTATGGAAAAGGAAAGTCAGACAGTCACAGAAAGACGCCGTTGAATTATGGCGTAAAGAATCACATAGACGAACAGAAAAAGCACGTAGACAGGAAGAGAAGAGTAAAGAGAATTCCAATAAAGTTCGAGAGAATCTATTAATTGAGGAAGGTATCCGAGTGAAATCAGAACAAGTAGACAGACAAAGAAATGCCCTTATGAATGGTATGTATCCCCTTCTGGCCGAAGGATTACCTAAGGCTACTCCAGAAACACCAAAAGACTTGCCAACCCCATTGTTCCCAATAAAGGTACATCCTAAGGGGCATCCTAGAACCGCAGAAGATGTTTTTCTTTCCTCATATTTAGATGACGCAGCACCCGAGTATGCTAATTCTGCCTCACGTAGACCGCATACCAGGGAGGTTCAACACCAAGATCCAGTGCCCGTATCCCTACAGCAACAAATCGAGTCACAAGTTCCGGCAAGCACATCTGTTTCTGTATCCGCTCCTACAGCTACTTCTATGGCTGTGTCTACACCTGTAGTTGCTGTGTCACGTTCAACGAATCCTTTTACACCCGACGCCCCAGATGGGGCCGCGGGAGGAGCTACCAATATCTTTTTTACGCCACCCAGAATAAATAAACTTACCTTTCAAGAGTCAGCGCATTCACGTACACCCAAACTCCTTAGTACCCGTGCGCTTAAGGAACTTCTTATAGATTGTAGATATGACCCGGTGCCTGGAAAAGAGGACGAAATGACCCTAGCATCATTGCGTATCAGAAGAGCCGCAGTGTATTTAGCGAAGTTACCAGGAATGACTGCGCATCTAGATAATATATATCATTTTGTCCAAACGGGGCGAGATCCAGAATGTATTTACAGAGCCATGGAATACCAGAAAGTAGAGATACAGGGGGAACTGTTACGTTTCCTCATAAACTGTGTGATCAGAAATCAAGACCGACCGGGGGTAGACCCGGAAGCAATGAAAATTCTTACAAGATGGAGCCAGAATATATCGGAAGGGAGACATGATAAACAAAACTGTATAATAGCCATGTGCCGAAAGATCCGTAAAGAAATAGAACGCCTACACGAAGAACGATTAGAGGTAGACGAGTTCGAACAAAACGAGGAAGAAGGGTCAGGACTGCCCACAGGACAGTCGGACACCATAGCCTATGTAGGTAAAGGAAGATCTTGTAATAGGAATCAGACTAGATATCATACTGACTCAATACATCCGATATGTCCAGATAATAACAGGAATTTTCAAATACCTATAATTAATATAAGGTCTAACGAACATTCGTTCCAAACCGCCGACAAACTACTCCGAGAACGAAGGGGTTATCATTTTCTCGATTCTATGGATGAACAAGATTTAGCAAGGGCAGCTGTCCACTGGGTGGACAGTCCCGGAAAATATAGTGATGAGACAGTAGTACGCACATTTTTGAATCTAACCCCAGATGAGCAGAGGTTAGCTGGGATTTATATGATTCAACAACTCATTATACTATATCAGAGTCAGCATTCGGACCCTGGTCCTTTACCTGACATATTAACTGAATTACTTATGAATAAATGGAGAGGTCCAGGTACTAAACTAATTAAAGAAATTCTGGTATCAAGAAAGCAGTATATTCTTTTTGTATGCTCAGAGCATGTCTCATTGCCTGTCAAGGAAAGAACTACATATCACATGGATAGACTGAATCCCTTACGAGAAGTGCACCCAATAAAAGGCGAGGACGATCAGTTTAAACGTGTATTTGTATATACGCCCATATCAAAAATAGAATTGTTAGAAATGAAGAAAGTGGTACCCAGTCATGACAAAGACCCAGCGGGTTTTCACCGAGAAATTAAAGACATGTTACTCATGGGAGAGTATACCTACCCCGACATTATGACAATATTAAAGGTATTGATGCCTGCTGGCATTTATGAGAAACTCAAGGAAAAAGAGTGGGAGGTAGGTGACCAAAAGATAGAATGGTCAGCATTAGAAGCAGAAGAAAGGGCCCGAGGTCCAGGTTCGGGGCTTGGGGACAAAACTAAAGCACTACCAGGTCTACTAGTACAGGTACTGCCACGCTTATTAACTACGAAAAAGGAAGATTGGGGTACAATTTCAGCCTGTAAGCAGAAGCAAGATGAAGACACTAGCGATTACTATGCCCGATTCGAGAAATGTTTTGGTATAAATAGTGGCATAAAAGCAAGTAGCGAATCATACCCGCATCTGTTTGTAACAAAATTAGTGGAAAATGCCCTGCCCCCAGTAAAGAATAGAGTATTAAAATTCGAGAGTACCTGGCAAGGTAACACTCCAACACAAATGTTACAAATGTTACAGTACCACCACAATAGAATTAGAGAGGAACAAGAACATGAACACAGACGCATGAAAGACACGAAAATGAAAATGCTAGTTTCCCAGACAGTTCCAGCTGAAGGACATAAAAAGGGTATGACACATTCCGATTCAGCAGGACCTGTAAAAGGGACATGCAATTATTGTAAAAAGCCAGGCCATTATGTACACGATTGTCCAGTTTTAAAACATAATATCGCCATAGGTAAAACACAAGAAAGATCACGGCCACTTAGACAAGATCAGAATGAACAAGGAGCTACGCAGCATGCCCAGGCCATGCCAGCCGCACAACAGCCAATACAGTTTGTGCCAGCTGCACCACCGTTGCCTGCTGCTGCCACACAGACAACAACACGACAAATGTATCAGACCGCACAGTATGAATATCCCGAGTATCAGCGTTACGCATGAACTAGCCTAGAGAGGGAAGTTGACTTACCCCTTATTGAGATTCCTGTAGATCAAGAAGGACCTTATGTACATAGTGAATTATTAGGTCAAGATAGAAAATTTCTACTCGATACAGGGGCAAGTCGAACGACCATAAAACGTAGTGAAGTTCCAGGGGCACCCCTCTCAGGCTCACAGAATATTTCCCTTGGTTTTTCAGGAAAACCTATAGTTAATGAAGTGTCACAGCCTCTTCCACTTACGATAGGACCTCTGACCCGAACTACAGATTTATTGCTTACTAAATCATGCCCAGAAAATCTGTTAGGAATAAAAACGTTAAAAGCTCTAGGAGCTATAATATGTTGTTCTCCGGAAGGAGTAAGATTGTTTTTACGTGATTTTAAAGGTCACTATGTGTCTAGAGCAGGGGTCGCCAACCGGTCGATCGCGAGCTACCGGTAGCTCGCAGGTGCCCTGACAGTAGCTCGCGGCCTGACTTTCAATTTAGTAGCCTATCATTGTCGTTTTGTTTGTTTTTCAGGCCTTTTTAAGTTGCTCGTCTCCCGCGGTAGGAAGCAGCTGTTATTTGAGCCTATCTGGGGCGGGGTGAAGTGGTTGACGTCGGCCAGCGCATGGGCAGTGTTTGCTGCCCTCGGAGAACCACTATGCGCGCCTTTTGCTGCATGTCTCCATTCTAGGATCATGTGCATTTTTGCGGCCGGAGCAGCAGCCTTGAAGGCATAATATGGAGATCCGTGCTGAAATACAGAAGATGCAGTGTCAGCCACCTTAAGAAGAACCAGACAGAAAGCAGGTATGTGGGCAAGAGGAGCTTTATTTTTTTTTAAATAGATGCCTGTGCATGCCGTTATTCGAGGCTTCTAAAATAAAACATGAGCAGTACTTCAAACAAGTACATTTTTTGGACCGAATTCCTTCCGAGTGGCTGTTGAAATTATGTAGCTTTTGTTGAGCTTCAGAAAGTGTCTTATAGTACATGTGAAGGGCCTTAATTCCCTCCCTCGTGTGGTTACTATGGCGCCCTCTGTGTCTCTACTGGCCATTATACAAGTGGGTGACTGTTCTCTTTTTAGCAGCAAGACTAAAAGGCATCCCATTCTATCCCTCTCTCAGTGCAGAGCCTGACGAAAACAGCGTAACAGTAACAGTTCTCTTTGCATTGTTTTTCCTAAAATTTCTGCCTGAAGAGCCTCAAGTTTAATTTCAGCTTGAGCAGCTTTACCAGAGGCGTTCTGCTGGCGGGTCAGCTCTATGTCTCTGTCTCGGAGTTCTGTGTTCCATTTCCTGGTCATTGGGGCTCTGAGTGCGCAGTACCTCTCATAACTACTTTTAATTTAAGGCATTTCATTCTATGTCTCGGTTACTAGCAGTATCAGCATTCAGGGTGTAGTACTCTGTGCTGGCCTCGTTGCGGGATTGGCAAAGCTCTGGGTCACATATCGCTGATACAGGGAGCCGCCAAGTGAGGATCATCACCTTATATTTAGCAATGACATAATCCAGTCCAGTTCCACTGGTGAGTGCTCGGGTCATGCCCTACCCATGTGGGTCACAGACGATGCATATTGAGCCTCATTTCTGTCCAATCTGATATAGTCTAGCCTTGAATATGTGGGATAGGGGCATCCATACTGTGTGTATTCCTTCATGTGGGGATTTTGTTCCCTACAGAAATCCAAAAGGTTCCGATTCAACATCACTCGGTAAAGTAAGGTGGCCATTTTGTACTTGTATGTAGTGAGGGGCACAATTGTGCATCTCATCAAGTACACAGTTAAGATCTCCCATCCATATCTGTGGGCTGTCCATGTGTGTTGTGAGATCTAATGTACGAGGGGAGAATGTGTTGTCTGTGTTTGGTGCATAAACACCCACCAGGGTGAGCTCCCTGCCAATTAACTGACCTTGCAGAATGAGGTAATGGCCCGACTCACCTTTCAGTGCTGCGGTTGGTATGGTGTGCCTGGCGTCACCCATATACCTACTCCCTTTGAATGTGTGCTGTAACCTGTGTGATAAAAATGCCCCCTCCTTTTACGTACTAGCTTTGTGGCTTCTGGTGCCAGTAAATGAGTCGCCTGCAGACAGACCAATGTGTGCCATGTCTTCGCAGATATGCTCCCACTCTTGCCCGTTTTGAATAGCTAACAGTAACACGCTATCAGACATTCCATGTGACTATCACTAACTTATGTCCATGTGTTTGTGCCAGCCCATATCCCGCGTGCAACCCGTTTCATCCACTGAGCTTTTTTGCCCTGCATCTGTGTATCAATGTCCTATATGTCAAATGTCCTCATGCAGGCGCATCTAGTGATTCCCAGGCCTTTAGATCTGAGATATGAGTGCCTCCCCTTCCTTCTTTTCTGCTGCTCGTAGATCATGGTGCGCAGGTTCTCCGCTACTGAATGTTTGGGTCGCACATGGGTGGGGGTGCATGTGCACTGTGGGGGTGCACATTATAACTGTTCCAGGAAGGCTGGGGTGTGGCCTCTGCTGACAGGGAGTTTGGGCACTCATCCCTGTTGCCTGGGAAAGGGCTGGCACTGCGTCTCTGCCGGTGGAGGGAGGGCTGCATTGGCGATGGACAGTTGAATCTGACATGCTGGTCACAGCGGAGGTACACTAACACCAACTGTCTGCCTGAAACGCCCATGACCCCTCCCCCAACCAAGGGGCTATCAATTGCCCGCAAGGAAATGCTGCCCCACCCCCTCATTACTAGGTGGCTTTGTTGTTTAGGCTGCCTTAAGGCCTTTGATGTTAACATCGGCTGCCACTGCGGTTTACATCTCTCTTCAGTAACAAAGTGCAGTGGCAGACAACCATAAAATCGAAGGTCCTTGCAGGCACTGAGCTGCTACCACGGTGGAGGCCAATGTTGAAATTAAAAGTGCTTGCCTGCCGTGAACTGCTTTCACTGACTACAGCACGCTTTAAATTTGCCTTCGTGTTGTAGTCCATAAAAGCAGCTCAGTGCATGCAAGGCCCTTTGATTTTAACATCGGCTGCCACATGTGGTTTATTTTATCTTCTTTCAATTTTAAAGCTCAGTGTCAGCCAATGTTGAAATCAAAGCGCTTTACATGCACTGATCCGATCCTCCAAAAACAGGCTCTTCACCTCTCTGTCCAGTCCTGTCACTCCCAGCCTCTCGTCTCCCACACTCTTCTTTTGTGTCAAGGCAGCTCTGCTTGTGGGACACAGAGCTGTGTTTTGGTGCACCACAGCTTTGCAAAACAATTTGATTTGTTGAGTACTTTGATACTACTGTGCGTTTAATACAGGCAGCTTCTGTTTACAATTTTAGTGGCCGAGTCTGAGATGATGCAATTTTTTCTTGCGTGGGATTTTTTTGGAGCAAGGCTCATTAGTCCTTACCTGATTTTACCCATGCACTATGATCCCATTGATGTTCTGTCTTTATATGGCTTGGTTTTTGAGGTGTTACTTAGAAGAAAGTTCAATGAGGGACTCGATTGCCCTGATTTAGAAACTCATGGCCTATGTAGGAGGAAAGCAGGCTGGTAAGTGCAATAGATATCTGGAGTGTGTGTGCATGCACGAGGTGTGATCATAATTAACATTTGTTTTAAGGAACAAATTCATGCTCACTTGTGACATTTTCAAAATTTCATGATGTGTAAGTTTGAATAAATTTGATCTGTATATTAGAGTAGTTCATCATGGAACTTTCTGTTTATTGAGGTATGTGCTCAGGGACATTGCCATATGTTTAATGCTATTATATTATATTATTACTGGAAGTAGAAGAGGACTGTGCAGCGAGTGCAAAGCTTAGCAGACAGTCTGTTGCGTGAAGTGCTTTATAATGAAAGTAAGGTTGTCACCTTTCCAAATATTGGCCATTCGTTGATCGAATAGTCTGCAAAGATCTGGACATGAAAGAAAATCATATGTATTAATTACTAACATAACTTTTCTCCCTTTGTTTTACTTTTTTTGATAATGAAGAAAGGGGAAGCCTTCTGTTGCAGCATTTTTATAGCGCTTACTAATGTGTGGCACTGAAGCACTTACCTGCATGGTTAGCAAGCTATGGCACGTGTAGGGTGGGTGGTTCAAAGTGTTTTCTTTGGTTTGTGATCCTATGTGGGAAGTTTTTCCTGGTCTCGCCTGATTAACACCAAGATGCAGTTATCGTTATCATGTTATGGGACACAGTGCATAGCAGTGTGGTGAATGAGGTGTGAAATAGATATACAGTTTATTAAGTTATGATTTTCAGTCTGCTGACAGCTTTGAACAGCTCCTTAGGTCTATGTATCTTGTTCAAACCACAGTATGGGCATAAAGAATTTTGGCTTAAAGACAATGAATGAGGGTGTGGGAGGTGTCTCCGAAAAATGCGCGAGTTGCTTGGCATTTAGTAGCTCACGACGATTTTCACTGATTAGAAGTAGCTCTCACTACAGTAAAGGTTGGAGACCCCTGGTCTAGAGACATGGATCCCCGATTACAGATTTTACCTACACGTCTATGGGCACAAGGCCCTACTGATGTTGGATGCATGAATATTACACCATATCGAGTCACATTAAAGGCAGGAGTGGTGCTACCACGAATGCGACAATACAAGTTACCACCAGATGCTGTAACGGCTTTACTACAAATCATTGACGAGCTTATTGCCCAAGGAGTAGTTGTAGAAACAGACTCCAATGTATGTAATTCACCGATAATTCCGATTCTTAAACGAACAGATCCTACAGCTCCGCCAGTATACCGATTGGTTATTGATCTGCGCGAGTTAAACAAATGCATTGTGCCACAATTTCCTGTGGTTCCAGATATCTCGTCATTATTGACAGCTATTGATTCCGAAGCAACATTCTTTACTGTAATTGACCTCAAGAATGCCTTCTTCAGCGTCCCAATAGATCCGGAAAGCCAATATTTGTTCGGATTTAGTTTAAATGGGCGTAGCTTTAAATTCTCCCGCGCACCTCAAGGATTTACAGAAAGCCCCAGCATCTATAGCCAAGCACTGAAACGAGAACTTGACAGTATACACATGCCAGCTAACACTGCCCTGCTTCAATATGTCGATGATCTGCTGATCACCGCTAGAAGCGAACCCGAATGTGAGAAAGCATCACTGACAGTTTTACAATTTCTAGCCGAAAAGGGGCACAAGGTGTCCCCTTCTAAGCTGCAATTCTGTGTCCAGCGAGTTATTTATCTTGGTCACTCGCTGTCCAAGGAGGGAAGGCAGCTTACACCCGACCGCATTCAGTTAATAGCTAACATGCCAATACCCAAGACACAAAAGGAAGTACGGGCTTTCATAGGCCTCACTTCATATTGCAGGCAGTGGATCCCTCAGTACGCATTTCTAGCAAAACCCCTCATTCAGTTAACCACACAGGAGGCAGCCACATCGACTGTTCTCCCTTGGACTCAGGAACACACACAAGCTTTTGAAAGCCTAAAGAAAGCTTTATGTCAAGCACCCGTTTTAGCAACGCCATGTTACAGAAAACAGTTTACACTCTTTGTTACAGAACGCGAAGGTACTGCTTTGTCAGTACTCACACAGGATCAAGCAGGAGCACACAAACCATGTGCCTATTTCTCTAGTACATTAGATCCCGTAGCTCAGGCTTTGCCTGCGTGCCTGAAATCAGTAGCAGCGACAGCTTTAGCAATCAGACAAAGCGATGCCATAGTGTTAGGACATCCATTGACAGTTCAAGTACCACATGCAGTAGAGGTTCTTGTAAATAGAACGCAAACACAACACTTGACTATAGCGCGACTTACAGGATATGAACTTACATTGTTTCAGCCACATATAGAAATCAGACGCTGTAACACATTGAATCCTGCCACACTTCTACCTGTAATCGGAACAGACCCACTAGCCCATGACTGTAGTGAAGTTATTACAATAACAACAAAACCCAGACAAGACTTAACCGATGTCCCATTGCCAGATCCAGACCTGACCTTGTATGTAGATGGTTCATGCATGAGAACAAGTACAGGAGAGTTAGTAGCCGCTTACGCAGTCACAACAGATACTGAAGTCATTGAAACTAATCGTATAAACACTTTGTCAGCTCAAGCCGCAGAACTTATCGCTCTGACACAAGCCTGTATTCAAGCCATGAATAAAAAAGTCAACATATACACTGACTCACGTTATGCATTCGGAGTTGTACATGACTTCGGCGTGCTGTGGCGAGAGAGAGGTTATTTAACTTCCCACGGTGCCCACATTCAGCACGGACCCCTCATTCATGCATTATTAGATGCAATACATCTACCCACTAAAATATCAATTATGAAATGTAAGGCCCATACAAAGGTTACTGATATCATTTCCCAAGGCAATGACCTAGCCGACAGAACAGCTAAACTGACTGCTCAAACTCAAACCCCCGACATGACAAAGACAATAGTCCCGACACCGACACATTGTATGACAGTTAAAGATCCTACTCTTGACGTAATTGACATACAGACACATGCTACACCAGACGAAATAAAGAAATGGACTGAATTAGGAGGGATCCAAACGGACCAAGGATGGATGATGAAGGAAAAGTCTGTATGGTTCCTTCCTGATTCAATGGTCCAAGTTATAATTAACACTATACATAGTCCAGCACATCTAGGAGAAAAAGCTATGCTAGACAGCATTCAACACATTTGGTTCAATAAACATTTACGAGCAGCAGCAAAACAAAAGGTTCGTACCTGTATGATCTGTTGTCAGTTCAACCCAGGAAAAAGCGTTCCCGTAGAACAGGGTGGATTTCATACTCCTAATCATCCTTTTGAAGTACTCCAGATGGATTATATCCAGATGGAACGATGCAGAGGATTCAAATATGTTCTCGTAGTTGTTTGCGCTCTGTCCCGTTGGACGGAGGCATACCCGGTTTCAGATTACACTGCCCCGACTACTGCCAAACAGTTGGTTCGAGAATTCTTCCCACGATACGGTTTACCACGTGCTGTTTACTCAGATAACGGCCAGCCGTTCTCATCCGAATTAATGAAACACGTTTCACTTCTGTTAGGATATCAGTGGAAATTCCACTGTGTCCGACACCCCGAGGCAGCAGGTCTCGTAGAAAGACATAACCAGATACTGAAAATTAGAATGTCCAAAATATGCAGAGAGAAAGGTGTCGACTGGGTAGTAGCGTTACCAGTTGCACTCTTTTACATGAGAATGGTAGCACATTCACGAACAGGGCTATCCCCGTATGAGGTGATCTTCGGTAGACCACCAAATATGTGGGGGACGCCCGTACCACGCAAAATAACTGATATTGACTGTAATATGCTGACAGATTACTTGGCTTCCTTGATGTCTGCACTACAATCTTCTCGTTCACAGGTAGCTGCAGCCTTTCCCGACAACACTGAGGTGAAACCCCATGACGTTGTTCCGGGTAATCTTGTCTTTGTGAGGAATTTCGACCGAAAGACTCAGCTGGAGCCCAGGTGGAAAGCACCCAAGTTGGTCCTGCTGACCACAAGAACAGCCGTGAAGATCGAGGGCCGCAAGGGCTGGATTCATTCAAGCCACATCAAGAAATTTCATGGACTATCTTCGGATATAGACATTGTGCCCTGCACTCCCTCACAGACTGATACAAAACTCCCTTTTGTTGAACCTAACAAATCTGAAAATTACAAACTAAAGCTTAGGCCCAACCAGTCGAGCAATTTGATTGTTTAAGTCCTCTCCAAGGTGAAGCGGTTGAATTGTCTCTGACATGTATCCCTTGGACCTGAGTAGAGAAAATACCCGAAAAATGTTGAAACGACAGGCGTATTGTAAATCACTGCGTAGCCACTGCATAGTGACATTATTAATTTTGTTTTTATTGAGTCTTTTAATAATTATTACAAGTATGTTGTTGCACATATATTACCCTATTTCTAGACATGTTTATAATGTTGCTGCTGAACATTCTTTTAGTGACTTACCTCCGCATGAATTGTCTTATAGACTTGCGCTGCGCAATAACACTTTCATTAGTATGTTACATCATTCCCATCAGACTAGTAATGCTACTAATTGTTGGGTGTGTGGCCGACTCCCTCCCTATCAGAATTATGAAGGAGTCCTGCCTTTCTTTCCACATCCATTCACACATAATGGCTCCTGTGGAGCATGGTTCAGTCTAATCAATTCCATAGACTCAGACACAGCAGTTTACCAAGATCATTGGATAAGGGGAAACCTGAACCTAGTTTTACTCGAAGTCTGCTACCCTGACAAGGAGGGTCGCCCCAAAAGAACAGGAACTGATCTAGAAAATGAAGTGTATGGATTAGGTAATTTTACACCTAATCTCATGATTCTAAATGTCGTAGCCGAAGTTGAGCTAGTCTTACCCACCATGTCAGTATTCCCAGCAAAAGGTGAATTGTGTGTAAGAAAGGTTGGTTCCATACATATGGGACATAGTAAATGCACTACTATAGTAGAATTCAGTGATCAAGGAAAATCTTCATTTAGAGCTTCTCGCCACTCCTACTTTATATGTGGTCAGACTGCATATATGCGTCTACCCCTAGATTGGGATGGTACCTGCTACATAGCATTCCTTTTGCCACCTGTTTTCCTAGCTCCTCCTGATTATTACAGAAATATTCATTTAGTACACAACAGAGAACGGAGAGATCTCCCCATTGTCGATTACACTGAGACGGCATGGGATAAGTATGTAGATTTTAATAAAGGCATCTTTCCCTATATAGGTACTGTTACTAATAGTAAGCTGATACGTAGATTAACTAGAACCCTTGAAGCAGTAGTGAATGAGACTATTTCCGCCCTAGGCAATTTAACGGAAGAGCAGTCTGCTATGCGGATTGTTGTGCTTCAAAATCGTCTTGTCCTTGACGTCATCCTGGCTGATAGGGGCGGAGCTTGTAGGGTCATCGGATCAAGCTGTTGCGTATTCATACCAGAAAATTCGCCATCTGTATATAAAGCCATCACTCGCCTTCATAAGATTGTAAGCCAGATACACCAGAACTCAGACACTTGGACTTGGTCCAGTTGGTTTTGGAATGCGGTATCAGCCTGGGGATGGAGAGTTCTATCCTTCCTAGGTATTGGCCTTCTCATACTATTCAGTTGCTGTCTATGTCTGCAATGTGGACCAGCGATTTGTGGTCTGTGTGCCACGTCATGTATTCCACCACCGAGATTTCATTCAAGATTCCGGAAGAAGAAAGAAGAACAAATGATGCTATATGAACAGATCAATGGATTGATGAAGATTGATATCTCTTGAAGGGCAAGGAGGGGACAAGGAGGGAATGTGGAAATGTGGATTTCTCTGGTCAGTTATGTCCCCTATCTTGGACCCCAACGGTTCTATGTGCATGTCACAAGTACATGTATGTTCCCTCCAGTTCCAGTTATGAAGACGCAAATACATGTATGCCCACCGTCAACATGTCCTCTGCCAGATCCGCCATGAATAGGCCGGATATTCCATTCTTAAATATGAAAGGCCACCGGCTTTATATGGTTCACTTATGCCACTTTACAGTCCAGGCAAGTAGGCCCTGATTCCGTCATCTAAACTCCTCTTGCCTTCTGCCTCTGAAAGCTCCAGTCCGAGCCTGCATCTGTGACCATGAACTTTGTCTCATTCTCTGCGCGGCTCACGAAGCCTGACATCAGCCTATTCTCTGCCAAGAACTGTATTTCACCTTCGAATTATCTGCTTCCCCCTCAGCCGATGCATTCCTGCCTAGTAGTTTAAGTAAACATTCCTCCAGTTACCAAGCAAAAAGGCCCATCTTCTCTGTCCTCATGCAAGTAATTCATAGCCCTGTTACCATGGAATATTCCTACCCCCTCGCATTTAGTGTAGACACTTAGACGCTTGTACACGCACGCACAGTCAGTATAGAATAGATTCTGTCCGATAGTCCTTCTTTTATGGATAACATAGTTCTTTAAACATAGGATGTTAGATATGATTTGGGATTAGGTTGACTTGACCCCCCAGACTTCTTGTCTCCACATGTAGAGCTAAATGTCAAGTCCCCGTCACCCCCTAGTTACACGTCAATTACACGTCATACTGCTGCGCGCGCATCCATGCCAAGTATTATCTTATAGATCCACCTATACATGACATCACAACCAATTATGTTCCTTTTTACTCATTGTTACACCCATTTTCGGTTACGCGGACCACACGTCAATTTCTTTATCAATTGTTACGCCTACTGTATTCACTTCATTATAATGTATGGACTATAAAAGTTACTTCTTGTCAATAAAGTATGTACTTCACTTCCTGAACCCTCGTGGTGACGGAACCTGAAGGCCGCGACTCGAGTCGGCCATTTTGGAATAAAGCCCATTCCGAAACTCTAATATCACGGATTCTGCCTCTCATTTTACTGAGCTATTTTACTATGTTCCTGTATCAAATTCAGTCCCGGTAAAGGAATTTTTATTTACCACATTCCACAGAACTCTCCTTCATTGCCCTCTCTCCTTCACTCTACCTATCTCTCATTCGTTGTTCATTCTCTCCTTCATTCCACAGACCTCCCTTTCATTCTTCTCTCTCCTTCACTCCAATGACCTCCCTTTCATTCTTCCCTCTCCTTTGTTCCACAGACCTGTCTTTTATTGCCCTCTCTTTCCTTCATGTCACGACCTCCCATTCATTCCCTTTTTTATCGCATCACTGCACTGACCCCTCTCTCCTTCACTTTACCAACTTCCCATTCATTTCCTTCTTTCTCTCCTTCAATCCTCCGACCTCCCTTTCACTCCTTTCTCGCTCCTTCTCTCCACCGACCTTCCATTCATTCCCCGTCTCTCCTTCATTTCACAGACCTCCCTTTTGTTTTTCCCTCTCTTTTGTTCCACAGACCTCTCTTTCATTGCCCTATCTCTCCTTCGCTCCACTGTCCTCTCATTTATTTCCCTCTCCCTCGTCACTCCACAGCCCTCTCAATTATTTCCCTCTCTCTCTCTTACTCTCTTCCTTCACTTCCCCTTCCTACTATTCATCCCCTTCTCTCTCTTCTTTGCCACACTGACCTCTCAATCATTCTCCTCACTCTCCGTCACTCCACCGATCTGTCATTTATACCCCTCTCTCTCCCTCTCCTTCACCCCACCGACCTCTCTTAATTTCCCCCCTCTCTCTCCTCCACTTCCCCAACCTCTCTTTCATTCCCTTCTCTCTCCTTCACACTACCGATCCTTCATTCATCCTCCTTTCACTCTTTCACTGCACTGGCCCTCCTTTCATTCCTTCCCTCTCTCTCCTTCATTACACAGGACTCCTTTTCATTCTTCTCTCTTCTTCACTCCACCAACCTCAATTTCATTTTTCCCTCTCCTTCGATCCACCAGCCCCCTTTCTATTCCCCTCTCTCTCCTTCTCTCCACCAACCTCCCATTCAGTTCCTCATTCTCTTCTTCACTCTACCAATCTCACTTTCATCCCCCTCTCTCGCCATCGCTCTACCGAGCTCTCATTTATTCCCCTCCTTCTCTCTTTCACTTCACTGACCTTCTTTTCATTCTTCCCTGTCCTTCCTTCCACCACCCTCCCTTTCATTCCCCTTACTCTTCTACACTCCACCAACCTCCCTTTCATTCCCCTCGCTCCTTCACTCCACCAACCTTATTCATTCCACTCTCTCTCATTAATTCCACAGACATCCCTTTCATTCTTCTCTCTCCTTTACTCCAACAACCTCCCTTTTGTTCTTTCCTTTCATTTGTTCCACCGACCTCTCTTTCATTGCCCTCTCTCTCCATCACTCCACCGATCACTCATTTATTTTCTCCTCTCTCTCCTTCGCTCCACCAACCTCCCTTTCCTTCCCCTCTCTCTCCTCTTCACATCACCGATCCCTCATTCATCCTCCTTTCTCTCTTTCACTGCACTGGCCCTCCTTTCATTCCCCTCTCTCTCCTTTGCTTCACCGACCTCTTATTCATACCCCTCTCTCTCCTTCATTCCACAGAACTCCTTTTCATTCTTCTCTCTTCTTCACTCCACTGATTTCAATTTAATTTCCCTCTCCTTCGATCCACCGATGCCCCTTCCATTCTCCTCTCTCTCTCTATCACTCCACCAACCTCCCATTCAGTTCTTCACTCTATTCTTCACTCTACCAACATCATTTTCATTCCCCTCTCTCGCCATCACTCCCTGACCTCTCATTAATTTCCCTCCTGCTCTCTTTCACTTCAATGACCTTCCTTTCATTCTTCCCTTTCCTTCATTCCACTACCCTCCACTCCACTTCATTCCCCTTTCTACCCTTCACCCCACCAACCTCCTTTTCATTCCCCTCTCTCTCCTTTGCTCCACCAACCACTCATTCATTCCATTTTCCCTCCTTCAGTCCACAGATATCCCTTTCATTCTTCTCTCTCCTTCACTTCAATGACTTCCCTTTTGTTCTTCCTTCTCCTTCGTACCACCGACCTCTCTTCCATTGCCCTCTCTCTCCGTCACTCCACTGTTCACTCATTTATTTTCCCCTCTCTCTCCTTCACTCCACCAACCTCCCATTCAGTTCCTCACTCTCTTCTTCACTCCACCAATATCACTTTCATTCCCCTCTCTAGCCATCACTCCACGACCTCCCATTTATTCCCCTCCTTCTCTCTTTCGCTTCAATGACCTTCTGTTCATTCTTCCTTCTCCTTCGTTTCACAACCCTCCTTTTTATTCTCCTCTCTCTCCTTCATTCCAAAGAACTCCCTTTCATTCTTCTCTCTCCTTCACTCCACGACCCCTCTTTCGTTTTTTCCTCTCCTTCATTCCAAAGACATGTCTTTTATTGCCCTCTCTCTTCTTCACATCACTGAACTCCCGTTCATTCCCTTTTTTCTCTCCATCACAGTACTGACCCCTCTCTCCTTCACTTTACCAACCCCTCATTCAATCCCCTCCCTTGCTCCTTCTCTTCACTGGCCTCTCGTTCATTTCCCTGTCTCTCCTTCATTCCACAGCCCTCCCTTTTGTTTTCCCTCTCCTTTGCTCCACTGACCTCTCATTCATTCCCCTCATCCTCTGTCACTACACAGACCCCTCAATGTTCTCCTCTCTCTCTCTCTTCCTTCACTTCTCCATCCTACCATTCATTCCCTTCTCTGTCTTCTTCATTTCACTGACCTCCCTTTTATTCTCCTCACCCTCCTTCACTCCACCAACCTCTCATTCATTCCCCTCTCTCTCTCAATCATTCCACAGACCTCCCTTTCATTCTCCTCTCTTCTTCACTCCACCAAACTCCCTTTCATTCTTCCCTCTCCTTCGCTCCACCGAACCCCCTTTCATTTCCCTCTCTCTTCACTCCACTGACCTCCTATTCAATTTTCTCACTCTCTTCTTCACTCCACCAAACTTTCTTTCATTTCCCTCTCTCTCCTTCATTCCACCAACCTCTCATTTATTCCCCTCTCTCTCTGTCATTCTAATGATCTCTCATTTATTCCCCTCTCTCTCTCTCTCTCTCCTTCACTTCACCAACTTCCTGTTCATTCCCTTGTCTCTCCTTTGCTCCACCGACCTCTCATTCATTCCACTCCCTCTCTCCTTCATTCCACAGACCTCCTTTTCATTCTTCTCTCTCCTTAACTCCACCAAACTCCCTTTCATTTTTCTCTTTGGTCCTTCCACTGACCACCCATTCATTCCCCTCTCTCTCCTTTACTTCACCGGCCACTCTTTCATTCCTATCTCCCTCCTTCACTCCACCAACCTCCATTTCATTCCCCCTTTCTCCTTCGCTCCACTGACCTCTCATTCATTCCCCTCCTTCTCTCCTTCATTCCACTGACCTTCCTTTTGTTCCCCTCTCTCTCCTTCAGTCCACTGACCTTCCTTTTGTTCCCCTATCTTCTTCATTTTACCCACCTCCCATTCATTTCCTTCTCTCTCTCCTTCACTCCACCGACCGCCCTAGTGTAGTAAATAACTCCAGGTAGTGGTGATGTATTTCAGGTAAATTTATTGTTTGTAGTTACAGGTTATGGAGTTCATGTGATACAGCCCCACCAGGAGCAGTCTGCCTGTTGCTCAGCCCATACTCCAACTGTCACACTCAAGCATCCAGGCACCCAAACATTCCATTCAAGCCCATCACACCAACATCCCATGCATCACATTCACACTGGCTGAGCAGCTAGGGAGAAAGTCACAAGATAAATACAATACAGGTTACCACACCTATTCATTTCCCTTTCACTCCTTCCCTCCACTGACTTCTCATTCATTCCTCTCTCTCCTTCATTGCACAGATCTCCCTTTCATTCTTCTCTCTCCTTCACTCCAATGATCTCCCATTCATTCCTCACTCTCCTTTATTCCACAGATCTCCCTTTCATTCTTCTCTCTCCTTCACTCCAACGATCTCTCATTCATTCTCCTCTCTCTCCTTCATTCCACAGATCTCCCTTTCATTCTTCTCTCTCCTTCACTCCAACAATCTCTCATTCATTCTCCTCTCTCTCCTTCATTCCATAGATCTCCCTTTCATTCTTCTCTCTCCTTCACTCCACTGACTTCTCATTCATTCCTCTCTCTCCTTCACTCCACAGATCTCCCTTTCATTCTTCTCTCTCCTTCACTCCAACGATCTCTCATTCATTCTCCTCTCTCTCCTTCATTCCACAGATCTCCCTTTCATTCTTCTCTCTCCTTCACTCCAACAATCTCTCATTCATTCTCCTCTCTCTCCTTCATTCCATAGATCTCCCTTTCATTCTTCTCTCTCCTTCACTCCACTGACTTCTCATTCATTCCTCTCTCTCCTTCACTCCACAGATCTCCCTTTCATTCTTCTCTCTCCTTCACTCCAACGATCTCTCATTCATTCCTCTCTCTCCTTCATTGCACAGATCTCCCTTTCATTCTTCTCTCTCCTTCACTCCAACAATCTCTCATTCATTCTCCTCTCTCTCCTTCATTCCATAGATCTCCCTTTCATTCTTCTCTCTCCTTCACTCCACTGACTTCTCATTCATTCCTCTCTCTCCTTCACTCCACAGATCTCCCTTTCATTCTTCTCTCTCCTTCACTCCAACAATCTCTCATTCATTCTCCTCTCTCTCCTTCATTGCACAGATCTCCCTTTCATTCTTCTCTCTCCTTCACTCCAACGATCTCTCATTCATTCTCCTCTCTCTCCTTCATTCCACAGATCTCCCTTTCATTCTTCTCTCTCCTTCACTCCAACAATCTCTCATTCATTCTCCTCTCTCTCCTTCATTCCATAGATCTCCCTTTCATTCTTCTCTCTCCTTCACTCCACTGACTTCTCATTCATTCCTCTCTCTCCTTCACTCCACAGATCTCCCTTTCATTCTTCTCTCTCCTTCACTCCAACGATCTCTCATTCATTCCTCTCTCTCCTTCATTGCACAGATCTCCCTTTCATTCTTCTCTCTCCTTCACTCCAACAATCTCTCATTCATTCTCCTCTCTCTCCTTCATTCCATAGATCTCCCTTTCATTCTTCTCTCTCCTTCACTCCACTGACTTCTCATTCATTCCTCTCTCTCCTTCACTCCACAGATCTCCCTTTCATTCTTCTCTCTCCTTCACTCCAACAATCTCTCATTCATTCTCCTCTCTCTCCTTCATTGCACAGATCTCCCTTTCATTCTTCTCTCTCCTTCACTCCACTGACTTCTCATTCATTCCTCTCTCTCCTTCACTCCACAGATCTCCCTTTCATTCTTCTCTCTCCTTCACTCCAACGATATCTCATTCATTCCTCTCTCTCCTTCATTGCACAGATCTCCCTTTCATTCTTCTCTCTCCTTCACTCCAATGATCTCTCATTCATTCTCCTCTCTCTCCTTCACTCCACAGATCTCCCTTTCATTCTTCTCTCTCCTTCACTCCAACGATCTCTCATTCATTCTCCTCTCTCTCCTTCACTCCACAGATCTCCCTTTCATTCTTCTCTCTCCTTCACTCCACTGACTTCTCATTCATTCCTCTCTCTCCTTCACTCCACAGATCTCCCTTTCATTCTTCTCTCTCCTTCACTCCAACGATCTCTCAGTCATTCTCCTCTCTCCTTCATTCCACAGATCTCCCTTTCATTCTTCTCTCTCCTTCACTCCAATGATCTCTCATTCATTCTCCTCTCTCTCCTTCACTCCACAGATCTCCCTTTCATTCTTCTCTCTCCTTCACTCCAACGATCTCTCATTCATTCCTCTCTCTCCTTCATTGCACAGATCTCCCTTTCATTCTTCTCTCTCCTTCACTCCAATGATCTCTCATTCATTCTCCTCTCTCTCCTTCATTCCACAGATCTCCCTTTCATTCTTCTCTCTCCTTCACTCTAACGATCTCTCATTCATTCTCCTCTCTCTCCTTCCATCCACAGATCTCCCTTTCATTCTTCTCTCTCCTTCACTCCAACGATCTCTCATTCATTCTCCTCTCTCTCCTTCATTCCACAGATCTCCCTTTCATTCTTCTCTCTCCTTCACTCTAATGACCTCCCTTTCTTTCTTCCCTCATATTCATTCCACCGATCTGTCTTTCATTGCCCTCTCTTTTCTGCACTCCACTGACCCCCCTCATTCCCCTCTCTTTCTCTCCCTCCTTCCACAGACCTCCCTTTCATTCTCTTCTCTCTCCTTCTCTTTACCGCCTCCCATTCATTCCCTTCTTTCTCTCCTTCACTGCACTGCCCCCTTTCATTCCACTCTCTCTCCTTCGCTCTACTAACCTCTCATTCATTCACCTCTCTTGCCTTCATTCCACAGACCTCCCTTTCATTCTTCTTTCTTTTTCACTCCACCGACCTCCCTTTAATTTTTCCCTCTCCTTTGTTCCTTTCATGCCCCTCTGTCTCCTTCGCTCCAGCAACCTCTCATGTATTCACCTCTCTCTGTCACTCCACTGACCTCTCATTCAATCACCTCCCTCTCGTCTTCCTTCTACAGACCTTCACTTCACCAACCTTGCTTTCATCCTTCCCTCTCATTTCACAGACCGTCCTTTCAATCCCCTCTTTCTCCTTCACTCCACCAACCTGCCTTTCATTACCCCCTCTTTCCTTTGCTTCACCAGCATCCCATTCATTCTCTTCTCACTCTCCTTCACTCCACAGACCTCCCTTTTGTTCTACCCTCTCCTTCGTTCCACCAACCTCCCTTTTATTCCCCTCTCTCTCCTTCACTCCACTGACCTCTCATTCACCCCCTCTCTCGCCTTCATTCCACACACATCCCTTTCATTCCCCTCTCCTTCACTTTACCCATCTCTCATGTATACCGCCTCGCTCTCTCTGTCACTCCACTGATCTCTCATTGAATCCCCCCTCTCTCTCTCCTTCACATCACCGACTTCCCATTCATTCCCTTCTCTCTCTACTTCACTCCACCGGCTTCCCTTTCATTCCTCTCTCTTTCCTTCGCTCCACCGACCTCCCATTCATTCCCTTCTCTCTCTCATTCACTCCACTGACCTCCCTTTCATTCTTCTCTCTCCTTCACTTCACCTACCTCCCTTTAATTCTTCCCTCTCCTTCTTCCACCAACCTCCCTTTCATTCCCTACTCTCTCTCTTTCACTCCACGACCTCACTTTCATTCCCCTCTCTCTCTCTTCTGCTCCACCGACCTCTCATTCATTCCCCTCTCTCGCTCCTTCATTTCAAAGACCTACCTTTCATTCTTCTCTCTTCTTCACTTCACCGACCTCCCTTTCATTATTCCCTCTCCTTTGTTCCATCGACCTCTGTTTCATTCCCATCTCTTCTTTACTCCACCGACCTCCCTTTCATTTTTCTCTCTCCTTCACTCCACCAACATACCTTTCATTTTTCCCTCTCCTTCATTCATTCCACCGACCATTCTACCTTCGCTTAACTGCACATAGTTCATCCTTTTCCTTCTGCCTTTTCTTCAGTCCACCTCTCTCCACCAGTCTCCTCTGCTTAACACCTGCCCCATGAGGGTGGGTGGACGCCGGTTTCTCCACCTGCTCTGATACCTTCTTTCTGTCTCAGTCAATAGGATCTTTCTCTTTTTTCTTTTTGCGGAAGAAAAACACATTGAGGGAAACTTCTTGGCATTCTGTTTCTATAACTGCACATTGGGGTCTCGGATCGCGTTTAGGGCGAACCCCCCTTCTTACTCCTCCCTGACTCGACTTGCCTTGTATTCTTTGGAGAGGAGGGGCAAAGGGACATCTCTCTTCCTATCACTATGTGTCCTCCATCATCCCCAGCTAGTTCTTTACACCCTTATTCTTATTCTTCCGTTCCCCAATACCTCTTAGCTCTCCATACCCTTGTACCGATACTGCTGACTACCCCAGTGCCACTGTCCTTACTTAAACCCTGGTAGCACCCTCTTGCCTGCAGCCTCGTACCTCAACCCTTGTGTATACCCTCATACCTCTACTCTTAGTGACACCCTACTCTCTTTGGCCCTCTCTGTACCCATGTACCTATACCCCTGCTTAAAATCTAGCGCCTATACTCATATACACTAGTACCGACAGTCTTACCTGAAGCCTATTATTACCTCCATACCACCTGTACCCTAGTACCTCCCACTTGTGTATACCCTCATACCACTACTCTTTTCTACACTCTACTTCCTCTGACCCTCACTCTACCCTTGTACTTATACTACTGTGTAACATCTAGTGCCTGTACTCATATACTCTAGTACCTGCAGCCTTACCTGTACCCAAATTCATCCACTCACCTGTACCCTGGAAGCTCAAGTATTGTGTATACCCTCATACCTCTACTCTTAGTGACACCCTACAACCTCTGGCCCCCCTTCTTCTCAAGTACCTATACCCCTCCTTAAAATCTATCGCCTGTACTCATATACACTAGTACCGACAGCCTTACCTGACCCCTATTATTACATCCATCCCACCTGTACCCTAGTACCTTCCACTCGTGTATACCCTCAAACCGCTACTCTTTTCTACACTCTACTACCTCTGACCCCCCTCTACCCTAGTACTTATACTCCTGTTTAACGTCTAGTGCCTGTACTCATATACTCTAGTACCTGCAGCCTTACCTGTACACGAATACATTCACTTGTGGCTGCACCCTACTACCTCGGGCCCTACATCTACCCTAGCACGTATACCCCTGCTTAAAATCTAGTGCCTGTACTCATATACACTAGTACCGACAGCCTTACCTGACCCCTATTATTACATCCATCCCACCTGTACCCTAGTACCTTCTACTTGTGTATACCCCCTACCGCTACTCTGTTCTACACTCTACTACCTCTGACCCTCTCTCTACCCTAGTACTTCTACTACTGTTTAACGTCTAGTGCCTGTACTCATATACTCTACTACCTGCAGCCTTACCTGACCCCTATTATTACATCCATCCCACCTGTACTCTAGTACCTTCCACTTGTGTATACCCTCATACCGCTACTCTGTTCTACACTCTACTACCTCTGACCCTCCCTCTATCCTAGTACTTCCACTCCTGTTTATCGTCTAGTGCCTGTACTCATATACACTAGTACCTGCAGCCTTACCTGTCCCCGAATACATCCACTCACCTGTACCCTGGTAGCTCAAGGCTTGTGTATACCCTCATATTTCTACTTGTGGCTACACCCTCCTACCTCAGGCCCTACATCTACCCTAGTACTTATACTCCTGTTTAACATCTAGTGCCTGTACTCATATACTCTAGTACCTGCAGCCTTACCTGTACCCAGAACATCCACAAATCTGTACCCTGGTAGCTCAAGGCATATGTATACCCTCATACTTCTACTTGTGGCTACACCCTACTACCTTGGGCCCTACATCTACCCTAGCACGTATACCCCTGCTTAAAATCTAGTACCTGTACTCATATACACTGGTACCGACAGCCTTACCTGACCCCTATTATTACATCCATCCCACCTGTGCCCTAGTACCTTCAACTTGTGTATACCCTCATACCAATAATCTTTTCTATACTCTACTACCTCTGAACCTCCATCTACCCTAGTACTTATACTCCTGTTTAACATCTAGTGCCTTTACTCATATACTCTAGTACCTGCAGCCTTACCTGTACCCCAATACATTCACTCACCTGTACCCTGGTAGCTCAAGGCTTGTGTATACCTCATACTTCTAATTGTGTCTACACCCTACTACCTCGGGCCCTACATCTACCCTAGCACGTCTACCCCTGCATAAAATCTAGTGCCAGTACTCATATACTCTAGTACTTACAGCCTGACCTGAACCCTACGATATCCATCCCACCTATACCCAAGTGCCCATACCCATGCTTAAAGTCTAGTGCCTGTACTCATATACACTAGTACCGACAGCCTTACCTGAACCTTACTAGATCTGCACCTGTACCTTAATACCTCACCCTTATGTACACCCTCATACCTCTATTTGTGGTTACACCCTACTAACTTGGGCCCTACATCTACCCTAGCACGTATACCCCTGCTTAAAGTCTAGTGCCTGTACTCATATACTCTAGTACTTATAGCCTGACCCGAACCCTACAACATCCATCCCAGCTGTACCCAAGTACCAATACTGCTGACTCTACCCTAGTTCCTCTACTCTAGTGAATGCCCTCGTACCTACACTCCTAGTTACAGCCTGCTACCTGTGGCCCTACATTTGTCCTAGTACGTATACCCTTATAGTTAGGCTATCTGGTTTTAGGTTTAAACCTATAATAACTGATAAAACACCAACAAAAGGAAAATAGCCATCACCGGTGTAAACATATAAACACTAAAAAAACACCTTTGCAACCACAAACTAAGTGCCATTCAAAAAAAGGAAAAAAGGAGTGAAAGTCATTTTTATTTCTTTCTGAAGGGGCCAATACAATGTAACTTTATTATACAAGGTAGCAGCAAGAAAGACCGGCCTAACATTATTCTACTTGAGGTTTGTTGTTTAGCTATGTCACTAAAACATTGTCTCTTCTTCCTTCTGCTTTTTTCAGTTTTGTGGTCTTTGGTCTAAAGATGCAGTGTTTAGAAGCATGTTTTACATCTTATTTGGTTATTTTATAAACTGTAGAGAATCAGGAAATATCAAAATCATATTTGAAATGTTGGCTACATTTGATTTTACTGATAGGTAAAATGGCTTGTTTCATAAGAATCTTTCCTAATATGTAGCATCACATTTACCCTCAGAAAGAGAATGGGTGAAATCCTTTGATACATCAGCCCCCTTTTCTACTGAGTCAGTATTGATTGTAAGTGAATTGCCAACCACCACAGTCTTTAAACATTGAATGCAAGATGTAGTGACAGGTATATGTGAAAAGAATGTTGTCACCAAGCATCTGAGATCGTGGTGAAAACATGACACTCTGGTGCCGATTACGATCCGGTAAAAAACGGGTACGAACCGTCGGTCGGAGAGTTTTCTCCGTCCGACTCGTACCCGGTCGGAAAACTTTACAAACATGGAATTACGATTCGCACGGAAACACCATTTCCGTACGAATCGTAAAAAACACCGACCGACTAAAATATACATACGATTGTGATCCGGGAATGCTGCGACATGACGTCGGGACGCTGTCAGGCAGCGTTTCACGACCCAGGAAGTAGGATTCGGACCGACAGCAGTCCGGACGGCGATATTTTCACGGCACCCAAAAAGTGCCGGAAAAGCGAAGTACGGCGCGAAACGACCAGAGTAGGTGGCCCGGTACGTGCGGTACCCCCCCTCGCCCCCGTACGTACGCGCCAACCCCCCCCAGCCCCCGTATATACGCGCCGGCCCCCCCCAGCCCCCGTATGTACGCGCCGTACCCCCCCAGCCCCCGTATGTACGCGCCGTACTCCCCCCAGCCCCCGTATGTACGTGCCGACCCCCGCCCCAGCCCCCGTATGTACGCGCCGTACCCCCCCCAGCCCCCGTACGTTCGAGTCGTACCCGCACCCATGTATGTACGGTGCATACCCCCCGTGTATGTACACCCGTGTACGTGTCGTACCCCCGTGTATGTACACCCGTGTACGTGTCATACCCCCTGTGTATATACACCCGTACGTATGTGTCGTACCCCCGTGTATGTACACCCGTGTACGTGTTGTACCCCCCGTGTATGTACACCCGTGTACGTTCGAGTCGTACCCCCCGTGTATGTACACCCGTGTACGTGTCGTACCCCCCCCCGTGTATGTACACCCGTGTACGTGTCGTACCCCCCGTGTCGTACCCCCGTGTATGTACACCCGTGTACGTGTCGTACCCCCCGTGTATGTACACCCGTGTGCGTGTCGTACCCCCCCGTGTATGTACACCCGTGTACATACACGGGGGGTACGACTCGAACGTATGGGGGCTGGGGGGGTCGGCGCGTATGCGGGCACATGTCTCCATGGTTGCTATGGGAGTTCGGTGCGGACGGTGTTTTTTCCATACGGTTGTAACATCGGACGCACGGGATGGATCGTAATTCCGCGGTCGGACTTCACTTTTCACATTTGTACGGTAAATCGTCCGAGGACATGTCGGACACATTTTCCGACCCGAGGACGTGTGGGGAATGATTCCCAATGCGATTCGTATGGACTTTTTCCCATGCGAATCGTACTTGGCAGTTTGTACGGCACTTGTACGATTCGTACGGTAAAAAGACCGGATACGAGCCGTACGGGGATATTTTTTACCGGATCGTAATCGGCACCCAGGCGTTTGGTAAACATGGAACGCAGTGTCAATTGGAATGCTGCTGAAAAAAGTTCCTACCAAGTTCAATAAAGATTGGAGTGATATTGTTTGCATTTGCAGTAAAGCAGCTACGTTTGTGAAAAAGTTATGTGATGACCTGTCAAAATCGATACCTGAGCTGAAGTGCCTTCCTGTAAGAGATCCTTGTCTCTTGCTAGATGGTATGCTGAAAACATCTTTACAATTTTCAAAGTTAATGAAGAATGCTATTGACTTTGTAGTCCATTCTGGTGTAGTAAAAATGTATTTGGTCCTTATATTCCCTGTGCACACGTGACCTATACACGTGCATTATCAGTGCAGAAAGCAAGCAATAATTAAAATTAAATTAAAATTCCATAGACACCGGAAATACACTTTTTCTGTTGTTTTGAATGGCACTAAAATGTGTAACCACTGATAACCAGTTTTTTAAGGTATTGAAAGAACCCCACCAGAAGTTACCAAAAATAGAAACTGAAAACAGGAAAGCCTACTTATAGTCTAGTGCTTATACTGATATAGTGTAGCACTTGTGGGCTTACCTGAACCCTAATACATCCTCCCTACCTGTTCCCTAGTATCGATACTGCTGAATCCATGCTAATGCATCTATCCTTACCTAACCCTAGTACAGCTACACTTGGCTATACCCCAGTACCTACACTGCCGTCTACACCCTCGTACCTTTACCCTTATGTATACTCTTGAACCTACATGTTAGACCTGACACCTTGGTGTGAGTCTCTCTTCCACTTTATGTTGCTGTGCCTCATGTGTTTTGCTGGTGTTAGCTGCTCAGAGCACTGTGCCACTGCCAACCAGTGCCACAGTGCAAGTGCTCCCTATATAAAATGTATATGTTGGTTGGATTCCATGATTGGCTTATTTGGTTTACTGTCAGACCCCAGTAAAGTGCACCAGGAGTGCCCAGGGCTTGTAAATACGAATGCTGCTGGTGGGCTTGCAGCACTGGTTGTGCCACCCACAGAAGCGGCCTAGTAAAATGTGTCTAAGGTCTGCCATTGCAGAAGCTGCATGCAGTCTGGTACTGTCATGCTGACTGGGCAAGTACACCCACTTGTCAGTCCCTAAACCTTCCCTTAACTTCATATTAGTCACCCCTATGATAGGCCCCAGGGCAGGGTGCATTGTAAGCCTAAGGTAGGACAAGCCCTGATGTGTGTGGCATGTCCTAACAGTGAATTACAGCCATTTTCGTTTTTCACTATTGTAAGGCTACCTGTTCTCCATAGGCCAGAATGGGCTGTTAGAATTGTTACATCCTATGATCCTAACAGACCCAGGGAACATGGTAGAAATTCGAGTTTAGTATGCCTGAACTCAGAATAATAAAATACATCTTTTAGTAAAGTTTATTTTAATATTCTGGGTTTGCAAATGCCGCTTTTAGAAAGCTGGTATTTGCTTGCCTAACCATTTCAGCCCGCCTCTGCTAGGATGTGTATCTGCTGTCTGGTTTCTGTGAGTGACAGGGCTGGGGAATTCCAGGAGACAGGCTGGGAAGCCAGGTAGTGAATAGAGAGATTACATATAGATGGGTGGGAGGAGTACACCTGCACTCTGAATAGGGCTGTGCCTCTCCACCACAATGCTGGCTCCACCCCCTGGGGAGCGTCTGATGTCTCTGCCTTGCACACTGAAAGGAGAAGCCAGAGTCCGGTAAACAAAGTACTCCAGAACTGGGTTGAACTGGGCAAAGGCCCCCTGGCCTGCAAGAACAAAAGAATTGCACTATAAGTATTGGGACCCTCCTCCCAAGAAATTAGATCCTGCTTTGACAAGAAGAAACCTCTGCCCGACGAGGAGGAACCGGGAAAGCTGTAAGGAGGAGTACTGTCCCTGACCTGGGGGATTGGCCTGCAGTGGTTGCCTTGCTGCTGAAGGAGAGGAAGAAAAGACTCAAGGACTTTTTATTTGCAACTTGTGCTACAGATCTCCAAGGGCTTGTGGGTGAGCTTGCCCCCTGAACGAAGTGGACTTCACCGCCTTGAGAAACGCTGCTGAGAACCGCCGTTCTCACCGTTGCGCCGAAGCCGAGAGAAGTGTGTGTCTCGTAGATCGACGTGTACACTGGAAAGCCAGTGCCAAGCTGTCCGGCCTGAACAACGCGACGTTGTGGCCCCTACGAGCCGTAGCTCGTACCGTGAAGGAAGGACTTCGCGCCACACTTTGTTTTCCCCTCTTCGAACCGTACTACTCAAGCGTGCCCCCCTACCCCTGTTGTGGGCAGGCTGCGGAGCGTAGCGTGGCTGGGTACGTCGCTCACAATCGGAGCGTACTGCCTGCTTCGCAACGCACTTACGGAAAAGGCGCCGCTCTCAAGGTACGGCTCGTACGCCGCAACGAACAGCAAGAGCACCGTACCTACGCACCGTCCCCTCGAACAACGCGACTAAGGCCCCCAACGAGCCGCAGCTTGCACCGTAACAGGAGGACATCGCAACGTACAACACGTTTGTTTTCACCGCATCGTCCGTGACGAACTCTCCAAGACAAGGTACTGTGTACGTTTCACACCGCAGGGTGTACGCTTCGCACCGGAGCGTCACAGCGTTTGTGAGACACATTCTTAAGCATCTCTTATCCCCGTACGAACCGTACGAAGAAGAACGAACCGCACAGAACTTTGAAGTTACGCTTAAATCAAGATCTGCTTATTGCCAATAGTATTGTGGGCCTTTTTATTGTTATTTGGTCTTGTGCTAAGTCTTTATATATGAAATACTTATTTTTGATAATCCCAGTGTGGAGTCCATTTGTGGTGGGTCGCCTGATTACTGTTTGAGTTCACAAATGCTTAACCTATGACGCTCTGAGATAGGCCTTGTCTGCTCGCGCCAAGCTACCTAGAGGGTGAGCAGGGGTTGTCTAGGAGTGTGACCCCTTACCCTGACTAGAGGAGAGGGTCCCTGCTTGTCACAAGTACCTACCTGTGCCAACCAGAGATCCCCAAATCTAACACTACACTTCTCCCTATTTCACAGTACCGCTCACCCTACCTCTACGCTAGTACCCCTACCCTAGAATTAAGCCTATACTCACATATATTCTCTATTACTTACTGCCCTACTTGGACCCTACATCTCGCGCCTCTCCATCTCTCTAAACTCTGTTCAAAACTGGATGACTTCTCATCACCTAAAACGGAACCCTGCAAAACTGACTTCCTTGTCAGCTCCTCCTCGTACTGAACTCTCCCGCTACAATCATGGATGGACGCACTTGACATCCTCAACAGTAAACCCACCATAGGGGACGGTGCCAAATCCCCAGGTGCCATCCTAGACAAGAAGCTCAGCATGCAGTCTCATCAGCACCATGGCCTGGCATGCGCTACCACCTGCGTCTTCCCTGGGGATACATTCCAGAGCAAGATCTGAAATCTCTTGCTTGTGTATTGGTGCTCTCTCAAACCGGCTATTGTAACTCCCTCCGAGCTGGTCTCACAAAAGCCCATCACAACCCCCCAAAATCGATTCTACACTCGGCGGCAAGTTTCAACAAAGGGCCTAAAACGGAATGACCACATTACTCCTGTGCTGGTCTCTCTCTGTTGGTTGCCTATTGAATAAATCACTAAGGAGAGTCATTGTTCCTGAGAGGAGGAGTGGGGAAAAGTCATTGTATAAAAGTGGGAGAGAGTCAGAGAGACTCTTCCTTGATGCCAGTGGCGGCTGGTGATATTTGAAAGTGGTAGTGCGTAAATGTTCGGGATGACAGTCATGTGGCGTGCAAGCGTAGTAAGCGAGCCTGACCGGGATGAGGAGGGCTGGGGGCGGTTCTCCCCCGAGAAAGTTTTGAAAAAATAGTGCACAAACAGTGAATTTTTGAGAAAGCAAGAAGGTTGATATAGCAATTGTGAAAGTGTAGTTATGACATCTATAAAGAGATTTCATATGATAATGACGTAGGTAGCTGCTTATTCAGTATAACCACAGAACTTCATGACAGACATGCAGATGTGACATCAGTCATTACCTCACTGCTAATATCATATACCACATCAAAATCATTCATGGAACAGCAAACGGCTGCCTATTTATAAATGTTTTTTCTGACAGTGAAAATACTACATTGTTTCTATATGTTTCCTCCATGATGGCATTTGTAGGTTAACAGTGTAATACAGGTCTTATGATATATATTACTAGTGAGTGCAGCTGCAACAACACTTCTCTATTTAAATTTTGCACGGGCTTCTGGTTGGTGAAGGTAGCACTCAATCCATACATTCGAAATTAAAGCAGTAATGATATCTTTGATGTCAGTGTTGATGTGATGTACAATCTGTCCACTGTTGTCAAATTATTTCAGATGTGTTCGATCATGAACAGAGCATGGGGTGTGACTGGTGGCTGTGCAGCTTACCAAAGCTGGCAAACATCAGTTGTTTTAACAGTATATCAACGTCCATTCAAATTAGTATTTATAAAATTATGTATATGTATTTATAATATGGGATAGTTAGATATCTCAGTACATAAGTGCACCTTACTATTGACAGTATCTTTTGTTTACAGTATGGAAACAGTTCCGAGCATATGCATTTTGAGGAAGAGCTCAAGTCAGATTTTATCTTTGTTTACCCAAAGAATGTTAGGTGTACCTTGTAGGATTTGCAAGTGGGGAAAATTCTGCAGCTGCTTGCGAAGTTTAAAAGAGGCCCTGCTTTGTGAATAGTTCAGGCATGGCAGAACAAACAGTCTTATTCGGTGCATATCGAAAAAAAGTAATACCACCTAAGTCATGCAGCCCTCACAACCACATGTTGCGATACTATTCAGCAGTCAAAGAAGCTGACGAGACGCACACTTCATGACCATGCCAAGACCTGTGCAGTGCAATACAAACTAATGTACATTGGCTCCAATCAATTTGCATTCAAACAAAAGTACACTTCTAACAATGCACATTTGTTAACGATAATATAGATACGGCCAGCCAAACAGTTACGTAAAAATTATGTTGTCATAGTGGATAACTCTGTGGTGTGAGAAATCTAATCTTAGTCACAGTCATTCACATTCAGTGCTGTTCGAATTTAATAGAAATGTTCTACGTGAAGAAAACATTTTTAAAGGAAGTTAATGTTACATTGGCTGCACAAAAAACGAGTAGCTGCACATAAAACAAATAGCGAGTGTTGAAAATAATAAATGCTTTTTCTTTGAATTTACTTCCGTCTCTGAACATGCCCTCCGGAGCAGACGGTGAGTGGGGCTGCTTGTCTGGAGACGTGGGGGCGCGTTGTGGACTCCTGCTGTGTGACCTACCTGGTGCGTTCTGTGTGCTCTGGTCTGCTCTTCATCTGTCCTCCGCCACCGCCAATTCCAACGCGGCCGCTGAGTGGGGACTTCAATTCCTAGCTGCCTGTGCGGCCGGAACTCGCCGACAGCGTTTCCCGCGCCAGGAGGCGTTTAAAAATCAGGCTCTCCCCCGGCAGAGCGGGCTGCTTGTCTGGAGACGTGGGGGCGTGTTGTGGACTCCTGCTGTGTGACCTACCTGGTGCGTTCTGTGTGCTCTGGTCTGCTCTTCATCTGTCCTCCGCCGCCGCCAATTCCAACGCGGCCGCTGAGTGGGGACTTCAATTCCCAGCTGCCTGTGCGGCCGGAACTCGCCGACAGCGTTTCCCGCGCCAGGAGGCATTTAAAAATCAGGCTCTCCCCCCGCGTCGCGGGACGCGCGCGGGCGTCGCCGGGCTAAGCCCGGGCAAAGGGCGGGCCGTCTGGGGCCGTCCGGGGCTGGACAGAGCTGTGCTGGGCCACCCCCCTTATCCAGCACGAACTGTACTCGGGGACTAGGTGTTGTTATATACAGTCTATTGTAAGGCTTGGCCTGTGATGGTTTGGTATGTGGTGTGAGTTGTGGTTATAAGTTCTTTGCGTCATATGTTTCAGTACAAGCCATGGCTAAAAATTACAATAAGGGCTCAACAGTGGGAGGATCTGGGACTTTAGATGCTTTTTTAAAAAAAGCCGAACATGCCGTCTCTAAAGAAATTGAGATCGTGGAAAAAAGGTTGTCACTAGAGCCCCTTACTCAGCCCTTGTTGGCTGTTCCCACTATGGTATTTCATTCTGTTTCTTCTGGGCCTGCATTAGAGTCCTGTCCCCCCAGCGTTCAATCTTTGTTGAATGTGTCTAGTCCTTCTCTTTCTCCCCCAGTCTTACGCACCAGGCAATCAAAAACCCCCTCTGTTGCTCCTGTTAAAGTCTCCAAGGGCAAGAGAAAAGCCACTCATGCTCCTAATGGAAACCGCCATCATGCTAAGCAACCTAGAAATAAAGATCCTGGTGAGGGGTCGACTCCCCCGGTAGGCAGCTCAGTGGTTGAGGCTACCCCTCATCCAGGAATTGGCGTTATGGAGTCTATTGCTCAGGGGGGTACTGTCATCCTGAGAGATATGTTAGCTGACGTGATCAAGCAGCTGGACGAGCGATTGAGTAAGTGTATATCGCCAGTCTTGGATAGACTCAGTGAGATGGATAATAGACTTATTCTTATCGAACGCCATATTGCTGGTCAATGTGCCCCGGTGCTAAGGTCTAATCCTTCTGATTTACTTCCCCTCGGTGAAGTCACTTCTAGAGTGTCTGATATGGTTGACTCTATGGCAACTACTGTTGTAGGTCCCACAATCCCCTTACCACCTGCCCTGAGAATTAATGGGGCTAGCCCAGGACCGAGGGATCTTATCGAAAGTCGAAGAGTACAGGGACAGTTGATACATAAGGAACGCTCACTAAACTTGCCACCAGAGGCTTGCCCTTATACGGTCATTTTGGCCAATGTTCCAAAAACTTGTGATGGTAATGAAGAGCATTGGTCCTCTCTGAAAAATAAAACCCTTCACTTTTTGGCTGGGAAGACAGTTTTGGGGAGTCATCTCTTTGATTGTTTTAAAATGGTGAGAAGGGTTCCGTGGGTGGGGAAATCTAATAAGTCTCTGAGGGGCGACTGCGTTGTGGTGAATTTCAGTTCCCCTGATATAGTTGATCACATTTTAAGACAAGCAGGGTCTTTTAGAATTCAACAGGATCACATTAACATTCTTCCACTGGGCTTCTTTTACCCTCCACCCTTTGCAGGACCGGTTAGACCGAGAGAGCGCCCCCTTCAGCATGCCCCTGCTAGCAATTCATTGTTATTAACAAACAGATTTGAAGCCCTTAGTACTTTAGACATAAATGATTGACTCAGTGACAATGGAGTTTATATAAATAATGATGTTTTTAGTACAGTTTCTTCTAATTCTTCTGGGCCTTCATCCGCTAGGTCACCTGCTGTGGCTATCAATGTTACTTTCACTGCTTCGACAGTTAATAACTTACCTTTACAGTCAGAGGCTGCAGTTAAGAGAGGAACAGCGCCCATTTTTAATTTTGATAATGCGGGCGTTGATTTGCCTTCTAACGGAGTAGAGGTTGCTCCATTACCTTTTTTACCTAATTTGGACAACTGCTTAACTAAAGAACAAGGGCGTGTAATGGGCACTCCAGCAATAGATTCAATTTCTGCTTTATCTGGAATATAGCTGGTCTTCGCTCCAAACGAGGTGATCAAAATTGGATGGCTTCTCTCTCCACACATCATTTAATTGCCTTACAAGAAACATGGGAGGCCACAGATCCTTTTTATATGGATGGTTACCAATCTTTTATTAAATATGCCACGCCCTCTGTTATGGGGAGACCACGAGGGGGTCTCCTGTTATTATTCAGCCTAAAGCTTCGCTATAATATCGAGTTACTAGTAACTAACTCTCCTCACATCTTAGCAGTGAAAATGGAATGTGTTAATCTACCTTCATTTTTGGTGGTTAATTTTTATAACTCATTTACTAGGTTGGATGAGTTAGAACATCTTAAAGCACTATTCAGTTTCCTGGACGAGTATGATGCATTGAATGATAAACCTTATTTTCTTTTACTTTTTGGCGATTTTAATATCCATTTATGTCATCTTAACTGTTTCTTAAACAATCATTTAGATTTTTGCCCACAAGAGGTGATCCATTTTGAGCACTCTAAAGGCGGGATCTTTTTAGAGAACATGGTATCGTCCTATTACCTTTACATGCCTGTCCAAGATTTGTTGGTCCCGGTTCACACTTTTACTGGCCAAGGCCACTGTAGTACAATTGACTATATTTTTGTACCACGTAACATGGTGAACCTATTGGGCACTTTTCGTGTTACGCAAAACGCCCTAAGTGACCACAACCCACTAACTTTGGAAATTAAAGTTAAGGCACTGAGGACAGACGTTCTCCTGCCTTTGATTTCTAATTTAAATCTTGAGCCTACAAGTCAGGGTAGACGATTGAGATGGGATGTCATTACCCCGGCCGACTTCCTCGTTAATTTATATGAAAGTAAAATAGAGGATTTTAGCTTATGTCTTTCCCCATCGGCTCAACCGAAGGTCATTCTGGGCGCTTTCGACAGAATTACTAAACACGTTGTGGGGAATCTCATCTCCCACGGGAAACCAAAACCTAGGAAATTTAAAAACTGGTTTGACCATGCCTGTTCTAGCGCTCATTCTGCTCTCTTACTGGCACTTAAAGAACCTGGGAACACCCCCAGTAAGATAACTGAGGCTAGAAAACGTTATAAAAAAGCAATAAAGGATAGAAAAAGCGAGTTAAAGTTCAAGGCATGGGATGATTTGACAGACACAAGCATCCAGAAAAATAGTAGCCAGTTTTGGAAGGTGATTAATAGTCCCCTCTTTAATGAGACGGAGAACACCAATAAAGAATGTCTTATCTCGCCAGACAAATGGGTGGCCCATTTCAGTGGTCTCTATTCGGAGATACAAGAAGCTAACCCTATAAATTATGTGGATTATACTATAGCATCAAAAATCCTTTTTAAGGAGGAGGAAGTCCTGGAGGCCATTGAGGCCATGGCGTCAGGTAAAGCCCCAGGTCCAGATGGAGTTCCAGCGGACCTTTACAGGGCTGACTCAAGGCTTTGGGCGAAACTTTTAACTTGTGTTTTTAACGCTGCTTCTGAGGCCGGTGCCCCTAGATCATGGGCCAAAGCCGTTATTGTCCCTCTTTTTAAAAAAGGTTCAAGAGAAGACCCGGCTTGTTACCGGCCTATTTCTCTCCTCGACTCTGCCATGAAAGTCATGGGTAAAGTTGTCCTTGCTCGTTTAACTGTGTGGCTGGAGGAGCAATCCATAATCTCCGACCTACAATATGGGTTCAGACAGGGAAGGGGCACCGTGGGCCAATGCCTCAATTTACATCTTATCATAGGAAAATACACAGTCGCTAAGCAGGGGGACCTCCATTTAGCTTTTATGGATTTGTCCACCGCTTTTGACCTTGTAAATCGGCAAAAATTATGGGCCTTATTAGCCGTTTTGGGGCTTGACCCAGTTTTGATTTCTTTCCTGGCTGTAATCCATGAGGACACTACCGCAGTCGTTCGTTACAGTGATGACGGAAGCCAGACTGATGCCTGGCAGGTAAAGCGTGGAGTAAGACAGGGGTGTATTCTTGCACCCCTACTTTTCTCGCTTTACATTAATAATTTGGGACCGGTCTTAGCCACGGTCAGTAAAGACACCCCGAAAGCCGGTTCCAAAATGATTCCTGCTTTACTATACGCGGATGATACAGTTTTGTTGGCTAGAACCGCGAGAGGATTACAAGCTCTCTTAAATGGATTTTATGATTTTATGGTCTCTTTAGACTTATTAATAAATTTTAAAAAATCACACTCTATGTCGATTGGCTCGGGGAGAGCGAAAAGGGTGAATTTTTTTTGCAATGGGCAGGAATTAACCAAAGTTCAGACGTTCCCATATCTAGGGGTAGCATTCGACGACAGATCATCTTGGGTCATGCAACGCGCACAAAAAAAGAACAACCTAGCTAGAGCTACAGGCGCTTTGTTGGGCTTCGCAAAGCGCTTAGGTTGTAAACCACTCCCTGCTCTACTAAAAATCTATAGTGCAAAGTGTTTACCCATGGCACTTTACGGAAGCGAGGTCTGGGGTTACAAGGCTTCCCCTAACATCCAAGTAGCAGAAAATAATTTCTTTCGGAAATTGTTGTCTCTTCCCCCCTCTGCTCCCACTTTTAATATCCATGAGGATTTGGGGATGGGATATGTTACCGACCATATAGCGGTGGCCCCGCTATTAGGTTGGTTGAGGGTTTGGGCACAACAGCCACCAAACCTAAACCAACAAATTATTCAGCATTGCCTGTCCTTGGAAAAAGCCTTATCTATCCCATGGTTAAGCTACATTAAAAACAACCTGAATTCACTTGGGTGTTCTGAATTGTTCTCTAGTCCTTGCGTGATTAGTAAAGAGCAAATCAAGGCCATTAAGACCCAATTTTTGTCTAGAGCAATGTCGTCAAGGGAAGGAGATGAGCTGGGGAAACCGTCAGTTAGGAGGTTTGTTATGTTGAGTTCAGGGAGCGAGATCCAGCCTTACCTAACCTACATTAACAAACCTTTCCACATGTTTTTGTTAATAAGATTTAAGCATGGTTTGCTCCCCTGGCTCTTGGCATACCCAAAAGGATTTTTTAAAGAGGGAACCCTGGGGCCCTGTCCTTGTGACAACATTTCTGTACAAAATGTGTTGCACATGTTATTTTTTTGTAAATTTTACTCTTCACAGCGAAAAAAATACATCTTGCCGATCTTAAAGAATTGTCAATTTAAGCAAGCTAGGCCTGCTTTGGCTTATTTACAAATGTTGGAGTCTCCTTTGATTTGTTTTGGGGTTGCTTGCTTTATAGTGGGCGCCCTAAGAGCTAGAAACAGGGCCCAGTTGACATAGTTACTTGATAATGATCATTGTGCCCATCATGCTGTTGTAGATGAAATCTTTATTAAGGTATAATGAAATTTTAGTAAGTTTTTTAACTAAATGAATTATTTAATCCAAAGACGTATTTTTATTGTACGTTGCGCCAAATTGTATTGTATTTATTATTTGTGTTAATAATTTTCTCTGTAATGCATTTGCCTGTTTCATGATTGCTGTTCTGTGCTTTGATGGTTTTAAAATTTTAACCGAATAAAGCAAACTTTTGACTTTGACTTTGAGTGGAAGGCGCTGGATTAAGGAGGTGGTGGTGGAACGTGAGCCCTCTTCACTGCCACTTGTATTGGGGAAGGGGAGGTTTCCTGCGTGATTTTTGTCTACGCCTGGCCATGTACAGGGTTCAATTGTGCAGTGACTAACACTACTCTCCCGGCCTCGGTAATCTTCTAGGTACTAGCTTCTCTTCAAATCTACATAGTAAATCTCGCTTTTACATAGGTTTTAGGATCAGGTACTGAAAGCAGAAGTAGAAGTGAGATTTACTGTATAGATTTGAAGAGAAGCACGGGCAACTTGCCGCAGCTAGTCTCTGGTAGCGAGATGGCGTACAAAGGCTTGGACAGTTGTGTGCGTCACTGCGCAATGCAGGCACGGCTGAGGTTTATAAGTGCACGTAGAATATGGCAAGCAGGAAGACTCAGCACATTTGTCATAATTAATGGCAGCCCCCGAGCCCCAATTCAGGTCTCAGTAACATTAAACAAAAACCTGGTGTGCGCTCGTATGATATCACGGCTGCAGGCGCCTTTCTTTTTCCGACAACTGATACGTATAGTGTCCCGGAAATACTAGCTGCCAAGCACATGCATAGGCCACTCCCCCAAGCTTGCCTTAACCAATTAGCAAGCTTAATTTACGGAGGTGAATCTTCCAAAGGAGTGCTGCAATTGTTACCACCCCCTGCACTGTACACCAGCCCTGCCCATTCTTATTATTGTGAATGAAGATTTACTGACCGCACCCTGGGCCATTTCCTAAGCGCCCCATTTTAAATCCATGCACTGACGCTTTATGCGGCCACTCCCACAAGGCTGTTACCCGCCTCCTCGCTTGTGCCTCGAGGGCGAGGAATAGTCCTCGCCCTTACCTCGCCCAGCACCTTGCCAAGCTAGCACATGCGCAGGAAGACTTTGCACACAAAAAAATATTTTGAATCATTTCACTGTGGAGCACCAAACAGTGAGCACTTCTTTCAAAGCTTCTCAATGATGTTCATCATTCTCTCCCTCCCCCCACCCCATGCTGGTAGGGCAACGCCCCCTCCGCTCCTTAATACCAGCCGCCACTGCTTGATGCCCTCACACACCCCAAAGGATGTCATGCTTCCTCATGGGGTGATGCTCCTCGTAGGGCCGGCACTGCAATACCCTACGGGTCCCCTGAAGGGTCACTTTGTCGGAGATCTTTTTAGTGATCTAGCCATATGGTGGGTGTGTGTTCTGTGAGAAGTGAAGATGTTGAAAATGACTAGAGGGTATCTGAGGTGAATCAGTTTAATAAGGGAGATCCCTCTGTCATAATCTAACAAATTAAGAGGTTGGGTATTGCTCGAGGGTGGTTATGGCCCTCCGTAGCTGGAAAAGTGCGGTGTTAATTAGAAAGTGTATAGGGTCGACATGTTTCGCACTTTTAGGTGGTCTCAAGAGATCCTTTCGTTCTTCTTCAGGACCAAATGAAGGTGGTAAGGGTAATGGGGAAGAGTGTATCACAGTGGCCCTATCAATTCAAGTGGTGCCACTTGGAAGACCCAAGAAGTGGCCCAATCTATTCAGAGTGTTCCATAAGTCAATACAACAGAGTGCTGGTCATCACAATAGTTGTGTCGGAAGGCTCAGGCTCTTACACCTACCCGACCTCTTGCATGCTTGGTTGCCTAATGAAGCCAGGGACATATACGAGACTGCTTGCACGACCCATAAGGCCTTACTTGTACCCACTCCCTGTTACCTGGCGGACAAACTCAACCTTTCAGGAGATTCTAAACCATCGCGAAACACCGAAGCATTGCTGCCCTAACCCCCTTTAAAAACAAACAATTTCTAGCGCAATATTTCTCGGGTAGTGCAACCAGAATTTGGAACGCCCTACTTCGCAGTACTACCTCACTGGTGACCTTCAAACCAGAAATGAAAGCCCTTCTCCTTCAATGATACTTTAGCCAAGGTATTGCAGCTAATCCCCCACCACCACAATGCGAACATGCTACTTCCTTGGTACAGATCGGCCTGCACACTACCGCCACTACTTCGATGCTTACTGTACATTGCGCTTACATAATCTGCCTCCTTACGTAATCTTGTCATTCTAGAGCGTATGTAACTATTTTAGCAACACTTGTGAATTTTGGAACCTTGTAACAAGATATTACTGCTGTAAAGCTCTCTGGCACCTTCGGGTAATGTTTGCATTCAATAAAAATGCTTAAATAAATTAATATACGCCCACCTTCCCCTAAAACCTCTATCGCTACTTAAACACTATTACCTCTACTCTTTCTGATACTCCAGTGCTTATACTCTAACCTATACCTCTCCTTATGCCCTAGAATCCTGCCTATACCATAGTACCTTTCTCCCTACCTATCGTCTACTAGGTCTATCTCTTCCCATTACTTCTGCCTCTTATCTAATTACTTGCTTTCTTGTCCTCTGTGACCTTCTTGTTTTCTTCTCAGCTACACAGCTTTTGCTGTCTATGGAGAAATTGTGGAGTCCAGTACATTTCATCTACAAGGGATGGGCTTTGGGTCAGCCCTTGGCTCTTGATTGGATGGCTGAGTCGTCTATCCCACATCCCTCCTTAATAAAACAAAATTTATTCAAAGCTGTCTACAAAGGATGCGCACACATCGATGGTGCCGTCTTTGAATGTCATTTGATAAAACAATACTAAGTGCATTCAAAGATGGCCGCCACAGATGCACTTGCATTCACGGTGGCTACCTAAGCCAAAAAAAGCATTGGTAAAGCTGATAGGTTTCACTGTTGCGACATATTGGTTTTGCTAGTGCTTTTTTTAAAATGCCATTACAATTTTCATGGAAAAGTATATTTTCATTTTGAAATTTCCCTAAAATTGAGTTTCTAGGATGGTAAGGTGATGTTCTTCATTTTACTCTTTCTCTGAGATGGAGCACTGTCTTGTTCCTTCTCTTCTTCGCAGGGATTCAGCTATCAATAGTGCAGCAGGTACAGTGGTGCCGGGTCCCAGGAGTTGACGAGCCCATGGAACCCCAGTTACAGCTATCTTCTCCAACCAAACTGGATGGCTCAATTTTCTTCCTTGCATGATGGGCCCAGGGGCCCTGCAAGCTCCTCCTCTTTCAGTTCTTGTGTCTGCTTCTCCCACTACTCACCAGTGTCCCTCCTTCTGAAGATCCATCGACCCTCCTTTCTTCCTTCTCACCTTTCTTTTCTTTTCTGTCCTCTTTCTCTTCTTCCATTGCTCATATCTTCTCCTCCTTCTCTCCCCTGCACCTCTTCCTTTCTTGTCCCACCCCTGTGCTTGCCTCCTCACACTCTTTTCCTGTGTTTGCTGCTCCCCTTTCACCCCAGCCCTCTCCCTGCCAACACATCTCCTTTCCCCTCGGAAGCACAGGGTGAGGGGTCTGCATGGTCACTCGCATTAGAGTGAGGGATGTTGTTAGACTTGGCATCTTTTGGCGTGTTTCCCCTGAGTTTTTGCTTTCTGACCTCCCGGTTTGGACTGTTTTTTTGCTGGCGTAGTGTTTCTGTGCACTTTTCGCACTGCTGATCAATGGTATAGTGCAAGTGCTCCTGTGGTAAACTGTGTTGTGGATTGGTGTTTCCATGATTGGATATTTGATTTACTTGCCAGTCCTTAGTAAAGTGCACTGAGTGTGCCAGGGCCTGTGAATCAAATGCTACTAGTGGCCTGCAGCACTGATTGTGCCACCCACGTGAGTAGCCCTGAAAAGGAAACTCAGACCCGTGGAGTCAGCGCGCAGATTGTAACTGCCATGTCGACTTGGCCAGTGCGCACACTTGCCAGTCCCTCACCTTCCCTTTTCTTACATGTCAGCCACCCCTAAGGTAGGCCCAAGGTTCCCCTGTGTATGTGAAAGGTAGGACATGCCCTGGTGTGTGTGGCATGTTTGTGGCATGTTGATAGTGAATTACAGCCAATTTCATTTTTTACTATTACAAGGCTACCTGTTCCCCTTAGGACAGAATGGAAAGTTTGTTTATAACATCTTATAAACCTAACTGGCCCGGGGAATTAGGTAGGAAAATGAAGTTTAGTATGCCTGAACTCAGAATCTAGAGATGCATCTTTTAGGGAAGGTGATTTTTACATTCTGTGTTTGAAAATACCACTTTTAGAAAGTAGGTGTTTTCTTGCTCAGTCATCCCGTGTGCCTCTGCTGGAATGTGGATTGCCTGTCTGGGTTTTGGATGACAGAAGGCCGGGGGAGCAGGAGTGACTCCAGATAGTCTAGGTGGGTCAGGAAAGGGCTTAATAGACCTGGGCTGCAATGGGGGAAGGGGTGGTGAGATTTCCTTGCACCTCAAAGGGCCTGGTCTGCCTCTGACAATGCCGTCTCCACCTCCTGCCAGGAAATCACACCAGAAAAGGCAGAACTGGTTCTGGCTGGGCACAGACACTCTCTGCCTAAGAGATCAAAGGATTTTGGAATATAAATATTGGGGCCCAGACCCCTGAACTGTAGAACTCTTTTGGATCAAGAAGACTGCCAAGAAGAAGAGCTGGAGAAGCTGTGAGGAGGGACTACCACTTTGCTATGTGCTTTGCTGTGTTGGCCTGCAGTGGCTGCTTCTGTCGTGGGCAGTGAAGGAATGGACTGAACTTTCTGCAATCTACTTTGTGAGTCTCTCCAAGGGCTGGAGGTAGAGCTTGCCCCCTGTTCTCAGGAACAGCAAAGACTTCAAGCTCTTCTGCCCTCAGCACTGGGGACTGTGTTTTGTGCTGCAACAGAAGAAAAGCAACTCAACGACGTCTACGACGCCGCTGCCGACTCCATTTCCTGAAGACACCACAGAGGGCACCGCCGCACCGTGACCCAGGTCTCACCGACGATGTCTGCTGACGCCGCCACAAGCCGCTGCTCGCACCGTGACCTGTGGGCACCGCACTCCGCACCGCTTCGCAATGACGCCTTGGCACTGCAGAGGGCACTGCCGCAATGCCGCACCGCGACCCTGGTCTCACCGGCTACGCCTGCTGACACCACCACCGAGCCGTTGCTTGCACTGCGAACTGTGGGCACCGCACTCCACACTGCCTCGCTTCATGACAATTCCTTGGTATCCTTGACAACGACGCTCCACGCCAAAATCGACGCCACTGCTTGCACCGTGGTTTGAGGGCACCATTCGTAAAGATACACGATGCACCACCCTCATCCCGCACCGCAGCCTTGGCCTATCAATGCCGGCGCCATCCACTCCAGTTCGTCAGCCGACGACAGCGCTTCAGCAACGACAACGCCGCTGCTTGCACCGTGACCTGCCAGCACCGTGACGAGCACTGCCTTCATCTTGCACCGCAACCCTGGTCTCACCGACGACGCCATCTGACGCCGCCACCAAGCTGCTGCTCGCACCGCGACCTGAGGGCATGGCACGCCGCACCGTTGCACTTCGCACCTCAGCACACGACGCCTGCTGACGCCAGCGCTCCTGACTCCAACAGAGAGAGGAGATCGACCTGCAACGCGTGTTACTTTGAGGGCCCTGACGACTCCTGCATCAACCTCCGGAACCGACGCCTGCGGACGCCGTGTTTTCGGAAGCTCAACGAGAGGTCATCGACACCCTGCATTTCTAAAAGGTACTGTTTGGGGGTCTTCCCGACACCGTAGCTGGCCCACAACACTGCGGTCAGCCGGACGGAGCTATTGAAATCAAGGAACTGTTTTTAAAGCAGATTTTGATAACTGTAGATTTTTAAGTACTGTTTTGTGATTTTTTTTTATTGTTTTTGGTCTTGTCTTATGTATATAGAAATATTAGATATTTTTCTAAACTGGTGTGGTGTCCTTTTGTAATGCTTACACTGTATTACTGTTGGTTATGTGCAAATGCTTTACAAACTGCCTCTAAGATAAGTCTGACTTTTGTGCCAAGCTACCAAGGGGGTGAGCAGGGGTTATTTTAGGAGTGTAACTCCCTTACACTGACTAGGAAGAAGTGTCCCTATTTGGACAAAGGTGCAAGCCCTTGCCAACTAGAGACCCCCATTTCTAAGAGATGTGCAGTGCTTAATTTAAGCTGGTGGTTTCCGGTGCTCGGCACCAGCACATAATTGTGAACACTGCACCTTTGACAGTTTGACAGATGGTGGCGCTGTCTGTGTAATTTAGAGATGAGCAGAATGTGAGCTGTTTATTACTTCAAAATACGCTAAAAGTGACTAATACCTGAGGCCCAAGCCATTCTTATAACTTTGGGGGCCTGGAATAGTCACAATTGTCACATTTGTGGGGGTGCTAGGAGCAGTAGTTGTGTAGGTACTGTCATTGGCAGCGCTGGCATTGGCAATGGGTAGTTCAAGCTGCAGTGGCCTCCCGGCGAGGGCTCTGGCACTTACTGTATTACAAATTAAGCCCTGGAGATAACCTGAATGAGTTTACAAATAGGAATGGTTCCCTTAACCAGGGTGAGTCACCCTCCTAAATGTGGGGCATCCATGTGTGTCCCTTTCTATTCACCTTTTGGCCTACCACCTCGTCCTCCCTCTCCCTTCTCTCTCTGCCCCCCTGCACTCTTTTAACCCCCCTACCTCTCATCCCTCCACATCCTCCCTCCTTTTTCCCAAATCTTACCTCCCTCTTTCCCAACCCTGCCATCACCCCTCAATGCTGCTCCTGGCCCCCGGTGTTTGACTCTTCTCTCCTCTGCTCTCCTCTCTTCTCCTCCCCATTCTCCTCTCCTCTCTCTCCCTTTGTCCCATTCGGCATCTCCACTTGCCCTCCTCTCTTTCCTCACTGTCACCTCTCCATCCTTCCACCTCTTCCCACTCTTTCTCCTTCTGTCTCTCCTCACTCTTTCTCCCCCTTCCTCTTCTCCTCTCTACCCATTCTCTTTCACTCTCTTCCCTTCCACTCTCTTCTCTTCCCTTCCACCTCTGTTCCCTCTCCCTGTCAGCCCCACTCCCTCCTCCTCTCCCTGACTATTTCTTCTCTCTTTCCATCTACCCTCACTCCTTCCCTCTTCCCTCTCCCCTTTCACAACTTCCCGCTCTCTCCTTGAATGCTTCTCTTCTGCCTCTTTTACTCCCTTCTCGTATCCCTGACACTTTCTTTCTCCCCTTCAACTCTGTCCAGCCTCACTCTTCCCTCTCCCCTTTCCGCTCTCTCTGCGTCTGCACCTCTCCCCGACTCTTTGTTTCTCCCCCTTCCACCTTTACTCAGGCTCTGCTTCACTCTCTCCGTCCACCCACACTCCTTCCCTCTCCCCTTCCCGCTCTGTCCTCCCTCTAGTCTCCCTGACTCTTTCTCTCCCTCCTCCTCTCCCTGACTCGTTCTTTCTCTCTCTTCCATCTTTACTCATGCTCTGCTTTTCTCTCTCCGTCAAGCCTCAATCTTCCCTTTTCCTTTCCCGCTTTCTCATCGCCTGCTCCTCTTCTGCCTTTTACTCCCTCCTCCTCTCCCTGACTCTTTCTATCTCTCCCTTCCATCTTTACTCAGACTCTGCTTCTGTCTCTCCGTCCACCCTCACTGCTTCCCTCTCCCCTTCCCGCTCTCTCCTCTCTTGCTCCTCTTCTGCCTCTTTTACTCCCTCCTCCTCTCCCTGACTCTTTCTCTCTCCCCTTCCACCTTTACTCAGGCTCTGCTTCACTCTCTCTATCCACCCTCACTGCTTCCCTCTCCCCTTCCCCCTCTCTCCTCACTTGCTCCTCTTCTGCCTCTTTTACTCCCTCCTCCTCTCCCTTACTATTTCTATCTCTCCCTTCCATCTTTACTCAGACTCTGCTTCACTCTCTCTATCCACCCTCACTGCTTCCCTCTCCCCTTCCCGCTCTCTCCTCTCTTGCTCCTCTTCTGCCTCTTTTACTCCCTCCTCCTCTCCCTGACTCTTTCTCTCTCCCCTTCCACCTTTACTCAGGCTCTGCTTCACTCTCTCTATCCACCCTCACTCCTTCCCTCTCCCCTTCCCGCTCTCTCCTCACCTGCTCGTCTCCCTGACTCTGGGGAGAGCATGTGGTCCGTCGGCTATACTGCCGACTTTGGCGCTGCAAACCAGGGTTCGAGCCTCGGGGTCGCGTCCACATCCTGTGATTCTGGGCGAATCACTTAATCTCCCCGTGCCTGAATGTGTAATGTAAATACGGTGCTATGTAAAGCGCTCCAATACCTTCGGCTCGAGTTCGCGCTATATAAATATGCAAAAACAAAAAAAAACTATTTTTCTGCCTTACTCTTCCCTTTCCCCTTCCACCCTCTCTCTCCGCGTCTGCTGCTCCTCTCCCTTCCACCTTTACTCAGGCTCTGCTTCACTCTCTCCATCCACCCTCACTCCTCCCCTCTCCCCTTCCCACTCTCTCCTCGCTTGCTCCTCTTCCACCTCTTTCACTCCCCCCCTATCTCCAGAGGTCGAAGTGCATTAAAAACAATATGGGAACTGTGATCCCGAGTGCATTGGGGGCGGGGCTCATTGACTGTGGGGGAGACTCAAAGGCGTGGCTAAAAAGAACAATATATTCTATAATTATGTCATTGGTCTTTCACGTTCAGGTAACTACATATAACCTAACAAACATCTGAAATGAAAAGTAAATGCAAGGCGACAGAATCACTACTGTTACACCTAGTATAAGAAAAGCTGTCACAAAACGGGCAAACAGATTTAGGTTAAAGATAAAACTATAGACTTTAGCGCTAGGCAGAGTGTACATCATATAAACAATGTAATTGCCCATTAAAAGCAAACACTTCGCAGTTCAGCTGGAGGGGAAATACAGGTACCGGGCGGGCGGAAGACTTTGACAAATGTGTGACTACAAGTCCCGCCCCCTAATAGGACTCATGCCGTGAGGTGTACTTGTACTTCACAGATCAAAGCTTTCAGAAGTCCTGAAGGCCATTTAAGAACCATAAGTTAAAGCGGTCCCAGACTCCACAGGTTAGGGTGCGCCTTAGCATGCGTACACCGCCATGGTTGTCCCTCTAGGTCCTGACGAATGCTTCGCTCAACACTTTTAGAAGCAGAAACATGTTGACCTTTTTCACATAATCCAGGATGCAACTGGTCTATTTAAACCAGTTTTTACGCATCCGACACATCTTTTAACTGTGTCCAGTTTTCCACCATTAAAATAATTTCTGGATAAAATTGCGACGCCATTTTAACTTCACACTAAAAACTGTTCACAATTTGCACTGCCTTCACAAAAATCCAGCTCCGCTGTAGTTCAGGCGTCGCAGCACACCGGAGAGGCACTCGGCCTCTCTGGTGGGAACCCAATGATGAAGCATGTCACCAACCAGGTTGGTGAGTGAGGGTAACAACCTTACACTACCTTTCAAAAAGAGGAGGTTTTTGCCATCATGAAGCCTCCTGTGACCCCCATCAATGAAATCCAATACTGGTTTCCAAGCAGCCTTTAGGGCTGCAGATGAACCACGGGCGCACCTTTATTCGTGCAGCAGGCGTCCTAGCAAGAAGACTTGTTTCTTGTTTAACTGAGTATCCCTCCCCAGACTTCACAGCACAGGAGAACCCCCGGATCCCACTTCATTTCACTTGAGGCATCTCATCTGTTGGAATTAGCAATCCTGAAATGTCTTTTTTTCAACAACAAGCATTGGCAAAGCCAATAGGTCTCGGCAATCCAAGATCTATAGGCGTTGTCAATGTTAATGTCTATAGGCGTGGTCAATGTGCTGTCTAGGCTATTGGCACACCAGCACAGTCATGCGCAGTCAGTGCCAGGGGAGGCCTGCCCTCCTCGCAGCATCACCAGCAGGCCGTGTAATGTGCCCTCGCCCCTTCGGGGGCCGGATCACTGAAAGCAGCGCAGCCGACACGCATTGACATAGAGAAGCGACATCTCCACAGCAGTTCTCCGCTTACAAAGGGCATCATGTAATAACAGTGTAATAACAATGTTATTATATTATGTAGTTAGTATAATGTAAGCAATTGTTTTTGTTATGTTGGTCTCCCTGCATGCATGGAACAATGTATATGCTCCTACTGAGTATGTTTGTTTCCGCTCTATATTTCTTGGTCCATCATGTGAAAGAGATTAATAAAAGGTATGTAAGGGAAATGTATATTGGTAAATATAACGTAGTCACTGTTGTTTCCATGTGATGGCCAGCCTTTAATTTGATGGATGTGACAACAGGAAATCAAGCGCACAGGCATGATAAAATAATAGGTGAAAGAGAGATGTAAATATAAACTCTCACTTCTTTGTATTTCATAGAGGCTGTATGTGAGTGTATGTCTCAAACCTGAAAACTGAAACCGATCTAAAGCCTTTTCTTAAGCGAGCATTTTGAAAGTAAATCAGAATTAAAAGTAATGGTGAAAATGGCAAATCATTGCGTTTATTTGTACGCTGATTTGCTGGTGAAACATTTTCAATCGTGATTGCGTACAAAACACACAGTTTAATCACATTTCTATCACTGCAATGAAAAGAGTTTATTTAGGTATGTATTTTTTTTTTAAAGCCTTCGTTTAAGAGTATGTTTTGCAATTAAATCAGATGCACTCAGAATTAAAAGTAATGTTGTACCGGCAAATCAAAATTAAAAATAAACGCAGTATGTTGAAAGTATTTACCTTTGATTTGCCGGTGCAACATTACATTTAATTATTATTGTGTCAAGTCAATTACTTTTACAACATGCGCTTAAACAAAGGCTTTGCATCGCTTGATTTTGTTTTGTTGCTCAAATGGGGATTTACTTTGAAAAAATGAAAGACAAGGTGCGTTTGGCAAAATAGGAAGAGTTTGTTTAATTAAACGAAGCACCCGGGAGAAAAGGCAACAGAGTCGAGGTCTGAAGCCTATCTCAAAGTACATTGGTTTTGACGTCATTTTATACATTTCATAAGGTACAATAAAGTGATTTGTGCATTCTTCTTACAACAGGAATCTGGGCCTCGTCACGGAGCCATGAATCTGGTGGGTCTCGATTCTGTGCAGACACAATGCGGAGCTAGTGGGTACATGTTCAGATGTCCGACATGTGGATCGTGTGATCACTGCATGTAGTGTGCATGCTGTGTTCTGATTGGCTGAGTGTTCCTAACTTTATAGTGTTTGGGAATGCGCGCCCCTCCAGCCAAACATGTTTTATTGGGGACCAAGCTCCTGAGACCATTGCGGAGTTTCGGCCTTTTTGTGGGATTAATCTGGGTTCTCCTGTTAGCGTGTTTGTCTAAGGGCTACGTGTCACCCCACCTGTGATCTGTCAATCAGTTACTTCAGGCCTAGGTCGCAGGGACTGCCTGACCACGTACATCTGACTCGGGGTTGAGGAGGAGGTCATATAGGGTGAATTCAACAACAGGGATGCGAGTTCATTATTACATGTACTTATATCATGGTGCACATCAACATAATTTATCAATAGTAACAGTTTGTAAACACGCGCCCAAATAAAATCTTTAAATTCAAGCAATAGAAGTGTGATTTAACCACGTGCTTTGAAAGTCAATCACGGGCACTCAGAATGACAATTGTATCATACATTCGCTGTCTATTCGAGATCTAAAAAGTAAGGGAATTCATTTTTCTAAATTAAAGAAGCATTGGCTAAAGTCAGTAGGTCTCTCCTTTGCAAGAGCTCTTGGCTTTGCCATTGTGTTTTAACCATGTTGTACCAGCGTGGCTGATATTCAGCATGGCCAAAGGTTAGAGGCATAGAGAGGAGAGTGGAGTGGAGTGGAGTGGTGTAGAGTGACATAGAGTGGAGTGGCATAGAGTGGAATGGTGTAGAGTGGAGTGGCATAGAATGGAGTGGAGTGTCGTGGAGTGTTATGGGGTGGAGTGGAGTGGAGTAGAGGCTTGCAGAGTGGAGTGGTGTACAGTGAAGTGGCATAGAGTGGAGTAGATTTAGAGTGCAGTGCAGTAGAGTGGCATAGAGTGGAGAAGAGTGGTTTAGGGTAGAGTAGAGTGGAGTTGAGTGGCATAGAGTGGAGTAGAGTGGAGGGGCGTAGAGTGGTGGGGCAGAGATTGGAGGGGCGTAGAGTGAAGGGGCATAGAGCAGGGGAGTTTTGGAGAATAGAGGGGAGTGTTGTAGAGGGAGTAGAGTGGTGCAGAGTGACAAAGAGTGTCATAGAGTGTCATAGAGTGTCATAGAGTGAAGTGATGTAGAGTGGAGGAAAATAGAGTGGTATAGCATCATGTGGAGTAAAGTGTCATAGAATGGAGTAAAGTGTTGTAGAGTGGAGTGGCATAGCATGAAGTGGTTGTAGGAGAGTAGGATCTGCCTCTTATGTTGCCCCCACTTTTTTTCTGATGTTTACACTGGTTTCTGGCTATAGTCTGGCTGGGACCCTGCTAATCAGGGCCCCAGCCTCTCTGTTCTCTCTAAACAACTTGGAGTGCATATTAGGTGCACTAGTGATTGGATTCTGTGGTACCTTATGAGCCCCTAGTATATATTACCTTAGGTACCAAGGATGTAGGTACTTCACAGGCCTACCAGGGGCTGAAGCATGTATTATGCCATCCCTGGGAAGCAGACTAAATCTGACACCACAGACCTGCTACTGCAGCCTGGGTGAGGTAGTGTTAGCACTCCTCACTGAGATATAGGTTTACTATATCTCTCCCTGCCCTAAGGCAGGCCCGATCAATCCTGAGGGCAAGGTGCTTGGTTTCCATGTGAGGGGCTTGCCTGAGCCTGAGCAGGTCCCCTCTGCAGCTCTCAGAGTCCATTCTCTGGGGCTGTTTGTGAATGCGGTCAAACCATATACTCTTAAGTGCATTATAACCTCGCGGTAAATGCTAACTTTGGGATGGCTGCATCAAAACATGTTGTGTGTGGAGTCAAACGCTTTGGAATCATACCCCAACTGGTGTGGGAGTATGATCCTACCCTTCTATAGGGATAGACATGTACCTACTGTGGAAACACGGTAGAATCCTGAAGAGCCCTGGCATCACAAAATGGATGCCACCAGTCACAGACACTGGGCTGCCCTCCTGCTGATGACCAAAACTCGCAGTGGAGGAGGCCCAACAATAGGCATCCTGTCACAGGGAGGTGTGGTCACCTCCCAGACAGGGTTTAGTGTATTGGGGCTGGGTGAGTGCTTTGAAGTCCTGCACTGGGGGAGCAGTAGGCTCCTCTGTGCATACACCAGTTCAAACTGGCTCAGGGGCTACCTGCCCCTGCTCTGGCACGAAACTGGACAAAGGTAAGTGGGTGCAGCCACCCTCTCCCCTGACCCTCCCATAGGTGGGGTCATAGAGCTAGTCCCTCTTTCAGTATAAGTTAGGGAACCCTTGCCATTGCAAAATAGATATCCCTGGATGACGCTCTGAAGAAGAATCCTGGACCTTCGATGTTCCACTACCTCTGGAAGACGGAAGAATCTCCCTTGGAGTCAAGGAGTGACTCCCCTGCTTGGCAGGCACCCAATCTTGCAATCAACGGTCGCAAACTTTCCCGCTCCCACCGGAGTTCAAAGTCCCTGAATCCCAGGAAGAGAATTTTCTGACTTCTCCAAGGCCATCGTGAGTCCCCAGTGACGCTGAGGGAAGTGGAACCAACGAATGACGAGGAACCGCAATCCCTGGGTACCGCACATTATTTTCGAGTGCAACCCCTTCACGACGTTCTATGAACTTGTGCATTGGACCACGTATGGTTCAAGCCTCCAGCAGGATTCCCACCGAAGATCAGAGGCCTACCCCTTCCCGAGTGACCGTGGGCCCCTGTTGAGTGAATCCTCCCAAGGCATCTTTGCGATCACTTGCTGGTTGGCTTGTGGGTCCCCAGAAGAGTTTTCTACAGTTCCAAAGGGCTCTCCTGGTTGCTCAACATCTGCCCTGACTTACCCTTGCTGGGTGAGTCCCTCAGACCTTGCTGGTTTGCACCGCTGACTTTTTACACTTTTACCAAGACTTGCTGTTGCCAAGGCTTGTTGGATCCAATATGGTTGCCGACACCGCAGTAAGCTGTAGACTTTGTGGGACATGCAGAATCCAGCTCCTGGTCATCGTCAACACCTCCTGGTCTTCGTGGCTGAAGAGACAAGACACCCGTGGATCACCTGGAATCACCCGACGACAGTGGGCGTCCATCTTCCTTGCCACGGTTCACTGCCAAGTGACTTTGAACACTGTCCCCTCTGCTTTCAGATCTTCCCTCTTCTGAATCCAGCCTTGGATTCCACCGGACACTTCTCCTGTCTTCACAAACAGCAAGTCTGCTTTGGCTCCCATTGAATACGACGCCGCGACCCGACACCAAAAGACACCTATGCACCCGGCTTCCCTGGGTGAGGTAACTCCAGCACTATGGTGCTCCTGTGGCTGTTGGCCCTAGAACTACTTACCCTGTAAGTGACTTGCTTGTACACTCTCCCGAGGTATCCTTAAACTCTAAAATTTCCAATCGCGACTTGCTCCATTGAAGTCAATTGGGATCCGCGACTGTGTTCTCACACTGCATGTGTCTCCCGTGGGTCCTTTACTTACCTGCCTTGGGTGGATTAGTGAGGCCCCAGCTCTTGTGAAGGCCCTAGACCTTTTCCCCTTGCAAGTCGTTATCTCTAAGTCTTTTTTTTAGTATATGGTCTGGTACGCCCCTAGGGCCCCAGCCATATTTGTGCTTAACTTATTGTGAAATGCTGATTTGTGCATATGTTCCTGACGTCTAATCTCATAAAGAGATTAGCAGAGAGTTGTTAGTAATAAATACATATATATTTGATATATATACCTGTGTGGTGTCCTTTCATTTAGTAATTTAAGAGATTATAAGGTAAAACAAGCTGCTTTACATTCCTCTAAAGACTTAGCCTGAAGGCTGCTCTCCACAGCTACCACTAGGATAGCTTTCTTTAAAAGGTTGTCTTAAACCTACTACCATAAGAGTCGAATTGTACTGGTGCAAGGTGTCCACTTTAACTAGTGAACAGCATATACCAGGCCAACTTCTCACACTTATAAATTCACTACCCCCTATCACCCACAATGCAATGGGTTGGTTGAACATTTCAACAAAACCCTTAAGGGAATGATTAAAGGACTCCCAGAAAAGCTTAGGCGAAGATGGGACCTTCTTCTTCCCTGGCTTTTGTTTGCATACAGAGAGGTTCTACAGAAGGGGGTTGGTGACAGCCCATTTGAACTTCTGTTTGGGCATCCTGTAAGAGGTCCATTATGTTTGGTGAAGGAGGGCTGGGAGTTACCTCTCAAACCCCCCAAACAGGATGTGATGGACTATGTACTTGGTCTCTGCTCCAGGATGGCCGAATACATGAAGGAGGCAGCTAAAAACCTGGAGGCCAGCCAAGAATTACAAAAAACTTGGCATGACCAAAGGGCTGTGCTGACTGTGTACCAGCCAGGACAGAAAGTGTGGGTGTTGGAGCCTGTGGCCCCAGCAGCTCTCCAAGACAAGTGGAGTGGCCCCCATACCATTGTGGAGCAAAAGGGAGAAGTCACATATCTGGTGAATCTTGGAACTCCCAGGAGCCCCCTGAGGGTGCTCCATGTCAACAGATTGAAACCATATGTTGGCAGGGCTGACATGGGCTTGCTCATGGCAACTGATAAGGAACAGGAGGAGGAGAATGACCCTCTCCCTGACCTGCTCTCACAGAACCCTGATGATGGGTCAATAGATGGTGTTGCTTTGGCAAGCAGCCTCACTGACCATCAGCAAGCTGAATGCAGACAAGTTCTGCAACAGTACAGACATATGTTTAGCCTGACCCCTAGTCAGACTACCTGGTGCACCCATGAGGTGGACACTGGGGACAGTCTGCCTGTCAAGAGTAAAATCTACAGGCAACCTGACCATGTCAGGGACTGTATCAGGACTGAAGTCCAGAAAATGTTGGCGTTAGGTGTGATTGAGCCTTCAGTTAGCCCTTGGGCTAGCCCAGTAGTCCTAGCACCCAAACCTCATACCCAGGGTGGTAAGAAAGAAATGAGGTTTTGTGTAGACTACAGAGGCCTCAATGCAGTCACCAGGACTGATGCCTATCCCATACCAAGGGCAGATGAGCTGATTGATACTTTGACCTCAGCCAAGTATCTTAGTACATTTAACCTAACAGCTGGCCACTGGCAGATCAGGTTAGCTGATGATGCAAAAGCCAAAACAGCATTCTCAACCCCTGGTGGGCACTACCCCTTTGTGGTGATGCCCATTGGATTGAAAAATGCACCTGACACTTTTCAGAGGTTGGTGAACAACTTTCTGGCAGGGATGGAAACTTATTGCTCAGCTTATCTAGATGATATTGCTGTCTTTAGTTCCTCCTGGCAGGATCACCTGGTCCACCTCAGAAATGTTTTGGAGCCCCTGCAGAAAGCAGGCCTCACTATCAAGGCCACTAAGTGCCAGATAGGGCAGAGTCAGGTTGTGTACCTGGGCCACCTTGTAGGTGGGGGCCAGGTTCAGCCTTTGCAGAACAAAATCCAAACCATCATGGAATGTGTTGCTCCAACCACCCAGACACAGGTGAGAGACTTTTTAGGCCTGACTGAGTATTATAGGAGGTTTGTAAAGGAATATGGATCTATAGTGACCCCCTTGAATGATCTTACCTCGAGGAAAATGCCAAAAATGGTTCAGTGGACAGCTAGCTGTCAGAAGGCATTTGAAGACCTAAAGCAGGCCATGTGCACTGACCCATCTTACAGAGTCTAGACTTCACCAAAAAGTTCATTGTCCAAACAGATGCTTCTGAGCTGGGTGAGGGAGCTGTACTGCCTCAACTGAATGACGAAGGTCAAGACCAGCCAGTAGCATTTATTAGCAGAAAGCTGACCCCTAGAGAGAAACGTTGGTCAGCTATAGAGAGGGAGGCCTTTGCTGTGGTGTGAGCCCTGAATAAGCTGAGGCCATAGTTGTTTGGCACTCACTTCATAGTTCAGACTGACCACAAGCCCCTCTCATGGCTTAAACAGATGAAAGGTGAAAGCCCAAAACTTTTAAGGTGGTCCATTTCCCTACAGGGAATGGACTATACAGTGGAACATAGACCTGGGACCTAACATGCCAATGCAGATGGACTCTCAAGGTATTTCCACTTAGAACACGAAGACTCAACTGGTCAAGGTTAGTTTAGTGTCCCTGCGTTTGGGGGGGGGGGTTGTGTAGGAGAGTAGGATCTGCCTCTTAGGTTGCCCCCACTTTTTTCTGTTGTTTACACTGGTTTCTGGCTATAGTCTGGCTGGGACCCTGCTAATCAGGGCCCCAGCCTCTCTGTTCTCTCTAAACAATTTGGAGTGCATAGTAGGTGCACTAGTGATTGGATACTGTGGTACCTTATGAGCCCCTAGTATATGGTACCTTACGAGCTTAGCAACGTCACTCGTTTCACTTTTCCGCTTGATGTTTGCATACGATTGATTTTTACATTGCGCTTAGTAGTTGCAAACACTTTTTTTCCGTTCGTCCCCCCGCATTTTTATCGAGCACTGTAAATGGCTTTTGACTGGGTTCACTTCCTTTTCTACTGCTGGTTACACATGTCTTTTGTTTTCCAATCACTGCGATTCGAGCGACACATGTTTGCTCCACATGGTACGTTTTCTTTTGTTTAATTCTGTACTGTAGCACATGACAATGGGGTCATTTTAGCATCCCGGCACCATTTGTTAACTCATTGGCAGAGTCCTTTATTGTCTTTTGTTCTATGGCGCAATCTCTCATTGAAAATGTTTAGTTATACACGTGTATCTTTTTGTTTAGATTCCCCTGATGAAGGGCCAAATGGGCCCGAAATGCATTGGGACCACGGCAACTAGATGATATGGAATATATATAATATCATCACTATTGCATTTAAAACGCATGAAGCATTTTTGAAAAATCAGCGATCAATAAATATCTTTTGACTTCAAGTATTCATCACATCCTCATTCAATGTGTTTAAATACATTTTAAGCTGTCGCTTGAAGAGGTGTGCCCAGAGGGACGTTGCCTGTGTTCAGCCAACGCATGAGAATCATTTTTGACCTTAGGTACCAAGGGCATAGGTACTTCACAGGCCTACCAGGGGCTGTAGCATGTATTATGCCACCCCTGGGAAGCAGACTAAATCTGACACCACAGGCCTGCTACTGCAGCCTGGGTGAGGTAGTGTTAGCACTCCTCACTGAGATATAGGTTCACTATATCTCTCCCTGCACACACATTTAGACCTATCAGTCACCCCTAAGGCAGGCCCTATCAATCCTGAGGGCAGGGTGCTTGGTTTCCATGTGAGGGGGTGCCTCTGCCTGAGCAGGGCCCCTCTGCAGCTCTCAGAGTCCATTCTCTGGGGCTGTTTGTGAATGCGGTCAAACCATATACTCATAAGTGCATTATAACCTCGCGGTAAATGCTAACTTTGGGATGGCTGCATCAAAACATGTCGTGTTTGGTGTCGAACGCTTTGGAATCATACCCCCACACCAGTAACTGGTGTGGAAGTATGATCCCACCCTTCTAGAGGGATAGACACGTACCTACGGTGGAAACACAGTAGAATCCTAAAGAGATCTGGCATCACAAAATGGATGCCACCAGTCACAGACACTGGGCTGCCCTCCTGCTTGTAGAACTAAGAAAAGCCCACCTCAAGGAGTGGGGGCTTGGCGGTGCAGGAACCACCCGAGTCTACTCTTACCCTCCTTATATAATAAAGTGGACCTGGAAACCTTCGTCTGCAGAGAGAACCACCTTTATTACAATAGCCCGGGCTATGGAACAGAGTCCCAAGCTAGTCAGAGACAAAACCCAGGAGGCTGCTGCTTTACTCCACAGCAAACAAGCCTTATATACATTTTTACTCCACTCTTTTGGCATTCAGTCCATTGTTCAATCAGGGCGGTGTTTGCAGTTGATAACCTTATCAAGGCGATGTTTGTAGTTGATGACCTGATCAAGGCGGTGTTTGTTGTTGATGACCTGATCAAGGCGGTGTTTGTTGTTGATGACCTGATCAAGGCGGTGTTTGTAGTTGATGACCTGATCAAGGCTCAGTATTCAGACCATTGTTCAATCAGCTTGATCAAGGCTCAGCATTCAGACCATTGTTCAATCAGCTTGATCAAGGCTCGGTCAGTCAGATCATTGTCCAGATAACCTGATCAAGGTGTCAAGGATGTTTACCAAGCAGGAAGCAGAATATGAAAAACAAGCTTGTTTACACAGGGTGTAGGTGTCTCATGGCTTTCTGTTGATGAATTGGCTAACTGCAAAGAACAGGGGGACTTGGGTATGCGATAGTTTTGAGCGTCAGCAGAAATGGAGGCTGTAGGCAGGGTTTTGTCACGAGATGGCAAGGAATGGAGGAATGTAAGGAAATTAATAGAACTTAGTGAAAACTCATTTTCTTCAGACCCTCCTTTTGCCATTGAGTGGCAAAACATGTTTCTTAGGAAATGTCTAGCTGCATTAGGTCGCCAATCTCTTGTTGAAGCATTATCCTTACGTTGGTGTCACGTGTACTGACCGGGGAACTTTTAAGGGCCTGTGTACTCATAGCACAAAGCATAGGCAAGCACTGGATACACAGGCAGCATGAGATGATGACTTCTATTCCCAAGGCAAGAAAAATGAGGAACCCCCATCCCCATCTGGAAAGGATGTCCCAAATCCAGCCCATGAGGGACCAGTCGTCTTGTTGTTGATGAATCTCAGAGGAAAGTTTATGCAGACGTTGGATAGCTTGATAGATTGATGGAGCGTTATCAGGTATGTAAATGCAGCAGCTGGAGCCGATCAGTTTACATACACCACCACGGTCAGCAAGGATGATTTCAAGTACCATTCGATGTTGTGGTGTCATCAGACGGTCCGCCTGAAGCTCCGCGGTGATGTTGCCCAATGCCCCTGCTGTTTCATTAATGGTTGCCTCCACCACTCGGGTAAGCTGTTGACCATAGGACCCAAGAACGGCAGGAAACCTTTGAAGAAGTCCCTCGCCTCCTGTCCTGCAGTGTCATCGACTTCAATTACTCCCCTAGGCATACGATGGGGGAGGTGGGGATTGGTCAAGTGATGCGTCCCAACAGCAGTAAAGGTATTGGGGAGTAGAAATGCCAAATAACACACACCTGACCAATTTCCGGGAAGCCAGGTATAAGCAGGCTGTTCACAAACAAAATATGTATTTGGAGAAGCTATTAGGAGTGGTGGTGAGCTAATATTCAGTGTACTGACTATTGCACAGTCACTGACTCCTACCTCCCGGGTCCCCAATCCTTTCAGGCACACCTGGATATGCGTGCTGATCACATTGAAAGCCTGCAATTTGGTGGAAACTTTGCGGCTGGACCGGAAGCGAGAAAAGATGATTCTACTCGAGGTGTTGAACACAACCATCTCATTGCGTTCAGCACGAGAAATGTTCAAGATGTCAGATGTAGTAGTAGGGCAGAAAGGATTACTGACATTGCCTGTTCTGTTTCGGGTGAAAATGTCATGAAAATCGCCAATGATGGAGCTCGTTGTTCCATTGATCGTATATGCATCGGTGACGAGCATCCTCCAAGCCAGACAGGACCCAAAAACTGAAAATGGATAGACCAAATAGGGGACAGTGTGTGTCATAGAGTGTGGCATGAGCCCACATACCCAACAGTTCGAAGTATTAATCACAAGCTGATGCTGGTGCAATAATTGGACAAAAGTATTGTTCATGAATTCCAGGCGTCGTGGTAGTTCATGGGGCGACAAGGTGGCGTGGAGATGTTCCGCAGGTGTCGTAACCAGAGGAGCTGGGGGATAGGTCAGTAACAGAAGCCATCCCACAACCAGCAGGATGAGGAGAGCAAAATTTATAACTATCGTGGAAAGGAAACATTTATAGTTCAGAAGTTTGACATATTTCTTGTGCGCTTCAGATCCTCGGACTGCTGCCATTGTGCTCCGCCTGTTGTCACTAGCGGCTGTCTGTGATTGTTGGTTGCTTCACTTGATGTGGAGACCAAGAGTCCTATGGACATCCCCTTGGTCCAGCATACCAGCACCGGTCTCAGCCGGGATATCACAGCCCTACAGCCTATAGACACCAAACAGAGTCAAGGGCCAGCCCCTTTTCTTGGTCTAAAGTTGTAGTGAGTGGAGGAAGGTATGGAGTGATCTGGAAAGAGAGCTTCTTGTTCCTTCCGCTGATCCTGCAGAGGAGGGACGACTGGACCCCCAAGATTCGATCAGTTTCGGCTTCCGTAGTGGTGTAACGAAGTCGAGCATCACGGAAAGGAACAAAGGTCGGTACTACTTCTGTGTCACAATCCGGCAGTCCTTCTTTCACCCATTGGTCGTACGGAAGGGGGAGAGGCACCCTCTTCCAGTGGGTAGCATGAATCCAGTTCTTTCTTCCTTCGACTTTTACAGCAGTGCGGGTGGCCAGAAGAACCTGTCGGGGGTGCGACCAGCGGGGCTCCAGACACTTGGTACGCTGGAAATTTCGGATTACCACTCAGTCACCTGGCTGGATGGTGTGACCCGGGCCTTCGCTCTTGTCGGGGATAGCAGCATGTACCTGATGATAAAGAGTACGAAAGGAATCAGTTAACTGGTATAGGTAATCAGTCAATACTGGGAACTCAACATCAGACAATTTCTATGGCCTTGGTACGCCCCATACATTAGCTGGTCCACCGAATACCAATTCGTAGGGAGATAATCCTATCCTTGAGTGGGCAGTCGTCCTTACTGACAAGAGAGCAAGGGGTAGGGCATCTACCCAGGTAACACCTGTTTCCGCCACTATTTTGGCCAATTTTAATTTAAGTACCCCATTGTATTTCTCCACCAACCCGGCTAACTGGGGGTGATTAGCAGCATGAAACTTTTGTCTGACACCAAGCCCGGAACACACAAACTGGACCACATTGGCCGTAAAATGTTGGCCATTGTCACTCCAAATCAAACGGGGCAACCCAAATCAGGGAAAGTATTCTTTCAACAAAACTTTAGCCGTTGTAATAGCTGTGCAATCCTTGGTGGGGTAGGCCTCCACCCATCTGCTGAAGGCACAGACCACTACAAGAACATATTTCAAATTCGCACACCTGTCCATGTGGATATAATCCATCTGGATGGCCTCAAAAGGAAATGTAGGAGGGGAGAAGCCACCAGCGGGGTTAACTGTACCTTTTCCTGGATTGTGCATAAGGCAGATCATACATGACTTAACCACTCAGTCAGCCTATAGGGGTATTTTTTCATTATACCATGTTGGCTCTAGTAACTTGCATATTCCCTTCGCACTGATATGGGCAGGGCCATGGGCCATAGTGACAACTGGGGGGACATGACTGTCTGGTAACATCCATTGCCTCCCTTCGGATATACGCACCCAACATCCCTCAATCTCTTTCTCTGCCAGATGTTCCTCCCATGTGTGCAGTTCTTTTGCAGTGGCATGAGATTGAATTTCGATCACACTCTGAGTAGTATTTTCCAACATTCCTCCTTCCACCACCCATCTGGCTGGTCCTGTCACAAACATTCCATCTGATTTACTTAGAGCAGTCTGTCTTGCTGTTTGGGCTGCAAGGGCATTGCCTTCATCAGTCACTTTCTGGTGGGCTTTACATTTAATCACTGCAACTTTTCTAGGTAATGTCAAGGCGTCTAGAAGTCTGTGTATCAGGGGACCATGTTGTATTCTAGTCCCATATGAGGTGAGAAAATGTCTTTCTTTCCAGAGTCTGCCAAAATTCTGAGCCACCCCAAAGGCGTATTGACTGTCCGTATAGATATTAACAGTCATGTTTTTACTGATTTCACAAGCTTGTGCCAAGGCCATTAATTCAGCCGCTTGGGATGATGCCTGTGGAATTTGTGCTGCCTCAACTACTGTAACAAGAGTGGTGAGGGCATATGCAGCAGATGTAGTTCCATCTGATCTTTTAAGACATGAACCATCTATGTATAGTGTTCCCTCAGCGTCTGTTAGGGGGGTGTCTTGTAGGTCCACACGAACCTTTGTCTCTTCTTCGCTCCGTAATATGCAGTCATGAGGGTCAGAATTTTTTCCTTGTGTCTCATTAGGGAGTAGTGTAGCTGGGTTTAGAATATTACATCTCCTAATGTCAATGTGACTGGTAAAAAGAGTGAGCTCATAACCTGTAAGTCGTGCACTGGTAAGGTGTTGTGTCTTGGTGTTGTTGAGCAAGGTATCTACTGCATGTGGGACCATTAAGGTCAAGGGTGAAGACATAACAATGCCTGCGCTCTGGCGGACCATAAGTGCAGCAGCAGCAGTTGCGCGTAAACATCCAGGGAGGGCTCGGGCTACTGGGCCAAGTGTAGCCGAAAAGTAAGCACAAGGGCGATGTTTGTCTCTAAAAATCTGAGTTAAGACCGCGCAAGTGCAGCCATGTGTCTCATGGACAAAAAGAAAAAATTGTTTGCCATAGTCTGGGGTGCCTAACACTGGAGCTGTACATAAGGCATCTTTGAGTGTCTGAAAGGCAGCCACATGCTCAGTTGTCCATGGAAAACCTCTTCCTGGCATATCTTTAGTAGTGAGAGCTCAAAGAGGTTTGACAATGGCCGAGAAGTTTGAGATCCATTGTCTGCAATAGGAAGTGAGGCCTATAAAGGCACGTACTTGTTTCTGTGTCAAAGGGGGAGGCATGGAGGTAATAAGGGACACTCGGTCAGCGGTAAGTTGTCTTCCCTCCTTCGAGAGGAGGTGGCCGAGGTAGGTCACTTTCTCTCGACAAAATTGCAATTTGTTCAAGGAAACCTTATGATTGTGGGAGGCAAGGTGGTGAAGCAGACGTACTGTTGCTTGTTCACAAAGTGGAGTAGAAGTGGCTGCAATTAAGAGGTCATCTACATATTGCAACAGAGTGGCTCCTGCGGGAGCGTCAGGGAGTCCAACTGATTCTTGAGAGCCTGACTATAGATGCTGGGGCTTTCAGTAAAACCTTTGGGGGTGCGGCACAACCGGAAACTCAGCCCTCCAAGGGAGAAACCAAAAAGATGTCTACTGTCCGGATGTATGGGAATGCTGAAAAAACGCATTCTTTAGGTCAATAACAGAAAAATGAGTGGCGGTCGCTGGGACCATGGTCAAGAGGGCTGTGATATCAGGGACAACGGGATACTGTGAGACCGTAATTTTGTTGCGAGCTCGCAGATCGATGACAAACCGATAGATTTTGGGGTCCGCGGGAAAGGGATCAATACATTTTTTAAGAACTGGAATAATTGGGCTGTTACACTCATTACCATGTGTCTCCTCAACTACTCCCGTCTTCACGAGATCTGATATTATAGATAATAGGGCAGCCTCACCTTCCTAGGGCAGGCAATACTGGCGAAGCCGGGGCAGTTGGGCACCTTGTTGGATACGGACAGTATGCGGAGAAATGTCGAGAAGTCCTACATCAGTGTCAGAAGTGGCCCAAAGTGATGAGGGTAAGGCCTGCAGAACGGGAGGGAGGGGTCCAGAGAGAAACATAGAGGCGGAGGAATCTGGTGATATGGTAAGGGACACGCCATCAGGACGACAAGAAATGGTAGCATGTAAAGCCTTTAACAAATCCATACCCACCAAATTTTTACTACATCCAGTCGTGAGAATCAAAGGAGCATCCATATGAGCTGGACCGAGATCCAGCGGAAGAGGCTTAGAGACGGGGTTGGTAACAGGGACCCCAGAAAAACCCACGGAGACATTGAGAGAGCCAGAAAGGGGTGCCTCCGGTATCAAGGTGTGCGCAACAGAGGATCTAGTAGCCCCGGTGTCTAGGAGAAACTTCTTTTTATCCCCTGCAACTGACATCCGGACATAAGGACCTCGCTGATCCACAGGAATCGGCACTCTTACATTACCCCTTTCCTGGCTTTCCTATGGCTGGTAGAAGCCTGTCTCATCGGTCTCATCATAATCATCGTTAAAGTAGGTCCTAGTGGCCTCATACCCGTTGTCAAATCTGTTAACTGTACCCTGGGGTGGACCCATACGGGGTCAAACATTAGGATCTGGTGCACGCCTCTGCCTAGGAGGTCCCATATTTGCTTCCCTTTGGGTTTGGGGCCTAGTTTTTCCTGACTGAATATTCTGGGATAATACCGGGCATTCAGTAACCCAGTGGCCATAAGCCTTACAGTAGGCACATTGGTCTTTATCAACAGGACCTGCCGAACTGATGGACTTCTGTAAAGGAGACTGAAGGGGGCGCTGGGGCAGCCTATGGAACTGGTCCGAAGGCGGACCTTGGCCTCTAGCATTTTGTCCCCGGGGTGGATAAGTTTGTTGTAACAAAACGTTCGTTTTAAGGTCCTTGTTCTTCCTAACCTCTTTGTCTTTATCTTCATTCTCTCTATTCTCATGATATTGGGCCATGGCAAGGATGCCTGCCATAGTCTGAGCTGACCACATACTCTCAACCTTCTGAAGGCGGGCCGAGAGATCCGGTAATAAATTAGATACAAATTCATCAATAAACACTGAACCCGAGCCAGGGGCTCTAGGGTCCAATCCACTGTGACTTTTGTACTCAGTTTCGAAGCGGGTGAAAAAATCAGCAACAGACTCATCCTTACGTTGTTTATATGCATTTATCTTATCCCAATTAACAGCTACTTCGGGCAAAAGGGTCTTCATGAGTTGCAACAGAAGGCCTGGGAGAGCCAGAATAGCCGGATCAGGCTTAGTCCCTCCCTCTCTGTCATTCTCCATCCTCTCAAAGTCGGTCCAGTCACCATGCAAAGCAGCATTACGGTTGGCATGGCGTATTTTGTCCCATATGTCGGGTGGTACTACTGACCCGAACAATAAGTCAATATCCTCTAAGGTAAGGACACCAGAGGAAACAATCTGACCTAATTCCTAATAGTAAAGGGCCGGATTCTTACCGGGGTCTGGTAATTGGGATTTCAATTGAAGAACATCTGCTCTTTTCCATGGGACATGCACCCACATCCTACGCCAGTGGGCTGGGGCTGCTCCAACACCCTGGTTATTGGCGAGTACTGCAGGGATAAAGACGGGAGCTGTCTCTCTCATAGGCATGGCTTTGTCATTCGGAGGTGGTGGAAAAGCCGTTGTGTCTCTGAACGCAATCATGGTAACAAGCGCTTCATGCATATCATCTCCCCGAACATGACCCTTGGCAATAGTTAGTTTTAAATAAATCAATCCCCGGGGAGTATCTATGAACAATGCTTTGTATCTTTTCATTATAAGTGTGCACATATACTCGGCCATGTCTGTTTGTTGTATGGCCGTCCATTGTCTAAACGTCGACCACATATTTTTAACGCCATAAATATTACCATTATTTACCCAAAATGCACATTGTTTTCGCATAGAGTCCCTTTCACTACCCCCAGCGAGTTCAGCAGACCTCAAAGACTCCTTTCTAGGGGTACCGAAGAATCCAAACAGGGTATTGGGCATAACAGAGGACCATCTCGTTCGGTCCGGAGTGGCATAAGGGTCACCAACAGGGGTACCAATAGACTGATTATCAAGCAGACGGGAATGTATGGTTGGGTTGGGTCAATAGGTGGGGCGGTATGAACTGTTGAAGGGAGGGGTGATGGCAGGATGACGGGAGTCAAAGGATCAGGCAGTGGTACAATGGGTGAGGCAGCCTGAACCACCACTGGTGGGGGTGGAGCGTTAGGAACATTTTGAGAAAGAGCTGGATAAATAGGAGCCGGAGCATAGGAAGGAGGTGGACCTTCAAAAATAGCATTCAACAATGAGTCCCCCTCTTCTCCTTTAACCTCAAGGTCCCTGGGAGAACGAGCGGGGTAACATTTTGTCGCCTTAGCCCTATGATGCCTATCTGCCATTTCAACCCCTTCCTGAACCTTATTTTCTAAATGCGCTTTCGCATGATCAGCCCCAGACATCCTCTCTTTCTTTTTATTCAATGCTTGCTTTTTCTCATTCTTTGATCTATTTCTTTCCTCCACAACGTGGTGGCATCAAACATGGCTTGACGAGACCGTTTGCTGCTCCTCCAGGCTCGAAAGGGCCTGGAGATCAAAGGAGCCAAACTGTGGCCACTGTAATTCAACATTGCTTTGTTTCGTATATTTTACCCATAAGGAAGAAAACATGATAGCAGATGGCCCATATTTAACATACATCTCATAACTTGGAGTTCCTTCTGAAGGAAGTGGGCAGGCTGCCTCCAGAAGGGAGGCCTCTGTACATACGCAACAACATAACTTTCAGAACTTACTACTGACTGGCATATTTTTACTTCAGGCAGACAACAGTGGGAGAAAAACACTCACCTCACTGGCTTGGCTTTTGCAAAAGTCAATACAGACAGAAAACAGACCACCCTTACCCAAAAATGTTGTTCTCTTCTGCAGACGTAGGCACGAGTCCAGATCCAGACAGAGACCGCACTTAAGGGGACACCTGCGGGACGCAGTCAGGTGGCCCAGACCGGATGGGGAAGACCGTGTGCAAGACTTCTGGTCTACCGGACTCAAAATGGTCCCTCGGGTAGGGTACCTCCGTTGGACTTCCACCACGTGCCCCCTCACGACCACCGGGCAGACCTACGTCTCAGTGGTGTCCCTGTTCAGGCGCCATTTGTATAACCAAGAAAAGCCCACCTCAAGGAGGAGTGGGGGCTTGGCGGTGCAGGAATCACCCGAGTCTACTCTTACCCTCCGTATATAATAAAGTGGACCCGGAAACCTTCGTCTGCACAGAGAACCACCTTTATTACAATAGCCCGGGCTATGGAACAGAGTCCCAAGCTAGTCAGAGACAAAACCCAGGAGGCCTACTGCTTTACTCCACAGCGAACAAGCCTTATATACATTTTTACTCCACTCTTTTGGCATTCAGTCCATTGTTCAATCAGGGTGGTGTTTGCAGTTGATAACCTGATCAAGGCGATGTTTGTAGTTGATGACCTGATCAAGGTGGTGCTTGTAGTTGATGACCTGATCAAGGTGGTGTTTGTAGTTGATGACCTGATCAAGGCTCGGCATTCAGACCATTGTTCAATCAGCTTGATCAAGGCTCGGCATTCAGACCATTGTTCAATCAGCTTGATCAAGGCTCGGTCAGTCAGACCATTGTCCAGATAAACTGATCAAGGTGTCAAGGATGTTTACCAAGCAGGAAGCTGAAGATGAAAAACAAGCTTGTTTACACAGGGCGTAGGTGTCTCATGGCTTTCTGTTGATGAATTGGCTAACTGCAAAGAACAGGGGGACTTGGGAATGCGATAGTTTTGAGCGTCAGCAGAAATGGAGGCTGTAGGCAGGGTTTTGTCACGAGATGGCAAGTAATTGAGGAATGTAAGGAAGTTAATAGAACCTAGTGAAAACTCATTTTCTTCATGCTGATGACCGAAACTCGCAGTGGAGGAGGCCCAACAATAGGTATCCTGTCACAGTGAGGTGTGGTCACCTCCCAGACAAGGGTTTAGTGTATTGGGACTGGGTGGGTGCACTCCTAGAGTGCTTTGAAGTCCTGCACTCAGGGAGCAGTAGGCTCCTCTGTGCATACACCAGTTCAAACCGGCTCAGGGGCTACCTGCCGCTGCTCTGGCACGAAACTGGACAAAGGGAAGTGGATGTAGCCACCCACTCCCCTGACCCTCCCATAGGTGGGGTCATAGAGCTAGTCCCTCCCTTCCTTTCAGTATAAGTTAGGGAACCCTTGCCATTGCAAACTAGATATCCCTGGACGACGCTCTGAAGAAGAATCCTGAACCTTCGACGTTCCACTACCTCTGGAAGACAGAAGAATCTCCTTTGGAGTCAAGGAGTGACTCCCCTGCTTGGCAGGCACCCAATCTTGCAATCAACGGTCGCAAACTTTCCCGCTCCCGCCGGAGTTCGAAGTCCCTGCATCCCAGGAAAAGGATTTCCTGACTTCCCCAAGGGCAAGTGGACCCCACGAGTTACGAGGAACCGCAATCGCTGGGTACCGCACACTATTTTTGAGTGCAACCCCTTCACGACGTTCTACGAACTTGTGCATGGGACCACATGTGGTCCTAGCCTCCAGCAGGATTCCCACCGAACATCAGAGGCCTACCCCATCCTGAGTGACCGTGGGCACCTGTAGAGTGAATCCTCCTGAGGTGTCTTCGCGATCCCTTGCCAGTTGGCTTGTGGGTCCCCAGAAGACTTTTCTACAGTTCCAACGGGCTCTCCTGGTTGCTCCAGGCCTGCCCTGACTTACCTTCGCTGGGTGAGTCCCTCAGACCTTGCTAATCTGCACCGCTGACTTTTTACACTTTCCACGAGACTTGCTGTTGCCAAGGCTTGTTGGCTCCAATCTGGTCACCGACACCGCAGTAAGCTGCAGAATTTGTGGGACATGTAGAATCCAGCTCCTGGTCATCGTTGACACCTCCTGGACCTCGTGGCTGAAGAGTCAAGACACCCATGGATCACCTGAAATCACCCGACGACTGTGGGCATCCATCTTCCTTGCCCTGGGTCACTGCCAAGTGACTTTGAACACTGTCTCCTCTGCTTTCAGGTCTTCCTTCTTCTGAATCCAGCCTTGGATTCCACCGATCACTTCTCCTGTCTTCACAAACAGCAAGACTTCTTTGGCTCCCATTGAAAACGACGCCGCGACCCGACACCAAAAGACACCTATGCACCCGGCTTCCCTGGGTGAGGTAACTCCAGCACTATGGTGCTCCTGTGGGTGTTGGCTCTAGAACTATTTACCCTGTAAGTGATTTGCTTGTAGACTCTCCCGAAGTATCCTTAAAACTCTAAATTTCCAATCGCGACTTGCTCCTTTGAAGTCAAATGGTATCCGCAGCTGTGTTCTCACACTGCATGCGTCTCCCGTGAGTCCTTTACTTACCTGCCTTGGGTGGATTAGTGAGGCCCCAGCGCTTCTGAAGGCCCTAGGCCTTGTCCCCTTGCAAGTCGTTTTCTCTAAGTCTCTTTTTTAGTATATGGTCTGGTACGCCCCTAGGGCCCCAGCCATATTTGTGCTTAACTTATTGTGAAATGTTGATTTGTGCATATGTTCCTGACTTCTAATCTCATAAAGAGATTAGCAGAGAGTTGTTAGTAATAAATACATATATATTTGATATATATACCTGTGTGGTGTCCTTTCATTTAGTAATTCAAGAGATTATAAGGTAAAACAAGCTGCGTTACATTCCTCTAAAGACTTAGCCTGGAGGCTGCTCTCCACAGCTACCACTAGGATAGCTTTCTTTAAAAGGTTGTCTTAAACCTACTACCATAAGAGTCGAATTGTACTGGTGCAAGGTGTCCACTTTAACTAGTGAACAGCATATACCAGGCCAACATCTCACAGTGGTGTAGAGTGGAGTAAAGTAAGGTATAGTGCTGTAGAGTGGAGAGTTGCAGAGTGGAGTGGCATAGAGTGTTGTGTAGTGGCGCAGAGTTGAGTGTCGTAGGATGCAGTGGATTGGAGTAGCCTTGAGTCAAGTGGCGTAGAGAGTCGTAGAGTGGAGTGGCATAGAGTGGAGTAGAGTGGAGCAGAGTGGAATGGAGTAGAGTGTCATAGAGTGCTGTGGCATGGGTGGATTGGAATAGAGTGGACTGGTGTGGAGTGTCGAGAGTGGAGTTGAGTGGCCGAGAGTGAAGTGGCGTAGAGTGGCGTGGAGTGGCATAGAGAGGCGGTGAGTGGAGTACAGTGTCATAGAGTGGAGGGGCACAGAGTGGAGTAAAGTTTTGTAGAGTGGACAAGCGTGTCATATGGTGGCATAGAGTAGAGTGGCATAGAGTGGGGTAGAGTGGTATGGTGTAGAGTAAAGTGTTGTAGAGTGGAGTGTCGTGGATGTTCGTAGAGTGGAGGCTTGCACAGTGGAGTGGCGCACAGTGGTTTGGCATAGAGTGGAGTAGATTTAGAGTGCCGTAGAGTGGAGTAGAGTGGTGTAGGGCAGAGCAGAGTGGAGTCGAGTGGCGAAGAGTAGAGTAGAGTGGAGGGGCAAAGAGTGGTGGGGTGGAGATTGGAGGGGTGGAGAGTGGAGGGCAATAGAGTAGAGGAGGTTTGTAGAGTAGAGGGTGTGTTGTAGAGGGCATAGAGTGGAGTAAAGCGTCATACAGTGGAGTAAAGGGTTGTAGAGCGGAGTGGCATACAGTGAAGTGGCGTATAGTGGAGCAAAGTAGAGTGTAGTGCTGTAGAGGGGAGAGTCGTAGAGTGGAGTTTCATTGAGTGTGTTGTAGAGTGGTGTAGAGTAACGTGTCATAGGATGCAGTGGATTGGAGTGGCCTAGAGTGAAGTGGCGTAGAGTGTTGTAGAGTGGAGTGGAGTAGAGTGGCGGTGAGTGGAGTAGAGTGGAGTGGCATAAAGTGGAGTAGAGTGTCATAGAGTGGAGTGGCATGGAGTGGATTGGAGTAGAGTGGACTGGTGTGGAGTGTGGCAGAGTGGAGTAGAGTGGCCCAGAGTGAAGTGGCATAGAGTGGCACTGAGTGGAGTAGAGTGTCATAGAGTGGAGAGGCATAGAGTGGAGTAGAAAATAGTAGAGTGGAATGGAGTAGATAGTAGTAGAGTGGAATGGAGTAGAGTGTGATAGAGTGGCGTGGCATGGAGTGGATTGGAGTAGAGTGGACTGGTGTGGTGTGTCGCAGAGTGCAGTAGATTGGCCTAGAGTGAAGTGGCATAGAGTGGTGAGGAGTGGCGCAGAGTCGAGTGGCATAGCGTGGAGTAGATTGTTGTAGACTGGAGTGGCACAGAGTGGACTAGAGTGTTGTAGAGTGGAGTGGAAAGGACTAGAGTGGAGTATAGTGGCTTAGCGTGGAGTAGATTGTTGTACACTGGAGGGACGCAGAGTGGCGTAGAATGTTGTAAAGTGTAGAGGAGTAGAGTGTCGTAGAGTAGAGTGGTATAGAGTGGAAAGGACTAGAGTGAAGTGGAGTAGAGTGACATAGAGTGGAGTAGAGGGGGATAGAGCGGAGTAGAGTGTGGTAGACTGTGGTAGAGTGCAGTAGAGTGTTGTGGAGTGGTGCAGATTGCCATGAAAAGGCATCGATTGGCGTGGAGTGCCGTGGAGTGGCATAGAGTGGAGTAGTGCAGAGGGGAGTCAAGTGTAATAGGATGTCATGGAGTAGAGGGTGGTAGAGTGGAGTAGAGTTTCGTGGAGTGGTATGGTGTAGATTGTCATGGAATGCCGTAGAGGTGTGAGGAGTGACTTGGAGTGGCTTAGAGTGGAGTAGTGTAGAGGGGAGTTGAGTGTAATAGAGTGTCATGAAGTGGAGGGTTCTTAGAGTGTGGTAGAGTGGAGTAGAGTGTCATGGAGTGGTGTCGATTGTCATGGAAAGGTGTAGAGTGGGGTGGAGTGCCATGGAGTGGCATAGAGTGGAGTAGTGTAGAGGGGAGTCGAGTGTAATAGGGTGTCATGGAGTAGAGGGTGATAGAGTGTGGTAGAGGGGAGTAGAATGTTGTGGAGTGATTTAGATTGTCATGGAATGTTGTAGAGTGGCATGGAGTGACTTGGAGTGGCTTAGAGTGGAGTAGCGTAGAGCAGAGTTGAGTGTAGTAGGGTATCATGGAGTAAAGGGTGTGGTAGCGCACTGCCATTACAGTCCATAGTCCTAGGCCTCTCCCTGGTACTTCTTCCTCAGTCCATAGTTCCAGGGCTATTCATGAGGCTTCTACCTTAGTCCACATTCCTAGGGCTACCCCTGGCACTTCTTCCTCAATCCTCTTTATCAGTCCTAGAGGCGATCTGTGATGCTTCTTCATCAGTTCTATGGCCTGTCCCTGGCACTTCTACCTCAGTCCATAGTCGAGAATGGAGTTGAGTGGTGCTTCTTCCTCAGTCTATAGTCCTACGACTGTCCCTGGCACTTCTTTTTTAGTCCACAATACTAGGGCTATCCCTGCCACTTCTTCCTCAGTCCTCTTTATCAGTCCTAGAGGCTATCTTTGATGCATCTTCTTCCTCAGTCCATAGTCCTAGGACTATCCATGATGCTTCTTCCTCAGTCCTAGAGGTTACATTTGGGGCTTCTACCACAGTCCTAGGGGCTATACCAGGCACCCCTTTCTTCAGACCTAGAGGCTATCTGTGATGCTTATTCCTTAGTCCCAGGGGTGATATGTGGCACCTCTTCATCAGGCCTAGGGCCTTCCTTGATGCTTCATCCTCAGTCCATAGTCCTAGGGCTATCCCTGATGCTTCTTCCTCAGTCCATAGTCCTAGGGCTATACCTGGTGCTTCTTCCTCAGTCGTAGAGGCTGTCCATGATGCTTCTTCCTCATTCCATAGTCCTACGGCTGTCCACACTGTTTCTTCCTTGGGGGCTTCCTCAGTCCATAGTCTTAGGGCTATCCACGATGTTTCTTCCTTGGTCAATAGTCCTAGGGCTATCCACAATGTTTATTCCTCCGTCCATAGTCCGAGGGCTATCTCTGCTGCTTCTTCAGTCCATAGTCCTAGGGCTATCTCTGCTGCTTCTTCAGTCCATAGTCCTAGGGCTATCTCTGCTGCTTCTTCAGTCCATAGTCCTAGGGCTATCTCTGGTGCTTCTTCAGTCCGTAGTCCTAGGGCTATCTCTGCTGCTGCTTCAGTCCGTAGTCCTAGGGCTATCTCTGCTGCTTCTTCAGTCCATAGTCCTAGGGCTATCTCTGGTGCTTCTTCAGTCCATAGTCCTAGGGCTATCTCTGCTGCTTCTTCAGTCCATAGTCCTAGGGCTATCTCTGGTGCTTCTTCAGTCCATAGTCCTAGGGCTATCTCTGCTCCTTCTTCAGTCCATAGTCCTAGGGCTATCTCTGGTGCTTCTTCAGTCCAAAGTCCTAGGGCTATCTCTACTGCTTCTTCAGTCCATAGTCCTAAGGCTATCTCTGGTGCGTCTTCAGTCCATAGTCCTAGGGCTATCTCTGGTGCTTCTTAAGTCCATAGTCCTAGGGCTATCTCTGCTGCTGCTTCAGTCCATAGTCCTAGGGCTATCTCTGCTGCTGCTTCAGTCCATAGTCCTAGGGCTATCTCTGGTGCTTCTTCAGTCCATAGTCATAGGACAATCCCTGATGCTTCTTCATCAGTCGTAGAGGTTACCTCTGGACCTCTGGGGCTTCTTCCATAGTCCATAGTCCTAGAAACTATTCGGGGTGCTTCATCATCAGTCCTAGGGATGGTCCCTGGTGCTTTTTCCTCAGTTGTTCCTCAGACCTAGGGCTATCCCTGGCACATCTTCTTCAGTCTACAGTCCTACGGCTATCCATGGGGCTTCTTCCTCAGTCCGTAGTCCTAGGTCTGTCCCTGGCACTTCTTCCTTAGTCCTCAGGTGAGGGCAGGGGACATGTGCTGGGGCTGCAGCACGCCCTGTGTCTCAGGTAACATTGAGGGACAGGTGCTGGGGCTGCAGTGTGCCCTGTGTCTCAGGTAAGAGCAGGGGACAGGTGCTGGGGCTGCAGTGCACCCTATGTCTCGGATAAGGTCAGGGGATAGGTGCTGGGGCTGCAGCACGCCCTGTGTCTCAGGTAAGAGCAGGGGACAGGTGCTGGGGCTGCAGGGTGCCCTGTGTCTCAGGCAAGGTTGGGGGACAGGTGCTGGGGCTGCAGTGTGCCCTGTATCTCAGGTAAGGTTGGGGGACAGGTGCTGGTGCTGCAGCGTGCCTTGTGTCTCAGGTAAGAGCAGGGGACAGGTGCTGGGGCTGCAGAGTGCCCTGTATCTCAGGTAAGGTTGGGGGACAGGTGCTGGTGGTGCAGCATGCCTTGTGTCTCAGGTAAGAGCAGGGGACAGGTGCTGGGGCTGCAGTGTGCCCTGTGTTCTCAGGCAAGGTTGAGGGACAGGTGCTGGGGCTGCAGTGTGCCCTGTGTTCTCAGGCAAGGTTGGGGGACAGGTGCTGGGGCTGCAGTGTGCTCTGTGTCTCAGATAAGGTTGGGGAACAGGTGCTGGGGCTGCAGCGCACCTTGTGTCTCAGGTAAGAGCAGGGACAGGTGCTGGGTGGGGCTGCAGCACACCCTGTGTCTCATGTAAGGGCGGGGGACAGAAGCTGGGGTTGCAGCACGCCCGTGTCTTAGTAAGGGTAAGGGCCAGGTGCTGGGGCTGCAGCGTGCCCTGTGTTTCAGTAATTGTAGGGGACAGGTGCTGGGGCTGCAGCATGCCCTGTGTCTCAGTAAAGGTAGTGGACAGGTGCTGGGGCTGCAGCGCACCCTCTGTCTCATGTAAGGAGAGATGCTTAGGCTGCAGTGTGCCCTGTGTCTCAGGTAAGGTTGGGGGACAGGTGCTGGGACTGCAGCGCACCCTGTGTCTCAGGTAAGGGCAGGGGACAGGTGCAGGGGCTGCAGCGCACCCTGTGTCTCAGATAAGGGCAGGGGACAGGTGCAGGGGCTACAGTGCTCCCTGTGTTTCAGGTATCAGCTGGGGACAGGGGCATGAGCTGCAGTGCACCCTGTGTCTCAGGTAATTGCAGGGGATAGGGGCTAGGGTTGCAGCACAACCTGTCTCTCAGGTAACAGCGGGGGCAGGTGCTGGGGCTGCAGCACACCCTGTGTCTCAGGTAAGGGCAGGGGACAGGTGCATGGGCTGCAGTGTGCCCTGTGTCTCAGGTAAGAGCAGGGGACAGGTGCTGGGGTTGCAGCAAAACCTGTGTCTCGGTTAAGGGCTTGGGACAGGTCCTGGGGCTGAAGCACGCCCTGTGTCTCAGGTAAGAGCAGGGGACAGATGCTGCGGCTGCAGTGCACCCTGTGTCTCAGGTAAGAACGCAGAAAAGGTGCTGGAGCTGCATGGCATCCTGTGTCTCAGGTAAGAGCGGGGGACAGGTGCTGGGGCTACAGCATGCCCTCTGCCTCACGTAAGAGCAGGGGACAGGTGCTGGGGCTGCAGCGCACCCTGTGTCTCAGGTAAGAGCAGGGGACAGGTGCTGGCATTGTAATGCACCCTGTGCCTCAGGTAAGAGCAGGGGACAGGTGCTGGGGCTGCAGCACGCCCTGTGTCTCATGTAAGGGCAGAGGACAGGTGCTGGGACTGCAGCGCGCCCTGTGCCTCACATAAGAGCAGGGGACAGGTGCTGGGGCTGCAGTGTGCTCTGTGTCTCAGGTAAGGTTGGGGAACAGGTGCTGGGGCTGCAGCACACCTTGTGTCTCAGGTTAGAGTGGAGGACAGGTGCTGGGTGGGGCTGCAGTACACCCTGTGTCTCATGTAAGGGCGGGAGACAGAAGCTGGGGTTGCAGCACGCCTGTATCTTAGTAAGGGTAGGGGCCAGGTGCTGGGGCTGCAGTGTGCCCTGTGTCTCAGTAATGGTAGGGGACAGGTCCTGGGGCTGCAGCATGCCCTGTGTCTCAGGTAAGGTTGGGGGACAGTTGCTGGGACTGCACCGCACCCTGTGTCTCAGGTAAGGGCAGGGGACAGGTGCAGGGCCTGCAGCGCACCCTGTGTCGCAGATAAGGGCAGGGGACAGGTGCAGGGGCTGCTGTTCGCCCTGTGTTTCAGGTATCAGCTGGGGACAGGGGCATGAGCTGCAGAGCACCCTGTGTCTCAGGTAAGAGCAGGGGATAGGTGCTAGGGTTGCAGCACAATCTGTCTCTCAGGTAAAAGCGGGGGGCAGGTGCTGGGGCTGCAGCACGCCCTGTGACTCAGGTAAGAGCAGTGGACAGGTGCTGGGGCTGCAGTGCACCCTGTAACTCAGGTAAGAATGGGGGACAGGTGATGGGGCTACAGCATGCCCTCTGCCTCAGGTAAGAGCAGGAGACAGGTGCTGGGGATGCAGCGCGCCCTGTGTCTCAGGTAAGAGCAGGGGACAGGTGCTGGCATTGTAGCGCACCCTGTGCCTCAGGTAAGAGCAGGGGACAGGTGCTGGGGCTGCAGCACGCCCTGTGTCTCATGTAAGGGCGGAGGACAGGTGCTGGGGCTGCAGCGTGCCCTGTGCCTCAAGTAAGAGCAGGGGACAGGTGCTGGGGCTGCAGCATGCCCTGTGTCTCAGGTGAGAGCAGGGGACAGGTGCTGGGGCTGCAGTGCAACCTGTGTCTCAGGTGAGAGCAGGGGACAGGTGCAGGGGCTGCGGAGCACCCTGTGTCTCAGGTAAGGGCAGGTGTTAGAAAAGGTAGACGGACCGGGAGGGTCGGCCGGGGTCAGGAGGAGAGGTCTCCGGGGAGAACCGTCTCCAGCGATCGTACAGACAAGTAACTTCCCCCCCACAGACGAATATCACACACGGATAAGGTTCAGTGTTCTTTATAGGCACTTATTTAAGGTACGGTGAAATGGTACAAGGAGGTCTGGACTCAGGGGTCCCCTCGATTAGAGTCTCGCAAGGTAGGGAAGGGGGTAGCGGGACAGTCTATTTACCAATCAGGTAGTTCGGTTGAGGTGATGATGAGCTCACAATCCTCGAGCTTGGTGGTTAGGTGGTATGGGCCGCGGCAGCGCCAGCAGGTCCCGGTGTGGATGGTCGATACAACGGGCCGCGGCAGCGCCAGCAGGTCCCAGGAAGATGAATGTTGCAGAAGGCCGCGGCAGCGCCAGCAGGTCCCGGTGAGGATGGTCGATACAACGGGCCGCGGCAGCGCCAGCAGGTCCCAGGAAGATGAATGTTGCAGAAGGCCGCGGCAGCGCCAGCAGGTCCCGGTGAGGATGGTCGATACAACGGGCCGCGGCAGCGCCAGCAGGTCCCAGGAAGATGAATGTTGCAGAAGGCCGCGGCAGCGCCAGCAGGCAGGACTATGGTTCGCAAGAGCGGGCTACGGCAGCGCCAGTAGACCGTCAGGGTTGAGTTCACTCGGTGTCTCTCGACTCCAGGATACAACTGCCTTCCTGCTCCGGAGCTGCCTCAGTTATAGGGCTGGTGCCCTTTGATGTCCGGACCCTCGCACTTGGAGGTCGGAGGGTCCGGGATGAAGGTGTCCAGACACCCAGCAGGGGGTGGAGCCAGTGCCTGGGGGGCTGGGGGCGATCGGCACCTGGCGGGGGAGAGCCCTTGACACTTCGGTCTCCCATTGACCTGCCAAGTGGTCCGCTCACCTCCTGGGCGGATAGTGGTGCCGGGATGTCGGGGCCGGCCAGGCCCGGGGTTAGGGTTGAGGGGAGGCCATGCGGCCGCGTGGTGCAGGGCCCAAGATGGCGGCTTGACCCGGCCGGGAAAGCCGGTGGGGCTGGACCCCGTGATGAGTAGGGGTCCGAGGGCAGAGGGTCCGTCGGGAGACGGAGTACAGGTGCTTGTCGCGGGGATATGCCAGGTGGGCCGGAGTTCGGGCCCTGTCGAGCGGGGAGGGAGCGAGCCGTCTGTGAGGCCTGTCCAACATGCGTCCCCCCCAGCTGAAGGCGGGGAGAGTCACCCATCTCCTTGGGGACTCTCTTCGTCGAGGCGGAAAAAGCGGGACAGGCCATCCGCGTTGGCGTGGTCTTGGCCTGGTCGGTGCTCCACGGTGAAGTCCATTCCCTGCAGGGAGATGGACCAGCGCAAGAGTTTTGGGTTCTCCCCCCGCATCTGCATCAGCCATTGCAGGGGTCGATGGTCGGTTTGTACCCGGAAGTGGGTACCGAAGAGTTAGGGTCGGAGCTTTTTGAGGGCCCACACTACTGCAAATGCCTCCCTCTCGATGGTGCTCCAACGCTGTTCTCGGGCCAGGAGACGTCGACTGATGAAGGCCACCGGCTGGTCATGACCTTCGGGGTTCAACTGAGAGAGGACGGCTCCGATGCCGTGGTCGGAGGCGTCGGTCTGCACCACAAATTCCCGACTGTAATCGGGGGCCTGGAGCACCGGGGCGGTGCACAGGGCGGCCTTCAGCTCCTCGAAGGCCGCTTGACAATCAGGAGTCCAATTGACCCGCTTTGGCTGGTTCTTGGATGTGAGACCCGTGAGGGGCCCCACGATGCTACCGTAGTCCTTCACGAACCGCCGGTAGTAGCCGGTGAGCCCCAAGAAGGCTCGGACCTCGGTCTGGGTGACGGGGGGCTGCCAGGACTGGATGGCAGCAATCTTAAGTTGTAGTGGGGCCACCAGCCCGCTCCCCACTTGGTGCCCAAGGTAGGTCACAGACCCTTGGCCAATCTGGCACTTGCCGGCCTTAATGGTGAGGCCGGCCCGCTGGAGGGCTTGTAGGACCTCTTGGAGGTGACGGAGGTGGTCGGACCAGTGGCGGCTGTATACAGCGATATCGTCCAGGTAGGCAGCGCTGAATTCTTCAAGCCCCGCCAAGACCTGGTTCACAAGGCGTTGGAACGTGGCGGGGGCATTCTTCATGCCAAAGGGCATGACCTTAATTTGATAGTGGCCATCGGGGGTAGAGAAGGCTGACCGTTCCTGAGCCCTGGGGGTGAGGCCGATCTGCCAGTAGCCCGCCGTTAGGTCGAAGATACTGAGGTAGCGGGCGGCCCCCAGCCGGTCGATCAGCTCGTCTGCTCGGGGGATGGGATGAGCGTCGGTCCGGGTGACAGCGTTCAAGCCCCGGTAGTCGACGCAGAATCTCAGTTCAGGAGCGGAGCCGGGGGCAGCGGCCTTGGGAACTAATACGACCGGACTGGCCCAGGGACTGTCCGAGGGCTCGATGACCCCGATCGTGAGCATCTTGGCCACTTCCTCCTGTATGCAGGCCCGTACCCGATCTGGTACGCGGTAGGCCCGGTGCCGGACAGGGGGACTGTCCCCGGTGTCTACGTCGTGCAAACACCAGGGGGTGACCCCGGGGGTGAGGGAGAACAGGGCAGCGAACTGCAGCAGGAGGTTCCGGCAGTCCTGGCGTTGCTCCGAAGTGAGGGCGTCAGAGAGCCGGACCCCGTCCACGGAGCCGTCCTTCTCCTGAGTCTTCAGGAGATCCGGGAGGGGCTCGGAGTCTTCTTCCGTGCCACTGTCTGTAGCCATCAAGAGGCTTAGTTCGGAGCGCACAAAGTGCGGTTTGAGCCGGTTGGTGTGGAGGACCCGAAGGGGGTTCCGGGAGGACCCCATGTCGATGAGGTAAGTGACGGGGCTTTTGCGCTCGACCACTTTGAAGGGCCCCGTCCACTTATCTTGCAGGGCACACGGTTCGGTGGGGGACATCACCCATACTTGCTGCCCAGGCTCGAATTCAACGGAGGAGGCATTGTGATCATACCACCTCTTCATGTCCTCCTGGCTGGCCTCGAGGTTCGCCTTGGCCATCTCCCTGAAGCGCCGGGTCTGGTTTCGTAAGGCCAGGATGTATTTGAAGACGTCTGGAGGGGTCGTTAGGGGGGCCATCTCCCAACCTTCCTTGACTAGGCTGAGGGGCCCTCGCACAGGGTGTCCGTATAGGAGTTCAAAGGGGCTAAAACCGAGGGACTTCTGGGGAACTTCCCGGTAGGCGAAGAGGAGGCACGGGAGCAGTACATCCCACTGGCGACGGAGAGGTTCTTCCAATCCCCCAATCATCCCTTTGAGAGTGCGGTTAAAACGCTCCACTAGTCCGTTCCCTTGAGGGTGATAGGGGGTCGTGAATCTGTAGGTGACCCCGCATTGTTGCCAGAGGGACTTCATGTATTTTGATATGAAATTCGTGCCTCGGTCGCTGACGCCTTCTTGGGGGAAGCCTACCCGGGAGAAGATCCCCATCAGGGCCCGGCCAACCACTGGAGCGGTCACTGTCCGTAGGGGCACCGCCTCGGGGTAGCGGGTGGCATGGTCCACTAGTACCAAGATGAACCTGTGTCCTTGTGCCGTGCGGGGGTCCAGAGGTCCCACAATGTCTATCCCCACCCTTTCGAACGGGGTGGTGACCACCGGGAAGGGTTGTAGAGGGGCCTTCAGCTTCCGGCCACTCTTCCCGCTGGCTTGGCATGTGGGGCACGATCGGCAGTGGTTCAGGACGTCATTCCTCATTTTCGGCCAGAAAAAGTGGGTCACCAGTCGACTGTACGTTTTATCCTGGCCCAGGTGTCCAGCCAGGGGGACATCGTGGGCTAGGTTGAGCAGAAAGTCTCGGAAGCGGAGCGGTACCACCAGAACTCGACCGGCCCCCAGCTCGGCGATTCTTTGCTCGCTGTAGAGCAGGTCGTTATCCCAGTAGACCCAGTGGGTTCCGGTGGTGTCCCCGGCGTTTTGGGTGCTGGCTTGTTGGCGGAGTCCCTCGAGGGAGGGACAGGTCTTTTGCTCCTGGCGGAACTGTTCTTGGGTGGGCCCCCCCTCTTGTCGCCACTGAGCCAGATCCGGAAGGTCCTGGGGTTGCGCGTCTTCTTCGGTAGTCTGGTCCGGGAGGTCGGACTCGCCGTTGTCCTCTACGGGGGCAACCGGGGGCGGAGGTGCTGGCCATTCAGTTTCTTCTGAACGGGGGGCGGCACGGCCGGCCATGGATCGGGTGGTTATGCAGGCCCAGTCCGGAAGGCCCAGCATCCCCAAGTGCTCTCTTCTCTCGACGGTGGCCCACGGGGAACTCTCGAGGTCATTCCCCAGGAGGCAGTCCACGGGGGCATCGTCCCGGACCGTCACTTTCAGTAGGCCGGAGACCCCTCCCCATTCAAACGGGACGCAGGCCATCTTACACATGCTCTCAGAGTTATCTGCCGAGCGGACGGGGCAGAGAATGTTCGGCAGGATCTGCTCGGGCTTCACCAGGTGACAGCGGACGGCCGTCACGCTGGCGCCGGTGTCACGCAAGGCCTCGGCTCTCTGTCCATTAATGGTCACCCACTGACCGTATTTTCTGGTGTTGGCGGGTAGGGGAGCCCGCGGAACCATGTCTCTTCCCCCTAAGCATGCCAGGACCATGGCGGCCGGTTCCCACCCTTGCTGGTCCGGCTCACACTCCTCGGGTCCCTCCGACGACTGCTCTTCCCCCAGGGCAGCGGCAGCTACCTGGCGGGGCTTGGGTGTTTGGTTCAGCGGGCAGTTCGGATCGTTGGCGTAGTGGCCTACTCGCTGGCACCGGTGGCACGTGACGTTGGCTCGGTACCCAGGCCGCAACGGGGGGTTGCCCCGGCCGGCCGGAGGCGGGGTGCTGGCCACGGGTGTTGCTGGTAAGGCGTCTCTCCCTCACCCCTGGCCCCCTCCTCCTCCCCGAGGACGGTGCTGGCCTTGGTTGCTTCTGTTCTGGTCGTGTGGCCCTTTCCGGCCCACCCGGGTGCTTTCCCACCGGTCAGCTTCGGCGGCGAGCTGCCGGGGGTCAGTCAGCTTACTGTCGAGTAGGTGCTGCCTGAGCTCGACGAAACAGTTGTTTGACAGGTGTTCCCATACCATAAGGTTGAAGAGTTGTTCGTAGGTGGTGACCTGACTTCCCTTGATCCAACCCTCGAAGGCCCGGCTGAAATAGTTCACGTATTCCACCCAAGTTGTACCTGGGATCCGGGTGCAATCTCTGAACCTCTGGCGGTACATCTCGGGCGTGAGGCCGTAGCGGGTGAGGAGGGCAGCCTTCATGTGGTCGTAGGACGACATTTGGTGATCGGGGAGCTGCAGCAGGGCATCGCGACCCTCGTTGATAAATCTCCCCCAAAGTCCGGCTCCCCAATCACTCCGGTCGATCCGGTGGGAGGTCATTGCGATCTCATAGGCTTTAAACCACTGTTGTATGTCGTCTTCTCGGACATACTCGCGGACCACATCCTTGGGGATGTGAACTTTTTTCTCGATTGGTCCCGGGGTGTGTGGTCGCTCAGGCACCCCCAGTTCCTTATTCTGTTTGCGCAGTTCTATTTCCGCCAGTTGGCGCTCGTGCTCGAGCGTTATTTTTTTCTCTTCCAGCTCTCTCTGTCTCTGCTTTTCTTCTCGTTCCTCTCGAAGCCGCATATGCTCGAGGTTGAGTTTCTGTTCAGCTAACTTGAGCTCCCCATCCATCTTGAGTCGTGCCATCTCTAATTCGTGTAGTCTGACTCTGTCTCTTTCTCGTATCTCCTCCTGTGAGAGGCCCGTTCCCCGCTCCTCGGGAGTCGTGGCGTTCCCCTCTGGTGTGATGCTGTTTTGGTCTGGTGTGACGCTGCTTTGGTCGGAGGGTCTTGCGACCCCAGTTTCTGTCCACGACTCAAGAGCGCGCTTTAGATCATCCTTGGTACTCAGGCCGGTGGTAGCAATGCCAAGTTCTATGCAAAATTGTCTCAGTTCGCGGTGGTTGTATTCTTCTAATTTCTCCATTTGGAACTTCTCGGTGGAGCTGCTATCTTTGGTCGACATCGTGCTTTGTCGTGGGGCGAGCTACTCTCTGTACGATTACGCGTTGATTCGGATCGCGCCGCTGGCCACCAATGTTAGAAAAGGTAGACGGACCGGGAGGGTCGGCCGGGGTCAGGAGGAGAGGTCTCCGGGGAGAACCGTCTCCAGCGATCGTACAGACAAGTAACTTCCCCCCCACAGACGAATATCACACACGGATAAGGTTCAGTGTTCTTTATAGGCACTTATTTAAGGTACGGTGAAATGGTACAAGGAGGTCTGGACTCAGGGGTCCCCTCGATTAGAGTCTCGCAAGGTAGGGAAGGGGGTAGCGGGACAGTCTATTTACCAATCAGGTAGTTCGGTTGAGGTGATGATGAGCTCACAATCCTCGAGCTTGGTGGTTAGGTGGTATGGGCCGCGGCAGCGCCAGCAGGTCCCGGTGTGGATGGTCGATACAACGGGCCGCGGCAGCGCCAGCAGGTCCCAGGAAGATGAATGTTGCAGAAGGCCGCGGCAGCGCCAGCAGGTCCCGGTGAGGATGGTCGATACAACGGGCCGCGGCAGCGCCAGCAGGTCCCAGGAAGATGAATGTTGCAGAAGGCCGCGGCAGCGCCAGCAGGTCCCGGTGAGGATGGTCGATACAACGGGCCGCGGCAGCGCCAGCAGGTCCCAGGAAGATGAATGTTGCAGAAGGCCGCGGCAGCGCCAGCAGGCAGGACTATGGTTCGCAAGAGCGGGCTACGGCAGCGCCAGTAGACCGTCAGGGTTGAGTTCACTCGGTGTCTCTCGACTCCAGGATACAACTGCCTTCCTGCTCCGGAGCTGCCTCAGTTATAGGGCTGGTGCCCTTTGATGTCCGGACCCTCGCACTTGGAGGTCGGAGGGTCCGGGATGAAGGTGTCCAGACACCCAGCAGGGGGTGGAGCCAGTGCCTGGGGGGCTGGGGGCGATCGGCACCTGGCGGGGGAGAGCCCTTGACACTTCGGTCTCCCATTGACCTGCCAAGTGGTCCGCTCACCTCCTGGGCGGATAGTGGTGCCGGGATGTCGGGGCCGGCCAGGCCCGGGGTTAGGGTCGAGGGGAGGCCATGCGGCCTCGTGGTGCAGGGCCCAAGATGGCGGCTTGACCCGGCCGGGAAAGCCGGTGGGGCTGGACCCCGTGATGAGTAGGGGTCCGAGGGCAGAGGGTCCGTCGGGAGACGGAGTACAGGTGCTTGTCGCGGGGATATGCCAGGTGGGCCGGAGTTCGGGCCCTGTCGAGCGGGGAGGGAGCGAGCCGTCTGTGAGGCCTGTCCAACAGCAGGGGACAGGTGCAGGGACTGCAGCGCGCCCTGTGCCTCACGTAAGAGCAGGGGACAGGTGCTGGGGCTGCAGTGTGCTCTGTGTCTCAGGTAAGGTTGGGGGACAGGTGCTGGGGCTGCAGCACACCTTGTGTCTCAGGTAAGAGCGGAGGACAGGTGCTGGGTGGGGCTGCAGTACACCCTGTGTCTCATGTAAGGGCGGGAAACAGAAGCTGGGGTTGCAGCACGCCTGTATCTTAGTAAGGGTAGGGGCCAGGTGCTGGGGCTGCAGTGTGCCCTGTGTCTTAGTAATGGTAGGGGACAGGTCCTGGGGCTGCAGCATGCCCTGTGTCTCAGGTAAGGTTGGGGGACAGTTGCTGGGACTGCACCGCACCCTGTGTCTCAGGTAAGGGCAGGGGACAGGTGCAGGGGCTGCAGCGCACCCTGTGTCGCAGATAAGGGCAGGGGACAGGTGCAGGGGCTGCAGTTCGCCCTGTGTTTCAGGTATCAGCTGGGGACAGGGGCATGAGCTGCAGAGCACCCTGTGTCTCAGGAAAGAGCAGGGGATAGGTGCTAGGGTTGCAGCACAATCTGTCTCTCAGGTAAAAGCGGGGGGCAGGTGCTGGGGCTGCAGCACACCCTGTGTCTCAGGTAAGGGCAGGGGACAGGTGCATGGGCTGCAGTGTGCCCTGTGTCTCAGGTAAGAGCAGGCGACAGGCGGTGGGGTTGCAGCAAAACCTGTGTCTCGGTTAAGGGCGGGGGACAGGTGCTGGGGCTACAGGTCACCCTGTAACTCCGGTAAGAGTGGGTGTGAAAAGTTGGCCTGGTATATGATGTTCACTAGTTAAAGTGACCACCTTGTACCATGCCAAGCAACCCTTATGGTGTGGTTGTAAGTCAACCTTTTCGGACCAGCTGCCCTAGTGGTAGCGTAGGCTAAGCAGTCTTTCAGGCTAAACTCGTTTAGGCATGTGAAGCAAGCTGTTTTACCATATGTAACCCCCTTTTATACCAATGAAAGGACACCACACATATATATATTCAAAATATATATGTATTTATTACTCAAAGTATCCCCTAGACTCTTTATGAGCACAGGAGCACAAATCGTTAAACAAGAAAGTATCACAATATACAGAAGTTGCACTTTATATGGATAGGCCCTGGTGGCCGCTCAAACCATATACTAAAATAGTGTTATAAGTACCACGAACAGGAAAGGGAAAAGGCCTAGGGCCTCTAGAATCGCTGGGCCTACAAGGAGCTAACTTCAGTTAGTGACCAGGAGGTCCACGGCTCGCGTGTGCAGTGAGGAAAGTTACACGCGGGAGCCCATAGGTTTTCAATGGGTGCGTAAATGTTCAAAAGTTACTGCTAGAAGGGTCTTCTGGTTGGACTACGAATTCAAGACTTCAAACCTAGACATTAGAGATGTTACTCTACACTTGTGCACCGGAGTGCCAGCTTTACCTCCCCCACAGGAAGCGGGTGCATAGGGCTCGAAGTGCGTCGGGTTTCGTCTATCTGTTCAATGGAGCCTGACGACAAAGATGCTGCAGGCGGTCGGTCCAGAAGAGATGCGGTAGATCCAAGGATGGATTGGAAGTGTAGAAGACCTGTAAGCAGAGGGGACAGTGTTCACAGTCACTAGCCAGTGACCGGCGTGGCACCAGGTAGGTACCAGGCGATGTCGGGTGCAAACAGGTGAAGAGGTGTAGCTTGTTTCTGCAGCCACGTGGTCCCTGAAGGTCGACGACGTCCAGGAGTCGGTTCACGAGCTGCCCACGCAGGCTCTCTCTGTCGGCGGTGTCGGCGACTCAGAAGAAGCAAACAAGCCTTGGCAAAACCAGGAGTCACAGGAATCGAAGAAAGCTGTTAGCTCTGACCAGCAAGGTCAGAGGGGCTGCTCCTTTGGAGGGAAGCAGGGGCCAGTCTGGAGCAAACAGACCAGCATCGTAGTTTTCAAAAAGGTTCGCCAAAATGGCTACTAGCCAACGGGCCAGGGACCGGGTAGGCGCGTCGAGTCGCAAAGTGCAGAGGGGCCCCACGCAGATCGTCGGGATGCTGGAGGGCTCACCTTTGGTGCAGATGCTGCTCGGATGTTGGGCTTCTCAGGACCCAAAGCACAACTCGGAGGGAGCCTCTGTTGTCGCGCTTGCAGCTTGTCGAGTGTCTTCCAAGATGGCTGGCTCCACGTGTCTCGGTGCCTCCACGGGTTCCTTCTTTACAGGGACTGTGGATCGGGCTGTGAGAGGTCTGGAGGTCCAGTTCTTGTCAGTCTCTGGGCTCGGGCTCCGGCGGGAGGTGGCGGCAAAGCAGACATCGATTCGCTGGTTGGTGCTTGCGTTAGCAAGATGGTCACTCCCTGACCATAGGGGAGATTTCCTTCAGTCTTCTGTGCAGCAGAACGTCGAAGTTCCCGTCTTCTTCTTAGTTTCAAGTTGATTCCAGGATGTCTGAAGTCTTAGGACACAGCTCCTACCTTTAAGCGGATTCTAGGGGCCGGACTACCTGCTAGGTCCCTCCCTAAGGGTGGGACCAGGAAGGGGGGTGGTTACACCCCCAATCCTTTGTCCAGCTCGCCCCAGGTCTGGGGCTGGTGTGCCCCAGGACCGGTTTGAACTGGCATATGCACCGAGGCTCCTTGTGAGCCTCAGGCATGTCTGTTTCTTTTCAAGCCCTACCTGACCAATACACAAAATCCTGTCTGGGGTGGTGCTCGCACCTCCCCTGGCTGGAAACCCTTTGTCCACATCTCCCAAGCTGGAAGGACTCGCAGCAGCAGGAGGGTAGACTTGTGTCTGTGGTGGCAGCGTCCATTTTGTGGAGCTGAGGCTAAGTCTGATTTTACCCGGGTTTCAGGATCTGTACATGTCGTGTCCCTCTAGAAGGGTGGAATGCTAACCCCGTCGCCAGAATTGGCGAGGGGTTAGTGTTAGAAAAGGTAGACGGACCGGGAGGGTCGGCCGGGGTCAGGAGGAGAGGTCTCCGGGGAGAGCCGTCTCCAGCGATCGTACAGACAAGTAACTTCCCCCCCCACAGACGAATATCACACACGGATAAGGTTCAGTGTTCTTTATAGGCACTTATTTAAGGTACGGTGAAATGGTACAAGGAGGTCTGGACTCAGGGGTCCCCTCGATTAGAGTCTCGCAAGGTAGGGAAGGGGGTAGCGGGACAGTCTATTTACCAATCAGGTAGTTCGGTTGAGGTGATGATGAGCTCACAATCCTCGAGCTTGGTGGTTAGGTGGTATGGGCCGCGGCAGCGCCAGCAGGTCCCGGTGTGGATGGTCGATACAACGGGCCGCGGCAGCGCCAGCAGGTCCCAGGAAGATGAATGTTGCAGAAGGCCGCGGCAGCGCCAGCAGGTCCCGGTGAGGATGGTCGATACAACGGGCCGCGGCAGCGCCAGCAGGTCCCAGGAAGATGAATGTTGCAGAAGGCCGCGGCAGCGCCAGCAGGTCCCGGTGAGGATGGTCGTTACAACGGGCCGCGGCAGCGCCAGCAGGTCCCAGGAAGATGACTGTTGCAGAAGGCCGCGGCAGCGCCAGCAGGCAGGACTATGGTTCGCAAGAGCGGGCTACGGCAGCGCCAGTAGACCGTCAGGGTTGAGTTCACTCGGTGTCTCTCGACTCCAGGATACAACTGCCTTCCTGCTCCGGAGCTGCCTCAGTTATAGGGCTGGTGCCCTTTGATGTCCGGACCCTCGCACTTGGAGGTCGGAGGGTCCGGGATGAAGGTGTCCAGACACCCAGCAGGGGGTGGAGCCAGTGCCTGAAGGAGCTGGGGGCGATCGGCACCTGGCGGGGGAGAGCCCTTGACACTTCGGTCTCCCATTGACCTGCCAAGTGGTCCGCTCACCTCCTGGGCGGATAGTGGTGCCGGGATGTCGGGGCCGGCCAGGCCCGGGGTTAGGGTCGAGGGGAGGCCATGCGGCCGCGTGGTGCAGGGCCCAAGATGGCGGCTTGACCCGGCCGGGAAAACCGGTGGGGCTGGGCCCCGTGATGAGTAGGGGTCCGAGGGCAGAGGGTCCGTCGGGAGACGGAGTACAGGTGCTTGTCGCGGGGATATGCCAGGTGGGCCGGAGTTCGGGCCCTGTCGAGCGGGGAGGGAGCGAGCCGTCTGTGAGGCCTGTCCAACATGCGTCCCCCCCAGCTGAAGGCGGGGAGAGTCACCCATCTCCTTGGGGACTCTCTTCGTCGAGGCGGAAAAAGCGGGACAGGCCATCCGCGTTGGCGTGGTCTTGGCCTGGTCGGTGCTCCACGGTGAAGTCCATTCCCTGCAGGGAGATGGACCAGCGCAAGAGTTTTGGGTTCTCCCCCCGCATCTGCATCAGCCATTGCAGGGGTCGATGGTCGGTTTGTACCCGGAAGTGGGTACCGAAGAGATAGGGTCGGAGCTTTTTGAGGGCCCACACTACTGCAAATGCCTCCCTCTCGATGGTGCTCCAACGCTGTTCTCGGGCCAGGAGACGTCGACTGATGAAGGCCACCGGCTGGTCATGACCTTCGGGGTTCAACTGAGAGAGGACGGCTCCGATGCCGTGGTCGGAGGCGTCGGTCTGCACCACAAATTCCCGACTGTAATCGGGGGCCTGGAGCACCGGGGCGGTGCACAGGGCGGCCTTCAGCTCCTCGAAGGCCGCTTGACAATCAGGAGTCCAATTGACCCGCTTTGGCTGGTTCTTGGATGTGAGACCCGTGAGGGGCCCCACGATGCTGCCGTAGTCCTTCACGAACCGCCGGTAGTAGCCGGTGAGCCCCAAGAAGGCTCGGACCTCGGTCTGGGTGACGGGGGGCTGCCAGGACTGGATGGCAGCAATCTTAAGTTGTAGTGGGGCCACCAGCCCGCTCCCCACTTGGTGCCCAAGGTAGGTCACAGACCCTTGGCCAATCTGGCACTTGCCGGCCTTAATGGTGAGGCCGGCCCGCTGGAGGGCTTGTAGGACCTCTTGGAGGTGACGGAGGTGGTCGGACCAGTGGCGGCTGTATACAGCGATATCGTCCAGGTAGGCAGCGCTGAATTCTTCAAGCCCCGCCAAGACCTGGTTCACAAGGCGTTGGAACGTGGCGGGGGCATTCTTCATGCCAAAGGGCATGACCTTAAATTGATAGTGGCCATCGGGGGTAGAGAAGGCTGACCGTTCCTGAGCCCTGGGTGTGAGGCCGATCTGCCAGTAGCCCGCCGTTAGGTCGAAGATACTAAGGTAGCGGGCGGCCCCTAGCCGGTCGATCAGTTCGTCTGCTCGGGGGATGGGATGAGCGTCGGTCCGGGTGACAGCGTTCAAGCCCCGGTAGTCGACGCAGAATCTCAGTTCAGGGGCGGAGCCGGGGGCAGCGGCCTTGGGAACTAATACGACCGGACTGGCCCAGGGACTGTCCGAGGGCTCGATGACCCCGATCGTGAGCATCTTGGCCACTTCCTCCTGTATGCAGGCCCGTACCCGATCTGGTACGCGGTAGGCCCGGTGCCGGACAGGGGGACTGTCCCCGGTGTCTACGTCGTGCAAACACCAGGGGGTGACCCCGGGGGTGAGGGAGAACAGGGCAGCGAACTGCAGCAGGAGGTCCCGGCAGTCCTGTCGTTGCTCCGAAGTGAGGGCGTCAGAGAGCCGGACCCCGTCCACGGAGCCGTCCTTCTCCTGAGTTTTCAGGAGATCCGGGAGGGGCTCGGAGTCTTCTTCTGTGCCACTGTCCGTAGCCATCAAGAGGCTTAGTTCGGAGCGCACAAAGTGCGGTTTGAGCCGGTTGGTGTGGAGGACCCGAAGGGGGTTCCGGGAGGTCCCCATGTCGATGAGGTAAGTGACGGGGCTTTTGCGCTCGACCACTTTGAAGGGCCCCGTCCACTTATCTTGCAGGGCACACGGTTCGGTGGGGGACATCACCCATACTTGCTGCCCAGGCTCGAATTCAACGGAGGAGGCATTGTGATCATACCACCTCTTCATGTCCTCCTGGCTGGCCTCGAGGTTCGCCTTGGCCATCCCCCTGAAGCGCCGGGTTTGGTTTCGTAAGGCCAGGATGTATTTGAAGACGTCTGGAGGGGTCGTTAGGGGGGCCAACTCCCAACCTTCCTTGACTAGGCTGAGGGGCCCTCGCACAGGGTGTCCGTATAGGAGTTCAAAGGGGCTAAAACCGAGGGACTTCTGGGGCACTTCCCGGTAGGCGAAGAGGAGGCACGGGAGCAGTACATCCCACTGGCGACGGAGAGGCTCTTCCAATCCCCCAATCATCCCTTTGAGAGTGCGGTTAAAACGCTCCACTAGTCCGTTCCCTTGGGGGTGATAGGGGGTCATGAATCTGTATGTGACCCCGCATTGTTGCCAGAGGGACTTCATGTATTTTGATATGAAATTCGTACCTCGGTCGCTGACGACTTCTCGGGGGAAGCCTACCCGGGAGAAGATCCCCATCAGGGCCCGGCCAACCACTGGAGCGGTCACTGTCCGTAGGGGCACTGCCTCGGGATAGCGGGTGGCATGGTCCACTAGTACCAAGATGAACCTGTGTCCTTGTGCCGTGCGGGGGTCCAGAGGTCCCACAATGTCTATCCCCACCCTCTCGAACGGGGTGGTGACCACCGGGAAGGGTTGTAGAGGGGCCTTCAGCTTCCGGCCACTCTTCCCGCTGGCTTGGCATGTGGGGCACGATCGGCAGTGGTTCAGGACGTCATTCCTCATTTTCGGCCAGAAAAAGTGGGTCACCAGTCGACTGTACGTTTTATCCTGGCCCAGGTGTCCAGCCAGGGGGACATCGTGGGCTAGGTTGAGCAGAAAGTCTCGGAAGCGGAGCGGTACCACCAGAACTCGACCGGCCCCCAGCTCGGCGATTCTTTGCTCGCTGTAGAGCAGGTCGTTATCCCAGTAGACCCAGTGGGTTCCGGTGGTGTCCCCGGCGTTTTGGGTGCTGGCTTGTTGGCGGAGTCCCTTGAGGGAGGGACAGGTCTTTTGCTCCTGGCGGAACTGTTCTTGGGTGGGCCCCCCTTCTTGCCGCCACTGAGCCAGATCCGGAAGGTCCTGGGGTTGCGCGTCTTCTTCGGTAGTCTGGTCCGGGAGGTCGGACTCGCCGTTGTCCTCTACGGGGGCAACCGGGGCGGAGGTGCTGGCCATTCGGTTTCTTCTGAACGGGGGGCGGCACGGCCGGCCATGGATCGGGTGGTTATGCAGGCCCAGTCCGGAAGGCCCAGCATCCCCAAGTGCTCTCTTCTCTCGACGGTGGCCCACGGGGAACTCTCGAGGTCATTCCCCAGGAGGCAGTCCACGGGGGCATCGTCCCGGACCGTCACTTTCAGTAGGCCGGAGACCCCTCCCCATTCAAACGGGACGCAGGCCATCTTACACATGCTCTCAGAGTTATCTGCCGAGCGGACGGGGCAGAGAATGTTCGGCAGGATCTGCTCGGGCTTCACCAGGTGACAGCGGACGGCCGTCACGCTGGCGCCGGTGTCACGCAAGGCCTCGGCTCTCTGTCCATTAATGGTCACCCACTGACCGTATTTTCTGGTGTTGGCGGGTAGGGGAGCCCGCGGAACCATGTCTCTTCCCCCTAAGCATGCCAGGACCATGGCGGCCGGTTCCCACCCTTGCTGGTCCGGCTCACACTCCTCGGGTCCCTCCGACGACTGCTCTTCCCCCAGGGCAGCGGCAGCTACCTGGCGGGGCTTGGGTGTTTGGTTCAGCGGGCAGTTCGGATCGTTGGCGTAGTGGCCTACTCGCTGGCACCGGTGGCACGTGACGTTGGCTCGGTACCCAGGCCGCAACGGGGGGTTGCCCCGGCCGGCCGGAGGCGGGGTGCTGGCCACGGGTGTTGCTGGTAAGGCGTCTCTCCCTCGCCCCTGGCCCCCTCCTCCTCCCCGAGGACGGTGCTGGCCTTGGTTGCTTCTGTTCTGGTCGTGTGGCCCTTTCCGGCCCACCCGGGTGCTTTCCCACCGGTCAGCTTCGGCGGCGAGCTGCCGGGGGTCAGTCAGCTTACTGTCGAGTAGGTGCTGCCTGAGCTCGACGAAACAGTTGTTTGACAGGTGTTCCCATACCATAAGGTTGAAGAGTTGTTCGTAGGTGGTGACCTGACTTCCCTTGATCCAACCCTCGAAGGCCCGGCTGAAATAGTTCACGTATTCCACCCAAGTTGTACCTGGGATCCGGGTGCAATCTCTGAACCTCTGGCGGTACATCTCGGGCGTGAGGCCGTAGCGGGTGAGGAGGGCAGCCTTCATGTGGTCGTAGGACGACATTTGGTGATCGGGGAGCTGCAGCAGGGCATCGCGACCCTCGTTGATAAATCTCCCCCAAAGTCCGGCTCCCCAATCACTCCGGTCGATCCGGTGGGAGGTCATTGCGATCTCATAGGCTTTAAACCACTGTTGTATGTCGTCTTCTCGGACATACTCGCGGACCACATCCTTGGGGATGTGAACTTTTTTCTCGATTGGTCCCGGGGTGTGTGGTCGCTCAGGCACCCCCAGTTCCTTATTCTGTTTGCGCAGTTCTATTTCCGCCAGTTGGCGCTCGTGCTCGAGCGTTATTTTTTTCTCTTCCAGCTCTCTCTGTCTCTGCTTTTCTTCTCGTTCCTCTCGAAGCCGCATATGCTCGAGGTTGAGTTTCTGTTCAGCTAACTTGAGCTCCCCATCCATCTTGAGTCGTGCCATCTCTAATTCGTGTAGTCTGACTCTGTCTCTTTCTCGTATCTCCTCCTGTGAGAGGCCCGTTCCCCGCTCCTCGGGAGTCGTGGCGTTCCCCTCTGGTGTGATGCTGTTTTGGTCTGGTGTGACGCTGCTTTGGTCGGAGGGTCTTGCGACCCCAGTTTCTGTCCACGACTCAAGAGCGCGCTTTAGATCATCCTTGGTACTCAGGCCGGTGGTAGCAATGCCAAGTTCTATGCAAAATTGTCTCAGTTCGCGGTGGTTGTATTCTTCTAATTTCTCCATTTGGAACTTCTCGGTGGAGCTGCTATCTTTGGTCGACATCGTGCTTTGTCGTGGGGCGAGCTACTCTCTGTACGATTACGCGTTGATTCGGATCGCGCCGCTGGCCACCAATGTTAGAAAAGGTAGACGGACCGGGAGGGTCGGCCGGGGTCAGGAGGAGAGGTCTCCGGGGAGAGCCGTCTCCAGCGATCGTACAGACAAGTAACTTCCCCCCCCACAGACGAATATCACACACGGATAAGGTTCAGTGTTCTTTATAGGCACTTATTTAAGGTACGGTGAAATGGTACAAGGAGGTCTGGACTCAGGGGTCCCCTCGATTAGAGTCTCGCAAGGTAGGGAAGGGGGTAGCGGGACAGTCTATTTACCAATCAGGTAGTTCGGTTGAGGTGATGATGAGCTCACAATCCTCGAGCTTGGTGGTTAGGTGGTATGGGCCGCGGCAGCGCCAGCAGGTCCCGGTGTGGATGGTCGATACAACGGGCCGCGGCAGCGCCAGCAGGTCCCAGGAAGATGAATGTTGCAGAAGGCCGCGGCAGCGCCAGCAGGTCCCGGTGAGGATGGTCGATACAACGGGCCGCGGCAGCGCCAGCAGGTCCCAGGAAGATGAATGTTGCAGAAGGCCGCGGCAGCGCCAGCAGGTCCCGGTGCAGATGGTCGTTACAACGGGCCGCGGCAGCGCCAGCAGGTCCCAGGAAGATGACTGTTGCAGAAGGCCGCGGCAGCGCCAGCAGGCAGGACTATGGTTCGCAAGAGCGGGCTACGGCAACGCCAGTAGACCGTCAGGGTTGAGTTCACTCGGTGTCTCTCGACTCCAGGATACAACTGCCTTCCTGCTCCGGAGCTGCCTCAGTTATAGGGCTGGTGCCCTTTGATGTCCGGACCCTCGCACTTGGAGGTCGGAGGGTCCGGGATGAAGGTGTCCAGACACCCAGCAGGGGGTGGAGCCAGTGCCTGGGGGAGCTGGGGGCAATCGGCACCTGGCGGGGGAGAGCCCTTGACACTTCGGTCTCCCATTGACCTGCCAAGTGGTCCGCTCACCTCCTGGGCGGATAGTGGTGCCGGGATGTCGGGGCCGGCCAGGCCCGGGGTTAGGGTCGAGGGGAGGCCATGCGGCCGCGTGGTGCAGGGCCCAAGATGGCGGCTTGACCCGGCCGGGAAAACCGGTGGGGCTGGGCCCCGTGATGAGTAGGGGTCCGAGGGCAGAGGGTCCGTCGGGAGACGGAGTACAGGTGCTTGTCGCGGGGATATGCCAGGTGGGCCGGAGTTCGGGCCCTGTCGAGCGGGGAGGGAGCGAGCCGTCTGTGAGGCCTGTCCAACAGTTAGTATTCCAATTCGTATGACACCTTACTCGGCATGTTTTGATAAAGCCGAACCAAAGATAGCATTTAACCGCCAGGTTCATAATGCACTTAAGAGTATATGGTATGGCGATATCTGGAAACGGTAGAAGGAAGTTGTTCCGACCACTGCAGACAGGCTCAGCTCATGCCAGAGCACCATCTCACATGAAACCAAGCACTCTGCCTTCAGGATTGTTAAGGCGTGCCATAGGAGTGACTTATAGGTTAACATGTGTCCCATTTAAGGTTAGGTATAGGTATACTACACCTAAGTAAGAGGTGGATACACCAACTTACCCCAGCTGAGTGATCAGCCAGTTGTGTCAAATTGGAAGGCCAGACCAGGGGTGGCATAATACATGCTGCAGCCCCTGGGAGGCCTAGGGTACACCTATGCCCTGGGTACCTAGGGTACACTGTACAGGGTCCAATAAGGTGATCCTTACCAAATGTGTATGTACCTAGGGTACATGGAGTCTATTTTAAAGAGAGAACAGACAGGCTGAGATCCTGAATGGCAGGATCTCAGGCCAACTAAGTCGAAAAACCAGCTAGACACTAGGCAAAAAGTTGGGGGTAACCATAGTCGGATATCCACCTTCCTACAGTGGGGGACAGGTGATGGGGCTACAGCATGCCCTCTGCCTCAGGTAAGAGCAGGAGACAGGTGCTGGGGATGCAGCGCGCCCTGTGTCTCAGGTAAGAGCAGGGGACAGGTGCTGGCATTGTAGCGCACCCTGTGCCTCAGGTAAGAGCAGGGGACAGGTGCTGGGGCTGCAGCACGCCCTGTGTCTCATGTAAGGGCGGAGGACAGGTGCTGGGGCTGCAGCGTGCCCTGTGCCTCAAGTAAGAGCAGGGGACAGGTGCTGGGGCTGCAGCATGCCCTGTGTCTCAGGTGAGAGAGCAGGGGACAGGTGCTGGGGCTGCAGCGCAACCTGTGTCTCATGTGAGAGCAGGGGACAGGTGCAGGGGCTGCAGAGCACCCTGTGTCTCAGGTAAGGGCAGGGGACAGGTGCAGGGACTGCAGCGCGCCCTGTGCCTCACGTAAGAGCAGGGGAGAGGTGCTGGGGCTGCAGCACACCTTGTGTCTCAGGAAAGAGCGGAGGACAGGTGCTGGGTGGGGCTGCAGTACACCCTGTGTCTCACGTAAGGGCGGAAAACAGAAGCTGGGGTTGCAGCACCCCTGTATCTTAGTAAGGGTAGGGGCCAGGTGCTGGGGCTGCAGTGTGCCCTGTGTCTTAGTAACGGTAGGGGACAGGTCCTGGGGCTGCAGTGTGCCCTGTGTCTCAGGTAAGGTTGGGGGACAGGTGCTGGGACTGCACCGCACCCTGTGTCTCAGGTAAGGGCAGGGGACAGGTGCAGGAGCTGCAGCGCACCCTGTTTCACAGATAAGGACAGGGGACAGGTGCAGGGGCTGCAGTTCGCCCTGTGTTTCAGGTATCAGCTGAGGACAGGGGCATGAGCTGCAGTGCACCCTGTGTCTCAGGTAAGAGCAGGGGATAGGTGCTAGGGTTGCAGCGCAACCTGTCTCTCAGGTAACAGCGGGGGCAGGTGCTGGGGCTGCAGCACAACCTGTGTCTCAGGTAAGGGCAGGGGACAGGTGCATGGGCTGCAGTGTGCCCTGTGTCTCAGGTAAGAGCAAGCAACAGGTGCTGGGGTTGCAGCAAAACCTGTGTCTCGGTTAAGGGCAGGGGACAGGTGCTGGGGCTGCAGCACGCCGTGTGTCTCAGGTAAGAGCAGGGGACAGGTGCAGGGGCTGCAGTTCGCCCTGTGTTTCAGGTATCAGCTGGGGACAGGGGCATGAGCTGCAGAGCACCCTGTGTCTCAGGTAAGAGCAGGGGATATGTGCTAGGGTTGCAGCACAATCTGTCTCTCAGGTAAAAGCGGGGGGGCAGGTGCTGGGGCTGCAGCACACCCTGTGTCTCAGGTAAGGGCAGTGGACAGGTGCATGGGCTGCAGTGTGCCCTGTGTCTCAGGTAAGAGCAGGCGACAGGCGGTGGGGTTGCAGCAAAACCTGTGTCTCGGTTAAGGGCGGGGGACAGGTGCTGGGGCTGCAGCAAGCCCTGTGACTCAGGTAGGAGCAGTGGACAGTTGCTGGGGCTGCAGTGCACCCTGTAACTCAGGTAAGAGTGGGGGACAGGTGATGGGGCTACAGCATGCCCTCTGCCTCAGGTAAGAGCAGGAGACAGGTGCTGGGAATGCAGCGCGCCCTGTGTCTCAGGTAAGAGCAGGGGACAGGTGCTGGCATTGTAGCGCACCCTGTGCCTCAGGTAAGGGCAGGGGACAGGTGCTGGGGCTGCAGCACGCCCTGTGTCTCATGTAAGGGCGGAGGACAGGTGCTGGGGCTGCAGCGTGCCCTGTGCCTCAAGTAAGAGCAGGGGACAGGTGCTGGGGCTGCAGCATGCCCTGTATCTCAGGTGAGAGCAGGGGACAGGTGCTGGGGCTGCAGCGCAACCTGTGTCTCAGGTGAGAGCAGGGGACAGGTGCAGGGGCTGCAGAGCACCCTGTGTCTCAGGTAAGGGCACGGGACAGGTGCAGGGACTGCAGCGCGCCCTGTGCCTCACGTAAGAGCAGGGGACAGGTGCTGGGGCTGCAGTGTGCTCTGTGTCTCAGGTAAGGTTGGGGGACAGGTGCTGGGGCTGCAGCACACCTTGTGTCTCAGGTAAGAGCGGAGGACAGGTGCTGAGTGGGGCTGCAGTACACCCTGTGTCTCATGTAAGGGCGGGAAACAGAAGCTGGGGTTGCAGCACGCCTGTATCTTAGTAAGGGTAGGGGCCAGGTGCTGGGGCTGCAGTGTGCCCTGTGTCTTAGTAATGGTAGGGGACAGGTCCTGGGGCTGCAGCATGCCCTGTGTATCAGGTAAGGTTGGGGGACAGTTGCTGGGACTGCACCGCACCCTGTGTCTCAGGTAAGGGCAGGGGACAGGTGCAGGGGCTGCAGCGCACCCTGTGTCGCAGATAAGGGCAGGGGACAGGTGCAGGGGCTGCAGTTCGCCCTGTGTTTCAGGTATCAGCTGGGGACAGGGGCATGAGCTGCAGAGCACCCTGTGTCTCAGGTAAGAGCAGGGGATAGGTGCTAGGGTTGCAGCACAACCTGTCTCTCAGGTAACAGCGGGGGCAGGTGCTGGGGCTGCAGCACAACCTGTGTCTCAGGTAAGGGCAGGGGACAGGTGCATGGGCTGCAGTGTGCCCTGTGTCTCAGGTAAGAGCAAGCAACAGGTGCTGGGGTTGCAGCAAAACCTGTGTCTCGGTTAAGGGCAGGGGACAGGTGCTGGGGCTGCAGCACGCCGTGTGTCTCAGGTAAGAGCAGGGGACAGGTGCAGGGGCTGCAGTTCGCCCTGTGTTTCAGGTATCAGCTGGGGACAGGGGCATGAGCTGCAGAGCACCCTGTGTCTCAGGTAAGAGCAGGGGATAGGTGCTAGGGTTGCAGCACAATCTGTCTCTCAGGTAAAAGCGGGGGGGCAGGTGCTGGGGCTGCAGCACACCCTGTGTCTCAGGTAAGGGCAGTGGACAGGTGCATGGGCTGCAGTGTGCCCTGTGTCTCAGGTAAGAGCAGGCGACAGGCGGTGGGGTTGCAGCAAAACCTGTGTCTCGGTTAAGGGCGGGGGACAGGTGCTGGGGCTGCAGCACGCCCTGTGACTCAGGTAAGAGCAGTGGACAGGTGCTGGGGCTGCAGTGCACCCTGTAACTCAGGTAAGAGTGGGGGACAGGTGATGGGGCTACAGCATGCCCTCTGCCTCAGGTAAGAGCAGGAGACAGGTGCTGGGGATGCAGCGCGCCCTGTGTCTCAGGTAAGAGCAGGGGACAGGTGCTGGCATTGTAGCGCACCCTGTGCCTCAGGTAAGGGCAGGGGACAGGTGCTGGGGCTGCAGCACGCCCTGTGTCTCATGTAAGGGCGGAGGACAGGTGCTGGGGCTGCAGCGTGCCCTGTGCCTCAAGTAAGAGCAGGGGACAGGTGCTGGGGCTGCAGCATGCCCTGTGTCTCAGGTGAGAGCAGGGGACAGGTGCTGGGGCTTCAGCGCAACCTGTGTCTCAGGTGAGAGCAGGGGACAGGTGCAGGGGCTGCAGAGCACCCTGTGTCTCAGGTAAGGGCACGGGACAGGTGCAGGGACTGCAGCGCGCCCTGTGCCTCACGTAAGAGCAGGGGACAGGTGCTGGGGCTGCAGTGTGCTCTGTGTCTCAGGTAAGGTTGGGGGACAGGTGCTGGGGCTGCAGCACACCTTGTGTCTCAGGTAAGAGCGGAGGACAGGTGCTGAGTGGGGCTGCAGTACACCCTGTGTCTCATGTAAGGGCGGGAAACAGAAGCTGGGGTTGCAGCACGCCTGTATCTTAGTAAGGGTAGGGGCCAGGTGCTGGGGCTGCAGTGTGCCCTGTGTCTTAGTAATGGTAGGGGACAGGTCCTGGGGCTGCAGCATGCCCTGTGTATCAGGTAAGGTTGGGGGACAGTTGCTGGGACTGCACCGCACCCTGTGTCTCAGGTAAGGGCAGGGGACAGGTGCAGGGGCTGCAGCGCACCCTGTGTCGCAGATAAGGGCAGGGGACAGGTGCAGGGGCTGCAGTTCGCCCTGTGTTTCAGTTATCAGCTGGGGACAGGGGCATGAGCTGCAGAGCACCCTGTGTCTCAGGTAAGAGCAGGGGATAGGTGCTAGGGTTGCAGCACAACCTGTCTCTCAGGTAACAGCGGGGGCAGGTGCTGGGGCTGCAGCACAACCTGTGTCTCAGGTAAGGGCAGGGGACAGGTGCATGGGCTGCAGTGTGCCCTGTGTCTCAGGTAAGAGCAAGCAACAGGTGCTGGGGTTGCAGCAAAACCTGTGTCTCGGTTAAGGGCAGGGGACAGGTGCTGGGGCTGCAGCACGCCGTGTGTCTCAGGTAAGAGCAGGGGACAGGTGCAGGGGCTGCAGTTCGCCCTGTGTTTCAGGTACCAGCTGGGGACAGGGGCATGAGCTGCAGAGCACCCTGTGTCTCAGGTAAGAGCAGGGGATAGGTGCTAGGGTTGCAGCACAATCTGTCTCTCAGGTAAAAGCGGGGGGGCAGGTGCTGGGGCTGCAGCACACCCTGTGTCTCAGGTAAGGGCAGTGGACAGGTGCATGGGCTGCACTGTGCCCTGTGTCTCAGGTAAGAGCAGGCGACAGGCGGTGGGGTTGCAGCAAAACCTGTGTCTCGGTTAAGGGCGGGGGACAGGTGCTGGGGCTGCAGCACGCCCTGTGACTCAGGTAAGAGCAGTGGACAGGTGCTGGGGCTGCAGTGCACCCTGTAACTCAGGTAAGAGTGGGGGACAGGTGATGGGGCTACAGCATGCCCTCTGCCTCAGGTAAGAGCAGGAGACAGGTGCTGGGGATGCAGCGCGCCCTGTGTCTCAGGTAAGAGCAGGGGACAGGTGCTGGCATTGTAGCGCACCCTGTGCCTCAGGTAAGAGCAGGGGACAGGTGCTGGGGCTGCAGCACGCCCTGTGTCTCAAGTAAGAGCAGGGACAGGTGCTGGGGCTGCAGCATGCCCTGTGTCTCAGGTGAGAGCAGGGGACAGGTGCTGGGGCTGCAGCGCAACCTGTGTCTCAGGTGAGAGCAGGGGACAGGTGCAGGGGCTGCAGAGCACCCTGTGTCTCAGGTAAGGGCAGGGGACAGGTGCAGGGACTGCAGCGCGCCCTGTGCCTCACGTAAGAGCAGGGGACAGGTGCTGGGGCTGCAGTGTGCTCCGTGTCTCAGGTAAGGTTGGGGGACAGGTGCTGGGGCTGCAGCACACCTTGTGTCTCAGGTAAGAGCGGAGGACAGGTGCTGAGTGGGGCTGCAGTACACCCTGTGTCTCATGTAAGGGCGGGAAACAGAAGCTGGGGTTGCAGCACGCCTGTATCTTAGTAAGGGTAGGGGCCAGGTGCTGGGGCTGCAGTGTGCCCTGTGTCTTAGTAATGGTAGGGGACAGGTCCTGGGGCTGCAGCATGCCCTGTGTCTCAGGTAAGGTTGGGGGACAGTTGCTGGGACTGCACCGCACCCTGTGTCTCAGGTAAGGGCAGGGGACAGGTGCAGGGGCTGCAGCGCACCCTGTGTCGCAGATAAGGGCAGGGGACAGGTGCAGGGGCTGCAGTTCGCCCTGTGTTTCAGGTATCAGCTGGGGACAGGGGCATGAGCTGCAGAGCACCCTGTGTCTCAGGTAAGAGCAGGGGATAGGTGCTAGGGTTGCAGCACAATCTGTCTCTCAGGTAAAAGCGGGGGGCAGGTGCTGGGGCTGCAGCACACCCTGTGTCTCAGGTAAGGGCAGTGGACAGGTGCATGGGCTGCAGTGTGCCCTGTGTCTCAGGTAAGAGCAGGCGACAGGCGGTGGGGTTGCAGCAAAACCTGTGTCTCGGTTAAGGGCGGGGGACAGGTGCTGGGGCTGCAGCACGCCCTGTGACTCAGGTAAGAGCAGTGGACAGGTGCTGGGGCTGCAGTGCACCCTGTAACTCAGGTAAGAGTGGGGGACAGGTGATGGGGCTACAGCATGCCCTCTGCCTCAGGTAAGAGCAGGAGACAGGTGCTGGGGATGCAGCGCGCCCTGTGTCTCAGGTAAGAGCAGGGGACAGGTGCTGGCATTGTAGCGCACCCTGTGCCTCAGGTAAGAGCAGGGGACAGGTGCTGGGGCTGCAGCACGCCCTGTGTCTCATGTAAGGGCGGAGGACAGGTGCTGGGGCTGCAGCGTGCCCTGTGCCTCAAGTAAGAGCAGGGGACAGGTGCTGGGGCTGCAGCATGCCCTGTGTCTCAGGTGAGAGCAGGGGACAGGTGCTGGGGCTGCAGCGCAACCTGTGTCTCAGGTGAGAGCAGGGGACAGGTGCAGGGGCTGCAGAGCACCCTGTGTCTCAGGTAAGGGCAGGGGACAGGTGCAGGGACTGCAGCGCGCCCTGTGCCTCACGTAAGAGCAGGGGACAGGTGCTGGGGCTGCAGTGTGCTCCGTGTCTCAGGTAAGGTTGGGGGACAGGTGCTGGGGCTGCAGCACACCTTGTGTCTCAGGTAAGAGCGGAGGACAGGTGCTGAGTGGGGCTGCAGTACACCCTGTGTCTCATGTAAGGGCGGGAAACAGAAGCTGGGGTTGCAGCACGCCTGTATCTTAGTAAGGGTAGGGGCCAGGTGCTGGGGCTGCAGTGTGCCCTGTGTCTTAGTAATGGTAGGGGACAGGTCCTGGGGCTGCAGCATGCCCTGTGTCTCAGGTAAGGTTGGGGGACAGTTGCTGGGACTGCACCGCACCCTGTGTCTCAGGTAAGGGAAGGGGACAGGTGCAGGGGCTGCAGCGCACCCTGTGTCGCAGATAAGGGCAGGGGACAGGTGCAGGGGCTGCAGTTCGCCCTGTGTTTCAGGTATCAGCTGGGGACAGGGGCATGAGCTGCAGAGTACCCTGTGTCTCAGGTAAGAGCAGGGGATAGGTGCTAGGGTTGCAGCACAATCTGTCTCTCAGGTAAAAGCGGGGGGCAGGTGCTGGGGCTGCAGCACACCCTGTGTCTCAGGTAAGGGCAGGGGACAGGTGCATGGGCTGCAGTGTGCCCTGTGTCTCAGGTAAGAGCAGGCGACAGGCGGTGGGGTTGCAGCAAAACCTGTGTCTCGGTTAAGGGCGGGGGACAGGTGCTGGGGCTGCAGCACGCGCTGTGACTCAGGTAAGAGCAGTGGACAGATGCTGGTGCTGCAGGTCACCCTGTAACTCCGGTAAGAGTGGGTGTGAGAAGTTTGCCTGGTATATGATGTTCACTAGTTAAAGTGACCACCTTGTACCATGCCAAGCAACCCTTATGGTGTGGTTGTAAGTCAACCTTTTTGGACCAGCTGCCCTAGTGGTAGCGTAGGCTAAGCAGTCTTTCAGGCTAAACTCGTTTAGGCATGTGAAGCAAGCTGTTTTACCATATGTAACCCCCTTTTATACCAATGAAAGGACACCACACAGATATATATTCAAAATATATATGTATTTATTACTCAAAGTATCCCCTAGACTCTTTATGAGCACAGGAGCACAAATCGTTAAACAAGAAAGTATCACAATATACAGAAGTTGCACTTTATATGGATAGGCCCTGGTGGCCGCTCAAACCATATACTAAAATAGTGGTATAAGTACCACGAACAGGAAAGGGAAAAGGCCTAGGGCCTCTAGAATCGCTGGGCCTACAAGGAGCTAACTTCAGTTAGTGACCAGGAGGTCCACGGGTCGCGTGTGCAGTGAGGAAAGTTACACGCGAGCGCCCATAGGTTTTCAATGGGTGCGTAAATGTTCAAAAGTTACTGCTAGAAGGGTCTTCTGGTTGGACTACGAATTCAAGACTTCAAACCTAGACATTAAAGATGTTACTCTACACTTGTGCACCGGAGTGCCAGCTTTACCTCCCCCACAGGAAGCGGGTGCATAGGGCTCGAAGTGCGTCGGGTTTCGTCTATCTGTTCAATGGAGCCTGACGACAAAGATGCTGCAGGCGGTCGGTCCAGAAGAGATGCGGTGGATCCAAGGATGGATCGGAAGTGTAGAAGACCTGTAAGCAGAGGGGACAGTGTTCACAGTCACTAGCCAGTGACCGGCGTGGCACCAGGTAGGTACCAGGCGATGTCGGGTGCAAACAGGTGAAGAGGTGTAGCTTGTCTCTGCAGCCACGTGGTCCCTGAAGGTCGACGACGTCCAGGAGTCGGTTCACGAGCTGTCCCATGCAGGCTCTCGCTGTCAGCGGTGTCGGCGACTCAGAAGAAGCAAACAAGCCTTGGCAAAAGCAGGAGTCGCAGGAATCGAGGAAAGCTCTTAGCTCTGACCAGCAAGGTCAGAGGGGCTGCTCCTTTGGAGGAAAGCAGGGGCCAGTCTGGAGCAACCAGACCAGTGTCATAGTTTTCAAAAAGGTTCACCAAAATGGCCACTAACCAACGTGCCAGGGACTGGGTAGGCGTGTCGAGTCGCAAAGTGCAGAGGGGCCCCACGCAGATCGTGGAGATGCTGGAGGGCTCACCTTTGGTGCAGATGCTGCTCGGATGTTGGGCTTCTCAGGATCCAAAGCACAACTCAGAGGGAGCCTCTGTTGTCGTGCTTGCAGCTTGTCGAGTGTCTTCCAAGATGGCTGGCTCCACGTGTCTCGGTGCCTCCACGGGTTCCTTCTTTGCAGGGACTGTTTATCGGGCTGTGAGAGGTCTGGAGGTCCAGTTCTTGTCAGTCTCTGGGCTCGGGCTCCGGCGGGAGGCAGCGGCAAAGCAGACGTCGATTCGCTGGTTGGTGCTTGCGTTAGCAAGATGGTCACTCCCTGACCATAGGGGAGATTTCCTTCAGTCTTCTGTGCAGCAGAACGTCGAAGTTCCCGTCTTCTTCTTAGTTTCAAGTTGATTCCAGGATGTCTGAAGTCTTAGGACACAGCTCCTACCTTTAAGCGGATTCTAGGGGCCGGACTACCTGCTAGGTCCTTCCCTAAGGGTGGGACCAGGAAGGGGGATGGTTACACCCCCAATCCTTTGTCCAGCTCGCCCCAGGTCTGGGGCTGGTGTGCCCCAGGACCGGTTTGAACTGGCATATGCACCGAGGCTCCTTGTGAGCCTCAGGCATGTCTGTTTCTTTTCAAGCCCTACCTGACCAATACACAAAATCCTGGCTGGGGTGGTGCACGCACCTCCCCTGGCAGGAAACCCTTTGTCCACGTCTCCCAAGCTGGAAGGACTCCCAGCAGCAGGAGAGCAGACTTGTGTCTGTGGTGGCAGCGTCCATTTTGTGGAGCTGAGGCTAAGTCTGATTTTACCCGGGTTTCAGGATCTGTACATGTCGTGTCCCTCTAGAAGGGTGGAATGCTAACCCCATCGCCAGAATTGGCGAGGGGTTAGTATTCCAATTCGTATGACACCTTACTCGACATGTTTTGATAAAGCCAAACCAAAGATAGCATTTAACCGCCAGGTTCATAATGCACTTAAGAGTATATGGTATGGCGATATCTGGAAACGGTAGAAGGAAGTTGTTCCGACCACTGCAGATAGGCTCAGCTATTGCCAGAGCACCATCTCACATGAAACCAAGCACTCTGCCTTCAGGATTGTTAAGGCCTGCCATAGGAGGGACTTCTAGGTTAACATGTGTCCCATTTAAGGTTAGGTATAGGTATACTACACCTAAGTAAGAGGTGGTTACACCAACTTACCCCAGCTGAGTGATCAGCCAGTTGTGTCCAATTGGAAGGCCAGACCAGGGGTGGCATAATACATGCTGCAGCCCCTGGGAGGCCTAGGGTACACCTATGCCCTGGGTACCTAGTGTACACTGTACAGGGTCCAATAAGGTGATCCTTACCAAATGTGTATGTACCTAGGGTACATGGAGTCTATTTTAAAGAGAGAACAGACAGGCTGATATCCACCTTCCTACAGTGGGGGACAGGTGATGGGGCTACAGCATGCCCTCTGCCTCAGGTAAGAGCAGGAGACAGGTGCTGGGGATGCAGCGCGCCCTGTGTCTCAGGTAAGAGCAGGGGACAGGTGCTGGCATTGTAGCGCACCCTGTGCCTCAGGTAAGAGCAGGGGACAGGTGCTGGGGCTGCAGCACGCCCTGTGTCTCATGTAAGGGCGGAGGACAGGTGCTGGGGCTGCAGCGTGCCCTGTGCCTCAAGTAAGAGCAGGGGACAGGTGCTGGGGCTGCAGCATGCCCTGTGTCTCAGGTGAGAGCAGGGGACAGGTGCTGGGGCTGCAGCGCAACCTGTGTCTCATGTGAGAGCAGGGGACAGGTGCAGGGGCTGCAGAGCACCCTGGGTCTCAGGTAAGGGCAGGGGACAGGTGCAGGGACTGCAGCGTGCCCTGTGCCTCACGTAAGAGCAAGCAACAGATGCTGGGGTTGCAGCAAAACCTGTGTCTCGGTTAAGGGCAGGGGACAGGTGCTGGGGCTGCAGCACGCCGTGTGTCTCAGGTAAGAACAGGGGACAGGTGCTGGGGCTGCAGTGCACCCTGTAACTCAGGTAAGAGCGGGGGACAGATGCTGGGGCTACAGCATGCCCTCTGCCTCAGGTAAGAGCAGGGGACAGGTGCTGGGGCTGCAGCACGCCCTGTGTCTCAGGTAAGAGCAGGGGACAGGTGCTGGCATTGTAGCGCACCCTGTGCCTCAGGTAAGAGCAGGGCAAAGGTGCTGGGGCTGCAGCACGCCCTGTGTCTCAGGTAAGAGCAGGGGACAGGTGCTGGCATTGTAGCGCACCCTGTGCCTCAGGTAAGAGCAGGGCAAAGGTGCGGGGGCTGCAGCACGCCCTGTGTCTCATGTAAAGGCGGAGGACAGGGTCTGGGGCTGCAGCGCGCACTGTGCCTCAAGTAAGAGCAGGGGACAGGTGCTGGGCTGTAGCACACCCTGTGTCTCAGGTGAGAGCAGGGGACAGGTGCTGGGGCTGCAGCGCAACCTGTGTCTCAGGTGAGAGCAGGGGACAGGTGCAGGGGCTGCAGCGCACCCTGTGTCTCAGGTAAGAGCATGGAACAGGTGCAGGTCCTGCAGAGCGCCCTGTGTCTCAGGTAAGGGCAGGGGACAGGTGCAGGGGCTGCAGTGCACCCTGTGCCTCGGGTATGAGTGGGGGACAGGTGCTGGGGCTGCAGTGCACCCTGTGTCTCATGTAAGGGCGAAGGACAGATGCTGGGGCTGCAGCACGTCCTGGGTCTCAGGTAAGGGCGGGGGACAGATGCTGGGGCTGTAGCACGCCCTGTGTCTCAGGTAAGAGCGAGGGATAGGTGCTTGAGCTGCAGCATACCCTGTGTCTCAGGTAAGAGCCAGGGACAGGTGCTGGGGCTGCAGCGCACCCTGCGTATCAGGCAGGGCGGTGGACAGGTGTAGGGGTTGCAGCGCACCCTGTGTCTCAGGTAAAACGGGTGGCTCGGGCTGTAGCATGCCCAGTGTCAAAAGGTAAGGGCGGAGGACAGGTGCTGGGGCTGCAGCACATCCTGGGTCTCAGGTAACGGCGGAGGACAGATGCTGGGGCTGCAGCACGCCCTGTGTCTCAGGTAAGAGCAAGGGACAGGTGCTTGAGCTGCAGCATACCCTGGGTCTCAGTTAAGAAAGGGGGACAGGTGCTGAGGCTGCAGCATGTCCTGTGTTTCAGGTAAGAGCGGGGCACAGGTGTTGGGTCTACAGTGCACCCTGTGTCTCAGATAAGGGCGGTGGACAGGTGTTGGGTTTGCAGCGCACCCTGTGTCTCAGGTAAAAGCGGATGGCTCGGGCTGTAGCATGCCCAGTGTCAAAAGGTAAGGGTAGAGGACAGGTGTTGGGGCTGCACCGCACCCTGCATCTCAGGTAAGAATAGTGGACAGGTGCTCGGGCTGCAGCACACCCTGTGTCTCAGGTACGGGCGGTGGACAGGTACTGGGTTTGCAACGAACTCTGTGTCTCAGGTAAAAGCGGGTGGCTCGAGCTGCAGCATGCCCAGTGTCATAAGGTAAGGGTGGAAGATAGGTGCTGGGGCTGCAGCTCACCCTGTGTCTCAGGTAAGAGCAAGGGACAGGTGCATTGGCGGCAGAGCGCCCTGTGTCTCAGGTAAAAGTGGGGTAGAGGTGCTGGGGCTGCAGTGCACCCTGTGTCTCAAGTAAGACAAAGAGACAGGTGCTGGGGCTACAGCGTGCCTTGTGTCTCAGGTAAGGGTGGTAGACAGGTGCAGGGGCTGCAGAGCGCCCTGTTTCTCAGGTAAGATCAAGGGACAGGTGCAGGGGCTCCAGCACACCCTGTGTCTCAGGTAAGAGCAAGGGACAGGTACAGTGGCTGCAGAGCGCCCTATGTCTCAGGTAAGATCAAGGGACAGGTGCAGGGGCTACAGCGTGCCTTGTGTCTCAGGTAAGGGCGGTGGACAGGTGGGGGCTGCAGAGCGCCCTGTGTCTCAGGTAGGAGCAAGAGACAGGTGAAGGGGCTGCAGCGTGCCTTGTGTCTCAGGTAATGGTGGGGGACATGTGCTGGGGCTGCAGTGTGCCCTGTGTCTTATGTAGGGACAGGTGCTGGGGCTGCAGAGAACCCTGTGTCTCAGTTAAGATCAAGGGACAGGTGCAGGGGCTGCAGCACATCCTGTGTCTCAGGTAAGAGCAAGGAACAGGTGCAGGGGCTGCAGAGCACCCTGTGTCTCAGGTAAGATTAAGGGACAGGTGCAGGGGCTGCAGTACACCCTGTGTCTCAGGTAAGAGCGGGAGACAGGTGCTGGGGCTGCAGCGCACCTTGTGTCTCAGGTAAGAGCAGGGGAGAGGTGCAGGGGCTGCAGAGCACCCTGTGTCTCAGGTAAGAGAGGGGACAGTTGCAGGGGCTGCAGCTCACCCTGTGTCTCAGGTAAGAGTAAGGGACAGATGCAGGGGCTGCAGAGCGCCCTGTATCACAGGTAAGGGCAGGGGACAGGTGCAGGGCCTGCAGCACACCCTGTGCCTCAGGTAAGAGAAGGGGACAGGTATAGGAGAGTAGGATCTGCTTCACATGGGTACCCCCACTTTTTGCTGGTGTTTCACTGTTTTTCGACATTAGTCTGGCCTTGGCCCTGCTAATCAGGACCCCAGCCTAGCTGCTTCCTCTCTAAAATGGTTTCCATGTACATTAGATACATTTCTAATTGGATTCTGGAGTGCCTTATATGCCCCTAGTATATGGTATACTATGTCCCTAGGGCATAGGTACCTCAGAGGCCTACCAGGGGCTGAAGCATGTATTATGCCACCCCTGGGAAGCACTCCAAAATGACACCACATGTCCGCTACTGCAACCTGAGTAAGGTGGTGCTTGCACCCCTTACAGTGGTATAGGCTGCCTATAGCACTACCATTGCACACATATAAAACCTATAAGTCATTCCTATGGCAGGCCTTAACAATCCTGAAGGCAGAGTGCTTGGTTTTTATGTGAGAGGGTGCCCCTGCATGAGCAGAGCCCCTCTGCAGCATTCGGAGTATCTCCTCTGATGCTGTTTGTGTTGCAGCCTGTCCATATACTTTTAAGTGCATTATAACCTCGCGGTAAATGCTAACTTTGGGATGGCTGCACAAAAACATGTTGTGTTTGTTGTCAAACACTTTGGAATACTACACCCCCCCCCCACACCAGTTCTGGCGGCAGGGGTAGCATTCCACCCTTCTAGAGGGAGAGACATGTTCACACTGGTCTAACCCGGTAGGACTTTCTACAGCCCTGGCATCATAAAATGGATGCCTCTGTGACAGACACGGGTCTGGCCTCCTGCTGCTGACCAAAACTCCAGCAGGGGAGGCCTGGACAATAGGTGTCCTGTCCCAAGGAGGTGTAACCACTTCCCCAGACTGGCAGATGTGTATTGGGGCTGGGCGGGAACACTCTCTGGTGCTTTGAAGTCCTGCACTGGGGGCACACTTGGTGTCCCTGTGCATAGTCCAGTTCAAACCGGTTGCAGGGGCTACCTGCCGCTGCTCTGGCGGAAAACTGGACAAAGGAAATGGGTGTCACCACCCCTTTTTCCAAACCCTTCCATAGGTGGGTCCCTAGAGTATGTCCAACCCCCAAACTTAGTATAAGTATGGGAACCCAGTCCTTGCGACTTTAGATTACCCTGGACGAAACTCTGCAACATATATCCTGGGTCTTCGATATTCTACTTTGCTTAGAAGACTGAAGAACTCTCCCTTGGGGTCAAGGAGTGACTCCCCTGCTTGGCAGGCACCAAAGAAGCAACTGACCGGTCTGCATCGCTGAAGCTCCCGCCGGACGCCGAAGTCTTTGCATCACCAGAGGTGGATTTCCAGACTTCCCTAAGGCTACCCTGAGTCCACAGCAAAGCTGAGGCCCGTGGCTATCGTGGGTGACGTGGAACCGTGACCCCTGGATGGCGTGAACTTTTACAGCAACACTATCTTCCTGGTCTTCCTCGAAGTTGTGCTTTGGGCTCCGAGTAGCCCCAGCCTTGAGCACCTCCTGCACCGAAGATTTCTGTCTTTCACTCCACGAGTGACCCGTGGGCCAGTTTCAAGTGCGACCGCTCAAGGCTCCTTCGGGATCGCTATCCCGTTGGCTAGTAGGTCCCCACGAAGGCAACTCCTCTCCTGATTGGGCTTTCCTGGTTGCTCCAGACGTCCCCCGACTTACCCTCACTGGGTGAGTCCCCCAGACCTTGCTGGTCTGCACCGCAGTCCTTTCTCTGATTTCCAGTGACTTGCCGTTGCCAAGGCTTGTTGGGTCCAATCTGGTCGCCCACACCGCAGCACTCGACAGACTTCGTGGGACAGCTCGAATCCAGCTCCTGGTCATCATTGGCACCTCCTGGGCCTCGTGGCTGATGTCAAGACACCCGTTAACTCACCTGAAGCACCCGACATCTGTGGGCATTGGTCCATCGTACCCCTGGTCACTGGCAACTGACCCAGACTCTGTCCCCTCTGCTTTCAGGTTCCTTCCATCCTAGATCCGAGCTTGGATCGCTTCGGACACTTCTCCTCTTCGCGACAGCAGCACTTCTTCGCCAGCTTCCATTGTAATCGACGACGCGCCCCGACACCAAAAGACACCTATGCACCCGGCTTCCCTGGGTGAGGTAACACGAGTACTCCGGTGCTCCCGTGGGTGCTAGCCCTAGAACTTCCCAAGTCCAAAAGGGTTTGGTCCTGACTCGATTCTAAGTGTCCCTAATCTTTAATTTTCCAACCGCGACATTGCCCATAGAAGCTAATGGGAACCCGCGGTTGTGTTTACACACTGCACACGGCCCCCGTGGGTCCCCTGTGTCACTACCTTGGGTGGTTCCTTGGGGTCCCAGCGATTCTACAGGCTCTAGGCCTTGTGTCTAGTTCAGTCGTGGTTCTTATACCACGTTATTGGTATATGGTTTGGTACGCCCCTAGGGCCCAAACGTGTATTTGTGCTATTACTGTTGATTGCTAACTTGTAAATTAAGTACTTCGAACTCCAGTCTCATAAAGAGACTAGAGGGGTGTGTTTTATCTTAAATACATATATTTTAAATATATACCTGGTGTTGTTGTCCTTTCATTTGATCATTCAAGAGATTATAGAGTGGTAAAACAAGCTGCTTTACATTCTTTCAAGACTTAGCCTGAAGGCTGCTCTCCATAGCTACCACTAGGATAGCTTTCAATAAAGGTTGTCTTTAACCTATTCACCATAAGGGGTTGTTTGGACTGATACAAGGTGCCCACTATAATTAGTGGACAGCATATATCAGGCCAACTTCTCACAACAGGTGCAGGGGTTGCAGCACATCCTGTGTCTCAGGTAAGAGCAAGCGACAGGTTCAGGGGCTGCATAGGGCCCTGTGTCTCAGGTAAGGGCAGGGGACAGGTGCAGGAGCTGCAGTGTGCCTTGTGTCTCAGGTAAGAGCAAGGGACAGGTGCAGGGGATGCAGAGTGCCCTGTGTCTGAGGTAAGAGCAAGGGACAGGTGCAGGGGCTGCAGAGCGCCCTGTGTCTCAGGTAAGAGCGAGGGACAGGTGCATGGGCTACAGAGTGCCCTGTGTCTCAGGTAAGGGCAGGGGACAGGTGCAGGGGCTGCAGAGCACCCTGTGTCTCAGGTAAGGGCTGGGGATAGATACAGGGGCTGCAGCACACCCTGTGTCTCAGGTAAGAGCGGGGGACAGGTGCAGGGGCTGCAGAGTGCCCTGTGTCTCAGGTAAGAGCAGGGGATAGGTGCAAGGGCTGCAGAGTGCCCTCCTGTGTCTCAGGTAAGACCAGGGGACAGGTGCAGGGGCTGCAGAGCGCCCTGTTTCTCAGGTAAGGGCAGGGGACAGGTGCAGGGGCTGCCGAGTGCCCTGTGTCTCTTGTAAGGGCAGGAGACAGGTGCAGGGGATGCAGAGAGCCCTGTGTATCAGGTAAGAGCAAGGGACAGGTGCAGGGGCTGCAGTGTGCCCTGTGTCTCAGGTAAGGGCAAGGGACAGGTGCACGGGCTGCAGAGCACCCAGTGTCTCAGGTAAGGGCAGGGGACAGATGCAGGGGCTGCAGAGCGCCTTGTGTCTCAGGTAAGGGCAGGGGACAGGTGCAGGGGCTGCAGAGCACTCTGTGTCTCAGGTAAGGGCTGGGGATAGGTGCAGGGGCTGCAGAGCACCCTGTGTCTCAGGTAAGAGCGGGGGACAGGTGTAGGGGCTGCAGCACGCCCTGTGTCTCAGGTAAGAGCAAGGGACAGGTGCAGGAGCTGCAGAGCGCCCTGTGTCTCAGGTAAGGGCAGGAGACATGTGCAGGGGCTGCTGAGCGCCATGTGTCTCAGGTAAGATCAAGGGACAGGTGCTGCAGTGCACCCTGTGTCTCAGGTAAGGGCAGGGGACATGTGCAGGGGCCGCAGAGTGCCCTGTGTCTCAGGTAAGGGTGGGGGATATGTGCAGGGGCTGCAGCACGCCCTGTGTCTCAGGTAAGAGCGGGGACAGGTGCAGGGACTGCAGTGCCCTGTGTCTCAGTTAAGGGCAGGGGACCGGTGCAGGGGCTGCAGCACCCTGTGTCTCAGGTAAGGGCAGGGGACAGGTGCAGGGGCTACAGAGTGCCCTGTGTCTCAGGTAAGAGCAAGGGACAGGTGCAGGGGCTACAGCATGCCCTGTGTCTCAGGTAAGAGCAAGGGACAGGTGCAGGGTCTGCAGAGCGGCCTGTGTATCAGGTAAAAGCAAGGGACTGGTGCAAGAGCTGCAGCACGCCCTGTGTCTCAGGTAAGAGTGGGGGACAGGTGCAGGGGCTGCAGAGCGCCCTGTGTCTCAGGTAAGAGCGGGGGACAGGTGCAGGGGCTGCAGAGCGCCCTATGTCTCAGGTAAGAGCAAGGGACAGGTGCAGGGGCTGCAGCATGCCCTGTGTCTCAGGTAAGAGCGGGGGACAGGTGCAGGGGCTGCAGAGCGCTCTGTGTCTCAGGTAAGGGCAGGGGACAGGTGCAGAGGCTGCAGAGCACCCTGTGTCTCAGGTAAGGGCGGGGGATAGGTGCAGGGGCTCCAGAGCGCCCTATGTCTCAGGTAAGAGCAAGGGACAGGTGCAGTGGCTGCAGAGCGCCCTGTGTCTCAGGTAAGGGGAGGGGACAGGGGCAGAGGCTGCAGAGCGCCCTGTGTCTCAGGTAAGAGCGGGGGACAGGTGCAGGGGCTGCAGCACACCCTGTGTCTCAGGTAAGAGCAAGGGACAGGTGCAGGGACTGCAGTGCCCTGTGTCTCAGTTAAGGGCAGGGGAACGGTGCAGGGGCTGCAGCACCCTGTGTCTCAGGTAAGGGCAGGGATAGGTGCAGGGGCTACAGAGTGCCCTGTGTCTCAGGTAAGGGCAGGGGATAGGTGCAGGGGCTACAGAGTGCCCTGTGTCTCAGGTAAGAGCAAGGGACAGGTGCAGGGGCTACAGCATGCCCTGTGTCTCAGGTAAGAGCAAGGGACAGGTGCAGGGTCTGCAGAGCGCCCTTTGTCTCAGGTAAGAGCAAGGGACTGGTGCAAGAGCTGCAGCATGCCCTGTGTCTCAGGTAAGAGTGGGGGACAGGTGCAGGGGCTGCAGAGCGCCCTGTGTCTCAGGTAAGAGCGGGGGACAGGTGCAGGGGCTGAAGAGCACCCTATGTCTCAGGTAAGAGCAAGGGACAGGTGGAGGGGCTGCAGCATGCCCTGTGTCTCAGGTAAGAGCGGGGGGCAGGGGCTGCAGAGCGCCCTGTGTCTCAGGTAAGAGCAAGGGACAGGTGCAGGGGCTGCAGAGCGCCCTATGTCTCAGGTAAGAGCAAGGGACAGGTGCAGGGGCTGCAGCATGCCCTGTGTCTCAGGTAAGAGCGGGGGACAGGTGCAGGGGCTGCAGAGCGCTCTGTGTCTCAGGTAAGGGCAGGGGACAGGTGCAGAGGCTGCAGAGCGCCCTGTGTCTCAGGTAAGGGCGGGGGACAGATGCAGGGGCTGCAGAGCACCCTATGTCTCAGGTAAGAGCAAGGGACAGGTGGAGGGGCTGCAGCATGCCCTGTGTCTCAGGTAAGAGCGGGGGACAGGTGCAGGGGCTGCAGAGCGCCCTGTGTCTCAGGTAAGAGCGGGGGACAGGTGCAGGGGCTGCAGAGCACCCTATGTCTCAGGTAAGAGCAAGGGACAGGTGGAGGGGCTGCAGCATGCCCTGTGTCTCAGGTAAGAGCGGGGGACAGGTGCAGGGGCTGCAGAGCGCTCTGTGTCTCAGGTAAGGGCAGGGGACAGGTGCAGAGGCTGCAGAGCGCCCTGTGTCTCAGGTAAGGGTGGGGGATAGGTGCAGGGGCTCCAGAGCGCCCTATGTCTCAGGTAAGAGCAAGGGACAGGTGCAGTGGCTGCAGAGCGCCCTGTGTCTCAGGTAAGGGAAGGGGACAGGGGCAGAGGCTGCAGAGCGCCCTGTGTCTCAGGTAAGAGCGGGGGACAGGTGCAGGGGCTGCAGCACACCCTGTGTCTCAGGTAAGAGCAAGGGACAGGTGCAGGGGCTGCAGTGTGCCCTGTGTCTCAGGTAAGGGCAAGGGGCAGATGCAGGGGCTGCAGCGTGCCCTGTGTCTCAGGTAGGAGTGGGGGGCGTGACCTTGTTCAAGTTTCACATCTAGCAGCTAGAGACCGAGCTGCTGCATCCCGCCCAAAGCAGTGGGATAAACACAACAGGCCCCGCCCTACTCCAGTGTAGTGTTTGCTGCTCCACAGACAACTTGGTCCAGGCTGATCTGGGGAGAGGAGGCGGCAGCAGAGACAAGTAAAGGGGAGTGATGTACCAACAGCAGGGAAGCAACAGACGTCAATCGCTCCCTCTCTCTCTCTCTCTCTCTCTCTTTCTCCCTCCCTCTCTCCCTCTCTCTCTCTATCTCTCTCCATCACTTTCTCTCTCTTTCCCTCCCTCTCTCTCTCTCTCTCTCTCCCCCTCTCTCTCTGGCTCTCTCCCTCCCTTTCTCGCTCTCCCTATGTTTCTCTCCCTCCTTCCCTCTCTCTCTCTCTTTCTCCCTCTCTCTCTTTCTATCTCTCTCCATCACTTTCTCTCTCTTTCCCTCCCTCTCTCTCTCTCTCTCTCTTTCTCCCTCCCTCTCTCCCTCTCTCTCTCTATCTCTCTCTTTCTCCCTCCCTCTCTCCCTCTATCTCTCTATCTCTCTCCATCACTTTCTCTCTCTTTCCCTCCCTCTCTCTCTCTCTCTCTCTCCCCCTCTCTCTCTGGCTCTCTCCCTCCCTTTCTCGCTCTCCCTATGTTTCTCTCCCTCCCTCTCTCTCTCTCTTTCTCTCCCTCTCTCTCTCTTTTTCTCTCCCTCCCTCTCTCTCTCTCTCTCTTTCTCTCCCTCTCTCTCTCTTTTTCTCTCTCTCTCTCTCTCACCCTCCCTCCCTCTGACGCTCTCTTTCTGTCCCTCCCTTTCTCTCTCACAAACACAAACAGTAATAACACACAGACCACCCCACACACAGGTATCACACACACATACTCATCACACACATGCATACAGACATGACACACAGCCCCCTATACAAACACAGTTATCACACACACATTCTTCACACACAAACCACATACAAATAAATACACACAGTAATCACACACAGACCACACACCGAACACAAAACACACATACACCAAACAAACCACACACACACCAAACACATGCACAGAAGCACCACCTACGTAAATTAAACACACAATCACATCACAAACATACGCTACACACATAAATCACACACTACACACTCATGTCACACACGTACCACACACACCACACACCCAAACTCAGACATCACATACACATACAACATGCACACACTCATTCACACACATTTCACACACACCAAACTATGCTCACACACATCACTAACTCACACCCAGACACTCCACACACTCAGAAGCCACACTTCACACCATGTACCAAACACACATCACACGCCACACGCGCAAACTCATTTACCACCTACATATCTCACATCCCAATACAAACCACAAACACTCCCACACAAACACCCACATACCACATATTCAACCTCAAATACCACACGCACAGGCAGCACACACATGCACACACACACTCACACCAACCACATAGCTCACACACATGCATAATTTTCACTTACATCACACACCAGACACACACACACACTACACTCTCACAGATAACAGACGTACACCACTCACATAACACCACACACAAACCACACATGTACACCACACATGAAACTCACTCATTTACCACCCACACATCCCACAAACACATACAAACCACATGCACCCATACACATACACCAAACACTCACACAGGACACATATAGTACACACTCCACACAAATGCCACCCACGCACACAACACCCACTAAAACACATAGTACACATGCCATAAACATGCACTATACACACCACATACACACTCAGTACCCTCACATACACACACACACATACTACACATGCACATGAGGGTCTCCAGATGTTGTTAACCTACCCCCCCCCCCCCTCATTTATTCAGTGAGCATCTCACTTTCTCAGAAGGAGGTGAGGGCCCCAGTCTGTGTCCCTACATTATATTTCTCCCCGTGTATCTCCTCCATCTACCCTTCTCTCTAGCATCTCTTCTCCCTCTCTTCTTTCTCCTCTAGCTTCTCCTCTCCCTTTCCCTCTTCTCTCTCCTTTAGCTTCTCCTCTCCTCTCCCTATCCCTCCCTCGCTCTCCTCGCTCCCTCTCTCTCCCCGCTCCCTCCCTCGCTCCTTCTCTCTCCCTCACTCCCTCTCTCTCCCCGCTCCCTCTCTCTCTCCCTCACTCCCTCTCTCTCCCCGCTCCCTCTCTCTCTCCCTCACTCCTTCTCTCTCCCTCGCTCCCTCTCAATCCTAGTGCCCTCTCTCTCCCCGCTCCCTCTCTCTCCCTCGCTCCCTCTCTCCTTGCTCCCTCTCTCTCCCGTGCTCCTCTCTCCCTCGCTCCTTCTCTCTCCCTTGCTTCCTCTCACTCTTCCCTCCCTCTCTCTTCCCGTTCCCTCTCTCTCCCTCTCTCCTTCTCTCCCTCGCTCCCTCTCACTTCTCGCTCCCTCTGTCTCCCTGATCCCTCTCTCTCCCTTGCTCCCTCTCACTCCTTGCTCCCTCTCTCCCCGCACCCTCTCTCTCCCTCGCTCCTTATCTCTCCCTCGCACCTTCTCTCTCCCTCGCTCCCTCTCACGCCTCGCTCCCTCTCTCTCTCCCTGCTCCCTCTCTTTCTCTTGCTCCTTCTCTCTCCCTCGTTCCTTCTCTCTCCCTCACACTCCTTACTCCCTCTCTCTCCTCACTCCCTCTCTCTCCCCGATTCCCTCTCTCCCCCTTGCTCCCTCTCTCTCCTTGCTCCCTCTCTCTTCTTACCCCTCTCCAACTGCAGAGGCTCACTCTTGGCCATCCACCTTACGCCCTCTGCAGTAGCCCGTCTATAACTCCCAAAGCTCCTGCCCCTTTTCATTCTGTCCTCTCTTTATCCTTCCGTCTCTGCCTCTCCCCTCCTTCCATCCCTCTCTCATCTTCTTTCTCACACCCCACTCCCTTTAGAGGTATCTCCTCCCCTTCCTTCCCCATTCTTTCACTTCCACCCCTCTCTTCATCCCACCTCTCCATTTCCCTGTTACCCCACCTCCACCCCCTCCATCCCACCTCTTCCTTTCCTCGTAACCCCATCTCCATCCCCTCCACCCCCTCTCCACCCCACCTCTCCCTACCCTTGGTACCCCATCACATCCCCTCCACCCCCCTACATCCCACCTCTCCCTTCCTCATTACCCCACCTCAACCCCCTCCACCCCTCCTTCCATCCCACCTCTCCATTCCCTTGTACCCCATCTCCATCCCCTCCACCCCTCTCTCCATCCCACCTCTCCCTTCCCTCGTTACCCCATTTCCATCCCCTCCACCCCCTCTCCATCCCACCTCTCCCTTCACTCGTTACCCCACCTCCACCCCCTCCACCCCTCCTTCCATCCCACCTCTCCATTCCCGAGTACCCCATCTCCATCCCCTACACCCCTCTCTTCATCCCACCTCTCCATTCCCTCGTTACCCCACCTCCACCCCCTCCACCCCTCCTTCCATCCCACCTCTCCATTCCCTTGTACCCCATCTCCATCCCCTCCACCCTTCTCTCCATCCCACCTCTCCAGCCATCCATCTCCTTGATGGGGGGTGGGGGGGGGGGGGTCTCCTGTTTATAATCTCTCCATCTCTCCAGAGCAGCAGTTGCTTTCCTTTTCTCCTTTTTTTCCTCCCCAGTTTTCCCTCGCCCCTCTCCCTGTTAAGGGGGGGGGTCCTTGCCCCAGCCGTTGCCCCTCTGCAGCAGGCCTTGTTTAAACCTCTACAGTGTTCCTGATGAGTCTCCTGCCCTTCTCTCCCTCTCCCCCTCCCCTCAGTCCTTCAGTCTCCCCCCTCTCTCCTTTCAGCAGGATTCTCTTGCCCTCGGCCCATCTGCCCCTGTTTATAGCCCCTCCGGTGACGCTGCCTCTCCTCTCTTTCTCTCGTTCTTCTCTCCCTCTCCATCCCTATTTCCCTCTCCTCTTTCTCTGCCCCCCCCCCCGGCCTGGTTTCCTCTTGCCCCTGTCCCTCTGCCCCTCTTGCCCCACCCCTCTGCCACAGGCCCTGTTTGGAGTCCCTCCGGAGCTGCTGCCTCTCCTCTTCTCTCTTTCTTCCCTTCATGCCCTCTCCCTCCCTCTCTCCATCTTCTCTCTCTCTACTCCCCCCCCACGCCCTAGTGTCCTCTTGCCCCGCAGCCCCAGCCCCTGTGCAGCAGCCCCTGTTTATAGCCCCGCCAGAGGCAGAGCGCTACCTCTCCCCTTCTCCCTTTCTTCCCTCCATGCCCTCTCTTTCTCCATCCATCTCTCCATCTTCTCTTTATCTACCTCCGCCCCCCTCCCCCCTCGGTTTCCTCTTGCCCCTCAGCCCCAGCCCCTCCGCGGCAGCCCCTGTTTATAGCCCCTCCGGTGCTGCTGCTGCCTCTCATCCCCTCCCCGCTCCCCCCTCTCTCTGGGGGGAGAAAGGTCATTGCGCAAATGGTTAGTCAGAGCCCGTTGCCTGGCAACTGCCTCCTGTAAGTGGGCCAGGCCTCGGCGAGGACAAGGGAGGTCGCCATTAGCGGAGCTCGGAGCCCGTGTTTACCTCCCGCCACCAGAGCCCGCCAGGCCCCGGCAGCCGCAGCCCTCCGGCCGCCGCTTCCTCCAATCAATTATTTCCATCTCACTTTAGTCTGGGTTTTCCCCCCATTTTTTAGCCCTGTCTTTTAAAATAATAATAATACAAAAAAATCCCAATTCTGCGGCGGTTTCTTTTCCCCGGGTGAGTTTTGCTTTTTTCTCTGCCTGTGTTGTCGGGCTTTTCTGCGCTAATAGGCTCGGCGCTGGCGCTGCGCGCCTCAGAGCAGAGGATGTGGCTGCGGGTACCGCAGCGGCGCTGGGGCGGGGGCGCCTCTCCTGCCTTCCATTGGACTCCAGGCCTCCCAGCCGCTTCTATTTCGGTGGCGACCCCCCCCCCCCCTCCTCTCCAGCTCCACGGATTCCTGACATCCTCAGATGCGTTCTCCCTGCCTCCCAGCGTGCGAGAGACGCCGCCTCGACTCGTTCCCACGAAGGATGGAAATAAACTTCGCAAAACTTTCCAGGAGGGGGGGTGGGGGGGGCTGCCTCGTTCCCGCTCCGGCCTCCGCAGGCCCCGGGGTGTCAAACACGGCCCCTCCTTACTCACGGGGCAATGCCAGGTAAAGAGATGTCAGGCCTCGTGCTCACTGGTAATAGCACACCTGTGAGTGTGTGCTCATTAACTACAGCATGACGTCACATAACCAGGTGCTCCCTGGCAACAGCATGACATCTCTGACAGCGGTCACTGGTAACAACAGCATGACGTCATAGACTGCGGTCACTGGTAACAACAGCATGACATCTCTTCGCGGGTGTTCACTGGCAACAGCAGCATGACATCTCTGGCTGCGGTCACTGGTAACAACAGCATGACATCGCTGACCGGGTGCTCACTGACAACAGCATGACATCTCTGACTGCGGTCACTGGTAACAACAGCATGACGTCACAGACTGCGGTCACTGGTAACAACAGCATGACATCTCTGCCCGTGTGCTCACTGACCATAGCATGACATCGCTGACCGGGTGCTCACTGACAACAGCATGACATCTCTGCCTGTGTGTTCACTGACAACAGCATGCCATCTCTGCCCGTGTGCTCACTGGCAACAGCATGACATCTCTGACCAGGTGTTCATTGCAACAGCATGACATCTCTGCCCGGGTGTTCACTGCAACAGCATGACATCTCTGCCCGTGTGCTCACTGACCACAGCATGACATCTCTGACTGCGGTGACTGGTAACAACAGCATGACATCTCTGCCCGGGTGCTCACTGGCAACAGCATGACATCTCTGCCTGTGTGCTCACTGATCATAGCATGACACCTCTGACCGGGGGCTCACTGGCAACAGCATGCCATCTCTGACTGCGGTGACTGGTAACAACAGCATGCCATCTCTGCCCGTGTGCTCACTGACCACAGCATGACATCTCTGACTGCGGTGACTGGTAACAACAGCATGACATCTCTGCCTGTGTGCTCACTGATCATAGCATGACACCTCTGACTGCGGTCACTGGTAACAGCATGTGATATGTTATGTTATGGGGAAGTTCTAAAGAGCGCGTTCACCAGCAGGTTTCAGGGCGCCGGGAGCACCAGCGGCGGGGCTGGATGTGCCTTAATCATTGGCTCGTCCGAAGAGCCGCGTGTTTTGCAGAATTCTAAATCGCCCTCGAAGTCGCTGCTCTAATGTGGCCGGAAGGGAGTTACAAGCGGCGGAGCCACCGCAACAAACATGGATCCCGGCGTCTTCCTGTCGAATCTGGGACCCTCTAGGACTTTGAGATGAGTCGATCCGAGGATGCGCCTAGGAGTTTAATTCGGTATTCTGGAGGAGACAACAATGGGGTTTAACTGACGTCTATCCACTCATGGCAAGGAAACTCTGTGTCCAATTAAGATGGGGTTGCCTCCAGGCGCGCAACACCCATTGGACTCACGGGGCTTCAGCCCCCCCCCCCCCCCCCCGTCGCGTGTGGCAGCCCGGGATGAGACACCTTCCCGGGCAAAAAAGAAGCCGCACCCGAGTACTTCACAGGTCTTTAAAAGACCATTTGCATGTTAATGCGGCCTCGCTGTTGTTTCAGCCCTTCTAAGAGCCCCTGCAGCTCCACTCTGCCTATTGCTTAAAGTTCAGCCCCCCCCCCCCGAAATTTTTGCTCAGCCCCCCCCCGAATTTTTGCTCAGCCCCCCCCCCCCCCCCCCCGAAATTTGGCTCTAGTTGCGCCTCTGGTTGCCTCCCAATTCATGCATTCACAAACAACTGGACCAAAGCCTCCCCATCCTGCTGTCCGGTCTGTGAGAGTCGGGAAGAGTCCCTTACACACGTTCTCTTCTCCTGCCCAGGTTATATCGCAACTAGAAGGTACTGGCTCCTACCAATATGCAGGAACTTGGGGTTCAGACAGACACGGGAGGCTCTTAGAGTCATGCGAACTGGAACGCACCCCCAGATTGTTTTTGCTGTGTCCCGCTTCCTTAACTCCACGTGGCTTAGGCGTCGCCAGTTTTTAAATTCCACTAGTGCAGTCTAAATGTCCCTTTTCCGTCTTCCCCAGCTTTGAACTTAATAAATATGAATTCACTATTTTAAATGCTTTTTAAATTTCAATAACTTTTAGACTTGTTATCAAGGTTGTATAATGAGCTGCTATTGGTTATACCTTGTGATGCTTAAATTGTTTTATGTATTATAAGCTTTTTTATCTTCTGCTTTTATGGTCTGTAATGATCGAAATAAAGCTTGGGGATAAAATAAATAGTTTTAACTGCAGCATTTTGAAGGTCGTGCACCCTGTTTTGAACAGAGTTCTTGGTGCACTGGGGGCAGCAGGGTGCAGTGAGACATATCTCGGTAGCCCATCGACCAATCTCGCTGCCTGATTGAGGGTCAGCCCCAGTCTGGCTCAGACCCTCTGTGAGGCCCCGGGGCAGGGCGTTCGCATAGTCGATGCGGGACATCAAGTGGAGTAGAATCAGGACGATGGCTTGAATCGGGAAACATTTTCAGATTTTTTTAAATTTTACAAAGTTGAAAGAAAGAAGAAGTCAGTGCTGCAATCTGGTGCGTCATTGACAGATCTCCATGACAAGTATGCCGTGGCTCCTGGCGCCTTTTAGGGAGTGGGAGGGGCCTAACTCCCAGACCAAATGGAAGGGTTCCCGCAGGGCAGCTTGTTGTTGACCCCATCACCAGGGTTTTATCCGAGTTCAGCTTCAGTTGGTGACTGAGGGCCCGATTCACAGAACTAACTTTAGACAAAATCCTAAACTTACTACCATTTTGGTATTCACAGAAGGCACTTACTCGTTTCGGTATTCACAGAAGTTAGGAGTCCTAACTTTAGGACTCCTAAATGCCTTCTGTGAATACCGAAAGTCTTAAAGTTAAGATTTTTCTCAGTTTAGGAGTCCTAAAGTTACTACTCCTAAACTGAGAAAAATCCTAACTTTAAGACTTTCGGTATTCACAGAAGGCATTTAGGAGTCCTAAAGTTAGGATGCCTAACTTCTCTGAATACCGAAATGAGTAAGTGCCTTCTGTGAATACCAAAATGGTAGTAAGTTTAGGATTTTGTCTTAAGCTAGTTCCGTGAATCGGGCCCTGACTGTCCACACGGTCCCGAATTTATTTATTTAATGCAATTTTATACAGCGCGAACATTACCCGAAGGTGTTAGAGCGCTTTACAAAAGAACCAGTTGCGTTACATAAGTACTTTGGATTACATGAGTTACATAAGAGATAGAAACAGAAAACATTTGCAAAAGTACAAGTTGTAAAGTCTCTCAAGGAAGAGATACAAACAGAAAACTCTAAAATCACATAGGAATGGTAGTAAGTACAAAGGTCTATTACATATACTAGTGGTTTGAGTTATATATATACAAATTGCAAATTCACTCAGGATTACATTTAACAGCGATTAGGCTTGGACAAATATATATTTACATATTTACAGAGCAGGAAATTCTTGTTCAGCCAGGTGTTCAGGTGGTGTTGCACTCAAGGGTCGTGGTCTTGGGTCTAGAGTGATCCCCGCGTTGGAGATGTCCATAGGGGTAGACGGCCGGATGGTGGTGGGAGAAGCAGCACGCTGGATCCTCGGGCCGATCCCGAGGTCATGCTGGGCTCCATCCCATGTTAGACGTGCCTATCTTGCGCCGACCATGAACGGAGCTGCGTTCGCAGTTTCTCGATCGGCCGCCATGTTAGGGTCAGGCAAGCAGTCAGGCAGGTATACATTGGCCGAAATCAGTGGTTAGCAGTTAAAATCAGATCCAATTAAGCCTATTTAATAGCAGATCGAATGAAGACCCCGGTGCTCAGGAAGAATGCTGTCCAGTCAGGAGTGTCCACGAGGTTAAATACGAGCTGCTAATCCTCAGCATAGTTGTATATTTTCACTTTCCATCTTTGTAGGGCGATTACCAATGGGCAAATCTAGAGGTTTAAAATATGGGGGATAACGATGACCCTGGAGGCGCCCCACACTGAGCTTAACTTTAGAGGAGCAGAAGGGGCAGGGGTGAACCGATTCTGAGAAGTCCGATAAAAAGGACTTTATCCAATCCCCTCAGCCCGGCGGCCTTGACACGGCATAACATCTCTGACCGTGTGTTCACTGGCAATTAACAGCATGACATCTCTGGCCAGGTGTTCACTGGCAATTAACAGCATGACATCTCTGGCCAGGTGTTCACTGCAACAGCATGACATCTCTGACCAGATGCTCACTGGTAACTGTTTGCCACCTGTGACCGGACCATGAATGCCACCTAGAGATACCCTAAGGCAGGATCACAGGAAGGGCACCATATTTGTTCTGGGTCTGATGTTTGGCATGGCACAAGTGCTTCTGAGACGAGGTTCAAGGGTGCCCAAACATGAGGTCAATGTCTCCCTCTGGCACAAGATTGTCTCAAGAAAGGAATAACCCGCATGCTCTCCATCAACGCCTCGTTTGCGTCAATGGACCAGTGCAGTGCCGTTGGGTTCCTGCCCCATCTGCCTTGAAGCCCGCCTCCAGCCTCCATGTGGCGGCAGCATCTTCTAATACTCTGGAGGTGTGGTCGCAATCTCAAGAAGCACTGCACCTGCAAGACCGCCCAAGTCCACCCTACATCTAATTCTAGCAATAATGCTGGCGCAGCACCAGGACAGCCTCACCATTGGGATATGCCTTCATTTCACATACCTCGCCACTCCTGGAGGGAGGCATACCTCCTTCCTAGGGGCACAGGTGTCATGCTACAACACGCGTCGCAATGTCCTGTGAGCCGTTCTGCTCAGCGAGCTGACCTACTGGCTAAACGCACATGGCCAGGGAATGTTCCTACCCAGTGTCCATCGATCTGTCCAGCTGGTCGAAGAGAACCTCCAGAAGGCCAGCACGTCCTCCATGCTGCTTTGGTGCACAGCCTGAATCTCCGCAGCACAGACTATCGCCCCCTCTTGTTGTCACACTGCATCTCAACAACAAAATGGCCATTCAGTTGACTACGTCATCCAGCGGCATCCCAGCAGACTACAGATGCCAGCCCATGTGCCACAGGCCAGGTCTGCACCCAAGCACTTCCCACCACCCAATCACCATCCAGGCACTTCCAAGACACACACCCTCTTTCCTCCTCAGTCTTAGGCGCTGTGACTGATCTCACCTACCTTGGAGGCCCTTAATGACTCCCAATCACAAGTCACAATGGGGACCGATGTGTCGGCAACCACGCTACGACCACCAACCTCACCAGCTCGTCAGGCCTCTAGCATCATTGGTCCACAGCCTACTGCTTGAGCCTCATGGGAAGCGCTTTGTAGGAGATACTTCAACCTCTTCAGCTTGCTCCTACTCGAACTAGGATTGGAATACGGGTGAGCGAAATATCATGTTCTGCTAGCGGAACTGGCGGAAATTTGGTGACCCATGTAAGGCGGAGTTCCAGCCAAATTCCACCAATTGGTGCATGGCAGCTTTGTTTCTCGTGTGGGAGAGCGAGACTGAGATTTGGAGTACCCATGCGTGATTTTCGGTCGCTAGAAGGACTGGAGAGATTTTTCTAACACAGGTGGTCATGACCGTTCGCGGTCAGAAGGGTGCCACTAGAGTAGGAAGCCTATGCGAGCAGCAGCAAAACAAACCCGGGCAGCTGCGCCCTCTGGGGCTCCGCGAGGTGCTGTTCATGCTGATTATTCAGCATGGAACGCGCAGCCGGCGAGTACCGCCCACCCCTAGATTTCAAGCACACTTTTCACATTTTCAGTGAGGGCAACTGTTTCCTCTCTCAATTCATCTGATGAAGCTATAGTGTCTCCAAATACCTTGCTTCGGTCTTTGACAAAGCGCTGTGATGCACCTGTAAGGTGGTGTAAGCACTAGAAGAACCTAAGTAAACAAATACATTGAGTCCACTGTGAACTGCCCCTCCTAGGGTATTTTAGCCCTCATCAAATAAGGGGTCTGTCAATCTGTCCCCCAGGGCCCACTTCTTACAGTAGAATGACAAGCCTGCCTTTGCCAACACTGAGGCGGCTCCATGAAAAGCTATCGATGTTGAAACCTTGTAGAGAGAAAATAGAGCAAATCAGATCTCCCCGCGAGCTGATTGGCTACCGCATACATCGTAGTGTTACAAGGAAGATGTACCCTGCGTAGAACTGGCTTAGTACCTACCATGGAGATCTGAGCAGACAAACTCCATAAAAAAGCTCCTTGGGGTATTCATAGAATTGGTCAGTGGTCAAGACATTTATCTCCCTGGCAACCACTCAGTGGCCCTTTGAAGACCCCTGACATTTAATAACAGTAAGATGACCACTCTGTACCACAACCATCACTCCAGCCTTACCCTCCCTACCACACGCCTTGGGTGGGAGCACGGGTGCTACAGCTGTGCCCCAGTTCCCTCTGATCTCAGAGGAGGAAGTAAGCAAGATTCACAAGGGATTGAAAGAGAGCTTTAAATGGAAATGTAGAAGTGCACATACTCTTTATTTAGAGTACGTGTTTGCTTCTAAGAAGTGCTGGTACTCTCCCATTAAACATATGATAGTGCCGAGAAGTGCCGGTACTCCAATTAAACGTATGACAGCCCTGCTGAGAAGTGCTGGAACTCTCCCTTTAAATATATGACAGACCCACAGAGAAGTGCCCGTACTCTCTCGTTAAATGTATGACAGACCGGCTGAGAAGTGCTGGAACTCTCCTGTTAAATATATGACAGCCGCACTATGAAGTGCCAGTACTCTCCTATTAAATGTATGACAGCCCTGCTGAGAAGTGCTGGTACTCTCCCATTAAACGTATGACAGCTTTGCTGAGATGTGCAGGTACTCTCCCATTAAACGTATGACAGCTCTGCTGAGAAGTGCTGGTACTCTCCCATTAAACATGTGACAGCGCAGAGAAGTGCCAGTACTCTCCCATTCAACATGTGACAGCACAGAGAAGTGCCAGTACTCTCCCATTAAACGTATGACAGCCCTGCAGAGAAATGCAGGTGCTCTCTCATTAAATATATGCCAGCCGTGCTGAGAAGTGCCGGTACTTTCCCATTGGACATATGACAGCTGTGCTGAGAAGTGCTGCCATTTTCCCATTAAACGTGCGACAGCCCTGAGAAGTGCAGGTACTCTCTCATTAAACGTGTGACAGCGCTGAGAAGTGCAGGTTGTGAGAAGTTGGCCTGGTATATGCTGTCCACTAGTTATAGTGGGCACCTTCCACCAGTCCAAACAACCCCTTATTGATGATAGGTTAAAGACAACCTTTATTGAAAGCTATCCTAGTGGTAGCTATGGAGAGCAGCCTTCAGGCTAAGTCTTGAAGGAATGTAAAGCAGCTTGTTTAACCAGTCTATAATCTCTTGAGTGGCTAAATGAAAGGAGACCACACCAGGTATATATATACAATATATGTATTTATTTCTAAACACACCCTACTAGTCTCTTTATGAGGCTAGAGGTCAAAACACATAAGTTACACTTCAAATATTACAGTAAAGCACAAATACACGTAAGGCCCTAGGGGCGAGCCAAACAATATACTAAAATAGTGGTATAAGAACCACGACTTAACTAGAAACAAGGCCCACAGCCTGTAGAATCGCTGGGACCCCAAGGAACCACCCAAGCTAGTGACACAGGGGACCCACGGGGGCCATGTGCAGTGTGAGGACACAGCCGCGTGCTCCCGTTAGCTTCTATGGGGAAAGTCGCGGTTAGATTTTTAAAGCTAAGGGACACTTAGAAATGGACTAGGACCAAACCCTTTTGGACTTAGACAGTTCTAGGGTCAACACCCATGGGAGCACCAGAGTACTTGAGTTACCTCACCCAGGGAAGCCGGGTGCATAGGTGTCAAATGGTGTCGGGTTGCGTCGTCGTTTTCAATGGAAGCTGGCGAAGAAGTGCTGCTGCCGGGAAGATGCGAAGTGTCCGAAGAGATCCAAGCCTGGATCGAAGATGTGAAGTACCTGAAAGCAGAGGGGACAGAGTCTGAGTCACTTGCCAGTAACCAGGGGCACGATAGACGAATGCCCACCGATGTCGGGTGTTTTCAGGTGAAGAATGTGAAGCTTGACTCTTCAGCCACGAGGACCAGGAGGCTTTGAGGATGACCAGGAGCTGGATTCGAGCTGTCCCACGAAGGATGTCGAGTTCTGCAGCATCGGTTTCCCGGATTGGACACAACAAGCCGTGGCAACAGCAACCCATGCAGAAAGTGAAGAAATGCTTCGGTGCGGACCAGTAAGGTCCGAGGGACTCCACCAGCAAGGAGGAGTGAGGGCATGTCCGGAGCAAACAGGTAAGCCCAAAGAAAGTCAGAGTTACCTTCACAGAGACCCACCAGTCGACGGACCAGGGATCACGAAGGTACCTCGAGAGGAATCACAAAATGCCGGCCCACGGGTCACTCGGGGAGACTAGGCTGACAACCTTCGGTGGATTCTCTGCTCGGGGTCTGGGCTAGGAGTAAGCCAATGCACAGCCTCAGGGGACATCGAGAAGCTGATACACATGCAGATGTGCACGGTGTCCAGGGGTTCCGGTTCCACGGTACCCACGAGGGCTATGGGTCTCATATTTGCTGGGGACTCTGTTCAGCCTCTGGGAAGTCCGGAAATTGACCTCTGGTGTTGCAAAGTCTTCGGCATCCGGCGGGAGCTTTGGAGATGCAGACCGGACAGATGCGTCTTTGGTACCTGCCAAGCAGGGGAGTAACTCCTTTACTCCAGGGGAGATTCTTCAGTCATCTGGCGTTGAACAGATCGTCGAAGTTCCAGGATTCGGTATCAGAGTTTCGTCCAGGGATATCTCAAGTCCTATAGTTAGGGGTTCCTTCTTTATACCCAAGGAAGGGGTTGAACTAACTCAGGGGACCCACCTATGGGAGGGTTTGGAAAAAGGGGTGGCTATACCCATTTCCTTTGTCCAGTTTCGCGCCAGAGCTGGGGCTGGTAGCCCCTGAACCGGTTTGAGCTGGACTATGCACAGGGACACCAAATGTGCCCCCAGTGTAGGACTTCAAAGCACTCTCAGAGTGCACCCACCCAACCCCAATACACTAAAGCCTGTCTGGGAGGTGGTGACACCTCCCTGTGACAGGAAACCTATTGTCCAGGCCTCCCCTGCCGGTGTTTCGGTCAGCAGCAGGAGGCCAAACTTGTGTCTGTGGCTGCAGCATCCATTTTGTGATGCCAGGGCTCTTTTAAGTTGTTACCTGGTATACTGGTGCTGTCATGTCTCTCCCTCTAGAAGGGTGGGATCATACTCCCACATCAGTTACTGGTGTGGGGGTATGATTCGAAGATGTTTGACACCAAACACAACATGCTTCCGTGCAGCCAGTCCAAAGTAAGCATTTACCGTTGGGTTATAATGCACTTAAGAGTATATGGTCAGGCTGCATCACAGACAACCCCGGAGAAGAGATTCCGAAGGCTGCAGAGGGGTTCTGCTCATGCATGGGCACCCTCTCACACAAAACCAAGCACCCTGCCTTCAGGATTGATAAGGCCTGCCATAGGGGTGACTGATAGGTTTCTATGTGCAGTGATAGGTGATATATAGTGAACCTATATCTCTGCAAGGGGTACATGCACCACCTTACCCAGGCTGCAGTAGCAGACCTGTGGTGTCATTTTGGAGGGCTTCCCAGGGGTGGCATAATACATGCTTCAGCCCCTGGTAGGCCTCTGGGGTACCTATGCCCTGGGTACATAGTATACCATATACTATGGACTTATAAGGGCCCCTCAGAATCCAATCTGTTGTGTACCTGAGGTACTAGGAATCAATTTAGAAAGGAAGCAGCTAGGCTGGGGACCTGAATAGCATGGCCCCAGCCAGACTAAGGTCGAAAAACAGTGAAACATCAGCAAAAAGTGGGGGTAACCATAAGAAGCAGATCCTACTCTCCTACACAACCCCCCACCCCCAAAGGCGGGGACATTAAACTAACCTTAACCAGTTGAGTCTTCATGGTCTAAGTGGAAATATCTGGAGAGTCCATCTGCTTTGGCATGGTTACTCCCAGGTCTATGTTCCACTGTATAGTCCTTCCCCTGTAGGGAAATGGACCACCTTAAAAGTTTGGGGTTTTCACCCTCCATCTGTTTTAGCCATAAGAGGGGCTTATGGTCTGTCTGAACAATGAAGTGAGTACCAAACAAGTATGGCCTCAACTTCTTCAGAGCCCAAACCACAGCAAAGGCCTCCCTCTCAATGGCTGACCAACGTTTCTCTCTGGGGGTCAGCCTTCTGCTTATGAAAGCTACTGGCTGATCCTGACCTTCATCATTCAACTGTGACAGTTCAGCCCCTACCCCCAATTCAGATGCATCTGTCTGCACAATGAACTTCTTGGAGTAATCAGGACTTTTCAGAATGGGAGCAGTGCACATGGCCTGCTTCTGGTCATCAAATGCCTCTTGACAGCTAACTGTCCACTGAACCTTTTTGGGCATTTTCTTGGAAGTAAGGTCATTCAATGGGGTCACAATGGATCCATAACCTTTTACAAATCTTCTGTAATACCCAGTTAGGCCTAAGAAGGCTCTCACCTGAGTCTGGGTAGTGGGAGCAACCCAGTCCATTATGGTCTGGATTTTGCTCTGCAATGGTTAAACCTGGCCTCCACCTACAAGGTGGCCCAGGTACACAACCTGACTCTGCCCTATTTGGCACTTAGTAGCCTTGATAGTTAGGCCTGCCTTTTGCAGGGCCTCCAAAACATTCCTCAGGTGGACCAGGTGATCCTCCCAGGTGGAGCTAAAGACAGCAATATCATCTAGATATGCTGCACTATAGTCTTCCAGGCCTGTAAGGACTTGATTCACCAACCTTTGGAAAGTGGCAGGTGCATTCTTCAAACCAAAGGGCATTACCACAAATTGATAGTGCCCACTAGGGGTAGAAAATACTGTCTTTGGCTTTGCATCATCAGCTAGTCTGATCTGCCAGTAGCCAGCTGTCAAGTCAAATGTGCTTTTAGAAACTTGTCTGAGGCCAAACTTTCTATCAGCTCACCTGCCCTTGGGATTGAATGGGCAGCAGTCCTAGTGACTGCATTGAGACCCCTGTAGTCCACACAAAACCTCATCTCTCTCTTTCCATCTTTGGTGTGAGGTTTAGGCACAAGGACTACTGGACTAGCCCAAGGGCTATCTCAGGGTTCAATGACTCCCAAATCCAACATCTTTTGGACTTCTGTCCTTATACAGTCCCTGACATGATCAGGTTGCCTGTAGATCTTATTCTTCACAGGCAGACTGTCCCCAGTGTCCACTTCATGAGGGCACCCGGTAGTCGGACTTGGAGTCAGAGAAAACATATGTCTGAACTGGCTGAGAAGTTTTCTGCAGTCAGTTTGCTGTTGGACAGTGAGGCTGCCTGCCAAGGCTACACCATCTACTGATCCATCATCAGGGTTCTGAGAGAGTAGGTCAGGGAGTGGGTCACTCTCTTCCTCCTGTCCTACATCAGTAGCCATGAGCAAGCCCATGTCTGCCCTGTCAACATATGGTTTCAGTCTGTTGACATGAAGTACCCTATGGGGACTCCTAGGGGTTCCAAGGTCTATTAAATAGGTAACCTCCCCTTTTTGTTCAACAATTGTATGGGGGCCACTCCATTTATCTTGGAGGGCTGCTGGGGCCACTGGCTCAAACACCCACACCTTCTGCCCTGGCTGGTAAACAGTCAGCACAGCCTTTTAGTCATGCCAGGCTTTTGTAGTTCCTGGCTAGCCTCATGTATTTTTTGTTGCCTTTTTCATATACTCAGCCATCCTGGAGCGGAGACCAAGTACATAGTCCACTATGTCCTGTTTAGAGGGTTTGAGAGGTAACTCCTATCCCTCCTTCACCAGACACAAAGGACCCCTAATAGGATGGCCAAACAAAAGTTCAAAAGGGCTGTAACCACCCCCCTTTTGAGGCACCTCCCTGTAGGCAAATAAAAGGCAGGGCAAAAGGATGTCCCATCTGCGCCTATGCTTTTCTGGGAGACCTTTGATCATGCCCTTTAAGGTTTTGTTGAATCTTTCAACTAAACCATTGCATTGTGGGTGATAGGGTGTGGTAAATGTATAATTCACTCCACACTCCTTCCACATTGCAGTCAAGTAACTTGACATGAAGTTTGCATCCCTGTCAGATACTACCTCCTTAGGAAAACCCACTCTTGAGAATATACCCAAGAGGGCCCTTGCCACCATTTGGCTGTAGTGGTCCTAATTGGAATGGCTTCTGGATACCTATTGGCATGGTCCACCACCACCAGGATAAATCTGTGCCCAGATGCTGTTTGGGGATCCATGGGACCAACTATGTCAAACCCAACACTCTCAAAGGGAACCCCCACCACAGGTAGTGGTATCAGGAGGGGGCTTTGTGGTTCCACCTGCCTTCCCACTGACTTGACAGGTTACACAGGAGTGACAAAACTCCTTAGTGTCTTCAGACATGTGGTGTCAATGAAAGTGAGGAACAATTCTGTCCCAAGTCTTGTTTTGTCCCAAGTGTCCTGCTAGGGGAATATAATGGGCTAGTGTCAATAGGAAGCCCCTAAACTTCAAATGTATTACTAACCTCCTGGAAGCACCAGGCATGGGGTCTCTACACTTTGAATATAGGAGCCCATCATCCTAATACATTTTATGGGTGCCACTAGCATTCCCAGCAGCCTCATCAACAGCGTGCTGTCTGAGGGTTTCAAGAGAGGGGCAGATTTTCTGCTCCTGGCTCAGTTCTGCCCTGGAAAGGCCCCCTGTCCCCAAGAACTCAACCTGGTCAGGTTCAAGCTCCTCTGGGACAGTTCCTTCTTCAGGTCCAAGATCATCTCCCTCAGGAGACTGATCTGTATTCCCTAGTCAGGGGGGAAGGCACTGCCTTAACCCTACTGCTCTTCCTCTTGGGAGCCACCTGGTCCATTCTTCTAGAATCCAGGGCATGTTCAGTTTTAGACATTTTGGCCGGTGACCTAGTCACATCAAAGACATGTGCAGGGGTCCCTAGCATTTCTGCATGTGTCCTGAGCTCCACTTCAGCCCAGGCTGAAGTTTCCAGATCATTGCCCAGCAAGCATTCAACAGGGAGGTCTGCACTTACCACAACCTTTTTGAGGCCAGTTACCCCTCCCCAGGAGAAATTAACAACTGCCAAGGAATGGTCTGTCCTGACATTGCTAGCATTGGTCACTTGGTACATTTCACCAAGTATAATCTGCCCAGGGTCCACAAGACCTTTTGTCACCATTGTGACACTTGCTCCTGTGTCCCTGAATGCCAAAGCCTCTTTTCCATTAATCAAAGGCTGCTGTCTGTATTTGCCCAAGTTACTGGGACTCACAAAGGAGGACATGTCCATGCCTCCATCACAGATCAGGACAGCCTGAGTTGGAACTCTGACTCGGCCAGAGACCATCTCAGAACCCAGGGTTAACCCTACTACACCCTTATTCTGAGTATTACCACCACCAATTGTAGCTGCACTGGGGGGAATAGTTGCCTTAGGGGCAATGGTGGCTGGTGTTGAGTCTTTGGACTTGGTGCAATCACTAGTCCAGTGAGTTTTCTGCTTACAGATCTTGCACCATGGTTTCTTTTGGCCTTTTCCCTTGTTGGATTGGGATTCCCCCTCTGAAGAAGGGGACCTTGTGAAGACTTCTGGTCTTTACCCATGTCCCCACCCTTGTCAGAGTTCTTAGAATCTTGCTTATTTGGGTCAGCACCTTGGTTCTGAACCTTCTGCCTCACCCTGGTTCTGACCCACTTGTCTGCCTTCTTTCCCAATTCTTGGGGAGAGGTCAGATCAGAGTCCGCCAGGTACTGAAGCAACAGCTGATTTTGACAACTATTAAGGATCTGCTCCCTCATAATTAAGTTTTACAATCCATGAAAGTCTTGCACCTTGCTGCCAAGTAACCAGCCCTCCAGAGCCTTAGTAGCACAATCTACAAAGTCCACCCAGTCATGCTTTTGTGCCTTTTGGGTATCCCTGAACTTTAACCTATATTGTTCAGTGGTTAGGCCAAACCCATCAATCAATGCACTTTTCAGACTGGAGTAATCATCAGCATCCTCCTCTCTAACAGTGAGGAGAGTATCTCTGCCTTTGTCTGCAAACGAGAGCCACAAGATTGCTACCCACTGCTCCTGGGGGACCCTTTGAACTTTACGGGCCCTTTCCAGTGCAGTTATCTATTTGTGGATGTCATCCCCACTCTGGTAGGGAGGGACAATCTTGTTTAGGTTTCTATGGTCATGAGACCTCTCCCTAACAATAGGGATGTTGCTGCCACCATGGGACTCTAGTCCCATCTTTTGTCTAGCTCTATGAAGCTCTAGGGACTCCCTTTCTAGGGCTATCTGCTCTCTCCTAATCTTAAGCTAAGCTTCTTCATACTGGAGCAGTCTCTCCCTCCTTTCCTGAGAGGTTTCCCTCCTATGAGAGGAGACAGAGGTCCCTATGGAGGTGTCGGAATGGTTAGACTCCTGAGAAGGAGATCTGAACCTTCTAGGCACACTCCCAACTCTACCTGGTGGAGTAAAGAGAGGGCCTTCATGGCCATCTTGCTCGTCTTCAGGAGGAGTTGCATTGTCCAGGTCAGGATCATTGTCATCCTCCTGGCCAGCTCCAGAGGTCAGGTCAGGGGTGTCTGAACCCCTAGGCCCTCCCTCATCAGCTGCCCCACCCACTCTGCCTACCCCTTCAGACCCTGTAGGTCTTCTGAGATCATCCAACAGAAGTACCTCTATGAGGCGTTGGGTGTTTGCACGTTTGCCTGTCTTCAGTCTCCTGGTACTGCATAATGCTCTTAATTCCTAGAATGGGAGGTTATCATACTTGGAGGGAAGAAGCCCACTGGCTTCTGGCAGGGACCCACTGGTTCCTGGCCTTGAAGACATTACTAGTGAGGTGTGGTGTATGCACTACCTAACTCTAGTGTGGCCTACTAAACTCTCTTGAGTTGTAGAAAGGGTGTGCTAAGCCCTTGACACACAACTCTAAGTTCAGTAGAACTTACTGTATTCTAAAGCTTGTATTATATGTACCTCAGGTACCTTTGGTGGTTTTCAGTTAGTCACTCAATTGAGATTATCTGGTAAAACAATAGCAAGCTGGAATCCCACACGCTGCACACCAATGTGAGAAGTTGGCCTGGTATATGCTGTCCACTAGTTATAGTGGGCACCTTGCACCAGTCCAAACAACCCCTTATTGATGATAGGTTAAAGACAACCTTTATTGAAAGCTATCCTAGTGGTAGCTATGGAGAGCAGCCTTCAGGATAAGTCTTGAAGGAATGTAAAGCAGCTTGTTTTACCAGTCTATAATCTCTTGAGTTGCTAAATGAAAGGAGACCACACCAGGTATATATATAACATATGTGTATTTATTTCTAAACACACCCTACTAGTCTCTTTATGAGGCTAGAGGTCAAAACACATGAGTTACACTTCAAATATTACCGTAAAATAGCACAAATACACGTAAGGCCCTAGGAACGAGCCAAACCATATACTAAAATAGTGGTATAAGAACCATAACTTAACTTGACACAAGGCCTAGAGCCGGTAGAACCGCTGGGACCCCAAGGAACCACCCAAGGTAGTGACACAGGGGACCCATGGGGGCCGTGTGCAGTGTGAGAACACAGCCGCGGGCTCCCATTAGCTTCTATGGGGAAAGTCACGGTTAGATTTTTAGAGATAAGGGACACTTAGAGATGGACTGGGACCAAACCCTTTAGGACTTAGACAGTTCTAGGGTCAACACCCACGGGGGCACTTGAGTACTCGAGTTACCTCACCCAGGGAAGTCGGGTGCATAGGTGTCAAATGGTGTCAGGTTGCGTCGTCGTTTTCAATGGAAGCTGGCGAAGAAGTGCTGCTTGGCCGGGAAGATGCAATGTGTCCGAAGAGATCCAAGCCTGGATCGAAGATGTGAAGAACCTGAAAGCAGAGGGGACAGAGTCTGGGTCACTTGCCAGTGATCAGGGGCACGATAGACGAATGGCGACCGATGTCGGGTGTTTTCAGGTGAAGAAGGTGAAGAAGGTGAAGCTTGACTCTTCAGCCACGAGGACCAGGAGGCGTCGAGGATGACCAGGAGCTGGATTCGAGCTGTCCCACGAAGGATGTCGAGTGCTGCAGTGTCAGTGCCCGGATTGGACACAACAAGTCTTGGTAATAGCAACACACGCAGAAAGTGAAGAAATGCTTTGGTGCGGACCAGCAAGGTCTTAGGGACTTCACCAGCAATGAGGAGTGGGGGCACATCTGGAGCAACCAGGGAAGCCCAAAGAAAGTCAGAGTTACCTTCACAGGGACCCACCAGTTGACGGACCAGGGATCGTGAAGGGACCTCAAGAGGAATCACAAAATGGCGGCCCACGGGTCACTCGGGGTGACTAGGCCGACTATCTTCAGTGGATTCTCTGCTTGGGGTCTGGGCTACACATGACCCAATGCACAGCCTCAGGGGTCATCGAGAAGCTGATGCACCTGCAAATGTGCACGGTGTCCAGGGGTTCCGGTTCCACGGTACCCACGAGGGCTACGGGTCTCAGCTTTGCTGGGGACTCGGTCCAGCCTCTGGGAAGTCTGGAAATCCACCTCTGGTGTTGCAAAGTCTTTGGCGTCCGGCGGGAGCTTCGGTGATGCAGACTGGACAGATGTGTCTTTGGTGCCTGCCAAGCAGGGGAGTAACTGCTTTACTCCAAGGGAGATTCTTCAGTCATCTGGCGTTGAACAGATCGTCGAAGTTCCAGGATTCAGTTTCAGAGTTTCGTCCAGAGATATATCTTAAGTCCTGTAGTCAGGGGTTCCTTCTTTATACCCAAGGAAGGGGTTGAACTAACTCAGGGGACCCACCTATGGGAGGGTTTGGAAAGAGGGGTGGCTACACCCATTTCCTTTGTCCAGTTTTGCTCCAGAGCAGGGGCTGGTAGCCCCTGAACTGGTTTGAGCTGGACTATGCACAGGGACACCAAATGTGCCCCCAGTGCAGGACTTTAAAGCACTCTCAGAGTGCACCCTCCCAGCCCCAATACACTAAAGCCTGTCTGGGAGGTGGTGACACCTCCCTGTGACAGGAAACCTATTGTCCAGGCCTTCCCTGCCGGAGTTTCGGTCAGCAGCAGCAGGCCAGACTCGTGTCTGTGGCTGTAGCATCCATTTTGTGATGCCAGGGCTCTTTTAAGTTGGTACCGGGTATACCGGTGCTGTCATGTCTCTCCCTCTAGAAGGGTGGGATCAATCAATCAATCAATCACTGCATTTGTAAAGCGCGCTACATACCCGAGAGGGTCTCAAGGCGCTTGGGGGGGGGGGGGGGTGCTACTGGTCGAAGAGCCATGGTCTTGAGGAGTCTTCTGAAGGCCAGCAGGTCCTGGGTCTGTCGTAGGATGGTGGGGAGAGTGTTCCAGGTCTTGGCGGCGAGGTAGGAGAAGGATCTTCCGCCGGCAGTGGTTTTTCGGATGCGAGGGACTGTGGCGAGGGCGAGGTTGGCTGAGCGGAGGCTTCGGGTGGGGGTGTGGAAGCTGAGTCGGTTGTTGAGGTAGGTGGGTCCGGTGTTGTGCAGTGGTTTGTGTGCGTGGATCAGGAGCTTGAAGGTGATCCTTTTGTTGACGGGGAGCCAGTGCAGGCCTCTCAGGTGGAGTGTGATGTGGCTGCGGCGGGGGACGTCGGGCCGAGGCGTTCTGGATGCGTTGGAGTCGTCTCAGGAGCTTGTTTGTAGTTCCTGAGTAGAGGGCGTTCCCGTAGTCGAGTCTGTTGGTGATGAGGACCTGGGTAACGGTTTTTCTCGTGTCGAGGTGGATCCATTTGAAGATCCTGCGGAGCATACGGAGGGTGTTGAAGCAGAACACGGAGACGGCGTTGACTTGCCTGGTCATGGAGAGAGTGGAGTCGAGGATGACCCCCAGGTTGCGTGTGTGGTCCGTGGGTTTCGGGGCTGTGCCTAGTGACGTGGGCCACCAAGAGTCGTCCCAGGCTGATGGGGTGGGTCCGAGAATGAGGACCTCTGTCTTGTCTGAGTTCAGCTTCAGTCTGCTGTCCTTCATCCAGTCGGCTATGACTGGTGTGGGATCATACTCCCACACCAGTTACTTGTGTGGGGGTATGATTCCAAGGTGTTCGACACCAAACACGACATGTTTCCATGCAGCCAGTCCAAAGTTAGCATTTACCGTTGGGTTATAATGCACTTAAGAGAATATGGTCAGGCTGCATCACAGACAACCCCGGAGAAGAGATTCCGAAGGCTGCAGAGGGGCTCTGCTCATGCATGGACACCCTCTCACACAAAACCAAGCACCCTGCCTTCTGGATTGATAAGGCCTGCCATAGGGGTGACTGATAGGTTTCTATGTGCAGTGGTAGGTGAGATATAGTGAACATATATCTCTTTAAGGGGTGCATGCACCACCTTACCCAGGCTGCAGTAGCAGACCTGTGGTGTCATTTTGGAGGGCTTCCCGGGGGTGGCATAATACATGCTTCAGCCCCTGGTAGGCCTCTGGGGTACCTATGCCCTGGGTACATAATATACCATATACTAGGGACTTATAAGGGCCCCTCAGAATCCAATCTGTTGTGTACCTAAGGTACTAGGAATCAATTTAGAGAGGAAGCAGCTAGGCTGCGGTCCTGAATAGCAGGGCCCCAGCCAGACTAAAGTCGAAAAACAGTGAAACATCAGCAAAAAGTGGGGGTAACCATAAGAAGCAGATCCTAATCTCCTACACAGGTACTCTCCCATTAGATGCATGACAGCAGTGCTGAAAAGTGCAGATACTCTGTCACTAAATGTATGACAGCTGTGCTGAAAAGTGCAGGTGCTCTTCCATTAAACATATAACAGCTGTGCTGAGAAGTGCTGGTGCTTTCCCATTAACCGTGTGACAGCGCTGAGAAGTGCAGGTACTCTCCCATTAAACGTGTGACAGTGCTGAGAAGTGCCCGTACTCTCCCATGAGACGTGTGACAGCGCTGAGAAGTGCCGGTACTCTCCCATGAGACGTGTGACAGCGCTGAGAAGTGCCCGTACTCTCCCATGAGACGTGTGACAGCGCTGAGAAGTGCCAGTACTCTCCCATGAGACGTGTGTCAGCGCTGAGGGAGACAGGACAGTGTGAGGTGAGCAAGGAGGCCTTCATGGCTTCAAAGGGAGAGGGTGAAAGGGACAGGAGCAGCGAGCGAGCTGATCGGAGCACAGAGAACCAACTAGTAAAGAGGTGGTGGGGGAGGTAGGAGCGTGCAGAGAGTGACTCTGGTGAGGGGAGGAGGGAATCAGGGGCAGGAGTGGGCAGAGAGTGACTGGTGGGGAAGGAGAGAGTCAGAGACAGTAGTGTGCAGAGAGTGACTGGTGGGGAAGGAGAGAGTCAGAGACAGTAGTGTGCAGAGAGTGACTCTGGTGAGGGGAGGAGGGAGTCAGAGACAGGTGAGTGCAGAGAGTGACTGGTGGGGGAAGAGAGAGTCACAGGAAAGAGTGTGTAGGGAGGGACTTTAATGAGGGAAGAGGGAGTCAGAGACAGGTGAGTGCAGAGAGTGACTGGTGGGGGAAGAGAGAGTCACAGGAAAGCGTGTGTAGGGAGGGACTTTAATGAGGGAAGAGGGAGTCAGAGGCAGGAGTGTGCAGATAGTGACTCTGGTGAGGGATGGAGGGAGTCAGAGCCAGGAGTGTGCAGAGTGACTCTGGTGAGGGGAGGAGAGACTCAGAGGCAGGAGTGTGCAGAGAGTGACTCTGGTCAGGGGAGGACAGGGTCAGAGGCAGAAGTGTGCAGAGAGTGACTCTGGTGAGGGTAGGATGGGAGTCAGGTCAGGTCGGTGCAGAGAGTGACTAGTGGGGGAGGAGGGAGTCAGAGGCGGTGTGTGCGGATAGTGACTGGTGGGGAAGGAGAAAGTCAGAGACAGGAGTGTGCAGGGAGTGACTCTGGTGAGGGGAGTAGGGAATCAGATGCAGGAGTGTGCAGAGAGTGACTGGTGGGGGAGAAGGGAGTCAGAGGTGGTGTGGGCAGAGAGTGACTGTGGGGGAGGAGGGAATCAGAGGCAGAAGTGTGCAGAGAGTGACTGGTGGGGGAAGAGAGAGTCACAAGAAAGAGTGTGCAGGGAGGGACTTTAATGAGGGAAGAGTGAGTCAGAGGCAGGAGTGGGCAGAGAGTGACTGGTGAGGGGAGTAGGGAGTCAGAGGCAGGAGGGTGCGGATAGTGACTGGTGGGGGAAGAGAGAGTCACAGGAAAGAGTGTGCAGGGAGGGACTTTAATGAGGGAAGAGTGAGTCAGAGGCAGGAGTGGGCAGAGAGTGACTCTGGTCAGGGAGGACAGGGTCAGAGGCAGGAGTGTTCAGAGAGTGACCGGTGAGGGGAGGAGGGAGTTAGAGGCAGGAATGTGCAGAGAGTAACTGTTGGGGAAGAGAAGTTACAGGAAAGAGTGTGCAGGGAGGGACTTTAATGAGGGAAGAGGGAGTCAGAGGCAGGAGTGTGCAGAGTGTGACTTTGATTAGGGAGGAGGGAGTCTGAGGCAGGATTGTGTTGAGAGTGACTTTAGTGGGAGCAAAGAGGGTGGCTATGGGTGGGATTAGAGAAGATGGGTTTGATCTGATACAGGGGTATCTAGAGATGGATGGATATGGGGGAGTATTGAGAAGATGGTGTCAAGTCACTTCTAACACTGGAAGGGCCTAAAGGGGGTGGACATGGGTGGGAATGGAGAAGATGGCGTTGAGTCACTTCTGACCCTGTAAGGACCTAGATGGGGTGGCTATACAAGGTGGGGTCGCATCACAACTATCCCCAGGAGGGCCTGACGGTCGGTGGACATGGGGGAGAATGGAGAAGATGGCGTTGAGTCACTTCTGACACTGTAAGGACCTAGATTGGGTGGACATGGCGAAGGCTGTAGAAGGTGGGATCGCATCACTACTAACCCTAGGAGGGCCTAACCGTGGGTGAACATGGTGGAGAATGGGGATGGCGATGAGTCACTTCTGATCCTTGGAAGGCCTAGAGTGGTAGCCATGGGTGGGAAAGCAAAACATGGTGTCAAGCCACTTTGAAACCTGGAAGGACCTGAAGGAGGTGGCATGGGTGGGAATGGAGTAAATGGCATCGAGTCACTTCTGATACTCAGAAGGCCTAGAAGGGTGGACATGGGTGGGAATGGAGAAGATGGCGTTAAGTCGCTTCTGATTCTTGGAAGGCCTAGAGGGGTGGACATGGGTGGGAAAGGAGAAGATGGCGTCAAGTCACTTCTAACCCTGGGAAGGCCTAAAGGGGGTGGACATGGGTGGGAATAGAGAAGATGGCGTCGGGGCACTTCTGATCATGAGAAGGCCTTGAGGGGTGGGCATGGGTGCGAATGGGGAAGATGGTGTTGAGTCACTTCTAATCTTGGGAAAACCTAGAGGGTTGGACATGGGTGGGAAAGGAGAACATGGTGTCGAGTCACTTCTAACCCTGGAAGGGCCAAAAGGGGTGGACATGGGTGGGAATGGAGAAGATGGTGGTGAGTCACTTCTAACCCTGGAAGGGCCAAAAGGGGGAGGACATTGGTGGAAATGGAGAAGATGGAGTTGAGTCCCTTCTGATCCTGGGGAGTCCTAGAGGGATGGACATGGGAGGGAATGGAGAAGATGGTGTTGAGTCACTTCTAATCCTAGGAAAGACAAGAGGGGTGGACATGGGTGGGAATGGAGAAGATGGTGTTGAGTCACTTCTAACCCTGGGAAGGCCTTGAGGATGTGAACATGGGTGGGAATGGAGAAGATAGCGTTGAGTCATATCTGATCCTGGGAAGGCCTAGAGGAGGCAGACATGGGTGGGAATGGAGAAGATGGCGTCGAGACACTTTTGATCCTGGGAAGGCCTAGATTGGTGGACATGGGTGGGAATGGAAAAGATGGTGTTGAGTCACTTATAATCCTGGGAAAGCCTAGAGGGGTGGACTTGGGTGGGAAAGGAGAACATGGCGTTGAGTCACTTCTAACACTGGGAGGGCCTAAAGAGGGTGGACATGGGTGGGAATGGGGAAGATGGTGTTGAGTCACTTCTAATCCTGGGAAAGCCTAGAGGGGTGGACAAGACGGGAATGGAAAATATGGTGTTGAGTCACTTATAATCCTGGGAAAGCCTAGAGGGGTGGACATGGGTGGGAACGGAGAACATCGCATCGAATCACTTCTAACACTGGGAGGGCTTAAAGAGGGTAGACATGAGTGGGAAAGGAGAAGATGGCGTTGAGTCACTTCTGATCCTGAGAAGGCCTAGAGGGGTGGACATGACGGGAATGGAAAAGATGGTGTTGAGTCACTTCTAATCCTGGGAAAGCCTAGAGGGGTGGACATGGGTGGGAATGGAGAAGATGGTGTTGAGTCACATCTGATCCTGGGAAGGCCTTGAGGAGGTGAACATGGGTGAGAATGGAGAATACAGCGTCGAGTCACTTCTGATCCTGGGAAGGCCTAGAGGTGGTGGTAATGGGTGGGAATGGAGAAGATGGCGTCGAGTCACTGCTGATCCTGGAAAGGCCTAGAGGGGTGGACATGAGTGGGAAAGGAGAACATGGTGTTGAGTCACTTCTAACCCTGGAAGGGCCTAAAGGGGGTGGACATGGGTGGGAATGGGGAAGATGGTGTTGAGTCACTTCTAATCCTGGGAAAGCCTAGAGGGGTGGACATGGGTGGGAATGGAGAATATAGCATTGAGTCACTTCTGATCCTGGGAAGGCCTAGAGGTGGTGGTAATGGATGGGAATGGAGAAGATGGCGTCGAGACACTTTTGTTCCTGGGAAGGCCTAGATTGGTGGACATGGGTGGGAATGGAAAAGATGGTGTTGAGTCACTTATAATCCTGGGAAAGCCTAGAGGGGTGGACTTGGGTGGGAAAGGAGAACATGGCGTCGAGTCACTTCTAACACTGGGAGGGCCTAAAGAGGGTAGACATGGGTGGGAATGGGGAAGATGGTGTTGAGTCACTTCTAATCCTGGGAACGCCTAGAGGGGTGGACAAGACGGGAATGGAAAATATGGTGTTGAGTCACTTATAATCCTGGGAAAGCCTAGAGGGGTGGACATGGGTGGGAAAGGAGAACATCGCATCGAGTCACTTCTAACACTGGGAGGGCTTAAAGAGGGTAGACATGAGTGGGAAAGGTAAAGATGGCGTTGAGTCACTTCTGATCCTGAGAAGGCCTAGAGGGGTGGACATGACGGGAATGGAAAAGATAGTGTTGAGTCACTTCTAATCCTGGGAAAGCCTAGAGGGGTGGACATGGGTGGGAATGGAGAAGATGGTGTTGAGTCACATCTGATCCTGGGAAGGCCTTGAGGAGGTGAACATGGGTGAGAATGGAGAATACAGCGTCGAGTCACTTCTGATCCTGGGACGGCCTAGAGGTGGTGGGAATGGGTGGGAATGGAGAAGATGGCGACGAGTCACTGCTGATCCTGGAAAGGCCTAGAGGGGTGGACATGAGTGGGAAAGGAGAACATGGTGTTGAGTCACTTCTAACCCTGTAAGGGCCTAAAGGGGGTGGACATGGGTGGGAATGGGGAAGATGGTGTTGAGTCACTTCTAATCCTGGGAAAGCCTAGAGGGGTGGACATGGTGGGAATGGAGAATATAGCGTTGAGTCACTTCTGATCCTGGGAAGGCCTAGAGGTGGTGGTAATGGATGGGAATGGAGAAGATGGCGCTGAGTCACTGCTGATCCTGGAAAGGCCTAGAGGGGTGGACATGGGTGGGAATGGAGAAGATGGTGTTGAGTCACTTCTAATCCTGGGAAAGCCTAGAAGAGTGGACATGGGTGGGAATGGAGAAGATGGCGTCGAGTCACTGCTGATTCTGGGAAGGCCTAGAGGGGTGGACATTGGTGGGAATGGAGAAGATGGCGTTGAGTCACTTCTAATCCTGGGAAAGCTCAGAGGGGTGGACATGGGTGGGAATGGAGATTATGGCGTTAAGTCACTTCTAATCCTGGAAGGGCTTAAAGGGGGTGGACATGGGTGGTGTAGGAAAGCAGGATCTGCTTCTTATGGTTACCCCCACTTTTTGCTAAAGGTGATACTGTTTTTGACTAGTTTGACTGGGATCCTGCTAACATGGACCCCGGTCTATCTGCTTTCTCACTAAACTGCTATGTCATGTAGTTAGGTACACTCCAAATTGGATACGTGGGTACCCTTGTCAGTCCTTAGTATATGGTACCCATGTACCCAGGGCATAGGTACCCCGGAGGCCTCCCATGGGCTGAAGCATGTATTATGCCACCCATGAGAGGCCATGCAAAAAGGAACTACAGGTCCGCCATTGGTGCATGCACGTCTAAAAAAAGTGTCCTCTGGGAGTACTTTTTACTAGGAACCTACTCACAAACACTTCACCGAGCATATGATCAAATCTCATGCATTCAACATACAACCAAGAGGTTCGCTGTTCAAACCAGTGTTTGCAATGTATAGGCACAGAAACCTACAGTTTGTTCAATTATGATCACAGTTTATTAAAAAAAGTTAATACAAAGTTAAAAAAGCATTTCATCAAAAATTACAGAAAAAAAACATCATTATGTCAATAAAAGATGCAACAAATATAATCACAATGGAAAACAATGTTAAAAACACAACAAGAGAGTTAAAACAGACAATAATCTTTGTCATAAGTCGCCATAACCAAAATAATTCATTATACAAATGAACCCTGGTGCACTGTAATTCATCAACATCGAGGGTAACATAAGTTTGGTAGATTTATGGCAAGACGGCGTCGATGCGTTTCGAAGGTCTATTCAAGACGATAGCGTAATGTACTCTCGTTGTACCAGAGCATCTATAAATGCAAACACATATATTAAACAAAAATTAAAACATGTACTATAGATTAAAATAATGTTATCAGAATGAAAGCTATACTCCTTTCACTGCCCATTTAAAAAAACTGCAGTTTGTGATGCCAATACAACACTCCGCTTAGTCCCAACAGTACCCTATAGGCCATTTAAAAAATAGATTGACAGACCACATTCATCCACAGGCCCACACTCATCCAGAACAGCTCAGTCGGCACTTCTAATAATTAGCTAACATCCCGCACCCATCTCGATGACTACTCTCACATTACAACATTTACCCCACAAATTACACGCATATATTTTAGTGCCACTTAAAAAGTGCAAGCTTACTCACTAGTGAGCTATTTTGAGACGTGCCGATGTTCTTGATCCAAAACTCTACGGTGAGAGACACGACCTGGTCCTCTCCTAATCTGAAGCCACATGTAGGAAATGTTGTTCCTTTGATATTTCGGTAATTAGAGAAGTCTATAATCCCCCCACATATCGAGCCCCAGCCCCAGTAGGAGTGCCATTGGAATCAAAAACGTACTTGTTATCATCCCCTCTCTCTGATGGGGCATCTAAGGCTGTGTATGTCTAATCCCAGATCCAGGATCCCAAAGACAGATTAGTACCTGATTTCAACCACAGAGGGGATTATGTCAGAAATTGAATAAAAACCAAGGGGCAAATTTACAAGCCCCTTACGCCAGATTTGCGCCGCCGCTGCGTCACTTTTGTGACACAGCGGCGGCGCAAAGCCAGCGCCATGCTGCGGGCTATTTACAACGTGACGCATCTAGGGAGATGCGTCACATTGTAAAGCCTGCGCCACATGTGGGCGTACCTGCGCAGGGGGGGCGTTCCAGCGCAGGAACGCCTCCAAAAAGTGGCTGAGTGAAATCTACAAGATTTCACTCAGTCACTTTTCCGGCCATGCTGCGTCAAAACCCTGCGCCTGCTTGAAGCAGGCGTAAGGATTGACGCAGCATGTTAGGGATAGTAGCACCCCGAGCCTTGCTGGAGCTGCGCCGCGGTTGCGACGCAACTCCAGCAATGCGCCGCCTTTCCGCGGGGGGATGCGACACGCATCTGCCCATCTGTGCGCCACAGTGCACCGCATTGTAAATGCGGTGCATCAGTGGTGGCGCACGGGTGGGCAGATGCATCGCAACTCTTCTGGCGCATCCCTGCTGATTAGCAGAGATGCGCCAGAAGTAGTAAATCTGCCCCCAAATCACCCCAATTAAGTCGTACCACATATAAAGTCTTTCACACCTCCTATGATTGCATAGAACTCTCACCCACCTTGGGTCAAAGGGGTTAAGCTTAGCTTGCTCCCAACTCCCCTTCTTTTACGGGAGCGACTTTACCTTAGTTCAAATCTAAATGGGGGAGAAAATGTAAGCGAAGGCTGACGTGTTATTCCAAACTTCCTAAAAGCGCCAATCTTATTGTCACGTAAAGATAATGTCGCTCACTATTTATTTGACCACGTCTCTCATCGGCTCCTTATTCTGCAATCCTCTATTATTCTTTACTTGTAACTACAGGATAAAAAGTCAGGGAGGTCCACACCATGTACTTAAGATATAGGTTTACTATATCTAAGGGTCACTACACTTAAAACCAATAGGTCACCCCTATAGCAGGCCTTGACAATCCTGAAGGCAGGGTGTTTGGCTCAGTGAGAGGTTACCACTGCATGAGCAGGACGCCCCCGCAGCCTACGGAGTCCATTCTCCTGGGTTGTTAGTGCAGCAGCCATTTATGACATATAGAATGGCATTATGCGACCGCGTGATGACCAACTCGAAAATGGCAGAAAGTAACCCTGTCGTGTTTGGTGTCAAACATTGTGCCTCAGAAGCGAGCTTCATTGTGTCTCTTGTGTTCCTGGTACCAGCCTTCTTGTCCTGGGCAGCACAAAATGGTTGCTGCCGACCTGAGACACATTTCTGCCCTCCTGCTGCTGAGCCAAGCTCAAGCAAAGGCAGGTGGAACAAGAGGCATCCTGTCACAGGGAGGAGTGACCACCTCCCAGACAGGATTTAGTGTATTAGGGCTGGGTGGGTGTGCTTGCCAGCGACTGAATGTCTGCAAGAGGGGCACATTTGGTGTCCCTGTGCATAGTCCAGTTCAAACCAGTCCTGGGAGCCGTTGGCTCCTGATCTGGCACGAAACTGGACAAAGGACATGGGAGTAACCTCCCCACTGTCCAGACCCTCCCCTGGGAGGATCCCCTGAATCTGTGCAACCCTCTCCCATGGGTACAAAAGGGTTTACCTGGCTGTAGGACCCTAGATTTGACGTGGACAAGATTCTGAACAAGAAACCATTGAACTTCAACCATCTGGACACTCTGGACTTTGCTGGACTTTGTTTTGGCCGGACTTAGTCTCCCTCTCAGTCTGAAGCATTGTCTGTGCCCATGCACCATACAGGCTTTGTGCAGGACTTGTGGAGCATCAAGAAAAACCAAAGGTATTTCCCTTGGAGTGAAGGAGTCACTCCCATGCAACCGCAGGCACTACATCACGACTGACTAGCTTGCTGCTCCTGAGCTCCTACGGACTCCGAAGGCTTCAGCAACACAGGAGGCTTGTTTCTATGTCCCTCGAGGTCCGACCTGCCCTCTTACCAAGTTTGAGATCAGAATCCCTCGTTGAGACTGCAATACCTGTACCCCTGTGCACTGTGAACATTTGCAAGTGCATTGTTTGTTGGCGTTTTCTGAGCAAGCGCATTGGGGTCCAAGTAGCCCCCACCTCTGGCACCATTTCCTACCAAGACCTTCGGCCTCCTCACACCGAATGCTCCGTGGGTTGCTGTTTGGTGAAATTGCTTGAGGTCCTCTCGTGACTTCTGTGCCTCTGGTCAGTGGGTCCATTTGAGGGTCAAATTTGCTTTTCTTGGGCTCCCCGGTTGCTCCGGGCTTGCCCTGACTACCCTGTGTTTGGTGAGTCTCCTGGATCTTGCTGGTCTGTACCGTAACCTTCCATGACCTTCTGCGTGGCTTGCTGTTGCCAAGGCTTGTTGGCGCTCCCGTCAGACACCAACCCCCAGCACTCGACATCCTTAGTGAGACAGCTCGTATCCGGCTCCTGGTCATCCTCAACATCTCCTGGTCCCCGTGGCTGCAGAGTCAAGAACTCTATCAATGCACCTGAAGCACCTGACAACGGTGGGTATTCGTCTACCGAGCTCCTGGTCACTCCTGAGTGATCCAGACTCTGTCCCCTCTGCTTTCAGGTACTCTTCGACAAGAATCCACCTTTGGATTCCAGCGCACACTTTTCTTCCTTCCAGCAGTGGCTCTTCTTCGAAGTACTCCATTGAGGTTGACGGCGGTTTACCACGAGTGGAGTGGTTCTCCAACCTCCTAACTTCCATGGGGTTTCTTCGAAGTCCACTGAGAAGGGTCCTTAAACTTTAAAACTTCAACCACAACTTCCCCATAGAATTGTACAGAGCACGCGGTCATGTTCCTGCACTGTACCCATCCTACGTGGGATCCCTACTTAATCACCTTGGGTGGTTCCTTGGGGTCCCAGAGATTCCACGTCCTCTAGACACTGTCTTGACTCGAGTTGTGTTTCTTATACCACTTTTTTAGTATATGGTTGGTCTCCCCCGGAGCCCACTGTGTATTAGTGCTATTTACTATTGTTTCTGTGCTACAGTATTGTGTGCTTTGTGAGTATCTTTGTGTAGAAGATACTGTGTCTTACTAGAGAGTGTTATATTAATAAACACCTATTTTTATAATTACTGTGTGGTTCTCCTTCCATTTAGCCAATACTATAAGGTTGCATTCTGACTCCCCTGTGTTTGGTGAGTCTCCTGGACCTTGCTGGTCTGAACCGTAACCTTCCTTGACCTTCTGTGTGGGTTGCCGTTGCCAAGGCTTGTCGGTGCTCCTGCCGGACACCGACCCTTCAGCTCTCGACATCCTTCGTGGGACAGCTCGTATTCAGCTCCTGGTCATCTCGATGTCCCCTGGTCTCCGTGGCTGCAGAGTCAAGAACTCTATCAATGCACCTGAAGCACCCAACATCGGTGGGCATTGGTCTACTGAACCCCTGCTTCCTCCTGAGTGACCCAGACTCTGTCCCCTCTGCTTTCAGGTACTCTTCGACAAGAATCCTGCCTTGAATTCCAGCTGACACTTTTTTTCCTTCCAGCAGTGGCTCTTCTTCGAAGTCCTCCATTTAGATTGACGGCGGTTTCCAATGCCACATTTCATACCTATGCACCCGGCTTCCCTGGGAAAAGTAACTCTGGTACTATGGTATCCACGGGTGGAGTGGTTCTCCAACCTCATAACTTCCACAGGGTTTCTTCGAAGTCCACTGGGAAGCACACGGTGTTGTTCCCACACTGCACCTGTCCTCCGTGGGGTCCCCACATGCTCTCGCTTGGGTTGTTCCTTGAGGGTCCCAGCGATTCTACATCCTCTAGACACTGTATTGACTCGAGTCGTGGTTCTTATACCACTTTTTTAGTATATGGTTGGTCTCCCCCGGAGCCCACTGTGTATTAGTGCTATTTACTATTGTTTCTGTGCTGCAGTATTGTGTGCTTTGTGAGTATCTTTGTGTAGAAGATACTGTGTCTTACTAGAGAGTGTTATATTAATAACCACATATTTTTATAATTACTCTGTGCTTCTCCTTTCATTTAACCAACACTATAAGGTTGCATTCTGGTAAAACAAGCTGCTTCACTCCTTCAAGACTAAGCCTGAAGGCTGCTCTCCACAGCTACCACTTGGATAGCTTTCTAAGGTTATCTTTGACTTCTTAATTCACAACAAGGGTTGTTTGGACTGGTGCAAGGATCCCACTTTAATTACTGGACAGCATATAACAGGCCAACTTCTCACAGGTGGGAATGGAGAAGATAGCGTTGAGTCACTTCTGATCCTCAGAAGGCCTAGAGGTGTGGACATGGGTGGGAAAGGAGAACATGGTGTCGAGTTACTTCTTAAACTGGGAGGGCCTAAAGGCGGTGAACATGGGTGGTGTTAGACTTGGCATCTTTTGGCATGTTTCCCCTGAGTTTTTGCTTTCTGACTTCCCGGTTTTGACTCTGTTTTTGCTGGCGTAGCGTTTCTGCGCACTTTTCTCACTGCTGATCAATGGTATAGTGCAAGTGCTCCTCTGGTAAATGGTGTTATGGATTGGTGTTTCCATGATTGGATATTTGTTTTCCTTGTTAGTCCCTAGTAAAGTGCATTGAGTGTGCCAGGGCCTGTGAATCAAATGCTACTAGTGGGCCCGCAGCACTGAATGTGCCACCCACGTGAGTATCCCTGAAAAGGTAACTCGGAACCACCATTGCGGAGTCTGCGCGCGCAGTTTGTAACTGCCATGTCGACTTGGCCAGAATGGGGAGTTTGTTTATAACATCTTATAAACATAACTGGCCTGGGGAATTAGGTAGGGAACTAAAGTTTAGTATGCCGGAACTCAGAATCTAAAGATGCATCTTTTAGTAAAGGTGATTTTTACATTGGGTGTTTAAAAATACCACTTTTAGAAAGTAGGTATTTCTTGCTTACTCATCCCGTGTGCCTCTGCTGGAATGTGGATTGCCTGACTGGGTTTTAGATGATAGAAGGCTGTGGAGTAGGAGTGGCTCCAGATAGTCTAGGTGGGTCAGGAAAGGGCTGAATAGACCTGGGCTGCAATTGGGGAAGGGGGAGGAGATTTCCTTGCACCTCAAAGGGCCTGGTCTGCCTCTGACCATGCCGTCTCCACCTCCTGCCAGGAAGTCACACCAGAGCAGGCAGAAGTGGTTCTGGCTGGGCACAGACACTCTCTGTCTAAGAGATCAAAGGATTTTGGGATATAAATACTGGGGTCCACACCCCTGAACTTTAGAATTCTTTTGGACCAAGAAGACTGTCAAGAAGTAGAGCTGGAGAAGCTTTGAGGAGGAAATACCACTCTGCTGTGTGCTTTGCTGTGTTGGCCTGCAGTGGCTGCTTCTGTCTTGGGCAGTGAAAGGACTGGAATTAACTTTCTGCAATCTACTTTGGTGACTTTCTCCAAGGGCTTGAGGAAGAGCTTGACTCCTGTTCAAGAAGTCTCAGGGACAGCAAAGACTTCAAGCTCTTCTGCCCTCAGCACTGGGGACTGTGTTTTGTGCCGCAACAGAAGAAAAAGCAACCCGACGCCGTCGATGACGACGCTGCCGACTCCGTGTCCTGCAGGCACCGCAGAGGGCACCACTGCACCGCGACCCTGGTCTACCGATGCCGGCGCCATCGACTCCAGTTCGTCAGCCGACGACAGCACTTCAGCAATGACGACGCCGCTGCTTGCACCGTGACCTGCCAGCACCGCGACGAACACCGCATTCACCTCGCACCACGACCCTGGTCTCACCGACGCCACCATCTGATGCCGCCACCAAGCTGCTGCTTGCACCGCGACCTGAGGGCAGAGCACGCCGCACCGCTGCACTTCGCCCCGCAGCACCCAACGCCTGCCTACGCCAGCCCTCCTGACTCCAACACAGAGGGGATCGATCTGCAAAGCGTGTGACTTCGAAGACCTGACGACTTCTGCACCGACCACCGGAACTGACGCCTGCGGACGCCGTGCTTTCGGAAGCCCAACGAGAGGTCGCCGACGCCCTGCATTTCTAAAAGGTGCTGTTTGGGGGGTTTCCTGACACCGTAGCTGGCCCGCGATGCCGCGGTCAGCCAGAACTGTTTGGATTTGTTTGTTCACGACGCCGGGATAGCCCCGGACGGAGCTATCGACATCAAGGAACTGTTTATCAAGCATATTTTGATAACTGAATATTTTTACGTACTGTATTGTGGATTTTGTTTATCGTTTTTGGTCTTGTCATAAGTATATAAAAATATTGGATATTTTTCTCAACTGGTGTGGTGTCCTTTTGTAGTGCTTACACTGTATTACTGTTGGTTATGTGCAATGCTTTACACACTGCCTCTACGATAAGCCTGACTGCTTGGGCCAAGCTGCCAAGGGGGTGAGCAGGGGTGTTTTTAGGAGTGTAACTCCCTTATTCTGACTAGAGTGGTGGTTTCGGCCTGGCTTTGGCACATGCCCTAGCCTGCCAAAAATCCAATTTCTGACATTGGTTGTCAGCGGTGAGGATAGGACTTGCATTTGCACTTGACTTACAGTGATTGGTGTGCACTACTACCATATCGCAGACCATTATGTGCCACATACTGGTTCTTTTTCTCCTATCTGTGATCTTGCCAGTTTGAACTCGCTACTTCATCATGCCTGAATCAAGACCATCATCTGTTGCATCCCTGGAAATTGCCTTTGAGCAGGATAGGTTGGAATCCTACAATGTTAGGGAATTGAAATCAATTTGCAAAAACCTAAAAGTCCAAGTCAGAGGCCTTGCTAGGAAGGAGGAGCTACAAAAGGCGCTGAGGGCCTGGGTAGCAGCCAGACATGCCAGCGAGCAGTCTGGTGATCTCAGTGGAGAGGCGGAGGAGCCTATTCCAAGGGTGGGTGTGCTTTTGGGAGGGGGAGAACCCTCCAGGCTAGGCAGCAGTGGCCTGTCCCCAGAGGAGCTGGAGGACAGGCGGGAAGCGAGGAAGTTTGAGTTGGAGAAACTTAGGATGGAAAGTGAGAGGGAAGACAAAAGAATAGCCATGGAGGAAAAGAAGATGATCTTAGATCATGTGCGAAGTCTTAAGGAGCTGGAGCTAAGAAATAGGCCCAGCTCAGATGGTGGCAGAAATTCGTCAAGACAGGCAGACAGAATTGTACACATCCCTAAGAATGTAGTCAAGGAATGCAAGAAGGGAGATGACATACAAAGGTGGTTTTCGGGTTACGAGGCAGTCACACACATGAATTGGGGCCCTGAGGAGAATTGGAGAACAGGATTGTGGCCTCTCTTTCCGGAAGAAGCCGGGATACTTTAATAGCTTTGGGTAAGGGGTATCACCTCACCTATCCTTATATGAAGGCGCCTTCTCACAAAGGGCCTCATGTAGGTAGCCAAATACCGGTCGGTAACGGCCGATTTTCGGTAAATATGCCGTTACCGACCGGTATTCAGACAAGTGAGATGTAGGAGTCCAAAAACCACTTTTCGGTAAATATGAGGCGGTAAATACCGATTCATAGTTACCGAATTCTAAAATACCGATTCATATTTACCGAATACATCATTAACGAATCGGTAAACATGAAGTGGTAAATATGAAGTGGTAAAAATTTAAAATGACATGTAGGAGCAGTCGGTAATTAAGAAATCCAGGAAAATCGGTAAATAAGAGTCGGTAATTAACACGGATGGAAAGCAGGTGGTAACCATCAACAATGCACATAAGCAATCCCAAAATGCAACTGCGTGGACAACATGGCCGCCATGTACGTCATTGCAAGGCGCCTACGTCTACAGGCAGCAGGACTGAGGGTGTGGCGACGGGAGGAACAAATCTACAGACAGCGCATCACACTATTCCAGCTGACTGATGCAGAGATACATGAGAGGTACAGGCTACACCCCGAAACCATCATGGACTTAATCAGGGACCTTCACCCACTCCTGGACCAGCCAATAAGAAGGGCGCACGCCATACCCCCACATGTGCAGGTGCTCTGCAGCCTACATCTGTTGGCATCCGGCAGTTATCAGGTGGTGATAGCTGCGGTGGGTGGGGTATCCCAGAGTTGCCTGTCACGTTTCTTCAGGAAGTTCCTGGATGCCATGATGCAGAGAATGCACCACTACATAAGCTTCCCAAACACACAGGCTGCACTGCAGAAAACAAAAACAGACTATTATCACATGGCACAGTTCCCCCATGTCATCGGCTGTATTGATGGTACACACATCCCAATCTGTCCACCAGCTGATACAGAGCACATCTACAGGAACAGGAAGTCCACCCACTCCATCAATGTGCAGGTGATCTGTGACGCAGGGAACATCATCACAGATATTGTTGCAAAGTTTCCTGGGAGCACCCACGACTCTTACATCTTCCAGAATAGTGGGATCTACACACGACTGAGAGCCGGAGAATTCGGAGAGGGATACCTGCTGGGTAAGTAACAGTGACGCCCCTTGAAACCTGCAAATCAGAGTGTATAGAGGCATGTAACTGATGGTTCCCTTTTACTCATCCAGGCGACAGTGCATATGCATGCCGTTCATTCATCCTCACTCCCTACCTACACCCAGCAACCCAGAGTGAGAGACGATACAACGTGGCCCACAAATCTACACGCAATGTGGTGGAGCGCACGTTTGGACTGCTGAAGAGCAGGTTCCGCTGCCTCCACAAGAGCGGAGGCGCACGCCAGTACAAACCCATCACCTGCTGCAAGATAATTGCCACTTGTGCAATGCTGCACAACCTTGCCACGAAAAAAGGTACAGATGTGGAACTAACATATTTTGAGGACAACGAGGATGAGTCAGGCCAGCCAGAGGGCAGCGCAGCTAGAGTGCCAACTGCAATCGATGGGAGAGAGAGACGGGCAGAGATCACATGCAACTATTTCTGAGTAAGTGAGGGGACACAGCGAGTCGTGAGAAGTCATGACGTAGTTTAATGTGGCACCACGCCATGAACACATGAACAGGCCAATCTGGCAATATGCCATCTATACAATGAGTATGTCCAGGGTTACGTCACCCAATGGCAAGTGGATAAGCAGGGCCACATCAATGTTTGCGCATACGCGCTGCAGTGGTGGATTGCACGGCCTGTGCATCCTCACTAGAGCCAACCCCAAGCCGCCTGCTGCTCCTGCGTGCTTCGGGGACGGGGGGTGTGATGCTGCTGCTGGTGTCGATGCTCTCCGCAGCATCCCCTGCAGCAGTTGTCGACGCCTGACTTGTCAATAGCACCCCTAGTGCACTTGTCACCTGCACCATCCCCCGAGACAGGTCGCTGCAGCACTGTGTTAGGCCCTCCTGCATCGTCACAGAGCGCCGGCAAAGTAGGGAAGTCGCAGTTGCCAGACGGTTGAGTGCCCTGCTGGTAGTGTCCCTTCTCTGGCGTTCCCGGCGCCGTGCTTCGATGTCAGCATCTAATTTGCTGCACAACTGCTGGATTGACTGGGACATGTCCCGAATGCCCGCAGCCATGCCGCCAATGTTTGTGTCCATGTTGACTAAGCTTGTCCTCATCACCCGCATGTGCCTCTGGACTGACATTACTGCCTTTGATTGCAGGCGCTGTTGCTTCAACATTTGGCCCTCGAGCCCCAAGAAGACACCATGGCCGTCAGTGGGTGCTGGTGGACTCTGGACACGCGACCTGCGGCGCCCTCTTGCTCCCGTCTGTGCTGCCTGTGAGGTGTGGGGCACAGTGGCATGGCTCCCTTCCTGGGGCCCGGTGTGGTCTTCTGGGCCCATGCTGTCGTCTGACGAGGTGTCTAAGGCTCGTAGCCTGGCTGCTGGACGCCTCCTCATTCTCACACCTGCAAGCGGAGATGTGGCCGGTGAATCGAACATGAGTGGCGATGCTGGCTCTGGTGGTGGTGATGCTGGCTCTCGGTGAGGTGATGGTGGCTCTGTGTGCGGCGCGGCTGGCTGCGTAGGTGGTGCGGCTGAAAGTGGGCCTGCTCCCTGGTCTGAACTCGTGCTGGCTAGAGGTGATTTTTGTGGCCGGTGTGCCGTCTCCCCTGCAGCATGCCCTGTACTGCATGATGTCACATCTGTGGACAGAAAAACAACATTGGCTCAGTGTCCCCGAAGGGCTGCATTGCAAGCGTCACAATAAATCATTTCACATTCCAATCTGTCCTCTGTCTCCTTGTGCCTCGAGTGCGTGACATGCCTTGTTGCCCTGTGACATTTACGTCATGGTTAGTGTTGCCCTGACTACATCTCCCGGAATGCATTGCCTGTCTGCACTGACACGTGTGGACTGCAGTGTGATTCTCGTTTCACAATGGGGGATGTGGGATAGGGGTAGGGGCGGCTACATTGCTGTGCTTTCGTCTTACCTTGGTGTGTTGCGGCTCTGGCAGAGCTGTCGGCGTCCCCAAGACCCACGACGCTCTCTTGCTCGAGTGTGGCCGCCACCAGCTCCTCCAGTTCGGTGAGGGCAGGTGCCCTGTTGGTTCCACCTCCGGTCTGGCTGGCCTCCTTCTGGATGTCGCCCATCTTCCTCTTGGTCACAATCCTCAGGTCATACCAGCGCTTTTTGAGGACCTCAATTTCCCTGTGGGTCACTCCCACAGCATTGACCTGCGCCTGGATGGCCAGCCATATGTTGCGCTTTTCGGCCTCAGGCACTTGCAGGGATTGCCTCCCAAACAGCTTCTGGTGCTGCTTCACCACCTCCTCCACCAGCACCTGGAGTTCCTTGGGGCTGAATTTGAGCTTCCTCCTCCTTTCCCCTCTGTCTTTCTGTGTGCTCTGGCTGGACATGCTGTTCGTTTCCCGCTCGCACATGCAACTGCTCCCTGCCTCTCCTCTGCACTCCGAGCCTCTCCAGGGTCGGCTAATTATGTACACCTGCCTGGGTGTGGCCACTTCGGCTAATTGTGTACACCTGCCTGGGTGTGGGCAGTTCCTGGTTGGGTGGGCTGTCGTTGCACAGGATTAGCTGTTTCGTCAAGTCATGTGATGTTATTTACCGAATCCGTACGTACCGATTCGGTATTTTCCGATTCGGTAGATACCACCTCGGTATTTTCCGATTCGGTAGATACCACCTCGGTATTTTCCGAATCGGTAATTATCACCTCGGTATTTACCGATTCGGTGAATTCCGATTCGTATTTACCGAATGTTACCGAATCGGTAACTGTTACCGAATTTTTACCTACATATAACTTACCGATTCTAATTTACCGATTCGGTACGGCTCGGTATTTAAGAACCGGTAAAATTTATTTACCTACATGAGGCCCTAAGTATGGTCTTACTCCTGAAAAGTACAGGGATCAGTTCAGGTCCAGTAAGAAGTCTGATGCCAACACTTGGTTGGAATGTGTGGATGTGTTTTGCCTGTCACTGGATGGCTGGGTGAAGGGCAGTAATGTGACAGATTTCAGGGGCTCTACAATTTGATTGCGTGGGAGCACTCGTCTAGTCTATGTTTTGCAGATCTACACCAGCACCTAGTTGATAGTAAGCTGACTGACTCCAGGAAGCTTGCTATGGAGGCGAACCGCTGGGTGAGTACCAGGGTCCAGAAGAAAGCGTTTGGGGGAGACTAAGCCAAAGGTGGGCAGGGTCCTCAGCAGAAAAGTGGGGGGGACAAAGGTGAAGCACAGGAGTTCTCTAAAGGTCCCCAAACTAACACCCATGGTAAAGGTTCTCATCCCCCTGGAAATAAGCAACAAGGGGTCTTGTCAGGAAAGCGTGCTGAGACTGGCCCCCGCAAGTGTTATGCATGTGACCAAGTGAGTCACATGAAGGGGGACCCCATGTGCCCAAAGGGGGCACAGCTGCCCACCGGTGGGCAGTCCAAGGTGTTGGCTAGTGTAGCGCTTGGGGAGGAGGAGTACCCAAAGGAGGGTGGGGGCCACGCAGAAATTATCCTCGTCTCACTAGGGGGACAGTGAGATGGTCCCAGGAAACCCGGTGCCCCCTAACACAAAGAAAAACAACACCTGGGTGACCATCAATGGGAAAAGGGTAGAGGCTCTCAGAGATACTGGAGCCAGCATAACCTCAGTCTGGTGTCACCTGGTCTCTGAGAAGCAGGTAGTCCCTGGGGCATATCACCAAGTAATTGCGGTGGACAATTCAGAGCACCAGTGTCTGGTGGTGCAGGTTCCCTTCGAGTGGGTGGGGGGGTCTTAGGTCCCTGGAGGGTGGTTGTGAGCCCTTCCATGCCTGTAGATTGTCTGCTAGGTAATGACTTAGAGCAGTCCTTATGGAAGGATGTTGAGCTGAGGTCTCACTGGGAGATGCTTGGGTTGCCAGATTGGGCATGCGTGTCTACTCGGTCAATAGCGGCGAGAGAGGGTGATCAAGAGGACTTGGAGCCTGAAACAGTGGCCCAAATCCCTGCCAAGAGAAAGGGCAAGGAGTGCGGGAAACCGGCCCCTGACATACCCACGTACCGAGAAGAGGCGGACCTTGATGGGGACGCCCCGGTGCCTACAGGGGAGCAGGTAGATGAACTGGGGGACATCTCTGAGCTGACCCATTGGCAGCAAGAAGGGGGTCCCACCAGGGAGGAATTCTGCAAGGAGCAGAAGGAGTGCCCTTCTCTGGAGGGTCTGCAGCGGCATGCTGCAGACCAGGCAGATGGTGATCAGCCCGGATCACATTGGATCTACTGGGAGAACGATCTCCTGTACAGTGAGCCAAAGGTCACTGAGCTTGGATCAGCCCCTGTGCTGGTGGTACCCCAGCGCTTCAGGACCTTCCTACTGGGTCTGGCTGATGACGTGCCTTTCGTAGGACATTGGAGGCAGGACAAGACCTTTGACAGGCTGGTCACCCACTTCTTCTGGTCCTAAATGTGAAGGCAGTCAGATGGACATTGCAGGTCTTGCCAAACTTGCCAGGCAAGTGGTAAGAGGGGGAGGAAGGTCAGAGCTCCTCTCCAACCATTTACAGTGGTTGGAACGCCCTTTGAAAGGGTAGGGATAGACATTATGGGGCCACTGGACCCCAAGACAGGCATGGGCAACAGATACATCCTGGTCTTGGGGTACCATGCCACCCGGTACCCGGAGGCCATCCCTCTCACGACAACGACGGCACCAGTGGTGGGCCAGACGTTAATGGGGATCTTTTCCGGAGTGAGGTTCCCCAGAGAGGTGGTTTCTGACATGGAGACCAATTTCATATCCAAGTATATGACATCCCTGTGGAAGGAATGTGGGGTAACTTACAAGTTTACCACCCCTTACCAACCTGGCCTTCAGAAGCCAAACTGCCCGCTGCAGGAAACTCGCTCAGGCGAACCTGGAAGCAAGCCAGGAAGAAATGAAGAAGTGGTATGACCAGAATGCCACTCTGGTAGAATTGCAACCTGGGCATAAAGTGTGGGTCATAGCCCCAGTGGAACCTTGTGCCTTGCAGGACAGGTGAATTGGGCCGTTTGAGGTGGTGGAGTGCAAAAGTGATGTCACCTACCTGGTGGATTTGCGGGCTCCCAGGAACCCTTTGAGGGTCCTCCACGTGAATTGCCTCAAACCCCACTTCCAGAGGTCTGAAGTGAGCATGCTCTTGGCGACAGATTATGGGGCGGAAGAGGAGAGTGAACCTCTCCCTGACCTCCTGTCTACCAAGGAGCGCGATGGGTCAGTGGAAGGTGTGATCCTCTCCCCTACACTGACTCCAGAGCAGCAGAGCGACTGTCACCAGTTGTTGGGACAGTTTGCCCCACTGTTCTCCCTGACTCCAGGTGTTACTCTCTGGTGTACCCAAGATGTGGACACCAGTGACAGCCCTCTTGTGAAGCACAAGATTTACAATTTGACCGAGTCAAGGCCAGCAATAAAGAGGAGGTCTCTAAGATGTTGGCGTTAGGGGTGATTGAGCCTTCCAACAGTCCATGGGCCAGCCCAGTGGTCTTGGTCCCAAAGGCTACTGCACCCGGTGCCACTCTAGAACTGCGGTTTTGTGTGGACTACCGTGGGCTCAATGCCGTCACCAGGACTGATACACACCCCATCCCCAGAGCTGATGAGCTCATTGATCGGTTGGGGGCTGCCATGTTCCTCAGCACGTTTGATTTAACGTCTGGGTACTGGCAGATTGCCTTAACCGATGGTGCCAAGGGGAGGTCAGCATTTTCAACCCCAGAAGGACATTACCAGTTCCGGGTGATGCCCTTTGGATTGTAGAATGCCTCTGCCACCTGGGAAGAACACTTGCAGCACCTCGTGGAGGTGTTAGAGGCACTGCAGAGGGCAGGCCTCACGATCAAGGCCAGTAAGTGCCAGATCGGGCAGGGTTCGGTGGTGTACTTGGGACACCAGGTAGGAAGCCCCCCTACAACCCAAGATTGACACCATTCTGGCTTGGGAGCTCCCCAAGACCCAGACAGAGGTGAAGGCCTTCTTAGGACTCACCGGGTACTACAGGAGGTTTGTTAAGGGGTGTGAGAAGTTGGCCTGGTATATGCTGTCCACTAATTAATGTAGGCACCTTGTACCAGTCCAAGCAACCCTTATTGATGATTAGGTTAAAGACAACCTTTATAGAAAGCTATCCTAGTGGTAGCTATGGAGAGCAGCCTTCAGGCTAAGTCTCGAAGGAATGTAAAGCAGCTTGTTTGACCAAATGAAAGGAGAACCACACCAGTTTTATATAAAATATATGTATTTATTACTAAACACTCTCTACTAACCTCTTTATGAGATTAGGGCACAAGGCACACAATAGTTTATCAATAGCACAACAGTAAATAGCACAATACACAGCAGGCTCCAGGGGGAGATGGAACCATATACCAAAAAAATGGTATAACAACAACGACTTCACTAGACACAGTGCCTAGAGCACGTAGAATCGCTGGGACCCCAAGGAACCACCCAAAGGAGTGACACAGGGAACCCACGGAGGACGGGTGCAGTTTGAGAACATAGAAGCGAGCTCCGTACAACTCTATGGGAAAGTCACGGTTGGAAAATTACAGTTTAAGGACACTTCAGAGAGGACTTCAAGCAAGCCCTTTGGAACATAGAAGGTTTGAAGGCCAGCACCCTTGTGAGTACCGAGGTACCTGTGTTACCTATCCCAGAGGAGCTGGGTGCATCGGGGTCGAGTGGTGTCGGAAACCCTCATCGTTTTCAATGGCGTGATGCGAAGAAGATGAAAAGTGTCTGGTGGAATCCAATCCTGGATCCGAGGTGAGAAGAAGCTAATAGCAGAGGGGATAGAGTCTGGGTCACTTCAGGGTGACCAGGGGCTCGGTAGACGAATGCCCACTGATGTCGGGTGCTTCAGGTGAGAAGATAGGATGCTTGACTCTGCAGCCACGGAGACCAGGAGACATCGACGACGACCAAAGTCCGGAGGTAAGCTGTCCCATAAAGGATGTCGAGTGCTGGGGGGGTCAGTATCCAGATTGAACACCAACACGCCCTGGCAACGGTAACCCACGGGGCAGAGGAAACAAGTTACGGTGAGGACCAGCAAGGTCATGGGGACTCTCCAAGCAATGGAGAGTCAGGGCACATCTGGAGCAACCAGGGAAGCCCAAGGAAATTCAAGGTTACCCTTGCAGGGACCCACAGGCCAACGGACCAGGGATCGCGAATGGACCTCGAGCTGAATCATAAAATACCAGCCCACGGAACACTCATGGAGTGTAGGCCGGAAATCTTCAGTGGAAATACTGCTCGGGGTCAGGACTACATGTAGCCTAAAACACAGCCTCAGGGATCGCCAAAAAGCATATGCTGCTGCAAAAGTACACGGTGCACAAGGGTTCGGGTTGCACGGTCCCCACAAGGGATACTGGTCTCAGGATTGCTGAGAGGTTATAATGCACGTAAATGTATATGGTTGGCTGCATCACAGACAACCCCGGGAAATAGGTTCCGATAGCTGCAGAGGGGCTCTGCTGATGCAGGGGCACCCTCTCACATAAAACCCAGCACCCTGCCTTGAGGACTGATAAGGCCTGCCATAGGGGTGACTGATAGGTTTGTATGTGCAGTGATTTAGAATAGATATAGGTAACCTATATATAAGTAAGGGGTGCATGCACCACCCTGCAGTAGCAGACCTGTGGTGCCATTTTGAATGGTCTCTCAGGGGTGGCACAATACATGCTGCAGCCCCTGGGAGGCCTCTGTGGTACCTATGCCCTGAGTACATGGTGAACCATATACTAGGGACTGATAAGGGTACACCAGTATCCAATCTGGAGTGTACCTAAAGTACATGCAATCAATTTAGAGGAGAAAGCAGATAGACTGGGGTCCTGAATAGCAGGATTCCAGTCAATCTAAGTCGAAAGCAGTGATACATCAGCAAAAAGTGGGGGTAACCATAAGAAGCAGATCCTACTCTCCTACAAGGGGTATGGCACCATTGTTGCCCCTTTAACAGAGCTGACTTCCAGGAAGCAGCCCAAGAAGGTGATCTGGACTGAGTCCTGCCAGAAGGCTTTTGATGCCCTGAAGGCCACCATGTACACGGCACCTGTGCTCAAGGCATCCGACTTCTCCAAGGAATTTGTCGTGCAGACTGACGCTTCAGAGCATGGAGTGGGAGCGGTGCTCTCACAACTGACCGAAGGGGATCTAGACCAGCCTGAATCTTCCTTAGACGGAGACTACTCCCCAGGGAACAGAGGTGGAGTGCCATAGAAAGGGAAGCTTTCGCTGTGGTCTGGGCACTAAAGAAGCTGAGGCCATACCTGTTTGGGACTCACTTCTGGGTTCAGACAGACCACAGGCCCCTCAGATAGTTGATGCAAATGAGGGGTGAGAATCCAAAACTGCTGAGGTGGTCCATCTCCCTACAGGGAATGGACTTTATGGTAGAACATTGTCCTGGCACAGAACACGCCAATGCAGATGGTCTGTCCAGGTTCTTCCGCCTGAGTGAAGAGAACTCCCAGGAGGGTGGGTAGTTCTCCCTACTTTCAGCTGGAGGGACATGTGTTAGACTTGGCATCTTTTGGCGTATTTCGCCTGAGTTTTTGCTTTTTGACCTCCTGGGTTTGACTCTGTTTTTGCTGGCATAGTGTTTCTGCGTACTTTTCTCACTGCTGATCAGTGGTAAAGTGCAAGTGCTCCTGTGGTAAATGGTGTTTTGGATTGGTGTTTCCATGATTGGATATTAGATTTACTTGTTAGTCCCTAGTAAAGTGCACTGAGTGTGCCAGGGCCTGTGAATCAAATGCTACTAGTGGGCCTGCAGCACTGATTGTGCCACCCACGTGAGTAGCCCTGAAAAGGAAACTCAGACCTGTGGAGTCTGCGTGCAGTTTGTAACTGCTATGTCGACTTGGCCAGTGAGCACACTTGCCAGTCCCTCACCTTCCCTTTTCTTACATGTCAGCCACCCCTAAGGCAGGCCCATGGTTCCCCTGTGTATGTGAAAGGTAGGACATGCCCTGGTGTGTGTGGCATGTCCTGATAGCGAATTACGGCCAATTTCGGTTTTCGCTATTGCAAGGCTATCTGTTCCCCATAGGACAGAATGGGGAGTTTGTTTATAACATCTTATAAACATAACTGACCTGGTGAATTAGGTAGGAAAATAAAGTTTCGTATGCCTGAACTCAGAATCTAAAGATGCATCTTTTAGTGAAGGTGATTAGAAAGCAGGTATTTTCTTGCTCGGTCATCCCGTGTGCCTCTGCTGGAATGTGGATTACCTGTCTGGGTTTTAGATGACAGAAGGCTGGGAACCAGGAGTGGCTCCAGATAGTCTAGGTGGGTCAGGAAAGGGCTGAATAGACCTGGGCTGAAATTGGGGAAGGGGTAGGAGATTTCCTTGTACCTCAAAGGGCCTGGTCTGCCTCTGACCATGCCGTCTCCACCTTCTGCCAGGAAGTCACACCAGAGAAGGCAGAACTGGTTCTGGCTGGGCACAGACACTCTCTGCCTAAGAGATCAAAGGATATTGGGATATAAATACTGGGGCCCAGACCCCTGAACTTTAGAACTCTTTTGGATCAAGAAGACTGCCAAGAAGAAGAGCTGGAGAAGCTGTGAGGAGGAACTACCACTTTGCTGTGTGCTTTGCTGTGTTGGCCTGCAGTGGCTGCTTCTGTCTTAAGCAGTGAAGGACTAGACTGAACTTTCTGCAATCTACTTTGTGAGTCTCTCCATGGGCTGGAGATAGAGCTTGCCCCCTGTTCAAGAAGTCTCAGGAACAGCAAAGACGTCAAGCTCTTCTGCCCTCAGCACTGGGGACTGCGTGTTTTGTGCTGCAACAGAAGAAAAAGCAACCCGACGCCGTCTACGACGCCGCTGCCGACTCCGTGCCCTGAAGGCACTGCAGAGGGCACCTCCGCAACGCTGCACCGCGACCCTGGTCTCACCGACGCCGCCTGCTGATGCCGCCACCCAGCCGCTGCTCGCACCGCGACCTGTGGGCACCGCACTCCACACCGCCTCACTTCACGACAATGCCTTTGTATCCCTGATGACGACGCTCCACGCCAAAATCTATGCCGCTGCTTGCACCGTGGTTCAAGGGCATCGCTCGTAAAGTTACACGATGCATCACCCTCATCCCGCACCGCAGCCTTGGCCTACCGATGCTGGCGCCATCGGCTCCAGTTCATCAGCCAACGACAAGGCTTCAGCAACGACGGCGCTGCTGCTTGCATCGTGACCTGCCAGCACCGCGACGAGCACCGCATTCACCTCGCACCGCGACCCTGGTCTCACCGAAGACGCCATTTGTCGCTGCCACCGAGCCGCTGCTCGCTCCGCGACCTGAGGCCACTGCACGCCGCACTGCTGCACTTCGCACCGCAGCACACGACACCTGCCGACGCCAGCGTTCCTGACTCCAACAGAGAGGAGATCCATCTGCAATGCGTGTGACTTCGAGAGACCGACGACTTCTGCACCGACCTCCGGAACCGACGCCTGCGGACGCCGTGCTTTCGGGAGCTCAACGAGAGGCCGCCTACACCCTGCATTTCTAAAAGGTACTGTTTGGGGGTCTTCCCGACACCGTAGCTGGCCCGCGACGCTGTGGTCAGGCAGAACTGTTTGGATTTGTTTGTTCACGTCTCCGTGATAGCCCCGGTGGGAGCTATTGACATCAAGGAACTGTTTTTCAAGCATATTTTGATAACTGAAGAATTTTAAGTACTGTATTGTGGATTTTTTTATCGTTTTTGGTCTTGTCTTAAGTATATAAAAATATTGGATATTTTTCTCAACTGGTGTGGTGTCCTTTTGTAGTGCTTACACTGTATTACTGTTGGTTATGTGCAAATGCTTTACACACTGCCTCTAAGATAAGCCTGACTGCTCGGGCCAAGCTACCAAGGGCGTGAGCAGGGGATATTTTAGGAGTGTAACTCCCTTATCCTGTCTAGAGTGGTGGTTTCTGCCTGGCTTTGGCACATGCCCTAGCTTACCAAAAAATCCCATTTCTAACAGGTGGGAAAGGAGAAGATGGCCTTGAGTCACTTCTGTTCCTGGGAAGGCCTAGAGGGGTGGACATGGGTGGGAATGGAGGAGATGGTGTTGAGTCACTTCTAATCCTGTGAAAGCCTAGAGTTGTGGTCATGGGTAGGAAAGGAGAACATGGTGTCGAGTCACTTCTAACCCTGGAAGGGCCTAAAGGGGGTGGACATGGGTGGGAATGGGGAAGATGGTGTTGAGTCACTTGTGATCCTGGGAAGTCCTAGAGGGATTGACATGGGTGGGAATGGAGAAGATAATAATAATAATAATAATAAAGGGCATTTATAAAGCGCACAGCTATCTCCGCTGAGGTGTTCCGGCGCTAAGACTAAAGCCATCAGAGCAAAGCGATCCTGATGCTTGAAAAGCCAGGTTTTCAGTGACTTTCTGAACTCCAGCTCTGAGTTCAGCACACGCAAGTGGAGAAGCAAGTCTTTCCACAGTTTGGTGGTTCCCATCCCGAAGGATCTACCCCTTAGCCTGGCTTTGGAAAAGTGAGAAACAGCGAGGTAACGTCTGTGGTTGGACCTCTACTGCTGGTAAGGGAGGAGTCTCTTCCTCAGATAGCTAGGACCCCCGCCTTGGTAGGCCCGGAATGTCATTGTAAGGGCCTTGAATTCAATTCTCTTGGAGACTGGGAGCCAATGGAGTTGTCTCAGATGTGGAGAAATATGATGGCGGAATGGAACCTTATGGACCAACCTCGCGGCAGCATTCTGCACTATCTGCAGCCTTCTGATCAGACAACTGGGCGAGTCGGCGTTGGGCTTCTTCAGGATAGGTAATAAGAAAGCATGTTTCCATGCGGAGGGGAAAATCCCTCACCTAAGTGAGGTATTCCAAATGTAGACGAGGACCGGGTTAAGCCAGTCGGCTAGTAAACTATACTGCCGTGCTGGCCAGGAGTCCCAGGTGACCCGGATTTGCATTTCCGTAGTTCAGCCAGTGAGGAATCATGGAAATGTAGGCGAACACCGGCTGGTTCTTGATAAGGGAATGGGTGTCACCCACTGCACTGGGGCCGGGAGACAGGGGAAAGGAGGCATAAGTCTGCAGAATTTTATCTTCGAAAAAGTTTGAGAGGCTAGTGCACCGGTCCAGCAAAGGGATGGCTGAGTGCTCAAGTACTGTGGGATTAGTGAAGGATTTCACAATCCTGAATACTTCCCTAGAGGAGTTTTTAGCACTTGTGATGCGGGCGTCCAGGAAGTCCCTTCTTTTGCTATTGAGCAATTTATAGTATTCTTTCAAGGCTTTTCTGTAAATAATTTTGGCATCGTGTGAGTAGGCCTTCTCCACTCTCGCTCCAGTCTTTTGCAATCGTTGTTTTTGCCTCTGATATCCTCGGAGAACCAAGGTGCAGATGGGGTAGCTAACAGCTCTCCGTGGGGCGAGTTTATCGAGGGCCTCTTTAACCCAAGTATTCAGGTTCGCAATACTGGTGCCGGGGTTGTCCATGAGGGGGGGGCCTAAAGTCCTTCAATAATGGGCCTAATGTCTCAGGTGTGACCCTGCTCCAGTTTCTCCTGGTTTCCTTAGGAGGGGCTATGGCCCTAGAAGTGGCCTTCAGGTGGACCCGGAAAGGGTTCAGGTAATGGTCAGACCAGATAACCTGTATCGGCTTGTCCACCTTTACCTCCTGCATATTGGAACAGATGAGGTCAAGCGTGTGGCCAGCTTTGTGAGTAGGGAAGGAAACCAATTGGGTAAGATTAAAGCCAGCAAGCGTCAAAATGAAGTTGGCGCTATGAGTACAGTGTGGATAGTCAACATGGAGATTAAGGTCACCTAGGACCATAAAGTTAGAATACTGGGTGCAAGCCTGGGCGAAATTGGCGTGGCACCATGGCATCAGCCCGGAGGCCAGTAAAGGAGAAGCCCCGAGAAGGAGAAGAAGGGGGTCAGTTTTATACAGAAAGGGAGTCCTTCTATACTGCCTATGTGACTAAAATTGGCGGTGGCCGTCTCCCAAGTGTCTTTCTAGACTATAGCCACCCCACCCCCAAGTCTTTTGTCCCCCCCATTGGCACAGACTATGTGACAGCCCTAGGGGATCGCCAGGGTAACCACCAGGTTTGTGTTTTCACGTAACCATGTCTCCGTAAGAAACATTAAGTCCCAATCATTATCTACGAGGGATTGATATATGTCGAGTGCGTGTTTAGGTAGAGACCTACAGTTAATAAGGCAAGCTTTAAATTCAGAGGAGCTGGAGGTCCTAGGAGGAGCGTGATCCGCAGCCTCTGCCGCCAGATTTGCGAGTTTGGGGCTGAGGGTGAAATTGCAGTCAGGGCAACAGTATGACTTGTCCCTCTCTCTCAGTGTGGCACAAGAGGAGCAAGGGCATATATTGGGCCTAAGCGCCAGTAATTCATCTCGGCCCCATCCTACCATTATGCCGGCAGCCATTTGGCAGCATGGCTGGCGCTGGCCGCGATCAGGACGCGGACGGGCGCAGGCAGGCTTGCCTTTGACACACCTTCGGCACGCCAGCGGCGCACCTGCTGCGCGTCTGCATCGTCGTGACGATTAAGTAACAGCCAGTCCAAATAACTGCTCTGCTAACCCCCTAAAGATGGCGGCGGAAAATGTCACCGCAGGAGCGAGGAAAGATGGTGCTCAAGCGAGACGTCTCCACGCCACAGAGTGTAGTAAGGAGGGTCTGGAGTCAAAGAACTATGCAGGCAAACAGTTAAAATAGTCCAAAAAGAGGAGCTGTGCACCCTGCAACATGTGGCAGTGCACAGCATGGATAAAACAAATTAAAATCAGGCAACTAAAAAACAGTATGCAGGCACGCGTGAATGAAAGGGGCTGAACACCCTGCAACACGCAGCAGTGCACAGCGAGAAAGACATTACGGGCAGCAGTACGGGCTTCAACTCTGACATCGAGTCACTACTAATACTGGGAGGGCCTAAAGGCAGTGGGCATGGGTGAGAATAGAGACGATGGCGTTGACTCACTTCTGATCCTGGGTAGGCCTACAAGGGTGGACATGTGTGGGAAAGGAGAACATGATGTCGAGTCACTTTTAACCCTGGAAGGGCCTAAAGGGGGTGGACATGGGTGGGAATGGAGAAGATGGCGTCAAGTCACTTCTGATCCTCGGAAGACCTAGAGGGGTGGCCATCGGTGGGAAAGGAGAACATGCTGTCAGGTCACTTCTAAACCTAGAAGGGCCTAAAGGGGGTGGACATGGGTGGGAATGGAGAAGATGGCGTCAAGTCACTTCTGATCCTCAGAAGGCCTAGAGGGGTGGACATGGGTGGGAATGGAATATATAGCGTTGAGTCGCTTCTGATCCTTGGAAGGCCTAGAGAGGTGGACATGGGTGGGAAAGGAGAACATGGCGTTGAGTCACTTCTATCCCTGGAAGGGCCTAAAGGGGGTGGACATGGGTGGGAATGGAGAAGATGGCGTTGAGTCACTTCTAACACTGGGAGGGTCTATAGGGGATGGACATGGGTGGGAATGAAGAAGATGGCGTTGAGTCACTTCTAACCCTGGAAGGGTTTAAAGAGGATGAAAATAGATGGGAAAGGAGAACATGGTGTCAAGTCACTTCTAAATATGGAAGGGCCTAAAGGGGGTGGACATGGGTGGGAATGGAGATGGCGATGAGTCGCTTCTGATCCTGGGAGGTCCTTGAGGCGGGTAGGAATGGGGAGAATGGAGAACATTCAGTTGAACCGATCCCGGGGAGGCCCAGAAGTCAGTGGACAGGAGGGAGGATGACGATGGATGGGGTTGGTGTAGGAAGAATCCCCACGCAGAGAGGGTCACTTGAGTGGTGGCCGTGAGTCCATACTGGAGGCTGAGGGCTGCTGGAGTATAAGTAGCCCCCAGAGTGGAAGAGGCTCACTTGAGTGGTGCTGTGAGTCCTGAGTGCTGCTGGGGCTAGCAAAGAGGGGACTTCGAGTACAAGACCCCAGCATGGAGGCAGCTCAGTGAGTAGTGCTGATGAGTCCGGAGTGCTGGTGGTGGGAGTTGATTTTAGAATAAAAGGCACCTGACGCAGAGGGGTCACTTGAGTGAGTCCAGCGTGCTGGCTGGGGGCACTGGAGTACAAGAGCTCCCAGCACGCAGGCGGCTCAGTGATGTGGCTAAATTTGAAAAAATTATCTATAAATTAAACTACAATTTACTAGGTCTGGGTGGAGTTCGCGGAGTTCCGCATGACCCAAAAACTCTGCCGCGCTATGCAGAGTTCCACAAGCGGCGGAGTGCGTTAGGTCAAGCTGTTCATGCTGATTTTTAACCCCGGGTGTTTGTTCCGCGCTGGAAAGTCTGCATGAACGTCACCATTCGTAGGTCACGAGGCGCAGCTTCTTTCTTCCGCTCGAGTAGATGTCCTAAACGAGCGGCACCGTCCTCAGCAAGAAACGGAAGGTTTCGCAATGAAAACTTAACGTTGGTGAGCATGAGCGAGGAAAGAACTCCGCACGCTATGTGGAGTGGGAAAAACTCCACAAACTCCTCAAGCGGAGCCGAATTTTACGCCCAGGACTACAATTCACATCACTTTTACTATATATGGGGACCCTTTTTTAGGTTCACGAATTGTCCGACTTTAAATATATCCTGATTATTGATGGGTTTACACCCATGTATGTAAGTGTGGTACCTGAAATATTTTTTTGTTTGTTTTTTCTGTTACTATTGTGTTTATTAGGTCTCGGCTCGAAGGCTGCGCTTTTGCAGTCTCGATCCGAGATTTAATGACTTGGAGAAGAGGGGCTTGAACCCGCCCCTCTTCTCCCCTGTTCTCCATTGGCTGGCCTCTTGAATGCTGGCCAGCCATTGGAGAAGAGGTCCATCATTCCGATTAGGCCCCGTCCTTTTCGGATTCGGGTGCGTGTTTTTTTCAAGAAGTCTAATTATCTCCTCCAGCCAATGGCAAGAGGAGAACACGCCCCCGAATCCGAAATGGCCGCTGCCTTTCTCCGAGGCATTTCTGTTTCGCCTCGGAGAAAGGCGGTGGTGTGCTCGTTTCCTATTGGGCTTCTTTACGTTAGCTGTTAAATGCACTGAAGCCAAGTTCCATCAGTGACATGAAACTCTTGAACGTATTTTACCTGGCTACGTATGTTTTTGGGGGTAATCTGCAAATGTAGTGATTCCGTCCCACACTCTCCTCTGCAAACAACTTTTCGTCGCTCTATCAAATGCTCTGCTAGCTGCACCTTCCACGCAGTGAGAACAGGAAGGAGATTTGTCTCCTCTCGGCATCCTTATGCCCCGCGGCCGTAATGTAACTCTATCCTAGCATTCATACCCCGTTCACCCTGCTACCAGGGGCTTAGGCGTAGCTTTCGATGGTGCAGCGGGTGCAGTGACACAGCAGCCCCAGGCCGCGAGGGGCTCGTTTAACCCCAATTCAAGACAATGTGTGTTTTTTACTACGAAATCGGGTGACAAGTACATATGTCAGGTCCTACGATTCTACTGCTTACTTCAGGCCTTTAACCTTGCACGTGCAGCTGCGCAGTGAACCGATGAATATCCTGCGCGCGGGAGATCCTATAGTTTCTCATGAACCCCCCGGTAACGTGTCTGTGGCAGTTTGAATTTCCTTTCCGGGCAGGTTGTGGTTAGGCGGTTGTGGGACTCTGAGAGGAGGGTGGGAGCTGGCGGGGCAGAAGCGGGTTGCTGACACTGGAGGAGTAACGGGGATGGGTAGCTTTTCCTCTAACACGGCTAGCAGTCGCCGTCACCCCAATGTAGAGAGAGGTGTCTACAAAGCCTAGACTGGCCGCAGTGTCCAGCGCCGCATGGATGGTAAGGAAGGGACATTGTGTACAGAAGCGCTGCAGTGAACCAGCGCCCGTGAGCATCAGAGACATACAGTGTGATCCTGGGCAAGAACTTGACGTGAAATCATGAAAAACATACAACCGGTCCGTATTAGTGAACAAAGTTACATATATACATCACTTTTTCCTATATAAAATCGTAAAGGGAGTATGTCTTCATGTCAGGGGATGTAGCTCAGTGGTAGAGCGCATGCTTTGCATGTATGAGGCCCCGGGCTCAATCCCCGGCATCTCCAGTTGGATTTCTTTTTATTAATATGGACTTTAGAATACATATACTTATTCTTTATGTTTACCCACTGGAAAATATGACGTCGTCTTTCAATGTCTGTGCGAGAAGTGCAAGCAGTGACGTCCTACAACACCACTCGAATGCTTTGAATATTTGTTCCGTGATGATTTATAACATAGCGAAAAGTGTCCCTGACTAGATTACAAACACACTGCTCATGTTTGGTACGGGATTATGGTACGCACTTCATTTGTAAAGCGCCACAATGCTGCTGTCTCCGCCCCCGCTATTAAGTGACATCTCCTGGTGTCCTCCTCGCCTGAACGGCATTGTAAACTAGGAAGGAGGAGTGGACGCGAGATTTAAGGGGCATGAAAAATGGTGGGGCTCTAAAAAAGGGGCGTGACTAGCCGCGTGGCGTAAACACCTAAACTACATTTCTGCGATTCCGATAGGGTGCCCCAACCTGTATTTTGGCTCCTCCCCAAGCTTCTGTTATTGCATCAAAATATATAAAACAACAATTGTTCTACAGCTAAAACCAGCCCGGACTATTGGATTTGTCAATGGCAGCCAAACATTTAAGATAATGAGTAACGGGAGGAGCCTAGCGCGCAACCAAGATGGCCGCGTAGGTGCGAGGCTCCCGAGGACCTCCGCGACCTCCTGAATTAATCCTGGCGATATCCTGTCCTTGTTGAGGGGACTGTGTCGGTGAACCCGAGCTGAGGCGCCACCCGTTTTTTGGGCTCGAATCGGACCCCGAACACCGGAGGGAGCATCGATTGAAGGTTGCGGCCTTCTCCTCGCCGGCCCCCCGGATTGGAGTAGTGGGGCGATCCGGGGACGAAGTGAATAACAGCGGCGAGCGGGGCTGGGCGACTCGCGTACCCCGCACTTTCACTTTCGCTTTTGCGCCCTCCTTGCCTCAGGCGGGGTCGGGCTGCGGAGCGGGGTGCGGTGGTGTTGCCTTGTCCAGGTGCCCGGCTGACCCGCCGGCGGTGGGTTGACCCGCGGCCCGGTGGTCGCCCCCGCCCCCCCCCCTGACACCCGTGATTTGGTGTGGCGGCCCGTTTGGAGATCTTGGCACGACGGTGGAAGGGCCAGCATGTCCACCAAACAAGATGGCGACCGGGCGAAGATGAAGACAACCCGCCGTGGCACGGCGCACCAGGCCAATAGTATGGATCGCTATACGCTCCAGAAGGGTTCTCCGGAGACATCGCGGTCATCCCTGGTGGGCCCGACGGAGGCGCCTGCCCAACCGGTGGATCTGACCCTCCGGGACGTCATGGGCGCCATCGCAGAGATGAAGGCCTCAGTGGACCAGCGTTTCGATACCTTGGCGCAAAAAATTGACTCAGTCCTGGTGGATGTGGGCCTTGTGAGGGCAGACTTGTCAAAAACGAACGACCGAGTTGACTCCCTGGCCCACACCACAACGAGCCTCACTACGGACGTGGTGGCCCTCCAGAAGGAGGTGCGCCGGCTTGGCCAGGCGAGCGCCCTGATGGACCGGCGACTGGAGGATTCCGAGGGTCGGGCCCGGAGGAACAATGTTCGCATTATTGGTGTGCCGGAGGGCCGAGAGGCGGAGGCGGCAGATCTCTTCGTGGAAGAACTGATCCTGACCCATCTCCAGACCCGGGGGCTGAGTAAGCTTTTTGCGGTGGAGCGTGCCCACCGGGTCCCTGGGGGCCGCCCTAAGACCGGTGCCCCGCCGCGGCCTATTATTGCCCGGATTTTTAATTTCCGGGACAGAGACGCCATCCTCCAGACCTCCAGGCAACAGGGACCGGTCAGGCTGGACAACATGGATGTACACTTCTACCCAGACTTTACTCCGGCGGTCCAGAAGCAGCGACAGAGCTTTCTTGGTATTAAACGTCGCCTAAGGGACCTAAACCTCAAGTACTCAATGCTCTTTCCGGCTAAGCTGAGGGTGGAGGTGGATGGCCGTACGCACTTCTTCGACCGGCCCGAGGTGGCTGGGGACTGGTTAGATACTTTGCCTGGAGATCGGGGTGGGGGGGGCGCGGCTGGCGGGGAGGGCCCGCCGGATCAGAATTGAGGGGTGACTGTATAGGCCTTGCTCTGGATATTGTTCCTTTACCATATATTGCTTTCGTATGTTCCCCTCCCATGGAGGTCGGGTGGGGTCTGCTGGGGGCTTCCCTCCTCCTCGGGGGGACTAGTTAGTACTTAGCTATGGGGCGACAGGCACACTGCACTTTGGGGGGGCTGTCTGGGCTCATGCAGGGGTGCAGGGAGGGGGGAGTTCTGTTGGGACCGGGGGGTGGGGGGGGTGTGTTGTTTGTTCGCACCGCAAGGCAAACCCGCAACTGTTTTGTTGTTTTTAAGATGCTCGGTGGGGGGCGACCGATTGTTTTGACTTATGATGGGGGGTAGGGATTTGATTGTGTTGTCATGGAATGTTAACGGCCTGGGGGATAGGATTAAGCGTGGTGTGGTCCTGCAGTATTTAAAACGTATTTCTCCAGATGTTGTCTTCCTGCAGGAGACACACCTTATAGGTAACACCTTTCATGCAATGAATCGGCGGGGATATCGTTTGGCGGCCCACTCCGGCTTCACTTCGGGCTCGCGGGGGGTGGGTATTATGGTCAAGAACTCGCTCCCGTTGGAGATTGACGAGGTGCGCCATGATGAGAGGGGACGTTACACTGTTCTGGTGGGACGAATGGAGGGTAGAGTGTTTATCTTTATATCAGTGTACGTCCCGCCTGGGTTACAAGCCACTACATTTGCGGACCTGGGGCGCCTCCTTCTGGACCTTCCGGGTGGCCTGTTGGTGGTTGGAGGGGACTTTAACGCGGTTGCCTCTGGGTCTATGGATCGCCATCCCCCTAGGGACCTCCCCCGGGCACAGGCGTGGCTGCCCGGCCTTTTAGACACGCTGGGCCTGGTGGATTGCTGGCGCTTAAAGCATCCCGTATTGCAACAGTACACCTTCCACTCGGGGGCCCATGGTAGCCTCTCGCGGCTTGATTACATCCTTGTCCCGGCGGCCCAGGCAGGGAGGGTGGGGGAGGTGCGCCATTTGGCACGGGGTATCTCAGACCACTCCCCATTGTTGTTGCATTTCGATGTCTTCCCGAGGGGGGATGGCAGAGTGGCCCCGATCAATGCATGGTATTTGCGCGACCCCACCATTCGTGCCGACTTGATCAACTCCTTACAGCGCTATTTCGATGAGAATGTGGGGTCGGTCCCGTCTGCCATCTCCCTGTGGGAGGCTTTCAAGGTGGTTCTTAGAGGGGAGGCCCTCTCCTTTATTTCCAATGCCCGGCGGCGCGAGCGGGAGGAGGTGACCCGGGTTGAGGCCGAGATTGCAGAACTGGAGGGTGACCTGGGGAGCGGGGTAACAGACGCCAAGTTGCATGTTTTGCACTTAAAGCAGGCGGCCTATCGGGCCCTCGTCACGGAGGCGGCCAGGGGCCTCAGTAGAGAGCAGCAGGGGCGATTGTATGATGTGGGTGACAAGGCTGGCAAATTGATTGCGTGGTTGGACAAGAGGGAAAGAGCGAGCCGCGTGGTGCCTTTGATTGAGAGCGTGGATGGTGTGTGCGTCACTGAGCCGGAAGCCATTGTCTCCTGCTTCGCGGATTATTTCCGCGAAGTCTACTCCCCGGTTTCTCCCTGCTCGGAGGAAGATTCCCATGCCTTGCTTCGGGACATCGCACTGCCCTCCCTTACGGTGGAGGACAGGGATTCGCTGGATGCCCCGCCCACCTCGGACGAAATTGCCTCGGCTATTCGCTCGGTTGCATCCGGCAAGGCCATGGGCCCCAATGGTATTCCCATTGAGCTATACAAGCTACGCCCGGATGTGTTGGCGCCCCACCTGCGCGCGATGTTCCTTGCGGCCCACTCGCAGGGCTCCCTCCCGCCGGACCAGCGTCTGGCTACAATTGTGGTGATCCATAAGGAGGGGAAGCCCCGTGAGCGGGTCACATCCTATAGGCCGATTTCGCTTCTGAACGCGGAGCCCAAAATCCTCGCCAAGGTGTTGGCCAACCGGTTGGTTGGCGTGGTGGGCGATTTGGTCCACCAAGACCAATCGGGCTTTATACCACACCGCAACACGGCGCTTAATCTGCGGCGCTTACACGGGGTGCTCGCGCGTGTCCCATTTGTGCGGGAGCCGGCCATCTTGGCGTCCTTGGACGCCACCATGGCGTTTGATACGCTCGAATGGCCATATATTTGGGCGATGCTGGCGAAGTTTGGGTTCGGCCCGGGTTTCGTCAGCTGGGTCAAATTGCTATATTCGGGCCCGTTGGCGCAGGTGGTGGTGAATGGGCGAGTATCTGCCCCATTCGCGCTGGGGCGGGGCACGCGACAGGGTTGTCCCCTGTCGCCTCTCCTGTTCGCCCTGGCCATGGAGCCCCTGGCGGAGTGGTTGCGGTGGCACCCTTCTATCCGTGGTCTCCGCTGGACCCCCGAGCATGAGGACCGCGTGTCCCTCTATGCTGACGATATCCTTTTGTATCTCGCCTCCCCGCGCAAGTCACTGATCGTCCTGGTTGATGTTTTGCGCTCCTTCGGTCGCAACTCAGGCCTGGTCATCAACTGGGCGAAATCCTGTGTCTATGTGCTCTCCGGGGAGGCCCCGGTCTTGCCACGGGACTGTCCGATCCAGATTGCCTCCCAGGGTTTCCGGTACCTGGGTATATATATCACTCTTGACCCGGAGGCCCGCTATGAGCGGAACTTGCTGCCCCCCCTCCAGCGTCTGAGGGAGGACGTGGTGCGCTGGCGGCGTCTGCCGCTCTCGGCGCTCGGCCGAGCGGCCTTATTTAAAATGATGTCCCTGCCGCGCTTCCTCTACGCCCTCCAGAATACCATGGACCTGGTCCCGGCACGCTACTTTCGCGAGGTGGAGGGCCTCCAGCGGCGCCTGTTCTGGGACGGGAGGCCGCGTATTGCTCTGGCTAAATTGACGCTCCCGTGGTACGATGGAGGGGTCGCCCTCCCGGACATCAAACGGTATTACTGGGCCTCCCAACTAGCTGCAATTAATCATGGCCTTTACGGGCCCGCCTTGAACCCGGCATTTGAGATGGACAGGACGCTTCTGCCCGGTGGCGATTATAATCGAGCGCTCTACTCTGGCGCGCCCGACTCCCGTTTGACGGGACCGACGCGTGTCATGGTGCGTGTCTGGCACGCGGCTAATGCAGCTATGGGGTGGAAGGACCGTTTGACCCGAGCGTCTCCGCTGTATGCATCTGAGAGGTTGGGCTCCCTGTGGACGTCGAAGGGCTTCGAGAAGTGGGACACGATCGGAATCAGCACGGTGGGAGATCTCTGGACGAGGGGGGGATTCAAAACTTTTGAGACGCTGCAGGCGGAGTTTCAGCTGCAGGGCAGTGAGTACTTTCGGTACCTACAGGTCCGCCATGCGCTGGGCTCCGTCTTCCCGGATGTTGCATCCATTCCGGAGTCTTCCCCCCTGGAGGACAGAGTGCTAGATGGCCATGTCCCGGACAGCACGATCTCCCTCATATACAAAAAATTGATTAACGATAGATCGTGTCTGCTGACTAGTCTCCGCGAGGCTTGGGTTGCCGACGGGCTGGAACTGGACGACGAGGATTGGATCTCCGCGGTGGCCTCTCCGAAAGAGGTGGCCATCCCGGCTCGCCTTCGTTTCGTCCAGCTCAAGATCCTTCACCGGGTCTACGTGACGGGGCCAAGGCTTTTACGTATGGGTTTTGCCGGTGATGGAATGTGTAAGCGTGGCTGTGGTGCGTTGGCGACTTTCATGCATATACTGTGGGAGTGCCCGAAGGTGGAGCGATTCTGGCGTGGTGTGCATGAGGTTCTACGAATGGTTACGCGTGTCGCGCTGCTGCCTGAAGCGAGGAGATGCTTGCTGAATGTCTGGGAACCAAATGACTACTCGGTCCCGCAGGCGCGGTGGGTGACTCTGGGATACATGATAGCCAAGCGTGATATTGCCCAATTGTGGGGATCCCAGAGGCCCCCTGCGGTGTCGGCCTGGAAAGAGCATATGGATTGGTGTATGTTTCGTGAAAAGGTGGTGTATGTGGCGAGGGGTAAGCCTGGGGCGTGGATGAAACTCTGGGGCCCCTGGAACGCCTACCGCGGGGGTATTTGTGAGCCGCCGCTGCTACCGGCGGCCTCGCCGGCTCCGTCTCCCTAGATGGCGCCCCTCCCTTGGCCGCGGGCGCGCGGTCCCCCAGTCCCTGATCTACTCCCGTCCCCCTCTTCAGAATTTTGCTGCTGGTTTGGATCCCCCACTTATGGAGCACGTGTTGTCACTTTGGATCGAGGGTTGCCTTGCGGTTGTGGTTTGTTTACGTTGTTTTGCATTAAGAAAATGGAACCGTACTGTGGGCATGGAGCTGTGAGGCCTGCACCATTGATCACTCCTGTCTTCCTACTGTGCACCGCTGAGAAAGCTTTTTGCTGTATGTATGTACTATGCTTTTGATGCTCTAGCGGCCGGCCGGGTGGTTGTAGGCCCATACCTGTAACTTCTATAAACTGCAATAAACGGTTTCAAAAAAAAAAAAAAAAAAAGATAATGAGTAACAGCAATGACCGCGCTCGCCCACGGCTGTTCTGCCGCCGTATTGCCGAAACTGATCACTGCGTCCCCAAGAAGCAGCAGCTGCCGGTGACCACACTTAGCTCCTGGATTTTCCCATACCTCGGCGTGTACTGGTGAATTTCCTCCTTTATTTTATATTAAAATTACGAGGGAGCCTACACCTTTTACTGCCGAGGCAACAGAATCACCGCCGCGGCCCACAGGAAGCCAGGCATCCTTGCCCGGGACATGTGCGGAGCCTGCGGTGTAGCAGGAAGTGTCTGCTCAAATGGGGCTCCCGTGCGTCACTCCTTACTTCTCTCGTTCTGTCCGTTACCCCTTTCTTCTCTCATTTCTTTCTTCACCCCTTCCATCACTCCGTTCTTCTCTCGTTCTTTCCTTCTATCCTTCAATTTCTCATTCCTTCCTTTATCCCTTCCATATATCATTCCTTCGTTTACCCCTTCCTTTACTCCTTCCTTCTCTCATTCCTTCTCTTATCTTCTTTCATTCCTTGTTTAACAACCTAATGAATACGATTGACAGTTATTTCTCACCCAAAGAGTCCTTCGTGTATGTCTAATATTAATGGGGACATCCTGAGCAGAAGAAACAAGCATTTACAATGCAACGGTCTCGGCATTGTTAAAGTTAGAGCTATTGGCATTGCTCATGACAGTGCCGTTTCTTTAAATGTTTTAAAAACAAAAATAATGTCATGACCAATGCCAATAGCTCTAACTTTACCAATGCCGAGACCATTGCATTGTAAATGCTTGTTTTTTTTTTATGTATCATCAGCACTTTATGCTACATGAAGGCATTAGATTGATGGTCATTAATTGTTTAAATTTGGAAAAACGTAATAAAGCAATGAGATACAAAAACAGAGGGTGCCGTGAATCCAGACTGCTGGCTGGGCACTGGTACAAGAAACCCCAGCACGGAGCTCAGCGATGGAGCCGGTGAGTCTGGAGGCCCGGTGGTGGGGGGGCTTCAGAGATGACGCAGGCCCTCACAGGAGTGACGTGGTGGAGCCCTCCCCGGAGGGCGGGGGTGACTCACCGTCTGTGCGGATGTGGACTCACAGCGGCCAGGAAACCAGACAAGGGTGACCCCCCCACGGATGGAGCGCAGCCATACACACCCCACCGGCCGGGGAGGGGGCTGCGGCCCCCAGGCCCTGCAGGAAGGGGTGTCAGCCCAGGGCAGCCATACACACCCCACCAGCTGGGGAGGGGGTTGCGGCCCCCAGGACCTGCAGGAAGGGGTGTCAGCCCAGTACAGCCATGGACACCCCTCCGGCAGGGGAGAGAGCTGCGGCCCCCAGGCCTTGGAGGACTGGGTGTCAGCCCAATAGAGCCATGGACACCCCACCGGCCGGGGAGGGGGCTGCGGCACCCCAGGCCCTGCAGGAAGGGGTGTCAGCCCAGGGCAGCCATGCACACCCCACCTACCGGGGAGGGGGCTGCGGCACCCCAGGCCCTGCAGGAAGCTGTGTCAGCCCAGTGCAGCTATGAACACCCCCAGGCCGGGGAGGGGGCTGCGGCCCCCCAGGCCCTGCAGGAAGGGGTGTCAGCCCAGTACAGCCATGGACACCCCTCCGGCCGGGAGAGGGCTGCGGCCCCCCAGGCCCTGCAGGAAGGGGTGTCAGCCCAGTGCAGCTATGAACACCCCCAGGCCGGGGAGGGGGCTGCGGCACCCCAGGCCCTGCAGGAAGAGGTGTCAGCCCAGTACAGCCATGGACACCCCTCCGGCCGGGAGAGGGCTGCGGCCCCCCAGGCCCTGCAGGAAGGGGTGTCAGCCCAGTACAGCCATGGACACCCCTCCGGCCGGGAGAGGGCTGCGCCCCCCCAGGCCCTGCAGGAAGGGGTGTCAGCCCAGTACAGCCATGGACACCCCTCCGGCCGGGAGAGGGCTGCGGCCCCCCAGGCCCTGCAGGAAGGGGTGTCAGCCCAGTGCAGCTATGAACACCCCCAGGCCGGGGAGGAGGCTGCGGCACCCCAGGCCCTGCAGGAAGGGGTGTCAGCCCAGTACAGCCATGGACACCCCTCCGGCCAGGAGAGGGCTGCAGCCCCCAGGCCCTGCAGGAAGGGGTGTCAGGCCAGTACAGCCATACACTTCCCTCCGACCGGGGAGAGGGCTGCGGCCCCCAGGCCCTGCAGGAAGGGGTGTCAGCCCAGTACAGCCATGGACACACCTGCGTCCGGGAGAGGGCTGCGGCCCACCAGGCCCTGCAGGACGGGGTGTCAGCCCAGTACAGCCATGGACACCACTCCGGCCGGGAGAGGGCTGCGGCCCCCATGCCCTGCAGGAAGGGGTGTCAGCCCAGTACAGCCAAGCACACCCCTACGGTCAGGAGAGGGCTGCGGCCACCCAGGCCCTGCAGGAAGGGGTGTCAGCCCAGTACAGCCATGTACACTCCACCTACCGGGGAGGGGGCTGTGGCCCCTCAGGCCCTGCAGGACGGGGTGTCAGCTCAGTAGAGACATGGACACCCCACCTACCGGGGAGGGGGCTGTGGCCCCTCAGGCCCTGCAGGACGGGGTGTCAGCTCAGTAGAGACATGCACACCCCACCTACCGGGGAGGGGGCTGCGGCACCCCAGGCCCTGCAGGAAGGGGTGTCAGCCCAGTACAGCCATGGACACCCCTCCGGCCGGGAGAGGGCTGCGGCCCCCAGGCCCTGCAGGAAGGGGTGTCAGCCCAGTACAGCCATGGACACCCCTCCAGCCTGGAGAGGGCTGCGGACCCCAGGCCCTGCAGGAAGGGGTGTCAGCCCAGTACAGCCATGGACACACCTGCGTCCGGGAGAGGGCTGCGGCCCACCAGGCCCTGCAGGACGGGGTGTCAGCCCAGTACAGCCATGGACACCACTCCGGCCGGGAGAGGGCTGCGGCCCCCATGCCCTGCAGGAAGGGGTGTCAGCCCAGTACAGCCAAGCACACCCCTCCGGTCAGGAGAGGGCTGCGGCCACCCAGGCCCTGCAGGAAGGGGTGTCAGTCCAGTACAGCCATGTACACTCCACCTACCGGGGAGGGGGCTGTGGCCCCACAGGCCCTGCAGGACGGGGTGTCAGCTCAGTAGAGACATGGACACCCCACCTACCGGGGAGGGGGCTGCAGCCCCGCAGGTCCTGCAGGAAGGGGTGTCAGCCAGTAGAGCCATGGACACCCGTCCAGCCGGGGAGGGGACTGTGGCACCCCAGGCACTGCAGGAAGGGGTGTCAGCCCAGTGCAGCCGTACACACCCCACCAGCCGGGGAGGGGGCTGTGGCTCCCAGGCCCTGCAGGAAGGGGTGTCAGCCCAGTACAGCCATGGACACCCCTCCGGCCGGGGAGAGGGCTGCGGCCCCCCAGGCCTTGCAGGACTGGGTGTCAGTCCAGTAGAGCCATGGACACCCCACCTACCGGGGAGGGGGCTGCGACCCCCAGGCCCTGCAGGACGGGGTGTCAGCTCAACTTGTACATTTGCAATTTTTTTTCCATTTGTATCTCTTATGTAACTCATGTAATCCAAAGTCCTTATGTAACACAACTGGTTCATTTGTAAAGCGCTCTGACACCTTTGGGTAATGTTCGCGCTATATGAAATCGCAATAAATAAATAAATAAATAAAAACACCCCCCAGGCCAGGGAGGGGGCTGCGGCCCCCCAGGCCCTGCAGGATGGGGTGTCAGCCCAGTACAGCCATGGACACCCCTCCGGCTGGGGAGAGGGCTGCAACCCCCCAGGCCCTGCAAGAAGGGGTGTCAGCCCAGTACAGCCATGGACACCCCTCCAGTCGGGGAGAGGGCTGCAGCCCCCCAGGCCCTGTAGGAACGGGTGTCAGCCCAGTACAGCCATGGACACCCCTCCAGCCGGGGAGAGGGCTGCAGCCCCCCAGGCCCTGCAGAAAGGGGTGTCAGCACAGTGCAGCCATGAACACCCCACCTATCGGGGAGGGGGCTGCGGCCCCCCAGGCCCTGCAGGAAGGGGTGTCAGCCCAGTGCAGCCATGGACACCCCACCTGCCGGGAGGGGGCTGCGTCCCCCAGGCCCTGCAGGAAGGGGTGTCAGCACCGTGCAGCCATGAACACCCTCCAGGCCGGGGAGGGGGCTGCGCCCCCCCCAGGCCCTGCAGGAAGGGGTGTCAGCCCAGCCCAGTGCAGCCATGGACACCCCACCTACCGGGGAGGGGCTGCGGCCTCCAGGCCCTGCAGGAAGGGGTGTCAGCCCATCCCAGTGCAGCCATGGACACCTCACCTACCGGGGAGGGGGCTGCGGCCCCCCAGGCCCTTCAGGAAGGTGTGTCAGCCCAGTGTACGCCAGAATCAGAGAAGCACTAACCAGGCTATTCAATAATGCGGGTTGAGGCCCCATGGTCTAGTCAGAGGCGCTGGCCAATCTGCCGGACTCCCACTCTCACCCGGACAAGCAGTCCAGCCTGGCCTCCTGGTCACAGACGAAGCTTCTATTTTATTACTTGATGTACACGTACCCCAGAACGGGCAACATGTGCCGTCCAGAGTCCCCATCATGGCACACACACATCCAAGTCAGAGACCCCATGCACACACATCCAGAGCAGAGCAACCCATGCACACACATCCAGGTCAGAGCCCCTATGCACATACGTCCAGGTCAGAGCACCCCATGCACACACATCCAGGTCAGAGCCCCCACCATTGGCACACACATCCAGGTCAGAGCCCCCTCATGCACACACATCCAAGTCAGAGCCTCCCATGCAGACACATCCAGGTCAGAGCCCCATACACACATATCCAGGTCAGAGCCCCCCATGCACACACATCCAGGTCAGAGCCCCCACCATGCAACCACATCCAGGTCAGAGCCCCCCATGCACACACATGCAAGTCAGAGCCTCCCATGCACACACATCCAGGTCAGAGCACCCCATGCACACACATCCAGGTCAGAGCCCCCACCATTGGCAGACACATCCAGGTCAGAGCCCCCTCATGCACACACATCCAAGTCAGAGCCTCCCATGCAGACACATCCAGGTCAGAGCCCCATACACACATATCCAGGTCAGAGCCCCCCATGCACACACATCCAGGTCAGAGCCCCCACCATGCAACCACATCCAGTTCAGAGCCCCCCATGCACACACATGCAAGTCAGAGCCTCCCATGCACACACATCCAGGTCAGAGCACCCCATGCACACACATCCAGGTCAGAGCCCCCACCATTGGCACACACATCCAGGTCAGAGCCCCCCATGCACACACATCCCCCATGCACACACATCCAGGTCAGAGCCCCCATGCACCAACATCCAGGTCAGAGCCCCCCCATGCACACACATCCAGGTCAGAGCCCCTCATGCACACACATCCAGGTCAGAGCCCCCACCATGGCACACACATCCAGGTCAGAGCCCCCCATGCACACACATCCAGGTCAGAGCCCCCATGTACACACATCCAGGTCAGAGCCCCCATGCACACACATCCAGGTCAGAGCCCCCACCATGCACACACATCCAGGTCAGAGCCCCCATGCACACACATCCAGGTCAGATCCCCATACACACATATCCAGGTCAGAGCCCCCATGCACACACATCCAGGTCAGAGCCCCCACCATGCAGCCACATCCAGGTCAGAGCCCCCCATGCACACACATCCAGGTCAGAGGCCCCCATGCACACACATCCAGGTCAGAGCCTTCTGTACACACACATCCAGGTCAAATCCCCCCATGCACACACATCCGGGTCAGATCCCCCATGCACACACGTCCAGGTCAGAGCACCCCATGCACACACATCCAGGTCAGAGCACCCCATGCACACACATCCAGGTCAGAGCCCCCACCATTGGCACACACATCCAGGTCAGAGCCCCCTCATGCACACACATCCCCAATGCACACACATCCAGGTCAGAGCCCCCCATGCACCAACATCCAGGTCAGAGCCCCCCATGCACACACATCCAGGTCAGAGCCCCCCATACACACACATCCAGGTCAGAGCCCCCACCATGGCACACACATCCAGGTCAGAGCCCCCCTATGCACACACATCCAGGTCAGAGGCCCCATGCACACATATCCAGGTCAGAGCCCCCCATGCCCACACATCCAGGTCAGATCCCCCATACACAAACATCCAGGTCAGAGACCCCCCATGCACACACATCCAGGTCAGCGGCCCCATGCACACACATCCAGGTCAGAGCCCCCACCATTGGCACACACATCCAGGTCAGAGCCCCCCCTTGAACACACATCCGGGTCAGAGCCCCCCATGCACACACATCCAGGTCAGAGCCCCTCCATGCACACACATCTCGGTCAGAGCCCCCCCATGGCGCACACATCCCGGTCAGAGCCCCCATGGCACACACATCCAGACCAGAGCCCCCCTTGTACACACATCCAGGCCAGAGCCCCCACCACGGCATAAACATCCAGGTCAGAGCCTCCCCATACACACACATCTCTGTCAAAGCCCCCCCATGGCACACACATCCTGGTCAGAGCCCACACCACGGCACACACATCCAGGTCAGAGCCCCCATGCACACACAACCAGGTCAGAGCCTCCCCATGCACACACATCCTGGTCAGAGCTTGTCGCATGCAGCATGCCGATGCATCCAGGTCAGAGCCCTCCCATGTACACATAGAGTGTGTTGCATGCAGCATGCCCAAACATCCAGGTCAGAGCCCCCATGCACACATAGAGCTTGTCGCATGCAGCATGCCGATTCATCCAGGTCAGTGCCCTCCATGCACACATTGAGCTTATTGCATGCAGCATGCCGATGCATCCAGGTAAGAGCTCTCCGATGCACACATAGAGCTTGTCACATGCAGCATGCCGATGCATCCAGGTCAGATCCCCCATGCAGACACAGAGCTTGGAGCATGCCGATGCATCTAGGACAGAGCCCCCCCATGCACACATAGAGCTTGTCGCATGCAGCAAACATCCAGGTCAGAGCTCCCCATGCAGACAGAGCTTGTCACATGCAGCATGCCGATGCATCCAGGTCAGAGCCCCCTCATGCATACATAATGCTTGGAGCTTGCAGTATGCCGATGCATCCAGGTCAGAGCCCCCATGCAGACACAGAGCTTGGAGCATGCAGCATACTGACGCATCCAGGTCAGAGCCCCCATGCAGACACAGAGCTTGTCACATGCAGCATGCCGATGCATCCAGGTCAGAGCACCCCCATGCTGTCATAGAGTTTGTCGCATGCAGCATGCCAATGCATCCAGGTCAGAGTCCCCTCCATGCACACATAGAGCTTGGAGCATGCAGCATGCCGATGCATCCAGGTCAGAGGTCCCTCCATGCACACATAGAGCTAGGAGCATGCAGCATGCCGATGCATCCAGGTCAGAGCCCCCTGCAGACACAGAGCTTGTCACATGCAGCATGCCGATGCATCCAGGTCAGAGCCCCCCATGCACACATAGCGTTTGGAGCATGCAGCATGCAATACATCTAGGTCAGGGCCCCCCATGCAGTCATATAGCTTGTCGCATGCAGCATGTCAATGCATTCAGGTCAGAGCCCCCCATGCACACATATAGCTAGGAGCATGCAGCATGCCCAAACATCCAGGGCAGGGCCCCCCATGCAGTCATATAGCTTGTCGCATGCAGCATGTCAATGCATTCAGGTCAGAGCCCCCCATGCACACATACAGCTAGGAGCATGCAGCATGCCCAAACATGCAGGTCAGAGCCCCCCATGCACACATATAGCTAGGAGCATGCAGCATGCCCAAACATGCGGCTCAGAGCCCCCATGGACACATAGAGATTTGAGTATGCAGAATGCTGATGCATCCAGATCAGAGCCCCCCTGCACATATAGTGCTTATCACGTGCAGCATGCCCAAACGTCCAGGTCAGAGCCCATCCCGTGCACACACATCTGTTCATAACCCCCATCAGGTACACATGAAGTAGAGAACTTCCAGTGTGAGATGCTGGCCTGGTATATGCTGACCACTAATTAAAGTGGGCACCTTCTACCAGTCTAAACAACCCTTATTGATGATTAGGTTAAAGACAACCTTTATTGAAAGCTATCCTGGTGGTAGCTATGGAGAGCAGCCTTCAGGCTAAATCTCGAAGGAATGTAAAGCAGCTTGTTTTACCAGATTATAACCTCCTGAATGGTCAAATGAAAGAAGAATCACACAAGGAATATATAAAATGTATTTATTTATTACTAAAAGCTCTCTACTAACCTCTTTATGAGATTAGAGAACAAAGCACACAATATTAAATCACTAGAACGACAGTAAATAGCCCAAACACAGCGGGCTCCAGGGGGAGACCGAACCATATAGTAAGAAAGTGGTATAACAACCACGACCTGACTAGACACAGTGCCTAGAGCACGTAGAATCGCTGGGACCCTAAGGAACCACCCAAGGTAGTGACACAGGGGACCCACGGAGGACGGGTGCAGTGTGAGAACACAGACGCGAGTTCCGCACAACTCTATGGGAAAGTCGCGGTTGGAATTTTAAAGATTAAGGACACTTCGGAGAGGACTTCAAGCAAACCCTTTGGAACATAGAAGGTTCTAAGGCCAGCACCCTTGTGAATACTGAGGTACCCGTGTTACCTATCCCAGGAGAGCCGGGTGCATAGGGGTCAAATGATGTCGGAAATGCTCGTTGATTTCAATGGCGTGATGCGAAGAAGTGCTGCTGCCGGGAAGATGAAAAGTGTCCGGTGTGATCCAAGCCTGGATCAGAGCTGAGAAGAACGTAAAAGCAGAGGGGACAGAGTCTGGGTCCCTTCACAGTGACCAGGGGCACGATAGATGAATGCCCACCGATGTCGGGTGTTTCAGGTGAGAAGAGGTGAAGCTTGACTCTGCAGCCACGGGGACCAGGAGACGTCGACGACAACCAAAGTCTGGAGGTGAGCTATCCCACGAAGGATGTTGAGTGCTGGGGGGTCAGTGTATGGATTGAACACCAGCAAGCCTAGGCAACTGCAACCCACGCGGACAGAGGAAAGATGCTTCAGTGAAGACCAGCAAGGTCCTGGGAAGTCTCCAAGCAATGGAGAGTCAGGGCACGTCTGGAGCAACCAGAAAAGCCCCTGGAAAGTCAAAGCTACCTTCACAGGGACCCACAGGTCGACGGACCAGGGATCGCAAAGGGACCTCGAGCTGAATCACAAAATACCAGCCCACGGAACACTCGTGGAGTGTAGGCCGGAAATCTTCAGTGGAAATACTGCTCGGGGTCAGGACTGCAAGTAGACCAAAGCACAGCCTCAGAGGCCAAAAAGCATATGCTGCAAATGTACACGGTGCACAGGGGTTCGGGTTGCACGGTCCCCACGAGGGATACGGGCCTCAGAATAGCTGAGAGTGCAGATCAACCTCAGAAACCATGGAAACCCACCTCCTGTGTTGCAGAAATCTTCAGAGTCCTCAGGAGCTCGGGAGCTCGGGAGATGCAAACCGGTCAGATGCTTTTCAGGTGCCTGCCTTGCAGGGGAGTAACTGCTTTACTCCAAGGGAGATTCTTCAGTCATCCAGCGTTGTGCAGATCGTCGAGGTACTTGGTTTCTGTAGCAGAGTTTATTCCAAGTAAAATCTAAAGTTCTGTAGTCAGGGGTTCCTACTTTATACCCAAGGAAGGGGTGGGACAAACTCTGGGGACCCGCCTATGGGAAGGTCAGGACAGAGGGGTGGCTACACCCATGTCCTTTGTCCAGTTTCACGCCAGAGCAGGAGAAAATGGCTCCTGCAACTGGTTTGAGCTGGACTATGCACAGGGACACCAAATGTGCCCCTAGTGCAGACATCAAAGCACTCTCAGAGTGCACCTACCCAGCCCCAATACACTAAAGCCTGTCTAGGAGGTGGTCACACCTCCCTGTGACAGGATACCTATTGTCAAGTGTTAGAATTAGTTTTCTCTAGTTGGCACAGGTAGGTACTTGTGACAAATAGGGGCCCTCTCCTCTAGTCAGGGTATGGGGGTACATTCCAAAAATAACTCCTGCTCACCCCCTTGGTAGCTTGGCACGAGCAGACAGGCTTGTCTCAGAGGCAGTGTGTAAAGCATTTGTGAACACATACGGTAATCAAGTGACAACACTACAAATGGACACCACACAGGTTGTATATTGATAAAAATAATTATCTTTTATATAGAGTTACCACAAGACCATAAACGACAAAAATAATCCACAATACTATTAGAAATCAAGAGTTCATGTTAAAAAGGCTTAAATCAAAGTTCTGTGCGAGTCGGTAGCCCTGTCTGGCTACAGCGTTGCTGAAATAACACAGAGTCTAACAAATCCAGCGACCGTGTCGGTCCGGACCCACTCAAATGTCGACAGACTCAGTCACAGTACCTTTTGCTTGAGGCGTTCTTCGTGGTGCAGAAAAGAAAGCATTTCAGGACGCGCTGTCCCTCGATGCGGTGCAGGCAACGGCCCGTTGACGGAGTCGGTGGGTCCGAGGCGTACGTTGCAGAGTGAGACGGTTCTTCGATGCGGTGCTTGCAGCTTGCGGTGTAGCGACAGAGCCGGATTGCGGGAGCTGGCGTCGATCAGTCCGGACAGCGGTACGAGTCGGGCGGTGCTTCGCGAAGGGTGCGAGTGGTGCCCAACTCCGATACGTTCACAGGACTCGAAGTCAGAAACAGTGATCGTGTCAGTCAGACCAGTTCGATTTGGTGTAGCGAGGCGTTGCACGTCGCGGTGTCTGCAAGTGACGTGCAGGCAATGGCTCGGTGACTGCGTCAGGACGGAGTCGGTGAGCTCAGAGCTTGCGTTGTTCGATGCGGACGTTGTTTGATGCTGTGCCTACAGGACACCGGGCCGATCGTGAGAGTCGGTCACAGCTCCCTGCCTCTGTAGACACTGAAACAGCGTTTCCAGCAGCAATCCACAAAGGCTGGTGAAGTCTACTGGTCCTGAGACTTCGGTCAGGGGGCAAGCTCTCTTCCAAGCCCTTGGAGATCTTTGCACAAGTGGATGAGGGTACACACACAGTTCTCCTCCCTCTCTTAGGCAGTAAGGCAACCACTGCAGGCCAATTCCCCAAAACAGCAACCAGGTGGGGATAGCTTCTCCTTCAGTCTTCGCAGGTTCCTTCCTCAGCAGAGGTTTCTTCTTGTCTTCCCAAAAGTGATCTAAATTCTTGGGATCAGCGTCCCAGTACTTATACCCCAAAATCCTTTGTCCTATGAGGGCAGAGAGGCATTTGCCCAGTCCAAACCAGTACTGGAGCACTTTGTGTACATGACTCCTTCTTTCCTTTCAGAGAGCAGGGCAGAGACATCAGACGCTCCACAGGGGGTGGAGCCAGCATTGTGGAGGGAAGGCACAGCCCTATTCAGGTCCCAGGTGCAACTCCTCCCACCCATCTGCATGGAGATCTCTCTATTCAGCCCTGGCTGCCTCACCCTGTCTCCTGGAATTTCCCCAGCCCCTTTCACTCAAACTCCAGACAAGCAATACACAACCTAGCAGAGGCAGGTTTGGACAGTTAAGCAAGAAAATACCTACTTTCTAAAAGTGGTATTTTCAAACACAGAATGTTAAAACCAACTTTACTAAAAGATGTATTTTATCATTCTGAGTTCAGGCATTCTAAACTCGAATTCCTACCACGTTCCCTGGGTCAGTTAGGATTATAAGATGTAATAATCAAAACTGCCCATTCTGGCCTATGGAGAACAGGTAGCCTTACAATAGTGAAAAACGAAAATGGCTGTAATTCACTATTAGGACATGCCACACACATCAGGGCTTGTCCTACCTTATACTTACAATGCACCCTGCCCTTGCGCCTACCATAGGAGTGACTGATATGAAGCAAAGGGAAGGTTTAGGGACTGGTAAGTGGGTGCACTTCCCCAGTCGTCATGGCAGTGCGAGACTGCACGCAGGCTCTGCGATGGCAGACCTGAGACACACGTTTACAGGCTGCTTCTTTGGGTGGAAAAACCAGTGCTGCAAGCCCACCAGCAGCATTTGACTCACAAGCCCCAGGCACCTCTTGTGCACTGTACTAGGACCTGACAGTGAATCAAATATACCCAATCATGGAATCACTAATTCCTACAACAATTTACAATAGGGAGCACTTGCAATGTGGCACTGGACAGCAGTGGCACAGTGCCCAAAGCATCTAACACCAGCAAAAACACGTGAGGCAACAGCAAAAAATGGAAGGGAGACCCACGCCAATGGTGCCAGGTCTAACATCAAGCCTTCCCCTGCCTGAGTTTCGTCCAGTAGCAGGAGGGCAGACTCGTGTCTGTGGCTGGCAGTATCCATCTTGTGATGCCAGGGTCGAGAAAGCTGGTACCGGGTGTACCTGTGTTGTCATATTTCACCCTCTAGGAGGGTGGAATCATACCTCCCCCGCCAGTTACTGGCGGGGAGGTTTGATTCCAAGGTGTTTGACACCAAACACAACATGTTTCCATGCAGCCGTTTTAAAGTTAGCATTTACCGTGAGGTTATAATGCACTTAAGAGTATATGGTTGGCTGCATCACAAACATCCCCGGAATAGAGGTTCTGAAGGCTGCAGAGGGGCTCTGTTCATGCAGGTGCACCCTCTCACATAAAACCCAGCACCCTGCCTTCAGGATTGATAAGGCCTGCCATAGGGGTGACTGATAGGTTTATATGTGCAGTGATAGGCATGGGGGCTTTGACCTGTGGTGTCATTTTGAATGGTCTCCCAGGAGTGTCATAATACATGCTGCAGCCCCTGAGAGGCCTCTGGGGTACCTATGCCCTGGGTACACTAGTATACCATATACTAGGGACTTATAAGGGTACCCAAGAATCCAATCTGGAGTGTACCTAAAGTACATGCAATCAATTTAGAGAAGAAAGCAGCTAGGCTGGGGTCCTGGATAGCAGGATCCCAGCCAAACTAAGTCGGAAACAGTGAAACATCAGCAAAAAGTGGGGGTAACTATAAGAAGCAGATCCTACTCTCCTACATCCAGCATGCACAGACATGCACCTCAAACCATGCACACACATCGAAGTCAGATCTAACACCACTCAGAAGCCCCCAGCACACACACACATCCAGTGTAGACCCCCACAGCATGCAAAAATGTCCCACACAGAAGACACCACCATCGATATACATCTAGTGCAGATACCACACGATGCTAACACACCCAGCTCACAAAAACACCCTCCAGTCACACACATCCAGCTCAGAGAACCCCCATGCACACAGATCCAATCTGGACCCCGTGCCATGCTCTGACATCCAGTCCAGAGAACCCCCATGCACACAGATCCAATCTGGACCCCGTGCCATGCTCTGACATCCAGCCCAGAGAACCCCCATGCACACAGATCCAATCTGGACCCCGTGCCATGCTCTGACATCCAGTCCAGAGAACCCCCATGCACACAGATCCAATCTGGACCCCGTTCCATGCTCTGACATCCAGCCCAGAGAACCCCCATGCACACAGATCCAATCTGGACCCTGTGCCATGCTCTGACATCCAGCCCAGAGAACTCCCATGCGCACAGATCCAGGTTAGGGATACCCACAGTGCACACACATCTAGCTCAGAGACCATCCTATCATACACATCATCCATTCATACACACACTTGCAGCTCAGAGACCCAGTACCATGCACCATGCACACACATCCAGCTTAGAGAACCCCTGTAGGAAAGTAGAATCTGCTTTTATGGTTACCCCCACTTTTTGCTGGATGTAACGCTGTTTCTGACTAGTCTGACTGGGATCCTGCTAATCGGGACCCCAGTCTCTGTGCTTTCTCCCCTAAATTGGTAATAGTAAATACTTAGGTACATCCCAGATTGGATACTGGGGTGCCCTTATCAGTCCCTAGTATATGGTACTGAGGTACCCGGAGCACAGGTACACCAGGGGTCCCCCATGGGCTGAAGCATGCATTATGCCACCCAAGGGGGATCACTCAAACTGTAACTACAGGCCTGCCATTGTAGCCTGTGTAAGCAGGTGCTAGCACCACTTATGACAGATATAGGTTTCCCTATATCTAAGGTCACTGCACTCAAACCAATAAGTCACCCCTAAGGCAGGCCTTTCAATCCTGAAGGCAGGGTGCTCAGTTCTAAGTGTGAGGGTGTCCCTGCATCGGCTAGACCACCCCTACAGCCTACAGAATACATTCTCCCGGATTGCGAGACAGCCATATAACATAGAGAGGGGCACCGCGTGTAGGAGAGTAGGATCTGCTTCACATGGGTACCCCCACTTTTTGCTGGTGTTTCACTGTTTTTCAACCTTAGTCTGGCTGTGGCCCTGCTAATCAGGCCCACAGCCTAGCTGCTTCCTCTCTAAAATGGTTTGCATGTACAATAGGTACATATCTAATTGCATTCTGGAATGCCTTATAAGCCCCTAGTATATGGTATACTATGTACCTAGGGCATAGGTACCTCAGAGGCCTACCAGGGGCTGAAGCATGTATTATGCCACCCCTGGGAAGCACTCCAAAATGGCACCACAGGTCTGCTACTGCAGACTGGGTAAGGGTGTGCTTGCACCCTTTACAGTGGTATAGGCTACCTATATCCACATATATATACAGACACATATAAACCTATAAGCCACTCCTATGGCAGGCCTTGACAATCCTGAAGACAGAGTGCTTGGTTTTATGTGAGAGGGTGCCCGAGTATGAGCTGAGCACCTCTGCAGCTTTCGGAAATACTTCCTTATGGCTGTTCTGTGATACAGCCATACCATATACTCTTAAGTGCATTATAACCTCGCGGTAAATGCTAACTTTGGAATGGCTGCATCAAAACATGTCATGTTTGGTATCAAACGATTTGGAATACTACCCCCCCCCCCCCACCAGTTCTGGCGGCGGGGGTAGCATTCCACCCTTCTAGAGGGAGAGACATGTTCACACTGGTCAAACCCGGTAGGACTTTCCTGAGCCCTGGCATCACAAAATGGATGCCTCTGCCACAGACACGGGTCTGACCTCCTGCTGCTGAACGAAACTCCGGCAGGGGAGGCCTGGACAATAAGTTTCCTGTCGAAGGGAGGTGTAACCACCTCCCCAGACAGGCAGATGTGTATTGGGGCTGGGCGGGAGCACTCTCTGGTGCTTTTAAGTCCTGCACTGGGGGCACATTTGGTGTCCCTGTGCATAGTCCAGTTCAAACCGGTTTCAGGGGCTACCTGCCCCTGCTCTGGCGCGAAACTGGACAAAGGAAATGGGTGTAACCACCCCTCTTTCCAGGCCCACCCATAGGTAGGGCCTTAGAGTTAGTCCATCCCATAAACTTACTGTAAGTATAGGAATCCAGTCCCTAGGACTTTAGATTACCCTGGACGAAACTCTGCAATGTAGATCCTGGACCTTCGACGTTCTATCCTGACTAGAAGACTGAAGAAATCTCCCTTGGGGTCAAGGAGTGACTCCCCTGCTTGGCAGGTACCAAAGAAGCAACTGACCGGTCTTTGCATCACCAGAGGTGAATTTCCAGACTTCTCCGAGGCTACCCTGAGTCCACAGCAAAGCTGAGGCCTGTGGCTATCGTGGGTGATGTGGAACCGTGACCCCTGGACACTGTGAACGTTTGCAGCAATACTATCTTCCTGGTCCTCCTCGAAGTTGTACTTTGGGCTCCGAGTAGCCCCAGCCTTGAGCACCTCCTACACCGAAGATTGCTGGCCTCCACTCCACGAGTGACCCATGTGCCCGTTTCAAGTGCGACCGCTCGAGGCTCCTTCGCGATCACTAGCCCGTTGGCTAGCAGGTCCCCACGAAGGCAACTGCTCTTCTGCTTGGGCTTTCCTGGTTGCTCCAGACGTGCCCTGACTTATCCTTGCTGGGTGAGTCCCTCAGACCTTTCTGGTCTGCACCGCAGTCCTTTCTCTGAATTCCAGTGACTTGCCGTTGCCAAGGCTTGTTGGGTCCTTTCCGGTCGCCGACACCGCAGCACTCGATAGACTTTGTGGGACAGCTCGAATCCGGCTTGTGGGCTTCATCGATGCATCCTGGACCTTGTGGCTGAAGAGTCAAGACACCCATCAACTATCCAGAAGCACCCGACATCTGTGGGTATTGGTCCATCCTGCCCTCGGTCACTGGCAAGTGACCCAGACTCTGTCCCCTCTGCTTTCAGGTTCCTTCCTTCCTAGATCCGGGCTTGGATCTCTTCGGACACTTCTCCTCTTCACGGCAGCAGCAGTTCTTTGCAGGCTTCCATTGAAATCGACAACGCGACCCGACACCAAAAGACACCTATGCACCCGGCTTCCCTGGGTGAGGTAACTCGAGTACTCCCAGCGATTCTACAGGCTCTAGGCCCTGTGTCTAGTTCAGTCGTGGTTCTTATACCACTTTTTTGGTATATGGTTTGGTACGCCCCTAGGGCCCAAACGTGTATTTGTGCTATTACTGATGATTTCTCACTTGTAACTTAAGTACTTTGAACTCCAGTCTCATTAAAAGACTAGAGGGGTGTGTTTTATCTTAAATACATATATTTTAAATATATATCTGGTGTGGTTGTCCTTTCATTTGATCATTCAAGAGATTATAGACTGGTAAAACAAGCTGCTTTACATTCCTTCAAGACTTAGCCTGAAGGCTGCTCTCCATAGCTACCACTAGGGTAGCTTTCAATCAAGGTTGTCTTTAACCTATCACCATAAGGGGTTGTTTGAACTGATACAAGGTGCCCACTAGAACTAGTGGACAGCATATATCAGGCCACCTTCTCACACAGCGTCATTACGCGATGACCATCTCGAAACTGACTGTAATGAATCCTATCATGTTTGGTATCAAACATGTTGGAATCATACCTCCACACGGTGTGGGCGGTATGATTCCATGCACTGTAAAGCTCCTCCGGGAGGCCCTCAGTGCTCCCGGTACCATTCTTCTAGACCCGGACAGCACAACATGGATGCTGCCTACCAGAGACACTATTCTGCCCTCTTGCTTCTGAGCCAAGCTCGAGCAGGGGAAGGCAAAACAATAGATATCCTGTCACAGGGAGGTGTGACACTGGACAAAGGATATGGGAGTATCCTCCTTACCATCTGACCCCTTCCCTGGGAGGGAACCCTGAATCGTCCTAACCCTTTCCTTAGGGTACTTAAGGACTTACCTGAGGGTGGGACAAGATTAATTTCAGACACCACTTCTTCAACCATCTGGGCACTCTGGGCTTCGCTGGACTTCGCTCTGGGCATCAAAGCTGCAACTGGGAAGACTACTGCTGCTCCTGTTCTCGTCGCTCTTCTGCTGCAACGTCCATGCCTGTGGTCCATACAGGAAACCTTCCAAGGACTGTGGGCATCCAAGACACCTGAAGGAATCTCCCTTGAAGTGAAGGTGTCACTTCCCCGCATCTGCAGGCATCGCAACTAAGCTGACTGGTCTGGTGATCCTGGGCTCCAATGTACTCCGAAAGGCTCAGCAACACAGGTGGTGGTTCTTCACATCCCTTGAGGTCTGTCCTGTCCTCTCACAAAGTTTGAGGCTAGTATCCCCTGTTGAAGCTGCAGGACCCGAACCCCTGTGCACTGTGTTGAATTGCAGCTGCAAAGGCTTGTTGGCTTCCCTGAACCAAGATCTTCGGGCTCCAAGTAGCCTCAACCTCAAGCATGTCCAGTGACGAACATCTTCATTCTCACCGCATCACTTGCACCGTGGGCCTGCATCTTTGATGAGCTTTTCGAGGTCTAGTGCCTCCGGTCTATAGGTCCTCTTGAGGGTCATCTTTGAATTCTTTGGGCTCCCTGATTGCTCAGGGCCTGCCCTGACTCCCCTGCTTGCGGTGAGTCTCCTGGAACTTGCTTGTCCTGTCATTGTACCTTCTTCGACCAAATTGGTTACAGTTGCCAAGGCTTGTTGGAGCTCCCGACGGACACCGACTCCTCATCTCTCGACATCTGACGTGGGACAGCTTGTATGCGGTTCCTGGTCATCCACAGTGTCGCCTGGTCTGCACAGTTGCAGTTTCAAGTTCACCGTCAGCTTTCCTGCAACACTCGACATCGGTGGGAATTCATCTCCCGTTCCTCCTGGTCACTCCTGAGCGGCATAGACTATGTCCCCTCTGCTTACAGATACTCCACAAATTGAATCCACCTTTGGGTTCCACTGGACACTTTCACCTTCTCCAGCAGTGGCATCTTCCTGAAGTCCTCCATTGGGTTGGACTATGGTTGCCGACGCCACTTCACACCTATGCACCCGGCTTCTTTGGTGTAGGTATTCTGGTTCCTAGGGTATCCATGGGTGGGGAGGTTCTCCAACCTTCTGTCTTCCAAAGGGTTTCTTCAGGGTCCACTGGGAAGAGTTCTTCTTTAAAATTGCAACCCCGACTTACTCATTGACTTACATTGATCCCATGGTCATGATCCCACTCTGCACATGGCCTCCATGGGGATCCTGGCTACTTACCTTGGGTGGATTCTGAGATCTCCGGCACTTCTATGTCTTCTGGGTATAGTCTTGACTTGAGTCGTGGTTCGCATACCACTATTTTAGTATATGGTTTGGTATTCCCCTGGTGACCACTGTATATACCGTGCTACTTACCTGTTTCTATTGAAAAGTATTGTGTGCATTGTGCATGTCTCCGGATAGGAGATATCTTTATGTGTTAGTGAGTGTCTTATAATAAATACATATTTTTATAAATACACTGTGTGGTTCTTTTTCAATTAACCTATACGTACAAGATTATGTTCTGGTAACACAAGCAGCTTTACAATCCTTCTGGACTAAGCCTGAAGGCTGCTCTCCACAGCTGCCACTAAGAGAGCTTTCTAAGGTTGTTTAAGACCACTAAAATCACCCTAAAGGTTGGCTGGATAGGTGCAAGGTGACCACTTACATAAGTGTACACCATATACCAAGTCAGCTTCTCACAACCCTCATGCACACAGTTCCAGGTTAGTGACACCCACAATGCTCACACATCCAGCCCAGAGACCCGTGCCATGTTCCCACATCCAGCCCAGAGAAAATCTATGCACACAGATACAGGTTAGGGACCCCCACAGTACACCAAGCCTGGGCAGAGAACTCCGCACCACCAGGGGAGTTTGCAGAGTTTTTCCTACTCCGCACTCCATTGAGAATGCAGAGTAGAGGCAAAACTCCGAGTCCGCAGCGGAGTGGAGTTAGCCAGCCCCCACCTGCAGCAAAAAAAAAAGGAAAAAACTCAAAAAAAGCACTTACCTCTGATGTGGCGTCTCCGGGCTGCCCTCTTCCTCCTCGCTGTGGTCTCTCTTGCCATCTCCTCGTCCACCCACGCAAACCCCTATGTCAGCCGTACGTCTTGGTAGGACTGCGCATGCGAGCGTGCATGCACAGTTCTTGCAAGACGTATGTGGACGAGGAGATGGCGAGATAGACCAGACGAGGAGGAGGAGGGCACCCTGGAGACGCCACACCAGAGGTAAGTGTTTTTTCTTTTATATTTTTTTTATTGATATTTTTTATTAGGGAGGTGGAGGCGGGGAGCGGAGTGAAGTTTTTTCCCAAATCCATGGAACTCCGCATTGTGGCACTCCGCCAACTCCGCCTGGGGTTACAGTACACATACATCCAGCTCACAGACCATCTCATCATACACACACTTGCAGCTCAGAGACCCTGTACCATGCACATACATCCAGCTTAGAGATCCCCTCACCATTCATCTTCAAGTGACTTCCCACTAACATTTGCGGAATTGTCACCCATGCCATCATCACCAGCGAGCTGAACTAAAGCTACACACTCTATGCCAGAATCAACGCTCAACTGATCAGAAGACTGCAAACCGTACAAAACTCTCAATCTGCTACCCACACTCTCATCACCCAGTGGAAAACGTGTAATATATATTTGGCATAAGCAACAGCCATTTTGTCTGAGGTGTCCATTTTGTTTCCTTGGTAATTCTCCCGTCCTCTGCTGCTCGTCTTTTTTCCTGCCTGTGCTATCTATTTTAGTTGACTTCCTGACTCAGCTAAAAGCAATATGTGTGCTGAGAGTTTGTAGCTGCCAGTACACCTGTTAAATGTCAATCATTTGTTGCTGCCATAAGCATTTCAGCTCCCCCTCCCACTTTGCTGACCAAGTAGTTTTTATCTACCCTTGTTTGTTGATAACTATTTCCAAAACGTGCTCCTCCTATTTCTGTTCACGTGCTTACACTCCAGAAAAACTGTATAAAAGCTCTGTGTTCTGTGACTTCAGTGTACTACTTCCTCCAGCACTTGAGAGTGCTGTGTGGACGTGGTCCCACTCAAAAGTGATAAATAAACTTGTTATTTATTCCCAACTCCAGTGCAGATCTCTACTTTGTTGCTTTTTGAACCCGTGGACAGAAGGGTGACCCTGCACCAGTGTACCCCTAAAAAGATATATTTCCACAACCCCACACCTCAAAGAGCTCCACTGGCTGCCAATCTACAAACAAACTCTCTTCAACGTTCAAACTACTCACACACACATGCAAAGACTTACACAACATTGGCCCCACATACCTTGACAACTGCACAATCTTACACAAACCTAGTTTGCTTCTTTCGGGATGGACACAGTGATGTCCTCACTGAAAAAATGTTGTCAAGAAAATAGAGTGTGTTCTGTATTATTTTGTGTTATATAATATCCTGAAAATCTGGTTATATATCTATTTATGGATATAAGTTAATTCATGTTTTGTTCTGTTTCTTCCCAATCCAAGATGGTCAATCCTTTTTTGGAATTAAGTCACATCCTGTTTCCCACTATATAAGAAACACCACCGTGAAGCCCAGTTGTGTCGCAATTCTTCATTGTTCATCGCCACTCTGCGGATTTCGTGTCTCCTCCACCACCTCCAGTTTATTTGATCTTCTTTTCCATTTCCTGCTGCCTTCTCTAACCAGGTTGAAGGTTTTTTTCTGAAATTCAGTTTTTCTTCTCCTTGCTGGATTATTTCCTGGAGCAGTTCCAGATTTGTGTTCAATCTGACATCCCGTTCTGCCTCTGGAGGTAAAGGGCCTTTTCTGCGCACAAAGAAGCTTCTGCCACCGTCACCCGGAAGACGAGCTCTTGACACCTACCAGACACCTCTGCTCAGCCAGACTCCTTCTCGCACACAACCTCTGCATGCACAGAGCCAGAGCCAGGAGTCATGCCTCCTCCTACCTCACTCCTAAGGAATGAAACAGTCTGCCTCCTCACATCGAGCCCCACCGCAGTTCTTGATTCCCGCAAGTAACTGAAGACCTCGCCTTCACCTAGCTGCAACCTTGGCTCGGTCCATACACCCCCTGCCTCAGTGCCAGAATAAACTCCTGGGTGAGTCGTGCGCTATACAAATACACATAACAGAGCATAACATAACACACAGCTCAGTGACCCCCCTCCATCACACACTTCCAGCTTAGAGACAACACCTTCATGCTCAGAGACCACCCATGCCCACACATCCAAGATAGTGCCACCCACAATACACATACATCCTACTCAGAAGGCCCCACGTTTCACACACATCTATTTCAGAGACCCCACCGTACATACACATCTAGCTCAGAATCCCCACCATACACACATACCCCGCTCAGAAGCACCCAGCAGGCCACACAATCCAGATCCGAAGCGCCCCATACACAAAATCCAAGCTGGAAGCCCCCACTATGCACGCATATCCTGCTTAGACACCCCGTCACCAAGCACACATATCTAGTCACAGCTCCATCGTACAAAGTACTAGCCCCCAGACCCCAGGCACCATGCACACCTCTGAATACACAGCCCCATCATGCACCCATGCACTTCTGAGCCCCCACCATGCACCCATGCACTTCTGAGCCCCCACCATGCACACATGCACTTCTGAGCCCCCACTATGCACACTCCCCTGCTTCAGAGACTCCCCCAGCCCTTAAGGGCAGTTGCCCTCTACTATGCACATATGGACCCCCCAGAAGCCCCATACCTGCTCACACGTCATTCAGAATCCCCTGCTATGCTCTCATATCCGGCCCCTTTCTCTTTCACGCTGACGCACTGACAGAAACACTCCTTGGCGTGAACTGGCTTCTGCTTCTGGTGGGGGTTAAACCAAGTGAGTACTCTGGCTGATCTCTTGGCCCTCAGGGGGCTTCTCTTCACCCTCGGGGTGCACTGTCTGGCATGGCTTACCCCTTGTCCTCAGGGGCGTCACTCAACCTCAGGGTGCACTGTGTGGCATCGCTTGCCTCTTGCCCTAAGGGGTTTCTCTTGACTCTCAGGGTGCACTGCGTAGCATGGCTTGCCTCTAGTCCTAAGGGGCTTGCCTTCAACCTCAGGGTGCACTGTGTGGCACGGCTTACCTCTTGTCCACAGGAGCTTCTCTCAAGCTTAGGGTGCACTATGTGGCATGACTTGCCTCTTGTCGTCAGGGGCTTCTCTCATCCTCAGGGTGCACTGTGTGGCATGACTTACCTCTTGTCCTCAGGTGCTTCTCTCAACCTCAGGATGCATTGTGTGGCATGGCTTGCCTCATGTCCTCCGGGGCTCCTCTCATCCTTAGGGTGCCCTGTGTGGCATGGCTTGCCTCTAGTCCTAAGGGGCTTGCCTTCAACCTCAGGGTGCACTTTGTGACATGGCTTACCTCTTGTCCACAGGAGCTTCTCTCAAGCTTAGGGTGCACTATGTGGCATGGCTTGCCTCTTGTCCTCAGGGGCTTCTCTCATCCTCAGGGTGCACTGTGTGGCATGACTTACCTCTTGTCCTCAGGTGCTTCTCTCAACCTCAGGGTGGACTGTGTGGCATGGCTTACCTCATGTCCTCCGGGGCTCCTGTCACCCTTAGGGTGCCCTGTGTGGCATGGCTTGCCTCTAGTCCTAGGGGGCTTGCCTTCAACCTCAGGGTGGACTGTGTGGCATGACTTACCTCTTGTCCTCAGGTGCTTCTCTCAACCTCAGGGTGGACTGTGTGGCATGGCTTACCTCTTGTCATCAGGAGCTTCTCTCCACCTTAGGGTGCACTGTGTGGCATGGCTTGCCTCTAGTCCTAAGGGGCTTGCCTTCAACCTCATGGTGCACTGTGTGGCACGGCTTACCTCTTGTCCACAGGAGCTTCTCTCAAGCTTAGGGTGCACTATGTGGCAAGGCTTGCCTCTTGTCCTCAGGGGCTTCTCTCATCCTCAGGGTGCACTGTGTGGCATGACTTACCTCTTGTCCTCAGGTGCTTCTCTCAACCTCAGGGTGGACTGTGTGGCATGGCTTACCTCTTGTCCTCAGGAGCTTCTCTCCACCTTAGGGTGCACTGTGTGGCATGGCTTGCCTCTAGTCCTAAGGGACTTGCCTTCAACCTCAGGGTGCACTTTGTGGCATGGCTTCCCTCTCGTCCTCAGGATCTTCTCCCAACCTTAGGGTGCACTGTGTGGCATGGCTTGCCTCTTGTCCTCCAGGGCTTCTCTCACCCTCAGGGAGCACTGTGTGACATGGCTTGCCTCATGTCCTCTAGGGCTTCTCTCAACCTCAGGGTGCACTGTGTGGCATGGCTTGCCTCATGTCCTCCGGGGCTCCTCTCATCCTTAGGGTGCCCTGTGTGGCATGGCTTGCCTCTAGTCTTAAGGGGCTTGCCTTCAACCTCAGGGTGCACTGTGTGGCATGACTTGCCTCTTGTCCTCAGGGGTTTCTCTCATCCTCAGGGTGCACTGTGTGGCATGGTGTCAGGATCCCTAATGTGAGTTCCAAAACGAAGCGCAAGGAATTAAGTTCAATGGGCGCTTCAGTTTTGAATGGGTTTCAATGGTCAAGTTTGTGGCATGCCCGCATTTTCAAGATGGCCGCGCAGACGCTGGGGTCGGCGGTCTAGTTGTTAACAGATCCAGAGAGAGACGATGTGACGCGCGCGCGCCTGAGGTAGTGCGCACTTCACCAAGACATTTCCTCAGAGAAGACGTGTTCGAGAGAGTTCCCAGTTCTGAAGAGAATATCTAGTGTAAGAAAATTTTTCCAGAGTAACGCAAGAGAGTAGTGTCGAGTTAGGTAACCGATACTCACCGAAGAGGACAGAAAAAGCCGCAGAGTCCGTAGAGGCAACTTACTGAGAGTCGAGTTCGGAGTTATTTCCTCATCGCTCCAGGAAACGAGATATGACTTCTGCAGCACCTGAAAAGAATCCCACGGCCGTGGAGAATACAAATCAGTTGTTTAAATACCCCTCACACACCAAAAGGGCCCTTGGTGTCATGCTTCATCATAGGGGTCTTCCCGCCCCTCTACGGGACGGGGCGTGCTGCGACCTACGTCTACGCGGGAGCACTGTTATAAGTGAAACCACTATGATGTATTTACAATGAAAAATTAACGTATTGTGTCCCAAATAAATAGAATAATGTGGGAAGAAAATAACTTCCATTGTCCCGCCAAAATAACCACCCCGGTCATCTACGGAGCCGACCGGGGTGGTTATTTTGGCGGGACAATTTCCCAGGGATTCATAGCCGAGTTGGCATTCCCCCCACCAGGTCCTGCGCTCATGAAGTAATTTTCTCATTTACAGCAAGTAAATGGACCATATAAGACCTATTTAGGCATTACTAACCATTGGAAGTTATTTTCTTCCCACATTATTCTATTTATTTGGGACACAATACGTTAATTTTTCATTGTAAATACATCACTGTGAGTCTTAGGAAGGGATCCTTATGGTCCTGAAGAAGAAGCTTGGGGAAGCTTCGAAACATGTCGGCACCATCAGGAGGTCTAGCTCATTGAGGCATACTTTCCTCCTCCCCCCACTATTTTACTAATACCAGCTCATACGGTTTAATAAAGTTCATTCAACCAGAAGAGCCAGGTATTTTTTAACTCACTTTTCCACTCACTCCTGACCCTTCCTCTCACACCCTTGCATCACACATAGTGGTTTCACTTATAACAGTGCTCCCGCGTAGACGTAGGTCGCAGCACGCCCCGTCCCGTAGAGGGGCGGGAAGACCCCTATGATGAAGCATGACACCAAGGGCCCTTTTGGTGTGTGAGGGGTATTTAAACAACTGATTTGTATTCTCCACGGCCGTGGGATACATTTCGTCTTCTTGAGGAATTTTCCTAATATACTCAACCTACGGGTGGATCCATATGTTTATGAACATTTGACCGGGAGGAAGTATCCACCTCCACCACTCGGATGAGTGGTACCTCTCCACTCCCTATTTTGTTTATGTTTATATGCACCTGAAAAGAAGACAGAAGAAAGCTAAGTGAATTACTGAAAGATTTTAAGGTCACATTAAAATGATAAGTAGTGTTGGGTGACGCAATAAGTAAAGACTTACCAGGGTCAGCAGAGATCAGCATACCGAGTCCTGTAAAAGAAAAGAAGTTTATTGTAGTATATACTGAAGAGGTTACTAAGGGAGAAAATAAAAAGACATATAGAAAAGTCAACTAGGAAAGTAAGGAGAAAGACTTGCCTGAGCTATAACAGTTCACAGTAACCTAGGAGAGGAAGCAACTGGAGAAGTTAAAGCACAAAAGAATCATCTAGAAGACAACAGTTGTTAGTATAGCTAGAAGCAAGAAAAGAAAGAAGAGAAACCACGAGAAGAAAGAGAAGGCAACTATCGAAAGATTGATGGTAGGTCAAAAGAGAAAAATTTAGAAGATATAAAAACTACAAAGATAAATAGGTATAATTTAACGAATATATGTTTTACAGATAATTAGTGACATAAATAACAAGAAAGAAGAAAAAAGGCAGAGTTGAACAAGAAGAGAGGCACAGAGTTCAGGATACTGGGTAGGTAGAAAGCACCATTAGAGAAGAGAAGAAAAGAGACAGAATAGAGTAGAGGAGGAATAATAATTATGTTGTGTGCTTAGTTACCTCAGGAATCTTCAGTAGCAGAGTGATAGCTGAAGAAGAATTCCAGATAGGAAAACCAGAAGGTCCAGAACCAGTCTCTTCTCTTGTTTGTTATTTTATCCAATTTCCCCCTTCCCCCTTGCTGATCAGTTAGAGCCAAAGACATTTCTTGGGGCTGAGTGATTAGTAGTGGGAGTCGGGAAGCTAGCAGCTTCTGTTCCTGTGCAAGACAACGGTAACCAGCGAGAAGCTGAAGGTGAGCTCTGACACATGGCTTACCTCTTGTCCTGAGGAGCTTCTCTCAACCTCAGGGTGCACTGTGTGGCATGGCTTGCCTCTTGTCCTCAGGGGCTTCTCTCATCCTCAGGGTGCACTATGTGGCATGGCTTACCTCTTGTCCTCAGGTGCTTCTCTCAACCGCAGGGTGGACTGTGTGGCATGGCTTACCTCTTGTCCTCAGGAGCTTCTCGCCACCTTAGGGTGCACTGTGTGGCATGGCTTGCCTCTAGTCCTAAGGGGCTTGCCTTCAACCTCAGGGTGCACTTTGTGGCATGGCTTACCTCTTGTCCTCAGGATCTTCTCTCAACCTCAGGGTGGACAGTGTGGCATGGCTTGCCTATTGTCCTCCAGGGCTTCTCTCAACCTCAGGGTGCACTGTGTGACATGGCTTGCCTCATGTCTTCTAGGGCTTCTCTCAACCTCAGGGTGCACTGTGTGGCATGGCTTGCCTCATGTCCTCCGGGGCTCCTGTCACCCTTAGGGTGCCCTGTGTGGCATGGCTTGCCTCTAGTCCTAAGGGGCTTGCCTTCAACCTCAGGGTGCACAGTGTGGCATGACTTGCCTCTTGTCCTCAGGAGCTTCTCTCAACCTCAGGGTGCACTGTGTGGCATGGCTTGCCTCTTGTCCTCAGGGGCTTCTCTCATCCTCAGGGTGCACTGTGTGGCATGGCTTACCTCTTGTCCTCAGGAGCTTTTCTCAACCTCAGGGTGGACTGTGTGGCATGGCTTGCCTCTTGTCCACAAAGGACTTCTCTTCGCCCTCAGGTCGTACTGTGTGGCATGGCTTGCCTTTTGTCGTCAGGGGCTTCTCTAAACCTCAGGGTACACTGTGTGACATAGCTTGCCTCTTGTCCTCAGGGGCTTCTCTAAACCTCAGGGTGCACTGTGTGGCATGGCTTGCCTCTTGTCCTCAGGGGCCTTCTCTTCAACGTCAGGGTGCCCTGTGTATCATGGCTTGGCTCTTGTTCTAAGGGGTTTCTCTCACCCTCAGGGTACACTATGTGGCATGGCTTGCCTCTTGACCTCAGGGGCTTCTCTCAGCCTCAGAGTGCACAGTGTGGCATGGCTTGCCTCAGGTCCTCCATGGCTTCTCTCAACCTCAGGGTGCACTGTGTGGCATGGCTTACCTCAAATCCTCCAGGGCTTCTCTCAACCTTGGGATGCAATGTGTGGCATGGCTTGCCTCTAGTCCTAAGGGGCTTGCCTTCAACCTTAGGGTGCACTGTGTGGCATGGCTTACCTCTTGTCCCCAGGAGCTTCTCTCAACCTTAGGGTGCACTGTGTGGCATGGCTTGCTTCTTGTCCTCCAGGGCTTCTCTCAATCTCAGGGTGCACTGTGTGGCATGGCTTGCCTCATGTCCTCCAGGGCTTCTCTCAACCTCAGGGTGCACTGTGTGGCATGGCTTGCCTCATGTCCTCCAGGGCTCCTCTCAACCTTAGGGCGCCCTGTGTGACATGGCTTGCCTATAGTCCTAAGGGGCTTGCCTTCATCCTCAGGGTGCACTTTGTGGCTTGGCTTACCTCTTGTCCTCAGGAGCTTCTCCCAACCTTAGGGTGCACTGTGTGGCATGGCTTGCCTCAGGTCCTCCATGGCTTCTCTCAACCTCAGGGTGCACTGTGTGGCATGGCTTACCTCAAATCCTCCAGGGCTTCTCTCAACCTTGGGATGCAATGTGTGGCATGGCTTGCCTCTAGTCCTAAGGGGCTTGCCTTCAACCTTAGGGTGCACTGTGTGGCATGGCTTACCTCTTGTCCCCAGGAGCTTCTCTCAACCTTAGGGTGCACTGTGTGGAATGGCTTACCTCTTGTCCTCAGGACCTTCTCTCAACCTTAGGGTGCACTGTGTGGCATGGCTTGCTTCTTGTCCTCCAGGGCTTCTCTCAACCTCAGGGTGCACTGTGTGGCATGGCTTGCCTCATGTCCTCCAGGGCTTCTCTCAACCTCAGGGTGCACTGTGTGGCATGACTTACCTCAAATCCTCCAGGGCTTCTCTCAACCTTAGGGTGCACTGTGTGGCATGGCTTGCCTCTAGTCCTAAGGGGCTTGCCTTCAACCTCAGGGTGCACTGTGCGGCATGGCTTACCTCTTGTCCTCAGGAGCTTCTCTCAGCCTTAGGGTGCACTGTGTGGCATGGCTTGCTTCTTGTCCTCCAGGGCTTCTCTCAACCTCAGGGTGCACTGTGTGGCATGGCTTACCTCTTGTCCTCAGGAGCTTCTCTCAGCCACAGAGTGCACTGTGTGGCATGGCTTGCCTCATGTCCTCCAGGGCTTCTCTCAACCTCAGGGTGCACTGTGTGGCATTTCTTGCCTCTTGTCCTCCAGGGCTTCTCTCAACCTCAGGGTGTACTGTGTGGCATGGCTTGCCTCTTGTCCTCAGGGGCTTCTCGCATCCTCAGGGTGCACTGTGTGGCATGGCGTACTTCTTGTCCTCAGGTGCTTCTCTCAACCTCAGGGTGGACTGTGTGGCATGGCTTACCTCTTGGCCTCAGGAGCTTCTCTCAACCTTAGGGTGCACTGTGTGGCATGGCTTACCTCTTGGCCTCAGGAGCTTCTCTCAACCTTAGGGTGCACTGTGTAGCATGGCTTGCCTCTTGTCCACAAGGGACTTTTCTTCGCCCTCAGGTCGCAATGTGTGGCATGGTTTGCCTCTTGTCGTCAGGGGCTCTAAACCTCAGGGTACACTGTGTAGCATGGCTTGCTTCTTGCCTTAAGGTGTTTTTCTTCACCCTCAGGGTGCCCTGTGTGTCATGGCTTGGCTCTTGTCTTAAAGGGCTTCTCTTCACCCTCAGTGTGCACTGTGTGGCATGGTATGCTTCTTGTTCTCAGGGGCCTTGTCAATCTCAGGGTGCAATGTGTATCATGGCTTGGCTCTTGTCCTACAGGGTCATCTCTTCACCCTCGGGATGCCCTGTGTGGCATGGCGTGCCTCTTGTTCTCCATGGCTTCTCCTAACCTCAGGATGTACTTTGTGACCTGGCTTGCCTCTTCTCAGGCTGTAAGGACTTTATCAGACTCTACTGCCTCGAGGACGAGTGCCTGAGAGCTGTGGCCATCAGGCCAGTCAAGGAAGGAGGTTCAAGGGTCTTTCCATCCCTCCTTCTGCAGCTAGACCAGTAAGATCCACATTGCTATCCATCAGTTTGAGGGGCCAGCTTATTGAGCTCAGGCCCACAGTCTGATGTGCAGGGGTTACTGGTTTTCCAATAAGGGATCCCCGCCTCGCCTTTGATAATGCAGCTTGAGACCACGTGGCTGTACTTGAGGAGAAAGTGCGTGAGCCACATGTGTCCATTTACGGATGATTTAAATGGCCATGCTAGTCCAACTTTCAACAGGGGACAAGATAAAACAAGCATTTTCAATGCAATAGGTCTCACATTTGCGAGAGTTTGAGCTATTAGCATTGTAAATGACAATGCCTTTTATTTTTATGTTTTGAAAACCTGTAAGTGGTGCATAAACATGCACTTTGTACTTATAGTCCCTGCTTACCAAAAGGAAGACTGGCAGTAACTGCACCTCTTTTACTACCAGCCTTGCTTCTGGTAAACAAGGACTATAAGTACAAAGTGTGTGTCTCGTAAGCAAGGACTAAAAGTACAAAGTGCGTGTCTCAAACAAGGACTATAAGTACAAAGTGTGTGTCTCGTAAACAAGGACTATAAGTATAAAGTGTGTGCCTCTGTCTCATAAACAAGGACTATAAGTACAAAGTGTGTGCCTCTGTCTCATAAACAATGACTATAAGTGCAAAGTGTGTGTCTCTGTCTCGTAAACAAGGACTATAAGTACAAAGTGTGTGTCTCTGTCTCGTAAACAAGGACTATAAGTACAAAGTGCGTGTCTCGTAAACAAGGACTATAAGTACAAAGTGCGTGTCTTGTAAACAAGAACTATAAATACAAAGTGCGTGTCTCGTAAACAAGGACTATAAGTACAAAGTGCGCGTCTTGTAAACAAGGACTATAAGTACAAAGTGTGTGTCTCTGTCTCATAAACAAGGACTATAAGTACAAAGTGCGTGTCTTGTAAACAAGGACTATAAGTACAAAGTGCGTGTCTTGTAAACAAGAACTATAAGTACAAAGTGCGCGTCTCGTAAACAAGGCCTATAAGTACAAAGTGTGTGTCTCTGTCTCATAAACAATGACTATAAGTACAAAGTGTGTGTCTCTGTCTCATAAACAAGGACTATAAGTACAAAGTGCGCGTCTTCATAAACAAGGACTATAAGTACAAAGTGCGAGTCTCGTAAACAAGGACTATAAGTGCAAAGTGCAAGTCTTGTAAACAAGGACTATAAGTACAAAGTGCGTGTCTTGTAAACAAGGACTATAAGTACAAAGTGCTTGTCTTGTAAACAAGGGCTATAAGTACAAAGTGTGCGTCTCGTAAACAAGGACTATAAGTATAAAGTGTGTGCCTCTGTCTCATAAACAAGGACTATAAGTACAAAGTGTGTGCCTCTGTCTCATAAACAATGACTATGAGTACAAAGTGTGTGTCTCTGTCTCGTAAACAAGGACTATAAGTACAAAGTGTGTGTCTCTGTCTCGTAAACAAGGACTATAAGTACAAAGTGCGTGTCTCGTAAACAAGGACTATAAGAACAAAGTGCGTGTCTTGTAAACAAGGACTATAAGTACAGTACAAAGTGCGTGTCTCGTAAACAAGGACTATAAGTACAAAGTGCGTGTCTCGTAAACATGGACTATCAGTACAAAGTGCGCGTCTTGTAAACAAGGACTATAAGTACAAAGTGTGTGTCTCTGTCTCATAAACAAGGAATATAAGTACAAAGAGCGTGTCTTGTAAACAAGGACTATAAGTACAAAGTGCGTGTCTTGTAAACAAGAACTATAAGTACAAAGTGCGCGTCTCGTAAACAAGGACTATAAGTACAAAGTGTGTGTCTCTGTCTCATAAACAATGACTATAAGTACAAAGTGTGTGTCTCTGTCTCATAAACAAGGACTATAAGTACAAAGTGCGCGTCTTCATAAACAAGGACTATAAGTACAAAGTGCGAGTCTCGTAAACAAGGACTATAAGTGCAAAGTGCAAGTCTTGTAAACAAGGACTATAAGTACAAAGTGCGTGTCTTGTAAACAAGGACTATAAGTACAAAGTGCTTGTCTTGTAAACAAGGACTATAAGTACAAAGTGTGCGTCTCGTAAACAAGGACTATAAGTATAAAGTGTGTGCCTCTGTCTCATAAACAAGGACTATAAGTACAAAGTGTGTGCCTCTGTCTCATAAACAATGACTATGAGTACAAAGTGTGTGTCTCTGTCTCGTAAACAAGGACTATAAGTACAAAGTGTGTGTCTCTGTCTCATAAACAAGGACTATAAGTACAAAGTGAGCGTCTTCATAAACAAGGACGATAAGTACAAAGTGTGTGTCTCGTAAACAAGGACTATAAGTGCAAAGTGCGCGTCTTGTAAACAAGGACTATAAGTACAAAGTGTGTGTCTCTGTCTCATAAACAAGGACTATAAGTACAAAGTGCGTGTCTTGTAAACAAGGAATATAAGTACAAAGTGCGTGTCTTGTAAACAAGGACTATAAATACAAAGTGCGCGTCTCGTAAACAAGGACTATAAGTACAAAGTGTGTCTCTGTCTCATAAACAATGACTATAAGTACAAAGTGTGTGCCTCTGTCTCATAAACAAGGACTATAAGTACAAAGTGCGTGTCTCAAACAAGGACTATAAGTACAAAGTGTGTGCCTCTATCTCATAAACAATGACTATAAGTACAAAGCGTGTGTCTCTGTCTCGTAAACAAGGACTATAAGTACAAAGTGTGCGTCTCGTAAACAAGGAGTATAAGTACAAAGTGCGTGTCTTGTAGACAAGGACTATAAGTACAAAGTGCGTGTCTTGTAAACAAGGACTAGAAGTACAAAGTGCGTGTCTCGTAAACAAGGACTATAATTACAAAGTGTGCGTCTTGTAAACAAGGACTATAAGTACAAAGTGTGTGCCTCTGTCTCATAAACAAGAACTATAAGTACAAAGTGCGTGTCTTGTAAACAAGGACTATATGTACAAAGTGCGCGTCTCATAAACAAGGACTATAAGTACAAAGTGTGCGTCTCGTAAACAAGGACTATAAGTACAAAGTGTGTGTCTCTGTCTCATAAACAATGACTATAAGTACAAAGTGTGTGTCTCTGTCTCATAAACAAGGACTATAGGGACAAAGTGCGCGTCTCATAAACAAGGACTATAAGTACAAAGTGCGTGTCTTGTAAACAAGGACTATAAGTACAAAGTGTGTGTCTCTGTCTCATAAACAAGGACTATAAGTACAAAGTGTGTGTCTCGCAAACAAGGACTATAAGTACAAAGTGTGTGTCTCTGTCTCATAAACAAGGACTATAAGTACAAAGTGCGCGTCTCATAAACAAGGACTATAAGTACAAAGTGCGTGTCTTGTAAACAAGCACTATAAGTACAAAGTGCGCGTCTCGTAAACAAGGAATATAAGTACAGAGAGTGTGTCTCTGTCTCATAAACAATGACTATAAGTACAAAGTGTGTGTTTCTGTCTCATAAACAAGGACCATAAGTACAAAGTGCGCGTCTCATAAACAAGGACTATAAGTACAAGGTGCGCATCTCGTAAACAAGGACTATAGGTACAAAGTGTGTGTCTCTGTCTCAAAAACAAGGACTATAAGTACAAAGTGCGTGTCTCATAAACAAGGACTATAAGTACAAAGTGCGTGTCTTGTAAACAAGGACTATAAGTACAAAGTGCGTGTCTCAAACAAGGACTATAAGTACAAAGTGCGTGTCTTGTAAACAAGGACTATAAGTACAAAGTGTGTGCCTCTGTCTCATAAACAGTGACTATAAGTACAAAGTGCGTGTCTCTGTCTCTAAAACAAGGACTATAAGTACAAAGTGCATGTCTCGTAAACAAGGACTATAAGTACAGAGTGCGTGTCTCGTAAACAAGGACTATGAGTACAAAGTGTGTGTTTACGCACCACTTGCAGGTTTTCAAAACATATAAATAAAAGGCATTGTCATTTACAATGGCAAAAGCTCAAACTCTCACAAATGCGAGACCTATGTCCTCCAGGGCTTCTCTCAACCTCAGGGTGCACTGTGTGACATGACTTACCTCAAATCCTCCAGGGCTTCTCTCAACCTTAGGGTGCACTGTGTGGCATGGCTTGCCTCTAGTCCTAAGGGGCTTGCCTTCAACCTCAGGGTGCACTGTGCGGCATGGCTTACCTCTTGTCCTCAGGAGCTTCTCTCAGCCTTAGGGTGCACTGTGTGGCATGGCTTGCTTCTTGTCCTCCAGGGCTTCTCTCAACCTCAGGGTGCACTGTTTGGCATGGCTTACCTCTTGTCCTCAGGAGCTTCTCTCAGCCACAGAGTGCACTGTGTGGCATGGCTTGCCTCATGTCCTCCAGGGCTTCTCTCAACCTCAGGGTGCACTGTGTGGCATTTCTTGCCTCTTGTCCTCCAGGGCTTCTCTCAACCTCAGGGTGTACTGTGTGGCATGGCTTGCCTCTTGTCCTCAGGGGTGCTCGCATCCTCAGGGTGCACTGTGTGGCATGGCGTACTTCTTGTCCTCAGGTGCTTCTCTCAACCTCAGGGTGGACTGTGTGGCATGGCTTACCTCTTGGCCTCAGGAGCTTCTCTCAACCTTAGGGTGCACTGTGTGGCATGGCTTACCTCTTGGCCTCAGGAGCTTCTCTCAACCTTAGGGTGCACTGTGTAGCATGGCTTGCCTCTTGTCCACAAGGGACTTTTCTTCGCCCTCAGGTCGCAATGTGTGGCATGGTTTGCCTCTTGTCGTCAGGGGCTCTAAACCTCAGGGTACACTGTGTGGCATGGCTTGCTTCTTGCCTTAAGGTGTTTTTCTTCACCCTCAGGGTGCCCTGTGTGTCATGGCTTGGCTCTTGTCTTAAAGGGCTTCTCTTCACCCTCAGTGTGCACTGTGTGGCATGGTATGCTTCTTGTTCTCAGGGGCCTTGTCAATCTCAGGGTGCAATGTGTATCATGGCTTGGTTCTTGTCCTACGGGGTCATCTCTTCACCCTCGGGATGCCCTGTGTGGCATGGCGTGCCTCTTGTTCTCCATGGCTTCTCCTAACCTCAGGATGTACTTTGTGACCTGGCTTGCCTCTTCTCAGGCTGTAAGGACTTTATCAGACTCTACTGCCTCGAGGAAGAGTGCCTGAGAGCTGTGGCCATCAGGCCAGTCAAGGAAGGAGGTTCAAGGGTCTCTCCATCCCTCCTTCTGCAGCTAGACCAGTAAGATCCACATTGCTATCCATCAGTTTGAGGGGCCAGCTTATTGAGCTCAGGCCCACAGTCTGATCTGCAGGGGTTACTGGTTTTCCAATAAGGGATCCCCGCCTCCTCGCCTTTGATAATGCAGCTTGAGACCACGTGGCTGTACTTGAGGAGAAAGTGCGTGAGCCACATGTGTCCATTTACGGATGATTTAAATGGCCATGCTAGTCCAACTTTCAACAGGGGACAAGATAAAACAAGCATTTTCAATGCAATAGGTCTCACATTTGCGAGAGTTTGAGCTATTAGCATTGTAAATGACAATGCCTTTTATTTTTATGTTTTGAAAACCTGTAAGTGGTGCATAAACATGCACTTTGTACTTATAGTCCCTGCTTACCAAAAGCAAGACTGGCAGTAACTGCACCTCTTTTACTACCAGCCTTGCTTCTGGTAAACAAGGACTATAAGTACAAAGTGTGTGTCTCGTAAGCAAGGACTAAAAGTACAAAGTGCGTGTCTCAAACAAGGACTATAAGTACAAAGTGTGTGTCTCGTAAACAAGGACTATAAGTATAAAGTGTGTGCCTCTGTCTCATAAACAAGGACTATAAGTACAAAGTGTGTGCCTCTGTCTCATAAACAATGACTATAAGTGCAAAGTGTGTGTCTCTGTCTCGTAAACAAGGACTATAAGTACAAAGTGTGTGTCTCTGTCTCGTAAACAAGGACTATAAGTACAAAGTGCGTGTCTCGTAAACAAGGACTATAAGTACAAAGTGCGTGTCTTGTAAACAAGAACTATAAATACAAAGTGCGTGTCTCGTAAACAAGGACTATAAGTACAAAGTGCGCGTCTTGTAAACAAGGACTATAAGTACAAAGTGTGTGTCTCTGTCTCATAAACAAGGACTATAAGTACAAAGTGCGTGTCTTGTAAACAAGGACTATAAGTACAAAGTGCGTGTCTTGTAAACAAGAACTATAAGTACAAAGTGCGCGTCTCGTAAACAAGGCCTATAAGTACAAAGTGTGTGTCTCTGTCTCATAAACAATGACTATAAGTACAAAGTGTGTGTCTCTGTCTCATAAACAAGGACTATAAGTACAAAGTGCGCGTCTTCATAAACAAGGACTATAAGTACAAAGTGCGAGTCTCGTAAACAAGGACTATAAGTGCAAAGTGCGAGTCTTGTAAACAAGGACTATAAGTACAAAGTGCGTGTCTTGTAAACAAGGACTATAAGTACAAAGTGCTTGTCTTGTAAACAAGGACTATAAGTACAAAGTGTGCGTCTCGTAAACAAGGACTATAAGTATAAAGTGTGTGCCTCTGTCTCATAAACAAGGACTATAAGTACAAAGTGTGTGCCTCTGTCTCATAAACAATGACTATGAGTACAAAGTGTGTGTCTCTGTCTCGTAAACAAGGACTATAAGTACAAAGTGTGTGTCTCTGTCTCGTAAACAAGGACTATAAGTACAAAGTGCGTGTCTCGTAAACAAGGACTATAAGTACAAAGTGCGTGTCTTGTAAACAAGGACTATAAGTACAGTACAAAGTGCGTGTCTCGTAAACAAGGACTATAAGTACAAAGTGCGTGTCTCGTAAACATGGGCTATCAGTACAAAGTGCGCGTCTTGTAAACAAGGACTATAAGTACAAAGTGTGTGTCTCTGTCTCATAAACAAGGACTATAAGTACAAAGAGCGTGTCTTGTAAACAAGGACTATAAGTACAAAGTGCGTGTCTTGTAAACAAGAACTATAAGTACAAAGTGCGCGTCTCGTATACAAGGACTATAAGTACAAAGTGTGTGTCTCTGTCTCATAAACAATGACTATAAGTACAAAGTGTGTGTCTCTGTCTCATAAACAAGGACTATAAGTACAAAGTGAGCGTCTTCATAAACAAGGACTATAAGTACAAAGTGTGTGTCTCGTAAACAAGGACTATAAGTGCAAAGTGCGCGTCTTGTAAACAAGGACTATAAGTACAAAGTGTGTGTCTCTGTCTCATAAACAAGGACTATAAGTACAAAGTGCGTGTCTTGTAAACAAGGAATATAAGTACAAAGTGCGTGTCTTGTAAACAAGGACTATAAATACAAAGTGCGCGTCTCGTAAACAAGGACTATAAGTACAAAGTGTGTCTCTGTCTCATAAACAAGGACTATAAGTACAAAGTGCGTGTCTTGTAGACAAGGACTATAAGTACAAAGTGCGTGTCTTGTAAACAAGGACTATGAGTACAAAGTGCGTGTCTCGTAAACAAGGACTATAATTACAAAGTGTGCGTCTTGTAAACAAGGACTATAAGTACAAAGTGTGTGCCTCTGTCTCATAAACAAGAACTATAAGTACAAAGTGCTTGTCTTGTAAACAAGGACTATATGTACAAAGTGCGCGTCTCATAAACAAGGACTATAAGTACAAAGTGTGCGTCTCGTAAACAAGGACTATAAGTACAAAGTGTGTGTCTCTGTCTCATAAACAATCACTATAAGTACAAAGTGTGTGTCTCTGTCTCATAAACAAGGACTATAGGGACAAAGTGCGCGTCTCATAAACAAGGACTATAAGTACAAAGTGCGTGTCTTGTAAACAAGGACTATAAGTACAAAGTGTGTGTCTCTGTCTCATAAACAAGGACTATAAGTACAAAGCGTGTGTCTCGTAAACAAGGACTATAAGTACAAAGTGTGTGTCTCTGTCTCATAAACAAGGACTATAAGTACAAAGTGCGCATCTCATAAACAAGGACTATAAGTACAAAGTGCGTGTCTTGTAAACAAGCACTATAAGTACAAAGTGCGCGTCTCGTAAACAAGGAATATAAGTACAGAGTGTGTGTCTCTGTCTCATAAACAATGACTATAAGTACAAAGTGTGTGTTTCTGTCTCATGAACAAGGACCATAAGTACAAAGTGCGCGTCTCATAATCAAGGACTATAAGTACAAGGTGCGCATCTCGTAAACAAGGACTATAAGTACAAAGTGTGTGTCTCTGTCTCAAAAACAAGGACTATAAGTACAAAGTGCGTGTCTCATAAACAAGGACTATAAGTACAAAGTGCGTGTCTTGTAAACAAGGACTATAAGTACAAAGTGCGTGTCTTGTAAACAAGGACTATAAGTACAAAGTGCGTGTCTCAAACCAGGACTATAAGTACAAATTGTGTGTCCCGTAAACAAGGACTATAAGTACAAAGTGTGTGTCTCTGTCTCTTAAACAAGGACTATAAGTACAAAGTGCGCGTCTCATAAACAAGGACTATAAGTACAAAGTGCGTGTCTTGTAAACAAGGACTATAAGTACAAAGTGTGTGCCTCTGTCTCATAAACAGTGACTATAAGTACAAAGTGTGTGTCTCTGTCTCATAAAGAAGGACTATAAGTACAAAGTGCGTGTCTCTGTCTCTAAAACAAGGACTATAAGTACAAAGTGCATGTCTCGTAAACAAGGACTATAAGTACTGAGTGTGTGTCTCGTAAACAAGGACTATGAGTACAAAGTGTGTGTTTACGCACCGCTTGCAGGTTTTCAAAACATATAAATAAAAGGCATTGTCATTTACAATGGCAAAAGCTCAAACTCTCACAAATGCGAGACCTATTGTATTGCAAATGCGTGTCTCTATCGCGATAAAGCTGTTTCCACCAGCTAACAAAGGCTTCGCTTCAGGACTGATTACAACTGGTTATGCCTGACAAATCGGGTATTACGCTTGTACCCCGAAGAGATAAAAGTGTGTTGGCTCCTGCATGTTGATAGCAGTGTTAGTACAAAGTGCGTGTCTCGTAAACAAGGACTATAATTACAAAGAGCATGTCTCTAAAACAAGGACTATAAGTACAAAGTGCGTGTCTTGTAAACAAGGACTATAAGTACAAAGTGCGCATCTCATAAACAAGGACTATAAGTACAAAGTGTGCGTCTCGTAAACAAGGACTATAAGTACAAAGTGTGTGTCTCTGTCTCATAAACAATGACTATAAGTACAAAGTGTGTGTCTCTGTCTCATAAACAAGGACTATAGGTACAAAGTGCGCGTCTCATAAACAAGGACTATAAGTACAAAGTGCGTGCTTTGTAAACAAGGACTATAAGTACAAAGTGTGTGTCTCTGTCTCATAAACAAGGACTAAAAGTACAAAGTGCGCGTCTCATAAACAAGGACTATAAGTACAAAGTGCGTGTCTTGTAAACAAGCACTATAAGTACAAAGTGCGCGTCTCGTAAACAAGGAATATAAGTACAGAGTGTGTGTCTCTGTCTCATAAACAATGACTATAAGTACAAAGTGTGTGTCTCTGTCTCATAAACAAGGACTATAAGTACAAAGTGCACGTCTCATAAACAAGGACTATAAGTACAAGGTGCGCATCTCGTAAACAAGGACTATAAGTACAAAGTGTGTGTCTCTGTCTCAAAAACAAGGACTATAAGTAAAAAGTGCGTGTCTCATAAACAAGGACTATAAGTACAAAGTGCGTGTCTTGTAAACAAGGACTATAAGTACAAAGTGCGTGTCTCAAACAAGGACTATAAGTACAAATTGTGTGTCCCGTAAACAAGGACTATAAGTACAAAGTGTGTGTCTCTGTCTCTTAAACAAGGACTATAAGTACAAAGTGCGCGTCTCATAAACAAGGACTATAAGTACAAAGTGCGTGTCTTGTAAACAAGGACTATAAGTACAAAGTGTGTGCCTCTGTCTCATAAACAGTGACTATAAGTACAAAGTGTGTGTCTCTGTCTCATAAAGAAGGACTATAAGTACAAAGTGCGTGTCTCTGTCTCTAAAACAAGGACTATAAGTACAAAGTGCATGTCTCGTAAACAAGGACTATAAGTACAGAGTGCGTGTCTCGTAAACAAGGACTACGAGTACGAAGTGTGTGTTTACGCACCGCTTGCAGGTTTTCAAAACATATAAATAAAAGTCATTGTCATTTACAATGGCAAAAGCTCAAACTCTCACAAATGCGAGACCTATTGTATTGCAAATGCGTGTCTCTATCGCGATAAAGCTGTTTCCACCAACTAACAAAGGCTTCGCTTCAGGACTGATTACAACTAGTTATGCCTGACAAATCGGGTATTATGCTTGTACCCCGAAGAGATAAAAGTATGTTGGCTCCTGCATGTTGATAGCAGTGTTAGTACAAAGTGCGTGTCTCGTAAACAAGGACTATAATTACAAAGTGCGTGTCTCGTAAACAAGGACTATAAGTACAAAGTGCGCGTCTTGTAAACAAGGACTATAAGTACAAAGTGTGTGTCTCTGTCTCATAAACAAGGACTATAAGTACAAAGAGCATGTCTTGTAAACAAGGACTATAAGTACAAAGTGCGTGTCTTGTAAACAAGAACTATAAGTACAAAGTGCGCGTCTCGTAAACAAGGACTATAAGTACAAAGTGTGTGTCTCTGTCTCATAAACAATGACTATAAGTACAAAGTGTGCGTCTCTGTCTCATAAAGAAGGTCTATAAGTACAAAGTGCGTGTCTCTGTCTCTAAAACAAGGACTATAAGTACAACATGCATGTCTCGTAAACAAGGACTATAAGTACAGAGTGCGTGTCTCGTAAACAAGGACTATGAGTACAAAGTGTGTGTTTACGCACCGCTTGCAGGTTTTCAAAACATATAAATAAAAGGCATTGTCATTTACAATGGCAAAAGCTCAAACTCTCACAAATGCGAGACCTATTGTATTGCAAATGCGTGTCTCTATCGCGATAAAGCCGTTTCCACCAGCTAACAAAGGCTTCGCTTCAGGACTGATTACAACTGGTTATGCCTGACAAATCGGGTATTACGTTTGTACCCCGAAGAGATAAAAGTGTGTTGGCTCCTGCATGTTGATAGCAGTGTTAGTGTGGTGTGTATTTTAGTTTTGGCCTTCCTGTTATGCGTGTGATTTAATTCTGGCCACTGTGAACCAAACACTATACTAACACTGCCACGTAAAAGAGCAACAGCAATTCTTAGAAAACGAAAGTAGCAATATTAAGTAGCATATTGTTGCCAAACAAAAGAAATTAAATAAGGTATACCCTCACAGTTAAAGTATACTAACTGTGGATAAACCGGCTCAGGTGGGGGATAACAGCGGTGTTTCGAGATGCCAAACTTTCCACTAACTGGAACGTTGCTTTTCAGGTGGAGCTCCAATCAGAAATAACGTGGATTTTGGAAGTAATCTGTTGGTGCTTAATTTCAGCCAGTGCTTTCTGGTGCTCGGCACTTGAAACAGCTAGCTACCACTAGGATAGCTTTCATATAAGGTTGTCTTTAACCTATCGCCATAAGGGGTTGTTTGGACTGATACAAGGTGCCCACTAGAACTAGTGGACAGCATATATCAGACCACCTTCTCACACGGGGGGCGTGTCTTAACTTGGTCCAATCTCCAGTAGTCGCCAGCAGAACAGAAAAAAGAATAATTCTTCGCACTTAAAAATGTTGCACTTTTCTGAGAGAACTCTGCAGTCCAGGCTGGCACTTGGCATCCTTCACCGGAGCCGGATTATGCGGAATGCTCCAGGGAGGAGAGAGTTTGCTTTGCGTCTCCTCGCTGTAGCTGACAGGTTAGTAGCCAGGCCATCAGCATGCATGTGGTTACCTTTCAAAGCATACCCACAATCCACTGCCGGCGTTCCTTAGTTAAAGGGCCCCACTAAAGGCGTTCAGTTAGCCATTAACACAGCAGACATGGTTCTGGGTTCTGTTCAGCAGCCTTCAGAGTCCAGAGTCCAGCACTTGTGGTAGTCATCTGTTCTCTTTTGTCTCTGCTTGTGCAGTGTTCATGTTTAAATGTATTTAATGATCTAGATTGTCATAGCTGCCTTTGGCTGCGAGTGCTTATCCAGTTCTAGAGTGTTTGGGTTGGTCAGTTGGCTGCCGATCTAGACTGGACGGGAGCTCGCCATTGTGGGTCTACGGAGAAATAACCTTCAGAGAAGATTTTACCTTACCTCTGTGTACTTTGCCGCACCCACATATTATGGTACCAGGAGTGGGGTGTCCTCCGGTCTCCTTGCATTTATGGTAGACCCACGGAACAGTTTTCATCTGTTGCGCCTGTTTCCCAGGCTCGCACCAGTGGTCGGGGGGACGGCCGCAGAAGAGGAGGCACAATTCTGCTGAAATCTCCGCTGTTCCATGGGGGTGTCCTGCTGGCCCTCAGTTTCAGGGATCTGCTGTGAGTGGTTTAGCGCGAGTGCACTGTGAGGTGCCCGCTCAAATCAGTGAGCCACGTTTCTAGTGAGTGCGTCACAGTGGTGCGTCTTCCTGTGGCGGCACTCACATGCGCTGAAGGCTAGCACACAAGGTGACGTCAGCCATCACACCCACGTGCGGCCATCTTGGAGTGAAAATCTGAGTCTGGGTACTCCGGCATCGATTGTGATGACTGAAACTGCTCTCGGATGCCCTGAAAGGTTTCATTTTGCAACGTGCGAACAGTCTAATGATGAGTCGGTTGAAGACTATGTGGCTACCCGGAGAATCGTGGCAGCTAAGTGTGAATTTGGGGCAAATGTTGATGTTTATATAAGAGACCAATTGGTGTTCTATTGCTTTAAAAAAAACTCAGGAGCGCCTGCTTATGTGTCGCAATCCCACTTTAACTGAAACGATAGATATAGCCAAGAGTATTGAGAGATCTACCTCGAAGGTGCTGTCCAATCACACAGGGAACTGCAGACCGCCATCACTTCTGTTACTGATGAGGAGATCGTATGTTCTGTGAGTAACAAACATGCAAATGACATGAGGGCTAAGGGAGGTTAACAAACTCACGGGCAACAGGTGTGTTTTAGCTGTGGGTCCAGGAACCACACTGGGAATAGTTCATTTTGTCCTGCTGTTGGCAAGAAGTGTAGCAGGTGCCGTAAAATGGGCCACTTTCAAGGTGTGTGTAGGAGAACGGCTGTTGGGGCAGTTATAATAACAGAGTCAAGAACAGTAATGTGAGTGTGGAAGATTTTGAGAATGAAATGCGTGAAAAGAGTAACAGACCTATCGATTAATAGTATACATTTTATACATTTTGAAATCTGATGAAGAAGTCCTGAAGAGTCAGTGCATATAGAGTACAAAATCAACACCATGTAAATGACTAAAGTCATAAAATGGATACGATTAATCGATAGGTCTGTTACTCTTTATCCTTTTTAGCTATGTCGTTGCTCTGCCTCCATTGTTCGCTATTCACTCGTCACTTGGTTTGTAAGGCCTGCAATTCTTTCATAGTTGATCATCACCTCTTTTACATATGGAGATTCCTATTTGCACATTAGTGATTCTTTTAAAGGTGTGTCTACATTTCTCTCGTTTTTACACTCTTCTTTTAATGATTTTTGAGACATCATTTTGCTTTTTTGGGCCCTTTGTCTTCTCTGAACGTGTTTGTTGCTTCACAAATTCTTTTCTGTTATTCCACACTCTTTTGGGAATTTCCTTTGGACACGAGTTGGTGTCTTAACACTTTGTCTTGGGTTTCTTTTAATTATTGGTATTATCATCATCATCATCATTAAACTTTATTTCGGTTCAATGACCATAAAAGCAACAAGCAATTTCACAATAGATAATACAATAAAAAGAAAACATAAAAAAGAACAACCAATCCAATCATTTTCAAGGTATCGCATTACATTCAAGTTAAACAGAAAAATATTTGACAGGATGGTTGATTATAAAAATTTCCTACGTAATAACCAAACAGAGTTGAGGAACCGGGAGACTGCAAAAACTATCGGAGGTTTAGTGTCATACTTTAAAACTCTCATTGCTTTTTCGCATTCTCTAAAACCAAGATTATTGCATAGGGGCTTAATCCAGCGTTTCCTTTGGGGTAGATATATTGGGCAGAAAAAGAAGACATGTTTTTCATCCTCCAATATGTAGCTACAGGCCGGGCAAGCAGTGATTTTATTGGCATCCCATCCAGATGTAAATGACCTGAGCGGGAGACAACCCATTCTCAGTTGGCAGTAAAGCTTCCTCGCGGCCGGTGGACTGACCAAGTCTAAAAACTCCTCTTTCCTGTAATTATCTTTAATTTGGAGGAACACGGCCGTCAGCCTGCCGATCTTAGGGCATTCATACAAACGCGCAAGATGGTAGTTTTTAAACTGTTCAACCAATTTAGCTTTGGGTAGGGCCAGGCATGAGGCCTCCGGAGTAGTCCATAATTCTGGAAGGCCAATCTTAGTGCAAGAATCCCTGACGAATCTCAGCCAGGGGATATTCTTGCTCTTAAGTTGGGACCAGACTCCCTTGAATTCCTCACGGTAGAATCCCAACTCCTCATTTGACCATAGTCTCTTCCAATATAACAATGGACGCAGCATTACCACTTGTTCGATGGGTAGTAACCCACAGTCCAACCTGATAGGGGTCAGCGGGGAGCTAGAGGGAAGGCCCAACAGGCTCCTCACGAATGAATTTTCCGACCCAATCAAGCTGTGTATTCTGGTATGGCCCCACAGTTCTGCTCCATATATGGAGGCTGCTCTTACTTGTGTCCTATATATTTCTAATGCTGGGGACACTGGTTTGGAGACCGAACCCCTAAATACTTGGGATATTCCCCCTGTGGTTTGGGCAAGTTTTAACACAGAATTTGCAATTTGACCACCCCAGCCAAAGTTTTCTTGTAATAAAATCCCCAGATAACTGAATGTGGTTACCCGCTCAAGGTAGACACCATTCAGGACTGGGTTTGGCCGTGTGTGTTTGGGGGGATTTAGGATCATGTATTTGGTTTTAGCCAAATTGATCTCTAAGCCTCTTTCTGCACAGAAATCCACAAAGCCATCCAGAATGCGTCGAATGCCAGTTGATGTTCGCAATAACAAAAGAGTGTCGTCAGCGAACATCAACGCTGGCACCAAACCTGTGGCAAGTCTGGGCGCATCTATGTCCCTAATATCCTCCAGGTGCTTAATAAGCCCATTGATATATAGACAAAATAGTGTGGGTGCCAACGCGCATCCCTGTCGGACTCCACGATTTACAGGAAAACGGGAAGAAAGCTCACCATATTTGCCGCATCTAACCTGGGCAAAATTTATTGGTATTATAATGTTCTGTCATTCTACAATACATGCCTTTTAGGCATGATGTAATAAGAGGAATTATATCTGTTTATGGATTTTATTGATGATAAATATGTTTACATTTACAGCCTTGAGAAAGTCTTTAGTTCTGACAAATACTGACGAAACACGTGTTGACTGTGTTCTATCTTGGATATTGGTTTCTTAAAGAAATAAAAGAAGGTCTTCTACTGACATCACGTGGACGTTTCATCATCTCTTGTTGGACTTTGGATTGCCGTACATGACCTCATAAGTTGTGAAATTGCTTCTTTGACTTCAAACGACTAATGGCCCTCATTACTGGTTCTTAAGCAGGACCTCTGTATACAGATTATGGGTGTGCTGTATTAGCTTTTGTTTCTTGATTTCTTAATTGGCAGGTTGTTCTTTCTATCTGCTTAATAAGCACTCCTGGGTGGTGGGTGCTTTCAGCTAGCCAAGCAGCCCGCTGCATTTACAGTAATATTTCATTTTATTGTTTCACGCCATTGACTTTTGGCCGTATATTACATTTTGTATTGATGTGCAGGTTTTTCCCGTTAGGGAACACTACTACCCTTTTGTACAAATTCTATAATCCTAACTAAGTGGTGCACATAAATTCGACATGCACAGTATACTATAACCCACTGAGCCACGGCGAGGCAGTGTCCTGGTGAGGAGGTAACCTTGATATTTGTGTGACTATAGATGCCCCTTCCCTTCCGTTTTGAAGGCTCATGGGGCATTATCTGGGCGATATAAGAAACCCATTAAACAATATAACTACTGGGGTATAGTATACTGTGCCTGTAGAATTTATGGGCACCACTTAGTTAGGATTATATGTAAATACACCATTTCTTTTTTATTTGAGTGTAGCCTTCACAGACCTGCACAGACCTGTAGCAGTCAGCCCTGGCACAGAGGCACTCTTCACAGACCTGCACAGACCTGCAGCAGTCAGTCCTGGCACCGAGGCAGCCTTCACAGACCAGCATAGACCTGCAGCAGCCAGTCCTGGCACAGAGGCAGCCTTCACAGACCAGCATAGACCTGCAGCAGCAAGTCCTGGCACCGAGGCACTCTTCACAGACCTGCACAGGCCTGTAGAAGTCAACCCTGGCACAGAGGCAGTCTTCTCACACCTGCACAGACCTGCAGCATGCAGGCCTGGCACCTTGGCAGCCTTCACAGACCTGCACAGACCTGCAGCAGCCAGGCCTGGCACAGAGGCAGTCTTCACAGACCTGCACAGACCTGCAGCAGTCAGCCCTGGCACAGAGACACTCTTCACAAACCTCCACAGACCTGCACAGACCTGCAGCTGTCAGTCCTGGCACAGTGTCAGTCTTCACAGACCTGCACAGACCTGCAGCAGCCAGCCCTGGCACAGAGACACTCTTCACAGACCTGCACAGACCTGCAGCAGCCAGCCCTGGCACAGAGACACTCTTCACAGACCTGCACAGACCTGCAGCAGCCAGTCCTGGCACTGAGACACTCTTCACAGACCGGCACAGACCTGCAGCAGTCAGCCCTGGCACTGATGCTGCCTTCACAGAGTGGCATAGACCTGCAGCAGTCAGCCCTGGCACCGAGGCAGTCTTCACAGACCTCCACAGACCTGCAGCAGTCAGTCCTGGCACAGTGGCAGTCTTCACAGACCTGCACAGACCTGCAGCATGCAGGTCTGGCACCTTGGCAGCCTTCACAGACCTGCAAAAGCCAGTCCAGGCACCAAGGCACTCTTCACAGCCCTGCAGCAGTCAGCCCTGGCACAGAGGCAGCCTTCACAGACGTGCACAGACCTGCGGCATTCAGCCCTGGCACAGAGGCACTCTTCACGGACCTGCCTCAGTCAGCCCTGGCACAGAGGCAGCCTTCACAGACCTGCACAGACCTGCGGCATTCAGCCCTGGCACAGAGGCACTCTTCACAGACCTGCAGCAGTCAGCCCTGGCACAGAGGCAGCCTTCACAGACCTTCACAGACCTGCAGCAGTCAGCCCCGGCACCAAGGCAATCTTCACAGACCTGCACAGACCTGCAGCAGTCAGTCGTGGCACAGTGGTAGTCTTCACAGACCTGCACAGACCTGCAGCAGCCAGCCCTGGCACAGAGGCACTCTTCACAGACCTGCAACAGTCAGCCCTGGCACAGAGGCACTCTTCACAGACCTCCACAGACCTGCAGCAGTCAGTCCTGGCACAGTGGCAGTCTTCACAGACCTGCACAGACCTGCAGCATGCAGGTCTGGCACCTTGGCAGCCTTCACAGACCTGCAAAAGCCAGTCCAGGCACCAAGGCACTCTTCACAGCCCTGCAGCAGTCAGCCCTGGCACAGAGGCAGTCTACACACACCTGCACAGACCTGCAGCAGCCAGCCCTGGCACAGAGGCAGCCTTCACAGACCTGCACAGACCTGCAGCAGTCCGCCCTGGCACAGAGGCAGTCTTCACAGACCTGCACAGACCTGCACAGACCTGCAACAGTCAGCCCTGGCACAGAGGCACTCTTCACAGACCTCCACAGACCTGCAGCAGTCAGTCCTGGCACAGTGGCAGTCTTCACAGACCTGCACAGACCTGCAGCATGCAGGTCTGGCACCTTGGCAGCCTTCACAGACCTGCAAAAGGCAGTCCAGGCACCAAGGCACTCTTCACAGCCCTGCAGCAGTCAGCCCTGGCACAGAGGCACTCTTCACACACCTGCACAGACCTGCAGCAGCCAGCCCTGGCACAGAGGCAGTCTTCACAGACCTGCACAGACCTGCAGCAGCCAGTCCTGGCACAGTGGCAGTCTTCACAGACCTGCACAGACCTGCGGCAGTCAGTCCTGGCACAGAGGCAGCCTTCACAGACCTACAGCAGTCAGCCCTGGCACCGAGGCACTCTTCACAGACCTGCACAGACCTGTAGCAGTCAGTCCTGGCACCGAGTCACTCTTCACAGACCTGCAGCAGCCAGCCCAGGCACCAAGGCAGTCTTCACAGACCTGCACAGACCTGCGGCAGTCAGTCCTGGCACAGAGGCAGCCTTCACAGACCTGCAGCAGTCAGTCCTGGCACCGAGTCACTCTTCACAGACCTGCAGCAGCCAGCCCAGGCACCGAGGCAGTCTTCACAGACCAGCATAGACCTGCAGCAACCAGTCCTGGCACCGAGGCACTCTTCACAGACCTGCAGAGACCTACACAGACCTGCAGCAGTCAGTTCTGGCACAGAGGCACTCTTCACACACCTACACAGATCTGCAGCAGCCAGTCCTGGCACCGAGGCACTCTTCACAGACCTGCACAGGCCTGCAGCAGTCAGTCCTGGCACCGAGTCACTCTTCACAGACCTGCAGCAGCCAGCCCAGGCACCAAGGCAGTCTTCACAGACCTGCACAGACCTGCGGCAGTCAGTCCTGGCACAGAGGCAGCCTTCACAGACCTGCAGCAGTCAGTCCTGGCACCGAGTCACTCTTCACAGACCTGCAGCAGCCAGCCCAGGCACCGAGGCAGTCTTCACAGACCAGCATAGACCTGCAGCAACCAGTCCTGGCACCGAGGCACTCTTCACAGACCTGCAGAGACCTACACAGATCTGCAGCAGCCAGTCCTGGCACTGAGACACTCTTCACAGACCTGCACAGACCTGCAGCAGTCAGCCCTGGCACTGATGCTGCCTTCACAGAGTGGCATAGACCTGCAAAAGCCAGTCCAGGCACCAAGGCACTCTTCACAGCCCTGCAGCAGTCAGCCCTGGCACAGAGGCACTCTTCACAGACCTGCAACAGTCAGCCCTGGCACAGAGGCACTCTTCACAGACCTCCACAGACCTGCAGCAGTCAGTCCTGGCACAGAGGCAGCCTTCACAGACCTCCACAGACCTGCAGCAGTCAGTCCTGGCACAGAGGCAGTCTTCACAGACCTGCACAGACCTGCACAGACCTGCAACAGTCAGCCCTGGCACAGAGGCACTCTTCACAGACCTCCACAGACCTGCAGCAGTCAGTCCTGGCACAGTGGCAGTCTTCACAGACCTGCACAGACCTGCAGCATGCAGGTCTGGCACCTTGGCAGCCTTCACAGACCTGCAAAAGGCAGTCCAGGCACCAAGGCACTCTTCACAGCCCTGCAGCAGTCAGCCCTGGCACAGAGGCACTCTTCACACACCTGCACAGACCTGCAGCAGCCAGCCCTGGCACAGAGGCAGCCTTCACAGACCTGCACAGACCTGCAGCAGTCTGCCCTGGCACAGAGGCAGTCTTCACAGACCTGCACAGACCTGCAGCAGCCAGTCCTGGCACAGTGGCAGTCTTCACAGACCTGCACAGACCTGCGGCAGTCAGTCCTGGCACAGAGGCAGCCTTCACAGACCTACAGCAGTCAGCCCTGGCACCGAGGCACTCTTCACAGACCTGCACAGACCTGTAGCAGTCAGTCCTGGCACCGAGTCACTCTTCACAGACCTGCAGCAGCCAGTCCAGGCACCAAGGCAGTCTTCACAGACCTGCACAGACCTGCGGCAGTCAGTCCTGGCACAGAGGCAGCCTTCACAGACCTGCAGCAGTCAGCCCTGGCACCAAGGCACTCTTCACAGACCTGCACAGACCTGTAGCAGTCAGTCCTGGCACCGAGTCACTCTTCACAGACCTGCAGCAGCCAGCCCAGGCACCGAGGCAGTCTTCACAGACCAGCATAGACCTGCAGCAACCAGTCCTGGCACCGAGGCACTCTTCACAGACCTGAAGAGACCTACACAGACCTGCAGCAGTCAGTTCTGGCACAGAGGCACTCTTCACACACCTACACAGATCTGCAGCAGTCAGTCCTGGCACCGAGGCACTCTTCACAGACCTGCACAGGCCTGTAGAAGTCAACCCTGGCACAGAGGCAGTCTTCTCACACCTGCACAGACCTGCAGCATGCAAGCCTGGCACCTTGGCAGCCTTCACAGACCTGCACAGACCTGCAGCAGCCAGGCCTGGCACAGAGGCACTCTTCACAAACCTCCACAGACCTGCACAGACCTGCAGCTGTCTGTTCTGGGACAGAGGCAGCCTTCACAGACCGGCAAAGACCTGCAGCAGTCAGTCCTGGCACCGAGGCACTCTTCACAGACCGGCACAGACCTGCAGCAGCCAGTCCTGGCACTGAGACACTCTTCACAGACCTGCACAGACCTGTAGCAGTCAGTCCTGGCACCGAGTCACTCTTCACAGACCTGCAGCAGTCAGCCCTGGCACCGAGGCAGACTTCACAGACCGGCACAGACCTGCAGCAGCCAGTCCTGGCACCGAGGCACTCTTCACACACCTGCACAGACCTGCAGCAGTCAGCCCTGGCACCGAGGCAGTCTTCACAGACCTCCACACACCTGCAGCAGTCAGTCCTGGCACAGTGGCAGTCTTCACAGACCTGCACAGACCTGCAGCATGCAGGTCTGGCACCTTGGCAGCCTTCACAGACCTGCAAAAGCCAGTCCAGGCACAGAGGCAGTCTACGCACACCTGCACAGACCAGCAGCAGCCAGCCCTGGCACAGAGGCAGTCTTCACAGACCTGCACAGACCTGCGGCAGTCAGTCCTGGCACAGAGGCACTCTTCACAGACCTGCACAGACCTGTAGCAGTCAGTCCTGGCACTGAGTCACTCTTCACAGACCTGCAGCAGCCAGCCCAGGCACCAAGGCAGTCTTCACAGACCTGCACAGACCTGCGGCAGTCAGTCCTGGCACAGAGGCAGCCTTCACAGACCTACAGCAGTCAGTCCTGGCACCGAGGCAGCCTTCACAGACCTGCACATACCTGCAGCAGTCAGTCCTGGCACCGAGTCACTCTTCACAGACCTGCAGCAGCCAGCCCAGGCACCGAGGCAGTCTTCACAGACCAGCATAGACCTGCAGCAACCAGTCCTGGCACCGAGGCACTCTTCACAGACCTGCAGAGACCTCCACAGACCTGCAGCAGTCAGTCCTGGCACAGTGGTAGTCTTCACAGACCTGCACAGACCTACAGCAGTCAGCCCTGGCACAGAGGCAGTCTTCACAGACCTGCACAGACCTGCATCAGCCAGCCCTGGCACGAGGCAGTCTTCACAGACCTGCACAGACCTGCACGGACCTGCAGCAGTCAGCCCTAGCACAGAGGCACTCTTCACAGACCTGCAGCAGTCAGTCCTGGCACAGAGGCAGCCTTCACAGACGTGCACAGACCTGCAACAGTCAGTCCTGGCACAGAGGCAGTCTTCACAGACCTACACAGACCTGCAGCAGTCAGTCCTGGCACCGAGGCAGCCTTCACGGACCTGCAGCATTCAGCCCTGGCACAGAGGCACTCTTCACAGACCTGCCTCAGTCAGCCCTGGCACAGAGGCAGTCTTCACAGACCTGCACAGACCTGAGCTCAGAGGCTCTCATGTTTGGCCATCACAGGTGACCAGAGTTGTACTTCTGAGATGCCTTCCTACCACCCTGGCCCTCAAGTTGATTGTGGGTTTGTTCCTGAGTTCTTTTCCACCCAACCCTCTAGTAATGGCAAGTGGCTTTGTCTGCTCACTGTGGGGTGATCTTTGGGCATCTTCACTGCCTTCCAGACACTCCAGCAGGTCTTTTTAACTCTATGGGCCTGATTTACAAAGGTAAACTAAGACGAAAGTTAAACTTTACTACTCGTAAATGCCCATCTGAATACCGAAAGTCGTAAAGTTATACTTTGGTCTCAGTTTACCTTTGTGAATGGGCCCTAAGTTTTGATCATCAAAATTAATATGAATTGGTACATTTGACAATTTTTAGGTCGAGCCCTGAGCCAGGGCGCAAGCGCTGCTCTGGGGTTGATCTGTGGTAGTCGAGTATGGGAGAGAAGCCACGCCCACTCCACGCCCATCTTTTTCATTGGGTTGTCTCTTTGTTCTTTCTAAATTCTGCCTTCTGATTGGTTTATAGGATTGTTATTACCTCCTTATGGCAGCCATGTCGTCAGTTGTATCCTTCCATGGCTATTAGCCCCTTTACTTTGAGTGTTGTATGAGCACTATTTTCTTCCCGTGCCTTCTCTACCCCTCCCGCTGTCTGTGCCTTCTCTCCCCCCGCCCCCCTGCCCCTCACCAGCCCTTACTCATGTTTGAATGCAATAGGTCTTGCGTAAATGCAACTCCTATTGCATTCCAAATGCTTGTTTTGTACAGCTGCTATCCAGTCATCAGAACAGACTGTTGTACTGAGACTTGAATGCTTTGGTGCCCAAAACTGTAATCTACTGAGTGATCCGGATACTCACAGGCCCATGCCTTGTAAGTGGCAGCCACTAAACCTCCCCACAGTGTCTGTGGAGATGCTCAAGGGACATTCATACTCACCCACCCATGCCTTAGAAGTGGTAGCCACTAAACTTCCCCATGGTGTCTGTGGAGATGCTCAAGAGTGTAGGAGAGTAGGATCTGCACTTATGTTGCCCCCACTTTTTTTCTGATGTTTACACTGGTTTCTGGCTATAGTCTGGCTGGGTCCCTGCATCAAAACATATCGTGTTTGGTGTCAAACGCCTTGGAATCATACCCCCACACCAGTAACTGGTGTGGGAGTATGATCCCACCCTTCTAGAGGGATAGACATGTACCTACTGTGGAAACACGGTAGAATCCTGAAAGAGCCCTGGCATCACAAAATGGATGCCACCAGCACAGACACTGGGCTGCCCTCCTGCTGCTGACCGAAACTCGCAGTGGACGAGGCCCAAACAATAGGCATCCTGTCACAGGGAGGTGTAACCACCTTCTAGACAGGATTTAGTGTATTGGGGCTGGGTGGGTGCACTCCTAGAGTGCTTTGAAGTCCTGCACTGGGGGAGCAGTAGGCTCCTCTGTGCATATGCCAGCTCAAACCGGTTCAGGGGCTACCAGCCCCTGCTCTGGCACGAAACTGGACAAAGGGAAGTGGGTGTAACCACCCACTCCCCTGACCCTCCCAGAGGAGTGGTCATAGAGCTAGTCCCTCCCTTTCTTTTAGTATAAGATAGGGAACCCTTGCCATTGCAAACTAGATATCCCTGGACGATGCTCTATAAGAAGAATCCTGGACCTTCGACGTTCCACTACCTTTGGAAGACTGAAGAATCTCCCTTGGAGTCAAGGAGTGACTCCCCTGTTTGGCAGGCACCAAAACTTTGCATCAACGGTTGCAAACTTTCCCGCTCCCGCCGGAGTCCGAAGTCCATGCAGCCCCGGAAGTGGATTTCCTGACTTCTCGACAAACATTGTGAGTCCCCAGCAAAACTGAGGCGAGTGGACCCCACAAGTGACGAGGAACAGCAATACCCAGGTACCGTGCACTATTGTTGAGTGCAACCCCTTCACAACATTCTACGAACTTGTGCATTGGATCACATGTGGTCCAAGCCTCCAGCAGGATTTCCATCGAAAATCAGAGGCCTACCTCGTCCCGAGTGACCGGGGGCTCCTCTGAAGTGAATCCTCCCGAGGCATCTTTGCGATCCCTTGCTGGCTTGTGGGTCCCCTGAAGAATTTTTCATCTAACCAAAGGGCTCCCCTGGTTGCTCCAGGCCTGCCCTGACTTACCCTTGCTGGGTGAGTCCCTCAGACCTTGCTGGTCTGCACCGCTGACTTTCTTCACATTCCACAAGACTTGCTGTTGCCAAGGCTTGTTGGCTCCAATACGGTTGCCGACACCTCAGTAAGCTGCAGACTTCGTGGGACACTCCGAATCCAGCTCCTTTTCATCGTTGACGCCTCCTGGACCTCATGGCTGGAGAGTCAAGACACCTGTGATCACCTGAAATCACCCGACTTCTGTAGGCATCCAGCTTCCTGGCCCCGGGTCACTGGCAAGTGACTTTGAACACTGTCTCCACTGCTTTAAGGTCTTCTTTCTTCAGAATCCAGCCTTGGATTCCACCGGACAATTCTTCTGTCTTCACAAGCAGCAAGTCTTCTTTGGCTCCCAGTGAAAACGACACCGCGACTCGACACCAAAAGACACCTATGCACCCGGCTTCCCTGAGTTAGGTAACTCGTGCACTCCGGTGCTCCTGTGTGTGTTGGCTCTAGAACTACTTACCCTGTAAGTGACTTGCTTGTAGACTCTCCCGAAGTATCCTAAAACTTTAAAATTCCAACCGCGACTTGCTCCATTAAAGTCTATTGGGATCCGCGGCTGTGTTCTCACACTGCTAGCGTCTCCCGTGGGTCCTTTACTTACCTGTCTTGGGTGGATTAGTGAGGCCCCAGCGCTTCTGAAGACCATAGGCCTTCTCCCTTCTCAAGTCATTCTTTTTATACCCCTTTTTAGGTCTCGCTGGCTATCGCGTAAGCGATCGCTCAGCGAAACTCTAGTAAAGGAGCTCCCAAAAGTGCTCCCAAAAGCGGATTGCATGGCGAGCACGCGCACAATGACGTGCATCGTGCCGCCATGCAATCCGTTTGGCATCCTACTTCAAAGGGTCCGCTCCCCCGCCTGGAATGGGCTCCCCAGCCCCCGCCAAGCGCGCGCGCCACGCTCCGCCGAGCTTGTCTTGTTATTCCGATGCTCTCAAAGAACCTAAGCAGCTGGGACAAAAAGTCCACAAAATGGCAATCCCGCCTTTGATGCATAATAAAACAAACCAAGTCAAAGGCCTCCTCCTGCCGGCGGCCGCTCGTCTGCTCTCGCTGGATCAATGTTGCCCAGCCGCGCGCGTTTTACTTCGCCACAACTGCTCATCTATCGGCGCTCCTGAAATAGCGCGGGGGAAGGGGTACAATACTCCAAAACAGATGCTCGGTGATGATGTCTACTCTGTAATTTACAAGCGAGTCTTTTTTATTTTATACTGCGCATTAACATGCAGGGTGGCATCGAAACACAATCCATGTGTTTGTGTCACCCTGCTGTAGAGAATGCCCACATACACCGACAGCTTTAATTCCTGTCATGAAATCGCCACGGCCGCTTCCAGCAGCACTTGAAGTGGCCATAGCGATTTTTCGTGGCAGGAATTAAAGTAAATAGTGCGCATTAACATGTGCGCGCAACTTTCCCCTTTCCAGCAGCGCTTGAAGCCGCCGTGGTGATTTCATGGCAGGAATTAAAGCTGTTGGTGTATGTGGGCATTCTCTGCAGCAGGGTGACACAAACACATGGATTGTGTTTGGATGCCACCCTGCATTTATTAGCGGTTCAATCCCGTCCTTTTCCCCATGCATTTTTATGCCGAGGGAAATGGCATTTTTTTGGGACCAGCGCTCAGTATTTTCACACGACTACCCCAGCCAGTCAGGCTTCTAACGTCTGTTCACGCCACTGCAGCCTGGCCTCCAGATAACGGCGTGGCTCAGGGGAGGGGGATGCGACCACATTCCAGCCCTCGATATATTTTATTTGTTGGCCTTTGGGCTATCTTTGCACTTACAACTGGGGCATTTAAGTGCCGGCAAAGCCTGAGACATTTCCGGGTACTGCACCCGCTCCAGACGCACAGGAGTGTTTAGACCTCTTGTGTGTCATACTCTTGTCACAACTGTACACAGCTGCCACCTGTGCCAACGCAGTTCTTTCTCACAAAACGATGATTTTTTCAAAGTGTAGAATGTCTCCTTATCTGACTCACCATGCTTTCCACTTTTGACTCGCCTTTAACTCTGCCACTCCATTCTCACACCTCTTCCTATTCCCCATCTCTTCCTTCCTTTGCTATTTCCTCTCTCCTCCTTTCTCCGCTATTCCATTTGTCTCTTTTACACTTCACTGTCATACGCACCCATATAGCGCCTTCATTCACTTTCTCACTCTCCCTAATGCATTATGCCTACCCTGTCTACACTCTTTCATTCACCATCCATCCCTCCGTCCTTTCCCCTCCTACTTTCACTCAGTCATTCCATTCTTACCCCACCTTCATTCCCCTCCATTTACTTTCGGTCCCAAGAGACTGTACTCTCCTCCCCGCCCTTCCATCATCCATGTATTCTCCCTTCCTCTAGTCTCCTCCTTCTCTTTGTCATCTTACCCTTTCCTCTCACTTGTTTTGGAGTAAATGTAGTTAGTGGGATTGGTGTTACAATAAAATGTTGGGCCACCTTCAAATTGTTAAACTTTAGAGTTATCTTGATAGATTGATAGTTATAATTACAAAAAAACAACAACGTTTAAAAAATTTCTCGCGATTTTGCCAACCTGTGTTACCGGTATTAATTAGTAAATGAGCACTTTTCTGACTTTATGACACCCCTTTAGATGTGACTTCTCTTGGTGGATCTACACAAAGGTGAAAATGGCAACAGCAGCCTAAACATGCGAACTGTCTCCCAACTTTAATGTTATCTTGACAAATGCAGTCCAAATTATAGGTACGTTATAATAAATCTGTGTGTGCGGCCTGAACACATTCCTGGGTGTGGCTGACCAAGATGTGCACTGCAGAACTCCGTACAAAATCACACAACACTGTACAATACTGGGTAATAAAATCCAGAACTCTACGGTAACGTACCCAGCCCATCTGCGGATTGACCTAAAATTATGCTCTACTCGCAGAATGTAAACAGAGGCCCATAGGTCTCCCATATACAGAGCACCTGGTATTAGGAGGGAGGAGAAGAGGAATAGTCCAATTTATACAGCAAGGTTGGATAAATTATGTGGCAACAAAAAGCAAATTATGCGGTATCATGCAGCACTGCATAGCCGTCAGTACCGGAAGAAGGCCTCTGCTCACAGCTGCTGGTTGCCACAGAGTCAGATTTCACTTTAATGGGTAAATAGAAATGCTTGTTGTTCAGTGCAATAGGTCTTGCATTTACGCAACTTTCAGCTATTGGCATTGTAAATGACAACTCCTTTTATGTTTTGGTTTTTAAAACAGAAATAAAAGGCACTGTCATTTACAATGCTAATAGCTTAAAGTTGTGTAAATGCGAGACCTATTGCATTGCAAATGCTTGTTTTAGTATATGGTCTGGTACGCTCCTAGGGCCCCAGCCATATAAGTGCTTAATTTGTTGTGAAACATTGATTTGTGCATATGTTCCTGACTTCTAAGGAGAAGCAGTTCCTGAAGAAGGAACTGCCCCAGAGGGACTTGAACCTGATCAGGTTGAGTTCTTGGGGGCAGGGGAACCTTCTAGGAAAGATCTGAGCAAGGAGCAACAGTGCTGCCCCTCTCTTGAACCCCTCAGACAGCAGGCTGCTGCTGAGGCTGCTGGGAGTGCTAGTGGGTCCCATAAAGTGTATTGGGATGAGGGACTCCTATATTCTGAGGCTAGAGATCCTACCCCTAGTGCCACCAGGAGGTTGGTAATACCTCAGAAGGTTAGGGGGTTCCTCTTGACCCTAGCACATGACATCCCTTTAGCAGGACACTTGGGTCAAAACAAGACCTGGGATAGGCTTGTTCCACATTTTCATTGGCCACATATGTCAGAGGACACCAAGGAGTTTTGTCACTCCTGTGTCACATGCCAAGCCAGTGGCAAGTCAGGTGGCACAACAAAGGCCACCCTGAAACCACAACCTGTGGTGGGGGTACCCTTTGAAAGGGTAGGGATATACATTGTTGGTCCCCTTGGCCCTCCAACAGCATCTGGGCACAGGTTTATCCTGGTGGTAGTGGATCATGCTACCAGGTACCTAGAAGCAATTCCCCTGAGGACCACCACAGCCCCTGTGTTGGCAAAAGCCCTCATTGGAGTTTTCTCCAGAGTGGGTTTCCCTAAGGAGGTTATATCTGACAGAGATACAAACTTTATGTCAGGGTATCTAAAAGCAATGTGGAAGGAGTGTGGTGTAAATTATAAATTCACTACTCCCTATCACCCAAAATGCAATGGGTTAGTTGAAAGGTTCAACAAAACCCTAAAGGAAATGATTAAAGGCCTCCCAGAAAAGCTTAGGCGAAAATGGGACCTTTTACTTCCCTGCCTTCTGTTTGCATACAGGGAGGTCCCACAGAAGGGGGTTGGCTACAGCCCTTTTGAACTTCTGTTTGGGCATCCTGTAAGAGGTCCATTATGTTTGGTGAAGGAGGGCTGGGAGATACCTCTCAAACAGGATGTGATGGACTATGTACTTGGTCTCCGCTCCAGGATGGCTGAATACATGAAGAAGGCAACTAAAAACCTGGAGGCCAGCCAAGAACTACAAAAAACTTGGCATGACCAAAAGGCTGTGCTGACTGTATACCAGCCAGGACAGAAAGTGTGGGTGTTGGAACCTGTGGCCCCAGCAGCTCTCCAAGACAAGAGGAGTGGCACCCATACGATTGTTGAGCAAAAGGGAGAAGTCACCTACTTGGTGAATCTTGGAACTTCCAGGAGCCCCCTTAGGGTGCTCCATGTCAGCAGATTGAAACCATATGTTGACAGGGCTGACATGGGCTTGCTCCTGGCAACTGACGAGGAACAGGAGGAGGAGAGTGACCCTCTCCCTGACCTGCTCTCACAGAACCCTGATGATGGGTCAGTAGATGGTGTTGCATTGGAAGCATTCTCACTGATCATCAGCAAATTGAATGCAGACAGGTTCTGCAACAGTTTAGACATATGTTTAGCCTGACCCCTAGTCAGACTTCCTGGTGCACCCATGAGGTGGACACTGGAGACAGTCTGCCTGTCAAGAGTAAAATCTACAGGCAACCTGACCATGTCAGGGACTGTATCAGGACTGAAGTCCAGAAAATGTTGGAACTAGGTGTTATTGAGCCTTCAGATAGCCCTTGGGCTAGCCCAGTAGTCCTTGTGCCTAAACCTCATACCCAGGGTGGTAAGAAAGAAATGAGGTTTTGTGTAGACTACAGAGGCCTCAATGCAGTCACCAGGACTGATGCCAATCCAATTCCCAGGGCAGATGAACTGATTGATACTATGGCCTCAGCCAAGTATCTGAGTACATTTGACCTAACAGCTGGCTACTGGTAGATCAGGTTAGCTGAGGATGCCAATGCCAAAACAGCATTCTCAACCCCTGGTGGGCACTACCACTTTGTGGCGATGCCCTTTGGTTTGAAAAATGCACCTGCCACTTTTCAGAGGTTGGTGAACAAAGTTCTGACAGGTATGGAAACGTATTACTCAGCTTATCTAGATGATATTGCTGTATTTAGTTCCACCTGGCAGGATCACCTGGTCCACCTCAGAAATGTTTTGGAGGCCCTGCAAAAGCAGGCCTCACTATCAAGGCCACTAAGTGCCAGATAGGGTAGAGTCAGGTTGTGTACCTGGGCCACCTTGTAGGTGGAGGCCAGGTTCACCCTTTACAGAGCAAAATCCAAACCATCATGGGATGGATTGCTCCAACCACCCAGACACAGGTGAGAGCCTTTTTGGGCCTGACTGGGTACTATAGGAGGTTTGTTAAGGGATATGGATCTATAGTGACCCCCTTAAATGATCTTACCTCAAAGAAAATGCCCAAAAAAGGTTCAGTGGACAGCTAGCTGTCAAAAGGCAATTGAGGACCTAAAGCAGGCCATGTGCACTGCCCCCATCTTACAGAGTCCAGACTACACCAAAATGTTAATTGTCCAAACAGATGCTTCTGCGCTGGGTTTGGGAGCTGTACTGTCTCAACTGAATGATGAAGCTCAAGACCAGCCAGTAGCTTTTATAAGCAAAAGGCTGACCCATAGAGAGAAACGTTGGTCAGCTATAGAGAGGGAGGCCTTTGCTCTGGTTTGGGCCCTGAAGAAGCTGAGGCCATACTTGTTTGGCACTCACTTCATAGTTCAGACTGACCACAAGCCCCTCCTATGGCTTAAACAGATGAAAGGTGAAAACCCAAAACTTTTAAGGTGGTCCATTTCCCTACAGGGGATGGACTATACAGTGGAACATAGACCTGGGACCCAACATGCCAATGCAGATGGACTCTCAAGGTATATCCACTTAGAACACGAAGACTCAACTGGTCAAGGTTAGTTTAGTGTCCCTGCGTTTGGGGGGGGGGGGGGGGGTTTGTGTAGGAGAGTAGGATCTGCACTTATGTTGCCCCCATTTTTTTCTGATGTTTACACTGGTTTCTGGCTATAGTCTGGCTGGGTCCCTGCTAATCAGGGCCCCAGCCTCTCTGTTCTCTCTAAACAACTTTGAGTGCATACTAGATGCACTAGTGATTGGATACTGTGGTACCTTATGAGCCCCTAGTATATGGTACCCTAGGTACCAAGGGCATAGGTACTTCACAGGCCTACCAGGGGCTGAAGCATGTATTATGCCACCCCTGGGAAGCAGACTAAATCTGACACCACAGGCCTGCTACTGCAGCCTGCAGTGGGGTAGTGTTAGCACTCCTCACTGAGGTATAGGTTTCTATATCTCACCATACACACACATATAAACCTATCAGTCACCCCTAAGGCAGGCCCTATCAATCCTGAGGGCAGGGTGCTTGGTTTACAATGTGAGGGGGTGCCTCTGCCTGAGCAGGTCCCCTCTGCAGCTGGCAGGGTCTATTCCTTGTGGCTGTTTGTGGATGCGGTTAAACCTAACCATCTCTTATTCCGCAAGGGGTTAAAAACGCTACTGTTTACTACCACTGACTAGTTCCCCTCTTTAACTTATGTTATGCTTAATTGCGCTAGCGCTGGGACGCCTCAGGGTAGCCATCGCGCTTTATAAAAACTCTATTCATTCATTCATTCATATACTCTTAAGTGCACCAGTCCATGCCCCACATCTAAACCTACAGAGAGAGGCCTGTGGCGTAACACAAAATTATGCCCTGCTTTTTAGGTCTCGCCTGACCCAGCACATGCGCTGGTCTGGCAAGACTTATTGAGAGGGCTCTAAAAAGTGCTACCTGGCCAGCCTGTAGCTACAGTGCATGCGCGTGGGCGCGCGTGCCCCGCTTTACCGCAATTACTTTCACTTTCGCGGCCGCAGGGCCGCTTTGATGTTTGATTGCGATCGCGATCATTTTCACTGCTTGGCATAGCCAATAGGTCTCGCTTTTGGGACCTTATAAGTATTTAGTTATGCAACTGTTGCATGACTAAACACTTATAAGGTCCCAAAGGCGAGACCTATTGGCTATGCCAATGCTTGTTGAATGTGCTGAGGGGCCCCATATCTCACAAATATTCATTGACCATGGTCGATTCGGGCAACCTGATTGGTTAGGGGGCCACCCTGCACCACAGGGGTTGCAGAGGCTTGTGTTATACATGTGATAGAGGCTCGTATGTTGCTTTAGGGCAGGCTCAAGGTACCTGGTGACAATTGCTTGACAGAGGTTATAAATAATTTCCGTGCTTACTTGTCTACAAGCAGCAGATTCCTTAAAATCGGATTTCTGAAACCATGAATCGGGAGACAGAAGACTAGGTCTCAAATCGGGAGTCTTCCGCTTGAATCAGGAGGGTTGGCATGTATGCCAAGATAATGCCAGTGCACTGAACAGTAGTTCCTCCTTAGGCTCCAGTCTGTTCCAGGACCCTATGAGGCAGGATCAGCCTTTTCTTCCTAAAAAGCAGGGCTGGTTAGAGAAGCATGGGTCAACAGCAGAGGGGTAGGTAGAGCCTTTAAGACATCCTCCAGATAAACTTCCACCCAATATGTCTGCTTTTTTATGTGCATTTATTTATATATATTATTTTATATATAACGCAGACTCCACCCAATTAGACTTCAGAGCACAGCAAAGCCAGACAGTGAAAGCAAGGCAGGAAAAAACAAGGATTTGCAAGAGTTGTCAATGCAATAGGTCTAGCATTTGTGAGAGTTTGAGCTATTGGCATTGTAAATGACAATGCCTTTTATTTATGTGTTTTGAAAACCTGAAAGCGGTGTGTAAATAAGCACTTTGGGCCTCATTTATGAGGTTTTGCCGTAGGGAAGCGCAGCAGGCCTTCCTGCTGCGCTTCCCTGCGGCAAAAGAAAAGGGCAGGATTGTGCCGTAGCTATAAGATACGGCGCATTCCTGTCCTTTTCCCCTGCACCAGTGCACAATGGGCTGCCTGCACCAACACCGGCACCTTTGCACCATTGTTGGAGGGAGGCCCGCCGGGTAGTCGGGGAGACTATTCCGGCACCTTCCTACCGCAAAGTTATAGCCGAGCGCCGCTGAGAAGCCTCCTCGGGGAGGTCTTTCTCCTTTGATCGTACTAGGCCCAGTGACACCACCACACAGGACTCAATAGTAGTTGCGAGATTAGATTCTTTATCGGCAGTAATACGTGCAATATTTACAGAGGGATCGAGGGATCCTGTCAGAGTCACAGTGTTCGTTCAAGAGGATAGGGTAGCGGGACAGTCTTAGTGCCAGCCAGGCACGGGAGGGCTCTGCACCATACCTTGGATGCTGGTCTCAGAGCGGCTCGGACGTGGAGAGCCGCGACGTCGTCTGCAGGGCTCGGATGGTAGTTCCGCTTAGGTCGAGCCGCGACGAGGTCAGCTGGGCTCTGGTGGTCAGGTTCAACAAGGTCGGGCCGCGACAGCGTCAGCAGAGCCCCAAAGGTTCGTGAAGGTCTTTAGGCACGGTGGAGTCGCGACGTCGTCAGCAGGGCTCAAGGGGTGGTTCAGGGTGAGTCTTCTTCGTAGGGTCAGCCGCGATCCGATCAGCAGGGCTCTCGACTCCAGGATACAACTACTGCCCTGTTGTCGGGTCGCCCCAGATATAGGACGAGAGCCCTTTGATGTCCGGACCCATGCGCCCGGAGGGGGCGGAGAGGACGGGTAGGGGCCGGCCAGACGCCCAGCAGGAGAGGCGCCAGGCCCCAGAGAGCTGTGGGGTGATCACACCCAGGTGTGGAGAGACGGTAGGGGGTCCCATCGATACTGCCCTCCGCCGAGAGTGGGAAGGGCTCACGTGGTATCCCCGATCCAGGGGTTGGCGTCTCGATGTCGGGCCTCGCTGGGACCGAGGCCGGGTAGAGCAGGGTCATACAGGTGGTCACGTGGAGTGACGTGCAATCCAAGATGGAGGAGCCCCGATGTGCATGGGACCTCGTGCGGCTTAGCGCGGGGAAACAGGACCACGCCACGAGGCCGGCTCCCACACGCGTCCCCCCCAGCTGAAGGCAGGGAGAGTCACCCATCTTCTTGGGGGTTCTCCTCGCCGAGGCGGAAGAATCGGGACACGCCGTCAGCATTGGCGTGGTCGTTGCCGGGCCGGTGTTCAACAGTGAAGTCCATCCCTTGTAGCGAGATGGACCAGCGTAACAGCTTGGGGTCCTCGCCCCGCATTTGCATGAGCCACCGCAAGGGCCGGTGGTCAGTCTGGACCCTGAAGTGGGTACCGAAAAGGTAGGGCCGGAGCTTCTTGAGAGCCCATACCACAGCGAAGGCCTCCCGCTCGATGGTGCTCCACCTCTGTTCTCGCGACAGCAGTCGGCGGCTGATAAAGGCCACCGGTCGGTCGAGGCCCTTGGCGTCCAGCTGGGAGAGGACTGCCCCGACCCCGTACTCCGAGGCATCGGTCTGGACTACAAATTCCTTGCTGTAGTCGGGGGCCTGTAGCACAGGGGCAGCGCACATGGCTGCTTTGAGAGTATCAAACGCGGTCTGGCAGCGGAGCGTCCAGTGCACCGCCTTGGGTTGTTTCTTTGAAGTGAGTTCCGTAAGGGGGCCCACAATGCTGCCGTAGTCCTTTATGAAGCGTCGGTAGTAGCCTGTGAGACCCAGGAATGCCCGGACAGCGGTTTGGGCGGCGGGGGGCTCCCACGCCTGGATGGCGTCCACTTTTAACCAGAGGGGGGCCACCTGGCCACTCCCCACCTGATGGCCCAGATAGGTCACAGATCCTTGACCGATCTGGCACTTGCTGGCCTTAATTGTGAGGCCGGCTCTTTGGAGAGCGGTCAGGACTTCCCCAAGGTGTCCTAGGTGCGCGGCCCAGTGGTCGCTGAAGACAGCAATGTCATCGAGGTAGGCCGCGCTGAAGGCTTCGAGACCGGCCAGGACCTTATTTACCAGCCTCTGAAAGGTCGCTGGGGCGTTCTTCATGCCGAAGGGCATCACCCGGAAGTGGTAGTGGCCGTCGGGGGTAGAGAAAGCTGATCGTTCTTGTGCGCCGGGAGTGAGCTTGATCTGCCAGTACCCAGCAGTGAGATCAAAGGTGCTTAGGTAGCGGGCGGCCCCTAAGCGATCAATCAGCTCATCGGCTCGTGGCAAAGGGTGGGCATCGGTCTTGGTAACTGCGTTCAGGCCCCGGTAGTCGACACAGAATCTGAGTTCGGGGGCCGTGCCGGGGGCGGCGGCCTTCGGCACCAAGACTACCGGGCTGGCCCACGGGCTGTCGGAAGGCTCGATGACTCCGAGGGCGAGCATCTTGGCGACCTCGGTCTTTATGCAGGCCCGGACTCGGTCAGGCACTCTATAAGCGCGGTGTCGTACAGGGGGGCTATCCCCCGTGTCCACGTCGTGGACGCACCAGGGGGTTACCCTGGGCGTGAGAGAAAAGAGGGCAGCGAAGGGTTGCAGTAGCTTCTGGCAATCATGGCGCTGTTCTGGTGTCAGGGTGGCGGAGAGGTGGACGCCCTCCAAGGAGCCGTCTTGGCTCGAGGACCCCAGGAGGTCTGGTAGGGGCTCGGAGTCACTTTCACCCCCATCGTCGGTAGCCAGTAGTAAGCTTAGTTCCGTTCGGGCAAAATGGGGCTTGAGCCGGTTGGCGTGCAGGACCCTGAGGGGGTTCCTCGGAGACTCCATATCGACCAGGTACGTGACGGGGCTCTTCCTTTCAACTATCTTGAAGGGCCCGGTCCACTTGTCCTGCAGGGCGCAGGGGTCCACGGGTGACATGACCCAGACCTGCTGGCCCGGCTCAAACTCGACGGCTGAGGCATTCTCGTCATACCAGCGTTTCATATCTTCTTGGCTGACTTCAAGGTTGGCTTCTGCCAGGGCACGGAACTTTCGAGTCTGGTTCCGCAAGGTCAGGAGGTACCGGTAGACGTCGGGCGGGGCACTCTGGACGTTCGCCTCCCAACCCTCCTTGACCAGGCTGAGGGGCCCTCGGACGGGGTGCCCATACAACAGTTCGAAGGGGCTGAAGCCCAGGGACTTCTGTGGTACCTCCCGGTAGGCGAACAGGAGGCAGGGCAACAGGACATCCCATCTCCTCCTGAGGGGCTCTTCCAGGCCCTTGATCATCCCCTTCAGGGTTCGGTTGAACCGCTCGACCAGTCCGTTCCCCTGGGGGTGGTAAGGGGTGGTGAATTTATAGGTGACCCCACATTGTTGCCAGAGGGATCTCATGTACTTCGAGATAAAGTTCGTCCCCCTGTCGCTCACCACTTCTCGGGGGAACCCCACCCTGGAGAAGATGCCCATCAGGGCCCGGCCCACCACTGGAGCGGTCACAGTTCGGAGGGGAACAGCTTCTGGCTAACGGGTGGCGTGGTCGACCAGTACCAGGATGAAGCGGTGGCCCAGGGCGGTCCGGGGGTCGAGGGGCCCCACGATGTCTATCCCCACTCGTTCGAACGGGGTGTGGACGGCTGGAAATGGTTGCAGGGGGGCTTTCACGCGTCCCCCAGTCTTCCCGCTAGCTTGGCAGGTCGGGCAGGACCGGCAGTGCTGGTCCACGTCTCGTCTCATTCGGGGCCAATAGAAATGGGTCACGAGGCGGCTGTACGTCTTGTCCCGCCCGAGATGTCCGGCGAGGGGCACGTCATGTGCCAGGTTCAAGAGGAATTCTCGAAATCGGAGGGGGACCACCAGCACCCGGCTGGCCCCTAGTTCGGCGACTTTCTGCTCGCTATTCAATAAGTCATTGTCCCAATAGACCCAGTGGGTTCCCGAGGGGTCCCCCGCAGCCTGGGCGGCCGCCTGCTGTCGGGCCCCCTCGAGGGACGGGCAGCCCTTCTGTTCTTGCTGGAATTGTTCACGGGTGGGGCCCTCGTCGTGGCGCCACTGGGCCAGCTCGGGGATCTCGCTGAGGGGAGCGGCCTCGTTGGAAGAAAGTTCGGAGGGCCCGGCCTCCTCGTCAGGTTCCTCCGGGCTGGAGGAGGTGGATGGTTCGGGGCCCGCCGGTTTGTCGGGGGCCGGGGCCGCAGCTGGCTGGACGGTCATGGACCGAGTGGTGGTGCAGGCCCACTCGGGTAGTCCTAGCATCCCCAGATGCTCTCGGCGCTCCACCTGGGCCCAGGGGGAGCTCTCTAGGTCGTTCCCCAGGAGGCAGTCCACCGGGGCGTCGTCGCGGACAGTCACTTTTAGGGTGCCGGACACTCCTCCCCACTCGAAGGGGATTCGGGCCATCCGGCACATGCTCTCGGTGTTGTCGGCGGTCTGGACAGGGCAGAGGACATGTGGTAGGATCTGTTCGGGGGTCACCAGATGGCAGCGGACAGCGGTCACACTGGCCCCAGTGTCCCGGAGGGCCTCGGCCCGTCGCCCATTGATGGTGACCCACTGTTGGTACTTCTGGGTGTTGCTTGGGATGGTGGCGCGGGGCACCATTTCTCGGGAGCCTAGGCATACAAGCGACATGGCGGCTGGTTCCCACTCGGGGGACCCGTCGTCGTGGTTCTCCTCCTCGTCCTCTCCCTCCCCCAGGGCTGCGGCGGCAATTTGTCGGGGAGGTGGCCCCGTGGTCCCGTTCCGTCGGTTCACGGGGCAAGCCGGGTCACTTGCATAATGGCCGGCCTGTTGGCATCCGAAGCAGGTTACTGTCGGTCGTGGTCCAGACCGGGCGACAGGGGTCCCTCTTTGGCCCTGGGTCGGGGAAGCGGGGTTGGTTGTTTGCCCTCGTGGCGGACTTCTGGGCGGTCCAGCTGGGAATTCTCGACTGCGGTGGGACCCCCCTACGCCGCGCTGGCGGGGAGGTCCCGTGGTGCTCCGTTGGTAGTCCCCCACGGGGTTCCGAGGGACCCGGGTGTTGACCCATCGGTCCGCTTCGGCGGCGAGCTTCCGGGGCTCGGTCAGTTTACTGTCCAGGAGGTGTTGCCTTAGTTCCACAAAGCAGTTGTTGGCGAGGTGCTCCCAGACAATGAGGTCGAATAGTTCGTTATATGAGGTGACCTTGCTCCCTTTGATCCATCCCTCCAACGCTCGGCTGAAGAAGTCCACTTATTCGACCCATGTGGTACCGGGGATCTTCTTGCAGTCCCGGAAGCGTTGCCGGTACATCTCGGCCGACAGTCCGTAGCGTGTGAGTAGGGCTTCCTTCATGTGGTCGTACGAGGTCATCACTGCGTCGGGGAGTTGCAGCAGGGTATCCCGTCCCTCGCTGAGGAACCTCCCCCATAGGCCGGCGCCCCAATCCTTCCGGGGGACCCGATGGGAGGTCATGGCGACTTCGTGCGCTCGGAACCATTGCTGGATGTCGTCATTTTTATAGTACTCCTTGACGACATCCTTGGGGATGTGAACCTTTGGCTCGGTCGGGGGCAGAGCGTCCCGGGCTCCGGGGTTGCTGGTCTCCCCAGCTTTAGCTTTTAGTTCAAGTTCTTTGAGGCTCCTCTCGTGCTCGAGGGTTAGCCGTCTCTCCTCTAGCTCCCGATGCCTTTTCTTCTCCTCGATTTCTTCTTGTAGTCGTAGTTGCTCCAGGGCTATCTTTTTCTCCGCCAGTAGGAGCTCACCGTCCAGCCGGAGTCGGGCAAGATCCATTTCGTGTGTCCGGGCCCTTTCCCGTTCTCGTATCTCTTCGGGGGAAAGGCTGGTGTCTGGGATGGTTCGCTCCCCGTTTGTCGGGGCCGTGGTCGGCAGGTTTCCGTCCCGGGCCGAGGTCCCTTCGGCTCGGGGTGGAGGGGTCTCGGGTTCTGCCCAGGCTTTCAGGGCTTTCTGCATTTCCTCCTTGGTGCCCAATCCTGTGGTTGGGATCCCTTTGTCTTTGCAGAATTGTTTGAGTTCCTTGTGGGTGTATTCCTCCAGTTTCTCCAACTGGAAGGTTGCGGCCATGGTTGCTTCTTGGCCATCCATGGTTCCATTTTTCTCTTCTCGTCTGGTCAGGTAGTGGTTGCGTTACTTGCTTGTACGATTGCGTTTGCTCGGATCCCGCCGCTGGCCACCATATGTTGGAGGGAGGCCCGCCGGGTAGTCGGGGAGACTATTCCGGCACCTTCCTACCGCAAAGTTATAGCCGAGCGCCGCTGAGAAGCCTCCTCGGGGAGGTCTTTCTCCTATGATCGTACTAGGCCCAGTAACACCACCACACAGGACTCAATAGTAGTTGCGAGATTAGATTCTTTATCGGCAGTAATACGTGCAATATTTACAGAGGGATCGAGGGATCCTGTCAGAGTCTCAGTGTTCGTTCAAGAGGATAGGGTAGCGGGACAGTCTTAGTGCCAGCCAGGCACGGGAGGGCTCTGCGCCAGACCTTGGATGCTGGTCTCAGAGCGGCTCGGACATGGAGAGCCGCGACGTCGTCTGCAGGGCTTGGATGGTAGTTCCGCTTAGGTCGAGCCGCGACGAGGTCAGCTGGGCTCTGGTGGTCAGGTTCAACAAGGTCGGGCCGCGACAGCGTCAGCAGGGCCCCAAAGGTTCGTGAAGGTCTTTAGGCACGGTGGAGCCGCGACGTCGTCAGCAGGGCTCAAGGGGTGGTTCAGGGTGATCCTTCTTCGTAGGGTCAGCCGCGATCCGATCAGCAGGGCTCTCGACTCCAGGATACAACTACTGCCCTGTTGTCGGGTCGCCCCAGATATAGGACGAGAGCCCTTTGATGTCCGGACCCGTGCGCCCGGAGGGGGCGGAGAGGACGGGTAGGGGCCGGCCAGACGCCCAGCAGGAGAGGCGCCAGGCCCCAGAGAGCTGTGGGGTGATCACACCCAGGTGTGGAGAGACGGTAGGGGGTCCCACCGATACTGCCCTCCGCCGAGAGTGGGAAGGGCTCACGTGGTATCCCCCGAGCCAGGGGTTGGCGTCTCGATGTCGGGCCTCGCTGGGACCGAGGCCGGGTAGAGCAGGGTCATACAGGTGGTCACGTGGAGTGACGTGCAATCCAAGATGGAGGAGCCCCGATGTGCATGGGACCTCGTGCGGCTTAGCGCGGGGAAACAGGACCACGCCACGAGGCCGGCTCCCACAACCATGGTGCAAGGGTGCCTGCGTTGCAGGGATGATTATTTTTGTACAGGAAGGGAAACCTTTCTGTTCAAAAATAATCACAAGAGGCTTTTCCTCTTTCTATGTGTGCTGCAGAATGTAGCACACACATAAAAAGGAAAAACAAGGAGTTATAAAGTTATTTCTCCCAGTTGAGCCTCCCTTACTTTTGGCATTGCCTCAGATTTACGATTTCTCGTAAATCTGGGGCAGTGTCAATAGGCCATGGATGTTGCTGGGAACATCCCCAGCAACACCCATTGCACGCCCCTTTAACGCAGAACACTGCGTTAAAGGGACTGATATTTATCAGGCAGCATTAAGTCAAAAAACGTGACTTAGTGCTGCCTGATAAATATCACGCAGGCTTCTGCGCCACGGAACGTCACAAAGAGTGATGTTCCGATGGCGCAAGGGAACTCATAAATGAGGCCCTTTGTACTTGTAGTCCTTGCTTATGACAAGCAAGTCTGTCAGTAAACGAGGCGCAGTTACTGGCAGCCGTGGTTGTCGTAAGCAACGACTATAAGTAGAAAAGTGCGTGTTTACGACCGCTTGCAAGTTTTTAAAACACATACATAAAAGGCATTGTCATTTTCAATGCCAATAGCTCGAACTCTCACAAATGCGAGACCTATTGCATTGCAAATGCTTGTTTAGTATATGGTCTGGTACGCCCCTAGGGCCACAGCCATATAAGTGCTTAATCTGTTGTGAAACATTGATTTGTGCATATGTTCCTGACTTCTAATCTCATAAAGAGATTAGTAGAGTGTGTCTAGAAATAAATACATATATATTTTATATATATACCTGTGTGGTGTCTTTTCATTTGGTAATTCAAGAGATTATAAGGTAAAACAAGCTGCTTTACATTCCCCTGAGACTTAGCCTGAAGGCTGCTATCCACAGCTACCACTAGGATAGCTTTCTTTAAAATGTTGTCTTAAACCAATCTACCATAAGAGTCGAATTTGACTGGTGCAAGGTGGCCACTTTAACTAGTGACCAGCATATGCCAGGCCAACTTCTCACAACGGGACATTCATACTCACCCACCCATGCCTTAGAAGTGGCAGCCACTAAACTTCCCCACGGTGCTGTGGAGATGCTGAAGGGACATTCATACTCACCGGCCCATGCCTTAGAAGTGGCAGCCACTAAACCTCCCCACGGTGCTGTGGAGATGCTGAAGGGACATTCATACTCACTAGCCTATGCCTTAGAAGTGGCAGCCACTAAACTTCCCCATGGTGTCTGTGGAGATGCTGAAGGGACATTCATACTCACCGGCCCATGCCTTAGAAGTGGCAGCCACTAAACCTCCCCACGGTGCTGTGGAGATGCTGAAGGGACATTCATACTCACCGGCCGATGCCTTAGAAGTGGTAGCCACTAAACTTCCCCACGGTGCCTGTGGAGATGCTGAAGGGACATTCATACTCACCGGCTCATGCCTTAGAAGTGGCAGCCACTAAACCTCCCCACAGTGCCTGTGGAGATGATGAAGAGAGACATTCCTACTCACCGGCCCATACCTTAGAAGTGGCAGCCACTAACCCTCCCCATGGTGCCTTTGGAGATGCTCAAGGGACATTCAAGCTCACAGGGCCATGCCTTAGAAGTGGCAGCCACTAAACCTCCCCACAGTGTCTGTGGAGATGTTCAAGGGGCATTCATTCTCACCGGCCAATGCCTTGTGAGTGGCATCCACTAAACCTCCCCACGGTGCCTGTGGAGATACTGAAGGGACATTCATACTCACTAGCCTATGCCTTAGAAGTGGAAGCCACTAAATCTCCCCATGGTGTCTGTGGAGATGCTCAAGGGACATTCATACTCACCGGCCAACCACCAAATCAATGCAGTGTCCTAATCCTCCTTCCACACGCTCTGCCTGCCCTGGAAGACATTCAGATGGATCCCCACAGAGTCCAGAAAGACTGTCACCCACTCACTCATCACCAGTAGACTTGACTACGGCAACGCACTCTATGCAGGCATCACCCAGAAACAGCTCGGGAAGCTACAGAACGTCCAAATCGCTGCAGCCAGACTGGTCCTCGACAACCCCTGCCACAGCCACATAACAACACCTCCGACAACTCCACTGGCTACCAATCAACAAGAGAATCACCTTCAAGCTCCTCACACATGCCTACAAGGCCCTCCACAACACAGGACCAGAATATCTGAACCGCCTCCTCTCATTCCACACACCCACCAGACAACTCTGCTCTGCCCAAGTCGCCCTGGCTTCCGTGCCACAGATCCACAAGATCAGAACCGGGGGAAAATCATTCTCCTACCTCGCCACCAAGACCTGGACCACCCTGCCCCTCCACCTCAGGCAATCAACGTCATTAACACAATTCAGGAAGGACCTCAAGACCTGGCTCTTCGACTGAACCTCCACACCCAGACGGATCAACAGCCTTCCTCAGCGCCATGAGGCCCTCACGGGTGATTAGCCATGCCTATACACACTCCTGATTGATTGATTGATTGATTGATTGACCAGCCCATGCCTTGTAAATGGCAGTCACTAAACCTCCCCACAGTATCTGAAGAGATGATAAGGAGACATCCATCCACACACCAAGTGGGCTTCTCCATCAGGTCTTCTGAATGTAGCTTTCTGCAGTTGAATCGAGGTCCATTTCTATGCTTTCGAAAGTCACAAGAACATTCTTTGTCCAGCGGTGAAGGGCACAGTGATGGGGATCAGCCACCTCCCCTGGCACTTCAATTTGTTTCAGATGTGAACCCTGCAATAGCTAGCTCCAAGCAAACCCGAAGTGAACCCTTCAATAGCTCCAAGCAAACCAGAAGTGAACCCTTCAATAGCTCCAAGCAAACCCGATGTGAACCCTTCAATAGCTCCAAGCAAACCAGATGTGAACCCTTCAATAGCACCAATAGCTCCCAGTAAACCAGATGTGAACCCTTCAATAGCTCCAAGCAAACCAGATGTGAACCCTTCAATAGCTCCAATAGCTCCAAGCAAACCCGAAGTGAACCCTTCAATAGCTCCAAGCAAACCCGATGTGAACCCTTCAATAGCTCCAAGCAAACCCGATGTGAACCCTTCAATAGCTCCAAGCAAACCAGATGTGAACCCTTCAATAGCACCAATAGCTCCCAGTAAACCAGATGTGAACCCTTCAATAGCTCAAAGCAAACCAGATGTGAACCCTTCAATAGCTCCAATAGCTCCAAGTAAACCAGATGTGAACCCTTCAATAGCTCCAAGTAAAACAGATGTGAACCCTTCAATAGCTCCAAGCAAACCAGTGATCCTGAAATCTATACTCGGACGTGTCCAGCAATGTAGGTTCTCACTGTATTAGAACCCTTAGTTTAGCTCCTCAAACACCAATCCTCCATAGTGTGAGTTGTGTCCACATGGAAGCTGCACAGTGAAAGAACCATGGCCCACATGCATCAAAGCAAAAACCGGTCGCAACTGGGCAGATTCTCAGAATCTGCCCCTTTGCGACCGGTATTTTTGCATTTGGGATGCATCATCCAAATGCAATAATAATATCTTCTTTATTCGTTTTTTTGCAATTTTAAAAACCATAAAAGAACAATTGTTTCGACAATACAATACAAAAGAAAAGAAAAAGAAAAAGAGAAAAAAAAAACACACTAATCTTAAAAAGTGTTGGTTAAAACTAATCGAATATCATGTCATATAGCTTTAAACCATGGAATTACATAGTTTCGTTTCGTCAACATAGACTCAGATCAAACTCCAGTTTACAGGTTATTCCTATGTTTCACAATACATCTTAGAAAGTTGAGGACATGATAACAGCATCGCCGGGCGACATTGTCTTAATCCCCATCGCTTTAAAACAGGTAGTAACCAAACCTTCCTATGTGGATGATAAAATTTACAAAACAGAATAGTATGTAAATTTGACTGTGTCGATACTTCGTCGCAAGGACAAAGGGTCGAAATCGAATCCCAACTATTTCTATCGGGGAAAGAAACTAATCTGAAAAAAGAATCTAATCTGAATTTTGTCAGCAACATTCTATGATAGGTGCTAATCTGTAATGTCAAGTATGGTTGAATGGAGTAAGTGATCTGAATCAGATTGGCATGAATGGCCGATGGCTTTGTCGCAACAGAGGTCATCCTCAAGGACTCCAGATGCGTTAACGCCAATTTTTTCAGCGTTCTCTTTGGGATTTCAATAATTTTTTTAGGGTCGGAATAATATTTCTCCAAGCCAAGATCCATGAGGAAATTTCTTACATAACATAACCATTTTATTTTTACAGAATGGTCTATGGTCATTGAGTCCGTCAAAATTTCCTGCGAAAAGATATTATTATCGGACGTCCAAATCCGTCTCCAGAGCAATAGGGGCTGAATTCTTATCAAATCCTCGAGATAGGGGATTCCAAGCTCCAAATGGAGAGCGTATACTGAGGTGCTCGTTGGTACGGCTAAAAGAAATCTCAGGAAGTTATTTTCAGCAACCTGGAGGGCGCTGACCTCTGCGGATCCCCATACTCCGGCTCCGTAGAGGGCAATCGCCTGGCATTTAGCTAAGTAGATTTTTAGAAGCTCCACTGGGGGCCTTTTCCCTAGTCTCTGTGAGAAACTTATCAGGGACATTATTGCTCTCTTAAACAAGTGACATCTGGCCTCTACTGCTGCTCTCCAGTTGAGCCCGTCGTCAATCATTATCCCCAGATAGCAATACTTCGTAGTCACCTCCAATTTTTGATCTTTGAGAAAGATGTTCTTTACTCGCTTCTTTTTTCGCCCGGCTACCATAACAAATGTTTTTTTGACATTGACTTGTAAGTCCAAGCCGCCCATAAACTTGACATATCTATTTAGGGATTTCTGCAGTTCGCATGGGGTGCGGGCCAGAATGACCGCATCGTCCGCGTAGAGCAAGGCAGGTATCAAACGCCGTTTTACCCGAGGTAGGTCCAGAGCCCCCCTCATCATCTCCACCTCCAAACCATTTGTATACAAGGAGAAGAGGAAGGGGGCGAGGACACACCCCTGCCTGACTCCTCGCTCCACTCCGAAAGGCGCGGTCAATTCACCCTTCGTACCAAAACGCACCCTTGCGGAGGCCCCAGAATATAACTCTCTCATAAAATCTACGAGAGGGGGGTCCACTCCCATATGTGTCAAGATGTTCCAGAGTTTTATGTGTGATACACAGTCAAAGGCGGCAGATAAATCTACATACACCATATAAACTGTTTCTTTTTTTGCTTGGCAATATTTTCCCAGGATCAGACTGAGATTAAGGGCTTGCTCCACCGTTCCAAACCCCTCCCGAAATCCAAATTGTAGATCTGAAATAATGTTTCCCTCCTCAGCCCACTGCCGGAGTCGTTCGAGGACAACTCTGCCAGCCACTTTACCTAGCGAGTCCAAAAGGGAAATGGGACGATAACAATTAACATCTTGGCGGTCTCCTTTTTTAAAGATCGGGACCATAATTGACTTTGTCCAAGAATCAATTAGGCCCACTTTTGCCACTGCAGTGTATACTCTTGTTATGATGGGGGTCCAGAGGTCCGGATTAGATTTAAACAGGTCTACTGGGACCCCATCAGGGCCTGGGGCTTTCCCACTTTTACTTGCATTCAAGGCCGCTAAAACTTCGGTAATATCGAAGAATAGGGACATGGGATAATCAACATTTGGGAGAAAATGTTCTGGTCCTTTGCTAACAGTTGCTGTGTTTTTAAAATTTTTAGAGAAGTGTGCCACCCACGTAGCTTCATCGATGGCCACTTCTATCTTGGGGCTGTCTGAATCCAAGAGATATGGTGTTTTGACAGTACACCAAAAATCCAGACTATTCTTTGATACAGCACTGGAGTGTAAATCGTCCCATAATTTCTTTTTTAATTCAATGATTGTTTGCTTTCGTGCAGAAAGATATTGACGCCTCAGCAATTGGATCGTTTCAGGGACTCTAACTGTTTTTTTTTATTTCCTTTTTTAAGTTAGCTAGGGCCATAGTGCAGGAATGGTTAAACCAGCCTTTATTAGTTGAGGGTGGCCTCCTCGATGTTGTGGTGAGAAGTTCCTTGATCTTCTCTGATATTTGTATAAAATTAGTTAAAACTTCTTCGTCAGATAGCGCTAGATCGAGGCAGTTGATTATATTTATATATGCCTCTTTTACTAGTTTCCCCATAATTACCTCCGGATTGATCATCTCCCACTTCAATGCATACCCGTTTGTCCTGCCTAGCTCCAATTTATTTTGTGCGAGGGTTGTCGCTATTGCGCCCATTTCAGGTTGTCCCTTTGTTCGTTGTATTTCTAATCTGAGAGCGGAATGGTCACTAAAGGTGTTTAACAACACCTCGCAGGACCTTACTCCAGGAGACAATCCTGACGAGAGGAGGATATAGTCTAATGTCGTACTATGGCCCCTGCCCACGTACGTTGGTTGTAGGAGGTTTGACCCTGGAATTGATTCGTTTACTATTTCAAGTTCTAAATCCAGTAACATGTTATTCATAGCAATCCCCACTTTACTATGAGTGAAGTGCATAATAGGAGCGTCATCTTCATCCACAATTCCACATCTATTTTTCCCGACATGTGGGCATGGATGTATGTTTAAATCTCCGCCACATATGAAGTGAACTGGCCCTTTACCAATTATAGAATTATTTCTCAATTTCTCCTTGATTTTACTAATAAGAGACAAAAATTGATCATCCTCGAGATTGTTATACACATTAAGCAAGAGGATGGGCTCGGTTTTATTGAAAAGGAGCTTTAATAGTTGGAAATTTGGGTCCGACGCAACCAGCGATGTTGTAAGATAATTTACTGTGTTGGCAATATATGTGGTCAGCCCCCCCTTTGGTCTACCAATGCCTCCTCCCAAAGCTGATGTAAAATACGTTTGAAACCCATGGAGATGAAGCTCCGTTAGAGACCAGGTCTCCTGTAGACATATAATTTTCCCCTGTTCCAGGTAATATGCTATCGAGCCATCTTCGATTTTGGAACGAAGCCCCGCTATGTTCCAAAAAAGAATAGATAACGGGTACGATTCTGCGTTAGTCGCTATTTCTTGAATTGAGCAATCTATTGTGGCATTGGATAATGAGTGAGATGAACTATGGTTGGTGACCTTAGAAGGAATTGATAGTCAGTCAACCATCTCAAGGACACTGAATCTATTGTCAGTTGGGATTCCAAACCAGGTTTCCCTTTGCATTGGCTCTCTGTTTGATATCCACTGTTGGTGGACGCCCCATTCATCTCTACCTCCACCCCAAAATCGAGGCCCTGGTATGTGCCGATAACCACCATGCTCACGGGAACGAGAACCCACTGTTTTCCATTGGTTAGAATAATTGTCGTGGGCTGGGGCTGTTATTACCCGGGGAGGAGCATTGATGGTAGGAGCCTCCCTAAAGAACCTCGAGGGGTAGAAAAAGGAGAGTCGCCTAGTTCCTATTTCACCATAGGTGTTTGGAAACTCCCAAGAGCATATATAATCCGCCACCCAGGGATGTTCAAATGAAATCAAGATACAGTCTCCCGGTATTGTTTTCTTGCTATTTCCCACCCAAGGCGTTCTACGGACCATCAAAATCCTAGAAGACCCGGGTTCAGTGATGGGGCGATTATTGTTTAACCAGAACTGAACCTTGTTTTTCAACGACCAGGTAGATTCCACAGCATGATCTTCTAGCTCGGGTACGCCAACCATAACTACAACGTATGGACTTGCTTCTGGTGGCAAGTCTACCACCAATCTACTTTTAGGGCCCCTCGTATCGGCTATGCTGGAATCAATTGTTGCTGTTTTGGGGGCCTGCTTGTTTAAAATCGAAGTGTTTGTTTGGTACAACGTTTTTTCCCCCCTAAAGGAGGGATTTTTGGGACCTGTGGTTAGTACGGCCGGGACATTAACCTGGGGAGAATTTATATTGGAGTTAACAATAGGTTCTTCTACTCTCTCTATTATAAGTACTTCGGGGGGTTGTAGTTTTGAGGGGGACTCTGTTGGGGCAATTTCGTGTTTGTTGTTATGCATATGTGGCACCTTTTGAGGGGGTGGTTTGGTTCCTCTCTTTTTTTTTATCCCTTATTACTTGTTTAGGTTTCATGATGTTAACAAGAAGCTGTAATTGTTGCTCCATCTGGGACAGTCTTAATTCAAGTGGTGTAATAGCGATTTTTAAGAGCTCTGCTATGTTGTTTATTAAAAGTGGGTTGACATTATCCCTTTGCGTTTTACTAGGTGGAGAATGAATAGAGTTTGCTACGCTAAGAGAGTCTGGATTGTCATGTATGGACTGATTAATAGCTGAGTTGTCAGAAAGGAGATTGTCTTGTAGGGGTGTTGTGAGTTTTACTTCGTGTTGGATACTGGAGTCATGCTGAATCGGATTTTTAGGGTTTATCCTTCTTTTCCCTATCGCTCCCTCTCTCCTCCCTCTGATAATCCTTATCTCATCTGGGGTTATTTCGGGCATTAATTCTGGGGTCCTTTCTAGGTCCAGACTTAATTGAAAATCAGAGAGATGTGAGGCCGATAAATCTACGTTATTTGGGAGACTTCTCCTACCCATGGGAGTCGTCCCACACCCCCTTATTTGCTGGGCCTTGGGAGTTTTTGCGTTCTTCAAATTTCCCATGGACGACCTCTTTGCCAGAGCAAGATCTAAAGACACCCTGCCTTCTATTAGACTAATGCTTTGATCAATAAAGTTATTTGCCTTGGCAATAAAGTCATCCATGGGGCCTAAGCATTTTCCCCCACCTCCCTTTACTTTGGTTTTGCTTCCTCTCGTAAGAACCATGTCCACAGTCACCCAATACAGTTATTCGCCAACTAATAATATTAGAAATATTAGACCAGGCTATACAGGACTCTCATATGCAGAAAATCATTAAATGATCGGTGGAGTTCAGAAGGAGCGGTTCACAGACAAACTCGTTGTTAGAGACAGGGCCCGGTCCGGTCTCTTCCGGCCTCAGACGGCCCGCCCTTTGCCCGGGCTTAGCCCCGGGCGCTCCCGCGTCGCTGGAATGACCTTCCCTAAATAAGAGGGGGGAATAGGTACGGGGGCGTGACGAACAGTGAGAGCAGCCCAGGTGGAAGAAATTGGGCACGCAGGGACTCCTGGGCAATGGAGTCCCCTGCAGCTCGCAGCCCTGTTTGCTACCGCTCACCCCGCTTAGTTCAACCCTGTTCCAGAGCACCCTTACGGTGTTAAGAGGGCGCTGCGGGACCCGCGCAGCGGGTCCGGCGAGTTGCTGGCGCTGAAAAAGGAGTCTCACTGTAAATCCCACGACGAACTGGCAGCAAAGGTAAATCCCAGGCAAACAAGGTTTTGGCTCTGTTTTAATCAAGCAGCTATGCAGGGGGGCGTGACGAACAGGGAGAGCAGCCCAGGTGGAAGCAATTGGGCACGCAGGGACTCCTGGGCAATGGAGTCCCCTGCAGCTCGCAGCCCTGTTTGCTACCGCTCACCCCGCTTAGTTCAACCCTGTTCCAGAGCACCCTTACGGTGTTAAGAGGGCGCTGCGGGATCCGCGCAGCGGGTCCGGCGAGTTGCTGGCGCTGAAAAAGGAGTCTCACTGTAAATCCCACGACGAACTGGCAGCAAAGGCAAAAATCGCAATTTAAGTAATCTCTAAATTGCGATTACTTAAATTGCGATTGCATTTAAGGAATCTCAAATTGAGATTCCTTAAATGCAATGCATGAAAGTAAAAATATTAGCGATTTCGCTAATAGGGGGAGCAAATTACCATGAAGTTGAACTTCATGGTAATTTGCAAAAACTTTGAAAAATGCACTAAAGTGCATTTTTCAAAGTTCCATTTTACACACACACATGCCCTTGGGGCATGTGTGTGTGCAAGATGTACTCATATGCAGATTTCAGGGGTGCAACAGGGTGTCCTTTTGACACCCTGGCACCCTTGAAGTTGCATGAGCAATTTGCGATTCTCTAATTCAGAATCGCAAATTGAGAAGGTCTTCCCAGTCATTCCTATGGGCCTCTAGGCCCATAGGGATGAATGGGGAGGTATTCCGTAATTGCGACTCGCAATTTGCGAGTCGCAATTAAGGAATGTTTAGAAATCGCTATTTTGTAAGCGATTTCTACATGCATAGCCTTTTGCTATTCCTTATTTGCGAATCCTTATTTTTCGCTAATAAGGAATCGCAAATGGCATTGTTGATGCATGTGCCAGCATGTTGTCTTCTGGGGCGCCAGTTGTGTAATCGTGTGGTGTATTGTACGCATCCTGCAGGACCTTGAAGAGTTGAACTCTAAGGCATTCCAAATCGTGTGGCACATTTGATTACTTAAAAAATGTTACTGAACGTTGTAACTCATATTTCTTGTCCACCTATTAGCTAAGTGGTCAAAATTATGTTCCTGGATATTGATTAAGAACTGCCAAGAAATACGCATGCTCCCTGGCCTGGGCATGTTAGTCAAAAATTCCATAAACTGGTTGCAAGTCGAATTAAAATCGTTAGTGGAGAGATGTGGAAGGAAACACTCAACTGACGATAACTAAAAACTCCCTGAACTGTTAGTTTCAGGAAGTGACCCCCGATCCTGACTTCATACATGAATTGAAGCCATGCACACATGCATCCTGGGAAAATGGCAGCACATTGTGGTTTAACCATCACGTGTGTGTGTTGACCTGTGCAATGTTAAACCAGGTTCTAACCTTCTGCCAGAACTCATGATAAACCGCTAAAGTATTAAATCCCGTGTGTTGAAAATATTCTGGATCATAGCTATCGGGTCGTATTTTAATATTGGTAGCGCTGGAAGTCCAGGTGTAACCCCTCCCAGCGCTATTTGTGTCTATGGAAGCGGTGGTAAAGTAAAGCCAAAGCGATGAAAGCTCCATTCCCCCTTTTTAGGAGGAAGTAGAGGTCACCAATGGTGCGCTGAGGAGTGTTTTTACTGCCCGGTGAAGAGTTGCCGGCTGGTTTCAACCGTTTTGAAGTTTGTCTTAGGAAGAAAAAGTGGTATAGCCAGAAGAAATGTTAGTATTGAGGCAGAATGATCATTTTAATGAGATTACAACGACCTATGAAGCCCAACCAGATTCCGCCCCATTTGTGCATAAGCACCAGAGACTTTTTAGATCATGTATCGTCATTAAGCTCGGATATCTCCTCCAAGAGCATGGAAATGTGGCCCCCCAAGTAAGTAGCTGATACCACAAAGCGTGTATCTGAACCGTCTGAACTGCTCAAGATCGCAGTTTTATCTGTATTTAGTTTGTGCCCGACACCTGGCCATACTATTTTGCTGGGTCACCACTCGGCAGAAGTGAGAAGCGTATGTTGGGTTGGAGCCCTCGGCCTGCGGAAATTGTATTGCCTTAAACCACTAAAGAGAGTTACTCTTGCATATGTAAATCCTGGTTTTGCCAGCGAGATTGTTGTGTGGCCCAATGTATATCTCATCTAAGTGTAAGACCTGTACTCCGGGTAAATCGGTATAATCTATGCAGCTTTTAGGATATAATTGTGGTATCCTCACCGACAGGTACCACTCATGGCTTGCTTCATCATCGACCCACGTCCTACTCACCTAGTGTGGGTGGGTGGGCTCAACGTCCTACTCACCTAGTGTGGGTGGGTGGGCTCAACGTGTTTGTAAACAGAGCACTTGATCTATTGCGAAGGGATTGTGCTTAAGAATAAAATTGCCTGCAAGATCCAATTGTGTTTTATTCTATTGGCTCTTTGGCAAGGTTAGAAACAGTGCGATGTCATAAGGGTGTAGTGACCCCATACATCTGTGATCGACATGTTTCAACCGTTTTGAATCCCCATGTGGGTCAGTCGGCTTTCTTTAGGATCATTAAGTATGATTATTACTGTATCTAATGGTTGCTTTTTGCAGCCATTAATACATGCTTTCATAAATGTATGCAATAGAAAACATGCACGCAATTTATACAGACCCTCAGATTGGACTCTTTCCTTTGTTGCGATCTAATATGGCTGAAATTTCAGTTAGGCTCCATAAGGTTATCGGGTGGGACCGTCCATGCAGTCACACCTTCATCATAGGGCCGTCTCCTTGTCCTCACCTAGTTGCCTTCCTCAAACCATGGAAGTTGCTACTATTTTGCTGCCGGGTCAATGACTTCTTGAGCTTTAGTAGGGCATCAAGATAGGATTGCTATATTATTGGCCTATGGCAGTAATTGAACCTTTATCTTATGTATATTTAAAGGTGGAATAGTAGATAGAGTTTTAAGTGTCTGGATACAAAGTGTGATACGGAGCAAATAGGCGATAAGACAGTGCGCAACTCTGCCTCGTCCTTCACTCAATAAAAGATACTGATAAAAGATACTCCTGACAAACCTCCCATATAGAGTATTTGAGCTGATGGATTCTAATAAAGTGTTTGAATGCCCATAGAGGACAAATCAGCCCACAAGAACAGACAGGAGACCCTGTCAAATGCCTTTTCGGCATCCAGCAGGGTCTTCCCGGCAGGTTGGGCTAGTGTCCTTGATGCATTGCAAGTCGATATTAACAAACTGATATGTGACGTTGTGTCTCTCGTTGGAATAAAGCTACGCTGCATAGGATCGACCAGGGAGATTTTCATGGTATCAAGGCGATTTGATAGAGTTCTTGTGTATGTTTTTGAATCTGAATTTATTAGAGAAATGGGTTGGTGTGAATTGTTGGGTCCTTCCCTTTTTCACACAGACTGAAAAACATTCACCTTCCATGACTGAGACACTGCGCCAGGTAAAGGAATAGAATTAAAGATTTTATGCAGAAAGGGGGCCAGGTTCTTGGGAAATGTCTTATATTACTCTGTGGACAGGATATACAGGCCCGCTGCCTGCCCTTGCGCAAGTTGGGAAATTGCTGTTTCTATCTTGATTTGGCTAATAGGAGAGTCAAAGGCTGTTTTTTGTTGGCTTTTCAGTTTATTCAAAATTAACTTGTTATAATACACAGAAACGTGACCTTGAGTTCCCTGACAGCCATCTTCAGATAGCGCATACAAAGATTGGAAGACTTGCCCAATCGCTGCCTGATACTACTTATTCTTAAGAGAGAGAATTCAATTTCTGTGAGTTCTCCTTGGGGTGTTAGGCGAGCAAATGCCCCTTGTCCTCCCTACTCTCAAAGCAGCTTCTCTCTTCCAGGGTTTTCGGAGATACCCCTGGGCACATCTATTGCTATTGAACCGCAGATCAAGGCAGGCAGATGGTCATCAAGAGATGCACCTTTTTCTTGAACTTCTGTAGATCTGAACAGAAACAATACTTAATAGTTTGTTGTGAAATTCATAATATCAAATTGTTGTAGTTGATGTCTCTCTGGTCCATGATTTTTTTATTCCTGGTTTTCATTGACCTTAGCCTGAGCCCCCCCTAAAGCCAGAAACAAAATATACATTTATTTACAAAAAGGTATCACCATAAATACATAAGATTGGTTCTAAAACAAGTGACTGATCAAGAATTAAATAAAATCATTTAAATCCTAAAATTGAACGACGATAATAGGCTTATTTTAAAACCTTCAACAATTTACCAATGAAGCCACGATCCAGTATTTTATCGCATGATTAATCCTCCAGATGAATGAAGCCAGCAGCTGCTGAAGCCGCGTCACTGGTATTAGTTCCTTGTTGGATCCTGATGGAACAGTGGAGATGTGCAGATTCCTAACATCAGAATGAAAGTAGGCTGGGCAGAACATGTCTGGAAACCATTCGGAAGAAGTGGAGGTAGCTCGCTTCCAACATCTGAAGAACCGCCCTCCCTCTCCACCCCACCCCCGGCACCCCCCGTCAAAGCGGCTAACTTTGCTTTAGCAGTTTCCTGAGTATTGTTTAATTTTATGGGGTGCAATGTCCTTCTTCCCTTTCTCATCTTTGGGCGGTGATCGTGGCTTCTCTGAACAGTAACATAAGGTCTCTGCTGATTGGATGTGACTAATGTGAAATCTCAGGACAGGTTTGACTCATACGAGCTGAGATAAGAGTGTGAGAAGATTTACTGGTTGACACCCCAATAGGTAAAACTACGGCTCACCATCCAATCAGGTGAAAGCCTCTCAAACATCGAGTCCTTTAAGTCACATATGATGTCTTTGGGGTAAACCTCTGTATGACAGTAAATGTGTGTTCTTAGTTGTACCATAATTATGGATAAAAAGGTTTATCCTAGGCTATCGTAACCTCCACATTTTTGTACCAAAGACCAAAATTATTTTCAGCTCAAGCTCCAAACTATATCCGTCGAGGGCCAACCCTGCAGGTAAACACTGGAAGATGTTCTTGGTAGGAGTAGTCAAAAGTAAAATTATAATCTAAAACTACAACAACTGAATTATTATTGAAAAAACATTATGGATTAATGCTGCAATTTATTCAAGGAGAACTGTAAATGAATGGTTAGCATCTACAGAAATCATATAAACAGCGACATTATTGTTCAAAATGTCAATTTCAAAGTGTATGAATCAATCAGTAATGTGATGTGTTACTCAAATATGAATTTACCTTAAATAGATGAAAAGACAAGAGGGGTTTGCAAAACAGGAACAAGTTGGTTTAATTAAATGCAGCAGCCGGGAGGGTTTCAACAGAGGCGCGTCTGAAGACAGTCTCGGAGTACAGGCGTTTTGGCCGCACATATATACATTTTGTGGGTACAATAAAACACCTCGACACTCTTTGAAGAGCATCATAGTCCTAAAAAACAAATTCAACCACATGATAAGGGAGACCCAGATGACTCTCGACCCCGGGGAGAGCTAGTGCGGGCCAGTGTGTGCTTGTCCAGATGTCTGGTGTGGAGAGCGCTTGATCACCTCATGCGGTACGGTGTGGCCTGATTGGCTGAGTGTTCCTAACTAAATGTGGCATCTTACTTTGGGGTATTTTGGGAACGCGCACGTGTTTTATTGGGGCCAATCTCCTCAGTTCTATTTGTGGTATAACTACCTATCTGTGGGATCGATCAGTGTTTTCCCTGGGTGCACGTTTGTCTTTGGGCTAAGTCTAACCCCTCCTGTGACCTGTCAATCGGTAGGCTTGGGTTGGGTCGCAGGGGCTGTCTTACCACTTTTCCCACTTAAACAGTCATTCTAACACACTAATTTTTCACCCACATCATTCAAAGAACAGGACTCTCTCTCCCACTTACACAGAACACTTTGGTTCTTTAGTTGTTACTAAGGAGGGCATCAGGTGAAGAAAGAACCCATGGGCAAACCCTCTCTACAAGTAGTATTAGCAGCAACGATCTCTGCTGCCCACTCCCTCTGCCAAGCCCAAGCCATATCTGTGAATGTAAGAGTAGCCTCCAGGGCCAGACTGGGAACCAAAACCGGCCCTGGCAAAGTGCTCGGCCAGCCCCCTGGGGTGCTGGGGGTGCAGCTGAGCTATTTGCCAGGGCCGGTTTCGGCCAATTTTGTTATAGGGGCAGATATTGCAGCTATGCTGCAAACACAGTCCTCTAACAAAAACAGCCCCCAAGGGCCCAAAACCGGTCCCTAGCCTGGCAGCCCACAAGGGGAAATGCCCGGTGCCCGCTACGGCCAGTCCAGCCCTGGTAACCTCCACTGAAAGCCAATGGCCATATCCTTCGCCCCCATTTGTACCTTTCCTGTGGTCATCGACACCCAACCTGTACCTACTAACCATAGGAGACAAGAGACACCAGCAAAGGAATCCTTCACATTCCAGCCACTCTTCTATTTGCATCAAAACTCCAGAAATATCCTCAAATGTTGGTCAGCGCTCTAAAGCCTTTTGGCGAGGTTCACTCTATAGTAATACCATACATACATGAATGCATGTAGATTGTACAATGTATGGGTCTCCCGTGAAGTAGTGGAAATCCTTGTTCACAGCAATGTCCGACAAGGGGTAGGTCGCTGGCGTCCCTATAGCAACGTAGCTGTGTAATCTTTTATTATCTAACACATACAAATGTTTGCAAGTTAGGTTCAGTATGCTGGTCACATTATACAAAACAGATGTGGTATGTTCATAACAGAAATTAAAAGTTTTTTGTCACAAATCATATTTCCTTATCTCTGATTAATACTGGCAACTTTTATGATTTTTTTACCAAAAGCACAGTACAAAACAATAATTTGTCTAACAACATAATTGTCCTATAAACTATACAAATAAATAAGTCATTTAAAATGCTAATTTGATACGTGTTTTGTACACGCCGCTACAGTCGCAGCCGGCAGAGGCGGCACTCTCGAACAATGAAGGGAAAGCCTTCAGCATAGTTAACCAGGCCCATTTGCCGCGCCCCTACTAGCGGACTCAGTCTCTTCAGCAAAATGCATTCCCACCCTGCCTTATACGAAGGCCATATTGTGTGGCTTCTAACATGTTAAGGCTGCAAGGGCGATGCTTTCCATCATGCATGTCTCAGCCTCACCGACTAACAAATCAAGTAATCGAGCTCAGCTCAGCCTGCCCCAATGCAATTGATGAACCGAATGCATATTGATGTATTCATTGAGCTCTGCACAGGGGTCCGTGGAGCAGTAAATAGCCTCGGTACTTGGAAAGTTAACGTAACTCCACAACAAAACTCTTGTGGGCTCCTTTTCGGGCCGAGCCTAGCAGACGCACAAGCTGTCTATTTGCAAAAGACTTTTGTGGGCTTACCAAGACCTTACCGGGGCTAAGAGCCCACCCTTAGCTTGCCATTGGTTGACTTTATTTTCATGCTCATTAGCTTGCTTCTTATTCAATGGCATGTCCATCTTGTGTTAGTCCCTCCCCTAGAGCACAGCCTCTTTACCACCTCTCTGATTGGCTTCAATCCTTTCAGTGCCCACTGTTAGGGAACTATTTTTTCGTTTTGCTCAGCACTCCATGAGAGTATATCTGTTTTCCAGCTTTCTCCCTTGTGTGCTTCTTCCCCCCAACACTCTTGCCACCTGGCGCTCCTTGTTGCTGTCTCTCTCGTGTTCCATGCTCTCTCTTCAGAGCGTCTCACTCTGCCAAGCTCCATCGTCCCCGCACTCGGTGTTGCTTTTTCGCTTTTGTTCTTCTCCCCCTCCCCCATGTTGCTCTCCAGTGTGTTGTACTTTTCCCCACCCCACTCGCTTCCTGTTGCTCCCTATCCAGCCGCTCGTCTGTTGCCCCCACATCCACTGTCATTTTATTTTATTTTACAACTGCTGACAGTGCTGTCGTCCTGCCCTGCCAGTCACTGCAGACAATGCTGCCAAGATGCCCTTTCAACTATTGCAATGATGCCATCAAGGCCTGCCAATCAATGCAGACAATGCTACTATGCAGCCCTGCCAGTCAGACCAATGATGCCATGCTCTTCTGTGCATCAATGCACACAATGTGTCATCTCGCCCAGCCAAGCAGAGCAGGCAATGATGCCCCTTGCCTTGCCACGCATCCTGCTGCAATGTTACAGTGGCTGCTGCCCCATATCTCTATTTGTGCCAGGCAGCGGGCGCTGGGAATGCCAGTGGTTGGGGTTTGAGGGCGGGAGGCACAGAGATGGCTCCAAAGAGTACACAGGGAGATTAGCTCGTTGCCAACATCCTTTTATCTTGTCTCATTGGACAACACTGAAACGTACCATTTAACTTGAACCCACGCCGCACTGACGTATCTTCGCTGGGTCACTTGTGATACACGGGAAACAGCCTTTACCACGACGGCCAAACCATGCACTACAGTTAAAATGCGCCTGTTACAACAAATGTGCCTTTATCACGCATTCCTTTACCACGCATGTCGTTACAACACCATGACTTACAAAAGTGGCTTGAACTTCAAACTATTTATTTTTATTTATTTATTTAAGAGTTTTATATAGCGCTAGCTAGACCCAGAGGTATCAGAGCGCTTTACAACATATATCGTGAAGCGAATAGTTATACAGTGTTACGATAGACAGCATTGTCTTGTGTCGAATCTTGTTCCGGCGGTCTTGGGAACGAGGCTAAAAGGGAAGGGGAACAGGCGATGGAAAGTCTTTCTCTTGAGGAGTCTAGGTTCTGCGCTTAGCAGGATTCCTTTGGTGAAGGGGCTCTGTCACATTGTGTGGCATCTCTCACTTCGGGTGTGATCTGTTGAGGAAGAGGTCTTTGAGCTGGCTTTTGAAGTTTATGAAGGAGGGGTTGGTCCTGATGTGAACTGATATGGAGTTCCAGATTTTGGGTACATTTCCCGAGAAGGAGCGAGACAGGCTTTTTTGTTTGCGGGCTTTCGGTGGAATGAGAAGAAGGGTATTGGTGCTCTGGAGGTTCCTCGTTTGTCTTGCCTTTTTGAGTTTGGAAGCCAGGTAGGCTGGTTTTCCGGTGTGAAGAGCTTTGTGTGTGACGCAGGCAGTTCTGAAGTTGGCACGCATTTCGATTGGTAGCCATTTTAGTTCTCTTAGGGAGGGAGAGATGTGGTCGTATTTCTTTGATCCTGTGATCAAAGTCTGACGCTTTCACTACTGTTATGCAGACTGGAGTTGGAATAGTAAATTATACCGCTCCAAAGTCCAGCGCTTTCCCTAAGGCATGTATTGTAAAGATATGCGCAGTAAAGGAATGTGTTTTAAAGACGCATTTATGGGGGAGGAGCCAAGATGGCGACCGGAGCGGACGCTTGAGCGCCCGGCTCCGCCGGCCCTTGGCCTCGGACTATCATCCTGATTCCTATCCTAGCCGATCTTCGAGGTGCAACGTGCGCGACGACGTGCTGACCGCGCCGCCGCTTTCCCGGAGTCTGAGCCCGCCCGGATGCCGGAGTTCTTGGGGCCTCTGTTCTCCGCGCTGGACCCCTGCTCTATTGTGGCCTTGGCCGGCCCCCTGGAAGCTCCGCAGTCACTGGACCCGCCGGCGCAAACCTGAGCCCCGCGGCCCCGATCCCGCCTCACACCACGGACTGTCGCCAGATGAGCCGGGGGAGAGACGCCCGGACACCTCCCTCACCTTTCACCTGACGGGCTGGAGCTATAGGGTAAGCCCCGGTGTGGCGGGTCTCCTGCCCCGCTCTGTGGCCCGCGCTGTGGAAGGCTGCAGACCCCCTTCTTCTATTGCCAAGTCGGCTGCAAAGAGAGTCCGAGGGAGGGGAAGCGACTGTTGGCTTTCACCTGTTGCGGCGTAGACCTGCGGGGAATTGCCTCCTTGTTAGAACCCCCCCCCTGGCCACTGTACCGTCCAGCGGTAAAACATGGCGTTGATTGCCTGCTCGCTGCTGGGGGGTGATGCTCCGGTCTCGCCCGCTGCCCGCTGCGCCCTCCCTCTACCAGACTCCAGCTCCACAGTGCCGTCCCGGATTGCTGCCGATGTGGGGGCGCAGCTTCCGCTGACATGCGGCTCCGTTCTGGCTGCCCTGCGGGACTTTCATCTGCAATTGTGTGTTGGCTTGCAAACGCTGAGTGAGCGGTTCGACTCCATACTGTCGGCTGCGGGTCGTGAGCGCCCCGTTTGTTATCAACAAGACGTGGGTCTGCCAGTGCTTCCGTCCTCTTGCGGGGACGCAACGACTGTGTATAACCGTGCTACACTGGTGTCTGCATCATGCTTTCCCGGCACCCAGGATCAATCGATCTCCTGCTCAATTGTGGACACTTTGTTTCCCCGTCCATTGCTGCCTGCTTTGTTGTTGCCTGCCTCACCGCGTCCGCAAGAGTATCCAGCTGAGCTACACCTGACGTCCTCGAGGAACCGTTCACGGTGGCCTACGGCTTCTTTTATGTGGAACTCCTGTACTTTACAGGCCAGGTCTGGATTTTATATGGTGCACAAGGGGACCTTAATAGATGATCGGCGGCCATTTTGTGACTCTACTTCTCCATCTTCTCCCAAGCGGCCATATTGTCTTTGTCTGCACGGGCTGCGGGGCCTTCATGTGGGGGCTAGTCTAATCTTAAGCCCGCGATCGGGCCAGGGCTAGATTGATTTCTATCACCATGGTTTCTCGGATGGGCTGGACTGGGACTGGAACTGTTTGCATATGTTGTGCGCATTCGTCGCGATTTGTCTGCCTTCACTTATATTGTTGTGACACGCTATCTTCACACGACCGCCTTTGGGTGTAGTGGGTTCTCAGTGTGTGGAGGCGTAGCTGGCCGGTGGTTTCGGGCGCTCCAAGGTTACGTGGGCTCCTCCCCGCTTTCTTCTTTGTTTTCTTATTATCTTTACTCTATTCCTACTTTCTCTCTTGTCTATATTTCGGGTTCATTAGGGCGACAGGCACTATGCTGGGGGGGGGGGGCAGGCCGTAGCCTCCGCATTGGTGTAGGGTGGGGGGGTAATTTACTGTTTCTTTTTAGTTCTATGGGCCTTTTTCTTCTATGTCTCTGCGCTATACTTGTTTCGATTCGGGGTCCGGGGGTGGGGTGGACTGAGTGGGGGCGGCTTTGGAGGGGTGCGTATTTACTCATGTGACTATCCTGTTATATAACTGCGTCGCCTCACTGTCTGAGATTTTCTATGGCCGTTTTAATGATGCTGCTGCTCTCCCGTGTGGTGAAGCCATCTCGCGGACTCGAATCTCCTTGGTTCTATCCTCTACTGACTTTTTCCTTGATAAAATTATTTTGAAAACCTTAAAATTAACCTTCACTTCTCCTTCCCCTGGTGTCAAAGATCTCTCCAGTGTATAACTCCTGAATCGTTGCTAATCTTGACCATTGATGCACAGGGGATGTAATGTTTGTCTTAGTGCTTAACCGTATTGTGGCCGGCCTGATGGTTGTAGGCCCGTATTTGTTCTGTTAATATGCACAAATAAAGGTTTAAAAAAAAAAAAAAAAAAAAAAAGACGCATTTATTTTAAAGACTGCAGAGTAAAGGCATGCGTGGTAAAGGCATGCGTTGTTCCAACATACAGCCGTGATACACACACGTCACCAGTGCATGCCCATACTGGATTGAAAGGGACCTCTCTATAGCTCTGCACACACAAGGAGTTATTGTTGATGTATTTATTTATTTTATTTTTATTTTAAAAGTTTTATATAGCGCTAGCTTGACCCGTAGGTATCAGAGAGCTTTACATACATACTGTAAAGAAAAAAAACAGACGGAAATTGCATTACATAGGAGGTAGCCAGTAAGGAAGCAAACCAGGGATAGAACAAATACAGCATGGAAGATAAGGTGGTTAACACAGTCCGGTCACCAACTATCCTCGAATGTCTAGAGAGATGAGTAAACTCGGATATTGAAGTCTAGGTTAGTTGACGTTGGTCAGGAAAGTATTTGTTAAGGAGATGGATTTTCAGGTCCTTTTTGAAACAGGAGAAGGAGGGGTTGCATCTGAGGACTCTAGGGAGAGCGTTCCACATCCTGGGAGCGTTGCCAGAGAACGATCGGTATAGTGGGGTTTTCTTTTTCAGTTTCGGAGGAATAAGAAGGAGTGAGTTGGAGCTTCTCAGCATTCTGGATTGACCTGCTCTTACCAGTTTGTTGTTCAGGTAGTTAGGGGCCGGAGAGTGAAGGGTTTTGTGTGTGATGCAGGCCAGTTTGTAAATACACCTCCCTTCCATGGGAAGCCAGTTGAGGGAGTTGAGAGCTGGAGTGGTGTGTTCAAATCTTTTTACTCCAGATACGAGTCGAGCGGCCATGTTCAACACTGCCCTTAGAGGGGCTAGGTGAGCTTTTGGAGTCCCTGTTAGGATGGCGTTCCCGTAGTCGATTTTAGAGAGAACTAGGGATTGGACTACTGTCTTGAGGTCATCATGGGGAAGAAAAGGTTTCAATTTCTTGAGGTGTTTTAGAGAAAAAAGAGCACTTTTTGCAGAGTTTTTGATGTGGGCCTCCATAGATAAGTTCTTGTCAAGGGTAATGCCTAGAGACTTAACTGAGTCGGATAGGACGATGGGGCAGTTTAGGGCGACCAGATTCTTGAGCCACTCTTGGATTGGACGATGGTTGCTTTTGGGAGAGAATAGGATTAGTTCAGTCTTATCTGGGTTGAGCTTTAGGTGGTTAGCGTTGAACCAAGTTTGGATCTCGGTTAGAGTGGCATTAAGGTGTTGGATGTCACTGGGAGACTTGATTTTGAAATAGATTTGGGTGTCATCCGCGTAAAGGTGGCAATTCACTCCAGCTTTTTTCAAGATGATTGTGAGGGGCTCCATGAAAAGATTGAAGAGGCCCGGGGAGAGGATCGATCCTTGCGGGACCCCAAGTGTGACTTTTGTTGGCTTCGAGAGACAGGAGTTGATTTTAATTTGTTGCGAGCGGTATTGCAGGAAGGAGGTGAACCATGTATGATACATGTCCCCAAGCCTAACAGAGGAACAAATATCCAGACACATGAGAAGACTACAATACTAAGTCATCCACCTCCACTCACTCGTTCCCGAACCCCTACCTGCACTTCCATCATGGGGCCCTAACTTGGCTCGAATGTGGTAAGTGGTGCGAGGATTGAACACCGTGAGGTCAGTTAAGACCAGGTTGGACGCCATGTCATTCCTGCAGACCTTCTGTGCCAACAGGTTGGGTAAAACTAAATGATCAGTTATTGGTTGGGTCTTGACAACTATAGCTGCAGCATCAGAGAGTCCCAGTACCCTGTGCCTACTCATTACCACAGTACTGTCCAGAGCGTGATAAAGGTACAGAATGCAGTTCGCCAGTCCATCCAAGTTTCTTCAAACCAAGAAGAGAGCATCTCAAGCCGTGAAGTAGCTGGAAAGAGACATTTATGACCTAGAAGGGCACATCTGGAAGGACAAATTGCCTTTGAAAAGCAGAAAAACAATTTTTGTGCATTGGTTAAGTTGGGAAGGATGGAGTTTATAGAACTTTACCTATTATTGAACTCCAGGAACACCAGGGGTGATGGATTAATTTGATGATGTTTTATTAATGATGAAGAAAATGATTAAACCTAAGTATATCATTAGAAAGATACAAGTCTGATGTTTGTGCTAAGTGTCTGAAGGAGTCATTTGATGAATTTTAACCACTCTTACGTCAATGTCTTCGGCATGTCATTTCAACGTCTTCGGCATGTCATTTCAACGTCTTCGGCGGGTGAAATGATAGTAAATGCTCGGATCCAAGAGCCGTTGAGGGCGTTGAGAGATCCCAATAGTCAGGATGAGCTGCTACTCTTAAAGGTAATGAGCAGTCTGAAGGGTAGACGAGGTCTGTGGATGAAGACATGAAGGAGAGAAGGGTGTGGAAGTGTGTAGTGTGGCGAGGCGTAACAAAGGACACACTCATTTGAAGAAAATTGACAAAGGATTTGACCGGAGATTTTCCTGTGATGAATGAGGTAGTACGAGTCATCTGGAGTCATTCACAGCATTTTGTGAGGATCTGTAAAGAAAGGAAATATGTTTGCCAAATCTACAATACTGCATGTGTTGAATAGCGGTGACGTTTTAAGGCATAAGCGTGAGATGAATATCACAACAAAGGAAGGGAAAGGTTTTGTGTTATCCATGAGTGACAAAAGCAAGAGAGAAGGCTTTCTGGAAATAGGGTCCTCCGGTGTGTCACGTGACAATCCAAGGGAACATGTCCCTGATGGCTGATTCTGGGTCTTCGGGGACGATTGTCACCAAGGAATTCTAAGTGGGGAATTTGGAAAGATTACAAAGGCCTAGGAGAGCTGGAGCCTCCTGATTGTCACGGAGAGGCATTAAAGGGCACAGTAATGACACGTTAGGTTATTGTAGAGTGAATATCATTTTCAAAGGCAGAAATGGTCATGTGAAGCTGTATGTTGCTGTTGAGGGAGTGAATGTTCTGGTCTGCATGGCTCAGTTGAGTTCGGTATTATCCTACATCCACCAGGCAAGGAGCAAGGGCTGGTTGGAGACAGACCATGACAGGAGATGGGTAGTCAGGTCCTTCCCAGAAGTAGCAGTGCTTCCCAGTCCGGTGTAAAGTGCTGAGTAAACGCACTTCTTGCTCATTCTGCTGACTTTCTTGATGACTGACCTGCTGCTCTGCCTGCTGTCACTATTGTGCTGCTCAGGTCAAGCCAGAAGGTGGGAAATAAACTTCGCCAGCGAGAATCCGCCCCTTTGCGACCGGTATTTTTGCATTTGGGATGCATCATCCCAAATGCAAAACTTGCAAATTGCGATTGCATTTAAAGAATCTCAAATTGAGATTCATTAAATGCAATGCTAGAAGCAATTTAAAATAGCGATTTTGCCTTAGGGGTTGCAAATTACCGGGGGAAAAAACTGGTCGGTAATTTGCAAAAACTTTGAAAAATGCACTAAAATGCATTTTTCAAAGTTACATGTTACACACACACATGCCCTTGGGGCATGTGTGCGCGCAACATGGGTGCACATTACAATTTCAGGGGTGCACCAGGGTGCCCTTTTGGCACCCTTGCACCCTTGAAATTGCATGAGCACTTTGCAAGAACCTATTTGGTACTCGCAAATTGCGCATGCAATCTCCCATTCATTCCTATGGGCCTGTGGGCCCATAGGAATGAATGGGAAGCCATTCCTTAATTGCGACTCGCAATTTGCGATTCGCAATTAAGGATTGTTTAGGAATCGCTATTTTTTTAGCGATTCCTACATGCATAGGCTTTTGCGAGTCCTTAATTGCGATTCCTTAATAATCGCAACTAAGGAATCGCAAAAGCCATCCTTGATGCATGTGCCAGTTAAATCTTAAAACAGGCTCAGAGTCCATCCATTACTTATCATTGGTTGGCTTCAACGTCACTTGTGTTTCCTTGCTTCTTATTGGTCAGCGCCTCCTGCTTCCTCCAGCCGCATCCAGTGTTTCTCCCTGTCATGGAGCATGTACCAAGTACAATTTCCTGTCTGCAGCCGGTGCCCTTCCACTGACCACACACTCCTGCAAGTACTTTTATAAAACTTTTTTCCATTCACTCTATGAGTGCTTGTATGTGCAGTCTGTACCCTTTCCTCCTGTCTTGCTTTCTTCTCTCACCATCTGGGCTCTTGCCCAAACACCCACCCCATCTCCCACCCTTTCCTCCTATCTTGCTTTCTTCTCTCACCATCTGGGCTCTTGCCCAAACACCCACCCCATCTCCCACCGTCCTCTGTTTTGCTGCTCCCTCCCTCCTCCCTCGCACCTTGCACTTGTTATGATGTCCATTGCAGGGTGCTGGTGAACTATGAATAAAATCCCCTTACTTCTTGTTGTCTTCACTAAGGCCAGTCCATTCCTGATGGGATGGACTGGTTTAGAGAGACGAACTCTGGCTTTGAGGAGCTGGTAAACGAAGCGCCTGGTAAAGGGCTTCATCCTCCACCTTTTTCTGTTTGAATGTGTTAAACATTGAAGTCACTGAAAGTCATTTCGAAATCAATTTGGATACTGCTTTTAAAAATCACAATTTTTCACTGTTCTTAAAATTGCATATTTTACCTGTACAAACGCACTTTTCAACCGGCCAAAGTGTCATCCCCGGTCCACCACGGATTCTTCCGTTTGTTGTGGAGGGAATTAGGACGCAAAACCGGAAGTGTGGGCTGTCTCCATTACGCGCACTGTAGTTAGCAGTCTAGCTGCTGAAAACTGCATAAATTAGGATGCTGGCCCTGAAGCGCAGCGGACGCGCGCAGTGGGCGCGCAGTGGGCGCGCCTAAGGCAAGCCCGTCTGTGCCCGTCCGCACCTGGCTCGGGCCCAGGGCCAGAACCCCTGGTTGCCCGGCAATCTACCCAAAGCCTCTCCATACTCAGAGCCGCGATACCATGATCCCAACCAGCAGCCTTAAATACACATCTGAGCAGTTAATGGCCTTTCACACACCCCTGCTTCCAAACTGCACCAAAGCTCACTTATTAGGAAATTTCAGAACCTGTGAAAACTGTGGTTTTTGTTTTTCCTCTAGTTTGAAAGAAACAACCGGAAGCCTATTATCTAACCCTAACTCATTGGTTCCTCAAAATAACCTCTACTCTTTCTTCAGCATTAACTGCCGCTCCTTACCCAAACATAAATCAGACATCTTTGACCTTTTATCTAACGACCAACCTGATGCGATTTTCCTCACAGAAACCTGGCTCCATGAGTGTTCAGGTCCTGACATTGCTGCTGCATTACCTATAAACTACGCTATAGTGAGGAAAGATCGTAATCTGAAAATGGGTGGTGGGATGGCTGTTATTTTTAAGAAAGACTTCAAATGCGACTTTGAACATCTCCCTTTCCCTAATTGTGAGGCTGCTCTTCTTAAGCTGACTCTTTCCCCTAGATTTACCTTTTCAGGTATACTCGTCTATCGCCCCCTTCTTCCTCCTCATCTTGGACCTCGACCTTCGCTGAACTCATAGCTCCTTTAGCTATGAAATCAGCCAATTTCTCTATTTTAGGAGACCTTAATCTCCACCTAGAAAAGAAATCATGTAAAAGCAGCTCAAATCTTATTTACGATCTAGCTTCCCTGAATATTAACTTATTAAACTCTGGCCCCACACATGCAGCAGGGCATTTCCTCGACCCTATTGTTTCTAACCTAACAGAGATCTCTTGCTCTTTGGCCATCCCAATTAGCTGGTCCGATCATTACCTTGTCAAATTTAACTTAACACTCCCAGCACATTTTTCATCAATTTCCAGCACGTCTTCTTTACAATTTAGAAATTGGGAAAAAGTTAGATATCAATGCCTTTAACACTCATTTAGATACCCATAAACCATGTCCCTTGCAACAAGTTAACCAACTATCATCTTCAGTGCAAAATTGGCTTACGGATGCCATTAACACATGTTTGCCTCTTACAAAAAAAGAAATCGCAAACCATCGACCACCAGCCCCATGGTTCACTGAGTCACTGAAAACTGAAAAAACTAACTGTAAAATTTTGGAGAGAAAATGGAGAAAGAATTACACTTCTTTATCAAAATCTGACTACAAAAGTGCCTTAAAAAATTATCACAAGCTCTGCAAATTAGCTCGTGCAAACTTTGTTTGCACCACCATTGCAAATGCAACTAATTGTTCCAAGACTCTTTTTAACACCGTCAAGGAACTTGCAGGCTCCAAAACTCTAGCACAACCTCCTGCACTAACTAAACTTAATTGTGATGCTTTGGCCACCTTTTTTATTCAAAAAGTCGACACAATATATCAAGATATCGTGCTGAAACAGGCCAATAATCTCCCCACTGTTTTATCACCTCAGCCTCCTCCCGATATTATAAATCCACTCCTAAATAGATTTGAGAAACCTGATCCCCCTGACCACTTCCTTGAAACTTGGCCTTTACGTACCACTGAAAGCTTAACTACACTCTTGAACAACATTAAATCGGGATCTCCAAATGACCCATTACCTGTCTCAGTATTAAAACAATTAAGCTCTTCCCCTCTACTTGTGATAATGGATCTCCTAAATGCTTCACTGCTAGAAGCTTCCATTCCATCTACATGGAAACATGCCATGATCCACCCCCTTCTTAAAAAGACTAATGCTGACCCGGACGTGTCGAGTAATTACCGTCCTATATCCCTGCTCCCGATCTTTTCTAAGATTCTGGATAGACACATCCATTCACACCTTACCCAGTATGTGACGACTCACGGACTACTTCATCCTTCTCAGTCGGGCTTCAGAGCAGGTTTTTCCACCGAAACCACCCTACTTGGGGTCACTGAAAACCTACGTCACCATCTGGACAACGGGGACACAGTCGCGCTCATTTTACTTGATCTGAGCGCCGCCTTTGACACGGTGTCTCACACTGTGTTAATAAAGACACTCAAATCACTGGGCGTAAACGGACCCGCTTTAAACTGGCTTATTGCTTTCCTTTCCAATCGCACCTTCCAAGTTCTCTCGCACTCAGCTTGCTCTGAAGTCCACCCGTTTGCCCATGGGGTGCCACAAGGGTCCATTCTCAGCCCCTTGTTATTCAATCTTTATGTAAAACCACTGGCCGAGGTAGCTGAGAGCTCAGGGTTGTCTCTCTTTTCTTATGCGGATGATTCACAAATCCTTTTTTCCCTCTCCTCACACAAAACTAATGTGCCTTCTGTTCTCAAAATTGGACTGAGTAAAATAGCTTCTTGGATGCAGGAAAATTTTATCAAACTAAACGGTGAGAAAACTAAAGTACTGGTACTGGGAAAAAATAAAGATCTCTGGAATCCCCAACACTGGCCTTGTGAAATGGGTGTTCTTCCTTCCCCCTCTCCCCAAGTTCGAAATCTGGGTATCACGATCGACGACTCACTTAGTATGCACCCCCAATCTGTCAAAGTCGCAGCGACTTGTTTCACCATTCTCAAATGGTTAAAAAAAATCTGTTGGATGCTACCGGAATCTACAAGGAAAACCGTAGTCAATGCTCTTATCACATCCAGGCTTGACTATGGAAATGTACTTTATTTTGGCGCAAACAAGTCTATAGTCCAAAGACTACAGACGGTACAAAACGCGGCAGTCAGACTCCTGTGTGGAGTCCCGAAGACCGCCTCCATTTCACCTTATCGATGCAAGTTACATTGGCTTAAAATCGAGAATCGAATAAAGTTCAAGGCACTGAGTTATATGCACAAAATTAAATCTTGTTGTGCTCCCAGTTATCTTCAGTCCCTGGTCAGTCCTTATTTTCCCTCCCGAAATCTCCGCTCTGCCACCCAAGGAAGGTTCGTCATCCCAAAATTCAAATTAGCTCGGATGGGCGGCCGGTCTTTTTCTTACCTCGGCCCTTTGTCCTGGAACTCTTTACCCACATCACTCCGGAACGAGATGAACTATACTAAATTTCAAAAGTCTTTAAAAACCTGGCTGTTCAACAGATAATTGTTTTACCGCTCTTTTATTCTGTAGCTCTGACGTTGTCTTTTGCGCCGGGAAACCCTTTTTGGGTAGCTGTTGCGCATTATACATTTAAAAACTAACTATGGCAACAACTATTGTGCTCTTCCCACAGCCCCGCCTGGTACCAGCGAACATTACAGGCCGTCATCCACCGGCTGTTAGTCGTCTTGTCGTTATATAGTCCTCCCCACCTTCCCTTGGGTGCCTGAGCACGCGCCCCCTCGTGCGCGGCTTCGGAGAGTAGAATCAGTAAGTTGGGTGCTGGTTGTTGGTGGGCAGGGGCGCGATGCCTTTCGGCCACAGGGGTAGGGGTAGGGGTAAGAGATTAATAAAACGTGGTGCCTCTCACCTCACCCTGACACTGGCCCTCAGCCGCCCTTGCCATCCTTTGGGGAGCAGGGTGGCATGTGCTAACAGCAGCTTGTGGCGCCGGGGGATGACGTCACGACGCCGGGGACGGCGTCACGGCGCAGGAGTGGCGTCCTCGGGGAGGCACGTGGGTCCACACCTTGTGCCCTGCACTCGATGCCCGGCCGCTGAACGTGCAGGGGGTGGCACTCTCTGCCGCCCTCCTTAGGGCTTTGGATACAACCGTGGCCCGATCACAGCTCCCAGAGTGGCGTCGAGGCACATGGAGGGCCGCGTGTGCCTCCTCTGCAGCCGGCTCCCCCTGCGCAGCTTTGAATCCGTGGCTTCGCCCTAATCCGCGGCGCTGCCATGGTTACGCCTCTGTGCCAAGCGCATCCTTCCGGCTCCTCCTTTCATCTGACAGCGAAGCCTCGCGGTGCCGAAAAGCAGAGCGCGATGGTGGGGGGGCGATGGTTCCCTTTGTGGAGCCGCCCCCCTCCGCCTACCTGAGGAATGTGAGCTGGCCTCCTTCCAAAAACAGATCAAAGGCGGCGCCTCCCCTCCAAGCCGCCTCTCCAGCGGCTGCCCCCGTCTCGGCGCTTTGTGATCAGTGAAACGGAGGCATTACTAGGGCTCTTTGTGCCAAGCTACCCCTCCCTGGCAGCACCCCCGACGGCTTTGGACACCGAGGAAGGCTTCACCTCAACCCCCCTTCACCGCAACACCCCTTCACCTCACCTCAACACCCCGTCTCCTCTTCCAAAGGTTAGGTGCGGATTTGCCTCATTGTTGATCTGTGACTAACCGACACGGACGAAACCACTAACTTCTGTCCCTTTTAAGGTTCACTGACACGACCCAGGGTTGAGGGAGTTACCAACCTCGGCCCCATATAGAGCTCACTGACACACCCTAAGGACTTAGCGAGTTACCAACCCCAGCCCCAAATAGGGCTCACTGACACACCCTAAGGACTCAGGGAGTTACCAACCTTTGCCCCATATAGGGCTCACTAACACACCTTAAGGACTCACGGAGTTATCAACCTCGGCCCCATATAGGGCTCACTGACACACACTAATGACTCAGGGAGTTACCAACCTCAGTCAGCCCTTATAAGGCTTACTGACACTCCCTAAGGACTCAGCGAGTTACCAACCTCAGCCCTTATAAGGCTTACTGACACTCCCAAAGAACTCAGGGAGTTACCAACCTCGGCCACATATAGGGCTCACTGACACACCCTAAGGACTCAGGGAGTTACCAACCTCAGCCCCATATAGGGCTCACTAACACACCTTAAGGACTCATGGAGTTATCAACCTCGGCCCCATATAGGGCTCACTGACACACACTAATGACTCAGGGAGTTACCAACCTCAGTCAGCCCTTATAAGGCTTACTGACACTCCCTAAGGACTCAGGGAGTTACCAACCTCAGCCCTTATAAGGCTTACTGACACTCCCAAAGAACTCAGGGAGTTACCAACCTCGGCCACATATAGGGCTCACTGACACACCCTAAGGACTCAGGGAGTTACCAACCTCAGCCCCATATAGGGCTCACTGACACACCCTAAGGACTCACGGAGTTACCAACCTCAGCCCTTATAAGGCTTACTGACACTCCCAAAGAACTCAGGGAGTTACAAACCTCGGCCACATATAGGGCTCACTGACACACCCTAAGGACTCACGGAGTTACCAACCTCAGCCCTTATAAGGCTTACTGACACTCCCAAAGAACTCAGGGAGTTACAAACCTCGGCCACATATAGGGCTCACTGACGCACCCTAAGGACTCAGGGAGTTACCAACCTCAGCCCTTTAAAGGCTTACTGACACTCCCTAAGGACTCAGGGAGTTACCAAACCCAGCCCTTATAAGGCGTACTGACATACCGTAAGGACTGAGGGAGTTGCCAATCTCAGCTCCTTGTACAGCACACACATTTTGTAAGGACTGAGGGAGTTACAAACCTCAGCCCCTTTAAGGCTCACTCACACACACACACAGGGAGTTAGCATCCTCAGTGTCTCCTACAGCTCACTCACATGCTGTAACGACTAAGGGAGTTATCATCACAGCCCATTATACAGCTCACTCACATACAGCAGGCACTGAGGGAGTTACCCACCTCAACCGCTTATAAGGGCCATTCTCACACTGTAAAGCTGAGGGAGTTACCAACCTCAACCCCTATAAGGCTCACTCACACACGGCAAGGACTGAAGGAGTCAGCAGCCTCAGTGCCTTATACAGCTCACTCATACACAGCAGAGACTGAGGGGGTAGCAACATCAGTCCCTGATACTGCTTGCTAACATGCCGTAAGGACTGAGGGAATTACCAACCTCTTCTCTGAAGGCTCACTGATATGCTGTCGGGACTGAAAGAGATCCCAACATCTGCCACTCACACAACTCAATCATGTACAGAATTGAGGGAGTTTCCAACCTCAGCCACATATGAGGCTCACTCACACACAGCAGGAACTGAGGTATTTAGTAATCTCAGTCAGACCCTTTCTCAGCTCACTCACACAAGGTAGGGACTGAGGAAGTTACCAACCTCTGCTTCTTTTAGACCTCAATCACACGCTGTAAGGACTAAGGGAGTTACGACCCCAGCTCATTACATGTTTCGCTGACTCGGCAGGGAGTGAGGGAGTCAACCTCAGTCCCTTATACAGCTCACTCGTATGTGGTGATTACCTAGGGAGTTACAAACGTCGGCCCATTATAAGGCTTACTCGCACACTGTAAGGATTGAGGGTTTTACTCACCTCAGCCTCTTACAAAGACTCACTCACTGTGGTAAACGGGGCTTTTTGCACATGCCCCCCCTTTTTGCTGTCAGATGCTGTGGTGAGTGATCTGAAAGTGTGCTGGGTCCTGCTAACCTGGCCCAGCACCAGTGCTCTTTCCCTTAAACTGGGAAATGAGAATTGGTACACCCAACTGGCAAGTACTTTTGCTGCCCCATAAGGCATACCCAGGACAGGGATGCGTAAAGGGTACCAGGGCTGCAGCACTGATTGTGCCACCCTGCCAGACCCGAGTGAAACCAATAGCCGCAGGTCTGCCATGCCACCCCTGTATGAGCAGGTGGCCTGCTCGAGTTCGACCCTGCACACACAAAGTGTGATAGGGTCACCTCACTGCAGTAAATGTATGTCAGTCACCCCAAAGGTAGGTCTCCTATAGCCAAGGAGGCAGGATGCAGTACATTACATGTGTGGAAATATATGTGCAAGCATATATTGCCCTGTGGTAGCATTCTAAACGCAATCCTACCGCAAGTGACCAGCGATCTGTAAGATAACATGGACTGGCAATGGGCATTTTCAATATGTCCTGCTCCATGACGGCCCCTCCGATTTCTTTTGTGTTTGGTACCAAACACTGTGCTTTTTTAACCCCTAACACGATGGTGGTGCAAAGGTTTGACCAGCAGATTCTCAGTTGGCACTTTAGAGTGTCCACCAAGTTAACCCAGTGTTCCTGTGCCTTGGCGGGCTTTTTCGTAGGTTTGGCACCAAGATTGAAGTCTTACCTCACGCTGGGGAGTGTGTGTTGCTCCCAGAGGCTTGAGACAAAGACCAGGGTGAGCAGGAGGTGACACCTCCACCCACACTGGGTGGCCAGTGATTACACCAGTGTGGCGGTGAGCCTCAAAGGCTTCACTGGCACCACTGGACAAAGGAACTTGTCCCTCACTCGAGGACAAAGCCTCCCCCCACCGCAGGCGCTGTTTTTTACAGACAGGCAGGAAGTTAGCTCTGCAGGAGGCGTCCACCTGCACAATGCTGACCACACCTCTAGGGTGTTGCAGCTGATGTGTACAGTCGAGGATGGCACTGGCCATCTTGAATTTAGGCTAGAAATCAGGGGTTCCGACTAGTTTTGGTGACATACACCCACAGGATGTCATCATTACTGGGGCAGATTAGCTACACGACTAGATGCCCATTGGATACTACTCCTCACACCCAGTAAGACCCCCTAAATCCAGGATTTAAGGGGCACCAAAAACACCAGAACCTCAGAGTCAACATGATAACAAGAAGAGACAAGGCTGGACTCCACGAAGAGAAGCGCTAAGCTCTGCACCTGTGACAGCCACCTTTGCACCCTCTGGATTTCGACTCAACCAAGGCAAGAGGCTGGTTCCAAAAGGAAGGTAAACCTCTCTGCCAACTGCAGACATCAAAAGAACTCTCTTGGGCTAGAGGAACCAGTCCCCTGCAGTCACCAGGCAGAAACCACAAAGCCCACAGTCTTAAAGTCCTCTTCCCTGAGCCGTCCAGCTTAGCCACTTAAATTCCTTGGGCAGGTGGCTCCTGGGAGCTGTAGTCCCAACCCTCAGCGAGGCTCAGCTTTCTACAACATTCCCCTGGTCCTGCGGATAAAGATTTTCTCAACCAGAGTGCTTGCAGGTACCAAGGATTGTTGGTAGTCAGACCGATGACAACCTGCTTCATTCAACACTCCAAGAGAAGGGATCCACATGCATGAATGACCAGCCACCCCTGTTGCTCCATCGTAAAGATCCTGCAGTTATTTTCACCCTCTCTTAGCGCGCCTGCCAGCTCCTCTCGCCGTGGATATGGTTCAGCACCACGGATAGCCAAGAGCCCCTCTGCACCTGAGTCCCCCGAGCCAGGTAGATCAGATCTACCTGGAGACTCCTGGTCCAGGGCCAACTCCTTGCTTAGGTTCCAAAGGGTTTTGCACAACTCACCCCGCAAGTACCTTTTAGCTAAGGGGACCTTTTCAACAATGCAACCCTGACTGACAGCTCGGTTTGACATCTAAAGTGCACCTCTGAACCCCGCTCCCCTGAGCCAGGTAAAATTGTGCCAGCTAATGGGAACTGGTCTAGGGACTCACAAGACCTTAACTCTGAGTGGTTTCCGAGGAACTCATTCTCTAAGTAACTGATTGCATTTATGTGTTTTCTCATTGACCGCAGCGTTAATGTATTCACATTGCAAAGTACTGATTATTTAATTCTTTAAAATTGATAGCTCTGGTTATAAGGGCCATTCTGGGAAATTATAGGAAAGTAGGATCTGCTTTTATGGTCATACCCCAATTTTTGCTGGTGTCATTATGTTTTCTGACTACTCAGATCTTCTACAGTGACGCCTGGTCCCCACAGCTGCAACTTAAAAGGCACCATCAAACTCTCCTGCATCTCTGACATCGGTGGGCATTTGTCTCCTGTGCCTCCTGGTCACTCCTGAGTGGCATAGACTCTGTCTCCTCTGCTTGCAGGTACCGCTCATCTTGAATCCACCTTTAGATTCCACCGGACACTTTCACCTTCTTCATCAGCAGCATCTTCCTGCCATCCTCCATTGTGGTCTACGGCGGGTTCCGATGCTACTTCGCACCCGTGCACAGATCCCACCATTCTGCTGGAGGCACTGTGGATAAGGGTACGGTATAGCCCTAGTGCATAGATCCAGCATTCTCCGGGAGGCGTTGTATGCTAAGGGTACAGGGTAGCACTCGTGTTGCTCTGGTTCAAATTTCTTAGAAAAAACAGAAGATAAGAGGCGTTTGGCAAAACAGGAATAGTTTCATTTAATTAAACCAATCGGCTGGGAGAACAGTCACAGGCATGAGGTCTGAGAACTGTCTCCATTTACGTTGGGTTTTCGTAAGTATTATATCCCTTTTTACATTAAGCCATAAATGTATCTGGTGTAACATATTTGGTGAGGAATGTTGGTTGCTGCCTTAGAGTCATAAATTAATGGTCAATGGTTACTACAGGTGGGTCTTGACCTTGCACGGACACAGTGTGGCCAGTGGTGAATCTGTCAAAATGTACAGCATATTCAGTATGTGTGCTAGGTCCTGATTGGCTATGTGTTACTAACTTGTGTGGCATTTGACTTTATGGTATTTTTTGATGTGTGCGTACCCTCTCTGGACATGTGTGGTTTATTGGGGGCAATGCCCCCTGACCATTGTGATGTCACTGCACCAATGTGTGGGATTGATCAAGAGTTTCTTGCCCATGTGTTTTGCCTGCCAGCTATACACCCTCCCACCTGTGACCCACCAATCAGTAATCTCTGGCCCAGGTTGCAGGGTCTGCCTCCCTACATATGTGCATGTCAAGGTAGATGTAGAGTTAGGGATGGGTGTTTCTATTAATGACGATAGTTAAATTTTATCGATGCACTCATCAATAACCATATTAACATTCCCCCCTCTAGTTGATTCTTCAACTACACTATCTAACTCATGCATCTGTACCATTACTTTATTAGGCTCCACCTGCTCCCTTTCAGATAAAGCTAGACAGTGGTATTTAATTTAGGTAAAGGCGCCACATAGTCTATTTGCACACATTAATATGTAGACCCAGTATATGACGGTGCTATAAGGTGAGGGGAACCACCCTACTCCTCAGGATAGGCCTCAGCCTTCTGTAACAAATGACACTACTTAGCACACGTGACAGTGTTCAAATAACATAAGTATGTAACGTGTTTCCACAAACGCTAGACAAAATAATGCGCAAAAGATTAGTCTTCCTTCTTCTTTGTTGTTTACTTTATTTCGTACAAATCTTCCCAGTAATTCTCTACAGCCAACACGTGTTTCGTCGCAACATGGGGATGTCGTCCCGCGACTTTCTCAAGGCTATATTCCGTATGTGAATACATTTTATTAGGCGGTGATAATTCCAAACCGCAAATGGTTTTAGGTGTGGCAGCGTCTGTGTCCCGGAATGTGTTTCTCTGGTTCTTATTTCTTCCAGAGTTTGTCCTCTCTGTACTTATTTCGCTTTATAGAATTCTTCCGTGACACCACCTTGTATCTCGATACTGAGTGCATTCGTGACACCTGCTCCCTTTGCTCGCTTTTGACTAAGACAATCTTCCTAGTTATTTGCTTTCTACCTAATTTGAGAACTGAGTTTTTACAGCAGGTTATCTTCAATTGTACAATCCCACAAACAAACAGGAACACAATCACAACTAGCAACAGTGATTTGCACTAACCGGAGATCCATTGTGGGAGCCAGGAGAACTAATTCTGAAACCACTCTTGCTCAGGGGACCTCCTTCATCACACATGCTTCACTGTAGATCATAAAGTGCTTGGATGGCAAGTGTCAGAGTTCCATTGTCCATGTCATTCCCTGGTATGAACGTGCAGCAGGAGGCACTGATCTTGCAACAGACCCCTCCTTCCATCACGGTCATTAAGTCCAGCACATACTGATGCTGCATTACCATGAGGAGGATGGCTCGCATTTCTTCCTTGATCAAATTGAGGCAGAGCTCAGTGCTGTTCATCATCTTGAGCATTTCCCACCAAGTTATCTTCAACCAGTGGGCATTAGATTTTGTCTGTAGGTTGAGGAAGGGTATCAACCCCCCTGCCCTCAGCTGTGTCTCTGTGAACAGTCTGAATTCTTCTGAGATGTCCTTGAACTGAGCCCAGCCAAAATAGTTTCGGTTTGGATATCAGTGGGTTCAGCGACGAGGTATAACACTGTTAGGCTGGTGTTGGTGTTGTATCAGGTCAGGTTCACAACTACCCTGTGGGGTTCTATCTCAGGACTCTGCATCAAGGGCCTCTTTGGTAGAGGTGTGGCGCAGCAGCCAGGGCGACTGACTCCGGAACCCGGGAGCTCATGGTTTGATCCCTGGCACCAGCGGCAGATCAGCCCAGCACCATGTGACTCTGGCCAATAGTTCACTCAATCTTCCCGACGGCCCCCAGTGCCTTCACACCTTCGGGTAATTGATTGCACTTTACAAATACTGGACATTTAAGGGCAGTGGATACATTTGCCTACTGAGCCCATGGTGGAATATTTTAGGATTCTGTATCATGGGCTGCGGATAGATTCCCACACTGAACCCATGAGTTATTTCTGGATTCTGCATGAAGGGCCATGGATAATTTCATGGTACTGAACTCAAGGAATATTTCAGGATTCTGCATTTATTTATTTATTTATTTATTTTAGTTATTTGTTAAGCGTGCTGTCACCATGGCAGGCATCCTGGCGCTGACTGAAACTAATGGGGTGGGGAAAGGCCAGAAGCAACAGGGGACAAGATTAGTGGACAGAAGTCTTGGGGAAAAGCCAGGTTTTGATTCTTTTCCTAAAGGGTAGAAATTCAGAAATATGTCTAATTTCCGCTGGGAGCGAGTTCCAAAGCTTGGCAGCTGCCACATTGAAGGATCTGCCTCCGGATCTGATTTTTTTGAATTTTGGAACCATTGCCAGCTTGGCTTCAGAAGAGCGAAGCTGCCTGGCTGGGGTATACCAAGCATCAGGAACCGTGAATACGTTGAGGCACTGAAGCCATTAAAAAATCAAGGATTCCTTTATCAGGGGCCATGGATAAATTCACAGAACTGAACCTATGTAATATTCCTGGATTCTACATTAGGGGCTGTAGATAAATTTGCAGTACTGAACCCCTGGAATATTTCATAATTCTGCATCGAGGGCTGTGAATAATTCAAGTACTGAACCCACTGAATATTCCAGGATTCTAGCTCAGTGGCTGTGGATAAATTCACATACTGAACCCACTGAATATTCATAGATCCTACATCAGGGGTTGTGGCTAAATTCACAGTACTGAACCCATTAAATATTTCAGGATTCGGTACCAGGGTGCTGTGGATAACTTCACGCACTGAACCCATGGAATATTCCAGGATTCTGCATCAGGGGGCGTGGATACATTTACAGTACTAAACCCATGGAATATTCTTGGGATCTACAAAAGGTTCTGAACCCACAGAATATTTTAGGATTCTGCATCAAGGACCGTGGATAATTCACATACTAAACAAACTGAATATCCCTGGAGGCTACCTCAGGGGCTGTGGATAAATTCATAAACTGAACCCGCTGAATATCCCGATATTCTACATCATGGGCCGTGGATACATTTATGTACTAAACCCATGGAATATTCCAGATTTTTGCATCAAGGGCCATGAGTAGATTCACGTACTGTACTCATGGATTCTGCATCATGGGCTGTGGCTAAATTCACTGTACTGAACCCATGGAAACTTCCAGGATTCTACATCAAGGGCTGTGGATAAATTCACGCACTGAACCATGGAATATTCCAGGATTCTACAATAAAGTTTATAGATAATTTCACAGTACCAAGGGCTGGGAATATATTTATGTACTAAACCAATTGAATATTTCAGGATTTTATACCAGGGGCTGTGGATAAATTCACACACTGAGCCCATGGAATATTTCAGGATTCTGTATCAGGCTGTGGATAGAACCATGCACTGAACTCATGGAATATTTCGGGACTCTACATCAAGGGCCGTGGATACATTTGGTACTGAACCCATGGTAGAATATTTCAGGATTCTGTATCATGGGCTGCAGATAAATTCAGGCACTGAACCCATGGAATATTGCTGGATTCTACATCCTGTGCCATTGATAAATTCACGCACTTAGCCCATGGAAGATTCCTGGATTCTACATCGGGCCGTGGATAAATTCACAGAACTGAACCCATGGATTATTCCTGAATTCTACAAAAGGGCTATAGATAAATTCACAGAACTGAACCCGGAATATTTCAGAATTCTGCATCAAGGCCCTGGATAACTTCATGCACTGAACCAATGGAATACTCCAGGATTCAACATCAGGGGACCGGGAAAACATTCACAGAACCGAACCCATGGAACTGCCTGGATTCTACAATAGGGGATATAGCTAACTCCACAGTACTGAACCCATGGAATATTTCAGGATTCTCTATCGGGCCGTAGATAAATTCACACACTGAACCCATGCAATATTTCAGGATTCTGTATCGGGCTGTGGATAGATCCATGCACTAAACCCATGGAATATTTCGGGAATCTGTGTCAAGGGCCTTGTATAAATTCCCACACTGAACCCATGGGTTATTTCGGTATTAAGTTTCAAGTGCCGTGGATACATTCACGCATTGAACCCATGAAATATTTCATGATTCTGCATCCAGGGACGTGGATAGATTCACGTACTGAGCTCATGGATTCTGCATCACGGTCCCTTAATAAATTCACAATACTGAACCAATGGAATATTCCAGGATTTTACATCATGGACCGTGGATAAATTCACACATACTGAACCCATGGAATATTCCAGGATTCTGCATCATGGACTGTGGATAAATTCATGTACAGAAACCAGGGAATATTTCAGGATTCAGTACCAGGGTATGTTGATAAATACATGCACTGTATTCATGGAATATTTCTGGATTCTGCATCAAGGGCTGTGGTTAGATTCAGGTGCTGAACTAATTGATTGTGCATCAAAGCTGTGGATAAATTCATGGTACTGAACCCATAGAATATTCCAAGATTCGGGATCAAGGGACATGGATAACTTCACGCACTGAACCCATGGAAAATGTCAGGATTCTGTATCAAGGGCTGTGTAAACATTCACGGTAGTGAATGTAAGAAAGCGCCCCCAAAACCTGGCTTATCTGCCATTCCAGCACTGCGGTCTCCTTTCTTTCCGTGTCCAGCTGACGGCGTTAGTGGAAAAGAGACGTTGAAAATAGACTGTTTCATCCCTACAGTACGAGATCTCCACTCCCTGCCGAACGGACGAATCAAGGAGCGGGGCCATAGCGCCAGTGGACCAATCAGCCGCCATAAAAGAAAGGAAGATGGCGAACAGGAGGGGCCAACAAGGTGTTTGAAGGCAGAAGACTGAAGGAAATCGACCGCGGAGAAGGAGGCTCAGAAGAGGAACTCCACCAGTGAAGACGAAGCCGAAGACGCCACGGACGCATTCCGGGAAGAGACCGAAGATGCCTCGGACGTGTGGAGCCAGGAGTGGTGGTCACCGGAGGACACTGAAGAACCGCCGCAACTCTGGAGAGTTGCGGCCAGAGCCGGTACGTAAACATCAGAGAGGGCAGAGGTTGGGTAGCAGGAAACGAAAAGTCCATTTGTTTTGTCTTTGTTTTATTGTTTCTTACCCACCCTCTGCACTATTTTGGGCACTACAATTGTCCTCTTCTCATGCATGAGAGTAACTACTTGACTCTGCAGTATCACCAACCTCCCGCTGCTTCTATATCGTACACCTACCCCCTCGAGCACCTGTAAAACTGTTTAATCAGACCCTCCTAGGTTTCCCCTCCTTCTTTTCCTTGCCTGTGCACAAATCTTCCACCAGAGTGAGGTAAAAGTATAAAAGTGATACAAACAAACATACTTACCGCGTCATTTTCCTCTGTTGTTTATTCCCTCTCCAAGCCTTCCGGGACCCTCTCCGACCGACCAGAGTACCTGAAAGAGACGAGAAAGAGAATACGTCAGTGAAGAAACTAGTAATTTCGTTTAAACCTTAGTGGAACAGACTTAAAATACCCTTGATATAGAACTGTGGATCTCCTAGGGAAAATAATCCCTGTTATGTATAAACATTTGTTTGTCCCAATCTTTTCCTTATTTTGAACATCATACCTGTGCATACTTTACCCAACCATTTGAGCAATAAAACGCTCCAATATTACACCGATCCGGCCTCCTTCCTTCTGTTTCCGCCCATCCCTCCCACAGTGATCCAGTGAATATTTCAGGATTCTGCATCATGGGCCGTGGATAAATTCACAGTACTGAACCCATGGAATGTTTCAGGATTCAGTACCAGACAATGTGGATAAATCCATGAAATGAACCCATGGAATATTTCTGGACTCTGCATCAAGGGCCATGGATAAATTCACTTACCGAACCCATAGAATATTCCAAGATTTTTCATCAAGGGCTGTGGTTAGATTCATGTACTGAACTCATTGATTCAGCATCAAAGCTGCGGATAAATTCACATTACTGAACCCACAGAATATTCCAGGGTTCAACATCAAGAGTCATAGATAAAATTAATTCAGTGAACCCATGGAATATTCCAGGATTCTGCATTAAGGGCCGTGGTTAAATTCATGCACTGAACCCATGGAATATTCCAGGATTCTGCATTAAGGGCCGTGGATAAATTCATGCACTGAACCCATGGAATATTCCAGGATTCTGCATCAAGGGCCATGGATAAATTCACTCACTGAACCCATGGAATATCCCAGGATTCTGCATCAAGGGCCATGGATAAATTCACTCACTGAACCCATGGAATATTTCAGGATTCTGCTTCAAGGGCCGTGGATAAATTCACGCACTCAATCCATGGAATATTCCAGGAATCTGCATTGAGGGCCGTGGATAAATTCACGCACTCAACCCATGGAATATTCCAGGAATCTGCATTGAGGGCCGTGGATAAATTCACGGTACTAAACCCATCAATCAATCAATCATTGCATTTGTAAAGCACACTACTCACTCGTGAGGGTCTCAAGGCGCTGGGAGGAGGGGAATGCTGCTACTGCTCGAAAAGCCAGGTCTTGAGGAGTCTTCTGAAGGTCAGCAGGTCTTGGGTCTGCCGTAGGCAGATGGGGAGGGTGTTCCAAGTCTTTGCAGCGAGGTGGGAGAATGATCTGCCGCCGGAGGTTGCTCTTCGGATGCGGGGGACTGTGGCGAGGGCGAGGTCGGCGGAGCGTAGCTGGCGGGTGGGGGTGTAGAAGCTGAGTCATCCATTGATGTACGCTGGTCCGGTGTTGTGGAGTGTCTTGTGTGCGTGGGTGAGGAGCTTGAAGGTTATCCTCTTGTTGACGAGGAGCCAGTGCAGGTCTCTCAGGTGGGGTGTGATGTGGCTGCGGCGAGTGATGTCGAGGATCAGGCGTGCAGAGGCATTCTAGACTCGTTGAAGCCTTTTCAGGAGTTTGGCCGAGGCTCCTGCGTAGAGGGCGTTTCCGTAGTCCAACCTGCTGCTGACAAGGGCCTGAGTGACCGTTCTTCTAGTTTCGGTGAGGATCCACTTGTAGACCTTGCAGAGCATGCAGAAGGTGTTGAAGCAGGAGGAAGAGACAGCGTTGACCTGCTTAGTCATGGAGAGGGTGGAGTCGAGGATGATCCCTAGGTTGCGTGCGTGGTCGGTGGGTGTTGGAGCTGTTCCCAGTGTGGTCGGCCACCAGGAGTCGTCCCAGGCCGAAGGGGTGGATGCGAGGAGGAGGACCTCAGTCTTGTCTGAATTCAGCTTCAGTCGGCTGTTCCTCATCCATTCGGCGACGGCCTTCATTCCTTCGTGGAGGTTAGTTTTGGCGGTGTGGGGGTCCTTTGTGAGGGACAGGATCAGGAGGGTGTCATCGGCGTAGGAGATAATGTTGAGGTTGTGCAGACGGGCGACCTGGGCGAGCGGTGCCATGTAGATGTTGAACAGCGTTGGGCTGAGGGATGAGCCCTGGGGTACACCGCAGATGATCTCAGTGGCTTCGGAGCGGAAGGGGGGGAGGCGGACGCTCTGTGTTCTGCCGGAGAGCAAGGAGGTGGTCCAGTCCAGGGCTTTCTCTTGGATCCCGGCGTCGTGGAGGCGTGTTCATAGTGTGCGGTGGCAGACCGTGTCGAAGGCGGCTGACAGGTCCAGGAGGATAAGGGCCACGGTTTCTCCGTTGTCTAGCAGGGTTCTGATGTCATCGGTGGCGGCGATGAGGGCAGTTTCAGTGCTGTGGTTGCTGCTGAACCTGGACTGGGACGAGTCCAGGATGTTGTTCTCCTCGAGGTAGCGGGTCAGTTGTTTGTTGACGGTCTTCTCGATGACCTTCGCTGGGAACGGGAGCAGGGAGATGGGACGGAAGTTCTTGGGGTCCGCCTTGGGTTTCTTGAGTAGGGCGTTGATCTCGGCGTGCTTCCAGCTCTCCGGGAAGGTTGCTGTCTCGAAGGAGATGTTGATGTCTTTCGGGAGATGGGGTGCGATGGCGGTGCTGGCTTTGTTGAAGATGTGGTGTGGGCAGGGGTCTGACAGGGATCCGGAGTGGATGGTGTTCATGATCGTGACGGTGTCGTCGTCTTTGATGTTGGTCCAGGAGAGCAGGCGGTTGGTGTGGATGGTGGTCTTGGGGGCGGGTGTCTCAGTGGTTGTCGGGGCGGTTGTGGCGTTGAAGCTGTCGTGGATGTCTGCGATCTTGCGATGAAAGAAGGTGGCAAGCGAGTCGCACAGGTCTTGCGAAGGTGGGATGTCGTTGGTGTTGGAGTTGGGATTGGAGAGTTCCTTCACGATGTTGAAGAGCTCTTTGCCGTTGTGTGCGTTGTTGTCTAGGTGGTCTTTGAAGGAGGCCCTTTTGGCAGATCTGATGAGGTGATGGTGTCTGCGGGTGGCGTCCTTGTGGGTTGTGTAGCTGTCCGGTGTTCGTTCACGGAGCCAGTTCTTCAGCTTTCGGCAGGTTTGCTTGGAGGCCTGGAGGTCTTCAGTGAACCAGCTGGCTTTCTTGCTGGTGTGGCTTTTGGAGGGTTTCTTGAGCGGGGCGAGGGTGTTGGCGCAGTCGTCGATCCACTGTCTGAGGTTGCGGGTGTCGGGGTCGGTGGGGTCGGCAGGTGGGCTCTGGGCAAGGGTGGTGGTTAGCTGGTCTTCGGTGACTTTGCTCCAGCAGCGGCGAGGCATCTGTTGGGTGCAGTGGTGTGTGGTGGGTTTTCGGAAGGTGAAGTGGACGCAGCGATGGTCGGTCCAGTGGAGTTCGTTGGTGTGGTTGAAGGAGACGTGGGGGCTTGCGGAGAAGATGGGGTCAAGCGTGTGGCCGGCAGAGTGGGTGGGTGTTGTGATGAGTTGTCTGAGTCCGAGGTTGGCGAGGTTGTCGATCAGGATGGTGGAGTTGGTGTATTTGTTCTCTAGGTGGAAGTTCAGGTCCCCAAGGAGGATGTATTCCGTGGAGGTGAGGGCGTGTGTGCTGACGCAGTCGGCGATGGAGTCGCTGAACTGTGGTCAGGGTTCGGGGGGTCTGTAGACGAGGGTTCCTCTGAGGGTGGTGTTGGGGTCGGTGTGGATCTGGAAGTGCAGGTGTTCGGCGGTGCTGAGGGTGTCGTCGGTGTTGGTCGAGACTCTGAGAGTGTTCCTGTGGACGATGGCGATTCCTCCTCCTATTCCGTTGGTGCGGTCCCTGCGGGTGATCTTGTAGCCATCTGGGATGGCTATGACTATCTCGGGTGCCGAGGAGGGATTCATCCAGGTCTAGGTCAGGAAGGCGACGTCTGGGGAGGTTGAGTCGAGCAGGTCCCAGAGTTCAACGGCGTGTTTGCGGGTGGAGCCGGTGTTGAGAAGAATGCAGCTGAGGTGGTTGGGTTCTTTCCTGGTCGGTGGGTTGTTGGGCCGATGCTGGTGAAGCTGCAGTTCTGGCAGGAGAAGGGCCCTTGGGTGCGATTCGGGGCGGCCAGGCAGCAGATGCGAGCTCATCCGCCGTTGAGTGCGTGGAGGGTGCTGGAGTCGTAGCAGAGACGGGCGTTGTGGCATTTGCGGGGGACATGGGTTCCGGCGCTGGGCGCGATCCAGGCGCGGACGGATGCAGACAGGCTTGCCTTAGGCGCACCCACTGCGCGCGTCCGCTGCGTGGCTGCGCAGCGGCCGCCATAAGAAGGGGAGGTGGGAGGGAGGAGGCAGCTGGGAGGAGAGAGCGGACGAATGGGCAAGAAGGGTGAGGGGCCGCAGGGGACCAGCGGCGGGAAAACGGGGGCAGGAAACGGCGAAGGAACAGAAGGCAAGAGAGCACAGGGCACAGAAAGAAAACGGGGGAAGAAGCACTGAACAAGTGAGGCAAAGCAGGTACAATTTACGGAGGAAGCTGGGGCAAAGGGGCACAAAGTACAAAACGGGGAGCAGGAGGAAGAATGCTACACAATGACAATTACAGTTACGGAGGAGACAGGGGCAAGGGGCACAGAGTACAAAATGGGGTGCAGGAGGAAGAACGCTACACAATGACAGTTACGGAGGAGGCAGGGGCAAGGGGCACAGAGTCCAAAACGGGGAGCAGGATGAAGAAATGCTAAACAATAAGGCAGTTTACAGTACAAAACAAATAAAGACAATTACAGCAAGACAAAACCTACCTATGGCCTACCACTGGCCACCAGGGATGAGGCGCAGGTGGCAGCCTGCGGGTGGAGGAGGGCCTCGAACTCTCCTCAGCAGCGGCAGCTGGGGCTAAGGGCAGGACACACAGGCAGTGCTGTGCGGCGTGGGGTGTGACCTGCCTGTAACAAGGTCAATGGTCGCTATCTTCACCGCGCAGGGGCCACCATAAGAAGGGGAGGTGGGAGGGAGGAGGCAGCTGGGAGGAGGGAGCGGACGAATGGGCGAACAGGGGGCGGGGACGCAGCGGCGGGAAAACGGGGGCAGGAAACGGCGAAGGTACAGAAGGCAAGGGGGCACAGGGCACAGAAAGAAAACGGGGGAAGAAGCACTGAACAAGTGAGGCAAAATAGATACAATTTATGGAGGTAGCCGGGGCAAAGGGGCACAAAGTACAAAACGGGGAGCAGGAGAAAGAACGCTACACAATGACACAAAGACAATTACAGCAAGACAAAACCTACGTTTGGCCTACCACTGGCCACCAGGGATGAGGCGCAGGTGGCAGCCTGCGGGTGGAGAAGGGCCTCGAACTCTCCTCAGCAGCAGTAGCTGGGGCTAAGGGCAGGACACACAGGCGGTGCTGTGCGGCATGGGGAGCGACATGCCTGTAACAGGGTCAAGGGTCACTCTCCTAACCGCGCAGCGGCCGCCATAAGAAGGGGCCATGGAATACTTAAGGATTCTCTACCAGGGGCTGTAGATAAATTCACACACTAAACCCATGGAGTATTTCAGGATTCTGTATGAGGGGCTGTAGATAAATTAACGCATTGAACTTATGGAATATGCCCGGATTCTGCATCAAGGGCCATGGGTAAAATCATGGTACTAAACCCAAGGAATATGCCAGGATTCTGCATCATGGACCATGGAAAATTTCATGTACTGAACCCATGGAATATTTCAGTATTCTGTACCAGGGGATGTGGATAAATCCACGCACCGAACCAATGGAATATTCCAGGATGCTTCATCATGGGCTGTGGATAAATTCACAGTACTGAACCCATGGAATATTTTGGGATACACTACCAGGGTATGCGGATAAATCCATGCACTGAAAATATGGAATATTTCAGGATCCTGCATTAAGGGCCGTGGATATATTCCTGTACTGAACTCATGGATTTTGCATCACGGGCCGCGGATAAATTCACGCATTGAACCCACGGAATATTCCAGGATTCTGTACCAGGGGCTGTAAATACAATTATGCACTGAACCCATGGAATTTTTCAGGATTCTGTATCGGGGTATGTGCAACAGCGGGGGCTCGTGATACCAGGAGAAGAAAAAGAAAACCTCACTTACCTTGCCGCAGCCCAGTCTGGTATCACTGCTCCTGCGCTGATGCTTCCGAATTCAGGAAAAGGAAGCGGGGAGCCGAGCTCCCTCCCCTATGCCAATCACAATGCTGCAATTACAGCAATGTGATTGGTCTGAGGGGCTGTAGGAGGGGCCCATTTCTCCATGCAGGCTGTAATGCAGCCTGCATGGAGAAGTGGCAAAGTGCGCATGACTGGTTTTGGCGGCCGACCAAACAGTCACTACGCACTTTTAGGAGTGGGCAAACCACTCCTCTGCTGCGCTGCTCATAGAGCAGCCCCGCGCACCCGCAAAGCAGCCAAACATAAAATGATAATAACTGACAGCTATTATCATTTTATGTTTTTGCTTCTGCGCTGCTTGAAAACAGTGGGGCGACACCCGTCTGCCATTGCGGAGGAGCCACCCCTGGGTATGTCGTTAAACTCATGTACTGAACCCACTGAATATTTCAGGATTCTGCATCATGAACCGTGGAAAAATTTATGTACTGAACCCATGGAATATTTCAGGATTCTGCATCAAAGGCTATGGATAAATCCGCTTACTAAACCCATAAAATATTTCAGGATTCTGCATCAAAGGTTGTGGATAAATCCGCTTACTAAACCCATGGTATATTTCAGGATTCTGCATCAAGGGCTGTGGATAAATTCATGCACTGAACCTATGGAATATTTCAGGATTCTCTATCAGGGGCTGTGGATAAATCCATGCACCGAACCCATCGACTATTCAAAGATTGTATATCACAGGCCATGGATTGATTCAAGGTACTGAACCCATGGAATATTCCAGGATTCTGCATCAAAGGCCATGCATAAATTCACACAGTGAACCCATGGAATATTCCAGGATTCTGCATCAAAGGCCATGCATAAATTCACACAGTGAACCCATGGAATATTCGAGGATTCTGCATCAAGTGGCAAGGCTAGATTCTCGTATTGAGCGAATGGATTCTGCATCACAGGCCATGGATAAATTAACGCACTGAACCCATGGAATATTCCTTAATTCTACAACAGGGGCCATGGAAAAATCCACACACTGAACCCATGGAATATTTGGTTGCGGATAAATTCACAGTACTGAACCCTGAGAATGTCCCTGAAGTCTGCAAGAGGGCTGTGGTTCAAAGCTTTTGTGTTCAGGCTTAGTTCCCCTTGAATCTATCTCTTTTCATCTTCGGCGCCTCGCTCGATTCACAGTGATTTCTCCTATTTTTGTTTAGGCTCAGTTCCCCTTCTTGTGAATCTATCTCTGTTTAGGTCTGGTGGCTCGCTCCGATTCACATTGGTTTCTCCCATTTGTGTTCATGCTCAGTTTCCCATCTTATGTTTTTATCACAGTTTAGCTCTGGCCGCTCCCTCCGATTCACAGTCATTTATCTTATTTGTGTACAGGCACAGTTCCCCTTGTGAATCTATTCCTGATCAGCTCTGGGGGATAGCTCCAATTAACATTGATTTCTCATATTTGTGTACAGGATCAGTTACCCTTCTTGTAAATCTATCTCTGTTCGATTTTCGTAACTCGCTCCAATTCACAGTGATTTCTCATATTTGTATTTAGGATTAGTTCCCCTTCTTGTAAATCTATTTCTGTTCGATTCTCGTGACTCGCTCCGATTCACAGTGATTTCTCATATTTGTGTTTAGGATTAGTTCCCCTTCTTGTAAATCTATCTCTGTTCGATTCTCGTGACTCGCTCCGATTCACAGTGATTTCTCATATTTGTGTTTAGGATTAGTTCCCCTTCTTGTAAATCTATCTCTGTTCGATTCTCGTGACTCGCTCCGATTCACAGTGATTTCTTATATTTGTGTTTAGGATCAGTTCCCCTTCTTGTAAATCTACCTCTGTTCGATTCTCATGACTCACTCCGATTCACAGTGATTTCTCATATTTATGTTTAGGATTAGTTCCCCTTCTTGTAAATCTATCCCTGTTCGATTCTCGTGACTCGCTCCGATTCACAGTGATTTCTCATATTTGTGTTTAGGATTAGTTCCCGTTCTTGTAAATCTATCTCTGTTCGATTCTCGTGACTCGCTCCGATTCACAGTGATTTCTCATATTTGTGTTTAGGATTAGTTCCCCTTCTTGTAAATCTATCTCTGTTCGATTCTTGTGACTCGCTCCGATTCACAGTGATTTCTCATATTTGTGTTTAGGATCAGTTCCCCTTCTTGTAAATCTATCTCTGTTCGATTCTCGTGACTCGCTCCGATTCACAGTGATTTCTCATATTTGTGTTTAGGATCAGTTCCCCTTCTTGTAAATCTATCTCTGTTCGATTCTCGTGACTCGCTCCGATTCAGAGTGATTTCTCATATTTGTGTTTAGGATCAGTTACGCTTCTTGTGAATCTCTCTCTGTTTAGCTTGGTGGCTGTATACGATTCCCGGTGATTTCTCATATTTGTGTTCAGGATCAGTTTCCCTTACCGTGAATCTATCTCTGTTTAGCATTGGTGGCCCTATACGATTCATAATGATTTCTCATATTTGTATTTAGGCTCAGTTCCCCTTCTTATGAATCTATTTCTGTTCAGCACTGGTGGCTCGCTCCGATTCACAGTGATTTCTCATATTTGTGTTCAGGTTCAGTTTCCCTTCTTGTGAATCTATTCCTGTTCAACTCTGGGGGATAGCTCCAATTCACAGTGATTTCTCATATTTGTGTTTAGGATTAGTTCCCCTACTTGTAAATCTATCTCTGTTCGATTCTCATGACTCGCTCCGATTCACGGTGATTTCTCATATTTGTGTTTAGGATTAGTTCCCCTTCTTGTAAATCTATCTCTGTTCGATTCTCGTGACTCGCTCCGATTCACAGTAATTTCTCATATTTGTGTTTAGGATTAGTTCCCCTTCTTGTAAATCTATCTCTGTTCGATTCTCGTGACTCGCTCCGATTCACAGTGATTTCTCATATTTGTGTTTAGGATCAGTTCCCCTTCTTGAAAATCTATCTCTGTTCGATTCTCGTGACTCGCTCCGATTCACTGTGATTTCTCACATTTGTGTTTAGGATCAGTTCCCCTTCTTGTAAATCTATCTTTGTTCGATTCTCGTGACTCGCTCCGATTCGCAGTGATTTCTCATATTTGTGTTTAGGATTAGTTCCCCTTCTTGTAAATCTACCTCTGTTCGATTCTCATGACTCGCTCCGATTCACAGTGATTTCTCATATTTGTGTTTAGGATTAGTTCCCGTTCTTGTAAATCTATCTCTGTTCGATTCTCGTGACTCGCTCCGATGCACAGTGATTTCTCATATTTGTGTTTAGGATTAGTTCCCCTTCTTGTAAATCTATCTCTGTTCGATTCTTGTGACTCGCTCCGATTCACAGTGATTTCTCATATTTGTGTTTAGGATCAGTTCCCCTTCTTGTAAATCTATCTCTGTTCGATTCTCGTGACTCGCTCCGATTCACAGTGATTTCTCATATTTGTGTTTAGGATCAGTTCCCCTTCTTGTAAATCTATCTCTGTTCGATTCTCGTGACTCGCTCCAATTCAGAGTGATTTCTCATATTTGTGTTTAGGATCAGTTACGCTTCTTGTGAATCTATCTCTGTTTAGCTTGGTGGCTGTATACGATTCCCGGTGATTTCTCATATTTGTGTTCAGGATCAGTTTCCCTTACCGTGAATCTATCTCTGTTTAGCTTTGGTGGCCCTATACAATTCACAATGATTTCTCATATTTGTGTTTAGGCTCAGTTCCCCTTCTTATGAATCTATTTCTGTTCAGCACTGGTGGCTCGCTCCGATTCACAGTGATTTCTCATATTTGTGTTCAGGTTCAGTTTCCCTTCTTGTGAATCTATTCCTGTTCAGCTCTGGGGGATAGCTCCAATTCACAGTGATTTCTCATATTTGTGTTTAGGATTAGTTCCCCTTCTTGTAAATCTATCTCTGTTCGATTCTCATGACTCGCTCCGATTCACGGTGATTTCTCATATTTGTGTTTAGGATTAGTTCCCCTTCTTGTAAATCTGTCTCTGTTCGATTCTAGTGACTCGCACCGATTCACAGTGATTTCTCATATTTGTGTTTAGGATCAGTTGCCCTTCTTGTAAATTTATCTCTGTTCGATTTCCGTAACTCGCTCCGATTCACAGTGATTTCTCATATTTGTGTTTAGGATTAGTTCCCCTTCTTGTAAATCTATCTCTGTTCGATTGTCGTGACTCACTCCGATTCACAGTGAATTCTCATATTTGTGTTTAGGATCAGTTACCCTTCATGTGAATCTATCTCTGTTTAGCTTGGTGGCTGTATACGATTCCCGGTGATTTCTCATATTTGTGTTCAGGATCAGTTTCCCTTACCATGAATCTATCTCTGTTTAGCTTTGGTGGCCCTATACGATTCACAATGATTTCTCATATTTGTGTTTAGGCTCAGTTCCCCTTCATTTTAATCTATTTCTGTTCAGCTCTGGTGGCTCGCTCCGATTCACAGTGATTTCTCATATTTGTGTTCAGGTTCAGTTTCCCTTCTTGTGAATCTATTCCTGTTCAGCTTTGGGAGATAGCTGCAATTCACAGTGATTTCTCATATTTATGTTCAAGCTCAGTTTCCCTTCTTGTGAATCTATTCCTGTTTAGCTCTGGGGGATAGCTCCAATTCACAGTTATTTCTCATATTTGTGTTTAGGATTAGTTCCCCTTCTTGTAAATCTATCTCTGTTCGATTCTCGTGACTCGCTCCGATTCACGGTGATTTCTCATATTTGTGTTTAGGATTATTTCCCCTTCTTGTAAATCTGTCTGTGTTCGATTTCCGTGACTCACTCCGATTCACAGTGATTTCTCATATTTGTGTTTAGGATTAGTCCCCTTTCTTGTAAATCTATCTCTGTTCGATTCTCGTGACTCGCTCCGATTCACAGTGATTTCTCATATTTGTGTTTAGGATTAGTTCCCCTTCTTGTAAATCTATCTCTGTTCGATTCTCGTGACTCGCTCCGATTCACAGTGATTTCTCATATTTGTGTTTAGGATTAGTTCCCCTTCTTGTAAATCTATCTCTGTTCGATTCTTGTGACTCGCTCCGATTCACAGTGATTTCTCATATTTGTGTTTAGGATCAGTTCCCCTTCTTGTAAATCTATCTCTGTTCGATTGTCGTGACTCGCTCCGATTCACAGTGATTTCTCATATTTGTGTTTAGGATTAGTTCCCCTTCATGTAAATCTATCTATGTTCAATTCTCGTGACTCGCTCCGATTCAGAGTGATTTCTCATATTTGTGTTTAGGATCAGTTACGCTTCTTGTGAATCTATCTCTGTTTAGCTTGGTGGCTGTATACGATTCCCGGTGATTTCTCATATTTGTGTTCAGGATCAGTTTCCCTTACCGTGAATCTATCTCTGTTTAGCTTTGGTGGCCCTATATGATTCACAATGATTTCTCATATTTGTGTTTAGGCTCAGTTCCCCTTCTTATGAATCTATTTCTGTTCAGCTCTGGTGGCTCGCTCCGATTCACAGTGATTTCTCATATTTGTGTTCAGGTTCAGTTTCCCTTCCTGTAAATCTATCTCTGTTCAGCTGTGGTTGCTCTCTGTGATTCACACTGATTTCTTATATTTGTGTTCAAGCTCAGTTTCCCTTCTTGTGAATTTTTCTATTTTTAGCTTTGATGGCTTTATACGATTAACTCACAGTGATTTCTCATATTTATGTTCAAGCTCAGTTTCCCTTCTTGTGAATCTATTCCTGTTCAGCTCTGGGGGATAGCTCCAATTTACAGTGATTTCTCATATTTGTGTTTAGGATTAGTTCCCCTTCTTGTAAATCTCTCTCTGTTCGATTCTCATGACTCGCTCCGATTCACGGTGATTTCTCATATTTGTGTTTAGGATTAGTTCCCCTTCTTGTAAATCTGTCTCTGTTCGATTCTCGTGACTCGCTCCGATTCACAGTGATTTCTCATATTTGTGTTTAGGATCAGTTGCCCTTCTTGCAAATTTATCTCTGTTCGATTTCTGTGACTCGCTCCGATTCACAGTGATTTCTCATATTTGTGTTTAGGATTAGTTCCCCTTCTTGTAAATCTGTCTCTGTTCGATTCTCGTGACTCGCTCCGATTCACAGTGATTTCTCATATTTGTGTTTAGGATCAGTTGCCCTTCTTGCAAATTTATCTCTGTTCGATTTCTGTGACTCGCTCCGATTCACAGTGATTTCTCATATTTGTGTTTAGGATTAGTTCCCCTTCTTGTAAATCTATCTCTGTTCGATTGTCGTGACTCACTCCGATTCAGAGTGATTTCTCATATTTGTGTTTAGGATCAGTTACCCTTCTTGTGAATCTATCTCTGTTTAGCTTGGTGGCTGTATACGATTCCCGATGATTTCTCATATTTGTATTCAGGATCAGTTTCCCTTACCATGAATCTATCTCTGTTTAGCTTTGGTGGCCCTATACGATTCACAATAATTTCTCATATTTGTGTTTAGGATCAGTTATCCTTCTTGTACATCTGTCTCTGTTCGATTTCCGCGACTCGCTCCGATTCACAGTAATTTCTCATATTTGTGTTTAGGATTAGTTCCCCTTCTTGTAAATCTATCTCTGTTCGATTCTCGTGACTCGCTGCGATTCACAGTGATTTCTCACATTTGTGTTTAGGATCAACTCCCCTTCTTGTAAATCTATCTCTGTTTGATTCTCGTGACTCACACCGATTCACAGTGATTTCTCATATTTGTGTTTAGGATTAGTTCCCCTTCTTGTAAATCTATCTCTGTTTGATTCTCGTGACTCACTCCGATTCAAAGTGATTTCTCATATTTGTGTTTAGGAGTAGTTCCCCTTCTTGTAAATCTATCTCTGTTCGATTCTCGTAACTCGCTCCGATTCACAGTGATTTCTCATATTTGTGTTTAGGAGTAGTTCCCCTTCTTGTAAATCTATCTCTGTTCGATTTCCGTGACTCGCTCCGATTCACAGTGATTTCTCATATTTGTTTTTAGGATTAGTCCCCCTTCTTGTAAATCTATCTCTGTTCGATTCTCGTGACTCGCTCCGATTCACAGTGATTTCTTGTATTTGTTTTTAGGATTAGTTCCCCTTCTTGTAAATCTATCTCTGTTCAATTCTCGTGACTCGCTCCGATTCACAGTGATTTCTCATATTTGCGTTTAGGATCAGTTCCCCTTCTTGTAAATCTATCTCTGTTCGATTCTCGTGACTCGCTCCGATTCACAGTGATTTCTCATATTTGTGTTTAGGATCAGTTACCCTTCTTGTAAATCTATCTCTGTTTAGCTTGGTGGCTTCATACGATTCCCGGTGATTTCTCATATTTGTGTTCAGGATCAGTTTCCCTTACCGTGAATCTAACTCTGTTTAGCTTCGGTGGCCCTATACGATTCACAATGATTTCTCATATTTGTGTTTAGGCTCAGTTCCCCTTCTTTTGAATCTATTTCTGTTCAGCTCTGGTGGCTCGCTCCGATTCACAGTGATTTCTCATATTTGTGTTCAGGTTCAGTTTCCCTTCCTGTAAATCTATCTCTGTTCAGCTGTGGTTGCTCTCTGCGATTCACAGTGATTTCTCATATTTATGTTCAAGCTCAGTTTCCCTTCTTGTGAATCTATTCCTGTTCAGCTCTGGGAGATAGCTCCAATTCACAGTTATTTCTCATATTTGTGTTTAGGATTAGTTCCCCTTCTTGTAAATCTATCTCTGTTCAATTCTCGTGACTGGCTCCGATTCACGGTGATTTCTCATATTTGTGTTTAGGATTAGTACCCCTTCTTGTAAATCTATCTCTGTTCGATTCTCGTGACTCGCTCCGTTTCACAGTGATTTCTCATATTTGTGTTCAGGATTAGTTCCACTTCTTGTAAATCTATCTCTGTTCGATTCTCATGACTCACTCCGATTCACAGTGATTTCTCATATTTGTGTTTAGGATTAGTTCCCCTTCTTGTAAATCTATCTCTGATCAATTCTCGTGACTCGCTCCGATTCACAGTGATTTCTCATATTTGTGTTTAGGATCAGTTACCCTTCTTGTGAATCTATCTCTGTTTAGCTTGGTGGCTGTATACGATTCCCGGTGATTTCTCATATTTGTGTTCAGGGTCAGTTTCCCTTACCGTGAATCTATCTCTGTTTAGCTTTGGTGGCCCTATACGATTCACAATGATTTCTCATAATTGTGTTTAGGATCAGTTACCCTTCTTGTAAATCTATCTCTGTTCGATTTCCGTGACTCGCTACGATTGACAGTGATTTCTCATATTTGTGTTTAGGATCACTTACCCTTATGGGAAATCTATCTCTGTTCGATTCTCGTGACACGCTCCGATTCACAGTGATTTCTCATATTTGTGTTTAGGATTAGTTCCCCTTCTTGTAAATCTATCTCTGTTAGATTCTCGTGACTCTCTCCGATTCACAGTGATTTCTCATATTTGTGTTTAGGATCAGTTACCCTTCTTGTGAATCTATCTCTGTTTAGCTTGGTGGCTGTATACGATTCCCGGTGATTTCTCATATTTGTGTTCAGGATCAGTTTCCATTACCGTGAATCTATCTCTGTTTAGCTTTGGTGGCCCTATACGATTCACAATGATTTCTCATATTTGTGTTTAGGATTAGTTCCCCTTCTTGTAAATCTATCTGTTCGATTATCATGACTCGCTCCGATTCACAGTGATTTCTCATATTTGTGTTTAGGATTAGTTCCCCTTCTTGTAAATCTATCTCTGTTCGATTCTCGTGACTCGCTCTGATTCACTGTTATTTCTCATATTTGTGTTTAAGATCAGTTCCCCTTCTTGTAAATCTATCTTTGTTCGATTCTCGTGACTCGCTCCGATTCACAGTGATTTCTCATATTTGTGTTTAGGATTAGTTCCCCTTCTTGTAAATCTATCTCTGTTCGATTCTCGTGATTCGCTCCGATTCACAGTGATTTCTCATATTTGTGTTTAGGATTAGTTCCCCTTCTTGTAAATCTATCTCTGTTCGATTCTCGTGACTCGCTCCGATTCACAGTGATTTCTTATATTTGTGTTTAGGATCAGTTACCCTTCTTGTAAATCTATCTCTGTTCGATTCTCGTGACTCGCTCTGATTCACAGTGATTTCTCATATTTGTGTTTAGGATCAGTTACCCTCTTGTGAATCTATCTCTGTTTAGCTTGGTGGCTGTATACGATTCCCAGTGATTTCTCATATTTGTGTTCAGGATCAGTTTCCCTTACCGTGAATCTATCTCTGTTTAGCTTTGGTGGCCCTATACGATTCACAATGATTTTTCATATTTGTGTTTAGGCTCAGTTCACCTTCTTATGAATCTATTTCTGTTCAGCTCTGGTGGCTCGCTCCGATTCACAGTGATTTCTCATATTTGTGTTCAGGTTCAGTTTCCCTTCCTGTAAATCTATCTCTGTTCAGCTGTGGTTGCTCTCTGTGATTCACACTGATTTCTTATATTTGTGTTCAAGCTCAGTTTCCCTTCTTGTGAATTTTTCTATTTTTAGCTTTGATGGCTTTATACGATTAACTCACAGTGATTTCTCATATTTATGTTCAAGCTCAGTTTCCCTTCTTGTGAATCTATTCCTGTTCAGCTCTGGGGGATAGCTCCAATTTACAGTGATTTCTCATATTTGTGTTTAGGATTAGTTCCCCTTCTTGTAAATCTCTCTCTGTTCGATTCTCATGACTCGCTCCGATTCACGGTGATTTCTCATATTTGTGTTTAGGATTAGTTCCCCTTCTTGTAAATCTGTCTCTGTTCGATTCTCGTGACTCGCTCCGATTCACAGTGATTTCTCATATTTGTGTTTAGGATCAGTTGCCCTTCTTGCAAATTTATCTCTGTTCGATTTCTGTGACTCGCTCCGATTCACAGTGATTTCTCATATTTGTGTTTAGGATTAGTTCCCCTTCTTGTAAATCTATCTCTGTTCGATTGTCGTGACTCACTCCGATTCAGAGTGATTTCTCATATTTGTGTTTTGGATCAGTTACCCTTCTTGTGAATCTATCTCTGTTTAGCTTGGTGGCTGTATACGATTCCCGATGATTTCTCATATTTGTATTCAGGATCAGTTTCCCTTACCATGAATCTATCTCTGTTTAGCTTTGGTGGCCCTATACGATTCACAATAATTTCTCATATTTGTGTTTAGGATCAGTTATCCTTCTTGTACATCTGTCTCTGTTCGATTTCCGCGACTCGCTCCGATTCACAGTAATTTCTCATATTTGTGTTTAGGATTAGTTCCCCTTCTTGTAAATCTATCTCTGTTCGATTCTCGTGACTCGCTGCGATTCACAGTGATTTCTCACATTTGTGTTTAGGATCAACTCCCCTTCTTGTAAATCTATCTCTGTTTGATTCTCGTGACTCACACCGATTCACAGTGATTTCTCATATTTGTGTTTAGGATTAGTTCCCCTTCTTGTAAATCTATCTCTGTTTGATTCTCGTGACTCGCTCCGATTCAAAGTGATTTCTCATATTTGTGTTTAGGAGTAGTTCCCCTTCTTGTAAATCTATCTCTGTTCGATTCTCGTGACTCGCTCCGATTCACAGTGATTTCTCATATTTGTGTTTAGGAGTAGTTCCCCTTCTTGTAAATCTATCTCTGTTCGATTTCCGTGACTCGCTACGATTCACAGTGATTTCTCATATTTGTTTTTAGGATTAGTCCCCCTTCTTGTAAATCTATCTCTGTTCAATTCTCGTGACTCGCTCCGATTCATAGTGATTTCTCATATTTGCGTTTAGGATCAGTTCCCCTTCTTCTAAATCTATCTCTGTTCGATTCTCGTGACTCGCTCCGATTCACAGTGATTTCTCATATTTGTGTTTAGGATCAGTTACCCTTCTTGTAAATCTATCTCTGTTTAGCTTGGTGGCTTTATACGATTCCCGGTGATTTCTCATATTTGTGTTCAGGATCAGTTTCCCTTACCGTGAATCTAACTCTGTTTAGCTTCGGTGGCCCTATACGATTCACAATGATTTCTCATATTTGTGTTTAGGCTCAGTTCCCCTTCTTTTGAATCTATTTCTGTTCAGCTCTGGTGGCTCGCTCCGATTCACAGTGATTTCTCATATTTGTGTTCAGGTTCAGTTTCCCTTCCTGTAAATCTATCTCTGTTCAGCTGTGGTTGCTCTCTGCGATTCACAGTGATTTCTCATATTTATGTTCAAGCTCAGTTTCCCTTCTTGTGAATCTATTCCTGTTCAGCTTTGGGAGATAGCTTCAATTCACAGTGATTTCTCATATTTATGTTCAAGCTCAGTTTCCCTTCTTGTGAATCTATTCCTGTTTAGCTCTGGGGATAGCTCCAATTCACAGTTATTTCTCATATTTGTGTTTAGGATTAGTTCCCCTTCTTGTAAATCTATCTCTGTTCGATTCTCGTGACTGGCTCCGATTCACGGTGATTTCTCATATTTGTGTTTAGGATTAGTACCCCTTCTTGTAAATCTATCTCTGTTCGATTCTCGTGACTCGCTCCGTTTCACAGTGATTTCTCATATTTGTGTTCAGGATTAGTTCCACTTCTTGTAAATCTATCTCTGTTCGATTCTCATGACTCGCTCCGATTCACAGTGATTTCTCATATTTGTGTTTAGGATTAGTTCCCCTTCTTGTAAATCTATCTCTGATCAATTCTCGTGACTCGCTCCGATTCACAGTGATTTCTCATATTTGTGTTTAGGATCAGTTACCCTTCTTGTGAATCTATCTCTGTTTAGCTTGGTGGCTGTATACGATTCCCGGTGATTTCTCATATTTGTGTTCAGGGTCAGTTTCCCTTACCGTGAATCTATCTCTGTTTAGCTTTGGTGGCCCTATACGATTCACAATGATTTCTCATAATTGTGTTTAGGATCAGTTACCCTTCTTGTAAATCTATCTCTGTTCGATTTCCGTGACTCGCTACGATTGACAGTGATTTCTCATATTTGTGTTTAGGATCAGTTACCCTTATGGGAAATCTATCTCTGTTCGATTCTCGTGACACGCTCCGATTCACAGTGATTTCTCATATTTGTGTTTAGGATTAGTTCCCCTTCTTGTAAATCTATCTCTGTTAGATTCTCGTGACTCTCTCCGATTCACAGTGATTTCTCATATTTGTGTTTAGGATCAGTTACCCTTCTTGTGAATCTATCTCTGTTTAGCTTGGTGGCTGTATACGATTCCCGGTGATTTCTCATATTTGTGTTCAGGATCAGTTTCCATTACCGTGAATCTATCTCTGTTTAGCTTTGGTGGCCCTATACGATTCACAATGATTTCTCATATTTGTGTTTAGGATTAGTTCCCCTTCTTGTAAATCTATCTCTGTTCGATTATCATGACTCGCTCCGATTCACAGTGATTTCTCATATTTGTGTTTAGGATTAGTTCCCCTTCTTGTAAATCTATCTCTGTTCGATTCTCGTGACTCGCTCTGATTCACTGTTATTTCTCATATTTGTGTTTAAGATCAGTTCCCCTTCTTGTAAATCTATCTTTGTTCGATTCTCGTGACTCGCTCCGATTCACAGTGATTTCTCATATTTGTGTTTAGGATTAGTTCCCCTTCTTGTAAATCTATCTCTGTTCGATTCTCGTGATTCGCTCCGATTCACAGTGATTTCTCATATTTGTGTTTAGGATCAGTTCCCCTTCTTGTAAATCTATCTTTGTTCGATTCTCGTGACTCGCTCCGATTCACAGTGATTTCTCATATTTGTGTTTAGGATTAGTTCCCCTTCTTGTAAATCTATCTCTGTTCGATTCTCGTGACTCGCTCTGATTCACAGTGATTTCTCATATTTGTGTTTAGGATCAGTTACCCTCTTGTGAATCTATCTCTGTTTAGCTTGGTGGCTGTATACGATTCCCAGTGATTTCTCATATTTGTGTTCAGGATCAGTTTCCCTTACCGTGAATCTATCTCTGTTTAGCTTTGGTGGCCCTATACGATTCACAATGATTTCTCATATTTGTGTTTAGGCTTAGTTCCCCTTCTTATGAATCTATTTCTGTTCAGCTCTGGTGGCTCGCTCCGATTCACAGTGATTTCTCATATTTGTGTTCAGGTTCAGTTTCCCTTCCTGTAAATCTATCTCTGTTCAGCTGTGGTTGCTCTCTGCGATTCACACTGATTTCTCATATTTGTGTTCAAGCTCAGTTTCCCTTCTTGTGAATGTTTCTCTTTTTAGCTCTGGTGGCTTTATACGATTAACTCACAGTGATTTCTCATATTTATGTTCAAGCTCAGTTTCCCTTCTTGTGAATCTATCTCTGTTCAGCTTGGTGGCTCTATACGATTCACACTTGTTTCTCATATTTGTATTCATGCTCAGTTCCTCTTGTTGTGAGTCTATCTCTGTTCAGCTCAGACAACTTCAGCTCTGGTGGCTATATACGAGTCATAGTAATTTCTCTATGTGTGTTGAAGTTCAATTTCCCTTGATGTGAATCTATCTCTGTTCAACTCTGGTGACTTGCTCCGATTTCTAGTGATTTTTCAGATTTGTATTCATGGTCTTTTCCCCTTGTTGTGAATCTATCTATTTTCAGTTGTGGTGACTCACTCCGATTCACAGTGATTTCTCACATTTGTGTTCAGGCTTAGTTCCCCTTGAATCTATCTCTTTTCATCTTTGGCGGCTTGCTCGATTCACAGTGATTTCTCATATTTCTGTTTAGGCTCAGTTCCCGTTCTTATGAATCTATTTCTGTTCAGCTCTGGTGGCTCGCTCCAATTCACACTGATTTCTCATATTTGTGTTCAGGTTCAGTTTCCCTTGCTGTGAATCTATCTCTGTTCAGCTGTAGTTGCTCACTGCGATTCACAATGATTTCTCATATTTATATTCAAGCTCAGTTTCCCTTCTTGTGAATCTATCTTTGTTCAACTCTGGTGGCTCTATACGATTAACACTGATTTCTCAGGTTTGTGTTCAGGCTCAGTTTTCCTTCTTGGGGGTCTGTCTCTGTTGAGCTCTGGAGTCTCTCTTAGTGATGTTTCCCATTTGCGCTCAGTTTTCTCCCCTATTCTGTAAACGCTCTTGTGTCAAGTTATGGTGGTGGCTAGTATAGTGCCTGGTTGCACAAGAAGCCAAAAGGGAATAGAAGAAACAAACAGGGCTGTAGGAGAAAGACAGTCAGAAAGGGTTGTGAGGAAGAAGAGGGCGTGGGAAAGCTCAAGAGGGAAAATGAGGGGAAAGCAGGAGAGGGCACAGATGTAGTGATGTGATAAGAGTTACGAGAGAGGAAAGGAAGTTATGTGTGGGGGTAGCAAAGTGCTGACGAGGGAAACGCTGTGCCAGAGGGTAGGAGGAGTGAGAGGAAGCAGTAGAGAAGAGAAATAATGGAAGGAGCCATAAAAATGAAGATGAGGTTAGAAAAGCACAGGTGTGTGAGAAGTAGATAATAAAATGATGAAATCATGGGATGTGAGGTGAGAGAAGAGACAGAATCAGGGGTGTAAAGAGTAGATGAAAAGCACAGGGGTGTGATAAGCAAGGGTAGATGAAAAGCACAGGGGTGTGAAAAGCAGAGGATAAAAAGATGAAATCATGGGATGCGATTGGTGAGATGGCACCATGGTGTGAAGAGGAAGATGAGGGTAGATGAAAAGCAGAGGGGTGTGAGAAGCGCAAGATAAGAAAGATGAACTCACTGGGATCTGAGGTGAGAGAACAGAGACTCAGGGGTCTAAAGTTAAAGGTAGGGGGTTAGATGAAAACCACAGTATGTGAAAAGCAGGGAATAAGAAAGATGAAATCATGTCAGGTGAGAGAAGAGACGGCACCAGGGTGTAAAGAGGAAGATGAGGGTAGATGGAAAGCAGAGGGGTGTGAGAAGCAAGGGGTAAGAAAAATGAAATCATGGGATGAGAGGGGAGAGAAGAGACGGTACCAGATGTGTAAATAGGAAGGAGAGGTAGATGAAAAGCACAGGGCTGTGAGAAGCAGGAGGTTGAACAAGAAAGTTGGCAAAGGAGAAAGCATGGCATGTGAGGGACGGGGTGTAGGGGAGCTGTCTAATATGATTTTCACTACTTGTGGAAACATTTCTTTGTTTTTCACTGTCTTTGCTTCTAGCACTAGCCCCTCAGAATGGCTCTCTGTTCGTAAGCCTGGGCAGAAATCGCGGAGTGCAAAACAAACTCAGCTGCGCTACACGGAGCTCTGCAAGCAGCAGCGTGCGTTAGATAAATGCTGTTCACTGTGATTTTCATTGCCAGGTGCTTGTCCGCACTGTTCAATCATCGCGAATAGCACAATGCCCAGCGTAAGCGGGTGCTACTTCCTTTCTGCCGCTCGAGTAGATTTTTACTTGAGCCGCAGCTTTCTCAACGCAAACGGACGGTTTCTCAACGGTAGCGGTCATGAGCATTCGCGACCACTCGCAATGAGACATCTGACCGCCGGAGTTAAGAAATCTCGCCGGGGGGTTGCTTTTCCATGCTCGCCAACTTGATGTTGGCGATCACGAACAAGGAAAAATCACACTGGGAGGTGGATTTTCCTCCCTCGCGCTCCCCAACTCGACGTTGACGAACGTGAGCGAGAAAAAAAACTTTGTTAGCTCCACATAATGCGGACTGCGGACAACTCCACAAACTCCGCAAGCGGAGCGAAGTTCACTGCCTAAACTCATCTGTTTGTCTTTGTGTTGTTTGAGATGCTGTTTACTCTCCTCTCCATCTTTGGGGTTTTTTCAACTTCTTTTTGCAGATTTCTCGTCTCTCCTCTCACTGTGAAAGTAGTGTGTAGTCTTATACATGTGCTTTTATTTTATTTTTAGATCACTGCCTAGCTCTTTTTTTCTCTCCGACAGTAAACTGTCTCATCATCTCATCTTTATATGTGCTCCCCTATGCTTCCATTGTCTGTTTCACTCCTCTACCTGAAAGTATTTCTTCCTCTACTATGTACATCTTCATCTGCCTCTCCTCTTTCTGGTGGTATTTCTTCATCTCCTATGTACCCCTGCATCTGCCTCTCTCCTCTCCCTGGCAAACTTTCTTACTCTCCTATGCTTCCCTACTTCTACTTCTCTCCTCTCCTTTCTTACCTTCCTGTGCTCCTCTTTGTCTGCCTCTCTCCTCTCCCTGGTAGTATCTCTTCCCTTTCTATGCTCCCCTTTGTATGCCTCTCTCCACTCCCTGGTGGAATTTCAATCTCTCCTATGCCTCCATTTATCTACTTCTCTCTTTGTAGTTTGTCTTACCCTATTATATGCTCCCTTTTGTCTGTCTCTCTCCTATCTCTGGTAGTATTTCTTCCTCTCCTATGTTCCCATTTGTCTCCCCCTCCCTAATATTATTTCTTCCCTCCAAATGCTCTCGTTGTCTTCCTCTCTCCTCTTCCTGAAAGTATTTCTTCCTTTCCTTTGCTACCCTTTGTTTGCCACTTTCATATCCTTGGTAGTATTTCTTCCTCACTGATGCTACCCTTTATCTGCCTCTCTCACCATCAGTATTTCTCCTTCTCGTGTGCTCTCCTCTGTCTGCCTTCCTCCTCTCCCTGGTAGTATCTCTTCCCTTTCTAAGCTCTCCCTTGTCTGCCCCCTCCTCTCCCTACCAGAATTTGGTCCTCTCTATTGCCCCCCTTTATCTGCTTCTCTCCTCTCCCTGGTAGTATTTCTTCCCATCCTATATGTTCCCCTCTGTCTGCCTCTCTCCTCTCCCTGTTAGTATTTCTTCCTCTCCTGTGTTCTCTGTTGTCAGCCTCTCTCCATTCCTTGGTAGTGTGTCTTCCTCTGCGATGCTCCCCTTTGTCTGCCTCCCCTGGTAGTATTTCTTCTACTCCAATGCTCCCCTTTGTCTGTCTCTCTCCTTTCTCTGGTAGTATTTCTTCCTCACCTATGCTCCCCTTTGTCTGCCTCCCCTGGTAGTATTTATTCCACTCCAATGCTCCCCTCTGCCTGTGTCTCTCCTCTCTCTGGTAGTATTTCTTCCTCTCCTAAGTTCACCTTTGTCTGCCTCTCCCTGGTATTATTTTTCCCTACAATGCTCTCTTTTTTTGCCTTTCACATTTTCCTGTAAGGATTTCTTCCTCTCCAATGCTTCCCGTTGTCATCCTTTTCCTCTCTCTAGTAGTATTTCTTCCTGTCGTGTGCTCCCCTTTGCTTGCCTCTCTTTCCCTGGTAGTATTTCTTCCTGTCGTGTGCTCCCCTTTGCTTGCCTCTCTTTCCCTGGTAGTATTTATTCTTGTCGTGTGCTCCCCTTTGCTTGCCTCTCTTTCCCTGGTAGTATTTCTTCCTGTCGTGTGCTCCCCTCTGCTTGCCTCTCTTTCCCTGGCAGTATTTCTTCCTGCCGTGTGCTCCCTTTTGCTTACCTCTCTTTCCCTGGTAGTATTTCTTCCTGTGGTGTGCTCTCCTTTGCTTGCCTCTCTTTCCCTGGTAGTATTTCTTCTTGTCGTGTGCTCCCCTTTGCTTGCCTCTCTTTCCCTGGTAGTATTTCTTCCTGTTGTGTGCTCTCCTTTGCTTGCCTCTCATTCCCTGGTAGTATTTCTTCTTGTCGTGTGCTCCCCTTTGCTTGCCTCTCTTTCCCTGGTAGTATTTCCTGCTGTTGTGTACTCCCTTTTCTCTGCTTGTCCCCTCTCCCTGGTAGTATTCCTTTCACTCGACTGCTCCCCTCTGTCTGCCTCTCTCCTCTCTCTGGTAGTATTTCTTCCTCTCCTATGCTCCCCTTTGTCTGCCTCCCCTGGTAGTATTTCTTCCACTCCAATGCTCCCCTCTGCCTGTCTCTCTCCTCTCTCTGGTAGTATTTCTTCCTCTCCTAAGTTCCCCTTTGTCTGCCTCTCCCTGGTATTATTTTTTCCCTACAATGTTCTCTTTTTCTGCCCTTCACGTGTTCCTGTAAGTATTTCTTCCTCTCTAATTCTTTCTGTTGTCCTCCTTTTCCTCTCCCTGGTAGTATTTCTCCCTGCCGTGTGCTCCCCTGTGCTTGCCTCTTTCATGTATCTGGTAGTATAGCTTCCTCTCCTGCGCTCCTCTTTGTCTGCCTCACTCACTGGTAGTATTTCTTCCTCTCCTATGCTCTCCTATGTCTTCCTCTCTCTTCTCCCTGGCAGTATTTCTTCCTCTCCTATGCTCCCCTTTTTTTACCTCTCTCCTCTCTCTGGTAGTATTTCTTCATCTCTTATTCTCCCCTTTTTTGCCTCTCGCCTCTCTCTGGTAGTATTTCTTCCTCTCCTATGCTCCCCTTTTTTGTGCCTCTCTCCTCTCTCTGGTAGTAATTCTTCATCTCTTATGCTCCCCTTTTTTTGCCTCTCTCCTCTCTCTGGTAGTATTTCTTCCTCTCCTGTGCTCCTCTTTGTCTGACTCCCCTGGCAGTATTTCTTCCTCTCCAATGCTCTCCTTTGTCTGCCTCCCCTGGTAGTATTTCTTCCTCTCATGTGCTCCCCTTTGCCTGCCTCTCTTCTCTTGCTTGTGGTATTTCTTCCTCTCATGTGCTCCCCTTTGCCTGCCTCTCTTCTCTCACTTATAGTATTTCTTCCTCTCCTGTGCTCCCCTTTGCCTGCCTCTCTTCTCTCGCTTGTAGTATTTCTTCCTCTCCTATGCTCACCTTTGCCTGCCTCTCTTCTCTCACTTGTAGTATTTCTCCCTCCCCTGTGCTCCCGGTTGTTTGCCTCCCAACTCTCCTTGTTAGTATTTCTTCCACTTCTGTACTTTGCTTTGCTTCCCTCTCTCTTCTCCCTGGTAGTATTTCCAGTGGTAGCTGCCTCAGAAAGGTGTGGTGAGGTGAGCAGGGTGGTGCAAATGGATTATAAATAAAAAATAATAATAAAAAAATAAACGTACCTTTTTCTTCGCCGCCGTGCCGCCGCCGCCTCTCCTCCTCTCCTCTTCAGGTCCTCTACAGCACCAGAAACACTCAGGCTTACGGGCTCTCCCAGCCAATTACAACGCTTCAGAAGCAGAGTCCTGATTGGTATGAGCGTCCTGTTTGGACGCTCAGGCAGTGCCTGGGGTGGATGGGCATGTTCTCCACGGGGCTGCGCAACCTAGCCCAATGGAGAACATGCCAAGTGTGCATGATGGTTTGGCCTGCCCCAGAGGGCTGGCCAAACTGTCATATGCACTTAGAGGAGTGCAAACCACTCAGCGTCACGGAGCCCGTCCCCGCCCCCACCACCCAATAGCAGTGGGGCGAACACGCGCAGAGGAGCCACCACTGAGCATTTCTTCCTCTCTAATGCTACCCTCTGTCTACCTTCCTCCTCTCCCTGGTTGTATTTCTTCTACTCCTATGCTCCCCTTTGTATGCCTCTATTACTGGTAGTATTTCTTCCTCTCTAATGCTACCCTTTGTATACCTTCCTCCTCTCCCTGGCTGTATTTCTTCCGCTCTCTCCTTTGTATGCCTCTATTAGTGGTAGTATTTCTTCCTCTCCTGTGCTCCCCCTTGCCTCTCTCCTATCCTTGCTAGTATTTCCTTCGCATCTGTGCTCCCCTTTGCTGGACTCTCTCCTCTCCCTGGTAGCCTTTCTTCTTCTGTGCTTCCCTTTGTCTGCCTCTCCTCTCTATGGTAGTATTTCTTCCTCACCGATGCTCCTTGTCGCCTGCCTCTCCTCTCTCCCTGGCAGTATTTCTTCCTCTCCTGTGCTCCCCTTTTGTCTGCCTCTCTTTCTCCTGGGAGTATTTCTTCCTGCCATGTCCTCTCCTCTGTCTGCCTCTCTCACCAGCAGTATTCCGTCCTCTCCTGCTCTCCCCTTTCTCTGCCTCTCTCCTTTCCTTGGTAGGATGTCTTCTTCTCCTGTGCTCCCCTTAGTCTGCGTCTCTGCTTTCCCTGGTAGTATTCTAACTCCCCTGTGCTTTCCTCAGTCTGCCTCTCTCCTCTCCCTGACAGTTTTTCTTCCTCTCCTGCTCTCCGTTGTCTGCCCCTCTCCTCACCCTGGTAGTAATTTTCCCTCTCCTGTGCTCCCCTCTGTCTGCCTGTCTCCTCTCACTGGAAGTATGTCCTCTTCTGCACTCCCCTCTGTCTGCCTCTCTCCCTGGTAGCATTTCTTCCTGTCATGGGCTCCCCTTTGGTTGCCTCTGTCATCTTCCTGGTAGTATGTCTTCCCTGCCTATGCTTCCCTTTGTCTGCCTCTATCTTTCCCTGTTAGGAGTTCTTCCTCTCCTGTGTTATCTTCTGTATACCTCTCTCCCCGGCAGTATTTCTTCCTCTTCTATGCCCCCCTGCCTCTCTGTTCTCCCTGACTCTATTTTATTCTCTCCGGTGCTCCCCTCTATCTATCTCTCTCCTCTTCCTGGTGGTATTTCTTCCTGACGTGCGTTCCCCTGTGCTTGCCTCTTTCATCCCCCTGGCAGTATGTCTTCCTTTCCAATGCTCCCCTTTCGCTGTCTCTCTTTTTTCCTGGTAATATTTGTTACCTTCCTATGTTTCCCTTTGTCTGCCTCTCTCTATACCTGGTAGCATTTCTTCTTCTCCTATGTTCCCTTCTGTATGCCTCTCTCCTCTTCCTAGCAGTATTTCTTGCTCTTCTATACTCCCCTGCCTCTCTGTTCTCCCTGTCTCTATTTTTTCTCATCTGTGCTCCCCTCTATCTGTCTCTCTCCTCTTCCTGGTAGTATTTCTTCCTCTCCTGTGCTCCCCGTTGTCTCCCTCTCTCCTCTCCCTGTTAGTATTTCCCCCTCTTCTGTGCTTCCCTTTGCTTGCCTCCCTCCTCTTCCCGGTAGTATTTCTTCCTCTCTTTAATGCTCCCCAGTGTCTACCTTCCGTATCTCCCTGGTTGTATATCTTCTGCTTCAATGCTCCCCTTTGTCTGTCTCTCTCTTCTCTCCCTGGCAGAATTTCTTCTTCTCCTGTGCTCCCCTTTATCTGCCTCTCTCCTCTCCCTGGTAGTATTTCTTCCTCTCCTATGCTCCCCTTTTTGCCCCTCTCCTCTCCCTGGTAATGTTTCTCCCTGTTGTGTGCTCCCCTTTGCTTGCCTCTTTCATCGCCCTGGTAGTATTTCTTCCTCTCCTATGCCCCCCAGTATCTGCCTTCCCTGGTGGTATTTCTTCATCCCCTATGCTCCCCTTTGTCTGCCTCTCCTGGTAGTATTTCTTTCTCTCCTATGCTCCCCTTTGCCTGCCTCCCCTGTAGTATTTCTTCCTCTCCTAAGCTCCCCTTTGCCTGCCTCCCCTGGTACTATTTCTTCCTCTCCTATGTTCCCCTTTGCATCCCTCTCTCTTCTCCCAGGTAGTATTTCTTCTGATCCTATGCTCCCCCTTTGTTGCCTCTCTCTGGTAGTATTTCTTACTCTCCTATGCTCCCCTCTGTCTGCCTCCTATGGTAGTATTTCTTCCTCTCTTATGCTTCCTTTTTTCTTGCCTCTCTCCTCTCTCTGGTAGTATTTCTTCCTCTCCTGTGCTCCCCTTTGTCTGCCTCCCCTGGTAGTATTTCTTCATCTCCTATGCTCCCCTTTGTCTGCCTCCCCTGTTAGTATTTCTTCCTCTACTATGTTCTCCTTTGCGTCCCTCTCTCTTCTCCCTGGTAGTATTTCTTCCTCTCCTATGCTATGCTCCCCTTTTCTTGCGTCTCTCCTCTCTCTGGTAGTATTTCTTCCTCTCCTGTGCTCCCCTTTGTCTGCCTCCCCTGGAAGTATTTCTTCCTATCTTATGCTTCCTTTTTCTTGCCTCGCTCCTCTCTCTGGTAGTATTTCTTCCTCTCCTTTTCTCCCCTTTGTCTGACTCCCCTTGTAATATTTCTTCCTCTCCTAGGTTCCCCTTTGTCTGCCTCCCCTGGTAGTATTTCTTCATCTGCTATGCTCCCCTTTGTCTGCCTCTCCTGGTAGTATTTCTTCCTCTCCTGTGCTCCCCTTTGTCTGCCTCCCCTGGTAGTATTTCTTCCTCTCCTGTGCTCCCCTTTGTCTGCCTCCCTTGGTAGTATTTCTTCCTCTCCTGTGCTCCCCTTTGTCTGCCTCCCCTCGTAGTATTTCTTCCTCTCCTGTGCTCCCCTGTGTCTGCCTCCCCTGGTAGTATTTCTTCCTCTCCTGTGGTCTCTTTTGTCTGCCTCCCCTGGTAGTACTTCTTCCTGTCCGTGCTCCCCTTTGTCTGCCTCCCCTGGTAGTATTTCTTCCTCTCCTATGCTCCCCTTTGTCTGCCTCCCCTGGTAGTATTTATTCCTCTCTTAGGCTTCCTTTTTCTTGCCTCTCTCCTCTCTCTAGTAGTATTTATTCCTCTCCTATGCTCCCCTTTGTCTGCCTCCCCTGGTAGTATTTATTCCTCTCTTAGGCTTCCTTTTTCTTGCCTCTCTCCTCTCTCTGGTAGTATTTCTTCATCTCCTATGCTCCCCTTTGTCTGCCTCCCCTGGTAGTATTTCTTCCTCTACTATGTTCCCCTTTGCGTCCCTCTCTCTTCTCCCTGGTAGTATTTCTTCCTCTCCTATGCTATGCTCCCCTTTTCTTGCGTCTCTCCTCTCTCTGGTAGTATTTCTTCCTCTCCTGTGCTCCCCTTTGTCTGCCTCCCCTGGAAGTATTTCTTCCTATCTTATGCTTCCTTTTTCTTGCCTCGCTCCTCTCTCTGGTAGTATTTCTTCCTCTCCTTTTCTCCCCTTTGTCTGACTCCCCTTGTAATATTTCTTCCTCTCCTAGGTTCCCCTTTGTCTGCCTCCCCTGGTAGTATTTCTTCATCTGCTATGCTCCCCTTTTCTTGCCTCCCTTGGTAGTATTTCTTCCTCTCCTGTGCTCCCCTTTGTCTGCCTCCCCTGGTAGTATTTCTTCCTCTCCTGTGCTCCCCTTTGTCTGCCTCCCTTGGTAGTATTTCTTCCTCTCCTGTGCTCCCCTTTGTCTGCCTCCCCTTGTAGTATTTCTTCCTCTCCTGTGCTCCCCTGTGTCTGCCTCCCCTGGTAGTATTTCTTCCTCTCCTGTGGTCTCTTTTGTCTGCCCCCCCTGGTAGTACTTCTTCCTGTCCGTGCTCCCCTTTGTCTGCCTCCCCTGGTAGTATTTCTTCCTCTCCTATGCTCCCCTTTGTCTGCCTCCCCTGGTAGTATTTATTCCTCTCTTAGGCTTCCTTTTTCTTGCCTCTCTCCTCTCTCTAGTAGTATTTATTCCTCTCCTATGCTCCCCTTTGTCTGCCTCCCCTGGTAGTATTTATTCCTCTCTTAGGCTTCCTTTTTCTTGCCTCTCTCCTCTCTCTGGTAGTATTTCTTCATCTCCTATGCTCCCCTTTGTCTGCCTCCCCGGCAGTATTTCTTCCTCTTCTATGCCCCCCTGCCTCTCTGTTCTCCCTGACTCTATTTTATTCTCTCCGGTGCTCCCTCTATCTATCTCTCTCCTCTTCCTGGTGGTATTTCTTCCTGACGTGCGTTCCCCTGTACTTGCCTCTTTCATCCCCCTGGCAGTATGTCTTCCTTTCCAATGCTCCCCTTTCGCTGTCTCTCTTTTTTCCTGGTAATATTTGTTACCTTCCTATGTTTCCCTTTGTCTGCCTCTCTCTATACCTGGTAGCATTTCTTCTTCTCCTATGTTCCCTTCTGTATGCCTCTCTCCTCTTCCTAGCAGTATTTCTTGCTCTTCTATACTCCCCTGCCTCTCTGTTCTCCCTGTCTCTATTTTTTCTCATCTGTGCTCCCCTCTATCTGTCTCTCTCCTCTTCCTGGTAGTATTTCTTCCTCTCCTGTGCTCCCCGTTGTCTCCCTCTCTCCTCTCCCTGTTAGTATTTCCCCCTCTTCTGTGCTTCCCTTTGCTTGCCTCCCTCCTCTTCCCGGTAGTATTTCTTCCTCTCTTTAATGCTCCCCTGTGTCTACCTTCCGTATCTCCCTGGTTGTATATCTTCCGCTTCAATGCTCCCCTTTGTCTGTCTCTCTCTTCTCTCCCTGGCAGAATTTCTTCTTCTCCTGTGCTCCCCTTTATCTGCCTCTCTCCTCTCCCTGGTAGTATTTCTTCCTCTCCTATGCTCCCCTTTTTGCCCCTCTCCTCTCCCTGGTAATGTTTCTCCCTGTTGTGTGCTCCCATTTGCTTGCCTCTTTCATCGCCCTGGTAGTATTTCTTCCTCTCCTATGCCCCCCAGTATCTGCCTTCCCTGGTAGTATTTCTTTCTCTCCTATGCTCCCCTTTGCCTGCCTCTCCTGGTACTATTTCTTCCTCTCCTATGTTCCCCTTTGCATCCCTCTCTCTTCTCCCAGGTAGTATTTCTTCTGATCCTATGCTCCCCCTTTGTTGCCTCTCTCTGGTAGTATTTCTTCCTCTCCTGTGCTCCCCTTTGTCTGCTTCCCCTGGTAGTATTTCTTACTCTCCTATGCTCCCCTCTGTCTGCCTCCTATGGTAGTATTTCTTCCTCTCTTATGCTTCCTTTTTTCTTGCCTCTCTCCTCTCTCTGGTAGTATTTCTTCCTCTCCTGTGCTCCCCTTTGTCTGCCTCCCCTGGTAGTATTTCTTCATCTCCTATGCTCCCCTTTGTCTGCCTCCCCTGTTAGTATTTCTTCCTCTACTATGTTCCCCTTTGCGTCCCTCTCTCTTCTCCCTGGTAGTATTTCTTCCTCTCCTATGCTATGCTCCCCTTTTCTTGCGTCTCTCCTCTCTCTGGTAGTATTTCTTCCTCTCCTGTGCTCCCCTTTGTCTGCCTCCCCTGGAAGTATTTCTTCCTATCTTATGCTTCCTTTTTCTTGCCTCGCTCCTCTCTCTGGTAGTATTTCTTCCTCTCCTTTTCTCCCCTTTGTCTGACTCCCCTTGTAATATTTCTTCCTCTCCTAGGTTCCCCTTTGTCTGCCTCCCCTGGTAGTATTTCTTCATCTGCTATGCTCCCCTTTGTCTGCCTCTCCTGGTAGTATTTCTTCCTCTCCTGTGCTCCCCTTTGTCTGCCTCCCCTGGTAGTATTTCTTCCTCTCCTGTGCTCCCCTTTGTCTGCCTCCCTTGGTAGTATTTCTTCCTCTCCTGTGCTCCCCTTTGTCTGCCTCCCCTCGTAGTATTTCTTCCTCTCCTGTGCTCCCCTGTGTCTGCCTCCCCTGGTAGTATTTCTTCCTCTCCTGTGGTCTCTTTTGTCTGCCTCCCCTGGTAGTACTTCTTCCTGTCCGTGCTCCCCTTTGTCTGCCTCCCCTGGTAGTATTTCTTCCTCTCCTATGCTCCCCTTTGTCTGCCTCCCCTGGTAGTATTTATTCCTCTCTTAGGCTTCCTTTTTCTTGCCTCTCTCCTCTCTCTAGTAGTATTTATTCCTCTCCTATGCTCCCCTTTGTCTGCCTCCCCTGGTAGTATTTATTCCTCTCTTAGGCTTCCTTTTTCTTGCCTCTCTCCTCTCTCTGTTAGTATTTCTTCATCTCCTATGCTCCCCTTTGTCTGCCTCCCCTGGTAGTATTTCTTCCTCTACTATGTTCCCCTTTGCGTCCCTCTCTCTTCTCCCTGGTAGTATTTCTTCCTCTCCTATGCTCCCCTTTTCTTGTGTCTCTCCTCTCTCTGGTAGTATTTCTTCCTCTCCTGTCCTCCCCTTTGTCTGCCTCCCCTGGTAGTATTTCTTCCTATCTTATGCTTCCTTTTTCTTGCCTCGCTCCTCTCTCTGGTAGTATTTCTTCCTCGCCTTTGCTCCCCTTTGTCTGACTCCCCTTGTAATATTTCTTCCTCTCCTAGGTTCCCCTTTGTCTGCCTCCCCTGGTAGTATTTCTTCATCTGCTATGCTCCCCTTTGTCTGCCTCTCCTGGTAGTATTTCTTCCTCTCCTGTGCTCCCCTTTGTCTGACTCCCCTTGTAATATTTCTTCCTCTCCTAGGCTCCCCTTTGTCTGCCTCCCTTGGTAGTATTTCTTCCTCTCCTGTGCTCCCCTTTGTCTGCCTCCCCTGGTAGTATTTCTTCCTCTCCTATGCCCCCCAGTGTCTGCCTCTCCTGGTAGTATTTCTTCCTCTCCTATGCCCCCCAGTGTCTGCCTCCCCTGGTAGTATTTCTTGCTCTCCTATGCTCTCCTTTGTCTGCCTCTCCTGGTAGTATTTCTTCCTCTCCTGTGCTCCCCTTTGTCTGCCTCCCCTAGTAGTATTTCTTAATCTCCTATGCTCCCCTTTGTCTGCCTCCCCTAGTAGTATTTCTTAATCTCCTATGCTCCCCTTTGTCTGCCTCCCCTAGTAGTATTTCTTAATCTCCTATGCTCCCCCTTGTCTGCCTCCCCTGGTAGTATTTCTTCATCTCCTATGCTCCCCTTTGTCTGCCTCCCCTGGTAGTATTTCTTGCTCTCCAATGCTCTCCTTTGTCTGCCTCCTCTGGTAGTATTTCTTTCTCTCCTATGCTTCCCTTTGTCTGCCCCCTAGTAGTATTTCTTCCTCTCCTATGCCCCCCAGTGTCTGCCTCCCCTGGTAGTATTTCTTCCTCTCCTATGCCCCCCAGTGTCTGCCTCCCCTGGTAGTATTTCTTGCTCTCCTATGCTCTCCTTTGTCTGCCTCCCCTGGTAGTATTTCTTAATCTCCTATGCTTCCCTTTGTCTGCCTCCCCTGGTAGTATTTCTTCATCTCCTATGCTTCCCTTTGTCTGCCTCCCCTGGTAGTATTTCTTAATCTCCTATGCTTCCCTTTGTCTGCCTCCCCTGGTAGTATTTCTTCATCTCCTATGCTTCCCTTTGTCTGCCTCCCCTGGTAGTATTTCTTGCTCTCCTATGCTCTCCTTTGTCTGCCTCCCCTGGTAGTATTTCTTCATCTCCTGTGCTCCCCTTTGTCTGCCTCCCCTAGTAGTATTTCTTAATCTCCTATGCTTCCCTTTGTCTGCCTCCCCTAGTAGTATTTCTTAATCTCCTATGCTTCCCTTTGTCTGCCTCCCCTGGTAGTATTTCTTCATCTCCTATGCTTCCCTTTGTCTGCCTCCCCTGGTAGTATTTCTTGCTCTCCTATGCTCTCCTTTGTCTGCCTCCCCTGGTAGTATTTCTTCATCTCCTATGCTTCCCTTTGTCTGCCTCCCCTGGTAGTATTTCTTGCTCTCCTATGCTTCCCTTTGTCTGCCTCCCCTGGTAGTAGTTCTTCCTTTCCTATGCTTCCCTTTGTCTGCCTCCCCTGGTAGTATTTCTTCCTCTCCTATGCTTCCCTTTGTCTGCCTCCCCTGGTAGTATTTCTTGCTCTCCTATGCTCTCCTTTGTCTGCCTCCCCTGGTAGTATTTCTTCATCTCCTATGCTTCCCTTTGTCTGCCTCCCCTGGTAGTATTTCTTGCTCTCCTATGCTTCCCTTTGTCTGCCTCCCCTGGTAGTAGTTCTTCCTTTCCTATGCTTCCCTTTGTCTGCCTCCCCTGGTAGTATTTCTTCCTCTCCTATGCTCCCATTTGTCTGCCTCCCCTGGTAGTATTTCTTCCTCCCCTGCCCTCACCTTTGTCTGCCTGTTCCTGATGCTATGTTTTCCTCTCCTATCCTTTGTCTGCCTCCCCTGGTACTATGTGTTTCCCGGTCTCTGATCTTAGGTGAGCAGCAGCAGCATTTGTTAGCGCGGGGACACACTATGGTAGTGTAACCAGGCGCTTTAGAAATGGTTTTATTATTATTATATGCTCCCCTTTGTCTGCCTGCCTCATCTCCTCCATGGTATTTCCTTCCCCCCTATTCATTCTTTTGTTGATGTCTCTTTTCTAACTCTCAGTGCCCTCCCCCACCACCTCACACCCTGTTCACGTCTTTATTTACCTTTCTTCTCGTTATGAGGTTTCTCACCAATTCTTCCTCCTTCTCCCCGTCACTGGGTCTTTGTCCCACAATAACTCCCTTCTCTTCGGCCTGTTAGGGCCTCTCCTGCCCCACTTTCCCATTTACCCCTCTCCTCTCCAGGGGTGCATCACCATTACCTCTTTCTTGGCCTCTCCACTCTCCTTGTCAGTATGACTTGCTCTTCCTTTTCTTGAAGGTTTCTCCCTTCCTCTGCCCGCCTCCCTTCTCTCCCTCGTAGTATTCCTTTGCCTCTTTGTCTCCCTCGTCTTTCTGTGAGGTTTTCCCCTGTTTCCCCCGCCCCTTATCCCTGTTAGCCCTTCTATCTCCATCCCACATTCCCGGTCACCCCTCCTCCTAGTGCCGGGATTTCTTTTCCCTACCTGGGCGCACCTCCTTTCTGCAAAGTGTTTCCCTGGTTCTCCCGGTCTCTGTCTCCTCTGCCTTGTAGTGCGTTTCCCTCGGCCAGTCTCTACCCAGTTATCCAACTTTACTTTCTATCTCTAAGTCAATATTTCTCCCCTCGTCTCACCCTTCCCTTCTGTGAGGTTTCACCCTTTCTGCCCCTCGTCTCTCCCTTTCCCTTCTCTGAGGTTTCACCCTTTCTCCCATCTCTCTCCCTTACACTTCTGTGAGGTTTCACCCTTTCTCCCCTCGTCTCTCCCTTTCCCTTCTGTAAGGTTTCACCCTTTCTCGCCTCGTCTCTCCCTTTCCCTTCTGTAAGGTTTCACCCTTTCTTTCCTTGTCTCTCCCTTTCCCTTTTCGAGATTTCACCCTTTCTCCCCTCGTCTCTCCCTTTCCCTTCTGCGAGATCTCACCCTTTCTCCCCTTGTCTCTCCCTTTCCCTTCTGCGAGGTTTCACCCTTTCTACCCTCGTCTCTCCCTTTCCCTCCTGTGAGGTTTCATCCTTTCTCCCCTTTCCCTTCTGTGGATTTTCCCCTTTCTTCCCTTGTCTCTCCCTTCTGTGAGGTTTCTTACTTTCTCCCATCGTCTCTCCCTTTACCTTCTGTGAAGTTCCATCCTGTCTCACTTCGTCTTTCCCTTCTTCGAGAATCACCCTTTCTCCCCTTGTCTCTCTCTTTCCCTTGTTCGAGATTTCACCCTTTCTAGCCTTGTCTCTCCCTTCTGTGAGGTTTCACCCTCTCTCCCCTCGTCTCTCCCTTTCGTGAAGTTTCTCCCTTTCTCCCCTTGGCTCTCCCTTCTGTGAGGTACCCTCCTTTCTCCTAGTGTCTCGGCCTTTCCCTTCTGTGAGGTTTCACCCTTTCTACCCTTGTCTCTCCCTTCTGTGAGGTTTCACCCTTTCTACCCTTGTCTCTCCCTTCTGTGAGGTTTCACCCTTTCTACCCTTGTCTGAGGCGCAACTAGAGCCAAATTTCGGGGGGGGGGCTGAGCAAAAATTTCGGGGGGGGCTGAACTTTAAGCAATAGGCAGAGCGGAGCTGCAGGGGCTCTTAGAAGGGGTGAAACACCAGCGAGGCCCCATTAACATGCAAATGGTCTTTTAAAGAGACCTGTTAAGTGCTCGGGTGCGGCTGCTTTTTTGCCCGGGAAGGTGTCTCATCCCGGGCTGCCACACACGACGGGGGGGGGGGGGCTGAAGCCCTGTGAGTCCAATGGGTGTTGCGCGCCTGCTTGTCTCTCCCTTCTGTGAAGTAGCCTCCTTTCTCCCCTCCTCTTCTCTCCCTTTCCCTTCTGTGAGGTTTCACCCTTTCTCCCCTTGGCTCTCCCTTCTGTGAGGTACCCTCCTTTCTCCCAGTGCCTCGACCTTTCCCTTCTGTGAGATTTCACCCTTTCTCCCCTTGTCTCTCCATTACCCTTCTGTGAGGTTTCACCCTTTCTCCCCTCGTCTCTCCATTACCCTTCTGTGAGGTTTCACCCTTTCTCCCATCGTCTCTCCCTTTCGTGAAGTTTCTCCCTTTCTCCCCTTGGCTCTCCCTTCTGTGAGGTACCCTCCTTTCTCCCAGTGGCTCGCCCTTTCCCTTCTGTGAGGTCTCAGCCTCCCCGACTCCTGCAGTCACCCTTTTCTTGTTTACTTGTTGTGTTTTATAGCACGGCCTTCACCGCGCAGGGTTCAGAGGGCTGTACATGGGTGAGCGTGAAATCACCAGGCTGGGCATACATGCCAAGTGACCCGAGTAAAGAGGGCGATGTGTTTTTTTAACCAAAAAATAGCTTCTTTTTTTAACTGCCTCCCGCCTACAACTGCCGGTGCTTTAATGTAAGGCAAAGGGCAAAATACTTTCCCCCAATTTTATTGGCAAAATCTTCCACTTTCCACTTTTAAAATGTTGGCTTGTATGCACGTCACCCATATGCTGACTACAGACACAGCCATGCACATATTTCTTACATTGCAGCTTTTATTAGGAATACATGGAGCGTCGATGCAAGGATGTGAAAGGTGGGGAAGGCCACTAGAGCTATGCGATTGTGCGGCGATTTTCGTATAATTATATATTTGCCACACAACCAATCATCTGCCACATAATCTGCAGATTTTCACCCAAAAAAATGTTTGTTTGTAGCTCAAACGGTTCAAAAGTTACTCAAATGCAGCGGACCTCGATGCAGCTCAGTGGAAGGCCCTTTGCTCAAGTTGACTAATTACATTTGTGTTGCTTATTTCTACATTTAGGTGTTAAACTGGCACCAATGAGGTGCAACCAATGCCCAAAGTTAACAAGTTTGAAAATGACAAAATAATGAAGACATACTATCACAAAAATTGCCGCATAATTAGGCTTTTCTTGCCGCCTAATTTACTCAACTCTGTCGCATAATGTGGGCCTCCCCTGCCGCATAATTCCAGTGACCCTGCTACCGGGGCGTTAGGTTACTGTATGCGGAACAGGATGCAGCGTAGACACATGCCAGTTGGGTAGCTGTGCAGTACCTAGTGACGTGACATGCAGATAAGGGCAGCTGGAGAGGTGTGGGTGAAGCACAGCCCTCTTCCCTGGGGTTTCTCCTTTATGTTCCCCCCTCCTGTGCCTATCTCTGGTTCTCTTCCTTCCTCCCAATAACCATTCTTTCTTCCCTGGTGCCGCCTTATTTCTCTCTTTTCCAAGTATATACCCCCTTCTCCCTCACCCCTCTATAAGGTCGCTCTCTCCTGCCCCCTCCCCCCCGCCCTCCTGCCCCCGTAGGCCGAGGGCCCAGCTGCCTGAGCCTTAATTCGTCTCCTCTGCCAGTATATTCCTTCCCTCCTCTTTTGCCCCGTCTCCCCATCTGGAAGGTTGTTCCCTCCATCTCTGGGTTTCTGCCCAGCTGCCTGACCCTTCCTTCTCTCTTCTCCCAGTATATTTAATTCTCTCCTCCTGCCCCCCCTCTCCTCCTCTGTCTCTCTGCCCCCCCCCCATCATGCCCCAGCAGGGCTCAGCTGCTTGGCCCTTCTCCCCTCTACACTTCTTTCTCTCCCCCTCCTGTGAGGTCGCCCCCTTCCCTCTCCCCCCTCACCTCTCCCGTAAGGTCGCCCCTTTCCTTCTCACACCCTTCACCCCTCCTGTGAGGTCGCCCCTTCCCTCTCCCCACCCCCTCCTGCCCCAGCAGGCCGGGGGCCCCGGGCCGCCCCGCGCCTGGCCCCGGCTGCCTCCGAGGGGAATGTTCCCTCGCAGATAAAGGGCGGTTTGATGTGGGGCCCGGGGGCCCTGCCCGGGCAGGCCTCTCGCCGGCTGTGTTTTCCTGGACAGGCGCCCGGCGCCAGCAGTCTGGGCCCGGCTGACAGCCTTTGAGTTATGGAGGGGGAGGGAGCGCCGAGGCAGCTGGCTGCGGGGGCCGAGGGACGGGGGAGACGGAAGAAAGAGAAGCACAAATGAGGCTGGGAAGAGAAATCTATACCGGGGAAGGAGCGAGCACAAAGCTCCCAGCTGGGGGGGAGAGTGTGCGTGCGTGCGTGGAGGGGGAGGGAGGGAAGGATGGGGCCTTGAGGGAGAGAGGAGCGGGAGGCGGCTCAGGATGTGTCACAGTGATGTGAAGGGTGTGTGGAGAGGGCAGGGCGGTGAAGGATTCTTTAAACAAGGGCGAGATGTGAGGGGGCAGAGTATGTGAGGGAGCTAGTGTGAGATGTGACATGTGAGGGGGCAGGGGTGTGTGAGGGAGCTAGTGGGAGATGTGACATGTGAGGGGGCAGGGGGGTGTGAAGGAGCTAGTGTGAGATATGTGACATGTGATGGGGCAGGGTGTGTGAGGGAGCTAGTGTGAGATATGTGACGTGTGAGGGGGTCAGGAGTGTATGAGGGAGTTAGAGATGTGACATGTGAGGGGGCAGGGCGTGTGAGGGAGCTAGTGTGAGATGTGTCATGTAAAGGTGGGGGCAGGGGGAGAGTCCCCGGAAGCTAGGATGAGATATGTGAGAGGCTAGAGTGAGATGTGAGGTATGAAGGACATGTGCGAGAGCACGAGGGTGGTAGGGAGCTAAAGTGAGATGTGACGTGTGCGACAGCGTGAGTTTTGCTAGGTGATGGGGTTCGGGGCACAGATGCCTGAAGCAGGGAGTAGGGTGCGGTGTGTGACATGAGGCGACGGGTTTGGGGAGAGGGGCCTAAGGGCGAGCGAGGTGAGGAATTAAGGTGAGATATGACTAGCGTGGGGGGGCGTGTAGGGGAAATGTGTGCAAGCACGAGGCACGTAACTCGGGGAGTCGGCCATCAAGGTGTAGGGTTAGTTAAAAGGCGCTTTGATGGAGGCAAGGTCAGGGAGAGGGAAAGACGCACATGTGGTGTGAGAGTGGGATGTGTGAAGGAGAGGCGCGAGCGTAGTGTAAGGGGAGAGGTGCAAGTAATGTGAGGAAGGGACGCCTTTCTGTGAAAAGCTCCGCGACGCAACTCATGTAACAAGCATTTTCAATGCAATAGGTCTCGCATTATTAAAGTTTGAGCTGTTGGCATTGCTAATAATAATGCAACACCAATAGCAGCTCAAGGATTCAGTAACGTGAGACCTATCGCATTGCAATTGTTTTTTTGTTTTTTTACATAGCAAGAACTTGAGTGAAAGGTGTGTATTTATGTTGCATTGAGTACAGTGTAATTATGTGTTGTGTTGTGTTATTATGTGGCACAGAATGGTATTGTGTGGAGTGTATTTATGTTGCATTAAGTAGAGAGTAATTATGTGACGTGCAATTATGTAGTACTGAGTGGTATGTGGAGTGTATTTATGTTGTATTGAATACAGTGTAATTATGTGATGTGTAATCACACAACCACATCCAACCACACAACCACACACACAACCACACACACACACAAACACACAACCACAAACACAACACACACACACAACCACACACACACAACCACAAACACAACACACACACAACCACACACACAACCACAAACACAACACACACACACACCCACAACCACACACACAACCACCACACACACAACCACCACAACCACACACACAACCACCACACACACAACCACCACAACCACACACACAACCACAACCACCACAACCACACACACAACCACACACACAACCACACACACAACCACACAAACACACACTCAACCACACACACACACTCAACCACACACACACTCAACCACACACACACAACCACACACACAACCACAATCCCTGTTTGTCTGTCCAGCTTCACGTGCCTGTTAGGAGAAGCTCCCAGGCTTCTGGTGCCTATTATCAGTTCCCATACCCAATCACAGATAATCTTAGGTTAACGTGGCCAAAGGCAGGCACTGCTGGATTCTGTATGCCCAGTGCCAGTTGGTGACACTTCCCAAAGGCATATATTTATGTTTTAATGGAGTAGAGTGAGGGCCAGGTAAGTTATGCACAGACCCGACCATTCCCACCCGTAGCCAGGCAAATGGGTGTCAAGGGAGTGCGACAGTGGACAGGCTGGATGTGCCAACATCTGAAGAGACGAGGGTACAAACAGGGCACCAGACCGACCAAGAAGCAGTCTAGACCAACCAAAACAGTAGCCACAAAGGCCGACAGTATGCCCTGGACAGCGTGCCTTGTGGTAGTGCAAAGCAGCAAACCGCCCGCTCATGGGACTGAAAAATCCCTGCTCTTTTGTGTTGGTTTCTTAGGTATAACCGGCCGCTTGCAGACTAGCCATAGACACCTTCTGCAGCTCCAGCGGTTATCAGTCACACAACGTAGGACAGTCAATACTCCATGCCTTGATGATGGAGGCAGTCGCAACAATTCACCATTTTACCTTCAAAGCACACCGGGTAAATATTAGCTACTTCGTTCAGCATCTGCCAACTTCACGGTTGCAAAGATAAAAAACAAAGCGTCAAATAACAGAGATGAGTCCTCACGGTGTGGATGGCTCGGTTTGTACAAGGTTTACTGAAGAGATATGCAGGAATCTGCAACACGCAAGTCTCACAAAGTCAGCATAGCCTTCCAGTTATATTGATTGTACATTTAAGGCGTTTCCCCCAAAAACTAGTTTAAGCTATTGGTATCGTAAATGACAATGTATTTTATTTATGTTTCAAAAACCAAAACATAAATAAAAGGCGCTGTCATTTACAATTACAATAGCTGAAACTGGCGTAAATGCGAGACTTGTTGCATTGCAAATGCTTGTTAAGATAATGACACTAGACATAACTTGCATTTAATGAGTGATTTAAAAGGATTGGTTGGGCACAGTAGGAGGGCTGTGCTGCCTGGGCCGATGCTTTTCTTGAGCTTTAGTTAGAGAGAAATCACTTCAGCATTAAACATTTCATACCCTCTAAATTCTCACCTAAACATTGTTCTTCGCATGGCCCCATTATATCAGCTCTCTACAGTATGGTTGCATGTACACCTCCCTCCCTTCAACAGATTGTCTTGTCTCCATATATTCATTGTCTCATCTGATAAAAACACGCAGTGTGATTACAAATTCATCAGTATTCCAGCAGTTTGTACAGGACAGCTACAGCGAAGAGGATTGAGGGACGCCATTTTCTTTTCATTTAGTTGTCAAAGAGTTCAGCGGAGCAGCTATCGGGAGGAATTATTGTGTGCGCGAACTTTTGCTGGAAGGGTTGCTTCAGCTTCAATTGAAGAAGGCACAGTAAAAATAAAAATGCTTTACCTTTGGTATGATCGCGGCACCTGTGCTTTCCTTATAAAATTAAAAGTAAAGCGCGGGTGCCGCGATTATACCAAAAGTAAAGAAATAGAAAACAAAATCTTTTTCTTTACCTTTGGTATAATCGCGGCACCTGCGCTTTACTTTTAATGTTATAAGTAAAGCGCGGGTGCCACGATTATACCAAAAGTAAAGAAATAGATGTTTTTTTCTATCCCTTTACTTTTGGTATAATCGCGGCACCCGCGCATTACTTATAACATCAAAAGTAAAGCACGGGTGCCGCGATCATGCCAAAAGTATAGAAATAGAAAACAAAATCTATTTCTTTACCTTTGGTATAATCGCGGCACCCACGCTTTACTTTCAATGTTATAAGTAAAGCGCGTGTGCCGCAATTATACCAAAAGTAAATAAAAGCAAGTGGCGCGCGCGTCACGCCTGACTCTTGCCACGATCACAGCTCCTCCCACGGCCTATTGGTGTCTATTACACGCTTGGTGCGCGTAATAGATACCAATAGGCCATGGGAGGAGCTATGCACGCGCCTTGGGCCAATTGCGTGCAGTCTTTAAGACTAAGACGCACGCAAGGGCCAATGACAGATCTGAAAAGAAAATGAACACGCACGAACGTGTGCAATTCCAGGGTTCATTTCTGAACCCTGGACAAATGGACTCTCGCCTGCGCGAGCACTGCTGCGCAGTGCAACGCAGGTCGCGAGACCTAAAACGGGAATAAAGTAAATTACATGTGCTGTGAGGAGCGGGGGGTGGGGGGGTGGGGGGAGGGGACATGCTGTGAGGAAGAGGGACACACAGAACAGTGTGTGAGGGAAAAAGGGTGGTCTAGGGGCCCCGCTACCTCTCTTGTCCTCGCCCCTGTATAAGCCAGCCCTGGGCACCCAAATTTGGGTCACCGGTCCGAACAACCTGGGCCAGGTCTATGGGTTATTTTATGTCTCTGGGACTTTGTACACCTAAGGTGGCCACTTGTCCCCCTCGCTTCTAGGGCACTTCATGTGTGTGCAGACACTTGGAGCGTGGCTCAGCAGATGTTTGTCGATGAACAGAGGGGCTCGTTTCTGGAGATTCATTCTACCCCTTTTCTGTAAATCAGGCCCTTTAAGAGCTGCATCGCCTCGCAAGACCGAGTTTATCCAGGGAGAGTGACTACTGTTCATACTGTTCGTGAGTTGAAGTCACTTTACCACCTCCTGGAGTAACCCCAGACTGCTGCTAGGGCGACGTTTGAGAGATACGTTTAAAAAACTCACAACTCTGGTATCCAAATGGATTGAAATAGTCTTGACCTTTGACCCACCGTGGTAAATAGCAACACCGCACGCGTTCCAGCCCACTAACCACCTACTGCCACAGGACCAAACGAAAGCGTAGTGAGTGCTGTACAAACATGGAGGGACCCCTGGCAAGGCTGGCGAGTCTCTTAGGTGGGCAGTGCTGTATAAACATGAAGGGACCCCTGGCAAGCGTGGCGAGTCCCTTGGGTGGGCAGTGCTGTACAAACATGGTGTGACCCCTGGCAAGAGTGACGAGTCCCTTGGGTGGGCAGTGCTGTACAAACATGAAGGGACCCCCGGCAAGGGTGGCGAGTCCCTTGAGTGGGAAGTGCTGTAAAAAAAATGGAGGAACCCATGGCAAGGGTGGCGAGCGGGCAATGCTGAACAAACATGACGGGACCCCTGGAAAGGGTGGCGAGTGGGCAGTGCTGTAAAAACATGGTGGGACCCATGGCAAGGGTGGCGAGTCTCATGGGTGGGCAGTGCTGTACAAACATGGCGTGACCCCTGGCAAGGGTGGCGAGTGGGCAGTGCTGTAAAAACATGGCGGGACCCTTGGCAAGGGTGGCGAGTCCCTTGGGTGGGCAGGGCTGTACAAACATGAAGGGACCCCTGGCAAGGGTGGCGAGTCCCTTGGGTGGGCAGTGCTGTACAAACATGGCGTGACCCCTGGCAAGAGTGGCGAGTCCCTTGGGTGGGCAGTGCTGTGCAAACATGGCAGGACCCATGGCAAGGGTGGTGAGTCCCTTGGGTGGACAGTGCTGTACAAACATGAAGGGACCCCTGGCAAGGGTGGCGAGCCCCTTGTGTGGGAAGTGCAGTAAAAAAATGGAGGGACCCATGGCAAGGGTGGCGAGCGGGCAGTGCTGAACAAACATGACGGGACCCCTGGAAAGGGTGGCGAGTGGGCAGTGCTGTAAAAACATGGTGGGACCCATGGCAAGGGTGGCAAGTCTCATGGGTGGACACTGCTAAACATGACGGCACCCCTAGCAAGGGTGGCACGTTACTTGGGTGTACAGACGACAGAACCAGATGTGGTCCAGTGGGTACAGTTTAGCCATGAAACTGGGATATTTGACATCTGGCCTCAGCGTTACCACTTCACCTAAATATGCTGGAAATAAAGACTGTAGTCTAAAGCTAGGCAAGGCCCGCGGCACTCTGGCATTTGACTGGGAAGGGCACAGCACTGGCCTTGGCATTCATTGTCTCCGGTAGTGGAGACTGTAGAGCCAAGAAACATGGGTCTTACTCCCAGCCTCTCATTTTCCAAATTGTGTGATGTGGGCAGTCACTTTTTGAGCGCACTCCTCAGCTTCCTTTTGAAAAGTTTGGGAGCACAGAGCATCAGTGGGGGAGCTGGTAGTGAGTATGAGATAAAAAATGGACTGGATTTTACTGAAGCAGGGGGTGGGAAGAGAACCACCAAAGTAATGCATAAATAGAATAGAATTGTGGCCTTAACAAGCAGCAGTGTATAGGGGAGACTGAAGTGACGATGTCATGGTGGGGGCGACTGTCCTGGAATGAGGGATATGGGCTCGGATCGCGTCAAAATGCAACTATGAGTCGGCCGATTGTGGGACCGTGTCCCAGATCCTCACCACGCTGATGTAGCCCAGTTCTGTATACAATATATCAGGGTCCCTGGAATTATGTGATTGTGCGGTCGAGACGATTTTTACTTAATTATACATTTGCCGCATAATTAATCACCTGCCACATAATCTGCAGATTTTAAAGGGGAAAAAAAGTGTTTCTCGCTCAAACGGTTCAAAATTACTAAAAATGCAGTGACATGCATTGCTATGCAGTGGAAGGCCCTTTTCAATTTAATTTTAATTCATACAGTTGTTTAAACAAGTCAATTTAAAGTACCAGCAGGACATAAATTTAGTTCGTGCTGTATCAATTCAATATGAATATATAACAGAGTCTTGAATCACAAAATTAAAAAGCAGTGACATTATAATCCAGGAGTAGACAGCTTGGTGTAACAATCCTCCTTTTAAGCGTTGAACCAGCAGCCGACACGTGTTTAGTTTCATAGAAACTTTTTCAAGGCTGCAAATAATGCCATAAGAAAAATAATTTTCATTGTTCATATCCATAAAAGATCAAACTTTCAAGGAAACAGGAAAAACGCAATCTTATTTCTATATAGAAAGCAACAACATGGAGATCGTAAGATCAGCTATGTTGATATAACGTGTGAACTTGCTTAAGACAAGAAGATAGTGCAAATAGACCAAGAGTAACCCGTAGTGAAAAATGTAAAAAGCATGCAGTGCTTATAGCCCAAGATGAAGATGTTCTAGCAGATAGAGGGCTATTTCATATAGCCCACTAAAGATTCTTTGGGTCTTGTGCAAATAGATACCTTCGATCATTGATAAAGTAGGCGACCAAAAAGTTGTATAGAAATGTCCAAGTCTTGTATTGGGGAATCGTCTGTCCCTAATGAATTAACAATGACAAAACAAAACAAAAAAAAAAAGGAAAGTCTAAGAACATTCTAGCTCAAGAATAAAAGATATGATATCCCATATATGTTGATAGATTAAACATAGTAAATATACCTAAATATATTATAGCTCTTTGTCAGAACAGAAGACCGCGTCACGTATTTTTTGTATAAATCCACTGGATGTTTTATCTGTAAGGTTAGAATAAACATAGAATCAGAATATTTCTAGGATTTGATGGGTGACTACTTAATTTTTAACATTTCTATAGGCATGCTAATCAGTGCTGGCATTCTCATTCCATTTATTACATTGTATTCCGGTTAGTTTAATAAACTAACCGGAATGCAAACATATATATATATATATATATATACATACATACATACATACATATATATATATATATATATATATATATATATATATATATATATTATCTACTGGCGGAGTAGATAGTTATAGTTAGGACCGTGTTTCCATAGGAAATCTCAAAATTCTATTTTGAATAACTTTGGCGCCGGTTGACGAATCTTCGCGAAATTTTCAAAACTAATGGGGCGCTCCGCTCAGCTCCTACCCTGAAAGTCTCAGGGGGATTCGTCAAGCGGGGCCGAGAAAAAAAGGGGGTCCCAAAATGCGTTTTCCCCATGCATTTTCCCATAGGACCTTTAGTCGAAGATACAGCCCGAACGGCTGAACAGAATTACTTGAAATTTGGCAGAGAGGTAGTCCTCAGGTCAGGGATGTGCCTTTTGCATATATGGAGTCAATCTGTTCAGTAGTTCCAGACAAAATTGCAGTAAAAAGCACATACATATCTATAGCCGCACACAGTGCGCGCACCGTGCGCGCACCCTAACGTGCGCGAGCGTAATTCTGATTGGTTGTTACATGTCAGTCAACGTTCGAATCGGTCGAAATCAGGAAGTGTCGGCCGCCATTTTGTTTGTTTTCAGTGCGAGAGTGGAAAAGGAAGGTGGCGAACGTGAAAAGGGGGCAGGGTAGAGAGTTCCTGACCCCCTAGCCTTTGTCAGGGGGTCCCTGAAGGACCCCGAAGGCAGAAAAAAACATTTAAAATTTTTTTTTTTTTAAATCGCGGGGGTGCGCGCACCGTGCGCGCACGGTGAAAAACCATAAAGAACATTTTTAAAAAATGTAATACGTAGTTTATTGAAAAATAAATATATAAAAAAAATAATAATACATACATAACTTAGCATTTAAAAAACCATACAAATTCACTGAAAAAAACCATAGGTTTCACACACGTTATAGTTAGGAATTAGCATTTAAAAAACCTTGCAAATTCACTTAAAAAACCATAGGTTTCACACATGTTATAATTAGGTGGATATTTCACTCGTAAAAAACCAATGAAATTCCCCCGTTATAGTTAGTTCAGATAACTATAACTCGCGCGACCGCCACTCTATCACAAGGATGATGTCATCAGTGATGTCAAGAGTGATGCCACTGACCATGTCATGAATGATGTAATATGTGACGTCATGAGCAGAGGATTGCGGGCGCGCGAGTTATAGTTATCTGAACTAACTATAACGGGGAAATTTCATTGGTTTTTTACGAGTGAAATATCCACCCAACTATAACATGTGTGAAACCTATGGTTTTTTAAGTGAATTGCAAGGTTTTTTAAATGCTAATTCCTAACTATAACGTGTGTGAAAGCTATGGTTTTTTCAGTGAATATATATATATATATATATAAGATTTCATTTTTCCTGTTTCCTTTGAAGTTTGATCTTTTATGGATATGAACAATGAAAAGAATTTTTCTTATGGCATTATTTGCAGCCTTGAAAAAGTTTCTATGAAACGAAACACATGTCGGCTGCCGTTTCACTGCTTAAAAGGAGGATTGTTACACCAAGCTGTCTACTCCTGGATTATAATGTCACTGCTATTTAAATTTGTGATTCAAGACTCTGTTATATATTCATATTAAATTGATACGGCAAGAACTAAATTTATGTCCTGCTGGTACTTTAAATTGACTTGTTTAAACAACTGTACGAATTAATATTAAATTGAACAAGAGTGCCAAGGTTTATATATCTGTTTAACTATTTGAAAATGTACCGCATTATGCCGCATAATTTGTCTTTTTGTGCTGCATAATTTTCTCAACCTTGCCACTTAATCTGGCCCTCCCTTGCCACATAATTTCAGTGGCCCTGAATAACTACCAGAACGCAGGACCGTGGGCATCCTGCAGGGCTATGCAGGAGCTGGAGCCAGAACGCAGGATAGTGGGAATCCTGCCGCCTATGTAGGAGCCAGAACGCAGGACACTGATGAATCCTGCAGGCCTATGTAGGAGCCAGAATGCAGGACAGTGGACATCCTGCAGCGTATGTAGGAGCCAGAGCCAAGACGCAGGACAGTGATGAATCCTGCAGGCTTATGTAGGAGCTGGAGGCAGAATGCAGGACAGTGGGCATCCTGCAGCCTATGTAGGAGCTGGAGCCAGAATGCAGGGCAGTGGGCATACTGCAGGCCTATGAAGGAGCTGGCGCCAGAATGCAGGACAGTTGGCATCCTGCAGGCCTATGCAGGAGCCAGAACGCAGGACACTATGGTGTCTGCCACCTAGCAAGGGAGGGAGGGAGATCTTACCGAGTTAGTTAGAGCTGCAGCCATACAGAGCATGCAGCGCATTGGTGCAGTGTCCTGAACCGCACTTATGGGGGTTTCTTAGGGTAGGGATGGAAAATGCACTTACACAGTACCAGATGTGACTACTAATATTTAACAGGGGACTCTTCTCGAGCACGTAAAACAGAAGGGAAGGAATCTGAAGGGTATAAGTGCAAATATTCTGCACTGCAGGTTATGCTACTCATCGTGTGATAACAGCCATTGGATACACACAAGGTCAACAGAATCCCACACACAGATACACACACGGGATCTCACATGTCCTTTGCCTTAGAAAATGAAAAAGCAGTGTAGTCCATAAGATACACCAGCTTCATTTTGTGCTAAATATTTCCTCTTGCATCAGTCTTCTCCCAAAACTTTCCTTAATCCTTCCATCTCACATTGACCTCATGATGTTCCCTCCTGAACTCATTGTTGACCCTTCCCCACACCTTTTTTCTCTATCCTTCCCCTCACCTACCTTCCACAAACGCCTGGTTTATTCCCTTTTGCCTCCAGGGACAGGTGCTGGTTTTGGATTTTCTATCACAGTGCATTTCAAACGTAGCCTCCATTGAGGTTTCTTGTTTGGGCCAATATGTCTCTACCTCTTTCAACTTTCCCTCCATTAGTGCTGCCTCTCACTGCTGTTTGTTTGCACCCCTTTGAGGACAGTCACTCGGGATTTAGGAAAGCCCTCACTTGGGGCAATATGTAGATAAATTATATTTACCGATTCATAAATACCGAATTTTACCGATTAGGTATTTATGAATCGGTAAATAGTATGTAGGTAAGCAATCGGTAATTATTACCGATTCGGTAAATATCGGTATTTATGACTAGGTATTTACCGAATCGGTAATAATGCATCCCTTCCCATTCATTCCGAATGAATGGGAAGCCATTTACTATTACCGATTCGGTATATACCGAATCGGTAATAGGGGAAGCATATTCATGGGTGGCAGGGTGTCACATTGACACCCTGTTGCACCCCTGATTCGTGCATGTGTGCACATGTGGCGCACATACATGCCCTAAGGGCATGTATGTCTGCCACATGGCACTTTTAAATCAGCCAAATATAGCTTTTTGAAAGGTATTCGTTATTTATCATCAACCTGTAGTTGGTGATAAATACCGAATCCTTACTACTGAAATTCACTCACTTGAGTGCTCCCTACATATGATTTAAGGATTCGGTAATATACCGAATCTGTATTTTACCGATTCGGTATTTTACCGATCCCTTATCGATTCGGTAAATTACCGAATCCTTAAATCATGCCTCCTACATCTCAAATGCCTTAATACCGGTCGGTAACGGGATATTTACCGAATTTCGGCCGTTACCGACCGGTATTTAGCTACCTACATATGGCCCCTCATATCTGTTCAGATTGTAAAAAGGGTTGATACAGCTGCAAATACAGTATTATTTTATATATCTTAGTTTTTAAAACTCTTGTGCCAAGATTTAATCGTATATGATATACTGCAAACCCCATGACAATGTGTGGTTAAATCTTTCTATTTGCCCATTGTTCCCTGGATGGTAAATAGTCCCTTCGCTACACAATGAAAATCAGGCCACCAACAATGAGCTCTAAGTCTGGTCTCAGTCTTCGATACTGTCTGCCACCGCACCCTACGCACAAACCTCCACAACGCAGGGATCCGAGACAAGGCTCTGGAATGGACCACCTCCTTCCTCTCCGGCAGAACCCAGAGCGTCCGCCTCCCCCCTTTCCGTTCCGAAGCCTCCGAGATCATATGCGGCGTACCCCAAGTATCATCCCTCAGCCCGACACTGTTCAACGTCTACATGGCACCACTCGCCCACGTCGCCCGACTGCATGATCTCAACATCATCTTCTACGCCGACGACACCCAGCTGATTCTCTCCCTCACCAAGGACCCCCTAACTGCCAAAACCAACCTCCAGGAAGGAATGAAAGCCGTCGCCGAGTGGATGAAGAACAGCCGTCTGAAGCTGAACTCAAACAAGACAGAGGTCCTCATCCTCGGCTCCACCCCCTCAGCCTGGGACGACTCCTGGTGGCCGTCCGCACTGGGAGCAGCACCAACACCCACCGACCACGCACGCAACCTGGGGTCTATCCTCAACTCAACACTCTCCATGACCAAGCAAGTCAACACCGTCTCGTCCTCCTGCTTCAACACCCTCTGCATGCTCCGCAAGATCTACAGGTGGATCCCCACCGAAACAAGAAGAACTGTCACCCAGGTCCTTGTCAGCAGCAGGCTGGACTACAGAAACGCCCTCTACGCACAAGCCTCGGCCAAACTCCTGAAACGACTACAATACATACAGAACGCCTCTGCTCGCCTGATCCTCGACATCCTGCGCCACAGCCACATCACACCACACCTGAGAGACCTGCACTGGCTTCCCGTCAACAAGAGGATCACCTTCAAGCTCCTCACCCATGCACACAAGGCACTCCACAACACCGGACCGGCTACCTAACAGACGACTCACCTTCTACACCCCGAACCGACAGCTCCGCTCCCCGGACCTCGCCCTCGCCACCGTCCCCCGCATCCGAAGAGCGACCACCAGCAGCAGATCATTCTCCCACCTCGCCGCTTAGACCTGGAACACCCTCCCCATCCTCCTACGGCAGACCCAGGACCTACTAACCTTCAGGAGGCTTCTCAAGACCTGGCTATTCGAGCAGTAGCAGCACTCCTCCCCTCCCCCCCCCCCCCCCCCCCCCCAGCGCCTTGAGACCCTCACGGGTGAGTAGTGCGCTTTACAAATGTACTGATTAATTGATTGATTGATATCCCTAGAAGACTCTCATGGGTCATGTCCACCTACCTGTCTTTGATGACCTTGGGAGGACTCAGTGGGTCATATCTCTGAACTGAACTCATTTCCCACCGCAGACCCAGTACAGCCATATCTCATTTCTCATCTTTTCTCCAGCTACCATTTTCTTGTATGTCATAGTAACTTCTTGCAGCACAGCTTCTCTACTAAGTGACTGACCCCACACCTACTCTGTCACTCCATTACCTAGTTCTGTTATCAGGTATTGTAAGGCGCATGTTACCAATTTAGGTCAAAACGGGAGTTTATGCCCAAATAGGTATAGGGTGACCCATGATATTACCAGTCTGGTTTTCAGGTACAACGCCTCCAAGTCAAACTTGGCTAAATTTGTCCAAGAAATAAAGGCCCAGAATGACATGCCAACATCCGTGAATGAGTGCAGTAGAATTTCATTTTACAGAAATGGGCTCAGTAGCATGTCCCTCTACGTCCGATAGGGGCTTATATGGGATTACTTGGAATCCTCCTGCAATACCCCAAACCTGAATCATCAGTAATCTGGTCATTGGAAATACCGCATGTGGCTTTATCGGCTCCAGATACTGCTGAACTTGACCAGAAGCATAATTCTTTTCGATTGGGTCGTTGCCCAATTCTATGGTAAATAATCTTGTATCCCTGAATTATATTAAATGATGAGGGATGATCCTGCAGATCTAGCAGGTCCTTATAAAAAGGTCCCTGGTTGATTTATGACTCACTTCCACTCCTGTGTTGAAATAGTGCCCAACTTGGCTTGTGTGGAGATGCGCTCATACTTATTAGATGTTTTTGCTTATCCTTGTTTTTTTCAAATTGAATGAGGTCTTGGAAGATGGAGACCTCTTCAGGCCTAAAACCACACACTGCTAGGACACAGGGTGTCGCAGTCTGGGTACCGGAAGGGGCATTATCCCTGTTCATGTAACATTGACAGGGGTCTCAGGTGAAGGAGACCTCGTCAGGCCCGACACCACACACTGCTAGGGCACCGGGTGTCGTAGGCTGGGTACCGGAAGGGGCATTATCCTTGTTCTGTAACATTGACAGGGGTCTCAGGTGATGGAGACCTCTTCAGGCCTGACACCACACACTGCTAGGGCACCGGGTGTCGCAGGCTGGGTACCGAAAGGGGCATTATCCTTGTTCTGTAACATTGACAGGGGTCTCAGGTGATGGAGACCTCTTCAGGCCTGACACCACACATTGCTAGGACACCGGGTGTTGCCCAGTTGGCAGGCAAGGTACCGGAAGGTGCATTATCCCTGTTCTTGTAACATTGACAGAGGTCTCAGATGATGGAGACCCCTTCAGGCCTGACACCACACATTGCTAGGGCACCGGGTGTCGCAGGCTGGGTACCGGAGGGGGCATTATCCCTGTTCATGTAACATTGACAGAGGTCTCAGATGATGGAGACCCCTTCAGGCCTGACACCACACACTGCTAGGCCACCGGGTGTCATAGGCTGGGTACCAGAAGGGGCATTATCCCTGTTCTTGTAACATTGACAGAGGTCTCAGGTGATGGAGACCTCTTCAGGCCTGGGACCACACACTGCTGGGGCACTGGGTGTCGCAGGCTGGGTACCAGAAGGGGCATTATCCCTGTTCTTGTAACATTGACAGAGGTCTCAGGTGATGGAGACCTCTTCAGACCTGACACCACACACTGCTAGGGCACCGGGTGTCGCAGGCTGGGTACCAGAAGGGGCATTATCCTTGTTCTGTAACATTGACAGGGGTCTCAGGTGATGGAGACCTCTTCAGGCCTGACATCATCCACAGCTAGGGCACTGGGTGTCGCCCAGTAGGCAGGCAAGGTACCGGAAGGGGCACTATCTTTGTTCTTTAAACACTGACATGGGTCTTAGATCATGGAGACCTTTTACAGGCCTGACACCACACACTGCTAGGGCACCCGGTGTCGCAGGCTGGGTACCGGAAAGGGGCATTATCCCTGTTCTTGTAACATTGACAGGGGTCTCAGGTGATTGAGACCTCTTCAGGCCTGACATCACACACTGCTAGGGCACCGGGTGTCAGGCTGGGTACCGGAAGGGGCACTATCCTTGTTCTGTAACAGTAACAGGGGTCTCAGGTGATGGAGACCACTTCAGGCCTAAACCACACACTGCTAGGACACCAGATGTCGCAGTCTGGGTACCAGAAGGGGCGTTATCCCTGTTCTTGTAACATTGACAGGGGTCTCAGGTGATGGAGACCTCTTTAGGCCTGACACCACATACTGCTAGGGCACCGGGTGTCGCAGGCTGGGTACCGGAAGGGGCATTATCCCTGTTCTTGTAACAATGACAGAGGTCTCAGGGGATGGAGACACCTCTTCAGGCCTGACACCACACACTGCTAGGGCACCAGGTGTCGCAGGCTGGGTACCGGAAGGGGCATTATCCCTGTTCTTGTAACATTGACAGGGGTCTCAGGTGAAGGAGACCTCTTCAGGCCCGACACCACACACTGCTAGGGCACCGGGTGTCGTAGACTGGGTAACGGAAGGGGCATTATCCTTGTTCTGTAACATTAACAGGGGTCTCAGGTGATGGAGACCTCTTCAGGCCCGACACCACACACTGCTAGGGCACTGGGTGTCGTAGGCTGGGTACCGGAAGAGGCATTATCCTTGTTCTGTAACATTGACAGGGGTCTCAGGTGATGGAGACCTCTTCAGGCCTGACACCACACACTGCTAGGGCACCGGGTGTCGCAGGCTGGGTACCGTAATGGGCATTATCCCTGTTATTGTAACATTGACAGGGGTCTCAGGTGAAGGAGACCTCTTCAGGCCCGACACCACACACTGCTAGGGCACCGGGTGTCGCAGGCTGGGTACCGGCAGGGGCGTTATCCTTGTTCTGTAACATTGACAGGAGTGTCAGGTGATGGAGACCTCTTCAGGCCTGACATCATCCACTGCTAGGTCACTGGGTGTTGCCCAGTAGGCAGGCAAGGTACCGGAAGGGGCATTATCTTTGTTCTTTAAACACTGACATGGGTCTTAGATCATGCAGACCTTTTTCAGGCCTGACACCACACACTGCTAGAGCACCGGGTGTCGCAGGCTGGGTACCGGAAGGGGCGTTATCCTTGTTCTTGTAACATTGACAGGGGTCTCAGGTGAAGGAGACCTCTTCAGGCCCGACACCACACACTGCTAGGGCACCGGGTGTCGCAGGCTGGGTACCGGAAGGGGCGTTATCCTTGTTCTTGTAACAATGACAGAGGTCTCAGGTGATGGAGACCTCTTCAGGCCTGACACCACATACTGCTAGGGCACCGGGTGTCGCAGGCTGGGTACTGGAAGGGGCATTATCCTTGTTCTGTAACATTGACAGGGGTCTCAGGTGATGGAGACCTCTTAAGGCCTGACACCACACACTGCAAGGGCACCGGGTGTCGCAGGCTGGGTTCCTGAAGGGGCACTATCCTTGTTCTTGTAACATTGACACAGGTCTGAGATGATGGAGACCTCTTCAGGCCTGGGACCACACATTGCTAGGACACCGGGTGTCGCCCAGTTGGCAGGCAAGGTACCAGAAGGGGCATTATCCCTGTTCTTGTAACATTGACAGAGGTCTCAGATGATGGAGACCCCTTCAGGCCTGACACCACACATTGCTAGGGCACCGGGTGTCGCAGGCTGGGTACCGGAGGGGGCATTATCCCTGTTCTTGTAACATTGACAGAGGTCTCAGATGATGGAGACCCCTTCAGGCCTGACACCACACACTGCTAGGCCACCGGGTGTCGTAGGCTGGGTACCAGAAGGGGCATTATCCCTGTTCTTGTAACATTGACAGAGGTCTCAGGTGATGGAGACCTCTTCAGGCCTGGGACCACACACTGCTGGGGCACTGGGTGTCGCAGGCTGGGTACCGTGGGTGGCAGTTCGTGATGCGGTCTGCAGACAGCGTCGGTGCCTGGGCTGGTTTCCACAGACCAGGAGGCACAGCACAGACGTCGTGTTTACGTTCTGCTTCTGGTAGGCTTTGCGTGCTGACGTGTCAGCGCGTCTCCTGCTGTTCCTGGGTGTGAGGTGAGGCGCCGGCTGTAAATGATGCCTTCTAACTTGGATAACGGGCTTTCAGCATCTGTTGGTTTTATGGTCTGCCTGGAATGACTATCCTCTCTTCGGCGGGTGCAGGGGTGAGTGACCGTAGAGTCCTGCTCTCACGTGTGCTTTTATTTTCACGCTATTTTAACCTTTTCCCCCTTTATTTTTTGCGTTTTTATATAGCTCGGACTTTACCCGAAGGTGTCAGAGCGCTTCACAATAAGAACAGTAACGTTACATGAGGAGAAAATTACAAGTGGGCATGTTACAAAAGCAAACGTTATGTTACATGAGGTAAAAGTAACAATTGTGCTAGTAACAAAAGCAAACAAGATACAAGAAGAGGTAGCAAACAATACGTTACAAGAGGAAAAAAGTGACAAGTGTGCATGTTACATAAGCGTACAAGATACAAGTAGAAGTATAATACTGCAATAAATGGCAGACACTCAAACCACAAGAACACACTGAGAAGGCGCTTCTATAGTCATGGAGAACCGAATTGCCTATAGTGGAAGGACTTCCTTCAGATAATAGAGAGGGCGTGAATTACATTTGGAAGTGTCTTTGAAGGAGGAGAGCTTTGAGGTCAGTTTTGAAGGCCTGGGAAGAGGTGGTGGTCCGGAGCTGAGGCGGAAGTGAGTTCCAGATTCTCACCGCGTTGCCTGAAAAGGATTGGGCCATCGATCTTTCCTTCTTGAAAGTGGGAGGTTCAAGCAATACATTTTCTGCATTACGTGATGGTCTGGAGCCTCCAGAGAGTTTCAGTTTATTCGCCAGGTAGCGAGGAGAGGAGGAGTGCAAGGCTTTGTGGGTGATACAGGCAGTCTTGTAGATAGATCTTGCCTCGATGGGAAGCCAACGAAGGGTGGATAAAATGGGTGTGATGTGGTCGCTTCTTTTGGCCCCATAAATGAAACAAGCTGCTGAATGAAGCACCGATTTAAGGGGGGACAGGTGGGATTTGGGGAGGCCAGTAAGAAGAGAATTGCGGTAGTCCAGTCTGGAGAGAACCAGCGATTGGACCAGGGTTTTAAGGTCGTGCTCCGGGAAGAAGCGACTAATCCTCCAAAGAAGGAGCAGTTGGTATCGAGTAGACTCAACAATGGAATTGATGTGGGAGAGTAGATTGAGTTTTTTGTCGAGTATGAAACCAAGGGATTTCGCGCTGTCGACAATGATGGGTTTATTGTTAAGTAGATTTATCTGATCCATCCATGATTGAACCGGAGGGGGAGAGAGTGAGGAGGAGAGGAGGAGTTATTCAGTTTTGGAAGGATTCAGAATCAGTTGATGAGTTAACATCCAGTTTTGAATGGAGTCGAGAGTAGGGTTTAGGATGGAGAGATCGTGAGTGGAGGACACCTTAAGGTAGATTGGGGTTTCGTCCGTATAGAGATGATAGTGGATCCGGGATTTACTTAGGAGATTTCCCAATGGTTCTAAATAGCGATTGAACAATGTGGGTGCAAGTATAGAGCCTTGAGGAACACCTTGACCGACCGCCAAAGGAGATGAAAGACTGTTCGCTATTTTGATCATTTGGGATCTATCAGAGAGGAAGGACGCAAACCATTTAAGCACAGTGCCCTCCATGCCCATTCTCTGTTGAAGAGTGTTAAGGAGAGTGTTGTGATTGACAGTGTCAAAGGCTGCAGAAAGGTCAAGGAGGATTAGAAGACAAGACTCTCCCAAATCGAGTATCCGCAGCGCGTCATCAATCACTTGCAGCAGGGCTGTTTCAGTGCTGCAGTTTTGAATGAAGCCGGACTGGGAATTGTCAAGAAGATCATTGTCCTTGATATGTTGAACTGTATTTTAAATAACCCACATGACTCCATTTTGTGTTGCCATGCTCTCGGCAACCTGATGAAGAATTGCTTTCCACGTCCCCGTTGAAACTTGCCCAACCCTCCCTGCTCCTTGTGGTCGAGCCGATTCCGAGAAGCTGCCTGTGTGCCTCACCCCCCAGTTGTGCCAGAGACTCAGCCACATCCTGTCCATTGTTGGTAACTCAACCTGTGACGACCAGCTGCCCTGTGACCACACCAACTGATAGAGGAAGCACGAGGCTGTGCCCCGTGACCACACCAACTGATAGAGGAAGGACGAGGCTGTGCACTGTGACCACACCAACTAATAGAGGAAGCACGAGGCTGTGCCCCATGACCACACCAGTTGGGCAAGGAAGCACGGGGCTGTGGACATTGTGCAATCAGAGAACAGATGTCCCCTGACCACGATTGCACCACAAGACTGACGAAGAACTTGTCAGAATGAGGAACTTATCAACATGTGGAACTGTGTATTGTACAAATGGGCGTGGCTAGCGCTATAAATATGTGTAAGCTGTGGAGTAAAACAGCAGTCTCCGTAGAATTGTCTTTGTACCATTCTGGGACCTCTGTCCTTAGCTCGAGCTAATAAATAACTTACTTCCCTCCACGGCTGGTTGTCCTGGTCTCTTTGGTAATGTATGATTTGAGCAAGAAGAACCCGTAGATTTTAAGGTGTCCCCTGCACCACTGGCTTTGACTCTCCTAGTGGGGGGGGTCTCCAAAAAGCCGGTTCTACAATCTGGCGCCCAAACGTGGGGCGTCTTCGGTGGTCATCATCAAGCCTGGTGGTCGTGAGGGGTCCGTGATCGAATTCCAAGGAAGGCGCGCCACTACATTGGCTGAAAATTGTCTTTGTGGGCCCGAGGTCTCCGATTGCGTGATTCCTCCCTCCAGTGGGCTACCTGACTGCGGCCCCGACTGACGCCCCAGTTCCGGTTCCTAGTCTTTGGAGATCGAGACCTTTGTGACACTTGCCGTGTGACGGAAGATTAACGGTCAGGTAAGAGTGGGAGTGGCCCACTTCTTTGGTGAATTGTATTTTGTTTTTGGTATTTGATTGCAAAAGCCGAAGCCAAGGGGTAAGCACAGTTATAGGCTGTAAATATTCGATTGTACCCTTTGACGTTTGGATCCAGGATACACATCTAGAGATGCCTGGACTTAGTAAATTCCGGAAATGGTGTTGTTGTTATTGTACACAGGACTCTGCATTGGAGGAATCTTGTCCGATTCCTCCTTTGGGGACCCCTAATCATGAAGTCTATGCTAAACATGGTGTTGGCCCGATTATGTTCACAAGTATACAAAGGGTAATACTGAATTGCAATGGCCAATGTATGGTCGTTTTGAGCCTCCTGTATTAGATCATTTAGAAACGTTAGGCCTGCAATGCTTGATTCCTTTCGGGTTTGGCGCAAGGAGTCCAAACAGAAAGAAATCAAACTCAAAAAGAACAAAGCTAAAATAATGCGTATGAGTGTGATTCAGAAAGCCCAGAATCATGATAATCAGAGAATACAAGAGGGTATAGTAATACATGATAGATTAAATAGAATGCAGATAGATGGATGTTACGTTACAAAAAAAGGTTCCGGGAAAGGCCCGGGACAAGGAGGATGACTCTCTCATGGCCTCCATGTTGAACACCCCTCCCCCTTATACTCCCGCCATGTATCCGGCCCTTGATCCCGCCCAATTGACCCCCGCTACTGCTCCAGTTGTTGCCCCTGCCCATACCTCGGTCAATCCGATACCTCAGCCACTCGTTCCCAACGCCCTGAGTGTTCAGGCCACCGCACCAATGCAAGTCCACCCTTCCTTTCCCCTTGTTGCACCTTCCACTAGTCCCGTACCTGTCCAACCTAATGTGCCTTTAACTCCTGTTGTAACCAACCCATTTCTTGTTGACAGTCATCCGACGCCTTCCCCCAGTGCAGGGCTATTAGCGAATGCATGGTCAGTGGTCCGTGATTATATCCCTTATGTAACTCCATATAGACCATCCACTCCCAGACGACGCACCTTGCGCAGACTGATAGGTAGTACACAGGAACAACTCACTATGAGTCAACAAGCTCATGTATGGATGGAAAATAACACTATGTACACCGCTCAGGATATATGGATGACAATGGATCAGTGGACACGCATTCAACAGATTTACTTTTTTTGTGAAATGTGTGACATACTGATCCAAATGTGGGAGGATGTTGTAGAATCAGGTCCACCCCCAGGTCTGTCTGACCTTCGCCATAAGGTTGAAAAAGGGGATATTCGGGGCCCAGCACTATTATGCGATCTAATCATGTTAGTAGCCTACAGACACTCCTTATCTGGTGTTTCGTTAAATAAGGGTTTCCCGGAGGGGCGTGGCTAGCTGCCGAGCGTAATGGCCGCAGCCTGAAGGAGCTCCGGGAGTGAGACCGTCCTCCCCGCCATCCGCTCAATGATCCGCGCTTAAAAGCGAGCCTAAAGTCCACGCCAGTAACACTGGAGCGAAGCGACACCCAGCGATACCGCTCCGGAGTCTCCCCGTGGCCTGAGAACAGATAGTTGGGGCCTATATCCTCGGCTGAAGCCGGAGCCTCGATTAGGGAGGCGCGACCCGGGTGCTGCGCACGAGACCCGGGAACGCTGCGGTGAAGTGCCTTCAGCCCGGAAGCCAGACGGACTGCACAGAAGACGACCCGGGGGGTGGTGCCCGGAGCCTGACTGCCTCGGACTGACAGCATATCAGTGGCACTGCTGCATCGACGAGGTGGGGGCGGAGCGGTGCTCCGGCTGTGCATTTGCGGCTACACGGCATCTGAGACGCCGGGAGTGACGGGGCTGGTGGCCTGGATGGACCGGGGGCTGATGTGAGGGCCTGAATAGATGTCTGTGACGCCCGAACTCCATTATATAAAGTACGTGTACCGCCTACACAAGCCAGGTGCGGCGGCGGTGATCTGCGGGACGGCGACGCACCGCGCCCTTTATGGCGAGGGGCGCGGATGAGTGGGACACACGGGCGCATGCGGCTGTAGGAGCCTCAGAGTGGTGGTGAGTGGCTCACTGGTGTGCCGTCCCCCGTGGGCTCTGCCCCCACGCAGTGCCGGAGCCTGAGGAGTGGCGGCGCCGCCTCGAGCACAGCGTGGAGATCAAGGGCGACTGGTCCTGGGGCCCTGCGCTCTGTCCCTTGTGCCATAGCGCTAACAACCATCTATATAGCCTGGTCCCCGGCTCCGTCATGAGCGGTAAAGGGAGTAGGGCGCATCAGCAAGGGAAATTGGACAAGTACGCATATACTAAAGACTCTCCCCCGTTGACGGAACGCGCCGATCGCACAGAGAGGGCCCCCGCTGCAGCTGGCCCGCCTAAAGTGACAGAGGATATCATGGCCGCCCTTACTAAAGTGCAAACGACGGTGGGGTCTATTTCCATGGACGTGACGCTCCTCCGCGCTGACTTCCAGAAAATGTCCACCAGAGTCACGGAGGTTGAACAGGTGACTGCTACTCTGGCGAAAGACTCTAGCTTTCTGCTTTCAAAAGTGTCGCATCTAGAGGCCGAAAACAAGCGCATGCTCGAGAGGCTTGATGACCAGGAAGGGCGCTCCCGTCGCAACAACGTACGCATCACAGGCATTCCGGAGAGCGAGGGGAGCCCAGCCATGGATCTCTACGTGGAGAACCTCATAAAAACTGAACTGCAACCCAGGGGACTTTCTGCCTTCTTTTCGGTGGAGCGGGCGCACAGGGTGCCCGGGGGTAGGCCTAAGATCGGAGCTCCCCCCCGGCTGGTCCTGGCCCGTATTTTTAACTTTCGCGATCAAGATGCCATTCTCCAGACGGCCCGCGTGGCTTCACCCTTGCGTATACAGAATTCGCAAGTGTCCTTCTTTCCGGACTACACGGCGGCTGTGTCGGCGCGCTGGAGAAGTTTCTTGGAAGTAAAATAGAGACTGAGGGCCCGTGAACTTTCCTATTCCATGTTATTTCCAGCCAGGCTGCGGGTGGTAGCGGATGGGAAGACGTGGTTTTTCGAATCGCCTGAGGAAGCGCATGATTGGCTTGAGGGATGGCAGCAGGTGAAACATTCAGGACGTTCAGACAGGCAAAAGCGGCCTACTGGAGAGACGGAGGAACCCACTGGCCGAGATGGTGCTGTGGAAGCTGCGGCCCGGCTGCAACGCGAGGCTTAATCCAGAAGCGATAAACTTTGACTCTTTATTGGACGGTGGAGGGTAAGGGGGACGGCTCCTGGGTGGTGAGGTGTCTGCGCACTCCTAATGTAGCTCGGAACATTTGGACGCTCGAAATGGGGATGTTTCTGGTCTTTCTCGGACCTCCCGCTCCTTGCACAGAAGTTAGGTATTGGGGTATGGGTTCTGAGCACTCTGCTGAGTTGGGGTGGCGGGCAGTTTGGAGTCCGCATGGCAGGGAGGCAGGGAGGGGGTTGGGGGGAAAGGGGGTATTTCTTCAGGTTTTTTCAGTATTTACGGTTCAAATTGAAAGTAATGTATACAATGCAGTGCACACAGCCACTACAGAACACATGCTGCGCGTCGATCCCTACGCGCTGTTAATTACCCTCGTTCTCACGCGCTCTAATGTCTGCTGCTTGTGAGGGGGAGCCTGCGACGAGTTCCTCCACTCCGATACCGCCACTCTCCCTACTCACGTGGAACGTGCGTGGCTTGGGGGACAAAATTAACCGTGGCCTAGTCCTGCATAGTCTCAAGAGATGTGCTCCAGCGATTGTCCTACTACAGGAAACCCATCTGACTAACACAACTAGTAAGGCAATGGACCGATGGGGCTACGAAATGGTGGCGCATTCAGAATTTACCTCCGGGTCTAGGGGGGTGGGCATTCTGGTACGGAAGCAGTACCCATTAGTTATACACAAACATAAAACGGACAGATCGGGGAGGTTCGCGGCGATAGCCACCCAGTGGGAGGGACGCCCCCTTAACATAGTCTCTGTTTATATTCCTCCCGCAATGCATGCCACTGCGCTGCCGGCACTTAGTGAGTTTCTCCTTGACCTACCAGAAGGGGAACTGCTCCTCGGCGGCGATTTTAATGCAGTTGTAGATGAAGCACTTGATAGACACCCTCAGCGAACAGGTGGGGCGGGAATGTCCCGTTTCGGAAGTTTTGTTGAAGCCCTGGGGCTGTCGGACTTGTGGCGGCTGCATCACCCAACAACAAAGCACTACACGTATCACTCGGGGGTGCATAACAGTCTCACTAGGATTGACTACTTCCTGGGCTCCGCTAATTGTCTTCGCAATATAGACAGTGTTGAGATCAGACCCAGGGGTATCTCCGACCACTCCCCGCTACTTCTGAAGTACGAATGTTACCGCCTCGCACGTCGTCGTATCCCTTCAATACGCCCCGGTTATCTACAGGTCCCCGCGATCCACAAGGCGCTTTCGAAGGCATCGAGCCTCTACTTTGTGGAAAATGCCCCCTCGGTTGCCTCACCGACGATTTTGTGGGAGGCATATAAAACGGCCCTCCGAGATAAGGCGCTCACTACCATAGCAGCGCACAAGCGAGCGCATCTGGCAGAGCTGGAGTCGATCGAACAAGAGCTGCACTCGGCAGAGGCACGACAGGCTCGGGACCCCTCTCCGGAGTCGGCCTCGGACCTGAAGACCGCACAGACCAAGTATAGGGCGCACCTCACAGAGTACACGAAGCAACAGTTGATAGCCACGCGGCACAAGATATATGACCTGGGTGATTTTTTTTTTTTTTGATTTTCAACAAACTTTATTGGTTTCCTCAAGATCTCGACATACATCATCATCAGTACACTGCATACCAAAACCTTATTGACAAGTGCCTCGAAGGGACTCTAACCCAAGAAGCCGTAGGGCAGTTATCCACTAATTACCAAGGGACCAAGCCCACACAAGGCACCCAGCAGTGGTCTGGCCATTGCGTCGTCCAGAAGCCTCCTAGTAAGTCCGCAGCAATCTTGCCCCCCGTAGGGGTGCAACACCTTGTAAAGACCTTTCTCTTCCATAATGTACAGTCGATGTCACTGCGAAATCGATGACCTGGGTGATAAGACTGGGAAGCTCCTGGCGTGGCTCGACAGGCGGGAGGGTGGAGCCAGGTGGATAGCGCAACTCAAATCTGAGGAGGGCCAGGTGCTGACGGAACCCAACGCGATAGTGGGCGCTCTTGCGCGTCATTTCCAGCTGGTTTACTCCTCCACCTCCTCCATGACAGAGGAGGAGGCGGGGACATATGTGCGGGATTTGGCGATGCCCCGGCTCACCCCTGAGGCGGCGAGTGTCTTGGAGGCGGACATCACAGGAGAGGAGGTACAAATGGCAATCGTTGCGCTGCAATCGGGTAAGGCGGTGGGACCGAATGGCATTCCGGTCGAACTCTATAAGCGGACAGCCGGGACGGTTGCCCCTCATTTGCTTAATATGTTTACAGATAGTCTCCGTGTGCGCGAACTCCCACAGGACCAGCGAACAGCCACCATAGTGGCTATACTGAAACCTGGCAAGCCTGCTTCAGAGTGTCACTCCTATCGTCCTATATCGCTGCTGAATGCGGAGGTGTAGGTCCTTGCGAAACTTTTGGCGTCCAGACTAACACCGCATTTGCTAGACATTATACACCCAGACCAATCTGGTTTTATGCCCGGCAGGAGCACGGCCCTTAATTTGCGGCGCTTACACGGCGTGTTGGCCCGAGTGGGGCAATTGCAGGAGCCAGCGGTGCTGCTCTCGTTGGATGCGCGAATGGCATTTGACATGGTCGAATGGCCCTTCCTCTTCGCAGTACTATCACATTTGGGCTTTGGACCCAAATTTTGTGCATAGGTCCGGCTTCTCTATACTTAACCACTGGCCCATGTTGCCGTTAACGGGCATATGTCTGAAGACTTTCCCCTGATGCGTGGCACTCGTCAGGGGTGCCCCCTATCGCCCCTGCTCTTCGCCCTAGCGCTGGAGCCCTTGGCGGCTTGGATCCGCTGGGAGCCCCTGATACGGGGACTTAAGTGCACAAATGACTGGGAAGACCGCATATCCCTCTACGCGGATGATGTGCTGCTCTATCTATCTTCCCCGAGGCGCTCAATCCTCGCTCTACTTAACATTTGCGAAATCTTCGGGAGAGCGTCCGGCTATACGATCAACTGGTCAAAATCGGTAATGTATGTGCTGCACGGCCCTTCCCCTCGGCTCCCCGCGAACTGCCCACTACAGACGGCGCTGGGATCGTTGAAATATTTGGGTATCCACGTCACTGCAAACCATGCGGACTTCCTAAAACTGAATCTGCAACCCTCACTTGACCGGCTCAAATGCGATGTGCGTCACTGGGGTGCGTTGCCGCTCACGTTGCTGGGGAAAGCTGCCCTGTTTAAAATGATGGCCCTGCCTCGATTCGTATATATACTGGAAAACACACCGTGTCGCATACCGCCGGAATACTTCCGCGCGGTAGCAGCGCAGGTGACTAACCTTCTGTGGGGTGGCAGACCACCGCGTATAGCACAGTCCAAATTAACTCGCGGCTGGTATGATGGAGGGATAGCGCTTCCAGACATTCAACTCTATTACTGGGCGGCGCAGCTAAAAGTAATTAATCAGTGGCTCCATGTTCCGCGCACAGACCCGGCATTCAAAGCCGATAGGGACCTACTGGGGGAGCGAGGGGTGCTGTCACCCCTGTATGATGGTAAACTGGCTCCTGCGCTCATCGGCTCACTTAGACAGACCGTTGCCATTTGGCACGCGGCGCAGGCCAAGTTAGGGTGGCGCGGGGTCTTGACCCAACTCACACCTCTGTGGGACACAAAACAGCTCGGGAAGCTCAGAAACAGCAGGGGCTTTGATAATTGGGACAATATCGGGATCTCCACAATTGGCGACATGTGGCACAGGGGTGGCATCATTACATTTGAGCGCCTTCAGCAACAATACGAACTGGCGTCCTCCGAATGGTTCCGATACACACAATTCAAACACGCCTTACTGGCGAGGTTGACACCAGGCGCGGCGGTACCGGAGGCATCGCCCTTGGAGGACCGGTTATTAACGGATTATATGCCCAAAAGGGCCACATCGCTTACATACCGCAAACTGATTAACAACCTACCTGACCCAGTGGGTCCTCTCCGTGAGAAATGGTCCCGGGATATGGGGGAATTTTATGACCCGGAGTGGCGGGAGGCGCTGGCTTCACCGCGTGAGGCGGGTATACCATCGAGGCTCCGACTGGTACAGCTCCGCATTCTGCACCGCTCATACTACACCAGACACACTCTACACATTATAGGTAGTGTGTCACATATGTTCTGCCTGCGCGGCTGCGGGGAGGTGGGAACCTTCCTCCATACCATATGGGAATGCCCCGTACTCCAGGAGTACTGGAAACAGGTGATGCGGACGCTGTCGCAGTCAGGGGGAGTCTCACTAATACCAGAACCTAGACGCTGCCTGTTGAATATATGGGAACCTAACGACCTCTCGCGCCTGGCGCAGGGCTGGGCTACGCTAGGGATTATGATAGCCAAACGCAACATAGCTCAAAAATGGGGAACAGGGGAATTGCCGAGACTAACCGCATGGGGAGCAGACATGGACGAGGCCATGTTTGCTGAGAGGTCGGCCTTTATTGGACGAGGCTGCCCTCGTAAATGGAGTAAAGTGTGGGGGGCGTGGAATAAATTCAGAGGTGGCATCTGTGACCCACCCTCAGATTCTGACGATGATGCCTCGGACTCAGACTGATGCGGGGAGGCCCAGAGGTATAGGCGCGGGGTGGTGGGTATTGATGACATGCACTGTTGTGGAATTGTTACCTACAAACTTGTCACTATCAGTGGCTACTGAACTGCTCAATATTGTGGAAAACTGCGTGTTCGACTGCTGTGTTGTACTGCTGCTTATTATTAAAAATAAAAACAAATTTAAAAAAATAAATAAATAAATAAATAAAAAATAAGGGTTTCCGATGAGGGAGGTACAGCCTGTTTGGAGAGACCGCGTCGCTTGCGCAGATGGCAACCCTGAAATACCGGCAGGTTTTAGGCAGATGTGGGTCCATGTCCCTTGGAAAAGGTCTGACGTCCTCCAACTTAAAAATCAATTGCCTGACCCGCGTAAAAATCCAGCAGGTTATTCTAAGGAATTGACTCAGACACTCCAATCTGGCGTAATGACTTTAGCAGATATAGATATGTTAACGGGACAAGTAGTACCGACTGAAGTATGGTCCAACAATACGCCATAATGATCAAACAGAATTTGGCCATACATGGAAGGTATTTAAGGAAGCTGACAGAGCTCGAACTGGCGGTGAGAAACCCGATCCCATGATCTTGGCCCTTCCGGCCCAGATATTTACTGCCATGAAAAAGATGTTGACACCCCACCGTATTAATTGGGACAGATTAGCTGCTTGTAAACAAAAGAAAGATGAAAGTGTCTCTGACTTTTTCACACGATTCGAAAGCACATTCAACGACTATAGTGGACAGGACATGACTACAGAAGGGGGACAGCGACTGTTTGTGGATAAATTTGTGTCTAATCTGTTGCCAGAACTTGGGACTAAGCTCAAAATGTCAGAAAGTGCATGGCCCATTTCCAACCCGTCTGGTATTTTGACAATGACCCAGTACTATGAGAATAGGGAGAATGAAGAGCGAGATAGAACGGATAAAAAGACTAAAGACTTAAAGATAAAGGTCTTACTCCAACAAGCATACCCGACCCAGACCCAAAACAGAGGTGCCCCTAAGTTTCAACGAATAGCTCAGAGACCTGCCCCCGTAACTCCTCGCCCGCCGCTGGGACCCAAACAGTGCGCTTATTGTCACCAAGAGGGTCATTGGCGCGACGAGTGTCCCTTGTTGGCCCAAAACAACTCTGCCCCCGCTGACCACTTCACAGGACAACGTCCCCAGAGAGGACGAGGCCGAGGCGGACCTAGAACACAGTTACAGGACAGGCGCTCCCTTATGCAAGAGAATAGATTTGATACCGCTAATTATGAGGACCGCAATTACTTTACTGAGGATTATGAGCCTGAAGAAGGGACTGGGTATTTGTCCCACTAGGATTGCCAAGGACAAGAGAAGGAACCCGTGCCTATTCCTGTTGACCAGAAGGGACCGTATGTTCATGTTACAACACTGGGCTCTATGGAAAAATTCTTGGTCGACACTGGTGCAACCAAAAGTTCTATTGCTAGGTCCAAAGTCCTTGGGGCCCCCTTGTCTGGCGCGAATAACATTTCTGTAGGGTTTTCTGGCACCCCAGTATCTAGCCCCATTTCACAACCACTGGAACTAACGATAGGACCCTACACAGTTGATTCCCCTTTGGTTTTGACTTCTACATGTGGGGAAAATTTGTTGGGTTTAGATCTATTAAAAAGATTACATGAAACAATATACTGTTCTCCTGATGCGGTTTACATCACTATGGGTCCCCCACCACACACCCAGTATATTTAGCCTCCTCAGATCCAATTCCCCAGGAACTTCAGAAAGTCTCTCCTGATCTTTGGGCCCAAGGTGATACTGATGTCGGCCTTTTGTCCATACCCCCCTTTTCTGTTACCCTGCAGGAAAATGCTCGCCCTCCCCGACTTCCCTAATACAAAATACCCAAAGAAGGGGAAAGGGCATTATTCCAGATCATTTCTGAACTTGTTAACAAGGGTGTAGTTGAAGAGACAAGAGGAAATGTGTGCAATAGCCCAATTTTGCCTGTCCTAAAACGCACCGATCCTTCCAAGCCCCCTCTTTATCATTTTGTCATTGATTTGCGCGAGATAAACAAAATAGTAGTTCCCCAGTTTCCTGTGGTCCCAGATATCACCACCCTACTGACTATGGTTCACCCGTCTGCATGTTTTTTCACTGTCATTGACTTAAAAAATACCTTCTTTAGTATACCCGTTGATGAACAGAGTAGGGCCCTTTTTGGTTTCTCATTGGCAGGACGGAGTTTCTGGTTCTGCAGAGCTCCACAAGGATATACAGAGAGCACTTCAATTTATAGTCAGGCCCTCAAGGGCCAACTTGATTCCCTGACCCTACCCCAAGGTACAGCACTACTCCAGTACGTTGATGATTTGCTTATAGCAGCAGACACCGAGACGTTGTGTAAAGAAGCTACAATGAAATTGCTCCTACATCTGGCCCAGTTCAATCACAGTTTCTTTATCCAAACTCCAATATTGTTGACATGAGGTGACCTACTTAGGTCATCTCCTGTCGAAGGAGGGACGCCGCCTCACCCCTGAACGAATACAAACAATCAGTAAAATGCCCCCACCAAAGATGCAGAAGGAGGTCCGTGCTTTCATTGGTATCATCTCCTACTGCTGCCAGTGAATACCCATTGTTGATTGATTATTTACATGAATTGACCACTAACCTACGTCTCATTCATCGTCAGGTACAAGATATCCTGCCACCCAAACCAGAGGACCCTGGTCACACCATCCAGCCCGGTGACTGGGTCTGCATCCAGAACTTCCAGAGAACAAAGAACTTGGAGCCGAGGTAGAAGCCGCCCCAGCAAGTGTTGCTGGCTACCAGGTCTGCAGTGAAGGTGGCAGGAAGAAAAAACTGTCCACGGAGTGCATTGCAAGAAGGTGCCCCTACCACTACCATACGACGGGTGGGTCAAGGAAGGCCTGGGTGACGACGAATGTGAAAGAGTCCCACGCTTTGTACCCTTCGGTGACGCCAACATTGCCTGGGCTTCATCTGAACGAGAGGACGACGACATCCTGCAATCTGCCGTTCCTCCGCAACTGAGGTTGTGGGACACTCAACAGCCAGAGCCTTTGTTTCCTGATCAGACAACGCCCAGGTCCACTCGGTACAACCTCCGACCCAGAAAAAAGGACTGAAGAGACAAGGGTCTCTGCCCTCTGCTTGACATGGTCCGACAAACCGCTGCAGGGCTGTGATACACCGACGCTTTTGGCCAGAGCCGGTACAGCAGACTGGAACGTGCCAATAGGGCCGCCGGAATCACTAACCTCCAATCACAGGCAGCAACTAGGGAAGACCAAGTGAAGCAGACGATGAACAAAATGAACACTGAAAGCTTGAAGAGCAAAGAAATAAAGAAACAAGAGTACATGAAGACAATACGTGGCCGGTACTCGATCTGTCTAATCGTATTAATGACTATTTCACTGGGACTGGCCTGCCTCGGATGGGTAATACACGCTACCCTTGCAGCATCTGAGCCTCCTACCACTATAGAATCGCCTCATCAACATGTGTCATTACCCACCCATGAGAGAAACAGAAGGACAGGTTTCTTTAACAACACTTTCATTCAAATGCTACACCAGCACCAGCTTGTGGTGAACACGACAAACTGTTGGCTATGTGGGTTGCTGCCCCATACTGCAAGCACTGGGATGTCCCTGATTCCTGCTCCTTTTTCTCGAGCTGGCTCGGCCTACGGCTGGTACACTGTGTTCTTTGATGCATTCTATTCAGGTGACACATCCACGCGATCCCTGGGAAAGATCAGTAGCAGACAAGCATTCCGCCACATCATGGCTGCGGAGTGGCCAAGCATGAATAAAGATTCAGCAGAAAAGAATGAATATGAGGACAATCATGGGTCTTTCTATCCATCGAACAACTACAATGGTGGGGGAAAGAAAAGACTGCCACCTATCAGAGATCTCCCTGTCTACCCACATCCCGGGAAATACTGCATGAAGAGCAGTGGAACAGTATGGGTGGGAGAAAGTGACTGTGCCTACACAATCCAGCTCAATGGTTCGACTCTCCCAGCTCTGGTGTCCTCACTGAACACGTACTTTGTGTGTGGGAACAAGGCCTACACCTGGCTACCCAAGTCTTGGGCAGGCACCTGTTACATTGCTTGGTTGCTTCCCCCCACCTACACAGCGATGCAAAACACCACATCCAGAAGAGAGGTGTGGTTGACACTGAAGACACAGCTGGCCAAGAATTTGGTGACTTTGCTAAAGGGTTCCTCCCCTTTTGGGGCCCTATGGTCAATAGTCGCAATCTCCGACATCTCACCAGGGTGGTAGAAGCCACCATCAACGCAACTGCCGGTGCCCTCAGTAACATCACGGCTGAACTTCAAGCGGACCGCCTCATGACTTTACAGCATTGCAATCCTTGCAGCCGCATTGTTCTCTTGCTGCCTCTGTGTTCAATGCGTGCCCGTGCTGTGTGGGCTCTGTGCCACCTCTTTGGCACACAAACAAGTAAATTCACACCATCACAATGCCATGATGATGATCGAGAAAGAGGTCCAGGTGATGATGGACATTGACCTGGATGACGACTGATTGTTGCCTCTGCATGGCAAAAGGAGGGACTGTTGAACTGTATTTTAAAATGAGCCACATGACTCCATTTTGTGTTGCCATGCTCTCGGCAACCTGATGAAGAATTGCTTTCCACGTCCCTGTTGAAACTTGCCCAACCCTCCCTGCTCCTTGTGGTCGAGCTGATTCCGAGAAGCTGCCTGTGTGCCTCACCCCCCAGTTGTGCCAGAGACTCAGCCACATCCTGTCCATTGTTGGTAACTCAACCTGTCACGACCAGCTGCACTGTGACCACACCAACTGATAGAGGAAGCACGAGGCTGTGCACTGTGACCACACCAACTGATAGAGGAAGCACGAGGCTGTGCCCCAAGACCACACCAGTTGGGCAAGGAAGCACGGGGCTGTGGACATTGTGCAATCAGAGAACAGATGTCCCCTGACCACGATTGCACCACAAGACTGACGAAGAACTTGTCAGAATGAGGAACTTATCAAAATGTGGAACTGTGTATTGTACAAATGGGCGTGGCTAGCGCTATAAATATGTGTAAGCTGTGGAGTAAAACAGCAGTCTCCGTAGAATTGTCTTTGTACCATTCTGGGACCTCTGTCCTTAGTCGAGCTAATAAATAACTTACTTCCCTCCACGGCTGGTTGTCCTGGACTCTTTGGTAATGTATGATTTAAGCAAGAAGAACCCGTAGATTTTAAGGTGTCCCCTGCAACACTGGCTTTGACTCTCCTAGTGGGGGGGGTCTCCAAAAAGCCAGTTCTACAGAGAGATTTGTTTCGCTACACATCTTTCTGTGATATTCGCAAGAAAAGGTAGGTTAGTGATGGGGCGGAAGTTGTTGAGGTCGTTCGCATCAGCTGTGGGTTTTTTAAGCAGAGGGGTGACCTGCCCAGTTTTGAAGGAAACAGGAAAGGAGCCTTGACAGAGGGAGAGGTTGACCAGAATGGTCCAATAGGAAAGAGAATGGGTATAGAAGTCAATGGCAATGGCACTAGGGATGGGGTCAAGAGAATGGTTGGAGGGCTTTGTTTCGAGGATGCATTCGAGGAGGGCATCTTCAGAGATGGGGTCAAAGTTCTGCCAAATGGCTAAGGAATTGTGCTCCTCTGGAGGGGTAGGATGAATGACCTGATCCACCAGTGATTTCACTTTTTCATCAAAGAATATAGCGAATTCCGCTGCTTTCTTTGTAGAATCCTCCAACTTGGAGGTTGGGGGAGAGCAGTTTGGGTTATTGATGAGATCGAATCGTTTTTTGGGTCTATTTTTGGCTGAGTCGAGGAGGGTTCTGAAGTGCGATGCTTTTTCAAGGAAGATGTGCTTGTGCTACTTGGATCTTGCTGAACGAAGCGTGGCCAAATTATTGGTGGAGGGCGCTTGCCTCCATTGTTTCTCCAGGATTCTTAGGTACTTCCTTTCTTCATAAAGGGATTTGTTGAACCAAGGTGCTGAGGGAGTGGGCCTTTTCCTTTTGCTTTGAAGAGGAGCGACGTTATTGATTTCGACTGCTAGGACTGAGAGGCATTGGGAGGTGAGTTCGTTAACATCCAGGTTTGGGTCTAGCCTTGGGAGTGATAGCAAAGCAGAATCACAGAGGGTACCGAGGTCAATATTTTTAGTGTTACGGAACCAGGAGGTAGCCCTCTTAGGTTGGCCGAGAGTTATAGAGTGTGACAGGTGAAGAGAGAATGGGATGAGGAGGTGGTCAGACCAGTCTACATGAATAGGGGTAGCGATAGTAAGCATGCCTGCTTTAGAAATAACAAGGTCCAGGATTGAGCCCTTACAGTGTGTTGTATCTGTGCAGTGTTGGATAAGATCGTTTGCGGAGAGGAAGTTGGCCAGCATATTCGCAGAAGAGTCTTCCAGCAAGCCCCAGTGGAGATTGAAGTCACCCACGAAGATCTGATTGTCACTTTGCGAGTATTGGTCGCTAATGAGGTCACTGAGTTCCTCCATAAACGAAGGGCCGCTACCAGGCGGGTGGTAAATGGCATGGAATCAGAGGGGTGAGCGGTGGTGCAATTGAAGCTCAAGTGATAGGCATTTAAAGGTGCGGAAGGAGCTGTTAGGAAAAGCCTTAAGTTGAAGGGAGTTTCTAAAGAATCCCAAAGCAACAACGGCGGACCTCCTATTCCGCACCTCGTGCCAGTTCCTATATGTGCGATCGCTGTGCAGACTACCCCTACGCCAGCCGTCGAGTGGCGTAACTGTACTCCAGATCAAAGAATCATGTGACAAATGGGGGTGCGCAAGGAACAAGGAAAACTAAACAGAGAGGGGACAAGGAATAAGAAACGAAAACTCTTACACATGATACTTTGTTTGGTAAGAAGGTTGATTTGGTGCCTCATATTATATTATACATAGTTTGTGTTTTATTCAAAGATGCCGTCTAACTAAACCTTGCACACATTTTTTTATTCATCATTCTACAGTATCAATTCTCTAACTCTTGGTTTTCCTTGTCCCTTCTCTGTTTCGTTTTCCTTGTCCTCTCTCTGTTTCTTTTTCCTTGTCCTCTCTCTGTTTCTTTTTCCTTGTCCCCTCTCTGTTTCTTTTCTTTTCTCTTCCACATGATTTTTATTATTCTAGCATCCAATGAATTCCTATGCTGGATATTAGGTCAACACTGTTAGCATGGTGTACAAATAGTTGACTCAATTTGGTATTAATGTTATAAATTACATGCTTTGTTCTGACATATGATGTGTTTTTTCTTTTTCTTTGTTAGGACTGTGCAGTCAAATTGTTCAGAACTTTGTGTCTTTTTCTGTTTTGTTTGTATCAATACCGTTTACCTTTGTGTGTGTTCTTTTGTACAATTTGTGTTATGTTTTGTAGTCTTGTGCCGTTTGATTTATATGTTATTTATATGTGCCTATGTTATAACTTTACAGCCCTGAGGAAGTTCCCTATATGGGAATGAAACGCGTTGGCTGGATTGTCTAAACCCAATGATTTTTATAAGAATTATTTTTGAATAATGAAGTTACTTTTCTATCCACACTGGCCTATTGGACTTCTTGAGCTGTGTCACACTCGCTTCACCCCCTGGACTCTGACCTCGAACCGAACCTTCCTTTTGGGTTCTTAGGAAGGTCCTTTTTCCGAGCACACCTTAGGCCCAGTTAGTCCTCCGCTTCCCCTGTGAGGGGGTGAGTGCTCAGGCACCCCCGACCTCTGGGTGCCAACACAGTGCCAAAGCAGCCTTTGCCTCATTATCCAATGCAGTGAAGCAGCAGACCAGCCTTTGCCTCAGAATCCAATGCAGTGAGCAGCAGACCAGCCTTTGCCTCAGAATCCAATGCAGTGAGCAGCAGACCAGCCTTTGCTTCCGAATCCAATGCAGTGAGCAGCAGACCAGCCTTTGCTTCAGAATCCAAAGCAGTGAGCAGCAGACCAGCCTTTGCCTCAGAATCCAATGCAGTGAGCAGCAGACCAGCCTTTGCTTCAGAATCCAATGCAGTGAGCAGCAGACCAGCCTTTGCTTCAGAATCCAATGCAGTGAGCAGCAGACCAGCCTTTGCCTCAGAATCCAATGCAGTGAGCAGCAGACCAGCCTTTGCTTCAGAATCCAATGCAGTGAGCAGCAGACCAGCCTTTGCCTCAGAATCCAATGCAGTGAGCAGCAGACCAGCCTTTGCTTCAGAATCCAATGCAGTGAGCAGCAGACCAGCCTTTGCTTCAGAATCCAATACGCAGCAGACCAGCCTTTGCCTCAGAATCCAATGCAGTGAGCAGCAGACCAGCCTTTGCCTCAGAATCCAATGCAGTGAGCAGCAGACCAGCCTTTGCTTCAGAATCCAATGCAGTGAGCAGCAGACCAGCCTTTGCTTCAGAATCCAATGCGCAGCAGACCAGCCTTTGCCTCAGAATCCAATGCAGTGAGCAGCAGACCAGCCTTTGCCTCAGAATCCAATGCAGTGAGCAGCAGACCAGCCTTTGCTTCAGAATCCAATGCAGTGAGCAGCAGACCAGCCTTTGCTTCAGAATCCAATGCGCAGCAGACCAGCCTTTGCCTCAGAATCCAATGCAGTGAGCAGCAGACCAGCCTTTGCCTCAGAATCCAATGCAGTGAGCAGCAGACCAGCCTTTGCTTCAGAATCCAATGCAGTGAGCAGCAGACCAGCCTTTGCTTCAGAATCCAATGCGCAGCAGACCAGCCTTTGCCTCAGAATCCAATGCAGTGAGCAGCAGACCAGCCTTTGCCTCAGAATCCAATGCAGTGAGCAGCAGACCAGCCTTTGCTTCAGAATCCAATGCGCAGCAGACCAGCCTTTGCCTCAGAATCCAATGCAGTGAGCAGCAGACCAGCCTTTGCTTCAGAATCCAATGCAGTGAGCAGCAGACCAGCCTTTGCCTCAGAATCCAATGCAGTGAGCAGCAGACCAGCCTTTGCTTCAGAATCCAATGCAGTGCGCAGCAGACCAGCCTTTGCCTCAGAATCCAATGCAGTGAACAGCAGACCAGCCTTTGCTTCAGAATCCAAAGCAGTGCAGCAGCAAAGCAGCCTTTGCCTCACAATCCAACGCAGTGCAGCAGAAAAGCAGTCTTCGCCTCACAATCCAACGCAGTACAGCAGAAAAGCAGTCTTTGCCTCACAATCCAATGCAGTGCAGCAGCAAAGCAGCCTTTGCCTCATAATCCAACGCAGTAGCAAAACAGTCTTTGCCTCATAATACAATGCAGTGCAGCAGAAAAGCCAACCATTGCCTCATAATCCAATGCAGTGCAGTGCAGTAGCAAAGCAGCCTTTGCCTCATAATACAATGCAGTGCAGCAGCAAAGCAGCCTTTGCCTCAGAATCCAACACAGGGCAGCAGCAAAGCAGCCTTTGCCTCAGAATCCAACGCAGTGCAGAAGCAAAGCAGCATTTGCCTCACAATCCAAAACAGTGCAGCAGAAAAGCAGCCGTTGCCTCACAATCCAACACAGTACAGCAGAAAAGCAGCCTTTGCCTCATAATCCAAAGCAGGGCAGCAGCAAAGCAGCCTTTGCCTCATAATACAATGCAGTGCAGCAGAAAAGCCAACCATTGCCTCATAATCCAACGCAGTAGCAAAGCAGTCTTTGCCTCACAATCCAATGCAGTGCAGCAAAAAAGCCAACCATTGCCTCACAATCCAACGCTGTGCAGCAGCAAAGCAACCTTTGCCTCATAATCCAATGCAGGGCAGCAGAAAGGGCAACCATTTAGTCACAATCCAATGCAGTGCAGCAGCAAAGCAGCCTTTGCCTCACAATCCAACGCAGTGCAGCAGCAAAGCAACCTTTGCCTCATAATCCAACACAGTGCAGCAGCAAAGCAGACTTTGCCTCACAATCCAACACAGCGCAGCAGCAAAGCAGCCTTTGCCTCATAATCCAATGTAGGGGAGCAGCAAAGCAGCCTTTGCCTCATAATCCAACGCAGTGCAGCAGCAAAGCAGCTTTTGCCTCACAATCCAACGCAGTGCAGCAGAAAAGCCAACCATTGCCTCATAATCCAATGCAGTGCAGCAGCAAAGCAGCCTTTGCCTCAGAATCCAACACAGTCCAGCAGCAAAGCAGCCTTTGCCTCACAATCCAATAAAGTGCCGCAGAAAAGGCAACCATTGCCTCATAATCCAATGCAGTGTAGGAACAAAGCAGCCTTTGCCTCACAATCCAACGCAGTGCCTCATAATCCAATGTAGGGGAGCAGCAAAGCAGCCTTTGCCTCATAATCCAACGCAGTGCAGCAGCAAAGCAGCTTTTGCCTCACAATCCAACGCAGTGCAGCAGAAAAGCCAACCATTGCCTCACAATCCAAAGCAGTGCAGCAGCAAAGCAGCCTTTGCCTCATAATCCAAAACAGTGCAGCAGAAAAGCAGCCGTTGCCTCACAATCCAACACAGTACAGCAGAAAAGCAGCCTTTGCCTCATAATCCAAAGCAGGGCAGCAGCAAAGCAGCCTTTGCCTCATAATCCAACGCAGTAGCAAAGCAGTCTTTGCCTCACAATCCAATGCAGTGCAGCAAAAAAGCCAACCATTGCCTCACAATCCAACGCTGTGCAGCAGCAAAGCAACCTTTGCCTCATAATCCAATGCAGGGCAGCAGAAAGGGCAACCATTTAGTCACAATCCAATGCAGTGCAGCAGCAAAGCAGCCTTTGCCTCACAATCCAACGCAGTGCAGCAGCAAAGCAACCTTTGCTTCATAATCCAACACAGTGCAGCAGCAAAGCAGACTTTGCCTCACAATCCAACACAGCGCAGCAGCAAAGCAGCCTTTGCCTCATAATCCAATGCAGTGAGCAGCAGACCAGCCTTCGCTTCAGAATCCAATGCAGTGAGCAGCAGACCAGCCTTTGCCTCAGAATCCAATGCAGTGAGCAGCAGACCAGCCTTTGCTTCAGAATCCAATGCGCAGCAGACCAGCCTTTGCCTCAGAATCCAATGCAGTGAGCAGCAGACCAGCCTTTGCTTCAGAATCCAATGCAGTGCGCAGCAGACCAGCCTTTGCCTCAGAATCCAATGCAGTGAACAGCAGACCAGCCTTTGCTTCAGAATCCAAAGCAGTGCAGCAGCAAAGCAGCCTTTGCCTCACAATCCAATGCAGTGCAGCAGAAAAGCAGTCTTCGCCTCACAATCCAACGCAGTACATCAGAAAAGCAGTCTTTGCCTCACAATCCAATGCAGTGCAGCAGCAAAGCAGCCTTTGCCTCATAATCCAACGCAGTAGCAAAACAGTCTTTGCCTCATAATACAATGCAGTGCAGCAGAAAAGCCAACCATTGCCTCATAATCCAATGCAGTGCAGTAGCAAAGCAGCCTTTGCCTCATAATACAATGCAGTGCAGCAGCAAAGCAGCCTTTGCCTCAGAATCCAACACAGGGCAGCAGCAAAGCAGCCTTTGCCTCAGAATCCAACGCAGTGCAGAAGCAAAGCAGCCTTTGCCTCACAATCCAAAACAGTGCAGCAGAAAAGCAGCCGTTGCCTCACAATCCAACACAGTACAGCAGAAAAGCAGCCTTTGCCTCATAATCCAAAGCAGGGCAGCAGCAAAGTAGCCTTTGCCTCATAATCCAACGCAGTAGCAAAGCAGTCTTTGCCTCACAATCCAATGCAGTGCAGCAAAAAAGCCAACCATTGCCTCACAATCCAACGCTGTGCAGCAGCAAAGCAACCTTTGCCTCATAATCCAATGCAGGGCAGCAGAAAGGGCAACCATTTAGTCACAATCCAATGCAGTGCAGCAGCAAAGCAGCCTTTGCCTCACAATCCAACGCAGTGCAGCAGCAAAGCAACCTTTGCCTCATAATCCAACACAGTGCAGCAGCAAAGCAGACTTTGCCTTACAATCCAACACAGCGCAGCAGCAAAGCAGCCTTTGCCTCATAATCCAATGTAGGGGAGCAGCAAAGCAGCCTTTGCCTCATAATCCAACGCAGTGCAGCAGCAAAGCAGCTTTTGCCTCACAATCCAACGCAGTGCAGCAGAAAAGCCAACCATTGCCTCATAATCCAATGCAGTGCAGCAGCAAAGCAGCCTTTGCCTCAGAATCCAACACAGTCCAGCAGCAAAGCAGCCTTTGCCTCACAATCCAATGAAGTGCCGCAGAAAAGGCAACCATTGCCTCATAATCCAATGCAGTGTAGGAACAAAGCAGCCTTTGCCTCACAATCCAACGCAGTGCCTCATAATCCAATGTAGGGGAGCAGCAAAGCAGCCTTTGCCTCATAATCCAACGCAGTGCAGCAGCAAAGCAGCTTTTGCCTCACAATCCAACGCAGTGCAGCAGAAAAGCCAACCATTGCCTCACAATCCAAAGCAGTGCAGCAGCAAAGCAGCCTTTGCCTCATAATCCAATGCAGGGCAGCAGCAAAGCAACCTTTGCCTCATAATCCAATGCAGTGCAGCAGCAAAGCAGCCTTTGCCTCATAATCCAATGTAGGGGAGCAGCAAAGCAGCCTGTGCCTCGTAATCCAACACAGTGCAGCAGCAAAGCAGCTTTTGCCGCACAATCCAACGCAGTGCAGCAGAAAAGCCAACCATTGCGTCATAATCCAATGCAGTGAAGCAGCAAAGCAGCCTTTGCCTCAGAATCCAACACAGTCCAGCAGCAAAGCAGCCTTTGCCTCACAATCCAATGAAGTGCCGCAGAAAAGGCAACCATTGCCTCATAATCCAATGCAGTTTAGGAACAAAGCCGCCTTTGCCTCACAATCCAACGCAGTGCAGCAGCAAAGCAGCCTTTGCCTCATAATCCAACACAGGGCAGTAGAAAATCAGCCTTTGCCTCATAAACCAAAACAGGGCAGCAGAAAATCAGCCTTTGCCTCACAAACCAACACAGTGCAGCAGCAAAGCAGCCTTTTCCTCATTATCCAACGCAGTGCAACAGAAAAGCAGCCTTTGCATCATAATCCATTGCAGGGCAGCAACAAAGCAGCCTTTGTCTCATAATAAAACGCAGTGCAACAGCAAATCAGACTTTGCCTCATAATCCAACGCAGTGCAGCAGCAAAGCAGCCTTTGCCTCATAATCCAACGCAGTGCAGCAGCAAAGCAGCCTTTGCCTCACGCAGTGCGGCAGCAAAACAGATTTTGCCTCATAATCCAATGCAGTAGCAAAGCAGTCTTTGCCTCATGATACAATGCAGTGCAGCAGCAAAGCAGCCTTTGCCTCATAATCCAACGCAGTGCAGCAGCAAAGCAGTCTTCGCCTCATAATACAATACAGTGCAGCAGAAAAGGCAACCATTGCCTCACAATCCAACGCAGTGCAGCAGCAAAGCAGCCTTTGCCTCTTAATCCAATGCAGTGCAGCAGCAAAGCATCCTTTGCCTCACAATCCAAAGCAGTGCAGCAGCAAAGCAGCCTTTGCCTCTTAATCCAATGCAGTGCAGCAGCAAAGCATCCTTTGCCTCACAATCCAAAGCAGTGCAGCAGAACAGCAGCCTTTGCCTCATAATACAATGCAGTGCAGGGGCAAAGCAGCCTTTGCCTTATAATCCAATGCAGTGCAGCAGCAAAGCAGCCTTTGCCTCACAATCCAATGCAGTGCAGCAACAACGGTGGGGAGGGGTCTCATACAGGGGTCCACCCTCAGAAGAGTCGTCAGAAGAGACCCTTCTACCATCACTTCCAGAGCTGTCCAGGCCATACTACTGCGGCACCAGTCTCTGTTCTTTCTTGGTGTGCTCTAGGCGCCACGTGCCATTTGCTGATACTCGTGGGTGCTAGCTCACGGGGGTATGGGGGGCATTGGGATAAATGGTGGAAGAGACCCTCCTCCCAAGACCTCCCCAGCTGTCCAGGCCGAGTGGCTGTGGCACCTGTCTCTGTTCATTATTGGTGTGCTCTAGGCGCTACGTGCCATTTCCTCCCCTTCACTGTATGGCGAATTATAATGTTTTGCTTATATCTTTAGGCATCCACATGTCCTGCTAGGTAATGTATTTTTTTCCCTTTGTGTATGTAAAGCGCTCTGATACCCACGGGTCTAGCTAGCGCTATATAAAACTTATAAATAATAAATAAATACTCGTGGGTCCTACCTAGCTCACCTGATGGCGCATTGGGCCGAGTGGTGGAAAGGCCCTCCTCGCACACCTCCCAGCTGTTTCAGCCATGGGACTGTGGCGCCAGTATCTGTTGATTATTCGTGTACTCTAGGCGCTACATGTCATTTGCTGTTCACCGGGGGCGCTAGCTCAACGTGGGGCTTGGGCTGAATGGGGAAAAAAGAGGCTGTGGAGCTGTGGAGCCCAAGGGGCTGTGGCGTCACCAGTGTCTGCTCATTTGGTGCGCTCTCAGCGCTACATGCCGTTTGCTGTTACTGTGTGCTCCTTCGCCCATGGAGGCGGAGGGGTGGTTACAGCCCTCCCTGGGGGGGCCCTGGCAGAATCTCACTTTTGCAGACGGCTGACAACGCTCAGCAGGACACTTTCACCAGCTTTAGGCGCCAACAAGAAGTGAAGCACTGCGGGCCCCTTGCCCAGGCTCCCAGTCCCTGCAGCACGCCTGCTCTCGTGGGGGGATGGGGGACCGAAGCTGCGAGGGCTGGGGGCGCCCACCTCCCTTCCAAGTCTGTGGAGATGCGTCGAATGGGCAGGGACCCCCCAGCCGAGGCGGCCTCGGTCCGAGGGTCCCCGAGGCGCGCTGGCAGCTTTAGAGTCAACCTCGAGGGGGCGCTGCGGCGTTTAGAAGGGCCTGAGATCACTGTTTGACGTTAATACACATGATTTTTATTTTTTGCATATTTATATAGCGCGAACTCAACCCGAAGGTTTTGGAGCGCTTTACATAGCACCGTATTTACATTACACATTCAGGCACGGGGAGATTAAGTGAGTTGCCCAGAATCACAGGATGTGGACGCGACCTCGAGGCTCGAACCCTGGTTTCCTGCACCAAAGTCGGCAGTTTAGCCGACGGACCACATCCTCTCCCTAGGGCACGAGTCGGGGTACCCTGGGGTGGAGGGCGTCCACCCACTTTTTTCACAAGGTGAACGCCGTCCACCATGCCAAGAAGTTGGGCTCTGTGAAAATATGCTGAAATCGTCCGGTGTAATGTCCAAACACCCACTTTTAGCAGCGACTGCGCGTTATCTGCTTTCCATCGGCAACAACGTGCAGCGGGGAGGGGGCTATCTTATTTCTAACTCCTGCTGGGCCCATGGCACGTGCTTGGCTCTTAACAAAGGTCGAGGTTGAGGGGTCATCAGGCCTCCTTTTGTTGAGTCTCCTGGCTGGCAGCAGTCGGGAGCCTCGCGCCTAGAAGCAAATGCAGCAGAGGGGAAGCAAAGGAGCCCACCTTTGAGCACTTCACACATACTTTAAAGAGCAGCATTTCACGTTATTCAGTCCCTGTTTAGGAGATCTGCAAGCGCTGCAAGAACGTCAGATGAGTTGGTATTTCCCAGTATGTGCACAGAATAAATAGCATTTATATAGTGCTTACTACCCCTGAGGAGGCGCTGTAATAATTTAAATATCCCCTTTTTTTTTAAGCACTATGTCTAGAGGAAGCTTTACGCTGACAAAAGGCAACATTGGTTTATGTGTAGTGTACAAAAGTGCGACTCTTCTGCTTAAATAAGAATTTGCAAGTTTACTCAAAATGTGCTCAAATGTACTCATGATACACCAGCTAAACATGTATGCGAGGGCTTAAGATCTGATATCACTTCTTGTGATGCCACTTCCTGTGATGTCACGCGCGTCATGCACCACAATGTCACGCGGCGTAATGTCACGCGCTGTGATGCCACTTGCTTACTTACTAACTAGGTTAGTCCCCCCACTTCTTTTTTAGGACTTGTGGCCTAATTCCATCATGGGATTCACACCACACTTTGCTACAGAGTTCACCGACCAGCGCTGGTGAACAGTGACCCGGTGACACGGACGAGCTTTACACGTGCTTGTGAACCGGTTAGACGGACGAACTTTACACGTGCTTGTGAACCGGTGAGACGGACGAGCTTTACAAGTGCTTGTGAACCGGTGACACGGACGAGCTTTATATGTGCTTGTGACCCGGTGACACGGACGAGCTTTACACGTGCTTGTGAACCGGTGACACGGACGAGCTTTAAACGTGCTTGTGATCCGGTGGTACGGACGAGCTTTACATGTGCCTGAGCTTTACACGTGCTTGTGACCCGGTGACACGGACAAGCTTTACACGTGCCTGTGACCCGGTGACACGGACGAGCTTTACACGTGCTTGTGAACCGGTTAGACGGACGAACTTTACACGTGCTTGTGAACCGGTGAGACGGACGAGCTTTACAAGTGCTTGTGAACCGGTGACACGGACGAGCTTTATATGTGCTTGTGACCCGGTGACACGGACGAGCTTTACACGTGCTTGTGAACCGGTGACACGGACGAGCTTTAAACGTGCTTGTGATCCGGTGGTACGGACGAGCTTTACATGTGCCTGAGCTTTACACGTGCTTGTGACCCGGTGACACGGACAAGCTTTACACGTGCCTGTGAACCGGTGAGACGGACGAGCTTTGCACGTGCTTGTGATCCGGTGACACAGACGAGCTTTACACGTGCTTGTGACCCAGTGGCACGGGCGAGCTTTACACGTGCTTGTGATCCGGTGGTACGGACGAGCTTTACATGTGCCTGAGCTTTACACGTGCTTGTGACCCGGTGACACGGACGAGCTTTACACGTGCTTGTGAACCGGTGACACGGAGGAGCTGTACACGTGCTTGTAAATAGACCGGTGCTTGTGCTGGGCCAGGAGACTGGGGCACTGTTAGAGGTGAGTGAGTGCGAGGAGTCCGTGAGTGAGGCAGTTATTAGGTAAGCAAATGAGTGCCCGAGTGATTGAATGAGAGGGTCATTGAGTGAGTAAGCCTGTGAGTGAGTGAATGAGTATTTAGTGAGTGAGACGTGTTTGAGTGAGTGACGGGGTGTGTGAGCGAGTGATTAAGTGAAGCAGGGCCGACCATTGGTATGGGCGCCCTGGGCCCAGGTTCAGGGCGCCCGTCTTCAGAGGGGGTAAGTGTCTGTGAGTATAAAGGTCATGTGGACGTCAGAGTCCCTGTCACCAGGCTCTAGGGCTACAAGCGCTATTTTTAGCCCCCCTTCAGTCACCTTTCTTACCGTCCCACCTCCCTCTCGACCCCTGCTGCCACCCACTGTTACCCCCACCCTCCAACAGCAAACACCTCGGCACTGTGGAGGGCGAGGTAGCTCCCACGGCTCGGCCTTCCTACGCAGCTGGGCCTAGCAACGCTCAGCGCACAAAACACACACCAGACAGTAATACGTGTGTGGGCAGAGACCCCAAGCGGTCTTGCGCCCCATTATTTATCTTCTCTGGACGAGCCCGTCCTGAGGAGTGCTACAGGGTGCAACTTTGTTAAGCAGAGGCCGGGTGGTTCTCTACATCTCTCCTTTCCTCTGGTGCCCACGACCAACTCAGCTACAGCTCCAGGTGCAAAGAACCCACAAAGTCTCTGAGTTGTTGACTGGGGCAGGATTTGGCCCAAGACCATATGTCGGGCTCTGGGAGCTGATGCTTGGTCCTGTCCCCGCCGGTCCGGCCGGGGAGGTGTCACTTTCGGGGATTTGGCAATGCAGGGTTTAATTTTGGATCACTCCGGCCGCACCCTCTGGAGCATGGCACCCTCCACCCGGAGCAGGGGAGGATGCCAGGTCAAAGGCTTCGTCGGGTTCTCCTTCGGGATCGATGTCTTGCCCTCGGTCTGGTCGGGGTCCAAACACCTTCTTGAATGAGGACACGTTCCTTGTGACCACCCGTTCCACCCCCCGTTTGCTTGGGGCCACTGAGGTGTAATCTTCCGGTGTTGGATGGCTCAAGACGTTAGATAGTCTTGGAACTCTCGCCCTGGATTGGTGACCCATTGTCCCACCTGATCTCGTCTGAGATGCCCAGCGTTGCAAATGTCTTCTCGAGTACCACTTTGACTTGGGGAAACGCTGTGGATGAGACTACCTCCACTACCGGAAACTTGGAATGCGAGTGCATCATGACAATGGCGCTGCGGCCATCGGTGAAGCATCCGAAGTCAATGCTGACTTTCGACCATGGTTCATGGCTGGGTCCTTCTGTGAGCACTGGTGCTGGCGCTGGACCTCCCCCTGGGATCGTGCATGAGTGGCACTGGTAAACGGTCTCGTCTACCAGAGCATCCATCCCTGGGAACCACACTTTGCTGCGGAGACACGCCTTGGTTTTTGCTGCTCCCTGGGGCCCTATATGGACAAGATTGACGACTCGGCTCCACAGGTCCCTCGGGACCACCATTACTTGGCCTCGCAGCACTACTCCGTGATTTTCCTCGCTGAGCTCATGGCGGATTCTCCACAGTTGCTGCCTCGTGAATTGGTCCTCCTCAGTCAGCGACCGGGAGCCATCCAAGAAATGCTGCCATTCTGTGCGTCAGTGGCTCCCTGAACTTCACCAGGTTTCCGTCCTGTTCGGTTGATGCACCGATTTCCTCCAGCGTCAGTGTCATGGGACATGCCTCCTGGGTAATCATCTTGATGAGCCCTTCCGTGTGCTCTTCTTCTCTACGGGGCGGCTGTGTAGCCGCTGTGGCGTGACAGGTAGTCGGTCGGGTTGCTGGCACCAGGGCGAAAACAACATCAAAGCAGTTGGCCTGAAGCTACACAGCCCACCTTTCTATCCTGTGTTAGGCACGTGGTCCTGGTGAACAGGGGAATTAGTGGCCTGTGGTCTGTCTTAACCCCTAAACTCATGGCCATACAGGTAGAGGTGGAAGTGCTGACAGGCCCATTTGATGGCAAGAGCCTCCCTCTCGATTTGAGCATATCTCATCTCTGTCTCTGACAGTGCCCGACTTGCTTACACCACTGAAAACCAGTCTTTGTTTGCATTTTTCTGCAGAGTACAGCTCCGAGGCCGACTGGGCTTGCATCCACTGTTTCCGCAGGGCCCGCTCGTGGGTGTTCTCTGGGCCATGCAAACAGGACCCGGGTGCTTCTGGACGGTGTCTACCCTTTCTTCCTTGATGGTGGCGGGTCTGGAGGTGCAGGGTGCTGCCGGCGGCCTATTGAGGGCTGATTTCATTTCTTCGGCTCCAGAGTTTGACAGCTCACGGGACCCAGCTAATATAAAGATATCAACGAGATATATCCCAGGCTGCCCGAGGATTAGCCGTCGTAACACCACTGACCGGCACCCTTCAATGAGTTGGGCCCGTATCTCCTTCCACTGGTCGTGGAAGGCACATGTGCTCACTAGTTTTCTTAGGCGTGCTTAGAAGGCATCAACAGACTCAGTATATGATTGTTTGGCTTGGCCCAATTTCAAACACTCAAAGTCCAGGTTCAACTGGGGGTCAAAATGCCTGTTGGGCGCCAACACTGCGACGTCGAAGTCGTCATCATCGCCTGTGTCCGGGAGCGTTTCAAACAGGTGGTACAACTCCCTGCCGCCAAAGTGCATGAGCAGGGATCTCTTGACGGCTCCTTCTGTCTCCCTTGTGCCCCTGAAGTAATGGTTGAAGCATCCGATCCATGACCTCAAGCGAGGAGCCGCTGTTGCGGGGTCGGAGAGTTCACTGAATTGCGGGAGGCGCATCACCACAACATGACTGTGGTGTTGCGGGGGCTGGGTGGCGTCCCTTGGCGGTGTAGCCGCATCAGCTTGTGGCGGCATGCTCATGATGTTGGAGCTGGTCGTGGGGCATGTGAGGATGAAGTAAGAAGAGGCGGCTGGCTGGGTTCGGGATAGGGGGACAGGCTCTTAAATGGCTCACAGCCTTCTTAACAGGAAGGACGCAGAAGATCCAGTTGGCAGACCAGGTCTCAGAGGTGGGCAGTTTAGTCTGTGGGGTTCCACAGGGGTCAGCGCTCTCGCCACTCTTATTCAACCTCTACTTGCAACCACTGATAGAGTCACTGGCAAACATGAAGTGTAAAGTATTCAACTATGCCGACGATACTCAGCTTTTGCTGAGCATCGACAATACATCATCGGCACAATCAGTGGCTCAAGACATCCTACGCTTCACAGTGAATTGGATGTCATCTAACTTGCTGAAAATCAATCCGGATAAAACGGAAGTCCTGGTTATCTCAACTGCTGTGTCCCCCTGGAGCGACCTATACTGGCCACAGGAGCTAGGCCCTACCCCTAAACCATGCCCCAATGTCAAGAGTCTGGGGATGAAAATCGATCAAGAACTCTCAATGGCTAATTAAGTTTCTGCTGTAGTTGGCTGCTGTACTAACTTAATCAGGCAACTACGTAAACTCGCCCCCCTGCTCTCGAGGAATATGCTGCAAACCATTGTGTCAGCCACAATAGTGTCTAGAATAGACTATGGAAATGCGCTGTATCTCGGCCTTCCAAAGTATTCCATTAGCCGTCTCCAGGTCATTCTAAACGACGCAGCACGCCTGATCTTTGGAGTACCAAGGAGGACCCATGCCTCCCCCTGCTCCATCGATTACACTGGCTGCCCATGCTACAGAGAGTGGAGTTCAAAAGCATGTGTATCTGCCACAAAGCATTACACGGACAGGCGCCAGCCTATATAAAAGAAAGGCTCGAGCTTCACGAACCTAAACGCATCTTGCGATCGTCGGGTTCTTTCTTACTGTCTCAACCACGCTTTAAGCTAACCACCAAAGGAGGCAGATCTTTCTCAGTGCAGGCTCCTATCAACTGGAATAAGCTGCCAGAGGCGCTTCGTAGAGAGCCCAATCTCCTCCGCTTTCGGAAGTCTTTGAAGACCTTACTCTTCAAGAATGCGTTTCCCGCTTCAATAATGAACTGCTAGACCTGCCATCTATATATCTTTCCCGTCTTTCGTTCTGTACTTGGTCAGTAGCGCTTTGAGACCTGTCGGTGAGTTGGCGCGATACAAAACCCAGATACAATACAATACAATACTAGATCTGGCAAGCTGGTAGGTGTGACCCTGATTTGCTTCCAGTGATCCACTGCGTGACACCCCCTTCAGTCTGTGTGATGCAGTTTATATATTGTGCCCCTTGTTATGTCTCCTTTTGATTCCTACTGTTCTCTTCGTATTTTTCCTTTTTTTAAAATTTGGGTTGCAGTCCTTTGCTGTCCGGCCGTGCAGCAACACGTGGCCACAGAACGCCGCAGGATCGGGCACGCACTCCTCCAGGTGGGCGGCGCTGGGTCTGCTAAGTGAGGCAGCAGCGAGAGCGTGAGCCGCTGTCGGAGTGAAGCAAGGCGGGGCAACTCTTTGCCAGCGAACAGGCAGCTTATGTGTGCGAGCTGGGCCGGCAGCAGGGCACTCACCAGTGGGATGCTGTATGCAGGCGTCGGCCAGCCAGCGTGACACGGCAAGGCTCAGTGGAGGCGCCAAATTCTTTCCTCATGGTTGTGAAGTTCAGGAGTCCTCCTAGGAGGCCTTAAGGGCCGGAAACCACTCCAACGAGGTGAGGCCTGATCACTGCACTGCCATCATAGTACAGGAGTTCCGGAGACATCGTCCCAGGTGTGCGGACTCTTGTGGCGGCTGCAGTTCACGCAGGTAGTGTTGCTGGGCAGCCAGCACTCGGCTGTCACAGCTTGGCTAGGCACCGGCCTCATCGCCAGTGTGGAGGGTGAGGTAGCTCCTGCGGCTCGGCCTTCCTACGCAGCTAGGCCTAGCAACGCTCAGCGCACAAAACACACACCACACAGTAATACATTGTGTGGATGAAGACCCCGAGCGGTCTTCCGCTCCCTTTATTTATCTCCTCTGGGTGAGCCCACCCGGAGGAGTACTACAGGGTGCAACTTTGTTAAGCAGAGGCCGGGTGGCTATCTACAGGCACAGCTTGAGGAGCTAGTCTGTGAGTGATTTCAGTGAGCTGGGGGAGGTGCAGAGATATCCAGATGCCAGTCACAGTTATGATGTAGACAGCCATGGACTGACTTCTAAACACAAAAGGAGCTCCCTTGTGCTCACTTTATTCACCAGTGCAGGCTGGGAGCTGAAGCCGAGGGGCACCGGTGCAGGCTGGGAGCTGAAGCCAAGGGGCACCGGAGCAGGCTGGGAGCTGAAAACCAATGGCACCGGTGCAGGCTGGAAGCTGAAGCCCAGGGGCACCGGAGCAGGCTGAGAGGTGAAGTCTAGGGAAACCGGTGCAGGCTGGTAGCTGAAGCCGAGGGGCACCGGTGCAGGCTGGGAACTGAAGCCAAGGGGCACCGGAGCAGGCTGTGAGCTGAAGCTCAGTGGCACCGGAGCAGCCTGGGAGGTGTAGTCCAGGGACACCAGTGCAGGCTGAGAGCTGAAGCCCAGGGGCACCAGAGCAGGCTAGGAGGTGTGGTCCAGGGGCACTGCAGCAGGCTGGAAGCTGAATTCCAGGGACACTGGTGTAGGCTGGGAGCTGAAGCCCAGGGGCATCGGAGCAGGCTGGGAGGTGTAGTCCAGGGACACCAGTGCAGGCTGGGAGCTGAAGCAGAGGGGCACCGGAGCAGGCTGGGAGGTGTAGTCCAGGGACACCGGTGGAGGGTGAGAGCGGAAGCCTAGGGGCACCAGAGCAGGCTAGGAGGTGTGGTCCAGGGGCACTGCAGCAGGCTGGAAGCTGAATTCCAGGGACACTGGTGTAGGCTGGGAGCTGAAGCCCAGGGGCATCGGAGCAGGCTGGGAGGTGTAGTCCAGGGACACCGGTGCAGGCTGGGAGCTGAAGCAGAGGGGCACCGGAGCAGGCTGGGAGGTGTAGTCCAGGGACACCGGTGGAGGGTGAGAGCGGAAGCCTAGGGGCACCGGTGCATGCTGGAAGCTGAAACCCAATGGCACCGGTGCAGGCTGGAAGCTGAAGCCCAGGGGCACCGGAGCAGGCTGAGAGGTGAAGTCTAGGGAAACCGTTGCAGGCTGGTAGCTGAATCTGGTTGCCCCCACTTTTTTCCTGGTGTTTTGCTGGTTTTTGACTTAGTTTGGCTGGGATCCTTCTATTCAGGACCCCAGCCTATCTGCTTTCCCCTTTAAATTGATTACAAGTACTTTAGGTACACTCCAGATTGGATGCTGGGGTACCCTGGTAAGTCCCTAGTATATGGTATACTATGTACCCAGGGCATAAGTACCCCACAGGCCTACTAGGGGCTGGAGCATGTATTGTGCCACCCCTGGGAAGCCTTCCAAAATGACACCACAGGTCTGCTACTGCAGCCTGGGTAAGGTGGTACATGCACCCCTTACTGAGATATAGGTTCACTATATCTCTCCATTTCACTGCACATTTAACAGTGACCCCTATGGCCGGCCTTACCAATCCTGAAGGCAGGGTGCCGGGTTTCATTTGAGAGGGTGCCCATGCATGAGCAGAGCTCCTCTGCAGCTTTCAGAACCTTTATTCCAGGGTTGTTTGTGATGCATCCAAGCCATATACTCTTAAGTGCATTATAACCAAACGGTAAATTCAAACTTTGGAATATCTGCATGGAAACATGTCATGTTTGGTGTCAAACACCTTGGAATCATACCTCCACACTAGTAACTGGTGTGGGAGTATGAACCCACCCTTCTAGAGGGAGAGACATGACAGCACCAGTATACCCGGTACCAGCTAACAGAGCCCTGGCATCACAAAATGGATGCTGCCAGCCACAGACACGAGTCTGCACTCCTGCTGCTGGACAAAACTCCAGCAGGGGAGGCCTGGACAATAGGTTTCCTGTCACAGGGAGGTGTCACCACCTCCCAGACAGGCTTTAGTGTATTGGGGCTGGGTGGGTGCACTCCAAGAGTGCTTTGAAGTCAGCACTGGGGGCACATTTGGTGTCCCTGTGAAGAAACCGGGCACCGTTTTGTCCGGCGGTGCAGGGAACACCTAAATTCTTCTGGGTTCACCTTACCAATATGAACAGAGACACGGAACCATCTGTCTGCGAGAAAGAACAATTTATTAGCTGCAGCTATGAACAGTGGTCCCAGAAGTACACAGAGTAAGTTCTCGGGAGACTGCTGCTTTACTCCGCAGTGTACAATCTTTTGTAGACAAAAACATGCCCTAAGCATCAACCAATCATAAACATTTTCTTCGTTACAGGGCAGACGACGTGAACGCCGCGTGATGGGGTTTCTCCATTCTTGCAACATCAGGCAGAGGCCAAGGACAGACAAATAATGCAAGTGCGAACCTTGCAAGGAGCGGCTCGACTGCCACCAGCAGTTTTAACATAACAAGGCGGGTTAGCATATAGTTTATCAGAGTCGGCTTAACGCAAGGAGCGGGGAAGGCCAACAGAGCACCAGAGCAAAGGTTATGAACACATCAGCAGAGTTGTCGAAGCAATGCAATATAAAATGAAGCCTGCTTTATACAGAATGGCGTCTCTTCAGTCCATCACATTTCCAAAGTCCCTCCTTTTGCCATGCGAAGGCAACTCTGCTCTAATGCTACTCCACCTCTATGGCCATTAGTTCATATATTTGTTGTTGTAGCATATTTTTAGCCTTTTAATCTGCTCTTCGCATTGGATATGACTGGCAGGCAGAAGCACAGAGACCACACATGGTTGGACCGCAGTGGAGACAAAGACAGCAGGAAAAGACCAGGGCTAATGCAAGTCCTATAAAAGTCAATATTTTCCAACCCCATGTTGACAGTATTCCCCAGAGCCATCCCGTCAGGGACCAGCTTCCTTCGTCCTGATGAATTGAACTTGCCATCTTATGCAAGCGAGAAATGGCCTGGTACACTGTTGGGGCGTTATCTGGAATATATATACAACAACTAGATCCAATCAATTTACATACACCACCACGGTCTGCGAGGATGATGTCTAAGACCATGCAGTTTTGAAGCGCCATAAGGCGGTCAGCCTGGAGCTCAGCTGTAATGTTGCCCAACGCCCCAGCCGTCTTATTTATCGTTGCTTCGACCACCCTCGTGAGATGTCTTATGTCCCGGCTATTCATCATGGGACCCCAGAAAGGAATAAACCCTTTGAGGGAGTCCCCAGCCTCCTGGCCAGCGGTATCCTTGGCACCAATGACACCCCTCTTGTCCCTAGTCGTATGTGCTGACCTATGATGCCCTGCTGGAGCGGTATATGTCGGTGGAAGGAGGAAGGCGACATAGCATGTCCCCGAGAAGTTAGCTGGCAGCCATGTGAAAGCCATGTCATGGCAAATGAAATATGTTCCTTGGGCCGCCACCAAGGGAGGAGAGGTCGGGATAGGGAATGTATACGTCCGCACACAGATGCTCATTCCCAACTGAGCCTTGGCATTCCGACCTGTACCATTGCGGCACAAGTGGCCCTTATGAGGCACCGTCCACACCGTTGGTTGTTCATTCTTACGCTTCACATTTTCCTTGAGACTGGTAACGTAGTAAGTCACATTCCAGTCAATAAATGCTTTGCGCTCTTCACTTGGGAATTCATTCAATTTTTGGTAATAGTGCGACATTGCTAGTATCCCAGTTACCAGAGGGTCAGTGCGGGGTTCGCCGTGTTGGCCGGGTTTGTTCAGATAGGCATTAGCGAACAGGGACGTGAAGACCCAGGCCGACCCCTTCAGGGTGAAAGGCAATGTCAAGTATGGCGTTCCCCTGCCAGTGGAGTGTGGCAGAAGGCCACACACCCAACAGCCAGTTACGTTCACTACCAGTTGGTGTTGGTGCAAAAGTTGGACGAACGTATTATTAACATATTCTCTGCGTCGGTATTCCTCATGTGGTGGCAAAGTAACATAGCTATGTTCTTCCGTTACATTTGGTCGCTGTTGTTGTGGTAACAGGGCCTGAAGGCCCCAGCCAATGCCAGCCAAAACCAGACAGAACAGCAATGATATCAAGAGACAGGCGGCATAGCGTCCATGCATTACCTTTGCATATTTGGTTATCTTCAATGCTGTGCTTGGCAACCTTATTTCAACCGAATTCTCAGTCATGCTGGTAGATCAGCCAAACTCCCGTGTCCCTAGGCGCTGCCCGTGACTGGTGGTTGTTTCACCCAGCAGTGATGCCCTGCAGTCCTATTGACCACTCAGGTCCCGCAGCCCTATAAGCACGACTCGGGTCACGTACTGAGACAGATATCACGGCCCTGCAGCTTGAGTGGACAAACAAGAGTATCAGCAAGCTCAGAGAAGGACTTGTCAAGAATCTTTTCTTGGCCTCCGGCGCAAGTTATATCGTGCCGAGTCCGGCACCGTAGGGTCTTGGAAGAGGAGGTGGGGTTCAGTTGTATTTAACCTCAAGTGTGGTGGCACAGCCTCTTGCAGAATGGCGTCGTCTTCTTTCTCAGAGGTAGCAAAGTCAAAATGAGCATCGCTGAAAGGGACGAACCTTGGTACTTTCTCACATTCAACGTCTCCTACTCCTTCTTTTACCCATTGGTCATATGGCAGAGGCAGTGGGATTTTCTTGCAATGCACTCCGTGAATCCAGTTTTTCTTTCCAGCAACTTTCACGGCCGTGCGTGTTGTCAGGAGAACTTGTTGAGGAGCTTTCCACCGAGGCTCGAGATTCTTGGACCTCTGGAAGTTTCTCACGCAAACCCAGTCTCCTGGTTGTATGGAGTGGCCTGCATCAGTGGAAGCTGAGGGCAAGGCGTCATGCACCTGCTGATGGAGAATATGCATTTTATTAGTCAGTTCATACAGGTAATCAATTAACATAGGATAATCAAAATCAGAAAATTTCTTTGGCCTAGGGATACCCCACACGTTGGACGGTCGCCCAAACACCACTGAATAAGGAGATATCCCTGTACGTGAGTGTGCTGTTGTCCTAGTAGACAGGAGGGCCAGAGGCAAGGCATCGGACCATGCCAGACCTGTACTAGCCTGTATCTTTGCTAGCTTCAGCTTCAATGTGCCATTGTATCGTTCCACCAGTCCAGCTGACTGTGGGTGGTTGGCTGCATGAAATTTCTGCTTAATGCCCAGACCTGTACATACTTTCTGCATGACTTGTCCCACATATTCGCTACCATTGTCACTCCACACAACTCTAGGTAGGCCAAATCTGGGGAAGAACTCTTTCAGGAGTACCTTAGCAGTAGAGACAGCTGTATTATCCTTAAGAGGATAAGCCTCTATCCATTTAGAAAAGGCACAAACCACCACCAGGACATATTTCAGATTATTACACCACCTTTCCATTTGTATGTAGTCTATCTGAAGGACCTCAAATGGATACGAGGGTGGTGCAAAGTGTCCAGCTGGTGTTGGCGTGCTCTTACCAGGATTATGCATTACACAAATCAAACAATTCTTTACTACGTTTTCTGCACATTTTGGTATTTTTTAATTCTGCCACACTGGTGTTAACGTTTTACATATCCCTTTTGTGCTAATATGAGCTGGGCCATGGGCCATAGTAACTACTGGGAGGACATAAGCGTCTGGCAAGAGCCAGCGCTGCTGATCTGACAGATCTATCCAACAGCCAGTTTCGTCCAATTGACCAGTCATTTCCTCCCACTTTGCTTTTTCCTCTACCGTAGCATCGGCCTGAATATCCTTTACATTTTCCAAAGTATCTTCACACATCCCTCCTTCTACAACCCATCGTGCGGGTCCAGCCACATATATTCTATTGGATATGTCGCTTGCTGTTCCTTTAGCAATTTGGTCCGCAAATGCGTTCCCTCGCCCAGTATCATCACTTATTTTCTTATGGGCGCTACACTTTATTACTGCTATCTTAGCTGGCATCGTAAGTGCTTCTAGTAATCTATTAATCAATTGACCATGTTGTATCTTAGTGCCATGGGAGGTGAGGAACCCTCTTTCTGCCCACAGGCGGCCAAAGTTATGCGCTACCACAAAGGCATACTGGCTATCAGTATAGACATTCACCACTTTCCCTTCGCTTAGCTCGCATGCTCTTGTTAGGGCCATTAATTCAGCAGCCTGGGCCGACTTATGTGGTATTCGCTGTGCCTCTACCACAGTAGAGAGGGTGGTGATAGCATAGGACGTTGTTGTGTCGCCATTGGGTAGCTTAGAGCATGAACCATCAACATAGAGTGTTCCATCAGGCTTTGGAAAGGGAACATCCTGTAGATCCACTCGACCCTTAGTCTCCTGCTCTGTTCTAAAACTACAATCATGTTCTCCCTCCACAAGATCTGAATCGGAGGGAAGCGGTAAGAGTGTAGCTGGATTCAGTGTGGTACATCTCTTAATAGTGATATGGCTAGCTAATAGTGTCAGTTCATAACCAGACAGACGGGCACTAGTGAGGTGTTGTGTCTTCGTTCTGTTTAATAGCATGTCTACTGCATGGGAAACCATTACAATAAGTTGGGTATCCAATACCAGACCTGCTGACTGGCGGATAGACACCGCAGCTGCCGCTGTTGCCTTCAGGCAGCTAGGAATTGCTCGAGCCACAGGGTCTAATACTGCAGAGAAATATGCACATGGGCGCTGTTTGTCTCCAAATTGCTGTGTTAACACTGATAATGCACACCCTTCTCGCTCATGGACATACAATGTGAATGGTTTTGTATAGTTTGGTGTTCCTAACACAGGGGCTGAGCATAGAGCTGAGCGTAGGTCTTGAAAGCTTTTCTGACATTCTTCTGACCAAGGAAGGGGATGAGGTGTGTCTTTGAGTGTCAAAGATAATAATGGTTTGACCATTAACGAAGAATTGGGTATCCATTGGCGACAGTAAGAGGTAATACCGATAAGGGCACGAACCTCCTTCTGTGTACGCGGGGGTGTCATTGCTAAAATTGTCTGTATTCTTTCAGGGGTCAGACGTCTTCCCTCCTTCGACAACAAATGACCTAAGTAGGTCACTTGGTGTTGACAATACTGCAATTTAGGCAGGGAAACCTTGTGATGATGAGTAGCTAAATGCTGTAGCAGCTTCAGAGTTGCCCGTCGGCACAATTCCTCCGAATCAGTCGCAATCAGCAAGTCATCCACATACTGAATCGAGGTGGTGCCAGTGGGCAGAGATAGAGAATCCAACTGCGCTTTTAATGCTTGACTGTAAATAGATGGACTCTCAGTGTACCCCTGGGGGGCGCGACAAAACCTGAAGCTGCGACCACCCAGGGATATCCCAAAAAGACCTCTACTGGTGGGTGCAATGGGAACGCTAAAAAAGGCATTTTTCAAATCAATAACAGAAAAGAAACAAGCAGCGGGAGGAATCATAGTAAGGAGAGTGGTGATATCTGGGACAACAGGGAACTGTGGAACTACCAGTTTGTTAAGGGCTCGCAGGTCTACTACTAATCTATACTGAGGAGGTTTGTCAGGATCTGTTCGTTTGATGACAGGAAGGACGGGACTATTGCATGGATTACCGCGGGTCTCCTCCATCACACCCTTCTGGATCAATTCAGAAATAATGTTTAAAAGGGCACGCTCACCTTCCGGTGGTATTTTATACTGAGGAATACGTGGAGGACGCGCATTCTCCTGCACAGTGACAGTATAAGGGGGGATGTCTAACAGTCCTACATCATTATCCCCACTAGCCCATAAAGGATGCCGGGAGGGACTTAAGGTCCTCTGGCAGAGCTGAACGAGAGAGATACGTAGGGGAGACAGTTGTTGGACCTAATGTCAAATGGACCCCTTCGGGAGAGCAATGGATGGTAGCATACAGTCTTTTTAGTAAATCCAGTCCCACAAATTTTCACCACATCCAGTGGTAAGAATAAAGGGCGACTCCAAGTGGCAAGGTCCAATAGATAGGGGTAGGGGGCAGGAAACTGGGTTCCGGACGGGCGTTCCAGAGAAACCCACCGAAACGTTGTGTGCGCCAGACAAAGGTGCCCCAGGGAGCTTGGAATGGATGATGGAACTTCGGGATGCGCCAGTGTCAACCAAAAATTTCTCCCATACTCCTAAAGTGGTCATAGTGACATAAGGGCCACGTTGATCCACAGGAGTATCGATAGCTCCCTCACTCTGTCCTGGGCACTCCTAGTGGGAAATAAAGCCAGTCCCTTCCTCTGGATAATAATCATCGTTGTAATAATTCCCTCCAGGGGAATTGAAACAGTTTTGGGCCTGCTGTAGGAGAGGTCTAGAGTCCTGGGGAACACCTCCACCACGGGCTCTGCCTCTAGATGAGGAGCCCTGCCGGCCTTTTCCTCCACGAGGGGCACCTCCCTGCCTCTGTTGAGCCATTAATACAGGACATTGGTCGTGCCAATGGCCTTCCTGTCTACAGTATGCGCATTGATTCGGGCCCAGGGGAGGGCGCACACCAGTATATCTGACAGACTGGAGTAGTCGTTGAGGGGGAGGGGCAGCATGGGGTGCCTGCCTATTTGTGGGGGCATAAGCTTGCTGAAGCAAAACCTTCGTCTTTAAATCCTTTGTTCTCCTATCTGCTTTTTCCTTCTCCTCCTGATCCCTATTCTCATAGTACTGGGCTGTGGTAAGGATGCCTGCGGGTGTGGAAATAGGCCAAGCACTCTCGGACATTTTTATTTTAGAGGAAACTTCGGGCAACAAGTTAGACACAAACTTATCAACAAATAATCGTGTTTCTCCTTCAGTGGACATATCCTGGCCACTATGATCAAGAAACACTCCCTCGAACCTAGTGAAAAAGTCAGACACACTTTCATCCTTTTTTTGTTTGCAAGCAGTCACTTTATCCCAATTAACCCGAAGAGGGGGCACAAATGTCTTCATTAAATCAATTATTCTCCCGGGCAAATCCTGTATCAACTGTTCAGGCTTGGATCCACCCACCTGGGCAGCATCTATCTGTTGAATATGTTGCCAGGTACCTCCTAATTCCGCCACATGATCTGCTCGTCGAATCCTAGTCCAAACATCATGTGGCACCACGTTACCCATCAACATATCTATATCGGCCAAATTCATTATACATGCTTCTATGGTCTGAGTAAGTTCCTTATAGTAACCGGTAGGGTTTTTTCGGGCGTCGGGCAAAGCTTGTTTCAAAGTTAGGACATCAGTTCTTTTCCATGGTACATGAACCCAAACCTGCTGAAAGTGACCTGGTATTGCAGCTGCACCCCCCGCCACAGCCGGGACTGGGTCCCTCCAAACGGGTGGAACCTCTCTCATCGGGAAACCCTTTCCCAAAGTACAGATGCCACTCCTATCACTGTTCCGACAGGTCCACATGTCTCGGAAAGAGACCAAAGTAATAACCGCATTATACATGTCCTCCCCCTGGACAGAACCAGACGCCACATCCTTTTGCAACTGAAGCAGATCCGTTGGGGGGCCCTCTGATATGTCAGCCTGCCACATTGTTATCAGGATGTCACACATAACATTAAAAACATATCGCTGCGTAGCATTCGTCCATTGAAAAAACGTTTCTATGATCTCGTGAGATCCATACGCGCCCTCATTCGTCATTCATTTACGCGCCTGTTTGTCCAAAACACTCTGCTCACAGTGGTCTGTGTACATATTTCCCATAAGAGTCCCTTTGCGGGGTGTACGAGAGCGCAGTGCCTGAAATACGGGTGACCAAGTTGCAGAAGGAAACCGAGAGGCACGGGATGATGGAGAAGGAGATGGAGGCGGGACAGAGACGATAGAGGACACAGTGGCAGGAGAAAGGGGGCTGAAATAATGGCGGGGGCAGTCGGATGAGCCTGTTGTTGGTTTCGCGGGGTGTGATGTTGGGGAACCACGGAACCTCCAGGGGGAAGGTGAGGGGCGGCTGAGGAGGTGCATTTACTTGTGCAACTACATTAACTTGAGGAGGTGCATTAAACGGGGGAACGGGTGCACCTGGTGCATAGGGAGGTGGTGTAGATAACATGAGTGACAGAAGACCATCACCACCTGGATCTTTCCGATCCGTGGGTGACATTGGTAAAGCAGGATAACACTTATCAATGTGTAAATGATGAGCTCTATTAACCATATCAATACTTTTATCTACTTTGTCCGTTTCATGAGCCTGCGCTTTTTGAACAATTGATAATCGTATTTGCTTAGATTCCAGTTTTTTCTGTTTGATTTCCCTCTGTTTGGCCTCCTTGCGCCAAACCCGGAAGGAATCAAACATGGCCGGTCGGAATTTTCGGCCAAACAATTTCTCTTCCAAATTATCCCAGACACGTGGCTCAAAACTCCCATACTGGGGCCACTGTAATTCATCATCTGTTTTAGTATATTTCTGCCACAAAGAAGAAAACACTATGGGCCCTATACCATGTTTAACGTATATTTCATGGTTTGGAGTCCCCAAAGGAGGAACTGGGCAGGAATGCTCCAATGCGGAGTCCCTATCACAAAAACAGCAACACCATTTACGAAACTTACTAAAACCAGGCATTACAAATTCCTGAAACAAACATCAAGGGATACACGATAAAAACAGTACAATCAGTACTTACCCCTTGGTTTCGGCTTTTGCAAAAGTTGAACAGACAATCAATACCAATTTTATGTCGCGACTGAGGTGGGAAATCCCACTATTACCTGACCCAATTTTTTTGTCACCGACAGAGGTCCATCTAGTGTCTCGACCAGTACCAACTGAGTCGACCAGGACAGGAGCGTCAGTCAGGGCGGAGGGGAAGGCTAGCGACAACGGTGCAGGCTGGGAGCTGAAGCTCAGGGGCACTGGAGTAGGCAGGGAGGTGAAGTGCAGCGACACCGCTGCATGCTGAGAGCTGAAGCTCAGATACACCGGTACAGGCTGGAAGGTGATGTCCAGGGACACAGGTGCAGGTTGGGAGCTGAAGCCCAGGGGCAGCAGAGCAGGCTGGGAGCTAAAGCCCAGGGGCACCAGAGCAGGCTGGGAGGTGAAGCACAGGGGCACCAGAGCAGGCTGGGAGGTGAAGCACAGGGCCACCGGAGCAGGCTGAGAGGAGACGTCTAGGGAAACCGTTGCAGGCTGGGAACTGAAGCCCTGAGACACAGGTGCAGGCTGGGAGCTGAAGCCAAGGGGCACCGGAGCAGTCCGGGAGGTGAAGTCCAGGGACACCAGTGCAGGCTGGGAGTTGAATTCCAGTTCCACGGGAGCAGGCTGGGAGCTGAAGTCCAGGGGCACAAGAGCATGCTGAGAGCTGAAGTGCAGGGACACCGGTGCCGGCTGGGAGTTGAAGCCCAGGGGCACCAGAGCAAGCTGGGAGGAGAAGTCCAGGGACACCGGTGCAGGCTGGGAGTTAAAATTCATGGACACCGGTGCAGGCTGGGAGCGGAAGCCAAGGGACACCGGAGCATGCTGAGAGCTGAAGCTCAGGGACACCGGTGCAGTCTGGGAGCTGAAGCCCAGGGACACCTGTGCCAGCTGGGAGCTGAAGCCCTAGGACACCAGTGCTGGCTGGTAGCTGAAGCCCAGTGGCACCTGAGCAGGCTGGGAAGTGAAGTCCAAGGACATCTTTGCAGGCTGGGAGTTGAATCCGAGGGGCACCAGAGCTGGCTGGTAGGTGATATCCAGGGACACAGGTGTAGGCTGGGAGCTGAAGTCAAGGGGCACCGGAGCATGCTGAGAGCTGAAGCCCAGGGGCACCGGAGCAGGCTGGGAGCTGAAGCCAAGGGACACCGGAGCAGGCTGAGCGCAGAAGCCCAGGGACACCGGTGCAGGCTGGGAGCTGAAGCCAAGGGGCAGCGGAGCATGCTGGGAGCTGAAGCCCAGGGACACCGGTGCAGGCTGGGAGCTGAAGCCAAGGGGCAGCGGAACATGCTGAGAGCTGAAGCCCAGGGGCACCGGAGCAGGCTGGGAGCTGAAGCCAAGGGACACCGGAGCAGGCTGAGAGCAGAAGCCCAGGGACACCGGTGCAGGCTGGGAGCTGAAGCCAAGGGGCACCGGAGCAGGCTGGGAGCTGAAGTCCAGGGGCACCGAAGCATGCTGAGAGCTGAAGTGCAGGGACACCGGTGCAGGCTGGGAGCTGAAGCCCAGGGGCACCAGAGCAAGCTGGGAGGAGAAGCCCAGGAACACAGGTGCAGGCTGGGAGCTGAAGTGCAGGGGCACCGGAGCATGCTGAGAGCTGAAGCCCAGGGACACCAGTGCAGGCTGGGAGCTGAAGTCCAGGGGCACCGGAGCAGGCTGAGAGGAGAAGTCTAGGGAAACCGTTGCAGGCTGGGAACTGAAGCCCTGAGACACAGGTGCAGGCTGGGAGCTGAAGTCCAGGGGCACCGGAGCAGGCTGAGAGGAGAAGTCTAGGGAAACCGTTGCAGGCTGGGAACTGAAGCCTTGAGACACAGGTGCAGGCTGGGAGCTGAAGTCCAGGGGCACCGGAGCATGCTGAGAGCTGACGCACATTTACCTTCTCTACCACTTTGATTCAAATCTGGGACTTCACAAAACACACATCTCTCCAGCAAGTGCATTAACCACCAGAGTTATCTCACCATTATTACTAATCCCTGAGGTTTACTGGGCACCTTCACAGCGGATGCCTCGCCCCAATTTTTGATTTATTTAGAGTGTTTTATAAAGCGCGCACAGCGCACATGACCCAAGGGTATCGGAGTGCTTTACAAAGGATTGAATGAACAAAATGATAGCTATGGGCAGGTACCAATGAAATGATGAGGTCTTCCCTGAGGGCTGCTGTGGATGACGTCAGGATGATGAGGTGTTCCCTGAGGGCTTCTGTGGATGACGTCAGGATGATGAGGTCTTCCCTGAGGGCTGCTGTGGATGATATCAGGATGGTGAGATCTTCCCTGAGGGCTGCTGTGGGTGACGTCGGGATGGTGAGGTCTTCCCTGAGGGCTGTTGTGGATGACGTCAGGGTGGTGAGATCTTCCCAGAGGGCTGCTGTGGATGACGTCAGGGTGGTGAGATCTTCCCTGAGGGCTGCTGTTGATGACGTCAGGGTGGTGAGATCTTCACTGAGGGCTGCTGTGGATGACGTCAGGGTGGTGAGATCTTCCCTGAGGGCTGCTGTTGATGACATCATTACGTAGATGAGCTGTGTGGGTCAAGGGCCACCCCAAAGAGTGTGATTGCCACAAATGGCCACGAATGCCAGGGCTCATTACCTAGATGGGCTGCTTGGGCCAAGAGGCACCCCAAAGTGTCTAATGTCCATGAATACCAGGGTTCATGTGGTAGATTACCCACATGGGCGAAGAGGCTCCCCACAGTCTCTGATGCCACAAATGGCCATAAACACCAGGGTTCATGTCGTAGATGAGCTGCGTGGGCCTAGAGGCACCCCAAAGTCTTGAACGCCACAAATGGCCATTAATACCAGGGTTCATGACGTAGATGAGCTGCATTGGCCAAGAGGCACCCCAAAGTCTCTGATGCCACAAATTACCATGAACACCAGGGTTCATGTTACAGAGGATCCGGGTGGGCCAAGAGGCACCCTAAAGTCTTTGATGCCACAAATGGCCATTAATACCAGGGTTCATGACGTAGATGAGCCGCGTGGGCCAACAAGCACCCCAAAGTCTCTAATGCCACAAATGGCCATTAATACCAGGGTTCATGACGTAGATGAGCTGCGTGGGCCAAGAGGCACCCCAAAGTCTCTGATGCCACAAATGGCCATGAATACCAGGGTTCATGTCGTAGATGAGCCGCGTGGGCAAAGAGGCTCCCCTAAGTCTCTAATGCCACAAATGGCTATTAATACCAGGGTTCATGATGTAGATGAGCTGCATGGGCCTAGAGGCACCCCAAAGTCTCTGATGCCACAAATGACCATGAACACCAGGGTTCATGTTGTAGATGAGCCGCGTGGGCCAACAGGCTCCCCAAAGTCTCTAATGCCACAAATGGCCATTAATACCAGGGATCATACATAGATGAGTTCCGTGGGCCAAGAGGCACCCCCAAGTCTCTGATGCCACAAATGGCCATGAATACCAGGGTTCATTACCCAGATGAGCTCCTTGGGCCAAGAGGCACCCCAAAGTGTCTGATGTCCATGAACACCAGAGTTCATGATGTAGATGAGCCGCGTGTGTCAATAGGCACCCCAGAGTGTCTGCTGTCCACGAATACCAGGGTTCATGTCGTAGATGAGTCGAGTGGGCCAAGAGGCCCCCCACAGTCTCTGATGCCATAAATGGCCATTAATACCAGGGTTCATGACGTAGATGAGCTGTGTGGGCCAAGAGGCACCCCAAATTCTCTGATGCCACAAATGGCCATGAATACCAGGGTTCATGTTGTAGATAAGCCGCGTGGGCCAAGAGGCTCCCCAAAATCTCTAATGCCACAAATGGCCATTAATACCAGGGATCATACATAGATGAGTTCCGTGGGCCAAGAGGCACCCCCAACTCTCTGATGCCACAAATGGCCATGAATACTAGGGTTCATGTCGTAGATGAGCCGCGTGGGCCAAGAGGCCCCCCACAGTCTCTGATGCCACAAATGGCCATGAATACCAGGGTTCATTACCTAGATGAGCTCCTTGGGCCAAGAGGCACCCCAAAGTGTCTGATGTCCCTGAACACGAGGGTTCATTATGTAGATTAGCCGTGTGTGCCAATAGGTGCCCCAAAGTGTCTGATGCCACAAATGACCATGAATACGAGGGTTCATGTCGTAGATGAGCCACGTGGGCCAACAGCCTCCCCAAAGTCTCTAATGCCACATTGGCCATTAATACCAGGGTTCATGTCGTAGATGAGCTGCGTGAGCCAACAGGCTCCCCAAAGTCTCTAATGCCACATTGACCATTAATACCAAGGTTTATGAAGTAGATGAGCTGCGTGGGCCAAGAGGCACCCCAAAGTCTCTGATGCCACAAATGAACATGAACACCAGGGTTCATGTCGTAGATGAGCCGTGTGGGCCAAGAGGCTCCCCAAAGTCTCTAATGCCACATTGGCCATTAATACCAGGGTTCATGTCGTAGATGAGCTGCGTGAGCCAACAGGCTCCCCAAAGTCTCTAATGCCACAAATGGCTATTAATACCAGGGTTCATGATGTAGATGTGCTGCATGGGCCTAGAGGCATCCCAAAGTCTCTGATGCCACAAATGACCATGAACACCAGGGTTCATGTTGTAGATGAGCCGCGTGGGCCAACAGGCTCCCCAAAATCTCTAATGCCACAAATGGCCATTAATACCAGGGATCATACATAGATGAGTTCCGTGGGCCAAGAGGCACCCCCAAGTCTCTGATGCCACAAATGGCCATGAATACTAGGGTTCATGTCGTAGATGAGCCGCGTGGGCCAAGAGGCCCCCCACAGTCTCTGATGCCACAAATGGCCATGATTACCAGGGTTCATTACCCAGATGAGCTCCTTGGGCCAAGAGGCACCCCAAAGTGTCTGATGTCCATGAACACCAGAGTTCATGATGTAGATGAGCCGCGTGTGTCAATAGGCACCCCAGAGTGTCTGCTGTCCACGAATACCAGGGTTCATGTCGTAGATGAGTCGAGTGGGCCAAGAGGCCCCCCACAGTCTCTGATGCCATAAATGACCATGAACACCAGGGTTCATGTTGCAGATTATCCACGTGGGCCTAGAGGCACCCCAATATCTCTGATGCCACAAATGACCATGAATACCAGCGTATATGTCGTAGATGAGCGGCGTGGGCCAACAGGCTCCCCAAGTCTCTAATGCCACAAATGGCCATGAATACCAGGGTTCATGTCATAGATGAGCTGCGTGGGCCAAGAGGCTCCCCAAAGTCTCTGATGCCAAAAATGGCCATTAATACCAGGGTTCATGACGTAGATGAGCTGCGTGGGCCTAGAGGCACCCCAAAGTCTCTGATGCCACAAATGACCATGAACACCAGGGTTCATGTCGAAGATAAGCAGCGTGGGCTTAGAGGCACCCCAAAGTCTCTAATGCCACAAATGACCATTAATACCAGGGTTCATGTCGTAGATGAGCCGCGTGGGCCAACAGGCTCCCCAAAGTCTCTAATGCCACATTGGCCATTAATACCAGGGTTCATGTCGTAGATGAGCTGCGTGAGCCAACAGGCTCCCCAAAGTCTCTAATGCCACATTGGCCATTAATACCAAGGTTTATGAAGTAGATGAGCTGCGTGGGCCAAGAGGCACCCCAAAGTCTCTGATGCCACAAATGACCATGAACACCAGGGTTCATGTCGTAGATGAGCCGTGTGGGCCAAGAGGCTCCCCAAAGTCTCTAATGCCACAAATGGCCATTAATACCAGGGTTCATGACGTAGATGAGCTGTGTGGGCCAAGAGGCACCCCAAATTCTCTGATGCCACAAATGGCCATGAATACCAGGGTTCATGTTGTAGATAAGCCGCGTGGGCCAAGAGGCTCCCCAAAATCTCTAATGCCACAAATGGCCATTAATACCAGGGATCATACATAGATGAGTTCCGTGGGCCAAGAGGCACCCCCAACTCTCTGATGCCACAAATGGCCATGAATACTAGGGTTCATGTCGTAGATGAGCCGCGTGGGCCAAGAGGCCCCCCACAGTCTCTGATGCCACAAATGGCCATGAATACCAGGGTTCATTACCTAGATGAGCTCCTTGGGCCAAGAGGCACCCCAAAGTTTCTGATGTCCCTGAACACGAGGGTTCATTATGTAGATTAGCCGTGTGTGCCAATAGGTGCCCCAAAGTGTCTGATGCCACAAATGACCATGAATACGAGGGTTCATGTCGTAGATGAGCCACGTGGGCCAACAGCCTCCCCAAAGTCTCTAATGCCACAAATGGCCATTAATACTAGGGTTCATGACGTAGATGAGCTGCGTGGGCCAGGAGACACCCCAAAGTCTCTGATGCCACAAATGGCCATGAATACCAGGGTTCATGTCGTAGATGAGCCACGTGGGCCAAATATGCTCCCCAAAGTCTCTAATGCCACAAATGGCCATTAATACCAGGGTTCATGACGTAGATGAGCTGCGTGGTCCAAGAGGCACCCCAAAGTCTCTGATGCCACAAATGGCCATAAACACCAGGGTTCATGTCGCAGATGAGCCGCTTGGGCCAACTGGCTCCCCAAAGTCTCCAATGCCACGAATGGCCATTAATACCAGGGTATATGACGTAGATGAGCTGCGTGGGCCAAGAGGCACCCCAAAGTCTCTGAAGCCACAAATGGCCATGAATACCAGGGTTCATGTCGTAGATGAGCCGCGTGGGCCTAGAGGTACCCCACAGTCTCTGATGCCACAAATGGCCATGAATACCAGGGTTTATGAGTGAATGAGCAGCGTGGCCTAGAGGCACCCCACATTCTCTAATGCCACAAATGGCCATTGTTGGACTTGGCCCTTTTTCCCTGAATTTTTTCGTTTTTACAGTATTAAGGTGCAGGTGCTCCCTTCTCCCAAGATGGCTGCCACAGGCCCCTGCTACTGCAGAGTGGTCTTTCATAGTAGCACCCTAGCTGCCAGGAGCTGGCTGGAACCCCACAACAATGTTGCGACTCCAGCCCGCCTTTTTGTCCCATAGGTAGAGTGGGGAAGCTCCTGGAATGTGCTGGAACCTTCTAGAAGGGAGGTGTGGTTTTTCTTTTGCCGCCTTGGCTAGAGGTCACCTGACCTAGGGCTACTTAAGAGAGGGAGGGAAACTTTTGTGGTGAGTTGGCCATTGGGGTGAAGCAGAGCTGGAAGAAGCCACCAGGAGTGTAGGCGGTAGGGCCTAGCCAGGGACTTATGCCTCTGAGAGTGACAGGATTTAGGTGCTGCCTCTTAAGTGAGTGAGGGACCCTGTGAAACCCACTGATCTTGCCCAGCAGTAGGAGGACCCAGAGACTCTCTGCCCAGCCTGACTAGGAAGGATCTAGTCGCCCTCTCCATTCCTAACCCCCCTGTAGCAGAACCCCTTAAGGGCGCCAGATACATCTGCGCCAACAAGACCTTATCTGACATCTAAGAACAGAAACTTACAAGCCAAGCACTGAGACTGCGTGTCCAGATTGAACTCTGAAACCTATTCACCAAGCACTGAGACTGCGTGTCCAGATTGAACTCTGAAACCTATTCACCAAGCACTGAGACTGCGTGTCCAGACTGACCCCTGAACCCTGATGCAAAGCTGACTGGAGAACCACCGGGGATCGACCAGGTATTAGCGCTGTGACCCCTGCGCTCCCTGCCCTGGTCTGGAACCCCCGGCAGCGTGCTCCGCTGAGCACAGAACCCCATCCTTAATTTGAGCCCCCCCCCTGGTGACGACGAAGCCAGCGCGCTCACCGCCGTGGCCTGGAGGCCTGGAGAAGTGCCCTAGCGTGTCACGAGGCCCGCGGAGAAGCCCGGGGCCCCGCCGCTGCCGTCGCAGCTGCGTGAGGAGGTGTGCGAGGCCGGGGCCGAGTTCCCCCATCATCGTGGGAGCGGACGCCTGCTGACGCCGAGATCAAGGTAAGCCCGGAGGCTGAGATCACCCCCGGTGCGCCCCCTGCGGGTTGGGAGCCACACCGCACCCTTAGCCGGGTTTCCTCTCTGTGGGATTCCCCCACCCTGTCTTCACGACGGAAGAGACCCCGCCGAGGGATCCTTTCCGTGTGTCCCCTCGAGCGGTACTGAAGCGCGGTGCCCCACGAACTGCACCGGAGCTCCCCGCTGGAAGCTCCGCTCCAAAGTACTGAGAGTCATTGATTCCGAGTGGCGCTTTATGGTATATGCTCCGTCCCAAAGTACTGAGAGTCATTGATTACGAATGGCGCATTATGGTATATGCTCCGCTCCAAAGTACTGAGAGTCATTGATTACGAGTGGCGCTTTATGTTATATGCTCCGTCCCAAAGTACTGAGAGTCATTGATTACAAATGGCGCTTTATGTTATATGCTCCGTTCCAAAGTACTGAGAGTCATTGATTACGAGTGGCGCTTTATGTTATACGCTCCGCTCCAAGGTACTGAGAGTCATCGATTACGAGTGGCGCTTTGTTTTTACATGCCCTGCTTTAAAGTGTTACGTGCTATCAAGTCCGAGTAGCGCGCTGTTATTCATGTGCCATATTGATGTGTTAAACGCTATTGATTACGAGTAGCGCTCTGTTATTTATATTCCCTATTACAGTGCTATGTGCCAGAGATCACGAGTAGCTCTCCATGCTAGGTGCCCCGTTCTGAGGTCGTCACCGGTTAGCGCGCCCAACGCGCGTGTGCAGCTACGTGAGTGGTAGTTGTGCCCCAGGCAGTACTGTCATTTCATGAATTGCATATGTGGTAGAAACAGCCTTTATAGCTCCTGACTGATATGTACATCGCTAGCTATTGTATTATCCGCATATGAAATGTACTGCTACCTCATGAACTGCATTTAACGTGATCTACGTGGATAAACTTGAGTATTTACATAATTCCTACAGTGTGGCGTCACTTATTGTGTGTGTTCCTCGTCGCATGTGAGGTGCGTGTTGTATGGTTGCTTTACACACAGACCTTTGGTGGCCCGACCGCTCGTGTCACGTTACCGCCCCATAGGGCCTGGAGACCCCAGGTCTTACAGCCATGAATACCAGGGTTCATGTCGTAGATGAGCCGCGTGGGCCAACAGGCTCCCCAAAGTCTCTGATGCCACAAATGACCATGAACACCAGGGTTTATGTCGTAGATGAGCCACGTGGGCCTAGAGGCACCCCAAAGTATCTGATGCCACAAATGGTCATGAATACTAGGGTTCATGTCCTAGATGAGCCTCGTGGGCCAAGAGGCCCCCCACAGTCTATGATGCCACAAATGGCCATGAATACTTGGGTTCATTACCTAGATGAGCTCCTTGGGCCAAGAGGCACGCCAAAGTGTCTGATGTCCATGAATACCAGGGTTCATGATGTAGATGAGCCGCGTGTGCCAATAGGCACCCCAAAGTGTATGACTGTCACAAATGACCATGAACACCAGGGTTCATGTTACAGAGGATCCGGGTGGGCCAAGAGGCACCCTAAAGTCTTTGATGCCACAAATGGCCATTAATACCAGGGTTCATGACGTAGATGAGCTGCGTGGACCAAGAGGCACCCCAAAGTCTTTGATGCCACAAATGGCCATGAATACCAGGGTTCATGTCGTAGATGAGCGGCGTGGGCCAAGAGGCACCACAAAGTCTCTAATGCCACAAATGGCCATTAATACCAGGGTTCATGTCGTAGATGAGCCGCGTGGGCCAACAGGCTCCCCAAAGTCTCTGATGCTACAAATGGCCATGAACACCAGGGTTCATGTCGTAGATGAGATGCGTGGGCCAAGAGGCACCACAAAGTCTCTGATGCCACAAATGACCATGAACACCAGGGTTCATGTCGTTGATGAGCTGCGTGGGCCAACAGGCTCCCCAAAGTCTCTGATGCCACAAATGACCATGAATACCAGGGTTTATGTGGTAGAGCAGTCACGTGGGCCTAGAGGCACCCCAAAGTCTCTGATGGCACAAATGGCCATGAATACCAGGGTTCGTGTCGTAGATGAGCTGCGTGGGCCTAGGTCAAGAGTGCTGTGTATTCATAGGCCGGACCATGGCATAGGTAGTACATCACATTCAGAAGCCTTGTACCTCCACCAGCGGTCGATAATGGAGAGTTTTTCTTTAAACAGACTGGAGGGACACAAACAAGTGTTGCAATATCTTGAAATATGTGTATTTAAGATTTTCTTTACATAGTTCAGGGTTTCCCAGTAACACCGGGACTGGTGCTGCCGATGGAACTAAAACAATGCTCCCCAGGTGGAAACCATGAATGTTGTACTTACCGCGGAGACCGAGCAACATGGCCGATGCCCGGTGGAGCTGTTTAGGCAGCTATAAATGAGTTTGGCTCTGGTCACCCCCTCGGCCGTCACCTACCCAGCCGAACATTAGACATAGTTTTTCCTCGTCTCCCCGTTATGTTTCCTTTCCTCCCCCGCCTCCTCCCACCATGATCCTGTGGCTACTTCCCCTTTCCAGCCCTGCGTGGAGCCGTGGAGTCAGCTACCTTTATGGTTTTTGGATTGATTTTTGTATATCCCGCCATTTGGGGATAATACTATTGGCTGACGTGGGTCTTCCAGCTTGGCAGTTTCGACGGATCCTCAATGCTGCTGGACTACTCCTTATTTGCCTTACTGACCTTTTCCTTTATTCTCCCCCCCCTTAGGCCTCCCACACCCCTCTCATCGTATACGTTCACCGATACGTGGGATGTTTTGGATCGGGGGTCCCCAGCCGGTTTGCCTGTCTCTCACTTTGACTGCTTTGTCCCTCTGAAGTACTTTGCCCCTTGCCGGTCTGCCTGACTCTAGCTGCATTCCTTACCCCTTTTACCATCCCCCTCTGCCTTCCATTCCCCATTAGACGTGTGTCTTGGCTATGATATGCGTTAATATTTCTTGTTATTGTGTAATCACTGGTTTTCTCCTCTGTTCATTCTTGGCTCCTGTAACTCATGTAATTTTGTAACCTGTTACTCGCTGATCCTCATGTAAAGCGCTCTGATACCTCTGGCTCTAGCCAGCGCTATATAAAACTCTGCAAATAAATAAATAAATAAATAGAGGCACCCCAAAGTCTCTGATGCCACAAATGGCCATGAACACCAGGGTTCATGATGCAGATTATCCACGTGGGCCTAGAGACACCCCAATATCTCTGATGCCACAAATGACCATGAATACCAGCGTACATTTCGTAGATGAGTCGCATGCGCCAACAGGCACCCCAAAGTCTCTGATGCCACAAATGGCCATGAACACCAGGGTTCATTTCGTAGATGATCCGCGTGGGCCAATAGGCACCCCAAAGTCTCTGATGCCACAAATGGCCATGAACACCAGGTTTCATTTCGTAGATGAGTCGCGTGCGCCAAGAGGCACCCCAAAGTCTCTGATGCCACAAATGGCCATGAACTCCAGGTTTCATTTCGTAGATGAGTCGCGTGCGCCAAGAGGCGCGCACAGACGAGGTCAAGCTTCTAGGTGTATTCTGGTGCGAGAAGGTTACGTTCTGTTTGGAGGATCTGTCCAACCACAGGAGGTGTTTACTCATAGTTTGTCTAAGAAGGGGGTGGGGACGTTACATCCTTGACACACGCCTACCTCCGTTCTGCCCACTCACAGCTTCCAAAACAGAGTTTTTGTCTTGTTGGCTGAAGGGAGAAGTTCGGCTCTGTCCATTCCAAGGAAGGAGGTGGGTGGTGTTCAGCAGAGGGAAGGGCAGCGCTGGCCAGGTGTAGAAGAACATATTTGCTTTGTTCTGTGTGGGGCTGGGGGTGTCTTGGGTGCAGTCCAGTGTGCTGAGGAAGCTAACAAGAGCTTCTTTCATCTTCCTGGCGCGGGGTTCCCTGGGAGGTTACAGTCTCTGCTGTAGCATGTTTGATTGGTGAGTCAAAATGAAATCAGTGAATGTATCAGTGGGTGAGGTTTTGGTTCCTGGTGGTGTGTGGGTGAGGGGGGAACATCAGAGGTGGAGGGAAGGCCCGAAGGAGGCATTTGAAGGCAAGGATATTGTTAAACGCTCCCTGGAGTTTCATGGGCTGCTGGGTCGCCACTTTTCTTCCAGGGTGGTCAGTAGGGGCTTTAGCCAGTAGTGGGGCAGGGGATGTGTGACAAGGTTGGCATGAGAGGGTTCCTGTGATGTGAGCGGTGGTGGTGCCAGCAATGCGCACAGCAGGGTGGGCAGTATTGATGACGTTGCTAAAGATAGGTGGACTGTGTGTTCGTGAGGGGGATATGAGTGACATTTCAGGGTTCAAGGGGCGTTGTCAGGCCTACGCTTCCGGTACTGGGCATGCACCAGGGGGTGCTGTCCCTGGACCCTGGCACTGTTGCACTGAACCTGGGCGGCACGAGACTCACCTGGTAAACAGGGTACAGGGTCGAGCAAACAAGGCTCACTCAAGGAGGGGGCGGGCTTAAAACTCAGCTGCGGTGTGACGCAGTAATCACTCACACTCAACTTGGTCCATCAGTGCTGGTACTTTCAGCCAATGCTGAGCCTTTATAGTGCTGAAAGGTACGGTAGTTACCATAGTGATCCCAAAGAAAACCAATAATGTGCCACCGCCTTCTGGGGCCAGTAATGACCCCCAAGCGCTTTGTAGTGTTTGGGCACAAAGAGCTTCCTTTTAGCCTTAGAGTGCTTGTCCAAAGTTATCTTAGAGCAGAAATCTTCAAACTGGGGGGGGCTGCCCTCCCCCGGAGGTGTGTGATGCGGGGGTCTTTATTGATGGGGGGGAGGAGGGGGGAGGGGGTAGGGCGCCTGGCTCTGACCAAGAGAAGCATTTTGGGTGATAAAAGCGTTTTGTTTTGGATGGAAAAAGAGTAAGTAACGCACCGTGTGATGGCGTCACTAACACCTTTTGTCATTTATATCCTGGCTGGGAGTAGGTGCCAAAGGGAGGGGACTCCAAATATTCCTCAAGCCTCTCCTCCACCATCACTCACAATCACACTGTGGCACCTTTACACGTCAGTCAGCTGCCTGACCAGAGGAGTGTTTGCAATCAAGCATTTGATTTCATTTCTAAAAGGGGTAACTGAGGTGCAACTCGGGGGGACGTGGGGGGCTTTATCAAGTTGGGCGGATTCCGAAGGCGTTGGAGCCCTTCAGTGAACACCTGGTGGGCGAATGACTTCCTGTCCCACAAGGGGAAGCCCTGTGAATGAATGAAGACCAGCGCTGGCTAGAGCAGGGATGCGCCTCTGCTTGTGTGACCTTGGCCCTGAGGCTGGGAAGGGCCTGGGGGCAGAGATCAGCAGGGCGTGCACATCACAGGGGCTCTAGGACAGGGTGACCAGGCGTCCCGGATCAGCCCGGACAGTCCCTGAATTTCACCAGCTGTCCCGGCACATTTCAGGAGATGCAGCTCATGCCCCGGTTTTTAGAGAGGGTCGGGTGAAAACGGTGGGAGGTTTTCTGTTATGTTTTGCAAAGCAGGGATCGTTAGCAACTGTTATAAAAAAAGCACTTTGATTAACAGGCATGCTACTGGCTTTATAAATGGCATTTTATGTACGCTCTTATTGCCTCTTCACTAAATATCTGCTAAGGACCACTGTCATTCTGTGCGCTGGGTTGAAGGAAAATTGTAGTCCTATTTTTGGGAAATGTCCCGGTTTTTGGCTTTAAAATTCTGGTCACCCTACTCTAGGAGGGCGAGGGCTTCGGAGCATTGGTCAACCAAGGCTGTGGAGTCAGCTGATGTCGGGTCACCACTGGCTGTCGCGAATGCCAGCTGGACATCCAACTGATCACTGCAAATACTCCTGGGGGGCAGGGTGAAGGTAGTGGGATACCACCAATGCTCGCCACCCAGCAGGGGGTAAAAACTTCATAACATATGTATTTGTAAAGCGCACGTTCACCAAGAAAGGTATGTTGGCGCTGAATAGCATGTTTATTGTTACCCATCTAAATGGTACTCATTTTATCAACCTCAGAAGGATGAAAGACTGAGTGGACCCACCAGGATTTGAACCTACGACCATGAGATCAAACACAGGCCCCTACCGTGGACACATTAGTCCAGGAGGCCACCAGACCAGGCTTTAGGAGTCCACATCTCTTAAATGGCCCACAGTGGTCATGTTTTCACAATTGCAAAAACAACAGTTGATGGACAGAATGCAGAACAATGTCATACATTCACCCCAGTACAGAGATCTGGGCCTAAATCCATCGTTTGTTTTCTCACCATGCCGTTCCAGTTTGAACTCAGCCATATGCAAATCAGTCTTGACCCTGTGCCTCATGAGAACAGTCCAGCCCGAACTGCCATGCCAGGTCCTCCCTGGACCGGAAACAAGCATCCTAGGACCGGATTCAGGGTTTCACCCCTCTTCAGCCAGGATAGCTTGATTCCAGTGGCATGGAGAGCACGGGACCCACGTCTGAGCATACCCTTCCCACTCGGGGTGACCAATGCAAAAACAACAGTTGATGGACAGAATGCAGAACAATGTCATACATTCACCCCAGTACATGTTTTCACAATGCCTGAAGCACCTGAGATGTGGGAGCACTCACTAGACAAGGAACGGGGTACGGGTGTAAGGGTGATAGAAGTGAAACAATATATAATAGAACGATGGTTTAGAAGAGTTCATCCTGACCCACGTGTATTTGGGAATGCAATAGAAGAACCCGTGTGTCCTTTTGGGGATCAGAAATAAAGGCGCTCAAGGACGTCTTATGGGGTTCAGTCGATGTAAGAGTGTGGGTGTGAAAACAAAAGAAACACACGTGATGGACGGAATGCAGAACAAATCAAAACATTCACATCTAGTCAAGAGATCTGGGTCAAGTCCACTGCTCGTTTGCTCACCATGTCACCCCAGCTTAGACCCAGCCGTTTTAGTGTGAGTGCAGCATGAGAGGAGGCCATCTATTATCCTGGCCACGCTCTCTCACAGTCCCTGGACCACTGGCTCCGGAGCCCACTGCAAGGCGAGCTAGGGTCAGTGGACATATGGAGTCCTGGCCACTCTCTTGCATGTCCCTATACCACAGGTCCAGGTGGGCACTGTGAGGCGAGGTAGGGTCAGTGGACATATGGAGTCCTGGCCACTCCATTGCATGTCCCTATACCACAGGTCCAGGTGGCCACTGTGAGGCGAGGTAGGGTCAGTGGACATATGGAGTCCTGGCCACTCACTTGCATGTCCCTGGACCACAGGCCCAGGTGCCCACTGCGAGGTGAGCTAGGGCCAGTGGACATATGGAGTCCTGGCCACTCTCTTGCATGTCCCTGGACCACAGGCCCAGGTGCCCACTGTGAGGTGATCCAGGGTCAGTGGACATATGGAGTCCTGGCCACTCTCTTGCATGTCCCTGGACCACAGGCCCAGGTGGCCACTGTAAGGCGAGCTAGGGTCAGTGGACATATGAAGTCCTGGCCACTCTCTTTCACATCCCTGGACCACAAGCCCCGGACCCCACTGTGAGGCGAACTTGGGTCAGTGGACATATGGAGTCCTGGCCACTCTGTTGCACATCCCTGGACCACAAGCCCCAGAGCCCACTGTGAGGCGAGGTAGGGTCAGTGGACATATGGAGTCCTGGCCACTCTCTTGCATGTCCCTATACCACAGGCCCAGGTGGCCACTGTGAGGCGAGCTAGGATCAGTGGACATGTGGATACATGGACACTCTCCTGCACGTCCCTAGACAACAGGGCCAGGTGCCCACTCTGATGCGAGCTACGGTCAGTGGACATATGGAGTCCTGGTCACTCTCTTGCAAGTCCCTAGACCACAGGCACAGGTGCCCACTGCAAGGCGAGCTATGCCCAGTGAACATGTGGAGTCCTGGCCACTCTCTTGCATGTCCCTAGACCACAGGCTCCGGAGCCCACTGCGAGGCGAGCTAGGGTCAGTAGACATATGGAGTCCTGGCAACTCTCTTGCATGTCCCTATACCACAGGCCAAGGTGGCCACTGTGAGGTGAGCTAGGGTCAGTGGACGTGTGGATACCTGGACACTCTCCTGCACGTCCCTAGACCACAGGACCAGGTGCCCACTGTGACGTGAGCTAGGGTCAGTGGACGTGTGGATACCAGGACACTCTCCTGCACGTCCATCGACCACAGGACCAGGTGCCCACTTTGACGCGAGCTAGGGTCAGTGGACATATGGAGTCCTGGTCACCCTCTTGCATGTCCCTATACCACAGGCCCTGCTGGCCACTGTGAGGTGAGCTAGGGTCAGTGGACGTGTGGATACCTGGACATTCTCCTGCACGTTCCTAGACCACAGGACCAAGTGCCCACTGTGACCCGAGCTAGGGTCAGTTGACATGTGGAGTCCTGGCCACTCTCTTGCATGTCCCTAGACCACAGGCTCCGGAGCCCACTGCGAGGCGAGCTAGGGTCAGTAGACATATGGAGTCCTGGCCACTCTCTTGCATGTCCCTATACCACAGGCCCAGGTGGCCACTGTGAGGTGAGCTAGGGTCAGTGGACGTGTGGATACCTGGACACTCTCCTGCACGTCCCTAGACCACAGGACCAGGTGCCCAATGTGACGCGAGCTAGGGTCAGTGGACATATGGAGTCCTGGTCACTCTCTTGCATGTCCGTAGACCACAGGCCCAGATGCCCAGTGCAAGGCGAGCCAGGGTCAGTGGACATGTGGAGTCCTTGCCACTCTCTTGCATGTCCCTAGACCACAGGCTCCGGAGCCTACTGCGAGGCGAGCTAGGGTCAGTGGACAAACGGAGTCCTGGTCACTCTCTTGCACATCCCTGGACCACAGACCCAGGTGCCCACTGTGATGCGAGCTAGGGTCAGTTGACAGTGGAGTCCTGACCACTCTTCTGCACGGCCCTAGACCACAGGCCAACATGCCCACTGCGAGGCGAGCTAGGGTGAGTGGACATGTGATGTCTTGACCACTCTTTTGCACGTCCCGAGAAACCAGGCCCAGGTGCCCACTACATGGTGAGCTAGGGTCAGCGGACATGTGGAATCCTGGCTGCTCTCTTGCACAGTTCCCGGGATGACACGCCCAGGTGCCCACTGTGAGGTGATCTATGGTCAGTGGACATGTGGAGTCCTGGCTACTTTCTTGCACCGTCTCTAAATGACAGCCCAAGGTGCCTACTGTGAGGCAAGCTAGGGGCAGTAGACATGTGGAGTCCTGGCCACTCTCTTGCACAGGTCCCGAATACCATTGTGAGGCGAGCCAGGGTCAGTGGACATGTGGAGTCCTATGGACAGTGAAGAGACAGCGCCAACCAGTCACACCTGGCTCTCCTGGGCCCTGCTACAGTCTTCGCACTCCCTGGATGGAGTGGACATCTTGATGCATTCTCTAAGTCCTGTTCAGCAGTGCTGAGACACCTTCTGATCTCAGTTGACTCTCCTTTGAGTCATTATGTCTCTCAGGATTCAGGTCTTCTGAGCCATAGTGAGCTGCAGACCAGCGGTGCTGCCTCCTGTGAGGCTATCCTGAGCCTTGTCATCACGGTTAGGACACAGAAGCTTTGCACGCTCTACGGGGCTATCCAGGCTTGTTCCAGCCTCGGGGAAACCTACTCCAAATCCTTTTCCTGGTAAGAAATCTTTGCTCAGCTGGTGGCGCAGGGCTCCTTTTCAAGTCCAAAGCGAGGGCAGTGGACCGGTAACAGGGCCAGCACATATCTAGGCACCAGTGGGAGGGCAATGCCCAACAAGAAGGTGTACAGCCTTCAAATCTGATTGATTTAGACATGTATGAATTTTACTTCTGCTGTGAATGGGGCTGATGACCAGGCCTCTGATGCATCTGGTCTGTTTAAACAGTAGCTTTTAGGTTGAAGCCTACCAGGCTGCGCAGCTGACTGGTTGCTAAAGACTTTGTGGAGACATTTGGAAAGCTGACACATTCCTCCCATTGCTTATCATTGGCTTTGTGATTTGTAACTCACAATTGCTTGCTTTCCATTTGCTGGTTTTATTTGTTTTAGGCTGTCCAGCATGTCATTGTCCCTCCTGTGGAGCTTGGCCTGTTTACTGTATTCTTCCAAGACCGCTTGCTTTCTGTAAACGGGTCTATACATTTTTTTTATTATCGTATCACATTTGCTGTGCATTCAATGACAGAGGTCAAATGTCAGGCTCTCTTTTCCAAGTCATCTTCTTAATGTCTACATTTCTCTCTCTGGAGTTATGGGGTAGGGGAGCACTCCTGTAGTAATCTCTATTTTTCAAAATTTAATCGTTTAAACTAACATTTATCTCTCTGACATCAAAGTGAGATGATTTACCTGATAATCTGAGGGGGTGAAAGGAAAGGCTATTTTCTAACACACAATAAAATTTAAATGTCTATAAATGAACTGTGCAAATATTTCAGAATATATAAAAATTAGGAAAGCACAAATGAAGCACATTTTTTGTAATTCTACTCCACTCTATGACACTTTACTCCTCTCTACGCCACTCCACTCTATGACACTCCACTCCATAACACCTCACTCTATCCCACTCCCCTCTACACCACTCCACTTTATGACACTCTACACCCTCCAGTCTACGCTCCTCCACTCTACACATTTCACTCTACAACACTCCACTTTACGACACGGTAGTCTATACCACTCTATGTCACTCTACTCTACTCCACTGCGCAACGCTATTCCACTCTAATTTATGTCACTCTACTCCACTCCATGACACTCTACAACCTGCCACTCAACGAACCTACACTCTACAACACTTCATTCTGTGCTCCAACATTCCTGCTCTAGGACACTCTACTCTACCACATTCCACTATACGACACTCTAGGCTACACCATTTTACTCCACTCTACTCCAATCAGTCACTCCACTCTACGACACTCGAATCCACTCTACGCCCCTCCACTCTACTTCCCTCCACTCTATAACACCCTGCTTCACTCTGACACACCACTCAATGATACTCCACTCTACGCCACTTCACTCTACTCTACAGCATAATATTTCACTCTGCTCCACAATACACCCCTCCGATCTATGCCTCTCTATGCCACTCCACTCTACAACACACTACTCCACTCTATGACCATCCATTCTACGCCCCTCCAGTCTACGCCACTCTTCACCACACCACTCCACACCACTCCACACCAGTCTGCTCCACTCCACACCACTCCACTGTATGCCTCTCTGTGCCACTCCACTCTACAACACTCTGCTCCATTCTACTCCACTCTATGACCCTCCACTCTATGCACCTACACTGTACACTCCTCCACTATATACCACTCTATTCCACTCCATTCTAAACCACTCCGCACCACTCTACACCACTCTGCTCCACTCTACAGCACTCTACTCTGCTCTACTCCACTCCACTCTATTATACTCCACTCCAATTTGCAACACTCCACTCCACACCACTCTCCTCTATGTCACTAACTGTTAGGCATGCTGAAAAGCAGCCACACTGGTGTACAAACATGGCTAAAGCACATTGACAAAGCCAATAGCTCTTGCACAGCAAGGCCTCTCGTCTTTGCAAATGCTTGTTTTTCGCCCAGTGCAAAATGCGTAAAAACAGGTCTCTTTCGCTTCCATGCCCTCACACTAGATTGATGTACATAGATTAATAACACATTTTCATTATAATTGCCATGAATGCGCATCTTCGCTTGATTGTGTTTATTCTTTTTTTGCCCTTATTACTCCATCGCTTCTCATCTGTCCCCGGCCGCTCCTTCTGGGGCTGTCGTGGCCACCTCCCTATCACTGCAGGTGCCGCTTAGTGTCAGCAGCTGCGTTATGGTTATATTCTATATTATATTCAGCGCGGGGATGCCCATGGGTAACCAGGTGCTTTAGAAATACTGTTTCTTCTTCTTCTCTTTCACTGCCCCTACACCGCTCCTCGTGCACCGCCATCAGGCACTCTCCCTGCCCCTTCCTACATATCACAGAGGCCATCTTGTTTCATTTTGCCCTCCTGCACCCTTGATTCTGCTCCATTCTCCCCCCACCTTGCAGCATTTGCATAGGTCGTTCCTTACCCTTCCTGGGTATTGTAGCGTCCATGTTTTATTGGTGGTCTCTGGCTGTTGCATTTGGATAGACACACATCTTTCCCTTCTATCCCTCTCTATGTCCCCGTCTCTTCCCATTCTCCCTTACTCTGTTATGGGTCCCCCCCCTCCCCCCTCGAAGCATGGTACTGGCAGAAGTTGTGGTTAATCTAAATCTCTCTGCACAAACCACCTTTCTCTAGGTCTCGCCTAACAGACAGCAAAAGCTGTCTAGTCGTGAAAAACTTTTTGTAGGCTTCCCAAGAACTTTTAGGGGCTTACAGCCCGCCCATTGCTTTCCATTGGTTGGCTTTATTGTTATTCTAACTTGCTTGTTTCTTATTCGATGCCCTGCTTTGTCCTTCTCATGTTTGTCCCTCCCCTGGAGTATAGCCTCTTTATCATCTCTCTGATTGGCTGGCTTCTAACCTGCCAGTGCTTTCCTTTAGAGAACTACTAATTTTCTTTGGGGGTAAGCACGCCAAGAGAATGCATGTGTTTCCCAGCTCTCTCCCTCTCTTCCCCGTGTGGGCCCACTAAACGCCCACCCTGTGAGCCATGATTCTGTGTTGTGCACTTCTCCTCTCCCCCCCTTTGCATTCCTCCACCCAGTGTTGCTTTCTCCCTTGTGTGATGCTTTCTCCTTCCTTCCGCCACCATTCGCTTCTCCGGTACGCATACGCAAATCTGCAATCGTTTTTTTTGTTGCTGAAATTTGCACTTTCAAACTTTTAAAAACGTATTTTTATATTTACCATTTGAAGTGGCATCTGCCATCTTGGAACGGTAAATAAACAAGCATTGGCATAGCCAATAGGTCTCGCTTTTGGGGACCTTATAAGTGTTTAGTTATGCAGCACAATATCCTTGGTGCAACAACTTTAACTGTTGCATGGTTAAACACTTATAAGGTCCCAAAGGCGAGACCGATTGGCATTTTGCGTTTTAGCCATAATTCCTTATGCCCTGATGATGGTGCCAATACTCTATAATGGGATTGAAACATCATCGACAAATACTATCATGACTCCTAACATTGATATATAAATTGATATGTGAGCATTGGAACTTTATTGCAATATGTGACATGTTTTGCTTGTCTTCATTCTAATTTCTAATTTAAAACATTTATAAAGCGCAGCGTGCACCGAACGGTTTCTTGGCGCTAGTGGAGGGGATTGGCTACAGAGACAGAAGGGAGCCCGGGATTGGGCCGGAGAGGGGGTTTACACAGGGAATGCCTGATTAAAAAGAAACGTTTTTAGATCCTTACGGAAGGATAGATAGTGGGTAGACGCACGTAGGTGGTCTGGAAGGGAGTTCCAGAAAGTGGGGGCCAAGGTGGAAAAGTTGGACCCACCCCACTTTTTGCGTCTGAAGCGTGGGATTTGGAGAAGGGACTTGGAAGAGGAACGAAGTTGTCTAGAGGGAACGTATTCTGTTATTAGTGAGGAGATGAAAGCAGGTGCGGTGCCTTGACGAGCCTGGAAAACCATGCAGGCGGTTTTGAACAGAGAACGTTCCTTTATCGGGAGCCAATGAAGCTCCCTGAGGAGGGGTGTGGAGTGGTGGTAGCGTGGGAGACCAAAGACCAGTCGGGCGGCTTGGTTTTGGACCACCTGTAGCCTCCTTAGGCTGTATGCTGGTATGCCGTTGTAGAGGGCGTTGGCGTAGTCCAGTCGTGATATGACTAGAGCGGCCATAATCATTTTGAGTGTCTGGGGGGAGAAGAAGCGAGCGACAGTGCGGATAGTTCGGAGAGTGAGGAAGCAGGAGGAGACTACGGAGCTGATTTGAGAGTGGAGGGTAAGCTGATTATTCATTTTAACCCCCAGAGTTTTGACCGTGGTAGAAGGAGTGGGGGCAGGACCAAGGGTAGGGGGCCAGAAGAGAGAATTCCAGGGACTGGAAGAACCTCCGGTAAGAACCAACTCGGTTTTGTCCGGATTCAACTTGAGATGATTATGGTTCATCCAGTCCCTGATAAATGTCATGGTGTACTGGAAGCTGGAAACAGAGAGGGGAGAAGAGGATAGATCAAAGATGAGCTGGAGGTCATCCGCGTAGTTAAACACGGTGACCTCCAGCTGTTGAAGAGCGAAGATGAGGGGGAAGATGTAGAGATTGAATAGTAGGGGGGACAAGGAAGAACCCTGGGGGACACCACACGTGACGGGGAGTGGGATGGTTGTAAAATCTCCGAGCCGGACCGCCTGAGTGCGGTCCCTCAGGAAGGAGGAAAGCCACACCAGGGCTGCTCCCTCAATTCCAGCCGCCTTGACACGGGCAGTAAGATGGTGTGGTCTACCGTGTCAAATGCGGCCGAGAGATCGAGGAGTACCAGGGCCTGGTGTTTGTTATAATCCATGCCCTTCCTGAGGTTGTCCAGGACTGATACCACGACTGATTCAGTCGAGTGCCTAGGTCGAAAGCCAGCCTGGCGGGAAGCCAATCCCCCATTGGCCTCTACATGGGTGCTGAGTACCGTGGTGACATAACGTTCCAGCACCTTGCCCAAGTAGGGCAGCAGGGAGATGGGGCGGTAGTTGGCTGAGATGGATGGGTCAGCGCCAGGTTTTTTTAGGATGGGCACTATGGTGGCTGATTTGAGCGTAGGGGTCACTACTCCCTGCGCTAGGGAGCTGTTAAGAAAGGTAATGGGGGGTTCAGGACAAGAGGAGTAGATTCGTTGGAGAATTCGTGCCGGACAGATGTCTGCCGGAGAGCCTGACTTTACTTTGGGGAGTAAGTCTAGGAATACCTCTTCAGTGATGGGGGGGATGGAGGTGAGAAGGTTTTGAACAGTAGGAGGAGAGGGGTCGACATAGGCTGATGAGGGGGGATGTTGGCTTTGATGGTAGCGATCTTATCGAGGAAGTAAGTGTTTAGTTGATTACAAAGGGGCTGGGATGGGGGGATTTGAGGTGAAGCCTTGTCGGAGTAAGCCAAGTCCTGCACTATGCTGAAGATCTCCCTAGGTTTGTTTTCGGCAGACATTATTTTGGTTGAAAAATAGGAGGTTTTGGCGGAAATGATTGCGATCTTATAGTCGGCGAGTGATTTCAGATAAAGGGATTTGAGTGAGGGACAATAATTTTTCCTCCAGTGCCTTTCTGCCTGTCGAGCGGACAGCTTTAGATCTTTTAGGTGGTCATTAAACCACCTGTTAGACTCCTTTGGTCGCCGGACGGAGATGCGGCGCAGGGGAGCCACTGAGTCACAACCTCTAGCCAACCAGGTATTGATAGTGTTGGCTTGGGAGTCGGACGAGAGATCGGAGAGGGACGGGGTAGAATTCTGAAGGTGAGACATAAGAGTGGGAAAGTCAACTCTATTCCAATTCCGCGCCCAGGTGTTTTTAGCGTGGGGGACTTTGGATATCGGGTTGAGAGAGACGGAGAAGGAAATAAGGGCATGGTCGGACCAGGGACAGGGGGAGACCGTCACCGGGGAAACTGGAAGATTAAGAGACCAGACCTGGTCAAGAGTGTGACCGTGAGAGTGAGTGGGGACAGAGATGTGTGGTATGAAATTTAAAGATGTGAGAGTCTCTGTGAATTCTTTCGAGGCTGTACACTCAGAAGGGTCCGAGGGCCAGTAGTTGAAATCCCCTAATACCAAGACCGAGGCATAATTGACCACCATGTTGGCCAAAAGGTCTTGAAAAGCCGGCAAGAATAGAGGCAAAGACTGGGGAGGATGGTACATTAGGAGACAGGTGATAGGAGGGGAGAGGGCGAGGGAACGAACAGTGAGGAATTCAGTGGAGGAGATGGGGGGAGAGGGGATGGGTTGAAAATTTAGTTCCGACCGAACAATAATCGCCACTCCACCGCCAACCCTGCCTGCTGGGCGGTCAGCGCGTAAGGCCACATAGGAGGGGGGGAGGGTAGCCAAGAGAACAGGCAGGGAAGAGTCACAGAACCAGGTTTCGGTCAAGAGCAGTAAGTCAGGCTTTTCAGAATCAAGCAAGACAAAGAGCTCATGATGGTGCTTGACCGCAGACCTGGTGTTAAGCAAGAGGATGGATAGTGACGGGGTGGGAGGGGAAGGGCCGGGTGGGAGAGGGCATTGCGGGAAACAGACGGGCGGAGAGAACGGCAGAGTAGGAGTGGGAGAGGGTGCAATCCCTAGAGAAGTAATATGCCTGCGGACAGAGTCCGAGAGTGGCAAGTGGCCCTGGAGGGTGATAAGCTCCTCAGAGGAGTAGGAGATAAAATTGGCATGGAGTCGTGCCCCTAGCCCCGTCCGACCGCGGACGGGCGCAGACGGGCTTGCCTTAGGCGCGCCTTCGGCGCGCAAACGTCGCGCCCGCTGCGCTCGTCCGCTGCGCTTCCTACCAAGACACATGCTTTATGCCGATGGGTCGGGGGGTTGGAGGGGGTGTGGCCAGCCGAGGGGGCGTGTCTCGCCTCGCCCTCGGGAATGGCGGCCGAAGGAAGGGAGTCGTTGCAGCGAGTAGCGCTGTTTCTGAAAAGCCAAATGTTCAGGTAGGTGGGGGTAACAGTTAAAAAACACAGTATCACATCACAATGATTTTAAAAGTAATTAGTCCCCGCTCCCGGCTTTTCGCCTCAGGAGCCACTCGTGAATTCATTATAGTCACATGTAAAATGTCTGAGTCCTAATGTTTGTTGACCTTTTTTCTGTTGTGTTTCCTACTTCAATATTATGCTATATGCATTATTAAAAGCATTTGCTATTCCATTCGGAAAACTAACATAGATGTCATTGTATCTCTATGTAACATGGTTTAAAAGATTTTATAGTAAGGGACCGCTGTTCCTTAAAATACGGATAGCCACGCTCCCTTAAATCCCCTTTGGTTTCCCTTGTTCCTTAGGACACATAAATATACACTTATCGTACAAAGAGGTACACAGGCTGACAGAAGAAGAAATGACCACCAGAGAGTACAAAAGGCAGAATAGCTGTAGGCCTTAAATACAAAAAAGCAAACATTCAGAAGGTCTTAAATCCAAGACCTCTACAATTACAGGAATTCACCGCGCCTTTAACAAAATGTCTGAGATTTTCATCACTTCATTCAAGCCGCCATATTTACCGTCACGCAATATTGTGAGGGTAAACAAGGAAAACATCTTAGAAAAGTAGCGAATGGTAAATCTGAATTATTCTTAAATCACCACCATGCCCCAAGGAGCCTTAACTCTAGGAGCTCATATAGATGGCGGAGAAGGTGTTAATTCCAAGAACAATGAAAAATTAGTCACTGGGAAAGCGAGTGAAATGGCTGCGCTGTGTCCCTTCCAAAGGTCAGGCCAGGGTCAGTGGACAGAATATTCCAAAGCTCAGATGCCCCCGAGGGTCTGGATTCCTCTGGACACTTGGGACTGCAGTACATTCCGTATGACTGCCCTCCTCGAATCTGTGCTGCTGCTAGAGACAAACAAACCTTGTAAATTATCTGCGTATCTAAGACACTTTAACATCATTACAAGGCCTTGTCGAAGCCCCTGAAAGCTCAGGTCGCCATACTGGCTAAAAATCGAGTCACGTCTTGAGCCAATCAGGTGAAGGTTTACAAGTCTTGCTGAATGCTGTTCCTCTTTATCAGACAAAGTAAACTCCAGGACAGAACAGGTGAAAATGAAATGTGTCCTTCTCTGATTGGGTCATGTAGCAACATATAGTCACATATAGTGTTTCCTTGAAGTGGCAGCTCAGCTGCACCTTAATCAGAGGAAAGCCTCTGAGTGAAGTAGAGAGTATGGGCGTTACTCAAAGGAGCGACCTGCGGCTCTCCAAAGAGCAGACACCCCGTCAACAAACAACCCTAGCATCTGCTGTTCTTCGTGGGGCTTTTATTGGATGCGCAATGTTTGGTAACCAGTGATAAAGTCAACATAATCAAACACCGCTCCATAAAACGAGCCTCAGAGATGCATATTGAGGTGGTTGGGCAGGGGAGTTTAAACCTGTATTTGTCATCAAAGCTCGGAAACTATGCTCCCTCGATAGTAGGTTTTGAATTGATTTTTGCTGGATAGTAAAGTTGCTGAGATGGGCAGGCAGAGGTTTCTTCCAGTCTGCTGGTGAAAGTCGGAAACAGTGAGTAGAGAATGCCTCTTGTTCTCTCTAAAGTTCATTCATTAACTCAGAGAAATTCCAGGCCATAGTGATGAATCTTAGATGCCTCAGATGCAAAAAACAGGCACTGGGCTCTGCACCGAGCCAGCTCAGCTCATCGCCATGTGGCCCCAGATCTCAAACACAGCCCAAGAGCACAGAGCGAAGCAGACTGCGCGCGGCAATGGTAACCCCTCAATGGTAACGGGTCCTTACTCCCAGGAAGGCACTACAAGGGCATACCAAGAGCAGAACGTGCGCTATACTAGTGGGTGCAGATGACATACATACCATAGCTAGAGTGTGACACGTGACGAGTGTCAAGTAAAGTGAAGTGTAAAGGGAATTACATTCAGGAAATGATGCTTATATAGAACAAACGTGAACAGTTAGATAGTTTTCTTTGCAGCCCCAAATCCTTGATGTTTAACCATATGGCTTATTTCTTTGTAAATGGTGCCCCATTCAATCTGTGCAAGCCCGATTTTTGGTGCAAAGTTCCTGTTTGGCCTGCAGACACGCATTGTGCAGCTATAAAGATTTTTGCATGTAACTATTTACTTGTATTTTTTTGCAAAGTACCCGAGGAATGCGGCTTATATGAACATGTAAATAAACATTAAAATGAGGGTAAACGGCTGGATAGCAATAAAAACGCGTGGAACAAATTGTCTAGGGCTGTTGGGATAGACTCGGAGGAAAGGAGATTGGATTAATCTCACTTAATGACGATGCATTGTTTCAACGGAGCAGTACTGAATTATTTCCTCTTCTACGGCTCACTGTGCTCCTTTGTAAACGGAAGGGTTGGGTGTGAAAGGCTAGCTCTCTTAAAGCGCTCGGTGTTAGCACCATTGTTATCAGAGACGCTTGAGCCCCGGAGAGGCGCGGAAAAAGTAGGTGTGAAGAGCTGGAGGTTGCTATCTTTATGACGCGCGCGTGCTCAGGGTCACTGATACTGAGGAAAAGAACCCGACTGAGAGTCACAGGAAGAAATAACGGGCGGCGAGAGGTGAGGCAGCGGAAGGAGTAAGTAATGGCAGAAATAAAATGGTGGTACCTGAGAGTGGGGATGGGCACAGATGCCGTGTTCTAGAGCCAGGCGTGCCAGGGAGGGAACATTTTAATGCTGTTTAAGGGTCGAGATGGGTTTAGCGAGGTTCTTCCCATTTTACACAGAAAAGGAAAACCAAATTGCAGTGCATGTGTGCGAGTGGTGCGCGCACAGCAGTAATCACGCCATATGGCGCCTCTGCGCAAGTGCGCGCCCGCGCACATGCACTGCAAGCTGTGGCCGGTGGTAGCATTTTTTGAAGCCCTTACTTAAAATCTCGCCAGACCAGCGCAAGTGCTGGGTCAGGCGAGACCTAAAAATGAAAACAATCTGAGCCTGCGTCATTCCGCTGCTGTGCAGGCCGTGCTCTGATACATGCACGCATGTCATCATGCATGCGCCGTGGAATGATTCAATTGTCAACATGTCGTAAATTGGCTGCGATTAAATTAGCGTTAGCGGAATCCATCTGGTATTTAGTGGCTATCCTGTACATTTTATGGAATCCATTTTGTATTTCTGGCAGCCATTTTGTTTACCCTTGTGCTCTGTTTAAAGGACTGGCTATACTTAGACTCTGCTACCCTGCACATGCGCAGGAATATCTAACTGTCCATACATCTGTTTTTAGTCTGTAACTATCAGGTTGTTTCTACCAGAGTCAGCAACTGCTAGCTCCTCCTTTACTGTTGACTGTGCATTTCTGTATGACCATCTATGTATGTAACTCTTCTCATGTATGCTTGTACCGCCCTCTTTCTGAGCCCCTGTGTGGGTATAAAAGACCCATGGTTCTTCTACTCTGTGTGCTACCTTCATTCAGCACCACAGGGTGCTGGGTGAATGTGGTTCCACTTCATGAAGGTTTATTAAACTTTGTATTTTCTATTCCAGTTTCTGTGCCAACTTCTTCTAAATGTCTGAGGACTCTGTGCAGAGAAGGGCGAACCCCTTGCACTGGTAGGCCTAGCTGAGGGTTCTTTCAACAAATTGGCACCTCAACGTGGGACTCATCGGTGACTCGGATGCCCAAAGGATTGGTCGCGACAAAGGATTGGAATCTCGCTCTGGACGCGATCGCTGCCCGATGAGACCCGAGTCTTGGCAACCACGGCGTTTTTCCTTTCCTTTTGATCTGACCATCCAGGTGGTGCCGGTCCTCGACTGAGATCTCTTCTGTTGATTCACCGTGCAGTGACCATTTGGTCGATTTTAGAACTTGGCAGTTGGAACCTGGACACCAAGTGATTGGTAAGTGTCTGTGGCGCTTGCTGTTGTTTTTGATGCCTGGGATTGGTAAGGTAGTTTAGTAACGCTTACTGTGGCTTTTTGATTTGGAGAAATGGTGTTGGCCAACTTGGTTTGTTATGATATATTGATATATGGGTTGCAATCTATATAGGCAGGTAATGAGGAGAATTTTCTCTATCTGAATTGATTTGAACGGCACATCGTACTAAAGGTACCTTAAGTGCTACTTTGATTATAATACTGCATATTCTGCACTATTTTTGGTATGCCTGTTTTTAGCACACTTCATTGGAGGTGTAGCTCTGGTAGTGGTACCAATTTGAATTTGAAACTAGATGAAGCACCACCAGGCCCCCGGAGGGGACGCCTAATAGGGATATGTATATTAAGTATGGTTTTTTCTTCTGTAATGTACAGCGCATTATGGAATAAATACACTCGTAAGGATCCTGAGTTGCGTTGGCCTATGTATGGGTCATTTGATTTACGAAAGATTGAGTATGTGGAACAATGTATGTTTCAGCAAAAGACTAGGCAAAGAGATGTTTGATTGTGTACGAATGTGGGAGAAAAGGTGCGTGAATGAATGAATGTCTTGCTTTCTTGGATGTACCATTTCTTTTGTATATAATTAGCCGGCTCCCCTAGAGGGGATACTTAACTAGGTTTAGGTATAAAAAAGTATTTATTCTTTGGTGATTAGTACCCCGAGGACCTAAATATGTACATAGAAAGGATCCTGGTCTGTGCACTTAGTAACATTCATAAGTGGTGAGATGCAGAGCGTTTTTTCTGGTATTCTGCCAGCCAAATCTAGTGAATATGACTTGCAACTAGTATTTACAAATGGTTTGGTTTAAGTACAGTCTGTTGGCTGTCTTTTGTTTCTGTCTTAAGTGTTGATCTGTGGGTTAAATGTGTGTTTAAATGTTGTGGTGTGGTAAATTGTGTTTTGGATGTTGCTAGCACTGGAAAAAGCGTATGATTGAATGACTGTGAATATGTGAAAAAATTCTGAGAAGTGGAATTGTTATGGAGTAAGTTTAATTTGGTCTCATCACCATCAATGCGTCGCAAAAAGGAAATTGAGAGGGGTGTAGCTAGAGAAAGAGCAACCTCTGTGATTTGATGACACCCTTAATGTACAAAACTATTAATGTAGAGTAATTAGGGACGGGTTAAAAGTTTAGCTTGAGAAAATTGTGGGTATTTCGAATTTGCAAATTGTTCCTATGCAGCTTTGTGTTCTTGGTGGTTCAGTGAGCCAATGTGCTGGGTCCAGATGGTTGTAGGTTCTGATTCAAGCTGAACCTGCTAATCTGAGAATTGAAAATAAAATTATGACCCCCTGACAAGAAATTGTATATCAAAATTAATTTTTCCATAGGGCAAATTATTGTGGTTTAGATAGAATTATGAAGGCTTTTTGTCTTTGACAGCTTCAGGGCTGTGCGAGGCAGATTTTGACCTTGCAGCCTGTAAGGTGGGGGCTAGAAATAGGAGTGAGTGAACCAGGAGGTGAAATCACTGCTTAGAAAGCTTCTCTGACATGAAAATGTGTAATGCTTGCAGCAGGAGAGCCTTGGAAAGAGGTGGGGGCCAGGAATGCTCGCAGTGGCTGGTTCTGCGCTGAGGGGCTATTTTTAGCTTCTCTGATAAGACAGGGCAGCTGAGAAACGAAACTCGGGGAGCCGTGCAGTCCCATGTCCATAGAAGACTGTTTTATTTTTTAAACTGTTGCATTAATCCTAGACAAAAAGTAAAATGATGCTCTTGCTTGAAATTTTAAGGGCTATATGCCTATATAAAAACGATTTTCCAATTAAGAATTAATTTTCTCAGTGGAAATTGTGGCCCAAAGCTAACATGGAATATCAGATAAGTAATTTTACTTTTAGAAAGTTAAAATTAAGATGACCTGTGTGTCAGAAGCGACACAGTCAGTTCAACTGACAGCTGGTCATCATAAAGATGACCTACTGTCAGATGGGGGTGAGTAAAGCAAGGAAATCAGTTATTGATTTTAAGCCTGACAAATTAAGCAGGCCAGAATATTCGACTCTGAGCTGTTGGTTCAGTAATTGCGCATCACTGCTCATTTATATATGTTATTGTAATTTGTCTATGATTTCTGTGCTTGGTATACTGATGGCTTGGCATATGTATTTTTATTTTATATATGTTTTGTTTTTGTGTCGTATTGACAATTCTATTTTAATACTAGTACAAGTTCTCCTGTGTGGTAAGGAGATGGTCATGACAACGTCTATCTTTGCGCAGCAGTTGGCTGGAACTTGTTCAAAATTACTAAATTCCACAGATATGATATTATCATTATCATGCTGTCAAAATGGCAGACAACACGTTATCAGTGTATGTCTAATTGGTATTGGAGATGAATAATAAAAAAAAGTTATGCAAGACTAAAATATGTGTCACCTGTGGTTAAGCCATGACTGCCCTTCTCTTATAGACAGGCAGCCGTCGGTCATATGTTTCCAGATTGGATATTATGGAACCATTATGATTTGTAGCCCCTGCAAAAAGGTGACCTGAATTTTTCTAAATATCGCACTAGCTAAATCCTGTTTTGTTTCCTTGGAAGTATATAAGTATGCCTTTGATTCCTTAAAGGGAATCAGGTTTCCTTTTTCATATTCTTTGTATGGGGATAAAAAGCCTCAAACAAAAAAAAAATGAAATTGTGTGTTTTACAATAGATTAAATTCAGATACAAAATGTCACAGCATTTATCCTTCTGTATTAGGTATTAAAAGGCATTCACATTATACAGAATGACAGATTTGTGTTGGCTTGAAAGGTTGACTTGAAAGGCGTGTGAATTCGACGCCTTTACGTGTCAAGCGGCTGTGTTAGCAAGAATTTTTCTATTTCTGACTCCGGCCACAGAAAACAGCTGAAATTACTACCCCTTAAAAACACGGAGTAAACATCCTGCATTTCAGACTACTGTTTTAAAGCTTAGAAATGTAGTTTCATTATTTTCGATAAACAGCGGACAGATTGACAGTAGGGATTTCTTTTGTTAATGCCTTTTAAATAAGGATAAGAGTGGGATTTGATGTTAAATAATAAATGTGACGCAGACTTAAGATGATTATATTAAAAATGTTATTTACCACAGGTGCATTAAATTCGTTTTTTACTATTCATAAAGCCTAATCATGATGCTGTGACCTCCTAGCATCCAAATTGAATTTAAGCCGTACTATACAGCAATAGAGGGTCGCTTACATGTGAAATGTCATTTTACCCAGGCGTACAAAACTTATTTTTATAAGGGTATACATTATACATTTCTGATGCCACATCTCTGGGATATGTAGAAGACATTCTGGGGATGACTATTATGCAAAAACATTGTAGGATAGTAATTTTTAAGTGCCCTACACATCAAAGTCGAAATTGAGTAAAATTCACTATTTAAATGAGGTTTTTTCAGTCAGAACACCTTATAAACTGCCTTAGGCTCTAGTAAATGCACATATGTAAGCATAGACTTAATAGCTGACATCTATACTGCTAAGACAAGCACTCGGCACACTGCTTATACATATAACTATATACAAAAACTGGCAGAAGTTATTAAGCTTACCTCTGAATTGCTGGTAGACACGATTGGAGTGGGTTGCCTTCGGTCTCTAGGGTCACTTTGACTTGGGAGCACCGCATGACAATCTTGCATACAAGATGGAACAGCTGCAAAGGTTAAAGGCCGAACTCCTACATTTAGAAGCCTGGCAGGGCTCAGCGCAATATGTGTTTTGACATTTCGACATTTGAAAGACGAAATGGCAGGGCAGGGAAAGAAAGAGGTTTTGCTTACCTTTTTTTTTTGGGCAAAAGCAAGTTTTTGTGCACTCAATGAACATAGTATAATGGTATATGTGACCTCTCTTTAAAAGACAATGTCTCAGCCATATATATATAGCACTAATGCTTTTAGGGCTGAATTCAGGAAGCAATGGGATTTAGTTTGAATTCACAGGGCCTCATGTCACACTACTACATTTGCTAAGGGAATATGTTCTTTAGCTAAGCTCAATGTGCTATTTAGCTCCTCAGAGTTTGTTTATGCCCAGTTGCTATACATTGGGGTTGATAGTGTTGACAGAATGAAACCTATTATAGGTTTCCTACTGTCAAAAATGGGGGAGGAGGCTAGCTCCTCTACAAATTAAGGGTAGGCAAATGTATGTGTTCTCTCTCTTTTTCTTAATTTCTAAAATTCTCAGGTGACAACACCACTATTGTTTGTTATTCTCATGCTACATACAGTTTTGCAAGGGCATTGCTAGTTTTTATTAGCTAGTCTGTGTAAAAAAACTGACAGTCCTTACTAGAACTGAGGTTGCATAGTTTGGATTGTGAAAAAGTAGAATGCAGGGAAGATGCCCATGTGATCCTTAGCAAACATTTTTGAGGAAAATATTGTTTTATAGGAGTCTGTTAGTCACAAGATGTTCCGCTGGAGAACATGTACCCATTATGTTGAAGTTTTTAGTTCTTTATGTAATAGGAATGCTTGTCAAATTAGCAGTGTTAGATTTTCCTGTTGTTCCTATAACATGAGAGCATGGTCCTAAGTATACAATGTAGGTGCTTTTATTAAGAGAAATCATTTTAGAAGTGTCTGCAGTCCTGTACAAGTAATGCAAAGTCTATGAGTAAAAGTGTATAACATTTCCTTTTTCTTGAGGGTTTTTAGATGATTAAGATAGGAATATACAGATGTAAGGATTTGGAGTATGTCTGTATTGTTTTTCTCTTTTCCTCAGAATTTGGTAAATAAACACAGACTTCTTTGACTGCTTGGGATTGGGTGACGTATTATTCTTGTCAGTTCACCAAAGAGTTCCTTTTATACTTGCCAATAGGTCCAGGCTGTTGTTTTATTTACTCTCACATATATGAAAGTGGTTCCAGGGTGCCTTGTTAATATATGGGGCGTCCCTAGACTAGGAAGTATTCTGAGACTTTCCTCTCTGTTGATAGATTATTTCTGTGCCTTGTCTAAAGACCTTTTGTTCTGTCCACCAATAGATATTTGCTGCTTTACAACCATTGCCAGAGGGGCGCGGACATCAGATCCAGCTTGAGGAGTAAGCACCAGTCCAGCTTGAAGTCAAAGTGAAGGTAACCAGCACAGGCATTGCTGGCAACCAGGACCTCAGTGAAGGTAGAAGGCCGGAAGCACTGGGATGAGTGGACCCCTGCCACCATCTTGGGCGAAAGACGGGGTCACAAATCAGAAAGGAGAAATCGTGGATCAAGCTTTTGATGCCCAGCCGAGAGTCACAGACCGACCAGGAAGGCGAGAAAGTTTTTGCTTGAGGTAACCCCCTTTGAAACAAGGGTTGCATCAGAGATCCTAGCATCAGGCCTCTGAATCCTGGTCCTAAAGTGGCTGTTAGGGAAGGACTTGAGTTCAGGGTACAGGTGCTGTGTCTCTGGTGCCTGTTAGATTGAAATGAAGAAAACTGGTGCACTGCCTGAGACACTGGACAGGATCGCTGAGTGCATTTGCCCTGGTGGGTGATTGCCCTATCCTGAAAGAAGAAACTTTTCCCTTGAAACTAGGCCATGATTCCTGAGTTGCGAGTTGTGCAGCTCCACCGTGGGAACAACAAGAGCCTGCCTGTGAGGCTCAAACTGACACAGGGAGAAGACTCCCCTCTGGTTGGTTGTACAGCGGCTTTAATTTCCCAAGGACTTCTTTTTCTTTTTGTTGAAAATGTACCCCATTGGTCGTCTCATTTTTGAGGAGGAGCAGCCCTTTGCAGCTCTTCGTCCTAATTCTCATGGTCCTGTGTAGTCCTCCTGGTCCTCTGGATCCAGGATCATTTTTGTAATAATATGTCTGACTGCTTTCATAATTGTATTGGGAATAATGTTTATTCTATGAGAGAAAAGTTCATCTGAGCAGTAGAGAGATGGTGCATTTCCTTAATAATAATAGATACTCTAGCCCTCATAAAGGAAACACTGGAAAAGTCTAGCGAAAATGTTTTTATTAGATATGTACTATTGGACATTTTTTGAAATTGATGGTAACTGAAATGCATAGGAGCCTTGAAAATGTTTTTACTGGATGGTTCTAGGATTTGCTTAGGACTAGAAAGCTAATAGTTCTGTTTCTGATAATAGTGATTACTCTCTCCTGCTATCTGTATGACCCAATTCTCTGTTCCCTTTGTACTTCTGCTTATACCTTATACATACCCGCTTAACAATATTTAGAATGAGAAATGCCCACCTAGCAATGAATTAGGATATTGATACATTTATGAGAAGAAAAAAAAAATTTATTAAAAATTAATATGTATATTTTTCGTTTTCCTACTGGATTAGGGGAGATGTCTTCAGCTAACGCTAAAAGGGTCGTCTGTCGTAAATTGGCTGCGATTAAATTAGCGTTAGCGGAATCCATCTGGTATTTAGTGGCTATCCTGTACATTTTATGGAATCCATTTTGTATTTCTGGCAGCCATTTTGTTTACCCTTGTGCTCTGTTTAAAGGACTGGCTATACTTAGACTCTACTACCCTGCACATGCGCAGGAATATCTAACTGTCCATACATCTGTTTTTAGTCTGTAACTATCAGGTTGTTTCTACCAGAGTCAGCAACTGCTAGCTCCTCCTTTACTGTCGACTGTGCATTTCTGTATGACCATCTATGTATGTAACTCTTCTCATGTATGCTTGTACCGCCCTCTTTCTGAGCCCCTGTGTGGGTATAAAAGACCCATGGTTCTTCTACTCTGTGTGCTACCTTCATTCAGCACCACAGGGTGCTGGGTGAATGTGGTTCCACGTCATGAAGGTTTATTAAACTTTGTATTTTCTATTCCAGTTTCTGTGCCAACTTCTTCTAAATGTCTGAGGACTCTGTGCAGAGAAGGGCGAACCCCTTGCACTGGTAGGCCTAGCTGAGGTCTCTTTCAACAAACAGCGTCGTATCATTGCAGTTTTATTTTTTTAAATGTATCCTTTTTTAGACAATGCTGCACAGCACTGGGAAAAAAAACAATGATGCGGAGCAGTCAAAAGGCACTTCCAAAGAAAATAGATCGCACAGGCCAATCATATGCTTTTCCAGTGCTTGTTTGACAGTGAGCGCATCTTCAGAAGTCCTGCTAAGGGCCCCCAGCGGCTGGCTCATTCCTCAGCACTGCTCCGCTTCAGGGACTGCTCCGAGCATTGATTTTTGGTTGTTGTCAGGAAATGAAGCTTCCGGATCCGTTGCAAAGTTCGGACATTGCCCCACTGTTCTGCAGGGAAGACATGGCTTGGCAGTTCGGGCTGGACTGTTCCCATGAGGCACAGGGTCAAGACTGATTTGCATACGGCCATGTCTGAACTGGGGTGGCGTAGTGGGCAAAAGAACGATGGATTTAACCCAGATCTCTTGACTGGGGGAGAATGTCTGCATTGTCAGCATTCCGTCCATCATTTGTTTGTTGTAATGCTTTTCGCCCTAAGTGGGATGGGTATTCCCAGACGTGGGACCCGTGCTCACTACGCCACTGGAGTCAAGCTATCCTGGCTGATGACGGCTGATAGCCAGAAACCGGTCCTAGGATGCTTGATTCCGGTCCAGGGAAGACATGGCTTGGCAGTTCGGGCTGGACTGTTCCCATGAGGCACAGGGTCAAGACTGATTTGCATATGGCCATGTCTGAACTGGGGTGGCGTAGTGGGCAAAAGAACGATGGATTTAACCCACATCTCTTGACTGGGGGAGAATGTCTGCATTGTCAGCATTTCGTCCATCATTTGTTTGTTGTAACGCTTTTCGCCCTAAGTGGGATGGGTATTCCCAGACGTGGGACCCGTGCTCACTACGCCACTGGAGTCAAGCTATCCTGGCTGATGACGGCTGATAGCCAGAAACCGGTCCTAGGATGCTTGATTCCGGTCCAGGGAAGACATGGCTTGGCAGTTCGGGCTGGACTGTTCCCATGAGGCACAGGATCAAGACTGATTTGCATATGGCCATGTCTGAACTGGGGTGGCGTATTGGGCAAAAGAACGATGGATTTAACCGAGATCTCTTGACTGGGGGAGAATGTCTGCATTGTCAGCATTCCGTCCATCATTTGTTTGTTGTAACGCTTTTCGCCCTAAGTGGGATGGGTATTCCCAGACCTGGGACCCATGCTCACTACGCCACTGGAGTCAAGCTATCCTGGCAGATGACGGCTGATAGCCAGAAACTGGTCCTAGGATGCTTGATTCCGGTCCAGGGAAGCCATGGCTTGGCAGTTCGGGCTGGACTGTTCCCATGAGGCACAGGGTCAAGACTGATTTGCATATGGCCATGTCTGAACTGGGGTGGCGTAGTGGACAAAAGAACGATGGATTTAACCCAGATCTCTTGACTGGGGGAGAATGTCTGCATTGTCAGCATTCCGTCCATCATTTGTTTGTTGTAACGCTTTTCGCCCTAAGTGGGATGGGTATTCCCAGACGTGGGACCCGTGCTCACTACGCCACTGGAGTCAAGCTATCCTGGCTGATGACGGCTGATAGCCAGAAACCGGTCCTAGGATGCTTGATTCCGGTCCAGGGAAGACATGGCTTGGCAGTTCGGGCTGGACTGTTCCCATGAGGCACAGGGTCAAGACTGATTTGCATATGGCCATGTCTGAACTGGGGTGGCGTAGTGGGCAAAAGAACAATGGATTTAACCCAGATCTCTTGACTGGGGGAGAATGTCTGCATTGTCAGCATTCCGTCCATCCTTTGTTTGTTGTAACGCTTTTCGCCCTAAGTGGGATGGGTATTCCCAGACGTGGGACCCGTGCTCACTACGCCACTGGAGTCAAGCTATCCTGGCTGATGACGGCTGATAGCCAGAAACCGGTCCTAGGATGCTTGATTCCGGTCCAGGGAAGACATGGCTTGGCAGTTCGGGCTGGACTGTTCCCATGAGGCACAGGGTCAAGACTGATTTGCATATGGCCATGTCTGAACTGGGGTGGCGTAGTGGGCAAAAGAACGATGGATTTAACCCAGATCTCTTGACTGGGGGAGAATGTCTGCATTGTCAGCATTTCGTCCATCATTTGTTTGTTGTAACGCTTTTCGCCCTAAGTGGGATGGGTATTCCCAGACGTGGGACCCGTGCTCACTACGCCACTGGAGTCAAGCTATCCTGGCTGATGACGGCTGATAGCCAGAAACCGATCCTAGGATGCTTGATTCCGGTCCAGGGAAGACATGGCTTGGCAGTTCGGGCTGGACTGTTCCCATGAGGCACAGGATCAAGACTGATTTGCATATGGCCATGTCTGAACTGGGGTGGCGTAGTGGGCAAAAGAACGATGGATTTAACCGAGATCTCTTGACTGGGGGAGAATGTCTGCATTGTCAGCATTCCGTCCATCATTTGTTTGTTGTAACGCTTTTCGCCCTAAGTGGGATGGGTATTCCCAGACGTGGGACCCGTGCTCAATACGCCACTGGAGTCAAGCTATCCTGGCTGATGACGGCTGATAGCCAGAAACCGGTCCTAGGATGCTTGATTCCGGTCCAGGGAAGACATGGCTTGGCGGTTCGGGCTGGACTGTTCCCATGAGGCACAGGGTCAAGACTGATTTGCATATGGCCATGTCTGAACTGGGGTGGCGTAGTGGGCAAAAGAACGATGGATTTAACCCAGATCTCTTGACTGGGGGAGAATGTCTGCATTGTCAGCATTCCGTCCATCATTTGTTTGTTGTAACGCTTTTCGCCCTAAGTGGGATGGGTATTCCCAGACGTGGGACCCGTGCTCACTACGCCACTGGAGTCAAGCTATCCTGGCTGATGACGGCTGATAGCCAGAAACTGGTCCTAGGCTGCTTGATTCCGGTCCAGGGAAGACATGGCTTGGCAGTTCGGGCTGGACTGTTCCCATGAGGCACAGGGTCAAGACTGATTTGCATATGGCCATGTCTGAACTGGGGTGGCGTAGTGGACAAAAGAACGATGGATTTAACCCAGATCTCTTGACTGGGGGAGAATGTCTGCATTGTCAGCATTCCGTCCATCATTTGTTTGTTGTAACGCTTTTCGCCCTAAGTGGGATGGGTATTCCCAGACGTCCGACCCGTGCTCACTACGCCACTGGAGTCAAGCTATCCTGGCTGATGACGGCTGATAGCCAGAAACCGGTCCTAGGATGCTTGATTCCGGTCCAGGGAAGACATGGCTTGGCAGTTCGGGCTGGACTGTTCCCATGAGGCACAGGGTCAAGACTGATTTGCATATGGCCATGTCTGAACTGGGGTGGCGTAGTGGGCAAAAGAACAATGGATTTAACCCAGATCTCTTGACTGGGGGAGAATGTCTGCATTGTCAGCATTCCGTCCATCATTTGTTTGTTGTAACGCTTTTCGCCCTAAGTGGGATGGGTATTCCCAGACGTGGGACCCGTGCTCACTACGCCACTGGAGTCAAGCTATCCTGGCTGATGACGGCTGATAGCCAGAAACCGGTCCTAGGATGCTTGATTCCGGTCCAGGGAAGACATGGCTTGGCAGTTCGGGCTGGACTGTTCCCATGAGGCACAGGGTCAAGACTGATTTGCATATGGCCATGTCTGAACTGGGGTGGCGTATTGGGCAAAAGAACGATGGATTTAACCCAGATCTCTTGACTGGGGGAGAATGTCTGCATTGTCAGCATTCCGTCCATCATTTGTTTGTTGTAACCCTTTTCGCCCTAAGTGGGATGGGTATTCCCAGACGTGGGACCCGTGCTCACTACGCCACTGGAGTCAAGCTATCCTGGCTGATGACGGCTGATAGCCAGAAACCGGTCCTAGGATGCTTGATTCCGGTCCAGGGAAGACATGGCTTGGCAGTTTGGGCTGGACTGTTCCCATGAGGCACAGGGTCAAGACTGATTTGCATATGGCCATGTCTGAACTGGGGTGGCGTAGTGGGCAAAAGAACGATGGATTTAACCGAGATCTCTTGACTGGGGGAGAATGTCTGCATTGTCAGCATTCCGTCCATCATTTGTTTGTTGTAACGCTTTTCGCCCTAAGTGGGATGGGTATTCCCAGACGTGGGACCCGTTCTCACTACGCCACTGGAGTCAAGCTATCCTGGCTGATGACGGCTGATAGCCAGAAACCGGTCCTAGGATGCTTGATTCCGGTCCAGGGAAGACATGGCTTGGCGGTTCGGGCTGGACTGTTCCCATGAGGCACAGGGTCAAGACTGATTTGCATATGGCAATGTCTGAACTGGGGTGGCGTAGTGGGCAAAAGAACGATGGATTTAACCCAGATCTCTTGACTGGGGGAGAATGTCTGCATTGTCAGCATTCCGTCCATCATTTGTTTGTTGTAACGCTTTTCGCCCTAAGTCGGATGGGTATTCCCAGACGTGGGACCCGTGCTCACTACGCCACTGGAGTCAAGCTATCCTGGCTGATGACGGCTGATAGCCAGAAACCGGTCCTAGGATGCTTGATTCCGGTCCAGGGAAGACATGGCTTGGCAGTTCGGGCTGGACTGTTCCCATGAGGCACAGGGTCAAAACTTATTTGCATATGGCCATGTCTGAACTGGGGTGGCGTAGTGGGCAAAAGAACGATGGATTTAACCCAGATCTCTTGACTGGGGGAGAATGTCTGCATTGTCAGCATTCCGTCCATCATTTGTTTGTTGTAACGCTTTTCGCCCAAAGTGGGATGGATATTCCCAGACGTGGGACCCGTGCTCACTACGCCACTGGAGTCAAGCTATCCTGGCTGATGACGGCTGATAGCCAGAAACCGGTCCTAGGATGCTTGATTCCGGTCCAGGGAAGACATGGCTTGGCAGTTCGGGCCGGACTGTTCCCATGAGGCACAGGGTCAAGACTGATTTGCATATGGCCATGTCTGAACTGGGGTGGCGTAGTGGGCAAAAGAACAATGGATTTAACCCAGATCTCTTGACTGGGGGAGAATGTCTGCATTGTCAGCATTCCGTCCATCATTTGTTTGTTGTAACGCTTTTCGCCCTAAGTGGGATGGGTATTCCCAGACGTGGGACCCGTGCTCACTACTGCACTGGAGTCAAGCTATCCTGGCTGATGACGGCTGATAGCCAGAAAACGGTCCTAGGATGCTTGATTCCGGTCCAGGGAAGACATGGCTTGGCAGTTCGGGCTGGACTGTTCCCATGAGGCACAGGGTCAAGACTGATTTGCATATGGCCATGTCTGAACTGGGGTGGCGTAGTGGGCAAAAGAACGATGGATTTAACCCAGATCTCTTGACTGGGGGAGAATGTCTGCATTGTCAGCATTCCGTCCATCATTTGTTTGTTGTAACGCTTTTCGCCCTAAGTGGGATGGGTATTCCCAGACCTGGGACCCATGCTCACTACGCCACTGGAGTCAAGCTATCCTGGCAGATGACGGCTGATAGCCAGAAACTGGTCCTAGGATGCTTGATTCCGGTCCAGGGAAGCCATGGCTTGGCAGTTCGGGCTGGACTGTTCCCATGAGGCACAGGGTCAAGACTGATTTGCATATGGCCATGTCTGAACTGGGGTGGCGTAGTGGACAAAAGAACGATGGATTTAACCCAGATCTCTTGACTGGGGGAGAATGTCTGCATTGTCAGCATTCCGTCCATCATTTGTTTGTTGTAACGCTTTTCGCCCTAAGTGGGATGGGTATTCCCAGACGTGGGACCCGTGCTCACTACGCCACTGGAGTCAAGCTATCCTGGCTGATGACGACTGATAGCCAGAAACCGGTCCTAGGATGCTTGATTCCGGTCCAGGGAAGACATGGCTTGGCAGTTCGGGCTGGACTGTTCCCATGAGGCACAGGATCAAGACTGATTTGCATATGGCCATGTCTGAACTGGGGTGGCGTAGTGGGCAAAAGAACGATGGATTTAACCGAGATCTCTTGACTGGGGGAGAATGTCTGCATTGTCAGCATTCCGTCCATCATTTGTTTGTTGTAACGCTTTTCGCCCTAAGTGGGATGGGTATTCCCAGACGTGGGACCCGTGCTCACTACGCCACTGGAGTCAAGCTATCCTGGCTGATGACGGCTGATAGCCAGAAACCGGTCCTAGGATGCTTGATTCCGGTCCAGGGAAGACATGGCTTGGCGGTTCGGGCTGGACTGTTCCCATGAGGCACAGGGTCAAGACTGATTTGCATATGGCCATGTCTGAACTGGGGTGGCGTAGTGGGCAAAAGAACGATGGATTTAACCCAGATCTCTTGACTGGGGGAGAATGTCTGCATTGTCAGCATTCCGTCCATCATTTGTTTGTTGTAACGCTTTTCGCCCTAAGTGGGATGGGTATTCCCAGACGTGGGACCCGTGCTCACTACGCCACTGGAGTCAAGCTATCCTGGCTGATGACGGCTGATAGCCAGAAACTGGTCCTAGGCTGCTTGATTCCGGTCCAGGGAAGACATGGCTTGGCAGTTCGGGCTGGACTGTTCCCATGAGGCACAGGGTCAAGACTGATTTGCATATGGCCATGTCTGAACTGGGGTGGCGTAGTGGACAAAAGAACGATGGATTTAACCCAGATCTCTTGACTGGGGGAGAATGTCTGCATTGTCAGCATTCCGTCCATCATTTGTTTGTTGTAACGCTTTTCGCCCTAAGTGGGATGGGTATTCCCAGACGTCCGACCCGTGCTCACTACGCCACTGGAGTCAAGCTATCCTGGCTGATGACGGCTGATAGCCAGAAACCGGTCCTAGGATGCTTGATTCCGGTCCAGGGAAGACATGGCTTGGCAGTTCGGGCTGGACTGTTCCCATGAGGCACAGGGTCAAGACTGATTTGCATATGGCCATGTCTGAACTGGGGTGGCGTAGTGGGCAAAAGAACAATGGATTTAACCCAGATCTCTTGACTGGGGGAGAATGTCTGCATTGTCAGCATTCCGTCCATCATTTGTTTGTTGTAACGCTTTTCGCCCTAAGTGGGATGGGTATTCCCAGACGTGGGACCCGTGCTCACTACGCCACTGGAGTCAAGCTATCCTGGCTGATGACGGCTGATAGCCAGAAACCGGTCCTAGGATGCTTGATTCCGGTCCAGGGAAGACATGGCTTGGCAGTTCGGGCTGGACTGTTCCCATGAGGCACAGGGTCAAGACTGATTTGCATATGGCCATGTCTGAACTGGGGTGGCGTATTGGGCAAAAGAACGATGGATTTAACCCAGATCTCTTGACTGGGGGAGAATGTCTGCATTGTCAGCATTCCGTCCATCATTTGTTTGTTGTAACCCTTTTCGCCCTAAGTGGGATGGGTATTCCCAGACGTGGGACCCGTGCTCACTACGCCACTGGAGTCAAGCTATCCTGGCTGATGACGGCTGATAGCCAGAAACCGGTCCTAGGATGCTTGATTCCGGTCCAGGGAAGACATGGCTTGGCAGTTTGGGCTGGACTGTTCCCATGAGGCACAGGGTCAAGACTGATTTGCATATGGCCATGTCTGAACTGGGGTGGCGTAGTGGGCAAAAGAACGATGGATTTAACCGAGATCTCTTGACTGGGGGAGAATGTCTGCATTGTCAGCATTCCGTCCATCATTTGTTTGTTGTAACGCTTTTCGCCCTAAGTGGGATGGGTATTCCCAGACGTGGGACCCGTTCTCACTACGCCACTGGAGTCAAGCTATCCTGGCTGATGACGGCTGATAGCCAGAAACCGGTCCTAGGATGCTTGATTCCGGTCCAGGGAAGACATGGCTTGGCGGTTCGGGCTGGACTGTTCCCATGAGGCACAGGGTCAAGACTGATTTGCATATGGCAATGTCTGAACTGGGGTGGCGTAGTGGGCAAAAGAACGATGGATTTAACCCAGATCTCTTGACTGGGGGAGAATGTCTGCATTGTCAGCATTCCGTCCATCATTTGTTTGTTGTAACGCTTTTCGCCCTAAGTCGGATGGGTATTCCCAGACGTGGGACCCGTGCTCACTACGCCACTGGAGTCAAGCTATCCTGGCTGATGACGGCTGATAGCCAGAAACCGGTCCTAGGATGCTTGATTCCGGTCCAGGGAAGACATGGCTTGGCAGTTCGGGCTGGACTGTTCCCATGAGGCACAGGGTCAAAACTTATTTGCATATGGCCATGTCTGAACTGGGGTGGCGTAGTGGGCAAAAGAACGATGGATTTAACCCAGATCTCTTGACTGGGGGAGAATGTCTGCATTGTCAGCATTCCGTCCATCATTTGTTTGTTGTAACGCTTTTCGCCCAAAGTGGGATGGATATTCCCAGACGTGGGACCCGTGCTCACTACGCCACTGGAGTCAAGCTATCCTGGCTGATGACGGCTGATAGCCAGAAACCGGTCCTAGGATGCTTGATTCCGGTCCAGGGAAGACATGGCTTGGCAGTTCGGGCCGGACTGTTCCCATGAGGCACAGGGTCAAGACTGATTTGCATATGGCCATGTCTGAACTGGGGTGGCGTAGTGGGCAAAAGAACAATGGATTTAACCCAGATCTCTTGACTGGGGGAGAATGTCTGCATTGTCAGCATTCCGTCCATCATTTGTTTGTTGTAACGCTTTTCGCCCTAAGTGGGATGGGTATTCCCAGACGTGGGACCCGTGCTCACTACTGCACTGGAGTCAAGCTATCCTGGCTGATGACGGCTGATAGCCAGAAACCGGTCCTAGGATGCTTGATTCCGGTCCAGGGAAGACATGGCTTGGCAGTTCGTGCTGGACTGTTCCCATGAGGCACAGGGTCAAGACTGATTTGCATATGGCCATGTCTGAACTGGGGTGGCGTAGTGGGCAAAAGAACGATGGATTTAACCGAGATCTCTTGACTGGGGGAGAATGTCTGCATTGTCAGCATTCCGTCCATCATTTGTTTGTTGTAACGCTTTTCGCCCTAAGTGGGATGGGTATTCCCAGACGTGGGACCCATGCTCACTACGCCACTGGAGTCAAGCTATCCTGGCTGATGACAGCTGATAGCCAGAAACCCGTCCTAGGATGCTTGATTCCGGTCCAGGGAAGACATGGCTTGGCGGTTCGGGCTGGACTGTTCCCATGAGGCACAGGGTCAAGACTGATTTGCATATGGCCATGTCTGAACTGGGGTGGCGTAGTGGGCAAAAGAACGATGGATTTAACCCAGATCTCTTGACTGGGGGAGAATGTCTGCATTGTCAGCATTCCGTCCATCATTTGTTTGTTGTAACGCTTTTCGCCCTAAGTGGGATGGGTATTCCCAGACGTGGGACCCGTGCTCACTACTGCACTGGAGTCAAGCTATCCTGGCTGATGACGGCTGATAGCCAGAAAACGGTCCTAGGATGCTTGAGTCCGGTCCAGGGAAGACATGGCTTGGCAGTTCGGCCTGGACTGTTCCCATGAGGCACAGGGTCAAGACTGATTTGCATATGGCCATGTCTGAACTGGGGTGGCGTAGTGGGCAAAAGAACGATGGATTTAACCCAGATCTCTTGACTGGGGGAGAATGTCTGCATTGTCAGCATTCCGTCCATCATTTGTTTGTTGTAACGCTTTTCGCCCTAAGTGGGATGGGTATTCCCAGACGTGGGACCCGTGCTCACTACGCCACTGGAGTCAAGCTATCCTGGCTGATGACGGCTGATAGCCAGAAACCGGTCCTAGGATGCTTGATTCCGGTCCAGGGAAGACATGGCTTGGCAGTTCGGGCTGGACTGTTCCCATGAGGCACAGGGTCAAGACTGATTTGCATATGGCCATGTCTGAACTGGGGTGGCGTAGTGGGCAAAAGAACGATGGATTTAACCGAGATCTCTTGACTGGGGGAGAATGTCTGCATTGTCAGCATTCCGTCCATCATTTGTTTGTTGTAACGCTTTTCGCCCTAAGTGGGATGGGTATTCCCAGACGTGGGACCCATGCTCACTACGCCACTGGAGTCAAGCTATCCTGGCTGATAGCCAGAAACCCGTCCTAGGATGCTTGATTCCGGTCCAGGGAAGACATGGCTTGGCGGTTCGGGCTGGACTGTTCCCATGAGGCACAGGGTCAAGACTGATTTGCATATGGCCATGTCTGAACTGGGGTGGCGTAGTGGGCAAAAGAACGATGGATTTAACCCAGATCTCTTGACTGGGGGAGAATGTCTGCATTGTCAGCATTCCGTCCATCATTTGTTTATTGTATCAGGTTTGAAAAGGTGGCACTTACCTGCAGAGTTCACATTTGTGGTTGACTTTCTGAAGGGAGAAGAAAGTATGTGAAAGCATCAGAAAAGGGCGAATAAATCCCAGAGGATTCGAAGGAAGCCGCAGTGGCAGCAATTAAGATAGATTAGATGCTAGAGGTGTGAGAAAGAGCTGCATGCGCACAGACATGTAAAATGACGCGTCATGTCATGACATTCGATTGCCCATTCCTCCCTCGTGTGAACACTGAAATCCAGGGCTTCTGGTGTGTTAAAAAGTGAAGCAAAAGTAAATGTATCTTCCACAAGACAACTACTTTCTGGGAAAATATGTGAAATCTTTCCTGAATTTTGCAGACAAAAAATGTCACCTAGGCGTGCTCGTAAACAGGAAGCTGATACTAGCAGAAGCTGGGCTGAGCAGCAAAGGAGAGCACAGGGTGTCTTTAAAAAGAAGCTGCAAAGCCCAGTACATTCAGTCACCCAGGTACATGTGCAGCGGGGGTGTACACACACATGTACATGTGCAGTGATAGGTGTAAACACATATAGATGTCTTTAAAAAGAAGCTGCCAGGCCCAGTTCATTCAATCGCACAGGTGCCTTAGTAGCAGGATGTGTACACACATGTACATGTCTTTGTGTAGTGCAAAGCAGCAGGTACATGTGCAATGGGAGATGTACATACATGTACATGTCTTTAAAAAGAAGCTGCCAGGCCGAGTTCATTCAATCACCCAGGTATCTGTGCAACGGGAAGTGTTCACACAGATGTACATGTATAGTGGGAGGTGTACACACACATGTATAGGTGCAGTGGGAGGTGTACACACACACACATGTACAGTGCAGTGGCAGGTGTACACACATATATATGTCTTTGGAAAGAAGCTGCAAGGCCCAGTACATTCTGTCACCCAGGTACCTGTGTAGCAGGAAGTAATCACACACATGTACATGTATAGTGGGAGGTGTACACACACATGTACATGTACAGTGGCAGATGTACATGCACATAACCATGTCTTTGGAAAGAAGCTGTCAGGCACAGTTCATTCAGTCGCACAGGCACCTGTGCAGCGGGATGTATACACACATGTACATGTGCAGTGGGAGGTGTACACACACACACATGTACAGTGCACTGGCAGGTGTACACACATATACATGTCTTTGGAAAGAAGCTGCCAGGCCCAGTTCATTCAATCGCACAGGTACCTTAGTAGCAGGATGTATACATACATGTACATGTCTTTGTGTAGTGCAAAGCAGCAGGTACATGTGCAATGGGAGATGTACATACATGTACATCTCTTTGGAAAGAAGCTGTCTGGCCCAGTAAATTCAGTCACCCAGGTACCTGTGTAGCAGGAAGTGTTCACACAGATGTACATGTATAGTGGGAGGTGCACACACACATACACATGTACATGTACAGTGGCAGGTGTACACGCACATAACCATGTCTTTGGAAAGAAGCTGCCAGGCACAGTTCATTCAGTCGCACAGGAACCTGTGCAGCGGGATGTATACACACATGTACATGTGCAGTGGGAGGTGTACACACACACATGTACAGTGCAGTGGCAGGTGTACACACATATACATGTCTTTGGAAAGAAGCTGCCAGGCACAGTTCATTTAGTCGCACAGGCACCTGTGCAGCAGGATGTATACACACATGTACATGGGCAGTGGCAGGTGTACACACATGTACATGTCTTTGGAAAGAAGCTGCCGAACCATGCTCATTCAGTCACCTAGGTACCTGTGCAGCAGGAAGTATAAATACACATGTACATGTGCAGTGGGATGTGTACACACATGTACATGTGCAGTGGAAGGTGTACACACATAGGGCCAGATGTATCAAGCTAAATTGAGTTCGCTGAAATTCGCGATTCCCTAAATGCTATGCTGGTAGGCATCGCAAATTGCGATATTGCCTAAGGAATCGCAAATTACCACCAACTTCAAGTTGGTGGTAATTTGCGATTTCCTTTAGAAAAGCACTTTTTTGCTTTTTTCAAAGTGCCATGTGGCACACATACATGCCCTTAGGGCATGTATGTGCACCACATGTGCATACATGCACATTTCAGAGGTGCAACAGGGTGTCCTTTTGGCACCCTTGCACCCTTGAAATTGCACGCGCAATTTGCGAGTACCTATTGGGTACTCGCAAATTGCACGCGCAATTCCCATTCATTCTTATGGGCCTCTGGGCCCATAGGAATAAATGGGAAGCCATTCCTTAATTGCGACTGGCAATTTGCGAGTCGCAATTAAGGAATGCGAGGGAATCGCAAAATAAATTGCTTTTTTTTTTATCTACGTATCATTTTGCGATTCTCAAATAGCTGCCAGGCACATTTCATTCAGTCACCCAGGTACCTGTGTAGCGGGAAGTGTATACACACATACATGTACATGTACAGTAGAGGTGTACACACATGTAGATTAGCAGTGGGAGGTGTACAAACAGGTAGATGTGTAGCGGGAAGTGTACACACACATGTATATGTACAGAAGAGGTGTACACACATGTACATGTGCAGTGGCAGGTGTACACACACATATAAATGTTTTTGGAAAGAAGCTGCCAGGCACAGTTCATTCAGTCACACAAGTACCTGTGTAGTGGGAGGTGTACACACACATGTACATGCCTTTGTGTAGGTTTAAGGCGGCAGGTCCCTGTGCAGTGGAAGGTTGACACATATACATGTCTTTGTGTAGGTTTAAGGTGGCAGGTCCCTGTGCAGTGGAAGGTGGACACATGTACATGTCTTTGTGAAGGTTTAAGGCGGCAGGTCCCTGTGCAGTGGAAGGTGGACACATGTACATGGCTTTGTGTAGGTTTAAGACAGCAGGTACATGTGCAATGCGAGGTGTACATAAATGTACATGTCTTTGGAAAGAAGCTGCCAGGCCCAGGTCCTTTAGTCACACAGGTACCTGTGCAACAGGAGGTGTACACACATGTACATGTGCAGTGGAAGGTGTACACACACATGTACATGAACAGTGGCAGATGTACACGCACATAACCATGTCTTTGGAAAGAAGCTGCCAGGCACAGTTCATTCAGTCGCACAGGCACCTGTGCAGCGGGTTTGTATACACACATGTACATGTGCAGTGGGAGGTGTACACACACATGTACAGTGCAGTGGCAGGTGTACACACATATACATGTCTTTGGAAAGAAGCTGCCAGGCACAGTTCATTCAGTCACACAGGCACCTGTGCAGCAGGAAGTATACACACATGTACATGGGCAGTGGCAGGTGTACACGCATGTACATGTCTTTGGAAAGAAGCTGCCGAACCATGATAATTCAGTCACCAAGGTACCTGTGCAGCAGGAAGTGTATATACACATGTACATGTGCAGTGGGAGGTGTACACATGTACATGTCCAGTGGAAGGTGTGCACACATTGGGCCAGATGTATCAAGCTAAATTGCGTTCGCTGAAATTCGCGATTCCCTAAATGCTATGCTGGTAGGCATCGCAAATTGTGATATTGCCTAAGGAATCGCAAATTACCACCAACTTCAAGTTGGTGGTAATTTGCGATTTCCTTTAGAAAAGCACTTTTTTGCTTTTTTCAAAGTGCCATGTGGCACACATACATGCTCTTAGGGCATGTATGTGCACCACATGTGCACACATGCACATTTCAGGGGTGAAACAGGGTGTCCTTTTGGCACCCTTGAAATTGCACGCGCAATTTGCGAGTACCTATTGGGTACTCGCAAATTGCACGCGCAATTCCCATTTATTCCTATGGGCCTCTGGTCCCATAGGAATGAATAGGAAGCCATTCCTTAATTGCGACTCACAATTTGCGAGTCGCAATTAAGGAATGCGAGGGAATCGCAAAATAAATTGATATTTTTTATCTACGTATCATTTTGCAATTCTCAAATAGCGATTCGCTAAAAATCACTATTTGAGAATCGCAAATGCATTCTTTGATACATATGCCCGCAAATACATGTCTTTAGAAAGAAGCTGCCAGGCACATTTCATTCAGTCACCCAGGTACCTGTGTAGCGGGAAGTGTATACACACATACACATACATGTACAGCAGAGGTGTACACACATGTAGATGTGCAGTGGGAGGTGTACAAACATGTAGATGTGTAGCGGGAAGTGTACACACACATGTATATGAACAGAAGAGGTGTACACACATGTACATGTGCAGTGGCAGGTGTACACACACATATAAATGTTTTTGGAAAGAAGCTGCCAGGCACAGTTCATTCAGTCACACAAGTACCTGTGTAGTGGGAGGTGAACACACACATGTACATGTCTTTGTGTAGGTTTATGGCGGCAGGTCCCTGTGCAGTGGAAGGTTGACACATGTACATGTCTTTGAGTAGGTTTAAGGTGGCAGGTCCCTGTTCAGTGGAAGGTGGACACATGTCTTTGTGTAGGTTTAAGGCGGCAGGTCCCTATGCAGTGGAAGGTGGACACATGTACATGTCTTTGTGTAGGTTTAAGACAGCAGGTACATGTGCAATGCGAGGTGTACATAAATGTACATGTCTTTGGAAAGAAGCTGCCAGGCCCAGGTCCTTTAGTCACACAGGTACCTGTGCAGCAGGAAGTGTACACACATGTACATGTGCAGTGGAAGGTGTACACACATGTACATGTCTTTGGAAAGAAGCTGTCAGGTCAGTTCACTCAGTCACCCAGTGACACCCAGACTCTGTAGGATGTGGCATCAGGCACCTCCCCAGTGGGAGGTGCACACATATGTACAGTGTGTAGGGCGCACACGTGTGGAGTCGGGGAAGAGAAAGGCTGGTGCAAGGCAGTGCTTAATTTAAGCAGTAGTTACCGGTGCTCAGCACCAGTACTTACTTGTCAACACTGGTGCTTGTGAGGTGGTGCTGTCTGGCCAATATAGAGATGAGTACAACAACAGCTACTCATTAATTCAGTATACATTAAAAATGATGATTACCTGCCACCCGAGCCATTCTTATAGCGGTTGGGGCCTGACAGAGTCTGAATTGTCGCACTTGTAGGAGTGTGATGGTTAGTAGTTGTGTTGTTACCATCATTAGCAGCGCCGCAGCGGGGCAAGCTGCATTTGCCTCTTGACGAGAGCCCTGGCACTTAATTTATTACTAATTAAGCACTGGTGCAAGGCAGAGGTGTGTGATGCAGAGGTGGGAGCCTTAGAGAGATGCGCGAGGGAGACATGGAGTCTACATATGTCACTTCATTTCTTTTATCATCATTCTGGAGTGAGACAAGAAGCACAGTGAGTGCAGGGACACACGCTCCTTATTTTAGGCATGGGTCTTAGCGACCTCACTACGATTTTTCTTCCTTTCATGCAGATGTTTCAAAACATTTCTAGAGATTTTAAAACTATTTTCCACTTCCTCGGACTGTTCGTATTGATGGTCACTTGGGCCCTGCAAGGCCTCGGCAGACATCCGAAGAGTCGTCTGAATAGGGATATAAGGGGCTTTGGACCGAAAACCGGGCAACCATCTGTGTTTACATCTATGGGACCATGGAGAATGCAAAGTGGGGGGCTGTGTCCAAGAAATGGAACTCACACCACAGGAGTATGAGTGTACGGGACGCACATCCAGTTAGCATGTGTGAGGAAAGCGGTTTATTATATGGTGTGGTTGTGGCCTTCACCACTTAATAAACCCTATACCTGTACTGAGTCCAGACAGATTTGTTTGAAAAACCTTAGCCCAACCCTGGGTACCTGTGGCTCTGAGCAGTCAAGCTTTAGCAAAGGAGCCACTGTAAAGCATTAAGGAGGATGAAGCAGGTGAGTAAGAAAGAAACACCCGACAACAATTTATAAAAATAGGTTGTATTTTTATCTTCAAATTGACACCTCAGCAAGAAAATCCACCAGATGGTTCAGGAGATAGGAAGTTTTAAAGGAACAACAAATCCCTGCTTTTTAATTTCGAGCAATAAATCATTTTGGTGGACAGCGCTCACGTTCAACTTTACAAAATTTGGAAAACTTTCACAGATTTGTCACCCGTTCTGGGCAACCAACTGTGGCAAGGAGCAAGTCACAGAGATCGAAGACACTTGGTTGAGCAGTTGCCTCCCAGACAAAGCCGTCTCCAGTCCAGTTCCAGGTTTGACGGGAGAATCACCATAGACTTCAATGGAGAGGTCCTGATGCAAGGGATAAAGGATGCTGAAGGATGCTGAGGATGTTGATCCATATACTTTAATGGAGAGGTCCTGATGCAAGGGATCCAGGATGCTGAAGGATGCCGAGGATGTCGATTCATATACTTTAATGGCGAGGTCCTGATGCAAGGGATACAGTATGCTGATGATGCTGAGGGTGTTGATCCATTGGCTTTAATGGAGAGGTCCTGATGCAAGGGATACAGGATGCTGAACGATGCTCTGGATGCTGATCCAGTAAGGAGGACTTCCTGGGACAACTCCTCAGTCCACAAACATGGTGGGGTGACTTTGGCCACAGGGGTCGATGTCCCTCAAAGTCTGGTTGAAGTCCAGCCAAAAACCAATTGCCACCGGTCTTCGGTTACAGCGAAACCAGCGGTTTCCTTTAATTAGCAATAACTTCCTTGCTGGGCAACCAAACTGCAGTCTGACAACTGTACTGGGTCCAGCAGACTCGGGTGCAACTTGTGAGGGTCAGGACTCGGTCTTGCAGGCAGCATGTTGGTGGTAAGCAGCAGTCAGGCGTTCTTGGCTATCAACTCTACAGGGCAGGCTTCTTCAGCTTTTGTAGTTGCGTAGCAGTAACAGGAAGTCAGCCAACTGACTCTTTGAGCCACTTCTTCTGTTTGAGGCTCGGGACAGCTCAACAAGGGCCCCTCAGGCTCAGTCTCTCTTTGCTAGCTCAAGGAGCAGCAGGTGCAGTCCAGTCTTGGTGCAGCCTCTCTTTGTTGCATCCAGGGAACAGCAGGGCAGTCCTTCGTCTGTCAATTCTATGGTACAGATGTGATCTGAGGTCTGGGTGCAAGGGGTGCCACTTTTATGCCAAGTTTGTGCCCTCGGGGGATGTGGTGACTACTAAGCCTGGGCGCAGTGCTCCGCTCCGCCCCGCCCGCGGAGTGTGCGTAGTTTTGCCTACTTCGCGATCCACGAAGTAGGCGTAGAGCAGGCAGGCTACGCACACGCCACGGCGGAGCGGAGTTGCCCGCCACCCGCCTCCCTCCCGCCCTCTTTTAAATGCATTGAGAATGTTCCAAAACTTTTAAAACCAAGCGCAAAGTAATTAAAATAACTTACCTGAGATGCGGCGGTCCGGGGCTCCCTCTTCCTTCTCTATCGCCGACTTCTTCCTCACAAATGCGCATGCGCGAGCGCTCTGAGGATGTGAGGGGTTTCGGCCAGTGCGAGGTTGTAAGCTCGGAGGTTTCTTTTGGGTACGTGAAAGTTGATTCTATCGTTGAGGTATTTGGGCCCATTGTTGTGTGGGCATTTGTAGGCGTGAGTGAGGATTTTGAAGGTGATTCTCTTCTCCACGGGGAGCCAGTGGAGTCTCCACAGGTGTTGACTGATGTGTTCCTGTCTGTTGATGCCGAGGACGAGTCTGACTGTGGTGTTCTGTATTGTCTGTAGTTTGCGGAGAAGGGATTTGTTGATGCCGGCGTAGAAAGCGTTTCCATAGTCAAGTCTGCTGGTGATGAGTGAGTGGGTGACTGTCTTCCTTTACTCCGGGGGGATCCACTTGAAGGTCTTGCGGAGGATGCGGAGGGTGTTGAAGCAGCTGGATGTGACGGCGTTGACCTGTCGGTTCATGGTGAGTGCTGATTCGAGTACGATGCCGAAGTTTTTGGCGTGGTCTGAGGGGGTAGGTGGGCTTCCGAGAGCAGTGGGCCACCAAGTGTTGTCCCATGCTGAAGGGGTGGTTCCGAGGACGAGGACTTCCGTCTTCTCTGCGTTAAGCTTTAGGCAGCTGTTGGTCATCCGGACTGCGACGTCTTGCATTCCTTTCTGGAACTTCACCTTTGCGGTGGTGGGGTCTTTGGTGAGGGAGAGCATGAGCTGGGTGTCGTCGGTGCGTTGTGCGCATTGTACTGGTCTGACAGTGCACGTGTGCCTGGCTTTCTCCTGTCTGGTACGTGCTTTTGGAACCCCCAGGTATCCAGCTGCAAGAAACAGGGGGACACTGTAGGATGTATGTAATAGACTCTGGCTACTGTTTTATTAAAACTACATTGACCATCAAGCTGCTTATTGGTAGATACTGATACATCAATCAGTTGAGGTTTCACTGGAGGCATTGATGAGAAGACCCTGATTGGCAAGGAACACTGCACTGATGAGAAGGCTGCTGATTGGCAAGTATCGGTGCATTGATGAAAAGGCTGCTGATTGGCAAGTACCGGTGCATTGATGAAAAGGCTGCTGATTGGCAAGTACCGGTGCATTGATGAAAAGGCTGCTGATTAGCAAGTACCGGTGCATTGATAAAAAGGCTGCTTATTGGCAAGTACCGGTGCATCGATGAAAAGGCTGCTGATTGGCAAATAACGGTGAATTGTTGAATAGGCTGCTCATTGGCAAGTGACAGTGCATTGATAAAAAGGCTTCTGATTGGCAAGTGACAGTGCATTGATGAAAAGGGCCCTGATTGGCAAGTAATTGTGCATTGATGAAAAGGTTGCTGATTGACAAGTACCGGTGCATAGTTGAGAAGTCTGCTGCTTGGGAACTAATACTGCATTGATGAGAATGCTTCTGCCTGGGAACTAACAGGCATTGATGAGGAGGTTGAGGCTTGGTTAGTAACAGTGCATTGATGAGAAGGCTGCTGGTTGGTAAGTAACGGAGCATTGTTGAGAAGACTGCTGGTCGGTAAGTAACAGCATTGTTGAGAATGCTGCTGCTTGGTAAGTAAACAGTGCATTGATGAGGATGCTGCGGTTGGTATGTAACAGTGCATTGATGAGAACACTGCTGCTTGGTAAGTAATGAACATTGATAAGAACACTGCTGCTTGGTAAGTAAAGGTGCATTAATGAGAATGCTGCTGCTTGGTAAGTAACTGTGCATTAATGAGAAGTCTGCGGCTTAGTAAGTAAAGGTGCATTAATGAGAAGGCTGCAGATTGGTAAGTAACAGTGCATTGATGAGAAGGCTGCTGCTTGGTCAGTAACGGTGCACTGATGAGAAGGCTGCTGATTGGCAAGTACCGGTGCTTTGTTGAAAATTCTGCTGCTTGGCAAGTAACGGAGCACTGATGAGAACGCTGCTGCTTGGCAAGTAACAGTGCATTGAAGATCAGGCTGCTGCTGGGTAAGTAATTGTGCATTGATGAGAAGACTGCGGCTTGGTAAGTAACAGTGAATTGATGAGAAGGCTGCTGCTTGGTAAGTAACAGTACTGATTGGTAAGCAATGGTGCATTGATGAGAAGGCTGCTGCTTGGTAAATAATGGCGCATTGATGAGAAGGCTGCTGCTATGTTAGTAATGGTGCATTGATGAGAAGGCTGCGGCTTGGTAAGTAACAGTGCATTGATGAGAAGGCTGCTACTTTGTAGTAATGGTACATTGATGAGAAGGCTGCTTCTTGGTAAGTAACGGACCATTGATGAGAATGCTGCTGCTTAGTAAGTAACGTGCCTTGATGAGAAGGCTGCTTTCGGTAAGTAACAGTGCATTAATGAGAAGGCTGCAGGTTGGTAAGTAACAGAGCATTGATGAGAACACTGCTGCTTGGTAAGTTACGGTGCATTGATGAGAAGGCTGCGGCTTGGTAAGTAACGGTGCATAAATGAGAACGCTGCAGCTTGGTAAGTAACAGTGCATTGATGAGAAGGCTGCTGCTTGGTCAGTAACGGTGCGCTGATGAAAAGGCTGCTGATTGGCAAGTACTGGTGCTTTGTTGAAAATTCTGCTGCTTGGCAAGTAACGGAGCACTGATGAGAACGCTGCTGCTTGGTAAGTAACCGTGCATTGATGAGCAGGCTGCTGCTGGGTAAGTAATTGTGCATTGATGAGAAGACTGCGGCTTGGTAAGTAACAGTGAATTGATGAGAAGGCTGCTGCTTGGTAAGTAACAGTACTGATTGGTAAGTAATGGTGCATTGATGAGAAGGCTGCTGCTTGGTAAATAATGGTGCATTGATGAGAAGGCTGCTGCTATGTAAGTAACGGTGCATTGATGAGAAGGATGCTGCTTGGTAAGTAACAGTGCACTGATGGGAAGGCTGCTGATTGGCAAGTGCCAAAGCATTGTTGAGAAGTCTGCTGCTTGGCAAGTAATTCTGCACTGAGGAGAAGACTGCTGCTTGGTAAGTAACTGTGCTTTAATGAGAAGGCTGCTGATTGGCAAGTAACTGTGCATTGATGAAAAGGCTGCTGATTGGCAAGTAGCTGTGCATTAATGAAAGGGCAACCACTTGGCAAGTAACTGTCCTTTAATGAGAAGGCTGCCACTTGGTATATAACTGTGCATTGATGAGGAGACTGTCACTTGGTAAGTAACTGTGCTTTAATGAGAAGGCTGCTGCTTGGGAACTAAATGTGCATTGATGAGAAGGCTGCGGCTTGGTAAGTAACATTGCATTAACGAGAACGCTTCTGCTTGGTAAGTAACATTGCATTGAAAAGGAGACTGCTGATTGGTAAGTAATGGTGCAATGATGAGAAGGCTGTTTCTTGGGAACTAAAAGTGCCTTGATGAGAAGGCTGCTGATTGGCAAGTACCGGTGCATTGATGAAAATGCTGCTGATTGGCAAGTACCGCTGCATTGATGAAAAGGCTGCTGATTGGCAAGTACCGGTGCATTGATGAAAAGGCTGCTTATTGGCAAGTACCGGTGCATCGATGAAAAGGCTGCTGATTAGCAAATAACGGTGCATTGATGAATAGGCTGCTCATTGGCAAGTGACAGTGCATTGATAAAAAGGCTTCTGATTGGCAAGTGACAGTGCATTGATGAAAAGGGCCCTGATTGGCAAGTAATTGTGCATTGATGAAAAGGTTGCTGATTGACAAGTACCAGTGCATAGTTGAGAAGTCTGCTGCTTGGGAACTAATACTGCATTGATGAGAATGCTTCTGCTTAGGAACTAACAGTGCATTGATGAGGAGGTTGAGGCTTGGTTAGTAACAGTGCATTGATGAGAAGGCTGCTGGTTGGTAAGTAACGGAGCATTGTTGAGAAGGCTGGAGGTCGGTAAGTAGCAGAGCATTGTTGAGAATGCTGCTGCTTGGTAAGTAAACAGTGCATTGATGAGGATGCTGCGGTTGGTATGTAACAGTGCATTAATGAGAAGGCTGCTGGTTGGTAAGTAACGGAGCATTGATGAGAACACTGCTGCTTGGTAAGTTAAGGTGCATTGATGGGAAGGCTGCGGCTTGGTAAGTAACGGTGCATAAATGAGAAGGCTGCTTCTTGGTAAGTTAAGGTGCATTGATGAGAAGGCTGCGGCTTGGTAAGTAACGGACCATTGATGAGAAGGCTGCTTTCGGTAAGTAACAGTGCATTAATGAGAAGGCTGCTGGTTGGTAAGTAACGGAGCATTGATGAGAAGGCTGCTTCTTGGTAAGTTAAGGTGCATTGATGAGAAGGCTGCGGCTTGGTAAGTAACGGTGCATTGATGAGAAGGCTGCGGCTAGGTAAGTAACGGTGCATTGATGAGAATGCTGCGGCTTGGTAAGTAATGGTGCATTGATGAGAAGGCTGCAGCTTGGTAAGTAACAGTGCATTGATGAGCATGCTGCTGCTGGGTAAGTAATTGTGCATTGATGAGAAGACTGCGGCTTGGTAAGTAACAGTGAATTGATGAGAAGGCTGCTGCTTGGTAAGTAACAGTACTGATTGGTAAGTAATGGTGCATTGATGAGAAGGCTGCTGCTTGGTAAGTAATGGTGCATTGATGAGAAGGCTGCGGCTTGGTAAGTAACAGTGCATTGATGAGAAGGCTGCAGCTTGGTAAGTAACGGTGCATTGATGAGAAGGCTGCAGCTTGGTAAGTAACAGTGCATTGATGAGAAGGCTGCTACTTTGTAGTAATGGTACATTGATGAGAAGGCTGCTTCTTGGTAAGTAACGGACCATTGATGAGAATGCTGCTGCCTAGTAAGTAACGTGCCTTGATGAGAAGGCTGCTTTCGGTAAGTAACAGTGCATTAATGAGAAGGCTGCAGGTTGGTAAGTAACAGAGCATTGATGAGAACACTGCTGCTTGGTAAGTTACGGTGCATTGATGAGAAGGCTGCGGCTTGGTAAGTAACAGTGCATTGATGAGAAGGCTGCTGCTTGGTCAGTAACGGTGCACTGATGAGAAGGCTGCTGATTGGCAAGTACCGGTGCTTTGTTGAAAATTCTGCTGCTTGGCAAGTAACGGAGCACTGATGAGAACGCTGCTGCTTGGTAAGTAACAGTGCATTGATGAGCAGGCTGCTGCTGGGTAAGTAATTGTGCATTGATGAGAAGACTGCGGCTTGGTAAGTAACAGTGAATTGATGAGAAGGCTGCTGCTTGGTAAGTAACAGTACTGATTGGTAAGTAATGGTGCATTGATGAGAAGGCTGCTGCTTGGTAAATAATGGTGCATTGATGAGAAGGCTGCTGCTATGTAAGTAACGGTGCATTGATGAGAAGGATGCTGCTTGGTAAGTAACAGTGCACTGATGGGAAGGCTGCTGATTGGCAAGTGCCAAAGCATTGTTGAGAAGTCTGCTGCTTGGCAAGTAATGCTGCACTGAGGAGAAGACTGCTGCTTGGTAAGTAACTGTGCTTTAATGAGAAGGCTGCTGATTGGCAAGTAACTGTGCATTGATGAAAAGGCTGCTGATTGGCAAGTAGCTGTGCATTAATGAAAGGGCAACCACTTGGCAAGTAACTGTCCTTTAATGAGAAGGCTGCCACTTGGTATATAACTGTGCATTGATGAGGAGACTGTCACTTGGTAAGTAACTGTGCTTTAATGAGAAGGCTGCTGCTTGGGAACTAAATGTGCATTGATGAGAAGGCTGCGGCTTGGTAAGTAACATTGCATTAACGAGAACGCTTCTGCTTGGTAAGTAACATTGCATTGAAAAGGAGACTGCTGATTGGTAAGTAATGGTGCAATGATGAGAAGGCTGTTTCTTGGGAACTAAAAGTGCCTTGATGAGAAGGCTGCTGATTGGCAAGTACCGGTGCATTGATGAAAATGCTGCTGATTGGCAAGTACCGCTGCATTGATGAAAAGGCTGCTGATTGGCAAGTACCGGTGCATTGATGAAAAGGCTGCTTATTGGCAAGTACCGGTGCATCGATGAAAAGGCTGCTGATTGGCAAATAACGGTGCATTGATGAATAGGCTGCTCATTGGCAAATGACAGTGCATTGATAAAAAGGCTTCTGATTGGCAAGTGACAGTGCATTGATGAAAAGGGCCCTGATTGGCAAGTAATTGTGCATTGATGAAAAGGTTGCTGATTGACAAGTACCAGTGCATAGTTGAGAAGTCTGCTGCTTGGGAACTAATACTGCATTGATGAGAATGCTTCTGCTTAGGAACTAACAGTGCATTGATGAGGAGGTTGAGGCTTGGTTAGTAACAGTGCATTGATGAGAAGGCTGCTGGTTGGTAAGTAACGGAGCATTGTTGAGAAGGCTGGTGGTCGGTAAGTAACAGAGCATTGTTGAGAATGCTGCTGCTTGGTAAGTAAACAGTGCATTGATGAGGATGCTGCGGTTGGTATGTAACAGTGCATTAATGAGAAGGCTGCTGGTTGGTAAGTAACGGAGCATTGATGAGAACACTGCTGCTTGGTAAGTTAAGGTGCATTGATGAGAAGGCTGCGGCTTGATAAGTAACGGTGCATAAATGAGAAGGCTGCTTCTTGGTAAGTTAAGGTGCATTGATGAGAAGGCTGCGGCTTGGTAAGTAACGGACCATTGATGAGAAGGCTGCTTTCGGTAAGTAACAGTGCATTAATGAGAAGGCTGATGGTTGGTAAGTAACGGAGCATTGATGAGAAGGCTGCTTCTTGGTAAGTTAAGGTGCATTGATGAGAAGGCTGCGGCTTGGTAAGTAACGGTGCATTGATGAGAAGGCTGCGGCTAGGTAAGTAACGGTGCATTGATGAGAAGGCTGCAGCTTGGTAAGTAACAGTGCATTGATGAGCATGCTGCTGCTGGGTAAGTAATTGTGCATTGATGAGAAGACTGCGGCTTGGTAAGTAACAGTGAATTGATGAGAAGGCTGCTGCTTGGTAAGTAACAGTACTGATTGGTAAGTAATGGTGCATTGATGAGAAGGCTGCTGCTTGGTAAGTAATGGTGCATTGATGAGAAGGCTGCGGCTTGGTAAGTAACAGTGCATTGATGAGAAGGCTGCAGCTTGGTAAGTAACGGTGCATTGATGAGAAGGCTGCAGCTTGGTAAGTAACAGTGCATTGATGAGAAGGATGCTACTTTGTAGTAATGGTACATTGATGAGAAGGCTGCTACTTTGTAGTAATGGTACATTGATGAGAAGGCTGCTTCTTGGTAAGTAACGGACCATTGATGAGAATGCTGCTGCCTAGTAAGTAACGTGCCTTGATGAGAAGGCTGCTTTCGGTAAGTAACAGTGCATTAATGAGAAGGCTGCAGGTTGGTAAGTAACAGAGCATTGATGAGAACACTGCTGCTTGGTAAGTTACGGTGCATTGATGAGAAGGCTGCGGCTTGGTAAGTAACGGTGCATTGATGAGAAGGCTGCAGCTTGGTAAGTAACAGTGCATTGATGAGAAGGCTGCAGCTTGGTAAGTAACGGTGCATTGATGAGAAGGCTGCGGCTTGGTAAGTAACAGTGCATTGATGAGAAGGCTGCTACTTTGTAGTAATGGTACATTGATGAGAAGGCTGCTTCTTGGTAAGTAACGGACCATTGATGAGAATGCTGCTGCCTAGTAAGTAACGTGCCTTGATGAGAAGGCTGCTTTCGGTAAGTAACAGTGCATTAATGAGAAGGCTGCAGGTTGGTAAGTAACAGAGCATTGATGAGAACACTGCTGCTTGGTAAGTTACGGTGCATTGATGAGAAGGCTGCGGCTTGGTAAGTAACAGTGCATTGATGAGAAGGCTGCTGCTTGGTCAGTAACGGTGCACTGATGAGAAGGCTGCTGATTGGCAAGTACCGGTGCTTTGTTGAAAATTCTGCTGCTTGGCAAGTAACGGAGCACTGATGAGAACGCTGCTGCTTGGTAAGTAACAGTGCATTGATGAGCAGGCTGCTGCTGGGTAAGTAATTGTGCATTGATGAGAAGACTGCGGCTTGGTAAGTAACAGTGAATTGATGAGAAGGCTGCTGCTTGATAAGTAACAGTACTGATTGGTAAGTAATGGTGCATTGATGAGAAGGCTGCTGCTTGGTAAATAATGGTGCATTGATGAGAAGGCTGCTGCTATGTAAGTAACGGTGCATTGATGAGAAGGATGCTGCTTGGTAAGTAACAGTGCACTGATGGGAAGGCTGCTGATTGGCAAGTGCCAAAGCATTGTTGAGAAGTCTGCTGCTTGGCAAGTAATGCTGCACTGAGGAGAAGACTGCTGCTTGGTAAGTAACTGTGCTTTAATGAGAAGGCTGCTGATTGGCAAGTAACTGTGCATTGATGAAAAGGCTGCTGATTGGCAAGTAGCTGTGCATTAATGAAAGGGCAACCACTTGGCAAGTAACTGTCCTTTAATGAGAAGGCTGCCACTTGGTATATAACTGTGCATTGATGAGGAGACTGTCACTTGGTAAGTAACTGTGCTTTAATGAGAAGGCTGCTGCTTGGGAACTAAATGTGCATTGATGAGAAGGCTGCGGCTTGGTAAGTAACATTGCATTAACGAGAACGCTTCTGCTTGGTAAGTAACATTGCATTGAAAAGGAGACTGCTGATTGGTAAGTAATGGTGCAATGATGAGAAGGCTGTTTCTTGGGAACTAAAAGTGCCTTGATGAGAAGGCTGCTGATTGGCAAGTACCGGTGCATTGATGAAAATGCTGCTGATTGGCAAGTACCGCTGCATTGATGAAAAGGCTGCTGATTGGCAAGTACCGGTGCATTGATGAAAAGGCTGCTTATTGGCAAGTACCGGTGCATCGATGAAAAGGCTGCTGATTGGCAAATAACGGTGCATTGATGAATAGGCTGCTCATTGGCAAATGACAGTGCATTGATAAAAAGGCTTCTGATTGGCAAGTGACAGTGCATTGATGAAAAGGGCCCTGATTGGCAAGTAATTGTGCATTGATGAAAAGGTTGCTGATTGACAAGTACCAGTGCATAGTTGAGAAGTCTGCTGCTTGGGAACTAATACTGCATTGATGAGAATGCTTCTGCTTAGGAACTAACAGTGCATTGATGAGGAGGTTGAGGCTTGGTTAGTAACAGTGCATTGATGAGAAGGCTGCTGGTTGGTAAGTAACGGAGCATTGTTGAGAAGGCTGGTGGTCGGTAAGTAACAGAGCATTGTTGAGAATGCTGCTGCTTGGTAAGTAAACAGTGCATTGATGAGGATGCTGCTTTCGGTAAGTAACAGTGCATTAATGAGAAGGCTGCTGGTTGGTAAGTAACGGAGCATTGATGAGAAGGCTGCTTCTTGGTAAGTTAAGGTGCATTGATGAGAAGGCTGCGGCTTGGTAAGTAACGGTGCATTGATGAGAAGGCTGCGGCTAGGTAAGTAACGGTGCATTGATGAGAAGGCTGCAGCTTGGTAAGTAACAGTGCATTGATGAGCATGCTGCTGCTGGGTAAGTAATTGTGCATTGATGAGAAGACTGCGGCTTGGTAAGTAACAGTGAATTGATGAGAAGGCTGCTGCTTGGTAAGTAACAGTACTGATTGGTAAGTAATGGTGCATTGATGAGAAGGCTGCTGCTTGGTAAGTAATGGTGCATTGATGAGAAGGCTGCGGCTTGGTAAGTAACAGTGCATTGATGAGAAGGCTGCAGCTTGGTAAGTAACGGTGCATTGATGAGAAGGCTGCAGCTTGGTAAGTAACAGTGCATTGATGAGAAGGCTGCTACTTTGTAGTAATGGTACATTGATGAGAAGGCTGCTACTTTGTAGTAATGGTACATTGATGAGAAGGCTGCTTCTTGGTAAGTAACGGACCATTGATGAGAATGCTGCTGCCTAGTAAGTAACATGCCTTGATGAGAAGGCTGCTTTCGGTAAGTAACAGTGCATTAATGAGAAGGCTGCAGGTTGGTAAGTAACAGAGCATTGATGAGAACACTGCTGCTTGGTAAGTTACGGTGCATTGATGAGAAGGCTGCGGCTTGGTAAGTAACGGTGCATTGATGAGAAGGCTGCAGCTTGGTAAGTAACAGTGCATTGATGAGAAGGCTGCAGCTTGGTAAGTAACGGTGCATTGATGAGAAGGCTGCGGCTTGGTAAGTAACAGTGCATTGATGAGAAGGCTGCTACTTTGTAGTAATGGTACATTGATGAGAAGGCTGCTTCTTGGTAAGTAACGGACCATTGATGAGAATGCTGCTGCTTAGTAAGTAACGTGCCTTGATGAGAAGGCTGCTTTCGGTAAGTAACAGTGCATTAATGAGAAGGCTGCAGGTTGGTAAGTAACAGAGCATTGATGAGAACACTGCTGCTTGGTAAGTTACGGTGCATTGATGAGAAGGGTGCGGCTTGGTAAGTAACGGTGCATAAATGAGAAGGCTGCAGCTTGGTAAGTAACAGTGCATTGATGAGAAGGCTGCTGCTTGGTCAGTAACGGTGCACTGATGAGAAGGCTGCTGATTGGCAAGTACCGGTGCTTTGTTGAAAATTCTGCTGCTTGGCAAGTAACGGAGCACTGATGAGAACGCTGCTGCTTGGTAAGTAACAGTGCATTGATGAGCAGGCTGCTGCTGGGTAAGTAATTGTGCATTGATGAGAAGACTGCGGCTTGGTAAGTAACAGTGAATTGATGAGAAGGCTGCTGCTTGGTAAGTAACAGTACTGATTGGTAAGTAATGGTGCATTGATGAGAAGGCTGCTGCTTGGTAAATAATGGTGCATTGATGAGAAGGCTGCTGCTATGTAAGTAACGTGCATTGATGAGAAGGATGCTGCTTGGTAAGTAACAGTGCACTGATGGGAAGGCTGCTGATTGGCAAGTGCCAAAGCATTGTTGAGAAGTCTGCTGCTTGGCAAGTAATGCTGCACTGAGGAGAAGACTGCTGCTTGGTAAGTAACTGTGCTTTAATGAGAAGGCTGCTGATTGGCAAGTAACTGTGCATTGATGAAAAGGCTGCTGATTGGTAAGTAGCTGTGCATTGATGAAAAGGGCCCTGATTGGCAAGTAATTGTGCATTGATGAAAAGGTTGCTGATTGACAAGTACCAGTGCATAGTTGAGAAGTCTGCTGCTTGGGAACTAATACTGAATTGATGAGAATGCTTCTGCTTGGGAACTAACAGTGCATTGATGAGGAGGTTGAGGCTTGGTTAGTAACAGTGCATTGATGAGAAGGCTGGTGGTCGGTAAGTAACAGAGCATTGTTGAGAATGCTGCTGCTTGGTAAGTAAACAGTGCATTGATGAGGATGCTGCGGTTGGTATGTAACAGTGCATTAATGAGAAGGCTGCTGGTTGGTAAGTAACGGAGCATTGATGAGAACACTGCTGCTTGGTAAGTTAAGGTGCATTGATGAGAAGGCTGCGGCTTGGTAAGTAACGGTGCATAAATGAGAAGGCTGCTTCTTGGTAAGTTAAGGTGCATTGATGAGAAGGCTGCGGCTTGGTAAGTAACGGACCATTGATGAGAAGGCTGCTTTCGGTAAGTAACAGTGCATTAATGAGAAGGCTGCTGGTTGGTAAGTAACGGAGCATTGATGAGAAGGCTGCTTCTTGGTAAGTTAAGGTGCATTGATGAGAAGGATGCGGCTTGGTAAGTAACGGTGCATTGATGAGAAGGCTGCGGCTAGGTAAGTAACGGTGCATTGATGAGAAGGCTGCGGCTTGGTAAGTAATGGTGCATTGATGAGAAGGATGCGGCTTGGTAAGTAACGGTGCATTGATGAGAAGGCTGCAGCTTGGTAAGTAACGGTGCATTGATGAGAAGGCTGCGGCTTGGTAAGTAATGGTGCATTGATGAGAAGGCTGCAGCTTGGTAAGTAACGGTGCATTGATGAGAAGGCTGCAGCTTGGTAAGTAACAGTGCATTGATGAGCATGCTGCTGCTGGGTAAGTAATTGTGCATTGATGAGAAGACTGCGGCTTGGTAAGTAACAGTGAATTGATGAGAAGGCTGCTGCTTGGTAAGTAACAGTACTGATTGGTAAGTAATGGTGCATTGATGAGAAGGCTGCTGCTTGGTAAGTAATGGTGCATTGATGAGAAGGCTGCGGCTTGGTAAGTAACGGTGCATTGATGAGAAGGCTGCAGCTTGGTAAGTAACGGTGCATTGATGAGAAGGCTGCAGCTTGGTAAGTAACAGTGCATTGATGAGAAGGCTGCTGCTTGGTAAATAATGGCGCATTGATGAGAAGGCTGCTGCTATGTTAGTAACGGTGCATTGATGAGAAGGCTGCGGCTTGGTAAGTAACAGTGCATTGATGAGAAGGCTGCTACTTTGTAGTAATGGTACATTGATGAGAAGGCTGTTTCTTGGTAAGTAACGGACCATTGATGAGAATGCTGCTGCTTAGTAAGTAACGTGCCTTGATGAGAAGGCTGCTTTCGGTAAGTAACAGTGCATTAATGAGAAGGCTGCAGGTTGGTAAGTAACAGAGCATTGATGAGAACACTGCTGCTTGGTAAGTTACGGTGCATTGATGAGAAGGCTGCGGCTTGGTAAGTAAAGGTGCATTAATGAGAAGGCTGCAGCTTGGTAAGTAACAGTGCATTGATGAGAAGGCTGCAGCTTGGTAAGTAACGGTGCATAAATGAGAAGGCTGCAGTTTGGGAAGTAATAGTGCATTGATGAGAAGGCTGCTGCTTGGTCAGTAACAGTGCACTGATGAGAAGGCTGCTGATTGGCAAGTACCGGTGCTTTGTTGAAAATTCTGCTGCTTGGCAAGTAACGGAGCACTGATGAGAACGCTGCTGCTTGGTAAGTAACAGTGCATTGATGAGCAGGCTGCTGCTGGGTAAGTAATTGTGCACTGATGAGAAGACTGCGGCTTGGTAAGTAACAGTGAATTGATGAGAAGGCTGCTGCTTGGTAAGTAACAGTACTGATTGGTAAGTAATGGTGCATTGATGAGCAGGCTGCTGCTTGGTAAGTAATGGTGCATTGATGAGAAGGCTGCTGCTATGTAAGTAACGGTGCATTGATAAGAAGGATGCTGCTTGGTAAGTAACAGTGCACTGATGGGAAGGCTGCTGATTGGCAAGTGCCAAAGCATTGTTGAGAAGTCTGCTGCTTGGCAAGTAATGCTGCACTGAGGAGAAGACTGCTGCTTGGTAAGTAACTGTGCTTTAATGAGAAGGCTGCTGATTGGCAAGTAACTGTGCATTGATGAAAAGGCTGCTGATTGGCAAGTAGCTGTGCATTAATGAAAGGGCAACCACCTGGCAAGTAACTGTCCTTTAATGAGAAGGCTGCCACTTGGTATATAACTGTGCATTGATGAGGAGACTGTCACTTGGTAAGTAACTGTGCTTTAATGAGAAGGCTGCTGCTTGGGAACTAAATGTGCATTGATGAGAAGGCTGCGGCTTGGTAAGGAACGGTGCATAAATGAGAAGGCTGCTTCTTGGTAAGTTAAGGTGCATTGATGAGAAGGCTGCGGCTTGGTAAGTAACGGACCATTGATGAGAAGGCTGCTTTCGGTAAGTAACAGTGCATTAATGAGAAGGCTGCTGGTTGGTAAGTAACGGAGCATTGATGAGAAGGCTGCTTCTTGGTAAGTTAAGGTGCATTGATGAGAAGGATGCGGCTTGGTAAGTAACGGTGCATTGATGAGAAGGCTGCGGCTAGGTAAGTAACGGTGCATTGATGAGAAGGCTGCGGCTTGGTAAGTAATGGTGCATTGATGAGAAGGATGCGGCTTGGTAAGTAACGGTGCATTGATGAGAAGGCTGCAGCTTGGTAAGTAACGGTGCATTGATGAGAAGGCTGCGGCTTGGTAAGTAATGGTGCATTGATGAGAAGGCTGCAGCTTGGTAAGTAACGGTGCATTGATGAGAAGGCTGCAGCTTGGTAAGTAACAGTGCATTGATGAGCATGCTGCTGCTGGGTAAGTAATTGTGCATTGATGAGAAGACTGCGGCTTGGTAAGTAACAGTGAATTGATGAGAAGGCTGCTGCTTGGTAAGTAACAGTACTGATTGGTAAGTAATGGTGCATTGATGAGAAGGCTGCTGCTTGGTAAGTAATGGTGCATTGATGAGAAGGCTGCGGCTTGGTAAGTAACGGTGCATTGATGAGAAGGCTGCAGCTTGGTAAGTAACGGTGCATTGATGAGAAGGCTGCAGCTTGGTAAGTAACAGTGCATTGATGAGAAGGCTGCTGCTTGGTAAATAATGGCGCATTGATGAGAAGGCTGCTGCTATGTTAGTAACGGTGCATTGATGAGAAGGCTGCGGCTTGGTAAGTAACAGTGCATTGATGAGAAGGCTGCTACTTTGTAGTAATGGTACATTGATGAGAAGGCTGCTTCTTGGTAAGTAACGGACCATTGATGAGAATGCTGCTGCTTAGTAAGTAACGTGCCTTGATGAGAAGGCTGCTTTCGGTAAGTAACAGTGCATTAATGAGAAGGCTGCAGGTTGGTAAGTAACAGAGCATTGATGAGAACACTGCTGCTTGGTAAGTTACGGTGCATTGATGAGAAGGCTGCGGCTTGGTAAGTAAAGGTGCATTAATGAGAAGGCTGCAGCTTGGTAAGTAACAGTGCATTGATGAGAAGGCTGCAGCTTGGTAAGTAACGGTGCATAAATGAGAAGGCTGCAGTTTGGGAAGTAATAGTGCATTGATGAGAAGGCTGCTGCTTGGTCAGTAACAGTGCACTGATGAGAAGGCTGCTGATTGGCAAGTACCGGTGCTTTGTTGAAAATTCTGCTGCTTGGCAAGTAACGGAGCACTGATGAGAACGCTGCTGCTTGGTAAGTAACAGTGCATTGATGAGCAGGCTGCTGCTGGGTAAGTAATTGTGCACTGATGAGAAGACTGCGGCTTGGTAAGTAACAGTGAATTGATGAGAAGGCTGCTGCTTGGTAAGTAACAGTACTGATTGGTAAGTAATGGTGCATTGATGAGCAGGCTGCTGCTTGGTAAGTAATGGTGCATTGATGAGAAGGCTGCTGCTATGTAAGTAACGGTGCATTGATAAGAAGGATGCTGCTTGGTAAGTAACAGTGCACTGATGGGAAGGCTGCTGATTGGCAAGTGCCAAAGCATTGTTGAGAAGTCTGCTGCTTGGCAAGTAATGCTGCACTGAGGAGAAGACTGCTGCTTGGTAAGTAACTGTGCTTTAATGAGAAGGCTGCTGATTGGCAAGTAACTGTGCATTGATGAAAAGGCTGCTGATTGGCAAGTAGCTGTGCATTAATGAAAGGGCAACCACCTGGCAAGTAACTGTCCTTTAATGAGAAGGCTGCCACTTGGTATATAACTGTGCATTGATGAGGAGACTGTCACTTGGTAAGTAACTGTGCTTTAATGAGAAGGCTGCTGCTTGGGAACTAAATGTGCATTGATGAGAAGGCTGCGGCTTGGTAAGTAAACAGTGCATTGATGAGAAGGCTGCTGCTTGGTGTGTAACTGCATTGATGAGAAGGCTGCTGCTTGGTGTGTAACTGCATTAATGAGAAGGCTGCTGATTGGTAAGTAATGGTGCATTGATGCGAAGGCTGCTGGTTAGCAAGAAACTGTGCATTGATGAAAAGGCCATTGATTGGTAAGTAACAGTGCATTGATGAGAAGGCTGCTGCTTGGTAAGTATCTGCATTAATCAGGAGGCTGCTGCTTGATAAGTAACAGTGCAGTACTTAAAAGGCTGCTGTTTAGTTGATGTGTCACTGGCTATTAGCATTGTAGTGATTCGAAGGCTGCTGATTGATACCATTGATATATTGTTTAGTTAATATGTGTTGGACATGGCCCTTTTTGCAGGGTCACCCCTTAACTTTTTGCCTTCCTCCTGTATTTTCTCTGACCTATTTTTATTGGTTTTATGACTCTGGGCACTTTACCGCTGCTGATCAGTGCTAAAGTGCATATGCTCTCCCTATTGTAAATTCATGTGTGGATTAGTGATTCCATGATTGGCTGGTTTGGTTTACCTGTCAGACCCTTGTACAGTGCACCAGGAGTGCCCAGGGCTGGTAATCCAAATGCCGCTGGTGGGCTTGCAGCACTGGTTCTGCCACCCACAGAAGCAACCTGTAAAAGTGTGTCTAAGGCTTGCCATTGCAGAGCCTGTATGCAGTCTGGTACTGCCATGATGACTGGGCAAGTGCACCCACATGCCAGTCCCTAAACCTTCCCTTTTCTTCATATCAGACACCCCTATGGTAGGCCCAAGGGCAGGGTGCATTGTACGTGTACGGTAGGACATGCCCTGGTGTGTGTGGCATGTCCTAATAGTGAATTACAGCCATTTTCGTTTTTAGGTCTCGGGACCATCCGGTCTGCCGAAGGCAGAACCGGAAGTCGAGAGATTTAATGACTTGGAGAAGAGGGGCTTGAACCAGCCCCTCTTCTCCCCTGTTCTCCATTGGCTGGCCTCTTGAATGCTGGCCAGCCACTGGAGAAGAGGCCAGTCATTCAAATCAGGCCCCGTCCTTTTCGGATCGGGGGGCGTGTTTTTTGCAAGAAGTCTCAAGGAGGAGATAACAGCAAAACACGCCCCCGAATCCGAAAAGGACGCTGCGTTTCTCCGAGGCATTTCTGCTCTGCCTCGGAGAAAGGCGGTGGTGTGCTTGCCTTTTGCTCTTTTCCACACAGAAGGTGCGATCTATGCCAGCCCCTCTTTTTCAAATGCAGCCCAAAACTGAAAATTCCTCCTTAAAATCGTAAATAATCCGCAGGGTCTTGGTGGACGGGCATTCTCCAGAGATTCCTCTCGCGGTGTCTGCGGGATCCGGTCCCACATGGCAGGGATTAGGGCAGAGGGGTGTAATCTGAGCAGCAGCGGTCTATTGCTGCACAGATAAATACATATATGGTCCCAAAGGCGAGAACGAATGCATTTCAAATGCTTGTTAAAAAGAAGTGGGAGGATTCTTGCTGTGCCCCCGGCGCTGGTGACCCTCGTTACGCGCTGCATGCATTCTATACAAAATTATTTATTGATGAACCGTATTTGCCCGTGCAATGCCAAAAACAGCATTTGTAATGGCCTTGTTTAGATGCGTTGGCTTGCATTAAACCCGTCCGTTTGGCTTTGCCAATGCTTGTTGTTTACTGTGGCATTGTTTCATCACAGGAAAGCACCCTTTAACAGGTAGTCATACGTAAACACATAACCCCGTTTTTAACTCAAGCGAGTCACGTTTGCACGTGATTGGGCACGCTCTGGATAAGCGGCCCATTTCATACACGAGCCCTTAGCTCGCGCTGCTCTAAGAGACATTGCCTAATGTCATTGTTATGTTATGTTATGTTACGCATTTTTATAAAGCGCACAGCTGCCCCAACGAAGGGGCGTCCCGGCGCTAACCACAAAAATCCAGAGGGAGGAAGGAGGAGATCAAGCCACAGGGAAAAGGTAGGTCTTGATAGCTTTACGGAATGTGGTCAAACGGAATTACGGAATTGTGGTGACCGTAATTGAAGATTGCTTCGTATGCTCGGGTGGAAAGTCTGACGCACACGATGGTAACGCAGATATATATATGCTGTACGGCTACAGCGGCGAATCGTAAAAGCACCGACATTACTTCACATTCTGTGGTTGTAGGTGGGTGCAACACAGCTGTGCGAGCAATACCCAAGGTTGCAGTGTATAGCTTTCATGATATATCGTGCGCCTTCTGTTCAGCTCATATACCTTCCTCGCATCCGCGCCTATCTTAACATGCCTACAGGCACGTTTGTGAAGACCCGGACCAGGGTGGATTATGTACATTAGGCAGGGGCCAGGCGATTTTTGCAGCTCTTCAATGGAATTGTGCACACCAGTTTTACACTGATGGTGCAAAAAACTACATTTAATCAACCAGCCAGTGCAAAAACACTATTTGGTACGGGTGGGTCGTACTGTTGATCAAACACTGTTGCAAAACTGCCCAGCAGACGTGCAAAAAAAGATCTGCCAACTGGTGCATTTTAAATGACCTAGCGCCATATTCATACATATTTTTTTCTGTGAGCAGGAGTGACTTTATTACATACACTTAAAAATTTGGCAGGTGAAAAACACATCTACTTATGGGAAAACGTTGTTTTATGACGAGGCCATGATCTCTTATCTCAATGCACGTATTTAACTTTTACTGCTCTGTTTTTACTATTTAATGACTGTTCAGCAGCATCAACATTCTGTATGATTTTGTTTAATTGGACCCTGTGTCCTAAAGTTCAAAGGCATGGTATGGTGGCCTGTAGTTGCCTACCAGGAGGCATGCAATGTTGCGCTTAGCCTTTTTTTGACCCTAAATCATATTTTCATTTCTGTTGTTTAGATAAAAAAAAATTCAGAATGCTTTTGAAATTTGGCTATCTTCGTGGAAAATTGATGACGTTAGGCAAAAAACCTTAGCTGATGGAGCTCGACGCAAAAAAAAAAAAAGGTTAGCTGCGGACAAAAAAAATAGTTTCGCTCAAAAACGAAATGACTTCGAAGAAGGCGCAGGCAGCTTCGAGTTCTCTGAAGACACTTGCTGAACCAGGAAGCGTCTTGCAAACAAACTTACAGCCGCAGCGTGACATGTGCAGGGCCGGCGCCAAGTCCACGCTCACGAAGCTCCTCACTGCAGTGGGCATCATGTTTGTCATCTGCCTGCCCGAGCTGTTCAAGACGCGCGAAGGTAGGATTAACGCGTTAATGCCCACAGGCCACCTTCTGACTCAAAGGAATGCCACTCGTGGCAAATAAAAGGGCAGTTTCCCTCCCGCGCGCCGAAGTGTGCAATGGGCGTGTTGGAACGCGGGTATTTGGAGTCTGCTGAAACCGTTAACAATGTAGGACGTTTCAGCTTTTATTTTTAATCTATCTTCTGTTTCTTTTCCAGTGGCTGGCAGGTGGAACCGCTGGTTGGTCTGATCATACAATTCATGTGTGTAACTTTTACCGTGCATGCCAATATTTGGGAGAAATAAGAGAAAGGAGGGGGGGTTTAGAAAAAATCCAGGGAAGGTATTGTTGTCTGTTGTGTTTGCATTGAAGAGGGGGACTTTTTAGCAGGTGAAATGTAAAGTGTGTGATTGTTGAGTTAAACAGGGTGGCCCGACCCCGCCACTATCGGGGGTGCTGGGACGAACGGGGATTCGGTAGTTTTACTCTGTGCCTTTACAGTCAACATGTGGCAATGGCCGATTTAATACGGTGCTTCCAAAATCATCGCTGTTATACCTTTACAAGCATTTACAATGCAACGGTCTCGGCATTGTTAAAGTTAGAGCTATTGGCATTGCTCATGACAATGCAGTTTCTTTAAATGTTTTAAAAACAAAAACATAAACAAAAATAATGTCATGAGCAATGCCAATAGTTCTAACTTTAACAATGCCGAGACCGTTGCATTGTAAATGCTTGTTCACTATTGCAAGGCTACCTGTTCCCCGTAGGCCAGAATGGGCAGTTTGATTATCACATCTTATAATCCTAACTGACTCAGGGAACATGGTAGAAATTCGAGTTTAGTATGCTTAAACTCAGAATGATAAAATACATCTTTTAGTGAAGTTGGTTTTAACATTCTGTGTTTGAAAATACCACTTTTAGAAAGTAGGTATTTTCTTGTCTAATCATCCAGGCCTGCCACTGATAGGTTGTGTATTCCTTGTCTGGAGTTTGAGTGACAGGGGCTAGGGAATTCCAGGGGCTGGGAAATTCCTGGAGACAGGGTGAGTCAGCACAGGGCTGAATAGAGAGATCTCCATGTAGATGGGTGGGAGGAGTTGCACCTGGGACCTGAATAGGGCTGTGCTTTCCCTCCACAATGCTGGCTCCACCTCCTGTGGTGCGTCTGATGTCTCTGCCCTGCACTGTGAAAGGAAAGAAGGAGTCATGTCAACAAAGTGCTCCAGGACTGACCAGAACTGGTTTGGACTAGGCAATGGCCTCTCTGCCTTCAGAGAACAAAGAGAGACTGTGTATAAAAAGGGGGACCCAGACCCCAGAACTTTAGATCACTTTGGGAAACAAGAAGAAACCTTTGCTGAGGAGAGGAACCAGAAGAAACTGAGGAGAGACTATCCCTAAGCTGAAGTGCTGCTTGGGGGATTGGCCTGCAGTGGTTGCCTGACTGTCAAAGAAAGGAGAAAGGACTTTGTGTGCATTTTATTTCAACTTGTGAAGGATCTCCAAGGGCTTGGAAGGGAGCTTGCCTCCTGCTGAAGTCTCAGCGACAACAGACTTCAACCCCCAGCTCCCCAAGAGTTCTGTGGAAGTGCCTGCAACTGTGCTGGACTTTCTGAGGGACTGCGTGTCGCAAGGAGCTGGAAGCACGACTCATGAACAAGAAGAGTATCGCCGAACTGCCGCTGCCGCTTCACAACACGAAGCACCTCACATCGCCGGAGAAGAGGATTGACGTCGCAGCAGACACCGCTGCATCACCGGGAAGCGTGTCGCAGAAGAATCGTTGAGTCATCGCTGGTCCACCGAAGCACCTCGCATCGCCAGGGGTGAGGATCGACATCGCAGTAGACGCCGCCGCATCACTGGGAAGCGTGTCGCAGGGCCTGTGGCGGCTCATCGCTGGAGAAGAGGATTGACGTCGCCACAGACGCCGCCGCATCTCCGGGAAGCGTGTCACAGAGCCTGTCGCGGCTCATCGCTGGAGAAGAGGATCGACGTCGCAGCAGATGCCACCGCATCACCGGGAAGAGTGTCGCAGGGCCTGTCGCGGCTCGCACGGTGTGGAAGCATCTGCATCGCCGGGGAAGAGGATCGACGTCGCAGCAGACGCTGCCGCATCACCGGAAAGCGTGTCGCCTCAAGAAGAAAGAGCCATCTTTGTTTCTTTGCACCAGATCTTCAACGCATCGCCGTCCTTGCAACACTTTCATTGTCTTGCGTTACACATCTTACGGTACATTGAACTCTGAGTGTCGCATTTACCATCTTAAGAGAACTAAGCTAATTCTACCATTTTAAGTACAGTATTGTGGATTTGTGTCGTTTGTGGTCTTGTGATAAGTCTATATAAAGAATACTTATTTTTGATATAAAACTGGTGTTGTGTCCATCTGTAGTGTTGGCACTTGATTACTGTATGTGCTCACAAATGCTTTACACACGGCGTCTGAGATAAGCCTGTCTGCCCGTGCCAAGCTATCAAGGGGGTGAGCAGGGGTTATTTTAAGAGTGTACCCCCTTACCCTGACTAGACGCAAGGGTCCCAATTTGTCACAGGTACCTACCTATGCCAACTAGAGACCCCCAAATCTAACAATATGTCACTGGCTATTAGTGATGTATTGATTTGCATGCTACTGCTTGATAGTCAGTAATATATTGTTTAGTGATGTGTCATTGTCTATTAGCACTGTATTGATTAGAAGGCTGCGGATTGATACCAGTGATATATTATTTAGTGATACTTCAGTGACTATTAGTGATTTATTAATTAGAAGGCTGCTGATTGATAGCCATAATATATTGTTTAGTGATGTGTCACTGGCTATTAGAATTGTATTGATTAGAAGGCTGCTGATTGACACCATTGATGTATTGTTTAGTTGATGTATCACTATCAGTGGTTATTGATTAGAAGGCTGCTGATTGATAGCCAGTGATATATTGTTGAGTTCATGTGTGACTCTCTGTTAGTGCTGTATTGATTAGAAGGTTGCTTATTGATAGTCAGCAATACATTGTTTAGTGATTTCACTGGCTATAAACATTGTATCGATTAGAAGGTTGCTGATTGGTAGCCAGTAGTATATTGCTTAGTGATGTGTCACTGGCTATTAGCATTGTATTGATTAGAAAGCTGCTGATTGATAGCCATAATATATTATTTAGTGATGTGTCACTGAGTATTAGTGCTTTATTGATTAGAAGGCTGCTGATTGGTAGCCAGTGATATATTGTTTAGTGGTGTGTCCCTAGATATAAACGTTGTATTGATTAGAAGGCAGCTGATTGATAGCCAGTGATATATTGTTTTGTGATGTGTCACTGGCTATTATCGCTGTATTGATTAGAGGGGTGCTGATTGATACCAGTAAAATTTTCTTCAGTTGATGTATCACTATTAGGGCTGTATTGATTAGAAGGCTGCTGATTGATAGCCAGTGATATAATGTTTAATTGATGTCTCACTGATATTAGTGCTTTATTGATTGGAATGTTGCTGTTTGATAGCCAGTGAAATCTTGTTTACTACTCCTTAACTGAGAAAAATCCTAACTTTAAGGCTTTCGGTCTTCACAGAAGGCATTTAGGAGTCCTAAAGTTAGGAGTCCTAACTTTACTACTCCTAAACTGAGGAAAATCCTAACTTTAAGACCTCCGGTATTCACAGAAGGCATTTAAGAGTCCTACAGTTAGGAGTCTTAACTTTACTACTCCTAAACTGAGAAACATCCTAACTTGGTATTCACAGAAGGCATTTAGGCGTCCTAAAGTTAGGACTCCTAACTTCTGTGAATACTGAAATGAGTAAGTGCCTTCTGTGAATACCAAAATGAGTAAGTGCCTTCTGTGAATACCAAAATGAGTAAGTGCCTTCTGTGAATACCAAAATGGTAGTAAGTTTAGGATTTTGTCTTAAGTTAGTTCTGTGAATCGGGCCCATCGTCATTGGCTATTAGTACTGTATTGATTAAAAGGCTGCCGAATAGTAGCCACTTTTAAATTGTTTAGTGATGTGTCGTTGGCTGTTATCATTGTATTGATTATAAGGCAGCTGAATGATAGCCAGTAATAAATTGTTTAGTGATGTGTCACTGGCTATTAGCATTGTATTGATTAGAAGGCTGCTAATTGACGGTCAGTAATAAATTGTTTAGTGATGTGTCACTGGCTGTTAGCGTTGTATTGATTGGAAGGCTGCTGACTGATAAAAGTGATATATTGTTTAGTGATGTGTCATTAGCTATTAGTGATACATTGATTAGGAGGCTGCTGATTGATAGCCAGTGACATATTGTGTAGTTGATGTATCACTATTAGTGCTGTATTGATTAGAATCCTGCTGTTTGATATGAACTGATATGTTGTTTAGTGATGTGTCATTGGCTATTAGTACTGTATTGATTAGAAGGCTGCCGATTGATAGCCAGTTATATATTGATTAGTGATGTGTCATTGCTAATCAGCACTGTATCGATTAGAAGGCTACTGGTTGATATCCAGTAACATATTGTTTAGTGATGTGTCACTGGCTATTAGCGCTGTATGGATTAGAAGGCTGCTGATTGATAGCCAGTGATAGTGTTTAGCTGATGTATCACTATTAGTGTTGTATTGATTAGAAGGCTGCTGTTTGATACACACTGATATATTGTTTAGTAATGTGTCATTGCCTATTAGCGCCATATTGATTAGAAGGCTGACGAATAGAAGCCAATAATAAATTGTTTAGTGATGTGTCACTGGCTATTAGCATTGTATTGATTAGGAGGCTGCTATTTGAACTGCACTGATATTTTGTTTAGTGATGTGCCATTGCTTATTAGCGCTCTATTGATTAAAAGGCTGCTGATTGATAGCCCGTGATATATTATTTATTGACGTGTCACTGTCTATTAGCATTGTATTGATTAGAAGGCTGCTGATCGATACCAGTAATATTTGTTTAGTTTATATATCACTATTAGTGCTGGTTTAGTTAGAAGGCTGCTGTTTGATACGCACTGATATTTTGTTTAGTGATCTGTCATTGTCTATTAGTGCTGTATTGATTAGGAGGCTACTGATTGATAGCCAGTGATATATTGTTTAGTGATTTGTCACTGGCTATTAGCGCTGTATTGATTAGAAGGCTGCTAATTGATACCAGTGATATATTGTTTAGTTAATGTCTCACTGACTATTAGTGCTTTATTGATTAGAAGGTTGCTGATTGATAGCCGGTGATATATGGTTTAGTGATGTGTCACTGGCTATTAGCGCTGTATTGATTAGAAGGGTGCTGATTAATACCAGTTATATTTTGTTTAGTTGATGCATCACTATTAGTGCTGTATTGATTAGAAGGCCGCTGTTTGATACGCACTGATATGTTGTTTAGTTATGTGTCATTGCCTATCAGCACTGTATTGATTAGGAGGCTGCTGATTGATAGCCAGTAATATATTGTTTAGTGATGTGTCACTGCCTATTAGCATTGTATTGATTAGAAGGGTGCTGATTGATACCAATAATATTTTGTTAAGTTGAGGTATCACTATTAGTGCTGTATTGGTTAGAAGGCTGCTGTTTGATACACACTGATATTTTGTTTAGTGATGTGTAATTGCCTATTAGTGCTGTATTGATTAGAAGGCTGCCGATTGGTAGCCAGTGATATATTGTTTAGTGATGTGTAATTGCCTATTAGTACTGTATTGATTAAAAGTTTGCCGAATAGTAGCCAGTAATAAATTGTTTAGTGATGTGTCATTGGCTATTAGTGCTGTATTGATTAGAACAAAAAGAACTATTGATGGACAGAATGCAGAACAATGTCATACATTCACCCCAGTACAGAGATCTGGGCCTAAATCCATCGTTTTTTTGCTCACCATGCCATTCCAGTTTGGACACAGCCATATGCAAATCAGTCTTGAACCTGTGCCCAATGGGAACAGTCCAGCCCGAACTGCCAGGCCAGGTCCTCCCTGGACTGGAAACAAGCATCCTAGGACCGGTTTTGGGGTTTCACCCCTCTTCAGCCAGGATAGCTTGATTCCAGTGGCATGGAGAGCATGGGACTCACGTCTGAGCATACCCGTCCCTCTCCGGGTGACAATCCAAAAAGAACTATTGATGGACAGAATGCAGAACAATGTCATACATTCACCCCAGTACAGAGATCTGGGCCTAAATCCATTGTTTTTTTGCTTACCATGCCATTCCAGTTTGGACCCAGCCATATACAAATCAGTCTTGACCCTGTGCCCAATGGGAACAGTCCAGCCCGAACTGCCAGGCCAGATCCTCCCTGGACTGAAAACAAGCATCCTAGGACCGGTTTTGGGGTTTTACCCCTCTTCAGCCAGGATAGTTTGATTCCAGTGGCATGGAGAGCACAGGACATACGTCTGAGCATACCCGTCCCACTCGGGGTGAGAATGCAAAAAGAACTATTGATGGTGAAGTACTGGGTTTTTCAGAACCAACCCAGCGGTGCCAGGGGACACACCCGAAGACTTCGAGTTCTTCCTGTTTCAGACCACAGAAACACAGAGTCTTCTAGGTGAAGTCAAAGATCGTATTTATTGGCTGCAGACCAATCACAGGTATCCGAGAAGTACAACACGGTGTATGTTCTCAGGAGACTGCCCCCAACCAAAAACCCAGTCTTTTCTTATATACAGAATATTACGCTCTGGGCAACACCGCCCCTATTTTACAAGTGGTCGTTCACATATTTTCGCTACAAAGAAAGAGCACAGTCATGATGATAATCCCACATTTCAACTCGGTCAGCACATCATTATTTACCCAGCGAGGCTCAGAACCCTCATCAGATATCAGCAGACCCCAATAAAACGGACACCTCCTCCTCGTAAAACAAGCCATAAAGTAGGAAACAGAGTCAGGTGTGAAAGGGATTAGTCAGGAGTCGCGTGGGATACACGACTTTATGATGTGTTGGGCCCTGATGCTAATCCCATAAGGCCGCAGTAAAAGGAACCGGCCGGGCAGGACTGACCTCGGGCAGCGGAGTCAGTTTGCATAGGTCACAAAGAAGTCAAAGGAAGATTGCGTGTCCTTTAGGCCTAGGCATGGCCTCAATGCGCAGCCTATGTGAGGGCAGCCACAAAATGGTTACCCTTTTAAAATGGAACCCGAGGGTTCGACATGTAGTATCGTATACACGGTGAATTCATCGGTGAAACATGACGAAAACACTCATACATACCGCATTAGTCATTTGCGGTTCGCTGATACCAAACTCGGCAGGGTAGGACCATGCTACCAACATGGTTCCGAAATTTACAGTACCACAGACCCTCCTTTTGCCCTTACATAGGCAATAACTATACTCATACTAATCTGAGTCCAGGTCTATATTCATAAAGTCATGAAGATGTTGCTGTAGCATCATCCTATTGCTTAGTTCGTCCCTTGATACAGGTCTCCTTACACATGATGCAACACAGAGGCTACACATTACAGGAGCACACTGTACACATAGACAGAACAGGAAAAGAATGGCTAAGATCGTCCCAGTGACTATTAGAATCTTCCATCCCCAAGCTGATATCAGTCCCCAGAACCACCCCATCATCGACCAGTCTCCTTTATCCACATGAATGGATTCGGAAATCTTATGCAGTTTGGAGATGGCTTGATAGACTGTTGGGGCGGTATCTGGTATGAAAATACAGCAGCTTGATTGGATAACCTTGCATACCCCACCACGGTCTGCAAGTATGACGTCTAGAACCATACGGTTCTGCAACGTCATGAGGCGATCCGCTTGGAGCTCAGCTGTCAAGTTACCAAGGGCACCAGCCGTTACATTAACAGTGGTTTCAACTACACGAGTCAGTTGTCTCAGGTTCCTACTATTGACCATTGGTCCCCAAAACGGCAGGAAACCCAGGAAAAAGTCTCCCGCTTCCTGACCGGCAGTATCCTCCTTACTAACAACGCCTCTCACAACTCTGGTCTTGTGATAATCAGAGGCGGCAGTAAATGTCGGCGGTAGCAAATTTGCAACATAACACGTGCCCGAGAAATCAGGGGGCAACCATGTATATGCTCGATCATTACAAACAAAGTATGTACCCTTGGCAGCCAAAAACGCAGGGGAAAACTGTGATGGGAAAATTTACGTTTCAGCACAGTCACTCTTCCCTAATTGAGCTCTTGGATTCTGACCAATACCTTGTAAACAGAACCGACCTATGTGGGGTACGACCCAAATCGGGGATGAACTTTTACGCTGTCTCTCGCCAAGACTAATGCTATACCCAGTCGCGTTCCAACCCACATAAGCACGCAGCTCATCCTTGGGAATAGATGGATATGCATCGATATCTCTGCTCATATCAGCAACTCCTCTCATCAATGCTTTATTGTTCGTGCTAGGTCTAATGGAACGCGGTGGTCGTGGGGAATAGGTCTCAAGTGCAAAAAGAAACATAGTCTGGAATGCCCATGATGACCCATTATAGCTAAACGGCAGCACCAGATATGGGATACCCTTGTTAATGGTATGCGGCATCAAACCACACACCCAGCAATTTGTCGTGTTCATAACTAGTTGGTGTTGGTGCAGAAGTTGAATAAACGAATTGTTTAGGAACTCAGAATGTCTAGCTTGTTCGTGTTCAGGCAGAGGGTGGAAAGAGTGTGAGGAAACAGTAGGAGGAGGTATGGGCTGTATAGTGGGTGCAAACGGCACTTGAAAGGACAATAATACATAACCTACAGAAAACATCATCATGCTAAATAGGACAAACAGACATAATATTACAAAACGTTTGCTATTCATTACTTTACATATTCTGCTCTTAAAATTTATTTCCTCAGCGGGTCTCTTCATCTCGAAAAACTCCATCCTCTAATCGTGCTGTTCGCGGCGGATGAGTATCTTCTGCTAAGGAGTACACCTGTCAGTCCAGGGAACGCCCTAGACCAACCAGACCGTTGACCTAACGTCTCCGGCTTGTACCCCAAAGTCTTGGCACCGCGACCCTACAGTTGAACCCGGATGGCGGTTCGAAAAATCAAAAATAAGAAAGTTTTTCAGATGGAAGAGAGAGCTGCACTTCTCAAAAAAAAAAATATCAAAGAAAAAGAATTTTTATTTGTCCACAGTTCTCGGCCTCAAATTGTAGCGACTTCTTGCAGGTACTGTTTGGTTTTGAAACAAGAGTTCAGGCTCTGTAGTGTCCAATTGAGTTGGCGGTGGCACAGTTTCTTGCAAGATGTCATCGCTTTCCTTCTCAGAAAGCGTTCCTTTTACTCGTGCATCGCTAAACGGCAGGAAACGAGGCACAGTCTCTGAGTCTCTTGCAGTGAACGCCGTGTATCCAGTTCTTTTTCCCTTTTACTCGAACAGCCGATCTCGTGGAAAGAAGGACGAGATGGGGGCCGGTCCAGCGGGGCTCATCATTCTTTGTCCTTTTGAAGTTTTTGACCAGTACCCATGATCCAGGATTGATAGGATGTCGTCCTGGAGCTTCAGAGACCTGGGGCAGAGTATCATGCACCTGTTGGTGTAAAACACGCAATTTAGCCGTCAATTCATACAAATAATCAAGCAGTACTGGATGTTCGATCTCACTGAATTTTGTAGGCCTTGGCATTCCCCATATATTGGCCGGGCGGCCAAACACGATTTCGTAGGGACTAAGTCCCGCTCGTGAGTGCACAGTCATTCTTGTTAATAGGAGTGCTAAGGGCAGAGCGTCAGGCCATTTAAGACCAGAACTCGCTTGGATCTTGGCTAATTTGAGCTTCAATGTGCCATTGTAACACTCTACTAGTCCAGCTGATTGGGGGTGATTTGCAGCGTGGAATTTCTGCTTTATACCTAGTCCCTCACATACATTCTTCATCACTCATCCCACAAATTCACTCCCATTATCACTCCATACCATTCTTGGCATTCCAAATCTAGGGAAAAATTCTTTGACAAGGGCTTTAGCTGTGGATAAGGCAGTATTGTCTTTTAGGGGATATGCTTCTATCCACCTTGAAAAAGCGCAGACAACAACAAGCACATATTTCAAATTGTTGCACCTTTCCATGTGGATGAAATCTAGCTGCAAAACCTCAAACGGATACGTTGGGGGCGCAAAATGACCAGCTGGAGTTGGGGTTCCCCTACCAGGATTGTATTTCAAACATACCATGCAATTTTTGACCACATTCTCTGCACACTTGGAAATTCCAGCATTCTGCCATACTGGAGCCAACAACTTACAAATCCCTTTCACACTGATATGCGCCATTCCATGTGCCATCGTGACCACTGGAAGCACATATGCATCAGGTAACAACCATCGCCGGTGTTCTGACAAATCAATCCAACAACCATTTTCATCCAATTTACCCTTACTTTCTTTCCACATGCTCAATTCTTTCTCTGTGGCTTCAGCTTGAAGGGACTTCACACTCCCTATCGTGTCTTCACACATTCCAACATCACCAACCCATCTTGCAGGGCCTGCAACATACATTCGATTCGTCACATCTTTTGCTGTTTCTTTCGCGATTTCGTCAGCAAACGCATTACGACCAACATCATCGATAATCTTCTTGTGGGCACTGCATTTCACAATCGCGACTTGTAATGGCGAGGTCAGCGACTCAAGGAGATCATTCACCAACTGACCATTCTGAATCTTAGTTCCATGCGAAGTCAGGAACCCACGTTCTTTCCATAAGCGCCCAAAACTATGGGCCACGCCAAAGGCATACTGACTGTCAGTATATATGTTCACTTTCATTCCTTTCGACAACACGCATGCTCTTGTAAGTGCAATTAATTCTGCTGCTTGAGCCGAATTATATGGTATACGTGCCGTTTCAACAATCGTGTGCAAAGTCGTGACAGCATATGCAGCAGTCGTATCACCATTCGGAAGCTTGAAACACGAGCCATCCACCCATAAGGTACCATCACACTCAACCAGGGGAGTATCTTTAAGATCCACTCTCCCTTTTGTTTCTTCTTCCGTTCTGAACAGACAATCATGCTGTTCAATCTCATCTGTGCCTGCTGAAATCGGTAATAATGTAGCTGGATTCAACGTATTGCACCTCTTTATGTGCACATGACTCGCTAGCAGTGTCAACTCGTAACCTGACAATCGAGCACTAGTTAAGTGCTCTGGCTCTCAAACAACTTAGCAATGCCTTGGCTACCGGATCCAAAGTCGACGAAAAATACGCGCATGGACGCTGTCTGTCTCCAAAAGACTGTGTCAGCACTGACAACGCACAACCTTCTTTCTCGTGAACATACAATGTAAAAGGTTTACTGTAGTCGGGGTTACCCAATACAGGAGCCGAGCATAATGCCTTACGTAATTCCGAAAAACTTTTCTGACACTCTTCAGACCATGGGACGGGATTCGGTGTATCTTTGCATGTTAATGCTATCAAAGGTTTTGCCAGCAAAGAAAAACTCGGGATCCACTGCCTACAGTATGAAGTAATACCCAAGAAAGCACGCACTTCTCTCTGTGTTCTTGGCACGCTCAATTGTGCAATGGCCTGAATTCTTTCTGGGGTCAGTTTCCTTCCCTCCTTCGACAAGAGATGACCTAAGTAGGTCACTTCTTGTCGACAATATTGCAGTTTTGAGAGAGACACTTTGTGATGAAAGGCAGACAAATGACGCAACAATGACAATGTAGCTTCTTTACAAATCTCCTCAGTATCCGCGGTGATTAGTAAATCGTCAACATACTGAATAAGGGTGGCACCACTAGGTAAGACAATTGCATCAAGCTGCGCCTTTAAAGCCTGACTGTATATTGATGGACTTTCACAGTAGCCTTGCGGAGCGCGTTTAAAGCGGAAGCTGCGACCTCCTAAACTAAAACCAAAAATATCCCTGCTTTCCTCTGCAATCGGAATGCTAAAGAAAGCATTCTTTAAATCAATCACTGAGAACCAAGCAGCGGAAGCTGGAATCATAGTTAACAAGGCAGTTATATCAGGAACAACTGGAAACTGTGGCACAACTATCTTATTGACCTCTCTAAGATCGATCACAAATCTGTAAACAGGTGGCTGAGAGGCGTCAGTACGTTTTAGAACAGGCAGAACCGGACTATTGCAAACGTTGCCTCTTGTCTCTTCAATTACATCCTTTTCAGTCAAGTCATAGATGATTGCTAACAACGCTTTCTCACCTTCATTAGAGATCTTGTACTGGGGAATGCGTGGCAATTTAACATTGGCTTTCAAAGTGACCACATATGGCGGTATTTCCAAGAGACCCACATCATTAGGACCAGAAGCCCAAAGGACATCCGGAAGAGACGACAATTCAGCTGGCAGTTTATTCTTCGACAAATACATTGGAAAAATCACTTCCCAACCCAGTGTAAGTTGTACTCCCGAGGGGGAACAATATAATGACGCATGTAATCTCTTTAACAAATCCAATCCTAGCAGATTTTCACCACAACCTGTCGTTAGGATAAGGGGTGCTTTCAGCTCACAAGGTCCAACAGAAAGGGGCATAGGACTAGAGATCGGGTTCCTAACCGGGGCACCAGAAAAACCTACTGAAACATTCATTTCGCCAGACAAAGGCGCGCCAGGGAGTTTTGAGTGCATAATTGAACTCTTTGCAGCACCAGTATCCAATAGAAAAGGCTCTGATACACCGGCTGTAGTCACCTTGACATACGGTCCACTCTGGTCCACTGGCACTGAAACAACTCCCTCTCTCTGTCTATGGCTGTCCTAGTAATCATTACCTTCCGCATTTTCATCTTCTGCATAATAGTCGTTATTATAGTACTGAGCTGTCCCACCAGTTACATTGGCCTGCTGATCAAAACTGTTCATCGTATTTTGAGGCGGAAGAGGACGCGCGTTCTGGGGAACATTCCACCTCTACCTCTACCTCTAGGGGCTTGCTGAGCACCTCTACCTCTCGCGCCATCAGCATTATTCGTGCGCTGCAACAATACAGGACAACTATACTTAAAATGACCTTCTTGTTTGCAATACGAACACTGATTGGGACCCACAGGAACACGCGGTTGGGAATACCCGCACCTTTGCGAGTTACTCTGAAACTGTTGGGGTTGTTGATAGTTACTCTGACCTTGCTTATAGTTATTCTGATCTCCACGTGGCGGGTAAGCCTGCTGTAAAAGAACCTTCGTCTTTAACGCTTTTGTTTTCTTGTCTGCTCTATCCTTCTCATCTTTATCCCTATTTTCGTAATACTGTGCAGTAGCCAGTATTTCGCTGATGAGGAAACAGCCCAAGAACTCTCTGAATCTTTTAATTTCTTACACAACTCGGGAAGCAAATTATGCACAAATTTATCAACGAATAACCGTTGACCATCTTCCGTACTCATGTCTTGACCACTGTGATCGATAAATGTTTCTTCAAACCTGGTGAAGTAATCAGACACTGTTTCATCTTTCTTTTGTTTGCATGCGGATAATTTATCCCAATTCACACGCATCGCTGGCATTAAAGTCTTCATGTAGGTAATAATTCTACCAGGGAGTTCTGCTACTAAGGGCTCAGGTTTCGCACCACCAACTTGTCTAGTGTCTGTAGCAGTGATATTAGCCCATGTGCCACCTAGTTCTGCAGCATGATCTGTATTACGAATCAACCCCCATAAAGGCTGCGGAACGACATTCCCGAACAACATATCTATGTCAGCTAAGTTCATCACACACGATTCTGCAGTCTGTGATAACTCCTTATATTATCCTGCGGGGTCTTTACGGGGGTCAGGCAATGTCTGCTTAAGGGCTAAAACTTCTGATCGCTTCCAATGAACATGTACCCAAACACGCTGAAAATGAGCTGGCATAGCAGCAATACCGTTAGCGGCATCAGCCGCAACCGCGTCCTTCCATACCGGAGGGACTTCTCTCATAGGGTATTGTCTAACCTTCCTATCAGAGGAGTCACGTTCAAACAGTGACTGAGAAGGACCCTCGATCCTAAAAGACAATAATGTCGCAACTGCTTTCTCAACATCGGGACCCACAATCGTACCTTTTCCAATTTCAAACCGTACATGACACAATTCCTGCGGGCTTAAGTCCAAACCATGATCTTCCAATTCCTCACAGAGGAATACACACATTTTCTCGAAAACGTATCTCTGTTTCGGTGCTTCCCATTGATGAAAAACATTTACAACAGACTCTACATCATATCTTGAAGGAAAAACAATCCATTTATATGCCATGCGGTCTAATACTTCTTTCTCTTCAGAACCTGGCAGCTGACTACGCAACCGCGTACGTTGTGAACCAGGGGTCGTACTAGATGACCCAAAGAGAGGCGATATAAAACTAGTGACCGCACTAGCTATTCGTTGTCGTGTAGAAGGAGAAGTTGAGGCAAGAACAGGGGGAAAGACAGAGGGGAGAAAAACCGGTGCAGATACGGGTACAGGGGTCGTATCAGGAAGAGCGCCGAGGGAGGCAGCTGATGTACTAGGTAAAGTCGCAGGAAGCGCAGAAGAGATAGGCAGCGAGACCGGCGGCCCTTGAGAGGGCTGCACCGTAGGGATAGGAGCCGGCTGAGGAGGAGCTGGCGGCTGCGGGAAAGCTTGCGGCAAATTAACTAGAGGCCGTACATTTAAGGGCTGCGGAGGCGCTGTAGCACTCTGCGCATACGGGGGTGGCGAACTCAGCAAATGTGACATTAGGGGATCTTTCTCCTTTTCTTCTGACGCATCTTGCTGAAGGGGCGGCAAAACTGGGTAGCATTTATCAATCACTAATTTACGTTGCCTGTGCAGCTGCTCATTCATTTGCTCTTCTTCATTATCTTTAAACTGCAAGGCTGCTTGCATTATCGACATACCTTTCTCTCTTTTATTTTTCTTGGCTAATTTAATTTCTTTCTGTTTGGCTTCCTTTCGCCATAGGCGGAAAGAATCAAACATCGCCGGCCGGGCTTTCTTTTTAAATATTTTAACTTCTAAGTTATCTAGGATTTCTGTGTCGAAACTACCATTTTGGGGCCATTTTAAAACACCATCCTTCCTGGTGTATCGGATCCATACTTCATTATACGCAATGGGGCCCACGCCATGTTTCACATAAAGCTCATACGTTGGAGTTCCAATTGGAGGAACCGGACACGAATCCTCTAATCGGGACTCCCTATTACAACCCAAACAAAACAAATTTCCAAATATACTAGAACCAGGCATCGTCGCTCACTAGTCTAGTTTCAAACTTCAAAGGATTATCGAATACGATAGTCTCGTGAATACACGAGTCCTTCGGCTTTGGCACTTGCAAGTTCCAAATCAAAGCGATCCCAAAGGGATACCAAACCAAACTAAGGACTGGGAGACGCTCCACTTATACTTAACTGAGGTATCGATGACGTCACCAGAAGACTCGTCAAATCGTTTCGCTTTACCAAATCATCAAGGGTCCAAAACAGGGCGATAGTCAGGACAGCAGTCCTTTGTAGCCGTCGGGACGCGGAGAACCTCGCAGTAAAGACTTTCGGACCACGTCGACATGCAGGGGTCGATGAAGTGGCGGCCTTCCTCCAGAATTTTCACACGAAGCTTCTCACGAACCTCTGGCTTGGACCGGTACCGCTGAAATCGCCCTACGTTGGCCGCCAACTGAAGTACTGGGTTTTTCAGAACCAACCCAGCGGTGCCAGGGGACACACCCGAAGACTTCGAGTTCTTCCTGTTTCAGACCACAGAAACACAGAGTCTTCTAGGTGAAGTCAAAGATCGTATTTATTGGCTGCAGACCAATCACAGGTATCCGAGAAGTACAACACGGTGTATGTTCTCAGGAGACTGCCCCCAACCAAAAACCCAGTCTTTTCTTATATACAGAATATTACGCTCTGGGCAACACCGTCCCTATTTTACAAGTGGTCGTTCACATATTTTCGCTTCAAAGAAAGAGCACAGTCATGATGATAATCCCACATTTCAGCTCAGTCAGCACATAATTATTTACCCAGCGAGGCTCAGAGCCCTCATCAGATATCAGCAGACCCCAATAAAACGGACACCTCCTCCTCGTAAAACAAGCCATAAAGTAGGAAACAGAATCAGGTGTGAAAGGAATTAGTCAGGAGTCGCGTGGGATACACGACTTTATGATGTGTTGGGCCCTGATGCTAATCCCATAAGGCCGCAGTAAAAGGAACCGGCCGGGCAGGACTGACCTCGGGCAGCGGAGTCAGTTTGCATAGGTCACAAAGAAGTCAAAGGAAGATTGCGTGTCCTTTAGGCCTAGGCATGGCCTCAATGCGCAACCTATGTGAGGGCAACCACAAAATGGTTACCCTTTTAAAATGGAACCCGAGGGTTCGACATGTAGTATCGTATACACGGTGAATTCATCGGTGAAACATTCATACATACCGCATTAGTCATTTGCGGTTCGCTGATACCAAAATCGGCAGGGTAGGACCATGCTACCAACATGGTTCCGAAATTTACAGTACCGCAATGGACAGAATGCAGAACAATGTCATACATTCACCCCAGTACAGAGATCTGGGCCTAAATACATCGTTTTTTTGCTCACCATGCCATTCCAGTTTGGACCCAGCCATATGCAAATCAGTCTTTACCCTGTGCCCAATGGGAACAGTCCAGCCCGAACTGCCAGGCCAGGTCCTCCCTGGACTGGAAACAAGCATCCTAGGACCGGTTTCGGGGTTTTTCCCCTCTTCAGCCAGGATAGCTTGATTCCAGTGGCATGGAGAGCACGGAACTCACGTCTGAGCATACCCGTCCCACTCGGGGTGACAATGCAAAAAGAACTATTGATGGACAGAATGCAGAACAATGTCATACATTCACCCCAGTACAGAGATCTGGGCCTAAATCCATCGTTTTTTTGCTCACCATGCCATTCCAGTATGGACCCAGCCATATTTTATTTTTAGGTTTTTATAGAGCGCGTAGTCACCCAAAAGTATCCCAGCGCTAAACCTCGTGGTCCTGATAGATGAAGGTACGGGGGTGAACGTAGTTTAAGGGAAAAGAAAGGTTTTAAGAGATTTCCTGAAGCGCAGGAGGTTAGGTTCTGATCTAAGTTTCAAGGGGAGCGCGTTCCATTGTTTCGCTGTGTGGACTGAGAAGCGGCGACCTCCTGCGCGGGCCTTTTTTACCCTGGGAACCACAATAAGATTTTCATGGTCCGATCGAAGCGCTCTTGTCGGTCTGTAGGGTGTGATCCAGTTGTTAAGAATTGGTGGGCCCGCGTTGTGAAGCACTTTGTGAGCCAGGCATAGGGCCTTGAATCTCACTCTTTCCCTGATCGGAAGCCAGTGTAGTTTTTTCAGTGCGGGTTTGGCTGATGTTCTGGCTGGGGTATTCGTGAGCAGCCGGGCAGCGGCATTCTGGCTTTTCTGTAGTATTTGGAGAGTGGTTTCCGGGGCTCCTAAATAAATGGCATTGCTGTAGTCCAACCTGGACACAACTAGGCCTTGGATCAGCAGTAGTCGGGACTGTAAAGGGAGTAGGGAGAGCACCTTTCTACATGATCTTAATAGGCCATAACAGATGCCGGCCGTTTTCCTTGCCTGCGTTCTGAAGGTGAGGTCTTTCTCTAACCATACTCCCAAACTCTTAACTTCCGTCTTAGGGGCAGGGGGTTCACCCATACAGACGGGCCAGATGTTTGGGGGTAGAATCAGTGTTTTTTGACTTAGGAGAAGGATCTCCGTTTTTGACCCATTTAATTTCAGTGCTGAGTCGCTCATCCATTGATGTATATTGGAGAGGCAGTCATGGAGATTGGAAGGCTCTAGCTTGGGGTGAGAGAGAGTTACCACCAGCTGAGTGTCGTCAGCATAACTGACGATGGTGACTCCAAATGGGGAGACCAACTCCTCCAGTGGGGCCATGTACACGTTAAATAACGTGGGGCTTAGTGATGAGCCCTGTGGCACACCACACCGGAGGGGGATGGCGGGGGAACGGCCTTCACATGCCCAGACTTGGAAAGAGCGTTGGTAGAGAAAGGACGAGAGCCATTTCAGCGCTGTATCTTTCACTCCGATGTTTTCTAGGCGTTGGGTTAAGACCTGGTGGCTGACAGTGTCGAATGCCGCGCTCAAATCCAGGAGGACCACTGCCACTGATCCTCCTGTATCGAGAATTTCTCTGGTCTTCTCCACTGCTGCGAGGAGAGCGGTGTCAGTGCCCTGACCTGGTCGAAAACCCGTCTGGGAGTTCTTGAGGAGATGGTTGGTTTCCAGGAATTGAGACAGTTTTTTATTTACGAGTTTCTCTGCGACCTTACCAATCCAAGGGAGGAGAGAGATTGGTCTGTAATTTGATAGATCCTCAGGGTCTAGTGATGGTTTCTTAAGAAGCCCTTTCACGACCGCCTCCTTCCAACTTGAAGGGACTTCACCTTGGACTAAAGAGGTGTTGATTAGGGCAGTCAGCGGGGGCACTACGGTTTGAGTTATATCTTTGAGAAATCTTATGGGTACTGGGTCACTGGGGGCGCCACTCTTGATTGAAGCAAATGTTGCTGCAACTTCCTCCATGGTGACCGGGCCGAGTAACGCCAGCTGGGGTGTATCGGGTTTCACAGAGGAATTCCTCTGTAAGGGAGGTAGGTCCTTAATTTTTCCAGTGGTGTCTGGTTTAGCAGCGGGAAGGGAGGCAAGGATTTTTTTTATTTTTTCGTCAAAAAAGGTAGCTAGATGGACACATTTTTTTCCGCTGCTTTGGGGTCCATAGGTTTTTGTGGGGGGTCAGGGACATGGAGGAGCTCTTTAAGGATAAGGAAGGTCTACTTGGCTGAGCAGGAGGAATTCTTTATTTTTTCCTCGTAAAAGGCACTTTTGGCATTACGAAGTGCTAGTTTGTACGCTTTCATGGACAACTGAAAGGCATCTTTTTCCTTCACAGACTTATTTTTCCTCCAAGTGCGTTCAGTTCTTTTGCACTCCTTCCTTAATGCGTTCAGGGAAGGTGTGTACCATGGAGCTGGGTTGATCCTTTTGATATGTTTAAGGGTGCTGGTTAGTGGGACAAGGCTGTCTAGGGAGTGGGTGAGCCAACCGTTAAATTCTCTATCCGCCGTGTTGGGATCCGAGGAGAGAGGTGCGGTGGATTCTCTTAACTTAGCTTCCCATTCCTCTGGTATCAGCTTGTGCCACCGTCTCCCGAGTGTCCTGGTTTTCTGTGTTAGAGCCGGGGTAGTTTGGAGGTGCCAATACATGGGGACCAGTAAGTGGTCTGTTCATGGGAGGGGGGTGGGATCTTGGGTTTTGAGGTTCCTAATATTTGTAAAGATCGGGTCCAAAAGCTGGCCTTTCTCATGGGTAGCTTTTGAGTTCAGAAGATGTAGGTCAACTGATGCAAGATCTGCTAGTAGGTTAGCTGCGGTGTTATCCGCAGAGTCCAAAAAATGCAGATTCAGATCTCCTAGGAGGAGAAAATTGGAGGCAGTAATTGTTTTTAGTGTGATGTGATCCATCAAAGTACCGGAGAATTCCCCTAGTGAGCCTGGCGGTCGGTACACTAGTAGTCCCGACAGTGAGATTGTTGGCGAGATCTGGAAAATGAAGTTGCAGTTTTCACAGTCTTTGACAGTTCCACTGTCGATTCTGCAAGTGAAGTAATCTTTGTGAAGTATTGCTAACCCGCCGCCTCTGCCGACTGGTCTATTCAAAGAGCAAATTTGATAACCTGGTGGGACTGCATTAACCATGTCAAAGTCACTGTTTGGTGTCATCCATGTCTCTGTCAGAAACAATATGTCCAGCATAGAATTCTGAACGAAGATATTTATCTCATGAGCATGTCTTACAAGAGACCTGCAGTTCAGAAGGCCGAGTCGAAGTGCTTGGCCGTGTTCCGTTTCCTCTGTCGGATTGCAGAGGGTGCAGCCCGTGAAAGCGGTGTCTTCCTTAAGGATGTACTTACACTGGGGATGTTTATTCGTGTTCCAAGCTCGAAGCGTATCTTGGGTGTAGGTTATGCGCCTTTGAGAGTCGGGCATAGTGTCTAGGCCTAAGGCCGTCTGGGCCCGGACGGGCGCAGACGGGCTTGCCTTTGGCGCGCCTTCGGCGCGCTGACGGCGCGCCCAATGCGCCCGTCCGCTGCGCGTCCGGAAGTGGCACATACTTATAAGGTGTGGAAATATGGATTTTTCTGGTCAGTTATGTCCCCTATCTTGGACCCCAACGGTTCTATGTGCATGTTACAAGTACATGTATGTTTCCTCCAGTTCCAGTTATGAAGACGCAAATACATGTGCGTCCACCGTCAACATGTCCTCTGTCAGATCCGCCATGAATAGGCCGGATATTCCATTCCTAAATATGAAAGGCCACCGGCTTTATATGGTTCACTTATGCCATTTTACAGTCCAGGCAAGTAGGCCCTGATTCTGTCATCAAACTCTTCTTGCCTTCTGCCTCTGAAAGCTCCAGTCTGAGCCTGCATCTGTGACCATGAACTTTGTCTCATTCTCTGCGCGGCTCACGAAGCCTGACATCAGCCTATTCTCTGCCAAGAACTGTATTTCACCTTCGAATTATCTGCTTCCCCCTCAGCCGATGCATTCCTGCCTAGTAGTTTAAGTAAACATTCTTCCAGCTACCAAGCAAAAGGCCCGGCTTCTCTGTCTTTATGCAAGTAATTCATAGTCCTGTTACTATGGAAGATTCCTGCCCTCGCATTTAGTGTAGACACTTAGACGCTTGTACACGCACGCACAGTCAGTATAGAATAGATTCTGTCCGAGAGTCCTTCTTTCATGGATAACATAGTTCTTTAAACATAGGATGTTAGATATGATTTGGGATTAGGTTGACTTGACCCCCCAGACTTCTTGTCTCCACATGTAGAGCTAAATGTCAAGTCCCCTTCACCCCCTAGTTACACGTCAATTACACGTCATACTGCTGCGCGCGCATCTATGCCAAGTATTATCTTATAGATCCACCTATATGTGACATCATAACCAATTATGTTCCTTTTTACTCCTTGTTCCACCCATTTTTGGTTACGCAGATAAATCGTCATTTTCCTTATCAATTGTTACGCCTACTGCATTCGCTTCATTGTAATGTATGTACTATAAAAGTCATTTCTTGTCAATAAAGTATGTACTTCACTTCCTGAACCTCCGTGGTGATGGAACTTGGAGCAACCGATTATAATCGATCACTGGAATAAAGCCCATTCCGAACCTCTAATATCACGGATTCTGCCTCTCATTTTACTGAGCTATTTTATTATGTTTCTGTATCAAATTAAGTCCAGGTAAAGGAATTTTATTTACCACATGAATGGCGCCCGAACAGGGACACTTTCTCATCTCACGCGCCGGCGGTGAGTTGCAGGCCCGGTCTCCTGCCACAGCTGGACGGACAATAACGCGTACCAGCAGGATTTCCTGTATCTCCCTCCGGTCAAGCGGGGGCGACTGAGGCTGCGATCAACACCCAGACGAGGCGGTGAGAAGTGCGAAGTATCCCGACCAGAGCCTAGCTGAGAGAGCAAGATCCGAGGTATACAGAGGCCCACCAGTTCGAAGTCGAGTCCAGTTTCCGACGAGTCGAGTCGAGTCCAGTCCGGTCCAAGTCCGGTTTCCGAGGCCTTCCGTTTCCGAAGCTACCCGGTGAGTACCATTACTGGGGAGGCATTTCTGACGTGCACATAGGTTGTGCCGGTCAAGACGGGTTTGGGTACACAAATCCGGTCTGCACTGTTTCAGCAGTGTATCTGTACTGTTTAGCAGTATATCAAGTATTCCGAAGTATCTAGTTATTGTCAAGAATTAAGCTTGGTGATTAGTTATGCAGACGATCATCATTGTTGTTTCAGTTAATGTTTAATGTTTAATGTTTAATGTGTTTAAAAACGTCCTGCATATTGTGGTATGAATGGTTGTTCATTAGTGTGCTTTTGTATTAAGTGTGTTCAAGATTAAGTATCGGATCAGTTGCCAATATGCCGCTCTTTTCGAAATTAAGACAGATCACTACTAGAAAAGGGGTACTCGAAGAAGCCGTTCCTATTCCTCCTAGGGACACTCCAGGGCACTTCATGTATCACAAACATGGCTTAGACGCTATATTATTTCTTGATTTATGGGTAGACTACACCAAGGGATTACCAGAAAGTCAGAGGTGGCCCGCAGCGGGAACCTGGGATGCGGAGTGCATCATGAAAGTAGAAGAAGAGTTATGGAAAAGGAAGGTCAGACAGTCACAGAAAGACGCCGTTGAGTTATGGCGTAAAGAATCTCATAGACGCACAGAAAAAGCACGTAGACAGGAAGAGAAGAGTAAAGAGAATTCCAATAAAGTTCGAGAAAATCTATTAATTGAGGAAGGTATCCGAGTGAAATCAGAACAAGTAGATAGGCAAAGAAATGCCCTTATGAATGGTATGTATCCCCTCCTGGCCGAAGGATTACCGAAGGCTACTCCAGAAATACCGAAAGACTTGCCACCCCCATTGTTCCCAATAAAGGTACATCCTAAGGGGCATCCTAGAACCGCAGAAGATGTTTTTCTTTCCTCATATTTAGATGACGCAGCTCCCGAGTATGCTAATTCCGCCCCACATAGACCGCATACCAGGGAGATCCAACGCCAAGATCCAGTACCCGTATCCCTACAGCAACAAATCGAGTCACAAGTTCCGGCAAGCACATCTGTTTCTGCATCCGCTCCTACAGCTACTTCTATAGCTGTGTCCACACCTGTAGTTGCTGTGTCACGTTCGACGAATCCTTTCACACCCGACACCCCAGATGGGGCCACGGGAGGTGCTACCAATATTTTTTCTACGCCACCCAGAATAAATAAACTTACTTTTCAAGAATCAGCACATTCACGTACACCCAAACTCATAAGTGCCCGTACGCTGAAGGAACTTCTTATAGATTGCAGATATGACCCTGTGCCCGGTAAAGAGGACGAAATGACCCTGGCATCATTGCGTATCAGACGAGCCGCAGTGTATTTAGGGAAGTTACCAGGAATGACTGCGCATCTAGATAAAATATATCATTTTGTCCAAACAGGGCGAGATCCAGAATGTATTAACAGAGCTATGGAATACCAGAAAGTAGAGATACAGGGGGAACTGTTACGTTTCCTCATAAATTGTGTGATCAGAAATCAAGACCGACCGGGGGTAAACCCGGAAGCAATGCAAATTCTTACCAGATGGAGCCAGAATATATCAGAAGGGAGACATGATAAGCAAAATTGTATAATAGCCATGTGCCGAAAGATCCGTAAAGAAATAGAACGCCTACACGAAGAGAGATTAGAGGTAGACGAGTTCGAACAAAGCGAGGAAGAAGGATCAGGACTGCCCACAGGACAGTCAGACACTATAGCCTATGTAGGTAGAGGAGGATCTTGTAATAGTAATAGATGTCTTATTGACCCGATACGTCCGATATGTCCAGATAATAACAGGAATTTCCAAATACCTATAATTAATATAAGGTCTAACGAGCATTCGTTCCAAACCGCCGACAAACTACTCCGAGAACGAAGGGGTTATCATTTTCTCGATTCTATGGATGAACAAGATTTAGCCAGGGCGGCTGTCCATTGGGTGGACAGTCCCGGAAAATATAGTGATGATACAGTAGTACGCACATTTTTGAATCTCACCCCAGATGAACAGAGGTTAGTTGGGATCTATATGATTCAACAACTCATTATACTATATCGGAGTCAGCGTTCGGACCCTGGTCCCTTACCTGACATATTGACTGAATTGCTTATGAATAAATGGAGAGGTGCAGGTACTAAATTAATTAAAGAAATTCTAGAATCAAGAAAGCAGTATATTCTTTTTGTATGCGCAGAACATGTCTCATTGCCCGTCAAGGAAAGAACCACGTATCACATGGATAGACAGAATCCCTTACGAGAAGTGCACCCAATAAAGGGCGAGGACAACGAGTTTAAGCGCGTATTTGTATATACGCCCATATCGAAAATAGAATTGTTACAAATGAAGAAAGTAGTACCCAGTCATGACAAAGACCCAGCGGGTTTTCACCGAGAAATTAAAGACATGTTACTCATGGGAGAGTATACCTATCCCGACATTATGACAATATTAAAGGTATTGATGCCTGCTGGTATTTATGAGAAACTCAAGGAAAAAGAGTGGGAGGTAGGAGACCAAAAGATAGAATGGTCAGTGTTAGAAGCGGAAGAAAAGGCCCGAACTGCAGGAGCAGGACTTGGGGATAAAACTAAAGCACTACCAGGTTTATTAGTACAGGTACTGCCACGTTTATTAACTACGAAAAAGGAAGATTGGGGTACAATTTCAGCCTGTAAACAGAAGCAAGATGAAGACACTAGTGATTACTATGCCCGATTTGAAAAATGTTTTGGTATAAATAGTGGCATAAAAGCAAGTAGCGAATCATACCCACATCTGTTTGTAACAAAATTAGTAGAAAATGCCCTGCCCCCAGTAAAGAATAGAGTATTAAAATTCGAGAGTACCTGGCAAGGTAACACTCCATCACAAATGTTACAAATGTTACAGTACCATCACAATAGAATTAGAGAGGAACAAGAACATGAACACAGACGCATGAAAGACACGAAAATGAAAATGCTAGTTTCCCAGACAGTTCCAGCTGAAGGACATAAAAAGGGTATGACACATTCCGATTCAGCAGGACCTGTAAAAGGGACATGCAATTATTGTAAAAAGCCAGGTCATTACGTACACGACTGTCCAGTTTTAAAACATAATATCGCCATAGGTAAAACACAAGAAAGACCACGGCCACTCAGACAAGATCAGAATGAACAAGGAGCTCTGCAGCATGCCCAGGCCATGCCAGCCGCACAACAGCCAATACAGTTTGTGCCAGCTGCACCACCGTTGCCTGTTGCTGCCACACAGACAACAACACGACAAATGTATCAGACCGCACAGTATGAATATCCTGAGTATCAGCGTTACGCATGAACTAGCCTAGAGAGGGAAGTTGACTTACCCCTTATCGAGATCCCTGTAGATCAAGAAGGACCTTATGTACATAGTGAATTATTAGGCCAAGATAGAAAATTTTTACTCGATACAGGGGCAAGTCGAACAACTATAAAACGTAGTGAAGTTCCAGGGGCACCCCTCTCAGGCTCTCAGAATATTTCCCTTGGTTTTTCAGGAAAACCTATTGTTAATGAAGTATCACAGCCACTTCCACTTACGATAGGACCTCTGACCCGAACTACAGATTTATTGCTTACTAAATCATGTCCAGAAAACTTGCTAGGAATAAAGACATTGAAAGCTCTAGGAGCTATAATATGTTGTTCTCCGGAAGGAGTAAGATTGTTTTTACGTGATTTTAAAGGTCATTATGTGTCTAGAGACATGGATCCCCGACTGCAGACTTTACCTACACATCTATGGGCACAAGGCCCTACTGATGTTGGTTGCATGAATATTACACCATATCGAGTCACATTAAAGGCAGGAGTGGTGCTACCACGAATGCGACAATACAAGTTACCACCAGATGCTGTAGTGGCTTTACTACAAATCATTGACGAACTCATTACCCAAGGAGTAGTTGTAGAAACAGACTCCAATGTATGTAATTCACCGATAATTCCGATTCTTAAACGAACAGATCCAGAGGCCCCGCCAGTATATCGATTGATTATTGATCTGCGCGAATTAAACAAGTGCATTGTGCCACAATTCCCTGTGGTCCCAGATATCTCGTCATTACTGACAGCCATTGATTCCGAAGCAACATTCTTTACTGTAATTGATCTCAAGAATGCTTTTTTCAGTGTCCCAATAGATCCGGAAAGCCAATATTTGTTTGGATTTAGTTTAAATGGACGTAGCTTTAAATTCTCACGCGCACCTCAAGGATTTACAGAAAGCCCCAGCATCTATAGCCAAGCACTGAAACGAGAACTAGATAGTATCCACATGCCAGTTAACACTGCTCTGCTCCAATACGTCGATGATCTGCTGATCACTGCAAGAAGCGAACCGGAATGTGAAAAAGCATCACTGACAGTTTTAAAATTTCTAGCCGAAAAGGGGCACAAGGTGTCCCCTTCTAAGCTGCAATTCTGTGTCCAGCGAGTTGTTTATCTTGGACACTCGCTGTCCAAGGAGGGAAGGCAGCTTACACCGGACCGCATTCAGTTAATAGCTAACATGCCAACACCCAAGACACAAAAGGAGGTGCGGGCTTTCATAGGTCTCACTTCATATTGCAGGCAGTGGATCCCTCAGTACGCATTTCTAGCAAAACCACTCATTCAGTTAACCACACAGGAGGCAGCCACATCGACTGTTCTCCCTTGGACTCAGGAACATACACAAGCTTTTGAAAGCCTAAAGAAAGCTTTATATCAAGCACCTGTTTTAGCAACGCCATGTTACAGAAAACAGTTTACACTCTTTGTTACAGAACGCGAAGGTACTGCTTTGTCAGTACTCACACAGGAACAAGCAGGAGCACACAAACCATGTGCTTATTTTTCTAGTACATTAGATCCCGTAGCTCAGGCTTTGCCTGCATGCCTGAAATCAGTAGCAGCGACAGCTTTAGCAATCAGACAAAGCGATGCCATAGTGTTAGGACATCCATTGACAGTTCAAGTGCCACACGCAGTAGAGGTTCTTGTAAATAGAACGCAAACACAACACTTGACTATAGCGCGACTTACAGGGTACGAACTTACATTGTTTCAGCCACATATAGAAATCAGACGCTGTAACACATTAAATCCTGCCACACTTTTGCCAGTAACCGGAACAGACCCACTAGCTCATGACTGTATTGAAGTTATTACAATAACGACGAAACCTAGACAAGACTTAACCGATGTCCCATTGTCAGATCCAGACCTGACATTGTATGTAGATGGTTCATATATGAGAACAAGTACAGGAGAGTTAGTGGCCGCTTACGCAGTCACAACAGATACTGAAGTCATTGAAACTAATCGTATAAATACTTTGTCAGCTCAAGCCGCAGAGCTCATCGCTCTGACACAAGCCTGTATTCAAGCCACGAATAAAAAAGTCAACATATACACTGATTCACGTTATGCATTCGGAGTTGTACATGACTTCGGCGTGCTGTGGCGAGAGAGAGGTTATTTAACTTCCCACGGTGCCCACATTCAGCACGGACCCCTCATTCATGCCTTATTAGATGCAATACATCGACCCACTGCAATATCAATTATGAAATGTAAGGCTCATACGAAGGTTACTGATATCATTTCCCAAGGCAATGATCTAGCCGACAGAACAGCTAAACAGACTGCTCAAACTCAAACCCCCGACATGACAAAGACAATAGTCCCGATGCCGACACATTGTATGACAGTTAAAGATCCTACTCTTGACGTAATTGACATACAGACACATGCTACACCAGACGAAATAAAGAAATGGACTGAATTAGGAGGGATACAAACGGACCAAGGATGGATGATGAAGGAAAAGTCTGTATGGTTCCTTCCTGATTCAATGGTCCAAGTTATAATTAACACTATACATAGTCCAGCGCATCTAGGAGAAAAGGCTATGCTAGACAGCATTCAACACATTTGGTTCAATAAACATTTACGAGCAGCAGCCAAACAAAAAGTCCGTACCTGTATGATCTGTTGCCAGTTCAACCCAGGAAAAAGCGTTCCCGTAGAACAGGGTGGATTTCATCCTCCTGATCACCCTTTTGAAGCCCTCCAGATGGACTATATCCAGATGGAACGATGTCGAGGATTCAAATATGTTCTCGTAGTTGTCTGCGCTCTGTCCCGTTGGACGAAGGCATACCCGGTTTCAGATTACACTGCCCCGACTACTGCCAAACAGTTGGTTCGAGAATTCTTCCCACGATACGGTTTACCACGTGTTGTCTACTCAGATAACGGCCAGCCGTTCTCATCCGAATTAATGAAACATGTTTCACTCCTGTTAGGATATCAGTGGAAATTCCACTGTGTCCGACACCCCGAGGCAGCAGGTCTCGTAGAAAGACATAATCAGATACTGAAAATCAGATTGTCCAAAATATGCAGAGAGAAAGGTGTCGACTGGATAGTAGCGTTACCAGTTGCACTCTTTTATATGAGAATGGTAGCACACTCTCGAACAGGGCTATCCCCGTATGAGGTGATCTTCGGCAGACCACCAAATATGTGGGGGACGCCTATACCACGCAAAATAACTGATGTTGACTGTAATATGCTGACAGATTACTTGGCTTCCTTGATGTCTGCACTACAATCTTGTCGTTCACAGGTAGCTGCAGCCTTTCCCGACAACACTGAGGTGAAACCCCATGACGTAGTTCCGGGTGATCTCGTATTTGTGAGAAATTTCGACCGAAAGACTCAGCTGGAGCCCAGGTGGAAGACACCCAAGTTGGTCTTGCTGACCACAAGGACAGCCGTGAAGATCGAGGGCCGCAAGGGCTGGATTCATTCAAGTCATATCAAGAAATTTCATGGACTATACTCGGATATAGACATTGTGCCCTGCACTCCCTCACAGACTGATTCAAAACTTCCTTTGGTTGAAAAGACTGAAACCGAACTCTATAAAGTAAAATTGAGGCCTAGAACGTCAGACAATTTGATTGTTTAAGTCCTCTCCAAGGTGAAGCGGTTGAATTTGTCTCTGACATGTATCCTCTAGACCTGAATCATGGACAGTCGCGGAAAATGTTGAAACGACAGGCGTATTGTAAATTACTGCGTAGCCATTGCATAGTGACATTAATAATCTTGTTTTCCTTAAGTCTTTTAATAATTACTGCAAGTATATTGTTGCACATATATTACCCTATTGCCAGAAACGTTTATAATGTTACTGCTGAACATTCTTTTAGTGACCTACCGCCGCATGAATTGTCTTATAGACTTGCGCTGCGCAATAACACTTTCATTAGTATGTTACATCATTCCCATCAGACTAGTAATGCAACTAATTGTTGGGTGTGTGGTCGGCTCCCTCCCTATCAGAATTATGAAGGAGTCCTGCCTTTCTTTCCACATCCGTTTACACATAATGGCTCCTGTGGAGCATGGTTTAGTTTAATCAATTCCATAGACTCAGACACGGCAGTTTACCAAGATCAGTAGGTATGGGGAAACCTGAACCTAGTTTTACTCAAGGTCTGCTACCCTGACAAGGAGGGTCGCCCCAAAAGAACAGGAACTGATCTAGAAAATGAAGTATATGGATTAGGTAATTTTACACCTAATCTCATGATTCTAAATGTCGTATCCGAAGTTGAACTAGTTTTACCCACCATGTCAGTATTCCCAGCGAAAGGTGAATTGTGTGTAAGAAAAGTTGGTTCCATACATATGGGCCATAGTAAATGCACTACTACAGTAGAATTCAGTGATCAAGGCAAATATTCATTTAGAGCTTATCGCCACTCCTACTTTATATGTGGTCAGACTGCATATATGCGCCTACCTCTAGATTGGGATGGTACCTGCTACATTGCATTCCTTTTGCCACCTGTTTTCCTAGCTCCTCCTGATTATTATAGAAATATTCATTTAGTACACAACAGAGAGCGGAGAGATCTCCCAATTGTCGATTACACTGAAACAGCATGGGAAAAATACACAGATTTCAATAAAGGCATCTTTCCCTATATAGGTACTGTTACTAATAGTAAGCTGATACGTAGATTAACTAGAACCCTTGAAGCAGTAGTGAATGAAACTATTTCCGCCTTAGGCAATTTAACAGAAGAGCAGTCTGCTATGCGGATTGTTGTGCTTCAAAATCGTCTCGTCCTTGACGTCATCCTGGCTGATAGGGGCGGAGCTTGTAGGGTCATCGGATCAAGCTGCTGCGTATTCATACCAGAAAATTCGCCATCTGTATATAAAGCTATAACTCGCCTTCATAAGATTGTAAACCAGATACACCAGAACCCAGGCACTTGGACTTGGTCCGGTTGGTTTTGGAGTGTATTATCTACCTTTGGATGGAAGGTCCTATCTTTCCTAGGTATTGGCCTTCTCATACTATTCAGTTGCTGTCTATGTCTACAATGTGGACCAGCGATCTGTGGCCTGTGTGCCACATCGTGTATTCCACCACCAAGATTTCATTCGTCACGGAAGAAGAAAGAAGAACAAATGATGCTATATGAACAGATCAATGGATTGATGAAGATTGATATCTCTTGACGGGCAAGTAGGGGACAAGGAGGGAATGTGGAAATATGGATTTTTCTGGTCAGTTATGTCCCCTATCTTGGACCCCAACGGTTCTATGTGCATGTTACAAGTACATGTATGTTTCCTCCAGTTCCAGTTATGAAGACGCAAATACATGTGCGTCCACCGTCAACATGTCCTCTGTCAGATCCGCCATGAATAGGCCGGATATTCCATTCCTAAATATGAAAGGCCACCGGCTTTATATGGTTCACTTATGCCATTTTACAGTCCAGGCAAGTAGGCCCTGATTCTGTCATCAAACTCTTCTTGCCTTCTGCCTCTGAAAGCTCCAGTCTGAGCCTGCATCTGTGACCATGAACTTTGTCTCATTCTCTGCGCGGCTCACGAAGCCTGACATCAGCCTATTCTCTGCCAAGAACTGTATTTCACCTTCGAATTATCTGCTTCCCCCTCAGCCGATGCATTCCTGCCTAGTAGTTTAAGTAAACATTCTTCCAGCTACCAAGCAAAAGGCCCGGCTTCTCTGTCTTTATGCAAGTAATTCATAGTCCTGTTACTATGGAAGATTCCTGCCCTCGCATTTAGTGTAGACACTTAGACGCTTGTACACGCACGCACAGTCAGTATAGAATAGATTCTGTCCGAGAGTCCTTCTTTCATGGATAACATAGTTCTTTAAACATAGGATGTTAGATATGATTTGGGATTAGGTTGACTTGACCCCCCAGACTTCTTGTCTCCACATGTAGAGCTAAATGTCAAGTCCCCTTCACCCCCTAGTTACACGTCAATTACACGTCATACTGCTGCGCGCGCATCTATGCCAAGTATTATCTTATAGATCCACCTATATGTGACATCATAACCAATTATGTTCCTTTTTACTCCTTGTTCCACCCATTTTTGGTTACGCAGATAAATCGTCATTTTCCTTATCAATTGTTACGCCTACTGCATTCGCTTCATTGTAATGTATGTACTATAAAAGTCATTTCTTGTCAATAAAGTATGTACTTCACTTCCTGAACCTCCGTGGTGATGGAACTTGGAGCAACCGATTATAATCGATCACTGGAATAAAGCCCATTCCGAACCTCTAATATCACGGATTCTGCCTCTCATTTTACTGAGCTATTTTATTATGTTTCTGTATCAAATTAAGTCCAGGTAAAGGAATTTTATTTACCACAAAGGGGAAAGTGACGTCTGAAGAGGACGTGGCCTCGTCAAAGGGGGCGTGTCCCTGCTTGGTGCCGAGGACGGCGAGGAAAAGCCTAACACTGCTTTGTTTTGCCCGTGTCAGCGATAAAATCCGCTGCGCGGGAGTTACAGATGTCGTGGAGAGAGGTGAGCGAGTTTCAAGAATATTTTTAAAATCACAGGATGAAGTAACAATCAAGGTTAAAATTGCGCTAGCCTAGCTCCCGGCTTCCGCCTCAGGAGACACGAGTGTTGCTAGGGTCGCTTGCATTCAGCGGCGCCTAAATAGTGTGCTCTGGTGGGCGTGGCCTCGTCAAAGGGGGCGTGTCCCTGCTTGGTGCCGAGGACGGGGAGGAAAAGCCTAACACTGCTTTGTTTTGCCCGTGTCAGCGATAAAATCCGCTGCGCGGGAGTTACAGATGTCGTGGAGAAAGGTGAGCGAGTTTCAAGAATATTTTTAAAATCACAGGATGAAGTAACAATCAAGGTCAAAATTGCGCTAGCCTAGCTCCCGGCTTCCGCCTCAGGAGACACGAGTGTTGCGAATATGCAAATCAGTCTTGACCCTGTGCCCGATGGGAACAGTCCAGCCCGAACTGCCAGGCCAGGTCCTCCCTGAACTGGAAACAAGCATCCTAGGACCAGTTTCGGGGTTTCACCCCTCTTCAGCCAGGATAGCTTGATTACAGTGGCATGGAGAGCACGGGACCCACGTCTGAGCATACCCGTCCCACTCGGGGTGACACTGCAAAAAGAACTATTGATGGACAGAATGTAGAACAATGTCATACATTCACCCCAGTACAGAGATCTGGGTCTAAATCCATCGTTTTCTTGCTCACCATGCCATTCTAGTTTGGACCCAGCCATATGCAAATCAGTCTTGACCCTGTGCCCAATGGGAACAGTCCAGCCCGAACTGCAAGGCCAGGTCCTTCCTGGACTGGAAACAAGCATTCTAGGACCGGCTTCGGGGTTTCACCCCTCTTCAGCCAGGATATGTGGGAAGGGTATGCCCAGACGTGGGTCCCGTGCTCACTACGCCACTGGAGTCAAGCTATCCTGGCTGAAGAGGGTTGAAACCCCGAAACCGGTCCTAGGATGCTTGATTCCGGTCCAGGGAAGACATGGCTTGGCAGTTCGGGCTGGACTGTTCCCATGAGGCACAGGGTCAAGACTGATTTGCATATGGCCATGTCTGAACTGGGGTGGCGTGGTGAGCAAAATAACGATGGATTAAACCCAGATCTGTGACTGGGGGTGAATCATCTTATGTGTTTTGCTGTATTGATTAGAAGGCTGCTAATTGAGACCAGTGATATCTTGTTTAGTTAATGTCTCACTGACTATTAGTGCTTTATTGATTAGAAGGTTGCTGATTCATAGCCGGTGATATATGGTTTAGTGATGTGTCACTGGCTATTAGCGCTGTATTGAGTAGAAGGGTGCTGATTCATACCAGTTATATTTTGTTTAGTTGATGCATCACTATTAGTGCTGTATTAATTAGAAGGCTGCTGTTTGATACGCACTGATATGTTGTTTAGTTATGTGTCATTGCCTATCAGCACTGTATTGATTAGGAGGCTACTGATTGATAGCCAGTGATATATTGTTTAGTGATTTGTCACTGGCTATTAGTGCTGTATTGATTAGAAGGCTGCTGATTGATAGCCAGTAATATATTGTTTAATGATGTGTCACTGCCTATTAGAATTGAATTGATTAGAAGGGTGCTGATTGAGACCAATAATATTTTGTTATGTTGAGGTATCACTATTAGTGCTGTATTGGTTAGAAGGCTGCTGTTTGATACACACTGATATTTTGTTTAGTGATGTGTAATTGCCTATTAGTGCTGTATTGATTAGAAGGCTGCCGATTGGTAGCCAGTGATATATTGTTTAGTGATGTGTAATTGCCTATTAGTACTGTATTGATTAAAAGGCTGCTAATTGATACCAGTGATATCTTGTTTAGTTAATGTCTCACTGACTATTAGTGCGGTATTGATTAGAAGGCTGCCGATTGGTAGCTAGAGATATATTGTTTAGTGATGTGTCACTATTAGTGCTGTATTGATGACAAGGCTGCTGCTTGATACACACTGATAGATTGTTTAGTGATGTGTCATTGGCTATTAGTACTGTATTTTTTTTTTTTTTTTTTTATTAAAAACCTTTATTCATCAAAAATAAGGACACAGCTATTCAGCCGACAACCCGGAGGTTCGGCAGCTTCAAGAGAGCAATACAAAGAAGCATCCACAGTGCATAAAAAGGAGAAACAAAAAGGTTCTATTTTAAATAAACACAAACACACACCAAACCCAAGCAAGGCGAAGTACACTGAATACACCTGGTGATTGCCCCTCAGGGGAGACCGGACCCCCCTCGTCTATCAGTCACAGTGCTGTGATAAGAGGAAAAAGGGGAAAAGCAGAGGCCCAAGAAGTCAATTAACAATCAAAACATATGTACAGAGCTGGAAAGAATGCTAAGGAGAGAGCTGCTCCTCGGGGGGATCCAGATCAGGGGCAAGGCATATGCCCCCTCTGTATTGGTTCCACCGCCCCCAGATGGCATGCCACTTCCGAGGGCGCCCTCTAGCGCAATATACCGTCTTTTCCCTGAGCATACTCCAGTCCATGTTTTCCTTCCACGCAGCCAACGTAGGGGGTCCCGCGGAGCCCCACAGGCGCGCTATGTCTCGCTTAGCCACCATGTTACCCAGAGTCACCCACTGAGTCTGTGCCCCATCGTGATCAGCAGGCCCCCAAACGTTCAGGAGACAACACCGCGCCTCCGGCTGCATAACAATGCCCGTCACCTCCCCCATTACCGCATGGACTCTCCTCCAAAATTCCATGATGACGCCACATTCCCAAATGATATGCAGGAAGGTACCCACCATACCACAGCCCCTCCTACATAAGCCCTCCTCAGAAAATCCCATATGAACCAGCCTTGGCCCCGTAACATAGACTCTGTGGAGTATTTTGAGCTGCACCAGCCGCAGACGCGACGGGATCGCGACCTCCTTAGGAGAGGAAACCGCAGACTGCCAGTCCTCGTCATCCAGCTCAAGTCCGTCCCTAATCCATTGATCCCGCAGCCCCAATAGCAGGTCAGCCCGAACATTAATCAATTTCTTATAGATAAGAGAGATCGTACTCTCCGGCATATGGCCATCGAGGATCCGGTCCTCCAATGGAGAGGGCTCAGGCACCTTCTCACCTTCTACGAGAACTGACCGCAGGGCATGACGCACCTGAACATAGCGGAAAAACTCAGATTTCCCCAACTCATACTCCTTCTGCAGCTCTTCAAAGGACTTCACCCTCCCCTTGATCAGCAAATCTCCAACCCTGGAGATACCGATCAAGTCCCATTTCTCAAAACCTTTTGTATGCCAAAGCTTCCCCAATTTGTCAGACTCAAACAACGGGGTAGCAAGGGTGAGCCTATCCTTCCAGCCCAGCGAGTCAGTCGCCAACTTCCACACCCGCACCGCCACCCCCGTGGGCCCTGTGAGGGACGAGTCCAGCGATCTCGAGTACAACGCTCGGTGATAATTACCGCCGCGCAACAACCATCGGTCCATGGCGTAGCCGGGGCTTAGAGCCGGACCATAGAAACCATGATTAATCGCGCTCAACTGGGTGGCCCAATAATAGCGTTGAATGTCCGGAAGCGCAATACCCCCGTCGTACCACGGAAGCGTCAACTTAGCAATCGCAATGCGCGGCCGCCCATCCCACAACAACGATCGTTGGAGGTTCTCAACCTCCCGAAAGTAACTGGCCGGTACCCAGTCAAGAGTATTCTGCAAGGCGTAGAGGAACCGGGGAAGAGACATCATTTTGAACAAGGCGGCGCGTCCGAGGAGGGAGATCGGCATCCTCCGCCAGCCCGCAACATCCCGCCGCAAACGCGCCAGGGGAGGGAGCAGGTTCCTCTCATACCGCAAAGTGGAGTCAGTGGAGATAAAAATCCCCAGGTACACGAAGCCCTGCTGGGCGATCTGGATCGAACAAGTTCGCGGGACAGGTGGAACGTCGCCGCTCAGAACATACAGATATGATTTACTCCAATTGATGACGAGACCAGAGTTCTTACCAAAAGATGTCAGAACGTCACAAACCACTATAAGCGAGTTCTTGGGCGAGGCGAGATATAACAGGATGTCATCGGCGTAGAGCGAAATACGGTCCTCGTGATCAGGCGACCATCTAAGTCCACGTATATCCGGGTGCCAGCGTATCCACGCCGCCAGCGGCTCGAGGGCAAGGGCGAACAACAAAGGCGACAGGGGGCAACCCTGCCGGGTGCCCCTCCCAAGCTGGAACGGAGTCGACGCCCGCCCATTTACCACAACACTCGCAAGAGGACCCTCATAAAGCAACCTCACCCAGCTCACAAAACCAGGGCCAAAGCCGAACTTGGCAAGCACAGCCCACAGGTATGCCCATTCCACCATATCAAACGCCATCGTGGCATCAAGAGACGCCACAATAGCTGGTTCACGCAGCGTGCTCGCCCTGGCAATCACTCCATGAAGACGCCTAAGGTTTAACGCAGTGTTACGGTGTGGGATAAAACCCGATTGATCCGGGTGGATCAGGTCTCCAAGTACCCTGACCAAGCGGCCCGCCAGGATTTTAGCCAGAATTTTCGGCTCAGCATTAAGGAGTGATATTGGCCGATAGGAGGCACACTTATCCCGGGGTTTACCATCCTTATGGATCACAACAATCGTCGCCAGTCGCTGGTCCAACGGAAGGGACCCACTCCCCCGCGCCTCCACAAACATGGCGCGCAGGTGAGGAGCGACCCTATCCGGAAACAGCTTATACAAGTCAATCGGCAAACCATTTGGGCCTGAGGCCTTGCCCGAGTGCAGCGCGCGGATAGCACCCGCCACCTCATCAACCGTTATATCTCCATCGAGGTCATCTCTATCTACGTCAGAAAGGCAGGGCAGAGCGATGTCACGCAGGAGGTCACGCGAATCCTCAGTTGGCCTATCCGAAACCGAGGTGTAAACCATACGGAAATAATCCGAAAAACACTGTACTATACCCTCGGGATCAACAACCACCTCTCCCCCCTCTCTTGTATGCTCCGGCACCACTCTATTAACACGTTCTTTTTTGTCCAGCCACGCTAGGAGTTTCCCGGCCTTATCGCCAACATCGTACAAGCGACCCTGCTGTTCCCTACTGAGGGTCTTGGCGGCATTCGTCACCAGGTCCCTATATTCCGCTTGCTTCAAGCTCAGATCATGCAGTGAGGCCGCTGTAACCTCCCCCTCCAGGGCCACCTCTAAAGCCGCGATCTCATCCTCCACCTGCATAACCTCGCCATCTCTCCGTCGCTTGGCGGCCACTACCAAGGAGAGGGCCTCCCCCCTCAACACGGTCTTAAATGCTTCCCACAACGACACAGCCGAGTCAACGGAATCCTGATTGTCCTTAAAATAGTGATCAACTGTCTTCAGCAGCGCACTGCGCATCTTGGGATCACGGAAGTACCAGGGGTTAATAGGAGCAACCCTGCCCCCTCCCTCCGGCCGACATCCAGCCGGACCCACACTGGCGAATGATCAGATATGCCCCGCGCCATATGCCTAGCCTCAGATACCAATGAGGCGTGCGCAGCCAGAGTGAGCAGATAATCAATCCGAGAGAGACTACCATGCGCCCCGGAGTGGAAGGTATATTGGCTCTGTGTGGGGTGCCGGAGCCTCCAGCAGTCTACCAAACCGAGTGTATCTATAAAGTCTGGAAGCCACTTCTGAGCCCCCCCGGTGTCCCTGGGCGGGTACCTATCCAGCAACCCAGAGCCGACAGCATTAAAGTCTCCCCCCACCACTAGCATACCCTCCGGGAGGTCCAACAAGGCCCTGCCCAGATCTGCAAACGGGGAGGCCTGCAGGGCAGGAGGGACATAAACCGAAACCAACACCAACGTTCTTCCCTCCCACCTCCCCGCCACCGCCACAAACCTCCCCCTATCATCAACAATGGTGGAGCCCACCTCGAAGGGTAGTGAAGCTCTAACTAGGATGCCCACACCCCTGGAGCCTGAGGAGAATCCAGAGTGAGCGATGAATTTGTAACCTTTTCTATTAAGAGCATAGCAAGTATTACCTATAAGGTGTGTCTCCTGCAGTAGGGCCACATCCGGCAAAGACCGTTTCAAGAACTGCAAGACTATCCCCCGCTTAATACGATCTCCCAAGCCATTAACATTCCAGCTAATAATATTTAAGCCCCTACCCCCCCATCCCCACACACAAAGAGGCCCACCCCACACCCGAAGTGCCACCAGTGAACAACCCTGACAACCATTACTACGCCTTGCAAAAACAAACCCCCCAACAACAACCCCAAAATCCCAACTCCACCCCCCACCCTGCACCCCTGCTGCAGCTTACAAAGCCCCCCCAACTTGCAGTGTGCCTGTCGCCCTACCATAACACAAAACTACAAAAAGTACCCTGAGGGAGGAAAGAGCTCCCATCTTCCTCCCGCAACCCTCCGTATTACTGCAATCAGCTCAAGTCATTGTCCGGAACCAAAGCAAGTCAGACTGGCCCCAAAGGCATCAACCCTGCCCATCCCGGTCGCCCTCCACGTCTGTGGCAGCATCCCCGCCAGTCCGTCGTCGGGGTAAAGCGTCCAACCAGTCTCCGGCCATAGCAGGCGACTCGAAGAAGAAAGTCCGGTCCTCATACACCACACGTAATCTGGCAGGGAAAAGCATAGCATACTTCAGGTCCCTCTCCCGAAGACGTCTCTTCACCCCCAGGAAACTCTGCCTTTGCTTTTGCACCAACTGGGTGAAGTCAGGATAGAAACTCACTGATGCGTTCTGAAAAGGGACCGGGCCCGTCACCCGCGATGCTTGCAGGATAGCGTCCCGATCTCGGAAGTGAAAGAGCCGGGCGACAATCGGTCTCGGAGGGGCTCCCGCCCTGGGCCTCCCGCCAGGAACTCTGTGAGCCCGCTCGACTGCAAAGAACTTCCCAAGGCCCTTAGGCTTCAGATGGTTAAGCACCAAGTCCTCCACGAGCAGATCTACGGAGCTCTCGTCCGAGGATTCCGGGACCCCAATAATGCGCACGTTGTTGCGCCTGGCCCGGCCCTCAAAGTCCTCCAGCCGGCGGGCGGTGAGGTCGTTCTCGGCCCGCAGCTTACGAACTTCGGTCTGAAGTTCTGAGACATCATCAGCGAGGCCTGTGGTCTTAAGATCAAGGGACTTAACCCGCTCATTGGTTTTGCCCAAATCCGCGCGGATCAGGTTGACATCCACCAAGATAGTATCCACTTTATGCGCCAGGGCATCAAACTGTCTCCCAATCGAGGCCTGCATCCCCTCGAGCGCACCCATGACATCCTGCAACGAGAGCTCCGAGGTCGGGGATGAGGCAGCCTTCTGTACGTCCAGCGACTGGCCCGATCCACCAGGTGATCCCTTCTGCTGGGCATAGCGATCCATATTGTTGGATTGGATATAGGCTCCCCGCCTGGTAGCTTTGGGTTTCAGCCTATCCACCTCTGCTTTACCAGACATGTCTGGCACCGAGCAACCCGGTGCAGAGAGACGACCCTCTCTCAGTCAGAGGGAACAGGAGAAGCCGGATCTGCAATAACCAGTCAGAGTAGGGCGCAAGGCGTCCAGAGGATAATAGAGCGTCAGTAGGCACTCCCGGGCCTAGGCAAACAAAGGGCGAGAAAGTGAAAGTACGGCGTTCTCCGTCCGCCAGTTCACACCTCGCCAAGCCGCTGTTGTTCAATTAGTGGCCGGGCATCCTGCCAACTCCAGCCCCTGGCATCCCTCGGAGATAGGCCTCAGTCTTCCGCCGTGCACAACTCCGGTTCCCGGTGGGCGATCCGAACCCGGGCAGCATCAATCGCCCCAGCAACGAGTCATCTGTAGGATGCCGTGCATGTAAAACAGGATTTAAGACAGGATAATCGACGGAGGGCGCGTGGGTCCCGGGAGCTCAAAGCTCACGCGGCCATCTTGGTCAAGCGCTAGGCTCCTCCCCTATTAGTACTGTATTGATTAAAAGGCTGCCGAATAGTAGCCAGTAATAAATTGTTTAGTGATGTGTCATTGGCTATTAGTGCAGTATTGATTAGAAGGCTGCTAATTGATACCAGTGATATCTTGTTTAGTTAATGTCTCACTGACTATTAGTGCGGTATTGATTAGAAGGCTGCCGATTGGTAGCTAGAGATATATTGTTTAGTGATGTGTCACTATTAGTGCTGTATTGATGACAAGGCTGCTGCTTGATACACACTGATAGATTGTTTAGTGATGTGTCATTGGCTATTAGTACTGTATTGATTAAAAGGCTGCCGAATAGTAGCCAGTAATAAATTGTTTAGTGATGTGTCATTGGCTATTAGTGCAGTATTGATTAGAAGGCTGCTAATTGATACCAGTGATATCTTGTTTAGTTAATGTCTCACTGACTATTAGTGCGGTATTGATTAGAAGGCTGCCGATTGGTAGCTAGAGATATATTGTTTAGTGATGTGTCACTATTAGTGCTGTATTGATGACAAGGCTGCTGCTTGATATACACTGATAGATTGTTTAGTGATGTGTCATTGGCTATTAGTACTGTATTTTTTTTTATTTTTTTTTATTAAAAACCTTTATTCATCAAAAATAAGGACACAGCTATTCAGCCGACAACCCGGAGGTTCGGCAGCTTCAAGAGAGCAATACAAAGAAGCATCCACAGTGCATAGAAAGGAGAAACAAAAAGGTTCTATTTTAAATAAACACAAACACACACCAAACCCAAGCAAGGCGAAGTACACTGAATACACCTGGTGATTGCCCCTCAGGGGAGACCGGACCCCCCTCGTCTATCAGTCACAGTGCTGTGATAAGAGGAAAAAGGGGAAAAGCAGAGGCCCAAGAAGTCAATTAACAATCAAAACATATGTACAGAGCTGGAAAGAATGCTAAGGAGAGAGCTGCTCCTCGGGGGGATCCAGATCAGGGGCAAGGCACATGCCCCCTCTGTATTGGTTCCACCGCCCCCAGATGGCATGCCACTTCCGAGGGCGCCCTCTAGCGCAATATACCGTCTTTTCCCTGAGCATACTCCAGTCCATGTTTTCCTTCCACGCAGCCAACGTAGGGGGTCCCGCGGAGCCCCACAGGCGCGCTATGTCTCGCTTAGCCACCATGTTACCCAGAGTCACCCACTGAGTCTGTGCCCCATCGTGATCAGCAGGCCCCCAAACGTTCAGGAGACAACACCGCGCCTCCGGCTGCATAACAATGCCCGTCACCTCCCCCATTACCGCATGGACTCTCCTCCAAAATTCCATGATGACGCCACATTCCCAAATGATATGCAGGAAGGTACCCACCATACCACAGCCCCTCCTACATAAGCCCTCCTCAGAAAATCCCATATGAACCAGCCTTGGCCCCGTAACATAGACTCTGTGGAGTATTTTGAGCTGCACCAGCCGCAGACGCGACGGGATCGCGACCTCCTTAGGAGAGGAAACCGCAGACTGCCAGTCCTCGTCATCCAGCTCAAGTCCGTCCCTAATCCATTGATCCCGCAGCCCCAATAGCAGGTCAGCCCGAACATTAATCAATTTCTTATAGATAAGAGAGATCGTACTCTCCGGCATATGGCCATCGAGGATCCGGTCCTCCAATGGAGAGGGCTCAGGCACCTTCTCACCTTCTACGAGAACTGACCGCAGGGCATGACGCACCTGAACATAGCGGAAAAACTCAGATTTCCCCAACTCATACTCCTTCTGCAGCTCTTCAAAGGACTTCACCCTCCCCTTGATCAGCAAATCTCCAACCCTGGAGATACCGATCAAGTCCCATTTCTCAAAACCTTTTGTATGCCAAAGCTTCCCCAATTTGTCAGACTCAAACAACGGGGTAGCAAGGGTGAGCCTATCCTTCCAGCCCAGCGAGTCAGTCGCCAACTTCCACACCCGCACCGCCACCCCCGTGGGCCCTGTGAGGGACGAGTCCAGCGATCTCGAGTACAACGCTCGGTGATAATTACCGCCGCGCAACAACCATCGGTCCATGGCGTAGCCGGGGCTTAGAGCCGGACCATAGAAACCATGATTAATCGCGCTCAACTGGGTGGCCCAATAATAGCGTCGAATGTCCGGAAGCACAATACCCCCGTCGTACCACGGAAGCGTCAACTTAGCAATCGCAATGCGCGGCCGCCCATCCCACAACAACGATCGTTGGAGGCTCTCAACCTCCCGAAAGTAACTGGCCGGTACCCAGTCAAGAGTATTCTGCAAGGCGTAGAGGAACCGGGGAAGAGACATCATTTTGAACAAGGCGGCGCGTCCGAGGAGGGAGATCGGCATCCTCCGCCAGCCCGCAACATCCCGCCGCAAACGCGCCAGGGGAGGGAGCAGGTTCCTCTCATACCGCAAAGTGGAGTCAGTGGAGATAAAAATCCCCAGGTACACGAAGCCCTGCTGGGCGATCTGGATCGAACAAGTTCGCGGGACAGGTGGAACGTCGCCGCTCAGAACATACAGATATGATTTACTCCAATTGATGACGAGACCAGAGTTCTTACCAAAAGATGTCAGAACGTCACAAACCACTATAAGCGAGTTCTTGGGCGAGGCGAGATATAACAGGATGTCATCGGCGTAGAGCGAAATACGGTCCTCGTGATCAGGCGACCATCTAAGTCCACGTATATCCGGGTGCCAGCGTATCCACGCCGCCAGCGGCTCGAGGGCAAGGGCGAACAACAAAGGCGACAGGGGGCAACCCTGCCGGGTGCCCCTCCCAAGCTGGAACGGAGTCGACGCCCGCCCATTTACCACAACACTCGCAAGAGGACCCTCATAAAGCAACCTCACCCAGCTCACAAAACCAGGGCCAAAGCCGAACTTGGCAAGCACAGCCCACAGGTATGCCCATTCCACCATATCAAACGCCATCGTGGCATCAAGAGACGCCACAATAGCTGGTTCACGCAGCGTGCTCGCCCTGGCAATCACTCCATGAAGACGCCTAAGGTTTAACGCAGTGTTACGGTGTGGGATAAAACCCGATTGATCCGGGTGGATCAGGTCTCCAAGTACCCTGACCAAGCGGCCCGCCAGGATTTTAGCCAGAATTTTCGGCTCAGCATTAAGGAGTGATATTGGCCGATAGGAGGCACACTTATCCCGGGGTTTACCATCCTTATGGATCACAACAATCGTCGCCAGTCGCTGGTCCAACGGAAGGGACCCACTCCCCCGCGCCTCCACAAACATGGCGCGCAGGTGAGGAGCGACCCTATCCGGAAACAGCTTATACAAGTCAATCGGCAAACCATTTGGGCCTGAGGCCTTGCCCGAGTGCAGCGCGCGGATAGCACCCGCCACCTCATCAACCGTTATATCTCCATCGAGGTCATCTCTATCTACGTCAGAAAGGCAGGGCAGAGCGATGTCACGCAGGAGGTCACGCGAATCCTCAGTTGGCCTATCCGAAACCGAGGTGTAAACCATACGGAAATAATCCGAAAAACACTGTACTATACCCTCGGGATCAACAACCACCTCTCCCCCCTCTCTCGTATGCTCCGGCACCACTCTATTAACACGTTCTTTTTTGTCCAGCCACGCTAGGAGTTTCCCGGCCTTATCGCCAACATCGTACAAGCGACCCTGCTGTTCCCTACTGAGGGTCTTGGCGGCATTCGTCACCAGGTCCCTATATTCCGCTTGCTTCAAGCTCAGATCATGCAGTGAGGCCGCTGTAACCTCCCCCTCCAGGGCCACCTCTAAAGCCGCGATCTCACCCTTTACCTGCATAACCTCGCCATCTCTCCGTCGCTTGGCGGCCACTACCAAGGAGAGGGCCTCCCCCCTCAACACGGTCTTAAATGCTTCCCACAACGACACAGCCGAGTCAACGGAATCCTGATTGTCCTTAAAATAGTGATCAACTGTCTTCAGCAGCGCACTGCGCATCTTGGGATCACGGAAGTACCAGGGGTTAATAGGAGCAACCCTGCCCCCTCCCTCCGGCCGACATCCAGCCGGACCCACACTGGCGAATGATCAGATATGCCCCGCGCCATATGCCTAGCCTCAGATACCAATGAGGCGTGCGCAGCCAGAGTGAGCAGATAATCAATCCGAGAGAGACTACCATGCGCCCCGGAGTGGAAGGTATATTGGCTCTGTGTGGGGTGCCGGAGCCTCCAGCAGTCTACCAAACCGAGTGTATCTATAAAGTCTGGAAGCCACTTCTGAGCCCCCCCGGTGTCCCTGGGCGGGTACCTATCCAGCAACCCAGAGCCGACAGCATTAAAGTCTCCCCCCACCACTAGCATACCCTCCGGGAGGTCCAACAAGGCCCTGCCCAGATCTGCAAACGTGGAGGCCTGCAGGGCAGGAGGGACATAAACCGAAACCAACACCAACGTTCTTCCCTCCCACCTCCCCGCCACCGCCACAAACCTCCCCCTATCATCAACAATGGTGGAGCCCACCTCGAAGGGTAGTGAAGCTCTAACTAGGATGCCCACACCCCTGGAGCCTGAGGAGAATCCCGAGTGAGCGATGAATTTGTAACCTTTTCTATTAAGAGCATAGCAAGTATTACCTATAAGGTGTGTCTCCTGCAGTAGGGCCACATCCGGCAAAGACCGTTTCAAGAACTGCAAGACTATCCCCCGCTTAATACGATCTCCCAAGCCATTAACATTCCAGCTAATAATATTTAAGCCCCTACCCCCCCATCCCCACACACAAAGAGGCCCACCCCACACCTGAAGTGCCACCAGTGAACAACCCTGACAACCATTACTACGCCTTGCAAAAACAAACCCCCCAACAACAACCCCAAAATCCCAACTCCACCCCCCACCCTGCACCCCTGCTGCAGCTTACAAAGCCCCCCCAACTTGCAGTGTTCCTGTCGCCCTACCATAACACAAAACTACAAAAAGTACCCTGAGGGAGGAAAGAGCTCCCATCTTCCTCCCGCAACCCTCCGTATTACTGCAATCAGCTCAAGTCATTGTCCGGAACCAAAGCAAGTCAGACTGGCCCCAAAGGCATCAACCCTGCCCATCCCGGTCGCCCTCCACGTCTGTGGCAGCATCCCCGCCAGTCCGTCGTCGGGGTAAAGCGTCCAACCAGTCTCCGGCCATAGCAGGCGACTCGAAGAAGAAAGTCCGGTCCTCATACACCACACGTAATCTGGCAGGGAAAAGCATAGCATACTTCAGGTCCCTCTCCCGAAGACGTCTCTTCACCCCCAGGAAACTCTGCCTTTGCTTTTGCACCAACTGGGTGAAGTCAGGATAGAAACTCACTGATGCGTTCTGAAAAGGGACCGGGCCCGTCACCCGCGATGCTTGCAGGATAGCGTCCCGATCTCGGAAGTGAAAGAGCCGGGCGACACTCGGTCTCGGAGGGGCTCCCGCCCTGGGCCTCCCGCCAGGAACTCTGTGAGCCCGCTCGACTGCAAAGAACTTCCCAAGGCCCTTAGGCTTCAGATGGTTAAGCACCAAGTCCTCCACGAGCAGATCTACGGAGCTCTCGTCCGAGGATTCCGGGACCCCAATAATGCGCACGTTGTTGCGCCTGGCCCGGCCCTCAAAGTCCTCCAGCCGGCGGGCGGTGAGGTCGTTCTCGGCCCGCAGCTTACGAACTTCGGTCTGAAGTTCTGAGACATCATCAGCGAGGCCTGTGGTCTTAAGATCAAGGGACTTAACCCGCTCATTGGTTTTGCCCAAATCCGCGCGGATCAGGTTGACATCCACCAAGATAGTATCCACTTTATGCGCCAGGGCATCAAACTGTCTCCCAATCGAGGCCTGCATCCCCTCGAGCGCACCCATGACATCCTGCAACGAGAGCTCCGAGGTCGGGGATGAGGCAGCCTTCTGTACGTCCAGCGACTGGCCCGATCCACCAGGTGATCCCTTCTGCTGGGCATAGCGATCCATATTGTTGGATTGGATATAGGCTCCCCGCCTGGTAGCTTTGGGTTTCAGCCTATCCACCTCTGCTTTACCAGACATGTCTGGCACCGAGCAACCCGGTGCAGAGAGACGACCCTCTCTCAGTCAGAGGGAACAGGAGAAGCCGGATCTGCAATAACCAGTCAGAGTAGGGCGCAAGGCGTCCAGAGGATAATAGAGCGTCAGAAGGCACTCCCGGGCCTAGGCAAACAAAGGGCGAGAAAGTGAAAGTGAAAGTACGGCGTTCTCCGTCCGCCAGTTCACACCTCGCCAAGCCGCTGTTGTTCAATTAGTGGCCGGGCATCCTGCCAACTCCAGCCCCTGGCATCCCTCGGAGATAGGCCTCAGTCTTCCGCCGTGCACAACTCCGGTTCCCGGTGGGCGATCCGAACCCGGGCAGCATCAATCGCCCCAGCAACGAGTCATCTGTAGGATGCCGTGCATGTAAAACAGGATTTAAGACAGGATAATCGACGGAGGGCGCGTGGGTCCCGGGAGCTCAAAGCTCACGCGGCCATCTTGGTCAAGCGCTAGGCTCCTCCCCTATTAGTACTGTATTGATTAAAAGGCTGCCGAATAGTAGCCAGTAATAAATTGTTTAGTGATGTGTCATTGGCTATTAGTGCAGTATTGATTAGAAGGCTGCTAATTGATACCAGTGATATCTTGTTTAGTTAATGTCTCACTGACTATTAGTGCGGTATTGATTAGAAGGCTGCCGATTGGTAGCTAGAGATATATTGTTTAGTGATGTGTCACTATTAGTGCTGTATTGATGACAAGGCTGCTGCTTGATACACACTGATAGATTGTTTAGTGATGTGTCATTGGCTATTAGTACTGTATTGATTAAAAGGCTGCCGAATAGTAGCCAGTAATAAATTGTTTAGTGATGTGTCATTGGCTATTAGTGCAGTATTGATTAGAAGGCTGCTAATTGATACCAGTGATATCTTGTTCAGTTAATGTCTCACTGACTATTAGTGCGGTATTGATTAGAAGGCTGCCGATTGGTAGCTAGAGATATATTGTTTAGTGATGTTTCACTATTAGTGCTGTATTGATGACAAGGCTGCTGCTTGATACACACTGATAGATTGTTTAGTGATGTGTCATTGGCTATTAGTACTGTATTGATTAAAAGGCTGCCGAATAGTAGTCAGTAATAAATTGTTTTGTGATGTGCCACTGGCTATTAGGATTGTATTGATTAGAAGGCTGCTGATTGGTAGCCAGTGATATATTGTTTAGTGATGTGTCACTGGCTATTAGCGCTGTATTGATTAAAAGGCTACTGATCATCACAAGACCTCTGCGACTCCCTAGCCACCTTCTTCCACCGCAACTTCGCTGACATCTATGACAGCTTCAGCAACCAGGCCCCCCCTGACAGACACAGACACCTCAGACTCACCGCCCCCATCCACATCGACCCCCTGCTTTCCTAGACCCACGTCAACGATGAAGACACCATCAAAATCATGAACACCATCCACTCCGGTACACCATCCGACCCCTGCACGCACCACATCTTCAACAAGCAAGCTCCACCATCGCACCCCATCTCCGCAAGATCATCAACAGCTCCTTCGAGACCGCCACCTTCCCGGAGAGCTGGAAGCACGCCGAGATCAATGCCCTACTCAAGAAACCCAAAGCTGATCCCAAGGACCTCAAGAACTTCCGGCCCATCTCCCTCCTGCCGTTCCCGGCTAAAGTCATCGAGAAGATCGTCAACAGGCAACTGACCTCCTTCCTCAAAAAGAACAACATCCTGGACCCGTCACAATCCAGATTCCACAGCAACCACAGCACCGAAGCAGCCCTCATCGCCGCAACCGACGACATCAGGGCCATGATGGACAACGGAGAAACTGCGGCCCTCATCCTCCTGGACCTCTCGGCTGCCTTCATCACTGTCTGCCACCACACCCTCTGCACACATCTCCACAACGCAGGGATCCGCGACAAAGCAATGGACTGGACCACCTCCTTCCTCACCGGCAGAACTCAGAGTGTCCGCCTCCCCATTCCACTCTAAAGACACCAAGATCATCTGCGGCGTACCCCAAGGATCGTCCCTCATCCCGACACTCTTCAACATCTATATGGCACCGCTCGCCGACATCGCCAGATCGCATGACCACAACCACTGATGACACCCAGCTGATCTTCTCCCTCACCAAGGCCTCCACCACTGCCAAATCTAACCTCCACGGAGGAATGAAGGCCATCGCAAAATGGATGACGATCAGCCGCCTGAAACTGAACTCGGACAAGACGGAGGTCATCATCATCATCGGATCCACCCCCTCCGCCTGGGGCGACTCATGGTGGCCGGTCGCACTGGGAGCTGCACCGATGCCCACTAACCACACACGCAACCTTGGAGTCATCCATTGTCAATGACCCATCAAGTGAACGCCGTCTCCTCCTCCTGCTTCAACACCCTTCGCATGCTCCGCACGTTCTACAGATGGATCCCCACCAGTACCAGAAGGACAGTCACCCAGGCCCTCATCAGCAGCAGACTGGACTACGGCAACGCTCTCTACGCAGGAACATCAGCCAAACTCCAGAAACGACTACAACGCATGCAGCACGCCTCTGCACGCCTCATCCTCGACATCCCCCGCCACAACCACATCACAGCCCACCTGAAAGACCTACACTGGCTCCCCGTCAACAAGAGGATCACCTTCAAGCTCCTCACCCATGCTCACAAAGCTCTCCACAACACCGGACCAGCGTACCTCAACGAACGACTCACCTTCTACACCCCGAACCGCCAGCTTCGCTCCGCTGACCTCTCCCTCGCCACCGTCCCCTGCATCCTTCCAGCAACCACCGGCAGCAGATCGTTCTCCCACCTCACCGCAAAAACCTGGAACACCCTCCCCATCCGCCTACGACAGACCCAGGACATGCTGGCCTTCAGGAGACTCCTCAAGACCTGGCTGTTCGAGCAGTAGCAGCAACCCCGTCCCCCGCCCCCCCCCCCCCAGCGCCTTGAGACCCTCACGGGTGAGTTGTGCACTCTACAAATGTACTGATTGATTGATTGGTAGCCAGTAATATATTGTTTAGTTGATGTCTCACTGACCATTAGTGTGGTATTGATTAGTAGGCTGCTGATTGGTAGCCACCGACATATTGTTGAGTTGATGTGTCAATGATTATTAGTGCGGTATTAATTAGAAGGATGCTGATTGATAGCCAGTGATATATTGTTGAGTTGATGTGTGGCTCTCTGTTAGTGCTGATTGTTAATCAAGAATATATGGTTTAGTGATGTCACTGGCTATAAACATTGTATTCATTAGAAGGCTGCTGATTGATACCAGTGATATATTGTTCAGTTGATGTCTCACTGAATATTAGTGCTTTATTGATTAAAAGGCTACTGATTGCTAGCCAGAGATATATTGTTTAGTGATGTGTCACTGGGTATAAGCATTGTATTGATTAGAAGCTATATATTGTTTAGTTGATGTATCACTATTAGAGCTGTATTGATTAGAAGGCTGCTGTTTGAGACGCGCTGATATATTGTTTAGTGATGTGTCATTGGCTATAAGCATTGTATTGATTAGAAGACTGTTGATTGATAGCCAGTAATAAATTATTTAGTGATGTGTCACTGGCTATCAGCATTGTATTGATTGGAAGGCTGCTGACTGATACTAATGATATATTGTTTAGTGATGTGTCATTGGCTATTAGTGATGTATTAATTGGAAGGCTTCCGATTGATAGCCAGTGATATATTGTTTAGAAATGTGTCACTGGCTATTGGTGCTGTGTTGATTAGAAGGCTGCTGACTAATACTAGTGATATGTTATGTAGGGATGTGTCATTGTCTATTAGTGATGTATTGATTAGAAGGCTGCCGATTGATAGCCAGTGATATATTGTTTAGTTGATGTATCACTGTTAGTGCTGTATTGATTAGAATCCTGTTGTTTGATACACACTGATATATTGTTTAGTGATGTGTCACTGGCTATAAGCATTGTATTGATTAGAAGACTGTTGATTGATAGCCAGTGATATATTGTTTATTAGATGTATCACTATTAGTGATGTATTGATTAGAAGGCTGCTGTTTAATACGCACTGATATACTTTTTGTGATGTGTCGCTGGTAATTAGTATTGTATTGATAAGAAGGCAGCTGATGATATCCAGAAATATAGTGTTTTGTGATGTGTCTTTGTCTATTAGCATTGTATTCATTAGAAAGCTGCCAATTGATAAAAGTAATATCTTGTTTAGTTCATATGTCATTGGCTAGTTTTGTTGTATTGATTAGAAGGCTGCTGATTGATACCAGTGAATTATTGTTTAGTTGATATGTCATTGGCTATAAGTGTTGTATTGATTAAAAGGTTGGTGATTGATACCAGTGATATATTGTTTAGTGATGAGTCACCGGCTATTACTATTGCATTGATTACAGAGCTTAATTTGTAAAATAATAAGTGCCAGGGCTCTGACCAGGAGGCCACTGCAGGTTGCACCATCCATCCCCCTCGTCATCGCTGCCAAAGCAACTACTAACCATCTCTCTCGCGTGTAAATGCGACAGTTCAGATTATTCCAGGTCCCCAAAGCTAACGGAATGGCTGGGGAGGCAGGTATTAGCAATTTTAATGTATATTGTATTCATAAACAATCGTTGTTCTGCTCATCTTTAAATTAGATGAGCAGCGCCACCATGTGGTAGACTGTTCTAAGTATGGTGTTGAAAATCAGGTGCCGGTGCCGAGCACCGGAAACCAATTAAGTGCAGGGGCTGAGCACCGAAAAGCACCGTCTCACATTAAGCACTGATTGATCAGAAGGCTGATGATTGATAGCCTGTGATATATTGTTTATTTGATGTATCAGTATTAGTGCTGTATTGATTAGAAGGCTGCTGATTGATACCAGTAATATGTTATTTAGGGATGTGTGATTGGCTATTAGTACTGTATTGATTAGAAGGCTGCAGATTGGTAGTCAGTGATATATTGTTTAGTGATGTGTCACTGGCTATTAGTGCTGTATTTTTATTCTACTATTTATTGAGAATTGGTACGAAACATTATCAGATTTACAAAGCAGTAAGACCAATAATCATTTTAGAAAGTAGCATTCTTTGTCGTTACATGCTTCCTTATACAATATAGCATTAAGTCTATACAGTTGGGATTCATTCACTGTTGTCCATTGACAGATCGTCGGTCGGTGATGCACATATATTACCTCTGAAGGTATTCCACCTTCCCCACACCCGTTCCCACTTCTTAGGGCACCCCCTGTGTATATATACTGCGCGTTTGGCCTCCATCGCCATATCCATATCCTTGCTCCAATCTCTTACAGTGGGAGTAGTTCACGCTCCCCACTGTTTTGCAATATTCCTTTTAGCTATGGTTACACCTAGAGTCACCCAGATTTGTGCTGCACGGTTAAGATCTGTGGCTTCCCAGATATTCAAAAGACATCTCCTAGGCTCCGGATGTACCAGGGCCCCACTAACATTCGTTATTGTAGACATCACTGCCTCCCAATAAATTAAAATTTCCGGACACTCCCACAATGTGTGGTAAAATGTACCCATTGCCCCACACTGTCATAGACAGACCTGATTAACTGACCTACCCATTTTATATAACGTCACCCTAGTATAGTAGGTCCGGTGTAACACTGAGTTTAACTAAACATAGTTTTGACGAGATTGCCACCTCCCTCGGGGACGCTAGCACCTCCTGCCAGTCCGTCTCATCCATTTCTCCCACCTCTTCCTGCCATCTCTCCCGTAGGGAAAGTGTGGGTTCGGGGTGATTATCAATAAACTTCCGATATGTTAAGGATGTGGCTTTTTTGTGCATGTGTTCAGTCAATACCCTGTCTTCCAAGGGGGAGCCTCGGGAAGGATGATGTCAGGCAGAAGAGCTGCCTGCAGTGCGAGTTGAATCTGGTGATAGTGAAACAGTTCTGTAGGTGCCATCTTGAATTGGTCTTGGAGTTGGGCAAATGGAATTACCTTTCCCTTGGCCCAGAGGTCGCCTACATGCGATATCCCTATGTCATCCCATCGTTTGAATCCTTTACTATTTCGCAATGTACCCAACATGGCAGTGTCCCAAAGGGGTGTTGCTTGTGTGATCTTTATTAGTGCTGTATTGATTAGAAGGCTGCTGTTTGATAGACACTGATATACTAGTTATTGATGTGTCATTGGCTATGTGTTTTATTGATTAGAAGGCTGCCGAATAGTAGCAAGTGATATGTTGTTTAGTGATGTGTCACTGGCTATTAGCGCTGTATTGATTAAAAGGTTGCTGATTGATAAGCAGTGATATATTGTTTATTTGATGTTTCACTGGCTATTAGTACTTTATTGATTAGATGGCTACTGATTGATAGCCAGTAATATATTGTTTAGTAGATGTTTCATTGACTATTAGCATTGCATTGATTAGAAGGCTGATGATTTATAGCCAGTAATATATTGTTTAGTAGATGTTTCATTGACTATTAGCATTATATTGATTAGAAGGCTGATGATTGATAGCCAGTGATATATTGTTTAGTTGATGTATCACTGTTAGTGCTGTATTGATTAGAAGAGTGCTGTTTGATATGCACTGATATATTATTTATCGATGTGTCATTGGCTATTAGTACTGTTTTGATTTGAAGGCTGCTTATTGATAGCCAGTGATATAATGTTTAGTGGTGTCACTGGCTATTAGTGTTTTATTGATTAGAAGGCTGCTTATTGATACCAGTGATATATTGTTTAGTGATGTGTCACTGGCTATTAGTGCTTTATTGATTAGAAGGCAGCTGATTGATAGCCAGTGATATATTGTTTAGTTGTTGTCTCACTGACTATTAGTGCGGTATTGATTAATAGGCTGCTGATTGGTAGCCAGTGATATATTGTTGAGTTGATGTGTGACTCTCTGTTAGTGCTGTATTGATTAGAAGGCTGTTGATTAATAGTCAAATATATTGATTAGTGATGTCACTGGGCTTAAGCATTGTATTGATTAGAAGGCTGCTGATTTATAGCAGTGATATATTTTTTAGTTGATGTCTCACTGACTTAGTGCTTTATTGATTAGAAGGTTGCTGATTGGTGGCCAGTGATATATTGTTTAATGATATGTCACTGGCCATTAGTGTTGTATTGATTAGAAGGCTACTGATTGATTGCCAGTGATTTATTTATTTATAATGTTTTATATAGTGCGAACTTGATCCCGAAGGATATCAGAGCGCTTTACAATTTGAGGGAAAGGAAGGTAACAGTTCAGTACATGAGTCAAATGGGGAATCTACATAGGCATTGAATGAAATAGTGCTCACATAACAGACCGTTTACAAACCTGGGGTGAGCAAAAAAATGGGCTAGATGATGAAACATAATGACCTAAGGGGAGCAAATAATCATAATATACAAGATTAACAACAAATACTGGAGTATGTCCGATGCGATTAGAGCTGACAGTCGCCCATCCTGTTAAGGTAAGAACTTATTCATGAGGAATCATTTTGCTTCCAGTTTGAAAGCAACCTTGGAAGAGATTCTAAGAATTTCCGGTGGAAGAGAGTTCCAAATTTTTGGTGCAGGGCCAGAGAAGGCTCGTTGGCATGTTCTCTTTTTGCGGAAGATCTGAGGTTTCGAGAGGAGGGAATTAGCACTCCTAGACGGTCTACCCCCTCCGGATAGTTCTAGCTTTTGCGCAAGGTAGTTGGGGGTTTTGAAGTGGAGGGCTTTGTGCGAAAGGCAGGCAATCTTTAGTTGAATTCTAGCTTCGTAGGGCAGCCAGTTTAGAGATTTTAAGACCGGGGAGATGTGGGCATTTAACTTGGTGCCCGTAATCAATCTGGCCGCCGCGTTCAATGAAGCCTTTAGAGGGGCCAAAGTGTATTTGGGGAGGCCACAAAGCGTAGCACTGCCATAGTCAAGCCTCGGCAAAACAAGCGCTTGGACCACTTGCTTGAAATCTGCTTGAGGTAGGAAAGGTTTGAGATTCCTGAGTGTTCTCAGAAGGTGGTTAGCTCCCTTGCACACATTGCTAATATGAGTCTTCCTATTCAGATTCTTGTCCAGGGTGATACCTAGAGATTTAGCTGAGTCAATAATGCGGGGGGAGCAGTTGAAGGCGGTGAGTTGGTTCATCCAGAGGTCGATTTTAGGAGCGTGTTTCGGGGGAGAAATGAGGAGGAATTCTGTTTTGGAGGTGTTTAGCAGGAGGTCGTTCTCAGTTAACCAGTTTTGAGTAGTCAGTTGGGTGGAGTTGGGTGAAGTGATGTCATCCGAGGAGGAGATTTTCAGATAGAGTTGGGTGTCGTCTGCATACATATGGAAGCGAATGTTTTAGTACATTAGTTAATGGTTCCAGGAACAAATTGAAGAGAATGGGAGATAAAGAGGACACTTGGGGAACCCCCATGGTGACGGGATGGCTGGGAGAGTCAGTGGTTCGCCTTAACTCTTTGGGACCTGTGCTGCAGAAAGGACGAGAACCAATGCAGCACCTGACCAGAGAGGCCCCTCCTATGCTCCAGAATGACTAGGAGGTTGTCATGATTGACAGTGTCAAATGCAGAGGAAAGGTCAAGTAGGATAAGGAGGCAGGATTCATTTCGATCAAGCATTATTAAAATGTCATCCATCACATGAGTAAGAGCTGATTCAGTGCTGTGCCCACTTCAAAAGCCAGATTGGTTTTGGTCCAGGAGATGGAAATGTTCGATGTGCGCACATAGTTCTGACTGGACGCATTTTTCAAGGAGTTTGGCTAGTGTGGGGATGCTGGAGATAGGGCGGAAGTTGTTAAGATCTGCACTGTCTGCTGTAGGCTTTTTAAATATAGGTGTTACCTGAGCCTCTTTTAGGCATTCTGGGGTCATGCCTTGTGACAAAGATGCATTGACGATCTTTGTCCAGATGGGGGAGATGGCATCCTTAATTACTTTGAAGATGGTCGGTGGTAATAGGTCACTGAAGTGATTAGATGGGTTGATACTCCGAAGACCCTTTTTGATATTACTTTCAGTGAGGGGGGTACAGGTGTCCCAGGAAGCTTTGTTCTTGATACCCCAGCTACATGGTGCAACCTTGTCTAGTAAGGCCAGGTGTGGTGCAGGTCCATTGGGTAGCACTAGAGCCCTCCTGGTTTTTAGATCAATGTTAATAACTCTAGTTTTCTCAGTAAAAAAGCAGCCAGATCATCACATGAGGGAGGGCTGACTTCTGAAGCTGATCGGTTAGGGGCTACCACCGATTGTTGCTTAACCAGTTCAAACAGTTTCTTGGGGCGATAGGCCGCTTCGTTAAGTTGGGATCTGAAATATTCCGCCTTAGCTGACTTGATTTGTTTGTTATCTGCATCCGCAGATGGAGAGGATCTCCAGGAACCTTCGATGGCCCTTAGATTGCGACGTTACGAGTTTAGGTTGCCGTTGAACCAAGATTTGGATATTTTTGTAGGTGCATTTTTTTGTTGGAGTGGAGCCATGGAATCCATGATGCTAGAGATAGAAGAGTTGTAGAAGTCTCTGAGTGCACGGACCTCGTCCATGTCCACTCGGGAAGAGAGGGCACATTTACAGCGGGTTGCTAGGTCAACTGTATTGATATCTCTGAGGTCCCTTTTCCATATCTTTGGTTTAGTTGTTTGAGCCTTATTCAGAGATACCTCAGAGTTGATATGGAAGGAAATGATGTGATGGTCCGACCAATCACAGGGTATGATGGAGTCCAATGTGATGGTGTGTCCTTTGGAGATGATGAGGTCTAGAGTTTCCCCTTTAATATGGGTAGGCTGGTCACAATGTTGAATCAATTCGTGATCATTCAAGAAAGAACTGAGGCATGATACTGCTTGGTCATTAGGGTTCGACCAGTGAAGGTTAAAGTCCCCAAGGTAGATGTGGGACTGCGCTAAATCCACATTGCCAGAGATGATTTCCATTAATTGTTCGATGAAGGGGAGGTTGTCACCTGGGGGGTGATAGAATGTGTATAGTTTGCAAACCAGATGTTTGTTACTAGAAATGTTGAGACAAAGGTATTCGCAAGTTACTGGCGAAGAGGACTCAGAGAGGGAGACTGCGAGCGTGCTCCGATGTATACAAGCTAGGCCACCTACCAGCTTCTTAAGTCTGTCCAGACAAATTATGTCATGGGTGGGGGGCACCAAGAGGTCTAGAATCGGAGTGGACGAAGGGTTGAGCCAAGTTTCTGTGACGATAATGATGTCTATATCATTATGTTGTATGAGGTCAAAGATATCGGAGGCGTGTTTGTTGGCAGACCTACAATTGAGTAGTACGCATTTGATACATTGTTTAGTGATGTGTCATTGGCCATTAGTGTTATATTGATTAGAAGGCTGCTGATTGATACCAGTAATATATTGTTTAGTGATGTGTCACTGGCTATTAGCATTGTATTGATTAGAAGGATTATTATTGATAGCAGTGATATATTGTTTAGTTGATGTTTCACTATTAGTGCTGTATTGATTAGAAGTCTGCTGTTTGATACGCTCTGATATATTGTTTAGTGAAGTGTACTGTATTGGTTAGAAGGCTGCCGATTGATAGCCAGTGATATATTGTTTAATTACATTTTGGCAGTCCACGCGGCACCCCTTTAGACTGACCTGCTCGAGGCTGACGAGAGGCAACTACCTCGAAACACGTGTCCAGGGATGGCTAATGCATACACATACTTTTCTACATACATCGTGGCATAGGCGTACTCGCCATCACCACTACATCTACCACAGTTCCTTGGGGCAACTTGCTGGTGTGACGAGCAGAGTGCGACCAACTTTTGAATCATATATTGTTTAGTGATGTGTTACTGGCTATTAGTGCTGTACTGTTTAGAAGATTGCTGATTGATACCAGTAATATATTGGTTAGTGATTTGTCACTGGCTATCAGCATTGTATTGACTAGAAGACTATTGATTGATAGCCAGTGATATATTGTTTAGTTGATGTATCACTATCAGTGCTGTATTTATTAGAAAGCTTCTGTTTGATACGCACTGATATATTGTTTAGTGATGTGTCATTGGCATTAGTGCTGTATTAATTAGAATCGATAACAACAATGGGGTAACCCAATCACGTGCAGAGCCTGGGGATAGATACGGTATATGGACGGTGGTTCTGCCACGAAAGAGACAGTTTTTTGTATCACTGTGTCCTCAGAAAGGTAGGACCACCAATTAATGATTCATCAAAACACAACACTAACCCTATACATAGACCAAAACTCAACTGAGTTACAAAATAATATCAGATATATTTAAGGAAATCATGTAATTAGTGATAAACAACAGGACTAATGAACACATACAACAAAAGTTACAATGCTCGTGACATAAAAGGTGACTGAAAAAATATAATACACATATCAACAAACCAAAATTCCAATTATATTACATATATAACACATAGAGCATACATTGATTGTGCAGTGTTAATTTTACAATGAAATGTTTGTTGTTGTTTGTGTACATTGTGTATTCGTTCTGTTGTTTATCCCTAATTACATATGATATAGGATTTCCGTAAATATATCTGATATTGTTTTCTAACTCAGTTGAGTTGTGTCTATGTATAGGGTCAGTGTTGTATTGATTAGGAGGCTGCTGATTGATAGCCAGTGGTATATTGTTGAGTTTATGACTCACTGGCGGTGATGAGACAGAATATCGATGCACAAAAATTCTAACTGCACTAATATCGATTTAGAAATATTGTAGAAAGGAAATATCGAGTGCCAGAATATCGTTGTCAAGAATATCGATTTGAAGGTTAATAATATCGAATTCATTAATATCGATTGCAAAAATATTGTGGTTAAAATATTGATTTTTAATTATTTTTATGTATTTAAGTATTTATTTTAAACTTAATGTAATGTATTTGTTTATATAAGTATTGTTTATGTTTTTTAGTATACGTTTTGAATTGCTAGTAGTTATTACCTTTAATTTAATAAAAGTTTGCGTATTTTAGTCCCGTAGCGCGTTTTGGGTCTATAGGGGAATAGGGTGGTAAGTAATTTAATTATAATAATTTAATGATCATCTTTTACTTAATTACATTTATTTAATTGATATTTAACAGTATTAATTGTGCTTTTAATTTTTGGGGATTTAATTTTATGTGTGGGTTGTGGGGTGTATAGGGGTAAAATGTGGGAAGTAAATTATTTTTAATTAATTAAATAATTAGTTGGTAATTAATTGATAATCAATTATGGTAATTATGTAATGTTTTATGTGCGCGATGTGGGGCTAAATGGGGTAAAAGGTGGGAAGTAATTTATTTGTAATTAATTAATAATTTGTTGTTAATTAATATTGATTAATTAATGGATAATTCATTATGGTAATTGTGTAAAGCAGATTTTTTAATCTGTGGGTTGTGGGGTAATAGGGGCAAAGGGTGGGAAGTAAATTCTACTCCTCATCCCTATGAAAACAAGCAAATAAAAAACTGCAGCCCGGTCCTTAGCTGGAAATGCACCAAAAATCTGAAACTCCATTCCAGTCCATATCAGGACTACCACCTCCTTTGTAAGATTCAAGAGCCAGCTCAAAGACCTCTTCCGCAATCGTTTCCTCCAGAACCGATAGCTGCCATTTAAGCTCACAAGCAAGCTCACTGCTGCTCTCTGCTATCGGGACTTTAAGCCTTTTTCCTCCTCCGATCCACGAGAGGAAGTGCCCTTATCACCGCTCCCCAGAGGAGGCTCGCTGCAAGTCAACAGACACACAACTTGAATACTACCTGACCTCCTTGCATCAATATGGTACATCGCACTGAGACTTTAAAAGTGCCTTGAGCTAATATGTTTACTTTTGTCTAGATTGTATATCTCTCGCAGGCCGACTGTTGTAAAGCGCTCCGATACCTTCGGGTCTGGCTAACGCTATAGAAAAATCCTAAAATAATATAAATACATTATTTTTAATTAGTTAACAATTAGTTGATAATTCATATTAATTAGTTAGTTGATAATTCATTATTTTATTTGTTTATTTACTTTTTGCAGGGTGTGGGTTTTGGCTTTATAGAGGTAAAGGGTGGGGAGTAAATTAATTTTACTTAATTTATAATTAGTTGTTAAATAAAATTAAAATTAATTTTAATTGTGTAATTAATGTTTTTAAAGTAAAATTTTAGGCGCAGGATGTGAGGTTTTCAGGGGTAAAAGGTAAGGAGGTTATTAGTTTTAGTGAATTATAATTTGATTTTTAATTATTAATATTTGTTTAATTGATAATTAATTACGCTAATTATGCAAATACATTTATTTGTTTACATTTTAGATGTGGGTTCTGGATTTTGTAGGGGTATGGTGCAAGAAGTAAATCAATTGTAATCACTTAATAATTAAAAACAATTATAATAAATATTAATTTAATAATTAATTGTGTTGTGTGTTTTCTGGAGGTATATTGTGGGAAGTACATTAATTATAAGTAATTAATAATGAATATTTAATTAATGAAAAATAATTTGTTGATGAATATTTATATTAATAACGTAAATACGCTTTTTAGGTGCAGGTTGTTACTTTTGCGGTGTTATAGGGTGGGAAGTAACTGAAGTACATTTATGTAATAATTAATGTTTTTGTTAATAAATAATTTCTAGATAAAAATATTTCTCTGTATAAAAATAATTTTTGTATTTTATTTATAATAATATTTGTAGGTACTGGAGATATGTATTTAACATTATAACATGTTTTTATTTTTTTACATTTTTAAATATATATTTCTTTTTCAACATTTACATATTTTTTATTTTTGTTGTTGAAGATATTTTGTTTGTTTTTAATGTTGAACTGACTGGAGTGGGAAAAGTAAATATTACCCCTCCACAATCCAAAGCTTCCCTACTGTTGTACTGACTGTAGTAGGAATAGTACATTTTACCCCTCCCCAATCCAACCCTTTCCCGACTGTTGTACTGTGCTGGAATGGAAATAGTCAATTTTACCCCTCTGCAATCCAACGTTTTTCATACTGTTGTACTAACTGGAGTGTGAATAGTAAATTTGACCCCTATGCAATCCAGCACTTTCCCTACAGTTGCACTGACTGGAGTGGGAATAGTTTTTTTTATGTTAATTATACATTTTATTGTTGTGTTAAGTGTAGTGGGAATAGTAAATTGTAGTATTTTGTAGTGTTATATTTTATGTAATTTTACACCTATTGTAATTAGATAGTAAATCTTATTTTTGTGTGGTGTAAAATATTTTGTTACAGTTTTTTTAGGTGGGAGTAATTATGTTTATATTTATTTAGTTTAAAAAGGTTTTCTTTTTAATGTGGTGGGATTTATTTGTATTTTAATTTGTAGGAATTTATTTTATGTTGCAATTTATAAAATTATGTGTTTGATTTAGTATAATAATAATATTATAATTTCAATATTTTTGTTTGCAACTTATTTTAAATTAAATTGTAAAATATGTGAGTTGTATAATGTTTATTTTTAATTAAATTGATTCTCTTTTTTAATATTTTATATTTTCGGTATATTTAAGTATGTTTACATATATTCTTGATAATGTTGTGCTATTTAAGATTTTTCAAATTATATTATTAATTACAATGTTAGTTTATATTAGATGTATAATTATATATATATATATATATATATATACACATATACACATATATATATGCGTGTTTGCGTTTTTTTTTTTTACTTTTTATTGTAAATATAAGCTAGGCACAAGTGAATCAGACAGTACATATAAACATTATATCCAGACATCTGTGTTTTTTTTGCAATTGGCATAGTGATATCGTTTATCCCGTAACAGTGGACAACTTCCCATCCATTAAGTTCCCACCTCCCCGTCATTTTCATCTTCAGACTCCCCCTCCGCCCGTATCTCAGGCGGTTCGCAGATGTATCCCCTGAATCTATTCCAGGCCCCCCAGACCCTGCTCCACTTCTTAGGACATCCTCGATTGATGAAAACAGCTTTTTTAGCCACCAAGGCAGTATCCAGATCCCCACACCATGCAGTAAGTGTTGGCGACTCTCCTGCACCCCACTTTTGTGCCTAATTGCGCTTCGCTATCATTATTCCCAGTGTGGCCCACTCCTGTGCCGCGCGCGTAAGATCGTTTGGCTCCCACACGTTTAGCAAGCATCTCCTGGGTTCCGGCGTTAATGACACCTCCGCCGTCTGCGATATGGTCCTCATTACTTTTACCCAGTATTCCCTGATCTTTGGACACTCCCACACCGTATGAAAGAATGTACCCTCCTCCCCACATCTTCTCAGGCAGTACGGGTGCGATGCTGACCCTATTTTGTGAAGAGTGTGTCTCGTATAATAGGTTCTATGTAGTATTTTAAGCTGTACTAATTTAAGTCTAGAGGGTATTCCCACCTCCCGCGGGGAGGCCAGTGCCTCCCGCCATTCGGAATCCTCAAAGTCGCCCGTGTCCCGGGACCACTTTTCCCTGAGCGCCACGTGTGGGTCGGGTAAATTGTTTGCTAATTTTCGGTAGGTAAAGGAAGTCGCTCGCTTCTGCATGGAGTCTGTCAGCAGCCTATCCTCTAGGGGGTGGCCTCCGGAACCTCAGTGCCGAACGGCAGGACCGCCTGCAACGCATGTTTTATTTGCAGATATCTAAACAGTTCAGAGGGTGTTAATTCATACTGCGTTTGAAGACGCTCAAATGTTATCACCTCCCCCTTGTGCCACATGTCCCCCACCGTGGATATACCAATTGCGTACCATTTGTCAAAGCCTTTGTACTGTCTTAGGCCGCCCAGATGTTGTGTATCCCACAGAGGGGTAAGTTGGGTTATCGTTCCCCTCCAGCCTAGTTTAGCGTGAGCTTCATGCCATAGGTCGACCGTCTGCCTGGTGGGTCCGATCACAGCTGGCGTACGCTTCCTGTTATAAAGTGCGGACATCATGCCCTCAATCCCTAGTCCATGCCTATCTGCCTTGAAAGCGGGATCTGTCTGCGGGGCGTGTATCCACTGATTGATTACTTTCAGTTGGGCCGCCCAGTAATATAGTTTTATATCGGGGAGTGCAATGCCGCTGTCATACCACCCTTTAGTCAATTTGCGCTGTGCTATGCGTGCCGGTTTGTTCCCCAACAGCAGCCCGGAAACCTGAGACGCTATCTTTTTGAAGTAGTCAGAGGGCACTGGGTACGGTGTATTTTCCAATGCGTACAGGAATCGAGGCAGCGCCATCATTTTAAAAAGCGCCGCCTTTCCCATCAGCATCAAAGGCAGTGTCCCCCAATGAGTTGCATCCCTTTTTAAACGCTCTAGGGGAGGCATAAGATTTCTTTTAATAAATTTGCCCGGGTTAGTCGTGATATAGATACACAGATACTTAAAGGTGTCCTCAGAGATCTGTAGAGGGCAATACCTTGGGAGTTGCGGTGGTGGGCCCTGAAGCACAAAGAGTATCGACTTGGACCAGTTTATAGTGTACCCTGACGCTCGACCGAACTGGTCACATATATTCAGGAGCACTAGAATGGATCGTCTGGGGGAGGTCAGGTATAGTAGAGCATCGTCCGCATATAACGAAATGCGGTCTTCCCAGCCGTCTGTCCACCCAAGGCCCCGGATCATTGGTTCCCACCTGATCCATGCCGCTAATGGCTCTAAGACTAGGGCAAATAACAGCGGCGACAGCGGGCAGCCCTGACACGTGCCCCGGGAAAATGGAAAGTCATGGGATATGTGAGCATTAGCCGTCACGTGCGCCAGTGGTTTTACATACAAGAGACGCACCCATGCGCAGAACTTTGGGCCAAAGCCCAAGTGTGTCAGCACCGCGAATAGGAAGGGCCACTCCACCATATCAAATGCCATACGGGCATCCAGTAATAGAAGAACGGCTGGCTAGATATGGTATGCGGGCCATCACTCCATGCAGACGCCTCAGGTTCAATGCCGTGTTTCTATTGGGCATGAATCCGGACTGGTCCGGGTGAATCAGGGTTGTGAGGTGTGGGGTCAGCCTGATCACGAGAAGCTTTGCTAGAATTTTGGCCTCAGCATTGATTAAGGAAATGGGGCGATAGGAGGTGCAGTCCTCCGGGGGCCTCCCCGGCTTTGAAATCGCCACCACAGTGGCCAGGCGCTGATCCAGCGGGAGCTCGCCTATTTGCAAGCCGTCACAGTACATATTGAGCAGGTGCGGGGCCACTGTTCCCTCCAGCCTTTTATAAAGTTCTACGGGTATACCATTAGGTACCAACGCTTTTCCAGATTGCAAGGAACCAATTGCCACCTGCAGCTTGTCGGTTGTAAGGTCTGCTTCCAGTGTAAGGGCCGCCTCCGGTGTAAGTTTGGGCATTGCTATATCTTTTATATAGGTCATGGCCTCTTCCACGGACATCTCAGATAGCGACGCGTAAACCTGTTGAAAGTGTTGCGCTAACATATGCACTATAGCACGCGGATCGGTCACAGTTAGATTATCCCTTGTGCGAAGCTGTGCTATCTACTTTCTGTCTCGCTCCCTTTTATCGAGCCATGCCAGAAGCTTCCCGGCTTTGTCGCCGGTCTCATATATCTTATGTCTCGTAGCCATGAGTCGGAGTTGAGTCATCTCCCGGAGATATTCCCTATGCCGTTTTTGTTGAAGGTGTAAGTGTTGGGCCATGGCCGGAGTTGGGTTGTGCGAGTGTTGGGTGTCAGCCTTCTGTGATTCTAATTCTATAGTAGTGAGCTCCTGCTGCCGTTCACGCCTATATTCCGTAATAGAAGCGATGGCCTGCCCCCTCAGCACGGTCTTATAGGCCTCCCACAGGTTGGCCGGAGAGTGGGCCGACGAAACATTTTCCTGGAAGTACTGTTGTGTTGTGGTGACCATAGTTTTCATGGTCCTTGGAACCCCTAAGTATCCAGGGAGTATGGGAAAAATGTGCTGCCGCCCCCTTTGATAATATGTGTATATTAAAAAAATTGGGGAGTGGTCAGAAATGACCCTGGGTCTAATTTCAATCTTGTCCACATTTTTCAAACTGTCTGGGGTTGCAAGACAGTAGTCTATTCTGGATAAGCTGTTATGTACCCCCAGAGTGAAAAGTGAATTGTCGCGCCATGGGGTGGCGGTACCGCCATACGTCCGCCAGCCCCAGTGCATCCATAAAGCTCCCTAGGTGCGACACCCCCCCGGTCTGCTCCCTCGCAGTGTGTCGGTCCAATGTCCCATCCACCGTGGCATTGAAATCTCCCCCTATTAGTAGCTCTCCATCCGGGAGGTCGAGGAGGAAGTCACTGAGTGCCGGGAGTGTGACTGCTTGCAGTGCCGGGGGAACATAAACTGACACTATATTGACAGGGTGCCCTTCCCACTGACCAACGAGAGCCGCAAAGCGACGGCCCCTGTCAGTCATCGTTCTACGTATTATGAGTGGTGACTGTTTTCGCACTAGAATACTTACCCCTCTGGAACCTGATGTGAACTCCGAGTGGGCTACCATCCTGAACCCCCACCTGTCCAACGCCCAACAGGCGGTACCAGTGAGGTGCGTCTCTTGCAATAGGACCACCGCTGGGGAGCATCGCTTAAGATATTGTAGGACTAAACCTCTTGTAATTTTGTCCCCCAGGCCATGTACATTCCACGTAACTAGGGACAGGGTAGCCACCTGTGTGTTGGGGACCTGCTCTCGCTCAAAGGACTGCGAGTTTGGTGTTGTCACTACTGGTAGAATGTGTAGTGAGGGTAAGGAATTCACATGAACAGTGCCACTGCCACCCCATGTCTGGAAAGGTGTCACATACGAGTGCCTGTGTGTTGCGTGCTAACAAAAAAAAACACAACCATAACAACGTTCCCATTCCCTCCACTCCCCTCCCTGCCTCCCTGTTAGACGGATTTAAAACTACCCGCCACCCCAACATTGCAGAGCGCTTAATACCCAATCCCTGTAACAGTACTTGCGTTTCGGGGGTGAGAAGTCCGGGGAACCCTGCAGTCTACCCCCTACTTGAAGAACATTAATCACTCGAATCTCGCCGCAGCCTCACCGCTAGTCCCACAGCCGCAGGCCCCGGCCCACCCTCCCAGCTGATAAAGGCAATCACAGTAACCGGGCATCGTCCAGCGGTGCGTCCTTTACTTCTTTATTGGTGGCCCTTGGATACATCCTAGAAGGTCGGCACAATCAATTAGCGCCATGTCCCATTTGTTCAGTCTTTAGCCTCCGACCCTTGTGCACTGTCGTCTTCCTGTTCTCGTCTGTGATCCCCGAGGTTCCCCTCCGCCACCTGCCATTTCTGGCGTCTCTCTGACCACCTGGATCCGTCCATTCGTCGCCACCCCTCTAGCCAGTCATGAGCCTCATCCGGGGTGTCAAAAAACCAAGTTTTGCCCTCTGCCACTACACGTAGCTTTGCCGGAAATAGCATGGAGTAAGTAACTTCTCTGCGCCAAAGTTCCTTTTTGATCTCTAAGAAGCTCCTGCGGCGTTTGGTAACCGCAGCTGTGTAGTCCGGAAAAAAGGAAACCACTGAGAAAATTGGCGGTGCCACTCTTGCTGTTTGCAGTATTGCATCCCGGTCACGGAAATTAAAAATTCGGGCCAGGATTGGTCTGGGAGGCGCTCCAGGCTTAGGCCTACCGCCTGGCACCCTGTGCGCCCTTTCTACTGAGAAAAAGGCGGAGAGCCCCCTTGGTTGGAATCTTGTCTTTATAAGTTCCTCGACATAAAGGTTCATGGCCGGGCCCCCTTCACTCTCAGGAACGCCCGTGAGTCGGACATTATTGCGACGAGAGCGCCCCTCCTGGTCATCCAGCTTCGCTGTAATTAGTTTGTTTTCAGCCTCAAAGTGGCTAACTATAAGCAATGTGGCCGTGTCCCCTGCCAGGGGTTTCGTTACCTGTTCCACCTCCGTGACCCTAGCGGTCATTTTCTGGAAGTCAACTCGTAGGAAGGATACATCCGTTGAAATGGTGCCCATCGTTGACTGTACATTAGTGAGAGCGGCCATAATGTCATCCAGCATCACTTTAGTTGTTCCTTCTGCCTCCGGGGCTTTGTCCGGCGCTTCCCTGCGGTCCGGCAAAGCCGGGAAATCTTTTGCGTAAGCATACTTGTCCAGTTTGCCCTGGGCGGCCGTGCGTGGGCCTGTGCCCCCCATTTATGTCTGGAGAACTTTGCGCCGGCCGGTAATCGCCGCCGCCAGCCGTGTTTGCATTTTTTAAAAGAAGTTTATTTGTTGTATTTGTTCAAATATACATTTAATTATTTTTATAAATTAAAGTTAGTATTCAATTCATGTATATTTTAATATTTTAAATTATATATATTTTAAATTTGATACTCAATAGAACTATATTATTGTAAACTATATTTTTATTTCGATATTTTTGTACTTACCTGTTTAAGTATAGGGAGTCCATATTTTTGCATTCTATAATTTTACCTCAATATTTTTTACATCTATATTTATGTGGTCGATATTCTGTCAGTGAACCGCATGGTTTTGAAGGCTGTTGATTTGTTAGTAATAGGTCATTGAGCAGAAGGCTGCTGACTGATAAGTAATAGTGCACTTATTACATGGCTGTAGATTGGTAACCGATGACATCATGATTGGTGTATGTGCCACTGGTTATAAATGTAGCATCGATTAAAACGTTTCTGGTTGTTAAGTAATGGAGCATTGAGTAGAAGGCTGCTGATTGTTTATTTATGGAGCATTGATTAGAAGGCTGCTGATTCATAAGTAATGGAGCTTTGAGTAGAAGGCTGTTGATTGTTTATTAATGGAGCTTTGAGTAGAAGGCTGCTGATTGTTTATTAATGGAGCTTTGAGTAGAAGGCTGCTGATTGTTTATTAATGGAGCTTTGAGTAGAAGGCTGCTGATTGTTTATTAATGGAGCTTTGAGTAGAAGGCTGCTGACTGTTTATTAATGGAGCCTAAAAATATACAAAACTCAATGCGTCCCGGTTGCTACTTATGGTGCCGAGGTTTGGGGTACTGCCAGTTGCTCGGATATAACTACCGAGGAACATAGATTTTGTAGGAAACTTCTCTGTGTTCCCATTACTTCCCCACATTTTATATGCCACAGGGAATTGGGTTTGCATTTTATAGGGGATTTTATTCGCGCCCGTCCAGCCCTTTTTTGGCTGTCGATTTGGAAAAATCCCGCCGCCAAACTGACTAGGGACATTATTGAGGATTGTCTCCGCTGCGATAGGGGCATGTCCATTCCCTGGTTGTCAGGGGTGCATAGAGTCCTTCGCAGCGTGAACTTTGAAGACATTTTTCTAAAACCCTCTACTACCAAGCACCCCACTAAATGCGAACTCAAAAAAGTACTTTATACGTCTTTTGATGCTGAAAGGGTAGCTAGGGAGTCCTTGAAATCTAGTGTTTCTGGTTACTTAGCTTGTAATTTTATAAATTACCCCACACCCAGATATTTAACCCTCCCGTTGAGTCATTGGGAGCGAGGCCTTATATTTCGACTTAGGGCAGGCACCATTAAACACGCACTTAGTTTCCCCTTATGGAATTTTAATGACCAATGTGCTGAGCCATGCCCCTGTGACTCCCAGAGCAGGCAAACAACTCTACATTTTTTATTCTTCTGTAAGTTCTATATGAAGTACATCAAATGGTTTTTAACTCCGTATTTTAAAAAATTTAAACCAATTAGCCTGGAACCCGCATTTTCTATGATTTTGTCCCTGGACGATGATGAACTTGTCTTTCGTGTGAGCTCTTTTTTAAAAACTGTGGTTCGTGCCCGGTCTACAATGTCTTAAAGCTTTGATGGTTTATTTCCTATGTGTAAACAGTATTTTATCTTACCGCTTGATTTTACAATTGTTTTCTTTTGTACTTTTATGGATTGTCAATGATCCGAATAAAGTTTTCATTGATTGATTGATTGAATGGAGCTTTGAGTAGAAGGCTGCTGACTGTTTATTAACCAAGCACTGAGTAGAAGGCTGCTGATTGTTTATTAATGGAGCTTTGAGTAGAAGGCTGCTGATTGTTTATTAATGGAGCTTTGAGTAGAAGGCTGTTGATTGTTTATTAATGGAGCTTTGAGTAGAAGGCTGTTGATTGTTTATTAATGGAGCTTTGAGTAGAAGGCTGCTGACTGTTTATTAATGGAGCTTTGAGTAGAAGGCTGCTGATTGTTTATTAATGGAGCATTGAGTAGAAGGCTGCTGATTGTTTATTTATGGAGCATTGATTAGAAGGCTGCTGATTCATAAGTAATGGAGCTTTGAGTAGAAGGCTGCTGATTGTTTATTAATGGAGCTTTGAGTAGAAGGCTGTTGATTGTTTATTACTGGAGCTTTGAGTAGAAGGCTGCTGACTGTTTATTAATGGAGCTTTGAGTAGAAGGCTGCTGATTGTTTATTTATGGAGCATTGATTAGAAGGCTGCTGATTCATAAGTAATGGAGCTTTGAGTAGAAGGCTGCTGATTGTTTATTAATGGAGCTTTGAGTAGAAGGCTGCTGATTGTTTATTAATGGAGCTTTGAGTAGAAGGCTGCTGATTGTTTATTAATGGAGCTTTGAGTAGAAGGCTGCTGATTGTTTATTGCTGATTCATAAGTAACGGAGCATTGAGTAGAAGGCTTCTGATTGGTAAGTTATGGTGCAGTAATTAGAAGGCTGCTGATCTGTTAAAAATGGTGCATTGTTTACAAGGCTACCGATTGTTAAGTAATGGTGCACTTATAAGAAAGCTGCTAATTGATTAATAATTGTGCGTACATTAGAAGGTGGAGGCTGGACAAGTAATAATGTGTTGATTAGAGGGTTGCCGATTTGGAGGTAATGATGCATTGATTAGACGACTGCCGATGGCAAGTAATGGCGCATTCATTAGGCTAGTGCTGATTGGTAAGTAATGGTGCATTGATTAGGTGGCTGCTGATTAACAAGTATTCCTGCATTGATTAGAAGGCTGCAGACTGTGCCTAGTGACTGTTTCTGGATTGTCATTTGGATTGGTGTGAATGTATGTTTTTATTTCTGATTTTGAACTGATGGTGCATTGAATAAGAGTCTGTTGGGTGTTGAAAAGTGATGTATTGATTAGAAGATGTGAGCTTGGTTAGTAATGCCTCTTTGATTGCAAGGCTGCCGGTGGTAACCAGCGATGAAGTCACTAGTAGATGTGTGATTGGTAGGTAATGGCGCACTCAGCAGGCCATTTATTGGTAAGGCTGCTGATTGGTAGCCAGTGAATATAGTGATCATTAGAAGTACGATTGGCTAATTTCAATACATTGATTATCAGACCATTGATGTGTAATGCTGCATTAATTATAAGGCGGCTGATTGGCCAGTAATGCTGCATTGATTATATGGCTGCTGATTGGCATGTAATTGTGCACTAATTTTAAGGCTGCTGATTGGTTAGCAATGGCGCATTGATCAGAAGTTTGCTGATTGATAACCAGTGATACTTTGATTATGATAATTCAGATTGGTGGCAAGTGATGCTTTGATTTCTGGTTTTTTGTTGATGTATTGAAAAAGAGGCAAGTGACTGTATTGATTATTATGTGTGCGTTTGATTGGTTAATAATGGCGGTTTGATTGCAAGGCTGGTGGGTGGCAGCCACTGATGTACTGATTGGCAGATATGGGAATGATTGGTAATGGTGCTTCGATTGCACGGCTCCTGGGTCGTAACCAGTGATGTGTAGATTAGTGTAAGAAATTGGATTATTATTTGGGGGTAGTTGACTACCCTCCTCAAGGAGTGATCACAACTCTTATCAGGGTGAATTCTTAACGCCACTAAATGAACCTGATCTCAACCCCCTGGCAGCTCTGGCACAGAACAGACGGGCTTCACGTAGGGCAAAGTGTAGAGTATTCATGTAGTACCAAAACAGTAATAAAGTGAAAATGCAAAACAATAAAAATCCCAGACCAAATTACTAAAATATTGTTTAATTTAATAAACAAAATAACAGCACAATGAGAGAAATACAATAGAGGGAACCGGACTTATGACTTTTTAAAGTTTTAAGTAAAAATAGCGCCAAAAAGCACTATGCTCCAATGATAGTCAAAGGTGGTGGATCGACTGGGACCTGGATGCAATTTGAGGCTGACTGGCGTTGGAGCTCAGGTTGGATCCACTAACCAGGGTCATCCTGATCAAGAACTTTACCTTCTGACTCCGTCTTTTAAATTTCTAACCAACCATGGGCATGCACTTCTAAGGCCCCCAGCACGTAGGGGAGGCACTTAGAGACTTACAGGGTGTCAGGTAGAGGCCAACAACAGGGTCCAGTCCTGATCCAGTTGTCACTGGTCAGCTAGGTACTTCAATGAAAAGGACTCTTGCATCTTGTTGTCGCTCTGTAGACACACATGAGGTCAGCCAACTGACCGTTGGAGCCCACTTGTTTGTCCTGGGTACAAGAGGGAGCCGGTCCAGTCATTCTGGGCTACTTTCAGGTCACAGACAATAGGTCCAGTCTTTTTTCTGATCTTCCGCAGGTCCACAAAGTGTTCTGAAGATGGTATCTGCGGGTGCCAAATTTATGCCTGTTACTCACTCCCTTACAAATGGGGTAAAAGTTCCCTGCCAGGGCAAACCTTACCCAATTTTTGAGTAATACCTCTTTGCCTTACTGCAAACAGGCTCCAAATGCAATGTGCCAGGAAATTTTCAAAATTGTGAAAGCCTTCGGCCACACTAACGATGGTGGGTGAGGGCCATCGGAGTGTATGGGCAGTGTACTATGGTAATCCTAGTGTCATCCCACATCTGACACTGAAATCCAGTTTGAAGCCGGTGCTGTACCCACAACAATCTCCGAGACAGAGACTTGGGAAAGCAAAGCAGGGTCCTCTAGCAAACAACCAGGGGACACAGAAGAATTACATTTGCAATCTGTTCTCTCCTTTTCAAGAGTGTTTTTAGGGTTACATGTGGCTCACCAGACCATATCAAGCAGGATTAGACAGTGGTGTCACAGCCCCCACTCTGAAAAGTCTGTGCAGTTCAGCGGAGTCACCTCTGCTCGTTCAGGTCCGCCTCTTCTTTGTTCCTGGGAGACATTTCACACCTCGTTCACATCTATTCAAGCACAGGCTCGGAGAAGCTGAGGAGCTACTGCGAACCAGCCTCAAGGAACTTCAGACAGGACTTTCTGCACCATGTACCAGGGACTTACAGGCAGGTTAAAGGTGCTGATTGGGTACCAGCCATTATAACCATGTTTAGAGGGGAGCACAGGCCCTTCACTCTTGGTTAGCAGGGGTAAGGTGCACAGAGCTCTAAAGCCAGCAGAAATATATGGCCCAGCAAAAGGCAAACATCACGGTTGACATTCAGAAAAGGCAGTTTTCCCTACAATATGGTTTTCAGACTCTGACCGGTGACCAGTGATACAATGATTATCAGGGCTCGGGTGGTAACCAGAGACGCAATTATCATCAGAGCTCTGGGTAGTAACCATTAATCATTAACAGGCTCTGGGTGATGATGAGCGTCAAACTGGTTATCAGGGCTCTTGGGGGTGTCCAGTTTCACAATGATTGTTAGGGCTCTGGGTGGGTGACCAGTGATACAATGATTTTTAGGACTCTGAGTGGTGACCAGTGATACAATGATTATCAGGACTCTGGGTGGTGACCAGTGATATAATGTTTATCAGAGCTTGGGTGGTGACCAGTGATACAAGGATTATCATGGCTTGGGTGGTAAACAGTGATACAATGATTATCAGGTCTTTGGGTGGTGACCAGTGATACAATGATTTTCAGAGCTTTGGGTGGTAACTAGTGATACAAGGATTATCAGGGTTTGGGTGGTAACCAGTGATACAAGGATTATCAGGTCTCTGGGTGGTGACCAGTGATATAATGTTTATCAGGGCTTGGGTGGTAACCAGTGATACAAGGATTATCAGAGCTTGGGTGGTAACCAGTGACACAAGGATTATCAGAGCTTGGGTGGCAACCAGTGATACAAGGATTATCAGGTCTTTGGGTGGTGACCACTGATATAATGTTTATCAGAGCTTGGGTGGTAACCAGTTATACAAGGATTATATTATCAGGGCTTGGGTGGTAATCAGTGATACAATGATTTTCAGGACTTGGGTGGTAACCAGTGATACAAGGATTATCAAGGCTTGGGTGGTAACCAGTGATACAAGGATTATCAGGGCTTGGGTGGTAATCAGTGATACAAAGATTATCAAGACTCTGAGTGATAACCAGTGATGCAATGACTATCGGGGCTCTGGGTGGTAACTAAAGATACTATGACTATCAGAGCTCTGGGTTGTGACCAGTGATACAAGGTTTATCAAGACTCTGGGTGGCGACCTGTGATACAATGATTATCAGTACTCTGGGGGGGGGGGGTGACTAGTGATACAATGATTATTAGTACTCGGGGGGTGACCAGTGATACAATGATTATCAGGACTCTGGGCGGTACCAGTGATACAATGATTATCAGGGCTTGGGTAGTACCAGTGATACAAGGATTATCAGGGCTTGGGTGGTAACCAGTAATACAAGGATTATCAGGGCTTGGGTGGTAATCAGTGATATAATGATTATCAGGGCTCTGGGTAGTGACCAGTGATACAAAGATTATCAGGACTCTGAGTGATAACCAGTGAAACAATGGTTATCAGGGCTTTGGGTGGTAACCAGTGATACTATGATTATCAGGACTCTATGGGTGACCAGTGATACAATGATTATCAGGGCTCTGGGTGGGTGACCAGTGATGCAGTGGTTATCAGGGCTCTGGGTGGGTGACCAGTGATACAAGGATTATCAGGGCACTGGGTGGTGACCAGTGATACAGTGATCATTAGGACTCTGGGTGCTGACCAGTGATACAATGGTTATCAGGACTCCGGGTGGTAACCAGTGATACAATGATCATCAGAGCTCTGGGTGGGTGACCAGTGACACAATGATCATCAGGACCTTGGGGTGAACAGGGATACAATCAGTATGAGGGCTCTGGGTGGTACCAGTGATACAGTGATTATTAGGACTCTGGGTGGTCACCAGTGATACAATGATTATCCAGTCTCTGGGGGGTAACCAGTGATACAATGATTATCAGGACTCTGGGTGGGTGACCAGTGATACAATGATTATCAGGGCTTTGGGTGGGTGACCAGTGATACGATGATTATCAAGGCTTGGGTGATGACCAGGGATACAATGATTATCAGGGCTCTGGGTGGTACCAGTGATACAATGATTATCAGGGCTCTGGGTGGTACCAGTGATACAATGATTATCAGGACTCTGGGTGGTGACCAGTTATACA